>NC_133287.1:8568709-9965445 GCF_005239225.2 Populus alba
TATCAGAAACAGAGTACACAATGCTGATCTATGTAGCTCAAATTATTTTAGCAATCCTTAGGCCTTTACAAACAGCAATTTCTATGTAGGAACCATAAGCTTCAAAGTATATGGAGATATATATAAAGGGAAAATGAAAATAAAAAGGATTCATGAAAAAGGAAAGAGAGCACTGAAAAATCAAGCATATTATATAAACCTAATCCACATACCAGCAGTGACAGAACCCCCAGGTGAATTAATAAACAATTTGATGTCTTTTTTGGGGCTTCAGCATCCAGAAATAATAGCTGACTGATTATAAAATCTGCTGTCACGTCATCCACCTGCCAAATACCAGTCAGAGTAAGTAAAATTAAACCAGCCTTTTGCCATTCTTAAGCATGTTTAAAAACCAAGAAAGTTGGAAATGCTCGATATATTGCTAGCATCTCTATCACTTGCACACATAATAGCATCCAGATTTAACTCTACCACAATTCTAAAAAATGAAACCCGAAGGCCATAAATTTCACAGTAAGGAACTAATATGACAATAATCAGCAAAACCCATCTCAGAGTGCCAATGGTTAAGCCAGCAGACCAGAAAAAACACATGCATATATATATATAGAGTCCCACCTCAAATCTCAATTTCTATCTGAAAGAAGATGTCTAACAGAAAAGAAAGCATCAACCACAATCGAAGATTTAATTAACATCCACTACATAGAGAAAGACCCATCTAAAACCTGTGTTCCAACATCATTACCAAAACAAATATGCTGCAATCAAACAATAGTAAGAAACTCACCTAACAAGTTCGGCAATTACTCCCCCAAAACCACATCATAACACAAAGGTTCGATGAAAAACTACGTAGCAACATCAGAAAACCTCACTTCCAATATCTCTAACAAAAAAAATACAGTGCTACTAAGTCATCCAAAACCTAACAACTACTCCCGCAAAAAAGAAGAACTACAAATACCAGGCTACAAAATCCTACAAACAATTCCAGCCTCCCCAACTTGTCAGATAAAAAGAAAAATTATATCAGCCTACAAAACTTAAGGGCCACCTCAAGATACTAAAGACCAATACTTTGATAACCAATATTATATATAAAACATCTACAAACCTTACAAAACAAAAGGAGAAAAAAACCACCTACAAAATCCATCAATTAGTCCCAAAACAAAAACCCAGCAACAAACTTCGTACAGAAACAAATTCTACACACCTTTTAACATCAGTTCAAAAAGAAAAGAAAAGAAAAATACTTGAGAGCCCAAAAAAATGATTCTTTGACGGAGAAGCATGTTGGTAGTGTCCAATTCCTCAAATTTTGGCAAAGTAGGAGCTGAATTAGCAAAAGATGAGAACTTTTCAACATCCCAGTTGCTAGCCAAAGTCTGTCTTGCGGTGTTAGCATCGAATGAACTCTTCGAAGCCTTAACACAGATGGGTTTTCGTCTTTTACTGCAAACACTAATAGTAGTGCTGGTGTCACTGGAGACTGGTAGCAGAAGATGATTCTTGTTAATGAAACTGTTGCGATTGGAGAAACATAGAGGGCTGCTTGTGGATTGTGAGGCTGTGAGATATGCTAAACCTACCTCCATTTTTCCTTTCTATCTGCTTTGATTTGATATTATGGTCCTGTTTTATAACATTTTGTCTATGGTTTATGGATATTTTGTTTGAGGAAATTAGAGAGAGTTCGGTGACCAAAGTGGACCTTCTGCATAACTTTCTAGTCTGAAGTGTAAGCAATGGTAGATTCTGCTGGCTGGGTGTTGCAGTTCGTTGAACGTGCCGTTTGGCCCCTCCTGTTTTTTTTTTGTTTTTTTTTTCAACAAAATAAATTTTAAATTTTAATTTAAAATAAATTAAATATTAAATAATAAAATTAAAAATAATTAAAAAAACTCATCATTTAAGAATAATAATAATAAAAAAAATTATGTTTGGGTCTTTTTAGTTTTTTATGAAAAAAATGAGAGAATTGTGATTTAAGTTAAAAAAGGGCAGATATATTGCCAAAATCATGGATAATTTGGCCCCCCTGTGCTGCTGTATCGTGGACGTAACTTGTAAGGTCTAAGCCAAAGAAACATTGGTTAACTTGCTATGATAAGATAACCTTGATATGCTTGTTTTTTCTTCTTGTCACGATCTTCTCCGATCACATGATGATGATGATGATTGTATTTTTATAACAGGAATATTTTCCATGAATAAAAAGGTTTAAAGTCTCCTTACTCCTTTACTTCAAAAAATTATTAAATACAAATAAAAAATATCTTCAATAAATTATAATGATATTTATTGATATAATATGACATCATTATTTTTGTTTGTACTCACAGGCATAAATTTCTCATCAATGAATACCAAAAAATTTACAAATAAAGATCAAGGAATGAAAAACAATAGGTAGGTATTCCCTTATTATTTCCATTGGGAAATATAATGTATCAATATTTTAAACTGAATTATAAAATAAAATATAATCGTCGCTAATTTTTTTCATTGAATTCATTAATAATATTTAATTTATAACATGTAAGACCCCTTTCCCCATCTCTCATTTCTTCTTCTTCTTTTTCCTTATGTTTTTTTTTTCCTGTAGAAAACAACGCCACCCCTTATTTTGTCACAAATCAAGCTTTCATCATCATAAATACAATCACTCATACACTCAGTTTGTCAAGTACCCTTGTTTTGGTTCAATTTATTTTGAAGATTCGCTACATCAAGTAAGCAAACTTACCAAAATTTTTTTTGTTGTAACCCATTTTTTATGTTAATTGTTTAACTTTTTTTATGTAATATATGTAATTTGTATGTGTGTTTATTTATTTTATAACTTTTTTCTATAGAAACTTGTTGTATGAATATATAATTTATACATGTTAAGGTTTATTTGAGATTTTAAAAAATTAAATTTGTTTGTCATTTGATGAAAATAGTTTGATTTTGTAACTTAAGTGTTTTATAATGAAGTAAATAATAGGTACATTTCGTATTTTATCAATTTTATTATTAAGTTGAGAATTTAGGTAAATTTAGAGAAATTTGAGTCTTATTGAGAGAAATTAACACCGACTCGAAAAAATTGTCAGACATGTTTTCTGTAATGTGGTCCTACTTTGTTATTTTGATTTGAAGATTCCTACCTTTGCTTAGTGCTATTCTTCAAGGGAAGTTTGAACTTAGATTGTTACCAGTCACTGTAATGTTCTTGAAGGGAAGTTGGAGATAGATTCCATTAGAAGCAGTCTTATTTATGGAGATGTTGTCTAAGGAATTATTAAACGACATCCTGTAAAAATGTAGATTATATGAAGGTTAGTTGAGAAAGAGTAAAAAAAAAAAAACTAAAAAGAAATTGTGCATGTGAAATACAAATTGAAAGTGGTGAAGAATGAATATTGTGAAATTACCATGGTTTGATTAGATATTCTTTGTATTAATTGTTTATAGTCTAAATTCTCAACTAATGTCGAATGTTGCTGCTTGTGACAAGTTTGTAATTCTTGACCTAGTTTGCCATCAAATCTGAAACCTAAATAGATGAAATCAGTTTGCAATTTGGCAATAATAGCGTAATGACGGCTGCTATCCCTACCAATAAGCAGCAGCACTAGATTCCCATGATCGGTAGAATCTCCGGTATGTGTTTTAGCCGTCCCCACTTTTACTTATAGCAACACATAGTTCCTTCTCTTTTTGTCCATTATTATTTTCTTACAGCATGTGTTTCCTCTCTTAAAATGGTGCTTCCATGTAATATTGTTTTCTTTGTGGTGTTTGTGCAACAATCTCTTGTAAGACCTATCCTTTTGATTTTCTGAAGTTGTGTTGCATTTAGCTGCTCAATGTTGACATGGTTTCCTGCCATTGAACTTGATTTTCCTCTGAGTGTAGCTGGTTTTGGCAAAGGAAGATTACTGTGTCTTGAGAAAAACTAAGGAGTGCTTGGGAACTGGGTTATTATCAAGAAGCTGTCTTATTTGGAGTCATGCATGCTTAGTCTTGTGAGATTAGTTAGTTGCACGAAGTTAGAGTTCTTAATGTTCTCAATTAAAAAAAAAAAAGCACAGTGAACATAAAGGTTAAACCCTTGCTAATCTCCTCACTAACCCAAGACTGGATAGTTTTAGATTGAATGGACATAATTGGGTGCTGGAGATGGTTTTTGTTGTTGCATTTTATCTTCTTTTATCGGATGTAGGTGTAAAGTAATCATTCAATACAATAGAGAAAGATGTTGTCAGGTTATGATCATGTACAAGGTTTTGAATGACATGGAATGAAGAGCTAGTGGGGTCATTTAAAGTACAGATCATGTCTTAGCACCATTTTCGACCTCAAAAACTCAGTCTAATATCACATTATATAGTCTCATAATGTCATGTGTTTGCACTACTTATTCTAGGTTCCTTTTGGTGATTCAATTTTAGTTTCTGAAATCCTTCCAACTGCTTGCTTAATATCTCTGTATTGTAATTTTTTGCTTGCTTACTAGAATTTCAGTGCATGAATGGACACGCTGCTTGCTCTTCATGCTGCAGTAAACTTGCACATATATGTCCTTCCTGCTCGTTGCCTTGTGGTTATATTCATTGCCTGGCCATTGAGAACGTTCTTGAATTAGCCAAAATATCATGACAAAATTGTTAGAAAATAATATAAATTATTTTTTGAGACCTCACTTAAAAGCTTAAGCTATTGGGTTGAGATAGTTCTTTGACATGGTATTAGAGCCTTGATGACCAAGTGGTCACCAGTTCGAATCTCACTATCCCTATTTATTTGATAAAAATTAAACACAAGATAATGTGGGCTTGGGCTTGAAACTTGAGAGAGTGTGTTAGAGAATAATATAAATCATTTCTTGAAACCTTACTTAACATCTTAAGCTATTGGGTTGAGATGGTTCTTTAATAAAAATATGAAGTATGGGTGCAAAGAAACTGTCAGTTATAGCAAGAAGTGTGGCCATGAGAAGAGCTGCATCTATGCAACACGCTCCTGCCCAGTGTTAGGCTGCAGCTTTGTCAGCTCATCAAATCAATTATACTCACATTTAAGCAGCATACATGCAGGTGATGTGAAACACTTTGAGTATGATTGCAAAATCCCTGTTTCCTTTACCGCGAGTAAGAAATTTGTTGTTCTCCAAGAAAAGAAAGAAGGTGTCGTGTTCATCCTGAACAATGCTTTGCAAATCATGGGGAATGTGATCATGGTTAGTTGCATAAGGCCCTCATCCAAGGGAGGATACTTCTATGAACTTTCAGCAAACAGTAAAGGAAACAGTCTCATTTTTCGATCTTTTACACCTAGCTTTCGGAGCAGGGTTGATAACCCTCCTTCATTGAGGTTCCTCCTAGTTCCAGGTGGGTTTTCGGTTCTGGGAAGAAGGTTACCTTGGATCTCTGCAAATGGCGTAAAGGTGCATCCTCCTCTCATCACCCAAAGCAGTAATGGTTGAGCATCAAAATAACTTGGCAAAA
Organism: Populus alba; assembly: GCF_005239225.2. Taxonomy (NCBI): domain Eukaryota; kingdom Viridiplantae; phylum Streptophyta; class Magnoliopsida; order Malpighiales; family Salicaceae; genus Populus; species Populus alba. The sequence goes on from NC_133287.1 coordinate 8,574,214, forward strand.
TTATTATATTATATCTCCATGGGTTTAAAAGCTGAATCGCCATGGGTTTTGCTCTTGTTCTCTCCTTTAGCTTGTTTCTTTCTTTGTTGGGAATGTTGCATTCAACCTGCCTTTTGAGATTTCCCTTATATGTATAATTAGTTGTGATAATCACTTTGGAATTTGGATCCTATATATGATCTGTAGAAGCAAGCAATATATTCATGGCTGCTTGATCTTTGATCAGATAGTGGAGCCTGAAAGTCAGAACTGTTTTGGTTCCAGTCACTAGTAGGTGGTAAGCAAGTTTGCTCTCTTGTGTTTAAAATTATGGTGCAAAGTAAATTTCTAAATAGCTTTTTGCATGAATTTTATTTAGATTTTTATTTTATTTTTAACATAACATATTAAACCTATTAAAAAAAAAAAATACTAAAACAGACATTAATATTTTTTTTTATATCGGTGTACATGAGTATCGGTTGTATATAGTTTTTTTAGATTTATTTTAACATAAACACATTAAACCTATTAGCTATTAGCATATAAAGAGAATATCATTGTTTTTGTATTTTCTAGCTACAAAATTGGTTGACATCGTTGTACATGGGTTCCATTTGATGAAATGAGCTTAATGATGGTTGTCTTGAACCTCAATATTACCAAAAAAAGATCAAAGTCAAGAAGAAAAAAAATATAACCTTGTTTGATTTCGTGTTTTGGGGGTTTTTTAGGTTAATAAATTGATTTTTAGGTGTTGTGATGGTGTTTATGAGGTTTTGTTTTTTGTTAAAATGAGATTTTTTGGTAAAAATAGGTTTGCCTTGAAATCTAGGCAAATAGACAACACATTTTTTAATTTTTTATTTAAAAGAAAAGGAGCGGATGACCTTAAAAAATCTTAAAAAATATCTTTCCAATAAATTATTAACCAAGAAAGAAACTATCTTTCCAGTAAATTAGGGAATTTGAATAAGATTTTTAAGTTTAATTTAATATTTTGAATGTAAAAACAAATAGGCATCACTATAATTTCTTTTAAAAGATTATGCAATATAATAATATAGAGTCCGTTTATTTTAAAAATTTTATTTTTTTTTATGTTTTCACATCGTTTTAATGTGCTGATCTAAAAAATAATTTTTAAAAAATAAAAAACCATCATTTTAATGCATTTCTAAGCGAAAAGCACTTTGAACCACAACTGCTATCACAATCCCAAACAAACTTGTACGTGTGCATAAAGTTTGAAAATTTCTTAACCAAGAAACTTGCTTGCATCCACCTTTACTTGTAGAACGCACAAAATCATCTCCACTTGGATGCACTGCAATTATCACTGGTTCACCTTTTGTTTCTTCATACCAGCAAGAATCTGCCTTAAGCCATTTCCCCCCCTGATTTTAAGTGTTAAAGAAGGTGGAGTTGGAGCAAGAGATGAGAAAGACAAGGTAGGGGGTTTTGAAAGTATTAATGTCATATATGCATACCAAATCTTCACATTGTCCAATTATTAGAAACATATGTTTATGCTTTATTCTTGATTAGCAATTGTTTAGGCTTTATTCTTGGATCTTGTCTCATTTCCCAGGTATTATATACCAGTTGTAAAGCATGAATAATGTAATACACAGAACAGAGATATTTGATTTTTGCATGGTATCAGAGCTTCACTTCTCTATACATGTCCTTCATCATCCTCAGATCTTCTTCTTGTAGCCATGTCTAATATCACACCTCCGGGGGTTTATCTTTTAATATCTTCATCAATTCTTGATGTATCCTCTCCATATTTCCTTCATTTCGCTCAAGTTCCATCCTAGTCTTCATTCTTCTTAATGGTGATAATTACCCTACCTAAAAGCAAGCCATGAAAATGGCATTGAACGCTAAAAACAAATTGAGTTTTATTAATGGTACTCTCTCCAAACCAACATCCTCCATAACAGAAATTCAATTGTAGGAACACTGCAGTTACATGGTTTTGTCATGGATTCTTAACTCCATTGATAAATCCATTGTGAATAATCTAATTTATCATGATTGTTCCTGTGATGTATGGCTAGATCTTGAAGATCGTTTCTCTCAAATCAACAATCCCAGAATTTTCAAATTGAAACGTGACATTACTACCTTTATCCAAGGCTCTATAACCATCCTTGAATATTTCACTACAATCAAGGGTCACTGGGATGAACTTACCATACTCATTCCTGCACCAAAATGCACTTGTGGCGTCTTAAAAGAATTAACTCATATGCAAGACACTGAGCTGGTTTTTCAGTTGTTGATGAGTTTACATGATTCTTATGCTCCAATTTATAGCCAGATTTTGGCTATGGATCTTTTACCTCCTGTTTCATAATGTATTCGATTTTACATCATGAAAAAAAAAACAATGTCTCCTACATATCTCTAGTATTCCAACAAAATTTATTGTCATTGTAGATCCTCATTTTCTCGCACATTGTCCTGATAATAAAGGAAGAGGACATCGTCGTTCAAAATGCGACTACTATGACCGTTATGGTCAGTAGAAATCCAACTGTTATAAGCTACATGGTTACCCTAAAAACAAGCCTCAATATCATGAAGCATCTAATGGACATGCTCGCTCATCAGTAGAAGTGAATAATGCCATCAGTTATTCAGCCTTTTCCGAGATTACTATCCCTAGCCTCATCAGTGATCAATGCTCTCAACTCTTGGATCTTCTATCACCTTTGAACACCATCTCTGCCAACTTCGCTAGTAATCTTGCCTCTTGCAATTCTACTTGTTTTTCTAATCATGAATGAATTATTGATTCAGGTGCCGCAGATCATATAACTTTAAATTTGTCATCTCTTAATATGTTCAATCCCTTCCATTAAACTTTCAAATGGTGATGTTGTTTCTATAACTCATACTGGCACATTACACATTTCATATGATATCTCTTTTTCTAATGTTCTATATGTACCTTCCTTTAAATTTAATTTACTCTCCATAAGTAAACTCACCACTACTGACACGACCAAAAGATTGATGTCTTATCCCAAGTGCAGGAGTGTCGAAGTAATAAATAACCCGGCAAGACCGGGGTCGAACCACAGAGAGGTTAATTGTATAAATTATAAATAACAACACAACAATAACAATAATAACAACAATAACAACAACAATAATAACAATAACAATAACAGTAATAGTAATAATAATAATAATAATAATAATAATAATAATAATAATAATAATACTCAGTACGTGGCGTTGTTATACCTGAGAATGATCTAAAAGATCGGGTCACAGGTTTCCAGCCTATATACTGAGTTTATGGAAAGATCAAAGAGATATATTATATAATATAAACAGATTTCTGATGCGAATGAACAAGGCAAGACCAACAATGTCAGGATTCTTGATCAAACACAGAGCATACTTAACATACATAAAATATAACAAGAATGTAAATAATAATAATAATAATAATAGTAATAATATTAGTAGTAGTAATAATAATAATAATAAAAAGAAGAAGAGGAAGAAATTAATGAGAATTTTGAGATGGAAGATTAATGTAAGGATTAAACAATGATAAAAATAAATGTCAAGGTTAGAGGATCCACCAATGGTATTTCAAACAAGTATAGTATAAACTCTTATTACTCAATTTGGAAACCACACACGAAGGAGGTTCCATTCGGATGATTTGTCATTAATAGCTCATTATAAATTATTAACATGATCATATTAATTATCTCATTTACATAACACCAAACTTTTAAATATTATCAGGAATTCATGATGTTAATTGATGTTAACAACAAATCAAGTACCTTTCATAGCCCAGGTGCAGGTAATACCATACGGTTGGGCTATGAGAGTGCCAAGCATTTGTTGTACTAAGTATTATACAACACAATTTTAGATTAACCATTTAACAAGCAAGGTATTAAGAATTAGTAAGATAAAAAGATAAGACATGTTAATATTAAACATTAAGGTTCATATTGAGTTTATACCATACTTGTTCTTACACCATTAGTGTAACCTTTTCACCTTGACATAATAAACTTAGCCAAACATAATGAAGAAGAGAAACATAAATAAACAAAACAAGAACATAAATAAAATACAAGTTAACTAAGGAAAGGAAAGGAAATGAAAAGCATAAACAAGAAATTAATGAAAGCAAAACTTAAGAATTACAAAAATATAAAGAGAGAAAATAAAGAGCATGAACTTGATCTGAACAACCAAGCCCCTAAATACATGGCAAATGCCTCCTTTTATAGGCCAAAATTCGGAATTATTGCTTTGATGACTCATTGCTGAGTGGGCGGCCAACTTTTGACTTAGTGAAAATCCTTATCATCTTGTCTAAATAAAACAAAAATGCTAGAATCAGAACTGGGTCCACTTGAAAGCATGAAAGTTGTAGGAAATTGACTCAGCTTTCCAGGAAAAAAAAGTGGAGGTGATTTGGACTTCTAGAACTTCAGATATGGGCCAAACACTTAACAGTGTTTGGGCTGCAGGACAGATTCGGACTTCTCCGTTGTTGCTATAATTTGGACTTAAAAACGGCCTTCTTAGATCTTGATGTCCAAATGAAAGTTGTAGGCCTATGTCTTATAAAATCTCTGTAAAAATGTCAGATCATTTGGATATCTAGAACTCGAGATATGACCCAATTACCGAACAGTGTTCCAGTTTGGACTGCACCAACGTCTCTTTTCTAAGCTTCACCCTTCTTTATCTTCAAAATTTCAGTAGTTGAATTCATCAATCAATCCTTTGATTTATGTGATATGCCTGCATTTAAGATGAACATTTACCATATATTAGGGTAATTTATAATATTAGACTTGTTATTATAAAACATGCTTTAGTTAAGGAGTTATTGATACTTTAAGTGCAAAATGATGATATAAACCCTTGATAAACATGCACTTTTAAGTACTAATCACACCCCCCAACCAGCTTATTAGTAGTCCCTAGTAATCAAAGCGTTAAAATAGAAAAACAATTTGCAAGTTCCACAAAGCAAGGCATTCATCATTCAACTTCCATTAATCTATCCAGATAAACAAACTCTCATTTCTGCTTCATATTTCTTAAAAAAGATATTAATAAACCTTCTTTTTATGTGCTCAATGTATGAAAACATATATGATGGGGCTATTGTTGGAAGAAAACAATATGATGTTCTAATGTTTAAGGTTAACTTCCTTGGGTTGAGATTATTTTTTCTTCTTTTTTTTTCTTTTTTTTTCTATTTACACATACAACTTAAAACACAATGCATCTTTAACCCATGTAACGAGCTTTAGGCTAATGACTCCCAGACCAGTTGGTCTTAGGGCATTAAGTGTTGAGACACCGCTACGAGCTTAGCAACTCGGGTTGCAGATACTGATACGTAGATAGTGCAATGTTTGATTCCCTTAAGCTTTTCTCCTTAACCCATGTAACAAGCTTTGGGCCAATAGCTCCCAAGTCAGTTGACTTTAGGGTATTAAGTGTTAAAACACCCCTTCGGGCTTAATTGCTTAGGTTATGGAGGCTACGAAACCAAACTTATCTACGTTTTTATTCATCATTATTATCACTAAATTTTTTTTTTTATGCAAATTATGTACTATCCCTTTCCCTTAGTTGTTACCTTTAACAAAAGAACATAAATAATGTAATAATCCAATGTGCAACCCACAATCATATGTAAAAGCGTGTGTGTGTGAAAATGAAGATTTAAGAACACTTGTTAAATGAGCATATGAGCAGAATCAAGTGTTAACAATATGAGAGTTTGTAAACTTAGATATTTCAAGAAGTATTCTGATAGACCTTGTTAAGAATGTTTACTAAGATGCATCTCAAGAGTCACTTTAACAAAAGAACTCCTTTTACTCTGCCATCCTAGCAACAACAGTTTTGCAAATAGTTTATGAAATAAAAAACACAGTTTTTTTTTTGTTTTTTTACTACTACCCTTTCCCCCCAACCAAAAAGAGACATTGTCCTCAATGTTTTAAGGTAGAAAGATAGAGTATAGAAGACATCACCTGAAATAACGAACACTGACAAACCTGAAACACACTTAAACAAATAGAAGAAACAACAAAACACAATAATAAAACCAAAAGACACAAAGTTTTTACAAACGAAGGCTCAAATCCAATCTAAGCTTTTTACGGCTTTCCTGAGTTGACCAATTTATGCGACTCATGGAGGGATTAATTACATGGATGAAAGATTGTAGTTGGTCAATCAATTGTTCAGCAGTACCAGCAGAGATTATGATTTGTCGTGCTGAAGATGTTAGAAATTCCTGTTCCACAGCATGATTAAGAAAAGACAACAACTTATCATAAAAACCATTAACATTTAACAAACCTATGGGTTTATGGTGAATGTGTAGTTGGGCCCAATAGGAAATATGAAAGATCTCTTCCAATGTGCCCAGACCACCTGGTAAGGCAATGAAGGCACCAGCATGGTTAAACATTGCATTCAGTCAATCAGACATTGTGGGGACCTGTAATTCCTCTCCAATTGTTTTTCCAATGATGTCCCCTTGTGCTAAAGCTTTGGGGACTACCCCCAAAACTTGACTACCTCCTAAAAATGCAGCTATTGACACTCCCCCCATTAACCCAAGGCTGCCTCCTCCATACACTAAATGAATCTTTCGCTCAGCTAGTACCTGACCAAGATGATTTGCTGATTCTAAAAACTCCTTTTCTTTCCCAGGACTGGATCCACCGAAAACACAAATATTATTTATGTGATTACTTGAGGAACCTGCCATTTCTACACACGTCTGTATTTGATGAATGTATGGGTTGAGTAGAAATGAAGGGAAGGAAGAGAAGAATTTATAGATGAGAAATTGAAAAGGCAATCATACCACCTATATGTAGGCTAGCCGTAGTCTCACTCTCTTTTTCTCTCTCTCTTTATTTATTTTGAAAAGGCATGTATATTTACTGGTAGTTGTGATTGTGGCTCACATCTTCCCTTGGTTTTACGTCCAAGAATGGCTTAAACGCCTTTTATGGGTCGGGGATAGGCTTCCCATCCAGTTTTCTTAAAAACTGGCAAACATGGTCTTTTTTAGTCAGATTCCCAAGAGTAAGTCGAGCATGTTCTTTATGGAATTGGGGCCATAAATCATAAATTGCACGATGCACATCTCCACTAGGGTGTGTCTCAAGAGTCAATAGAAGATTATCTAAAGACCCCTTACTCAGGCCATCCTTAATGAATTGTATTTTATCTTCACGGTTTACAGATACCATTCCTAAAGAACGACATGTCGCATTACAAGTCCATCTGGCACATCGGTGACAGACTTTCAATCGTTTTGCACGACGTTTCTTCGCAAAAGTGCTTTTACCTATTCCAGGCATGTATGAAATGAAAGAATTGGAGGACTCACCTGATAATCGGACCTTTGCTTCAATCAGCCAGCGAATATCTTCAGGAATTCCATGGTTCATTAACAACCTCAATCTTGCACATCTAGCACGATAAATTTTTGTAATCGCATTCTGAGGCAGAGCGGGAAAATACTTTTTCAATTTTTCAAGAGTGGTGTCTATTTTCAGCTGAGAATTGGGGGAGAGATTCAAAGAAAGAAGAAAGAGCAGAGAATTGCATAATTATATACACAGATATCAGTTATCATGGGAAACTGAAAGAACCGACTTAAAAGTCACGGAGTACCGTTATTCGCCATTTGACCGGGGTGAGAGAAACTAGCAAAACAAAAGATATACCAAAACAAACACAAAACAATGTGAGAAAAAGAATCAATCTTTATATACAGGATCACTCAATTCAATAGAGTCATTTTCAACTGAAAAATTGTCAAAATAAACTTTCAACCGATGCCCATTTACCTTGAAAACATTGTTATTCTTTGGATTTTCGATATCACAGGCCCCATATGGATACACATAATTCATAATAAAAGGATCACTCCATCTTGATCTTAGTTTTCCAGGAAATAAATGGAGTCGAGAATTATAAAGCAAGACTTTTTGACCAACATTGAATGTTTTTCGCAGTATTTTCTTGTCATGAAACTCTTTGATTCTTGCTTTATGAATTCTTGAATTGTCATATGCATCATTTCTTATTTCCTCAAGCTTATTTATTTGCAATTTTCGCAGCTGTCTAGCATCATCAATGTTTGAATTGAAAGCTTTAATAGCCCAATAAGCTTTATGTTCAATTTCCACAGGCAAGTGACAAGGTTTTCCATAGACTAGTCTATAAGGTGACATACCTAATGACGTTTTATATACAGTTCGATAAGCCCAAAGTGCATCATTAAGTCTTAAAGACCAGTCTTTCCGATTAGGGTTCACTGTTTTCTCCAAGATTTGTTTGATCTCCCTATTAGCAAGTTCTACCTGTCCACTCGTCTGAGGGTGATAAGGGGTGGCAACTTTGTGTGTGATTCCATATTTCTTCATTAAAGATTCAAATGGCTTGTTGCAGAAATGTGTTCCACCATCACTTATCATGGCTCAAGGGATTCCGAATCGACTTAAAAAGTTTTCTTTCAAAAATTTTATCACTATTTTGTGATCATTGGTTCTACTTGGAATTGTCTCTATCCATTTTGAAACATAATCTACTACGACCAATATATACAAGAAACCAAATGATGGAGGAAATTGACCCATAAAATCTATACCCCAACAATCAAAGATCTCAATGACAAGAATAGGATTTAAAGGCATCATGTGACATTTTGAAATAGATCCCAACTTTTGACAATTTTCACAAGTCTTGCAGAATGCATGTGAGTCTTTGAACATGGCGGGCCAGTAAAATCCACTTTGTAAGATTTTTACAGTTGTCTTTCTTGATGAGAAATGACCCCCACATGCCTCAAAATGACAAAATTTAATGACATTACTTACCTCATTGTCAGGAATGCATCTTCGAAATATTTGATCAGGACAATATTTGAATAAATAAGGGTCATCCCAATAAAAGTTCTTCACTTCGTTCAAGAACTTTATTTTGTCTTGGGTACTCCAATGAGCTGGCAATTATCCTGAAACAAGAAAATTAACAATATTAGCAAACCAAGGCATCGTAGAGACAGAAAATAAAGATTCATCAGGAAAGTAGTCATCGATTGGTGTGATGTCAGATCTCGAATCGATTGTCAATCTTGACAAATGATCCGCGACAACATTTTCGGTGCCTTTCTTGTCTTTGATTGTGATATCAAATTCTTGAAGTAACAAAATCCACCGCACCAATCTAGCCTTAGAATCTTTCTTAGAGAGAAGATATTTCAATGCTGCATGATCACTAAAAACAACAACAGGTGAGCCAACAAGATAAGATCTGAACTTGTCACATGCAAATACTACTGCAAGTAATTCTTTTTCAGTGGTAGTGTAATTCATTTGAGCACTATTTAAAGTTTTACTTGCATAGTAAATCACATAAGGTTTCTTATCTTTTCTTTGTCCCAAGACAGCGCCTACGGCATAATCACTAGCGTCACACATTATTTCAAAAGGTAATGACCAATCAGGAGGTTGAATGACAAGAGCAGAAGTAAGCAAACTTTTAAGTTTAACAAAGGCTTTTTCACATTGTTCAGTCCATTCAAAAACAGTTTTCTTTGATAGAAGGTTACACAATGGTTTAGATATTACACTAAAATCTTTGATGAACCTTCTGTAAAAACTAGCATGTCCTAAGAATGATCTAACATCTTTAATAGATTTTGGTGTTGGTAAGTTGGCAATTAACTCGATTTTAGATTTGTCAACCTCAATTCCTGTCGATGAAACAATGTGACCAAGTACAATGCCGTTTGTTACCATAAAGTGACATTTTTCCCAATTCAGTACAAGATTCTTCTCTTCACACCTGTTCAAAACCTTTTCCAAGTTAGTTAAGCAATCATCAAATGAATCACCAAAAACAGAAAAATCATCCATAAAAATCTCAAGAAAACGTTCAACCATATCACTGAATATGCTAAGCATGCATCTTTGAAACGTGGCTGGTGCATTACATAACCCAAAAGGCATTCTTCGATATGCAAAAGTACCAAATAGACGAGTGAAAGTAGTCTTCTCTTGGTCTTCCAATGCAATTTCAATTTGATTGTAACCTGAATAGCCATCTAGGAAACAATAAAATTCATGACCTACAACTCTTTCTAGGATTTGATCCATAAAAGGTAAAGGAAAATGATCTTTTCTAGTCATTAAATTAAGTTTCCTATAGTCAATGCACATGCGCCAACCAGTAATAGTCCGAGTTGGAATTAACTCATTTTTCTCATTTGTTATCACAGTGACTCCAGAATTTTTGGGTACAACTTGGGTAGGACTTACCCATTTGCTGTCAGAAATAGAATAAATGATTCCATTATCTAGAAGTTTAATGACTTTATTTTTCACTACTTCTTTCATATTAGGATTAAGTCTTCGTTGCATTTCTCTAGATGGTTTAGCATTTTCCTCCAAATAAATCCTGTGTGTGCAAATCAAAGGACTAATTCCTTTTATGTCAGCTATGGTCCATCCTAATGCATTTTTGTGCATTTTCAGAGTCTGTAGTAACTTACCTTCTTGATGTGCATTAAGTTTGGAAGAGATTATTACCGGAAAAGTTTCATTTTCTCCCAAAAATGAGTATTTGAGGTTGACTGGTAACAGCTTCAAATCAGGTTTTGGTGGTTGAACACTTGAAGGTATGGACTCAATTGATTGTGGTGGTAATTCTTCAATTTGTGGTCTCCAATTACATGCCTTTGCTTCTTCCTGAAAATAAACCATTTGCAACTCGTCAGGTTCATCAATCTCAGTTTCACTAGAAGTGGTTTGAAATTGATCATGAACTAATTTTTCAATAAAGTCCACTTCCTGTAAATCATTATCATCTCCAGGTTGCTTGCAAATGTTGAAAATATTCATCTCCAATGTCATGTTTCCAAATGATAGCTTCATCAGTCCATTCCTACAATTAATCAATGCATTAGAAGTTGCAAGAAATGGACATCCTAAAATAACAGGAATTGAATTACATGCTTCAACAGGTTGTGTATCCAAGACAATAAAATCTACAGGGTAAATGAATTTATCAACTTGTACTAACACATCTGCAACTATTCCTCTAGACACTTTTACAGATCTATCAGCAAGTAAAAGAGTTACAGAAGTTGGTTTTAACTCACCTAGATTGAGACTTTGAAAAACCAAATATGGAAGTAAATTCACACTAGCTCCAAGATCAAGTAAAGCTCTTTCAATTTTATGTTCTCCAATAAAGCAAGAAATTGTAGGACAACCAGGGTCTTTATATTTCAAAGCATTATTGTTCTGAAGAATAGCACTTACTTGTTCGGCTAAAAATGCTTTCTTTTTCACATTCAGTTTTCTCTTCACAGTGCATAGATCTTTCAAAAATTTAGCATAGGAAGGTACCTGTTTAATAGCATCCAACAAAGGTATATTGATCCTTACCTGTTTGAAAATTTCAAGGATTTCAGAATTGTGATTGACTTTCCTTTGTTTGGTCATGGCATGAGGAAATGGAAGTGCTGGCGGAGAATCAGTCTTTTCTTCACAATGTTCAAATTCAACCCCTTCCTTACCCTTAAAGATTGACTCATCATCTTTCTCACAAGGTTCAAGAGTGGGTTTTTCAATAACCTTACCACTGCGAAGAGTGATGACTGATTTGACTTGATCCATGTGTTGGCTTTCGGAACTACTTGTATTTGCATTGTATTGCCCCTTTGGATTTTGTTGTGGTTGAGATGGAAACTTACCTTTCTCTTGAAAACTAAGAGCAGATGTGAATTTTGCAAGAGCATCTTTAAAATTTGTCATGCTTTGAGTGAGTTGAGTGTTGATTGTCTCTTGCTTTTCAATGAATGCATGTAATGTTTCCTCAAGATTTCTTCTAGAAGGTGGAGCATAAGGAGGTGCATATCCATGAGAATTTTGGAAATTATGGTGTGCTTGAAACGGTGGCTGTGAAGTTTGTGCATTATTGTTATCACTCTTCCAACTGAAATTTGGGTGATTTCTTCAACCAGGATTGTATGTTTGCGAGTATGGGTTATGATTGGGCCTTTGGAAACTGTTTAAAGCATGGGCTTGTTCATGGAGGCATTCCTTGAAAGAAGGCAAAGTTGGACAGTCATTGGTTGTATGTTCATTTGTTTCACAGATTTGACACACAATGTCTTGAACAGATTTTAATTGACCACTCTTTTTCAATTCTAGTGCCTCGACTTTTCTAGCTAAAGATGTAAACTTGGCTTGGAGGTCATGATCTTCCCTAAGGTTATACATACCTCCACTAGATGTATGAGGTTGGTTTTACTTGGTGCCTCATAAGTGTCCTTAGTGTCCCAATTTTGCGCATTTTCAGCTAGTAAGTGTAGGTACTCCATTGCTTCATTAGGGTCTTTATCTTTAAAAGTTCCATTGCACATCAATTCAACCATTTGCCTATCTTTAGGTGTTAATCCTTCATAAAATTGTGAAACCAATCTCCATGTTTCAAAACCATGATGAGGGCAAGTATTAAGCAAGTCTCGATACCTATCCCAACATTGGTAAAATGTTTCACTTGGTTTTTGAGTGAAAGTGGTGATTTGTCTTTTGAAAGAGTTGGTTCTGTGAGATGGAAAAAAATTCTTTAAAAATTATTGTTGCATTTCATCCCAAGCACGAATGGATCCTGACCTAAGATTTTGTAGCCATGTTTTAGCTTTATCTTTTAATGAAAAAGGAAAAAGCTTTAATCGAATGGTGTTCATGCTACAATTTAAGTCATTATAGGTGTTACAAACTTCTTCAAATTCTCTCAAATGCAAGTATGGATTTTATAGATCTAAGCCATGAAAAGAAGGTAAAAGTTGAATAATGCCTGGCTTAAAATTAAAATGGGATGCATCAGGAGGGAAAACTATGCATGAGGGTGCACTTGTTCTTGTAGGATTCATGTGGTCTCTAAGTGTCCTAACACGGTTATTCTCATTATTCTCATTATTCTTATTATGAAGTGACTGGTTATCTTCTTCGGCCATATTTTCTGAAAATGATGAGGATACCCTAGAAAGTCTATCACTTAATGTACGTGACCAAACACTCATGCACGTGTAGAAAGAGAATAAAAGGAAGAAGAAAACAAAAGAAAAAGAAAAAAAAAAACAACAAAGTTAGATACAAGAAAAGTGAAAAGAGAAAACAAAATAAATACTATGATTTGTACAAGAAATTACCTCCCCGGCAACGGCGCCAAAAACTTGACACGACCAAAAGATTGATGTCTTCTCCAAGTGCAGGAGTGTCGAAGTAATAAATAACCCGGCAAGACCGGGGGTCGAACCACAGAGAGGTTAATTGTATAAAATTATAAATAACAACACAACAATAACAATAATAACAACAATAACAACAACAATAATAACAATAACAGTAACAGTAATAATAATAATAATAATAATAATAATAATAATAATAATACTCAGTACGTGGCGTTGTTATACCTGAGAATGATCTAAAAGATCGGGTCACAGGTTTTCCAGCCTATATACTGAGTTTATGGAAAGATCAAAGAGATATATTATATAATATAAACAGATTTCTGATGCGAATGAACAAGGCAAGACCAACAATGTCAGGATTCTTGATCAAACACAGAGCATACTTAACATACATAAAATATAAAAAGAATGTAAATAATAATAATAATAATAATAGTAATAATATTAGTAGTAGTAATAATAATAACAATAAAAAGAAGAAGAGGAAGAAATTAATGAGAACTTTGAGATGGAAGATTAATGTAAGGATTAAACAATGATAAAAAATAAATGTCAAGGTTAGAGGATCCACCAATGGTATTTCAAACAAATATAGTATAAACTCTTATTACTCAATTTGGAAACCACACACGAAGGAGGTTCCATTCAGATGATTTGTCATTAATAGCTCATTATAAATTATTAACATGATCATATTAATTATCTCATTTACATAACACCAAACTTTTAAATATTATCAGGAATTCATGATGTTAATTGATGTTAACAACAAATCAAGTACCTTTCATAGCCCAGGTGCAGGTAATACCATACGGTTGGGGCTATGAGAGTGCCAAGCATTTGTTGTACTAAGTATTATACAACACAATTTTAGATTAACCATTTAACAAGCAAGGTATTAAGAATTAGTAAGATAAAAAGATAAGACATGTTAATATTAAACATTAAGGTTCATATTGAGTTTATACCATACTTGTTCTTACACCATTAGTGTAACCTTTTCACCTTGACATAATAAACTTAGCCAAACATAATGAAGAAGAGAAACATAAATAAACAAAACAAGAACATAAATAAAATACAAGTTAACTAAGGAAAGGAAAGGAAATGAAAAGCATAAACAAGAAATTAATGAAAGCAAAACTTAAGAATTACAAAAATATAAAGAGAGAAAATAAAGAGCATGAACTTGATCTGAACAACCAAGCCCCTAAATACATGGCAAATGCCTCCTTTTATAGGCCAAAATTCGGAATTATTGCTTTGATGACTCATTGCTGAGTGGGCGGGCCAACTTTTGACTTAGTGAAAATCCTTATCATCTTGTCTAAATAAACACAAAAATGCTAGAAATCAGAACTGGGTCCACTTGAAAGCATGAAAGTTGTAGGAAATTGACTCAGCTTTCCAGGAAAAAAAAGTGGAGGTGATTTGGACTTCTAGAACTTCAGATATGGGCCAAACACTTAACAGTGTTTGGGCTGCAGGACAGATTCGGACTTCTCCGTTGTTGCTATAATTTGGACTTAAAAACGGCCTTCTTAGATCTTGATGTCCAAATGAAAGTTGTAGGCCTATGTCTTATAAAATCTCTGTAAAAATGTCAGATCATTTGGATATCTAGAACTCGAGATATGACCCAATTACCGAACATTGTTCCAGTTTGGACTGCACCAACGTCTCTTTTCTAAGCTTCACCCTTCTTTATCTTCAAAATTTCAGTAGTTGAATTCATCAATCAATCCTTTGATTTATGTGATATGCCTATATTTAAGATGAACATTTACCATATATTAGGGTAATTTATAATATTAGACTTGTTATTATAAAACATGCTTTAGTTAAGGAGTTATTGATACTTTAAGTGCAAAATGATGATATAAACCCTTGATAAACATGCACTTTTAAGTACTAATCAACTACTCTCAATTATGTTGCCATATTTTTTTTCTACCTTTTGTGTTTTTCAAGACCTATCAACGAGGAAGCTGATTGGAACAAGTGAAGTTCGAGATAGACTTTATCACTGCAAGCCTTTCCCAACCTCCGTTTTCCACTCTCAAAACATCACTAACTCCATTATTTGACAGCAGCTACTTGGCCACCCTTCTACATCATGGATTCTAAAAACTTTACACGTTTCTAATCAACATTTGGCTTGTGATATATGTGCTAGAGCAAAACACACTCGTTTACCTTTTTCTTTGGATACAAATAAAAACATATTTTATTTCAATCAAATTTATTGTGATATATAGGGTGATTATCCTATTACATCACATTCAGGAGCACATTATTTTTTTAACAATTGTAGATGATTTTTCACACACGACATGGGTCTATCTCATGCACATGAAATCTTATACTTTTACTTGCCTTACAAATTTTTTGTCATGGTTAAAACTCAACTTAATTGCATTATTCGACATGTGTGCATTGATAATGGTTAAGAATTTCTTTCTAATAAACTTCAAACCTTTTTTCAAGATCATGACATTCTTCATAAACGTATATGTGTGGATAAACGTCAACAAAATGGTGTTGCTAAGCAGAAACATCACCATCTATTTAATTTGGCCCGGTGTTTATGTATTCAAGCTAATCTTCCTACCTCATTCTGTGTGAATGCATTCTCATGATCATTTATTTAATTAACTGAACCACGTCCCCTAACCTGAAACATAAGTCCCCTTATAAGCTCTTCTTAAAAAAATCACCATCATACACATTTACGAGTGTTTGGTTGTTTATGCTATGCCCAAACCCCTCATCAACATCGAGATAAGTTCTCCCCTCGTGCTTTACGCTGTGTTTTCTTAGGTTATCTTACCAATCATAAAGCTTGTTGTAACCCATTTTTGGGTCTTCACCTAAAAAGTTTTCAAAACAATTCAAAAAAAAATATATTATCAAAAAAATATAACAGTGAAAAAAAAATGCCAGAACGCCTTAAAAATATTCAAAAATTGATTGAGGATGTTCAAAAAAAATAAAAATAAAAAATTTGACAGTATATCATTGACTGATGCGAGCCCCGATGATAAAGAAAATTCAATTTGAGGAAGAAAAATGCAACATTAGAAGTTTATGGACTCAATTAAATTTTATTGAAGGTTTAATTGAATTTATAGAGGTTTTAATTGCAAAAACAATTGATTTTGGAGTTATTTTAGGCTTTAATTGGAAGAAATTAATTTTCTGGGGTCAAATTATTTTTTTTAAAAGTTAATTTGGTCAAATCAGGGGCTTAATTGCATAAATATTGAAGTTTAATGGCCAATTAGGGACTAAATTGAAGAAATCTGAGACCAGGGACCAACATGCAAAACGCGCGCAACTGGAGGGCCGAAATTTGAATCTGACGCGTTTTTGGCGCCTTTTTTTCTTTTAAATGAAACGGCGCGTTTTGACCAAAACGGCACCGTTTCATTCACTGTTGCAAAAAAAAAAAAAAAAAAAACAGAAGCCCAAAACGGCGCCGTTTTGACGGCACTATAGGTCTTCTTCTTCCCCTGGACGCGCGAGGCAGGGGAAGAAGAAGATTTTTCTTCTCCCTTTTCGCCTAATTTCTTTCCCCGTTTTTACGCAATAAGACGCCTACAACACCAGCCCACTTGCCACCTTTAGAACAGATAGTGGAGGGGCGGCCAACAGTGGCCGCCCCACCATTCGGCCTTCCCCTGTTTTTGCCTATAAAAACAGGGGAACGGAACCGGAAAAAAAAAAAAAAAAAAAAAAAGGAGAGAGAGGGAGAAGGGGAAGGATTGAACGATAGAAAGAGAGTAGAGAGACGAGAGAAACAAAAGAAAAAAACAGAACAAAAGGAAGAAGAAAGAGAAGCGGCAGAGGAGGGAAGAAAAGAAAAAACAGAGAGAAAGAGGAAGAAGGAGGACCGTCGTTGGAACCACCGTGACAGCAGCACCGCCTCCGCCAGCAGAACAGCCTCGACGCCGCCCCAGGTACCCTCCTGCTCCCCGATCATTTTCTTCTCCTGCTGCCCCGGCTTGCACTTGCATGCAGAACGTGAATAATTCACGTTCTGCTGCAAAATGCAGCGTGGGCTGGTTACTGCGCTGATGCACAGTAACCAGCCCATTTGGGCCTGGGCTGGGCCGTTCAGCCCAGCCCCTGTAAATGGGCTTGGTTGGCCCAGCCCATGCATTTGGGCTGGGTCCGGCCCATATTTTTATTTATTTATTTTTTTTTTATTATTTTTTTTTTATTATTATTATTATTATTATTATTATTATTATTATTATTATTATTATTATTTTGTTATAATTTTTATATTTTTTTTTTTTTAAAAAGCACATTTTCTTCTATCATTTTGCTTAATATCGTCTGTATTATACCCCGTTTTCGTCTCGTGGGTACTGTTCATACGGTACTATTCATCCGGCCCATAAAAAAAAAAAAATCAAAAATACTTGTTTCATTTATAATTTTTTCCGCGTAGTTTTTATGTCATTTTTATGTAATATCGGACAATATTTTTATGTCGTAAAATACAAATCCGGTACTGAAATACCCGGTTTTCGACTTTCAAGAATATAAAAACAAATTAAAAAAAAAATGTTTTTGTGCATACGGCCAAATGTCTCAAAAAAAAAATCATTTTATATTTTTCATACAAAAAAAAAATCAATGTTTTAGCATGCATTTTGGCTTTAATAACCAGTTTATTAAAGTCAAGAGAATATTGGTCAAAATTTCAAAAAAACAACAAAAATTTTATTTTGTTTATCTTTTAATATCCGGGGTATGACATTATACGTAATACATATTCCGGATATTTAATTTAAATTTTATATATATATATATATATATATATATATATATATATATATATATTTTTAGAACTTGGGATATGACATTACATGTAATGCGTATTCCGAACAATAAAATTAAAAACCACAAACACGACCTTAGATGTTATCAGACATTAAAACAATGCAGCCTACCTTAGGTAGGGCGTAGTTGGGGTGCTAATACCTTCCCTTTACGCAACCAGTCTCCGTACCTGATCTCTAAAGACCAGTTAAGGTTCCTAGTAACCAGAATACTAGGTGGCGACTCCCAGTCCATTTTTTTTTTACTTATAGAGACAAGAATTCCTTGTCTCTGACTATTTTCCAGGAATAAATATTTCTGATTTTTCCTTGAGGGTGGACGATCGCCGCGCCGCCGCACACGTGCGACAAAGCTTATCGTGTATATGATCTAGAAAATCACACGATCTTCATCTCCCTTGACGTTACTTTTGAAGAGAATATATTTCCTTACCACCTCATACCTCCAAACCCTACAACTGCTCCAATCCTTCCATTTCCAATTCTTGATATCCCCTCCTCATCCAGTTTACCCATATCATCAACCTCCTCTTTCATCCTTCCTCCCTTACAACTTACATCATCATCCTTTCCTTCCTAACCATCTCAAGATCTCATTTCACGACCAAAACGAGTTGTTACACGTCTAACTTACTTCAATGATCACATCAACTCTAGTCACTTTCAAAGTCACTCACGACTTCTCCAGTTCCACGATCTTTATTAGGTATGGCTCATTGTCTCTCCTCTTTTTTTTTTTTTTGTCTTATCATCATTTTTCTAATCATCATCTAGTTTTCATTTTTGCATTATCTCAACACCATGATCCCACCTCATATTCTCAAGTTGTATGTCATCCTCATTGGCGCAATGCCATGACAACTGAAATCCAAGCCTTAGAAGCCAACCATACTTGGATACTTCAACCTCTTCCACCTGGCAAAGAACCAATTGGCTGTAAATGGGTGTTCAAAACCAAATTTTAGGTTAATGGATCCATAGAGCACCACAAAGCTCGTTTAGTGGCCAATGGATATACTCAGGTAGAAGGTTTGGACTATCATGGCACTTTTTTGCTCCTGTTGCTAAACTCGTTATTATTAGATGTATTCTTGTAGTTGTTGCAGCTCGATAATGGCATCTTTTGCAGTTGGATGTTAATAATGCCTTTTTACACGACAACCTTAATGAGGAAGTTTATATGTCTCATTCACCAGGTTATTCCACACCAACAACAACTCCTGTTTGTCATCTCCAAAAACCAATCTATGGCCTCAAGCAAGCATCTCATAATTGGTTCTTTAAATTATGCTATATTCTGCTTTCTGAGGGCTTCACCCAAATCAGGCTCATTACTCTCTCTTCAAACTCTCTGGGGGTCAGTCTTCAACTTTCATATTGGTTTATGTTGATGACATTCTTGTGGCAGGTAATGATCCATTTGCCATTAACAACTTCAAGACCATGCTCGCTCATCATTTTAAAATCAAGGATCTTGGCAAGTTAAAATACTTTCTTAGACTCGAAATCACTCGTTCTCCCATTGATATATTCCTAAATCAACGCAAATATGCCCTTGACATCCTTGCTGACAGTGGCCATCCTAGTTCTCGTCCCTCTCCTTTTCCAACGGAATAAATCTCAAGCTTAATAATATTGATGGTGCCATCCTAGTGCTCTTGTTTGTCATCATGGGGTGAGGAAGAGATTTCTGAAAGAGAAAAACAGCAAAGAGAGCTTGGTGGTTATGGCTTTGGAGAGGTAATTGATATTTGTAACTTGTGGTCCTATGAAATTGATAGGAATTTGTCTAGCTTGTCGCTCCTGTGCAGGTAATTTGCAAGGATAGGTGCACTGGCTTGGAGTTTTCAGAGTCTCGAGGCCAACTAGATGGTTCATCAGAAGGCAAAATAAGCAGTGGGGTTAATCATGATTCTGTTTTTGAGCAGCAAGCTAACCAGGTAATTATTTTATGGCACACTTTGATAATGCTAGTATTCATCGTATTTGAATGACACAGTTTTATTATAAGTGGTAATTCTGTCTTCAAAATGTTGGGTTAGTTCAAAAGTCAATGGTGTGGATGATCTGAATGGCATGTAATGCTGATCCTGCTGGTTGAGAATGTTAGTCTTGCACTTTTGTGACTCGAACATACCTGTAAAGAACTTGTGAAAAAAGGTGTGGACAGTTTAATGCAGGATGCTTGCTTATGATCTCTTTTGTAGGCTGGCAAGGAAATAATGGACGGGAATACTTATGTGGAAGGGGTACTCAATCTCTTTCCTCCATGCATTCTTAATGTTGCTTTGTTGCTTCTGTCCTGTGTCTATTCTTCTCACCAGCCTGTCTCTTGGTGATTGCGAGCAGGATATATGTTGCTACCTTGTATTAGCATGATAGCATTCCCCAAAATAGGGAATGCTTGTAGGTTGAACCCTAAACGTGGCCCTCCCCTAAACATGGCTGCAACATATGATGATATATCTTGTTGCCAATTGGTTGATTTTGCTTTCAATGGGTTACAGCATTTGTTTCTAGTGCTCAGTCCCCTGGGTACTATGAAGTTTATGATACCAAATTTGATGCGAGAACAATGTTTAAAAATTAAGCATGTGATCAAGCTAGAATCAAGTTGTATGTGTGTTTGCCACGGTTGAACTCAACTCAGTATTTATAGCTTATTCTTGTGAATCTGGTGATAAGCTGCTAGGGAAGATAAATGGGCGATTTAATTATTTTTTCTGTGATTTACTATGAATATGTTAGAATGCCTGCAAACTCGTAAAAATTTAAAATAATACTTAATTCTTTTTCCAAAAAGAGAACCAATAACTGCAACAGAAACATATAGCCTTGGCCCTTGAGATTGATTAGTTTTCCTAGAGTAACTCTTGTAATAGACAACAGTTTTGGGGTGAATTGATGGTGGTATTAAGAGGTGTTAAACAACCAACTTTGGGATGTTCAATTGGAATTTCATCAAACCAAATGATGAGAACAAAGTTTTTCCTTAGTTGTTGACAAAACTACTCTCTGGCACTCTATTCAGAATGCTGATTTCATATGGATCCTCCAGAGTGGAATCTACATTTAGATGGAGACATTTTAAAAAAATAATAATAATTGAACTCTGTCAGCAGATCCAAGTGAATAGATTTTGTCTATAGGTTTTGATTTGTTGTATGGGAACCTCCAGTATTCACCAGAAAGAGTAGGGAGAACATTGGAAAACAATGATTAAAATGAACTGGGATTTGTTTTAAGGTTTGAACCCAGAATGCAATGTTTTGAGTGTTTAGCAAATGTGAAGGTGCAGACAAATACACCTTTCATGGTCATCTAACTTTGTGGATATGTTTCTGCAGACAAATGTGCCAAGTCTTCTGACAAGTAATGATGTATTGTGCGGGAACATGGAGGTGGGTACCGAATCAGCTTCAACATTATGCCAAAACAAAGAATATGACTGCAATGGAACACTGAATTGCGTAGATGATATCCCTGAAGAAACAAGCATCTTTTCACCCCATGCGTGCCCTCTTCTAGACTGTAACTTTACTGGCTCATCTGAACAGTTGTCACTACACTTCAGCAGTAAACATTGGGACTGTGGAAGGCGTTTTAGGTACAATATTCCTTTATCTGTCTCATTAGGGGTGAACGAACAATTCCTTGTTCTCCAAGCAGAGGAAGATGGTGTTCTTTTCCTACTCGGCAAGGGCATTGAGAGCTTAGGGAATACAGTCATTGTAACCTGTATTGGACCAAGCTCATCGCAGGACAGGTTCTTATATGATGTCGTGGCAAGTAGAGGGGTAAGCTCTCTCAGGTTGAAATCATTAACAGAGTGTTTTCCTGGGAGGGTGGAAGGCTTACCTCCTGTAGATTTTCTTCTGATTCCATTCCCTTTCCTTGGTCCTTCTGGGCAGCTTGACTTGGAGGTTTGTATATGGAGTTCAACCGAACTAGGTGCAGATTGCACTTAATTTCTTTTACAAACATTCTAGATCATCATATTTGTAATGGTCTGAGAACATTGTATTTCTTGGTTCTAAAATCAATCGAAGAGTTGTAGAGTTATTTCCATAATTTTGTCCATAGATTACTTTGTCCCCCGTTCTCTCCAGAGGCATTTCAATCAAATCTTGAAGAATGCCGAACTTTCCAGGAGATCTCGTTCCATCAAATCCAGTCCAACGTCCAGTTGATTTTGTATAGCAGACATTTCAATAAATCACCATGGCCTGTCGTATTGCCAAGGGTCTGTTGTGGACGTGTGGATCCAAGATCAACATAAAGATTCAAGAAGAGGATGAGCCTTTGTAGATGAATTAATACGTGTCGTCTTGCCAAGGGTTCTTATAGGATTATGATCGATTTTCATTGTTTTACAATACTTCCTCCTTCGTATAATGTTGATGACCGTCTCTACCATTGAAGACTTCCCTTTAGAAAGAAACCTTTGTCTAAGATTGGGTACTGCAGACTGCAACAAGCGAACAACGAATCTGATTCTAGTTCCTGATTAAGACCAATTTTCCCTTCTTCGGACATTAATCCATTTCAGGACAAGCGAACAATGGACATTGATATGGTCCCTGTGTAAGGAGTCTGCAAATTGGACAGACTGGTGATTTCTGCATCTACATTTCTCCATCAAATGCACAGAAGTGTCCACATTTGACACCGTCTTCATGAAGTGGTACAGGTGTAAATGAATGGTGAGGATGGTTGACAGAATGCTTGATGAAGATGTGAAGGAATGGTGAAGAGAGATCGCAGAAGGAAGCAGAGAAAGAACTTGGGGGGCACGAGAAGAGAAACATAATTCTATTGTTGTATATTTCACGTAACTGTAACTTGCTACAATTGCCCCTTAATATAGGCATTTTTAATGGAAATGACTAACACGTGTATTCTGTTATTAAAACGGTGCGCAAAACAGAAAGCGTTTCTAATGCATGTAAGTAAAACGGTGCGAATTGGCTATAACAGAAATTCCAATCGCTGTAACCGATTTTCCCTCCTTTTATTTCAGTCACGCTGGTTCTTCCTGCAACAAATCCCCGCCCTTAAAAAACCACCTTGTCCTCAAGGTTGAAGGTTGGGAACCTTATCCGGACTTCATCTATAAACTCCCATGTTGCTTCTGCGGGTGAGAGACCCTTCCAATGGATTAAAACCTATGTAGCTGCTTGTGTTCCCCTCTTGATCATCCTTCGGTTTATGATTACTTGGGGTTGTAATATAGGCTCGTTGGGGCTGTCAGGCAAACTGTGGTGAACCATTCTATTACCCCTGGTTCTTTCAAGAGAGAGACATGAAAAACGGGGTGGATAGTGGATGAAGATGGGAGGTTAAGTTGGTATGCCACTTCTCCAATCTTTTTAATGACAGTATAGGGACCATAGTATTTGGCGGCTAATTTATGGTGTGGGTGAAGTATGGATTTCTGTTTGTAAGGTTGTAATTTCAAATAGACAGAATCACCTATATCCAAGACCCTATCACTTCTCTTTTTGTTAGCCATTTGTTTCATGTGATTCTGTGCTTTAATGAGGTTGGCCTTCACTGTTTGCAGCAATTGTTCCCTAGTGGTGAGGTAATGATCTACTGCTTCTAAGGGTGAGTCTTTTGGGAAGTATGGGATGTGTATGGGTGGATTAAAACCGTATAATATGTTGTACGGTGTAGTCTTTGTGGCTGTATGAAAGTTTGTATTATACCACCATTCACATAAAGCTAACCATTTGCACCATTGAGAAGGATTGTCGTCGGTCATGCACCTGAGGTAGCCTTCAATGCATCTGTTGACGACTTCAGTCTGGCCATCAGATTGAGGGTGGTAGGCAATGGAGTAATGAAGATTGACTCCTTGCAAGTTGAATAATTCAGTCCAAAATTTACTAAGGAAAATGGAATCTCAGTCACTTACTATGGTTGCTGGCATCCCATGTAGTTTGTAGACTGATTCTATGAAAGTTTTGGCTACTGTGGTGGCTGAGTATGGGTATGAAAGGGCCATAAAATGGGCATACTTGCTGAACCGGTCTACCACAACAAATATAACCTCCTTGCCTTCTGATTTCGGAAGGTTAGTTATGAAGTCCATACTGATATCGGTGAAAGGTGCAGCTGGTACTGGTAGGGGTTGCAATAATCTAGGGATGGCTATGTTCTCTGTTTTGCAGCGTTGACAGGTGGGGCATTCTCTAACGTATTGCCTAACCTGTTTCTGTTGTTTCTTCCAATATAGTAGGCCAGCAATCCTTGCTGTAGTGACTGTAGAACTTGAATAGCCCTACGGGGGTATCATGATACATAGAGATGAGTTGCTGCTGGAGAATTGTATTGTGTCCCACCACCAGTTTCCCCTTTCTGAAGAGGCAGTTGTTGCTCCATTTATAATGAGGGTGTGTGGCCGGATCCCTTATGATATCCTGGATGAGAGCTTGAAACTTGTGATCTTCTTGCCAAGACTGCTTGATACTTTCCAGTATTGGAGCTTCTAGTGTTGACAATGTGAGAGCATGGAGTTCATTGCTGCTTATTCTGGAAAGAGCATCAGCAGCAATATTCTCCTTTCCACTACGAAATTCGATTTCATAATCAAATCCCAATAGTTTTGTGAGCCATAAATGTTGAGAAGGGAAAGATAATTTTTGATCTAGTAAATACTTTAAACTAACATGATCAGTTCTGATTTTGAAGGACCTGCCCCACAAGTATTGCTTCCATTTGTGCACTGCCATTAGGATAGCTAGCATTTCCCTCTCATAAGTAGATAACGACTGTTGTCTTGGTCCCAATGCCTTGCTGATGAATGCAATTGGATGACCTTCCTGCATGAGTACTGCTCCAATACCAGCCCCTAAGGCGTCAGTTTCCACAATAAAAAGTTTGCTTAAATCGGGTAGTGCTAGGACTGGAGGGCTCATCATTTCCTTCTTTAGAGCTTCAAAGGCCACCGTTGCCTCTTGATCCCACCCCACTGCATCCTTCTTTAGCAGTCTAGTTAAGGGGCGACAGATAATACCATAGCCTTTAATAAACTTGTGATAGTACCCCGTGAGTCCCAAGAATCCCCTGAGTTGTTTAATGTTCTGAGGTAATGGCCAGTTCTTGATGGCCTGTAGCTTCTCTGGGTCGGTTGCTACGCCAGCCTTAGAGATAATATGGCCTAGGTACTCCACCCTATCATCACAAAAAACACACTTGCTTTCTTTGGCCACCAACTTGTTCGACAGAAGCAGCTCAAAAACAGTTTGCAGATGAGCTTGATGTTGTTTGTAGGAGTGACTGTAAATCAAGATATCATCAAAAAACACAAGAACACACTTTCTCAAATAAGTGTGAAACACCTCATTCATTAGGCTTTGAAAGGTGGCCGGAGCATTAGTAAGACCGAAAGGCATCACCAAGAACTCATAGTGGCCATTGTGTGTTCTGAAGGCTGTTTTGTGGATGTCTCCTGCTTGCATTCGAATCTGATGGTAGCCCGAACGTAGATCAATCTTGGAAAAAACTGATACTCCTGTCAACTCTTCCAGTAGCTCTTCAATCAAAGGAATGAGAAATTTGTTTTTGATAGTCAGTCTGTTAAGAGCCCTGTAGTCGATACACAATCGCCAGGAGAGATCCTTTTTCTTAACCAATACCACTGGTGAGGCAAAGGGGCTGTGGCTTGGCTGGACTGTTCCTGCTTCCAACATTTCAGATATTAGACCTTCCATCATATCCTTTTGTAAGCTTGAATACCTGTAAGGACGAAGGTTGACAGGTTGAGCTCCTTCCTTTAAGGGAATGGTGTGGTCATGAGGCCTGTTGGGAGGTAAACCAGTCATAGGAATGAAAACATCCTGATAAAGTTGAAGTAGTTGTTGTAGTGTTGTCTCTTCCTCTTTGTTGAGATTTTTTGCAGTAGTTGATGTTGCCTTGTCAGGTGTGTCTTGGACCATCCTCAAGCTGCAGAGATTGAGACCTGCAATGCTAGTCTTGTTGCTCAACAGACCACCCATTTGACCGTATTGAATTGATTGTAGTTTCACTGGTGCCTCGCCCCTTAAGGTGGTATGTTGCCCATGCTATTCAAAACTCATCCACATGTTTTTGTAGTTGCACGCAATATCTCCCAAAGTGGCTAACCACTGGACTCCTAGGACCATGTCACAAGCCTCCAATTCCATGACAAATATGTCTGCCTCACAATGTATCCCTTGCATCTTTCATTTGAACTTTCTGCAAATAAAAGAGCATAGCATTTTTCCCCCATTTGCAGCCTTGACAATCACTGGTTTGATGGGGCTTAGAATACACTGAAGTTTGTTAGCAACCCAAGTATTCATGAAATTATGAGTGCTCCCCGAGTCGATCAATATGAAGATTGGTAGCTTGTCAACCTTACCTGTTACTTTAAGGGTGTAGCATCCTGGGATTCCTTCTAACGCATTCATGGAAATGTGGGGGTCTGTGTCTACCTGTTCTCCTGATTCCTGGCCAGCTTCAACCCCATCATCTGTATCGCCCTCATCATCACCCACTAAGCATATGGAGTAAAGTTTGCGTGTTCTGCATTTATGTCCTGGTGTGAATTTGTCATCGCACCAAAAGCACAAGCCCTTCGCCCTTCTTTCTTCCATTTCAGTGCTCCTAACAGTACAAGTAGGCCTTTTCATTGGTTGGATTCCATTAGGTGTTTGAGGGGTGGGTAGTAACCCTGGTAGATTAGTGTGTTGAGGGTTTGCTTCACTGAATTTATGAGGTTTGTAGGAAGAATGTTGTTGATTGGAAACCTGATTGCTGCCAAAAGGTGAAGTTGTTTGTTTGCCTGGCTGTTTGTGTGCACTTTTATAGAGATTTGTGTTTTCTTGTGAACGGGACAGATTATATGCTTGATTAAGGGATTTGGGTTCAAACATTTTAACCAAGTTCTTAATTTCTGTCTCAAGACCACCAAGGAAGAAAATTAATGCATACCTCTCATCAATCTCAGCTCTATTCCACAGGATATCGAAATTCCTGATGTAAGTCTCCAAATCACCATCTTGCTTCAGATCCTTCAGCTCTTCCAAGGGTTCTTTATGGCCACCAAACCTGCCACATAAACCTTGTACATATTCCTTCCATGTTATTAGCTGGCCACCCTTGCTTCTCATGAAATTCTGGTGCCAATATAAGGTCGTACCCTTCAAGTAGTAGGAGGCCAGTTTCAGCTTCTCTGCTTCAGGAACTTCTTCCATTTCAAAAAACTGATTACACTTGTACAACCATTTATGTACATCTTCCCCTTCAAAGGATGGAAAATCTCTTCTGGGTTTATGGAACTTGTAAGTTCCACCTTGTTGCCAATCATTCTTGTATAACACGCCCTCTTGGTTGCTGCGGTGATACTCCTGGTTGGAGCTGGTTTCTCCTGTAGGCAACTATAGTTTCTGTAGTAAGGTGTTCTGCTGAAGTGAAATACCTGCAATGAGTTCTTCCAATCTCAATAGGCGAGTATCGCTAGACAGCTGCTACTGTCCTTGTTGTTCTAGCAGTCTTGCCATCTTGTCATTCCATATACCTTGCTCCTTGTTAGCTGTTGTTATTGTTCCTTCCAGTTTCTTAATATCTTGAGACCTAGTTTCATGTGTCATGGTGCAGGTCCGCAGATAACTGCTCTGATACCACTTGGTGCAGGTGTAAATGAATGGTGAGGATGGTTGACAGAATGCTTGATGAAGATGTGAAGGAATGGTGAAGAGAGATCGCAGAAGGAAGTAGAGAAAGAACTTGGGGGGCACGAGAAGAGAAACAGAATTCTATTGTTGTATATTTCACGTAACTGTAACTTGTTACAATTGCCCCTTAATATAGGTATTTTTAATGGAAATGACTAACACGTGTATTCTGTTATTAAAACGGTGCGCAAAACAGAAACGTTTCTAATGCATGTAAGTAAAACGGTGCGAATTGGCTATAACAGAAATTCCAATCGTTGTAACCGATTTTCCCTCCTTTTATTTCAGTCACGTTGGTTCTTCCTGCAACATGAAGCATGTGCGTCTCCCTTCATGATTTGAAATCACAAGTGCACAGAACAATCGTCTACTTCTCTAAAAAAATTTTAAAAAAGTTATTTATAATTTTTTTTTTAAATAATTTAATATACTAATATTGAAAATAATTTTAAAAAATAAAAATATATATTATTTTGAAGTGTTTTTTAATAAAAAAAAATATAGTTTGAATAGTAACTGTCATCACAGCATTCCTTGAATGTGAGGTGTTATTGACTAAATCAATGAATAGATAAGTATAACATGTGTAGTTTAAAATGAAAATAAAAAAATTGAAATTGAAATATTTTTTATTTTACGAGGAAAAATATGTCTTCTTTTATTTTTTAATGGATCTTTTATCACTTTCTGAATATATATTATTTTTCAGAAGTTAAATCCATCTAAGAGTTAAAAAAAACACGCCAGTAAATTTAGCTATGAAAAACATTTTTGGTTATTTTCTTCTTCTAACTAACTGGTTTGGATCTCGTGACCATATGCAACAATGCCAGCAGAGATGGTGTCCTTCCTCGAGAGAGAGGGGAGGGCAGGTGCACAACTTCATGAGGCTAGAAACCAGTGGCATGCAGATTCTGCCAGCAAAAAATGTCAATTTTATGAGCCTGGTCTGCTTCACACAGATTGCCCCTCTTTTATTTTCTTGGGGGACTTGCTCTACAAGTCTACACACACGGATTTTGTTCTTTCTCTGCATAAAACCCTTTACAAGTGGCGTCGTATAGAGGAGAAAGGTAAACTCCTTAGAAACTGAAGAACGATAGGGAGAATCTGCTGATACATTTCTTCTCTCTTCTTTGTCAAGGACTCTTTGAAAGTTGAAAATGTTAAGAAATGGCCACGATCAGCTCCTAAAGGTTGAGGTCTGTCTACACTAACAGCTTTCCCTCTACTTTTGACACACTTTGTAGTTCTCCTTCATGAGTTTACTTCTGCCTTTACTTGCCACTAAATTTGCTTCCTTTAACCTGGTTTTGTTTTCCTTTCTTCTTTCTTTACGGTGACAGACACATTATCTCAAAGTGCACATCAACTGTGAAGGGTGCAAGCAGAAAGTGAGAAAACTTCTTAACAAAATTGATGGTGAGAGTATTTTTAGTTTTGCCTTTTCACTTGTCATCAACATGTGTATTTAGTTCTAGTTTCTTTTCTGCTTTTATTGCAGTAAGTTTTATGATTACAGCAAATAACTTTACCAACAAATCTCTTGGAAAAAGGTAATGCTTATGTCCAATGATTCTTTCAATGTTTTGTGATCTTTTTCACAGTGTGTTTTAGCATGTGATTCTTTGAAGTAAAACCCGGTAACCATTATCTTATTCTGGCTTTGAGTAGAGATCTATGCTAAGATTCTCTCTTCTTCTGGGCACTAGAGTTTCTAACAGACTAAAGTATTTGGTCTTGTGTTCAGGTGTTTACTCAGTGAACATAAAGACAGAGCACCAGCTAGTTATAGTTTCCGGCCGGGTAGATTCTGCTACTTTAATCAAGAAACTGATCAAGTCTGGTAAACGTGCAGAGCTATGGTCTCTACGTACAAAGAACAAACGGAATCAAGAACAACTCAACGCAAACCAACTGCAATTTCTAGCCAATGACTTCAGTGACCCTCAAAACCAATTCCTGTATCCAGCATCCTTTGACAATGAGATTGGTAATACGAGGACCTGTGGAGATTTTTTAAACCAGAACGTAGAATTGAAAGCCATGAATGTGGGGAGAGGTCAGGATTTGATGGCAGCCACAAGAATGGGAAACTTTTACATGGATGACGATAATTTTGCTGGTAGTGGCAGATCAGGGGATGATTTTGCATACATGATGGGTAACGCAGATTATCGAGGCAGTGGTACTGGTTTTGCTGGATTAGGAGGCCATGAATTTAATGGGATACCAACTTATGAACAGACGTATCGACCATCCATGATTATGAGCAACAAGCAGCAAAGGTACCACTACAATCATCCAGCCACAGAGATGCATAATTATTTACATGCAAGAACAGCATACGGGCAACAATATGATGACAAATGACAATTTCATGTGCCAGCCTTACATGATAGATCATGCATCTTCAACATATCCTCCCTATACCGACTACCACCTTTTCCATGCAATGCCATATCCTTGCTACTAACCAGACAAGTACTTACTTGTCTAGCTGACCTACAGAAACATCCTGGGGACTTTTGAAAAGGTGGGGGCATAGAAGAGGTAGGGTTCATGTTATGATAAGAATCTATTTTAAATATGTAATGCTTTTATTAATATATGGTATGAGATTGCTTTCATCTTTTCTACTAAACCTTGTTCCCTTTAAAGAAATAATTTGCAGGTTTCCTGTCCTTTGTTACTGGCTGTCAACGGCTTCTCCTTGGTCCTTGTTGATCGGAGTTTCAATGTTTTTCCTTTTTCTTTGTATTGTTGGTTATATATGGAAGAAATTTGCAAAGATATAGGGCCAAAGGATTAATGGAGGTATTTGGAAGTATACTAGTGATTATTTTTTGTTTAGAAAAACATTAAAATAATATATTTTTTTATTTTTTAAAAATTATATTTTGATATAAATAACAATCTAAAAACATAAAAAAATAAATCTTAAATAAATAAAATATCATTTGTAATGGTTACACACCTGGAGTTTTAGAATATACTTCTTAGGTATCCAACATTAGTGCATCACTTCACCTTTCAAAAATCAGTACACCTGAAAAGGTACAAACCTGTGAACAGTTCTGCTTAGTTTATATTGAATGCAACTTGATACAAGTTTTTGATTGAAAATTTTTTTAGTTTGTGAAAAATTTATTGGAATGCTACGGTTGTACCCATGTTCCCCAGATGAAAAGCATCATTTAATGCCATCATTTTGAGCCTGAGAAGCCATTACATTATTCATCCAACCTCTCAGAAGATAAAGACTGTTTTGCTCACCCTAGATCTAAAAACTATCTAGCAGCTGATTTGCAACATGCAAACCTCCACCAATTTGGAGAGGGCCACCGCATAATGAAATGAGATGCCACTGGCTGCTGTTATTGTAATCTCGGCTGCATTTCCATTCCTTCTTTGCAGCTTAATGAAAAGGGCATCCATAAGAACTTATTTTCCAGACTACAAAGGTTATCTTGGTTTAATTCCGAAACAAAATCAGACAAATTTGGTTGGCAATGCCTTTTTCTATGGTAATCAATACCAGGCAAAGAACTGATTCCCAAACAAATTAAGCTAGAATGAACATCGGAAACGAGCTGTGATTTAGAAGCATGTATCAATGATTCTTTTTCATTCTCAAGAATATACATTAAATAAATGAGAAACCAAATAAAGGAGAGTTTCTCGTGACTTTTTAGAATTTTTTTTAATAAACTGGGAAATGGTACGTCAAGCTAAAAACACAAGAAAGCATCTAAAAACAAATAGGATAGGAGAACAGTAATGAAGCTCAAGGCAAATAAGAAATCATATAACCATGAATGGTTTAAGACATTTGTATAATTTTGCACTAACTTTCAGGACAAGGAAAGTATAGAGAGATCTAGACATAAGAAAAAGAGTTTCCAGATTCAAACATGTACAGGTAAGTTATCTCACTCTCACAGTTGAATAAAGGAAACTGCAACTTAACGCCTCTGTGCTTTTCTTCGTCTTGACTGTGCCCTCTGCCATTTCTTTCTTGGAACAAGTGTGCTCTTCGGTTTCAACTTTAACTCAGGTGAGAACTTGAAATTTGGATCTCTCATACGTGCTTGTATATCCTTGAAAAACTGCATATTCAATTTCTTAGGCCCTCCCTGACGAAGCTCCTAAAATATCATAATAGTTGTTATTCTTGGGAGGCGAACCCAGCTCCTCCGCCACCACTGGTTGCTCGACGACAGCAAAAATCCATTGTTATTTCTTTATTTTCTTGGTGACGTGGTTTGGGCTCTGTTTCAAAACAGAACATGCATGGCGGAGCAACGTTGAGGTCATCATATATTATAGAGACCGACAACTTTAACATGAATCTTCCACGAAGTCTCGGTTCTTGTACTCAGCAATTGGCTTAGTCGCGCCCTTGTTTACGACGAGAGAAAATGAGCACTCGAAGAACACGATGAGTTGAATCCAATCCCAAAACCTCTTGTCACCCACACTATCATAAACTAAAAGAAAACCTCTCATCCCTTGAATCTTGGTAATCCTGCTCTCAACACCATGGCCCCAAACCCAATAATTATATAAGCATAGTAGAATTAAAGGCATAGTTATCGAACCGGTCTGGATTGATTCAACTAAAAGACCGGGTATTGGGTTACACGGGTTAACCTGGATGAACCCTGATAAAGTTAAAAAAAAAATATTTGAAATTTTAATATTTCATGTTAAAAAATTAAAAAACAATCCGTATAGATATAAGCTAAAAGATTTTTTCAAAAGATTTTTTATCCCACGTTGAAAAAACATAACTTTTTTCTTGTAAGCATATATATATATATATATAGGCTTCAAATCTCATAATAAAAAAAATAAAACATTCTTCTAGTATTTATATAGTTAATTTTGATATAAATTAGTATTTAACTAAAAAAAAAGATTTTATCTAGAAAAAAAACACATTTTAAAAAAATCTCTAACAAATCACTCAAAGTATAGATTTAATAATTTTTTCCAACTCAATTACAAGTTCGAGTTTTAAATAAAACAAACCCGGTTAAAGCTCAGATAGCTATAGTCAAAGATGGAGGCTTCAGTTGCCACCCACCCAGCATCTTCCTTGCTTGGAAGAAGTAACTCTTTTGCTAAATGACGTTTTAAAAATACTTTTTAAAAAATTAAAAAAAAAATTAAAATTGATATATTTTTTATGTTTTTAATTATTTTGATGTGCTAATCTCAAAAATAATTTTTTAAAAATAAAAAAAATATTATTGACATATTTTTCTGAGTAAAAAACATTTTGAAAAGCAATCACAACCACACTCTCAAACACACTTGTAAAAACCAGGTAATTTAAATTTCCCAAGGACGTATTGTATTGTGTGGGCGAGTAGGATAAATAAGAGTATTCTGTCAAATAACCAATTCAACCCAAAAGCTTAAGCTATTAGGTGAGGCCCTAAGATATGATTTATATTATTCTCTAACACACCCCCTCAAGTGAAAGTCCTCTTTGGGCTTGAAACTTGCACAGATCCACATTACCTTGTGTTTAATTTTATCAAATAAATGGGGATGGTGGGATTCGAACTCGTGACCGCTTGGTCATTAAAGCTCGATACCATGTCAAAGAATCAATTCAACCTAAAAGCTTAAGCTGTTAAGTGATGCTCCAAGATATAATTTATATTATTCTACATGACTTAGAATGAAAAAGACAGAGACATTAAGCGGGAAATTTCTAACATATGAACAACTTAATCATCAATCCTGCCAAAAAATAACTCTATTCATGTGCCCTTTACCGATGCTATATAAACCTGTTACTACTTTGGAGATTGAGGAACAAATCAACACGTTTCCTTCTCTTCACAATTCTCATTCTCATCATTTTCAATCTATTAACTTTATATTCTTATCATGTAAAGAAAAATTAACCATTTAACACTTCAAAAACTAAGACTTCTTGGAAAATGCCCCGACATTGATATGACCATTAAAATATTTAACCCATGGACACTCAAGAAGCCACTTCCAAAATATCATAGTTGTTGTTATTCTTGGGAGGCGAATGAGACTATTATACTCTCAAGTGGCGTACTTTAGGATTCAAGAAAATTCAGAGTAAAACTATTAACTTCATCTTCTCGTAAATCAACCATTAAAGACTTCAAGAACTAAGACTTGTTGGAAGATTCATATTATTTATATTAACTTGTATTTATCTATGATATCAACATCGACCTTGTTATGTCATGCATGTAGAGTCCAAACTAAGTTGAATTCAAGAAATGTTGTCTAATTGAGTGGAGTGGGATACAATCTGGCTGATGGATCATTTCTACAATCAATAGACGTGCTTTAAAATTCAAGAAAATTCAAAGTAAAGCTATTAACTTCATCTTCTTATTAAAAATTAACTATTTAATACTTCAAAAACTAAGACTTCTTGGAACATACCCCGACATTGATATGTCATGCATGTGGAGTCCAAATCACGTCATATTCAGATAAGACTAGTAAAATAGAGAAACAATGACAGTAGTTGAGCAAGAACATCCTCATACTAATTAACCCATGGACACTCAAGAAGCCACTTCCAAAATATCCTAGTTGTTGTTATTCTTGGGAGGTGAATGAGACTATTCTACTCTTAAGTGGCGTACTTCAGGATTCAAGAAAATTCAGAGTAAAACTATTAACTTCATCTTCTCATAAATTAACCATTTAAGACTTCAAGAACTAAGAACTTGTATTTTTCTATGATATCAACCTCGACCCTGTTATGTCATGCATGTAGAGTCCAAAATAAGTCGAATTCAAGAAATGTTGTCTAATTGAGTGGAGTGGGATACAATCTGGCTGATGGATCATTTCTACGATCAATAGACGTACTTTAGAATTCAAGAAAATTCAAAGTAAAGCTATTAACTTCATCTTCTTATTAAAAATTAACCATTTAATACTTCACTTCTTAGAAAATACCTCGACATTGATATGTCATGCACGTGGAGTCCAAATCACATCATATTCAAATAAGACCAGTAAAATAGAGAAACAACGACAGTAGTGGAGCAGGAACATCCTCATACTAATCAACCCATGGACACTCAAGAAGCCACTTCCAAAATATCATAGTTGTTGTTATTCTTGGGAGGCGAACCCAGCTCCTCCGCCACCACTGGTTGCTCGACGACAGCAAAAATCCATTGTTATTTCTTTATTTTCTTGGTGACGTGGTTTGGGCTCTGTTTCAAAACAGAACATGCATGGCGGAGCAACGTTGAGGTCATCATATATTATAGAGACCGACAACTTTAACATGAATCTTCCACGAAGTCTCGGTTCTTGTACTCAGCAATTGGCTTAGTCGCGCCCTTGTTTACGACGAGAGAAAATGAGCACACGAAGAACACGATGAGTTGAATCCAATCCCAAAACCTCTTGTCACCCACATTATCATAAACTAAAAGAAAACCTCTCATCCCTTGTATCTTGGTAATCCTGCTCTCAACACCATGGCCCCCAAACCCAATAATTATATAAGCATAGTAGAAGTAAAGGCATAGTTATCGAACCGGTCTGGATTGATTCAACTAAAAGACCGGGTATTGGGTTACACGGGTTAACCTGGATGAAGATAAAGTTAAAAAAAAATATTTGAAATTTTAATATTTCATGTTAAAAAATTAAAAAACAATCCGTATAGATATAAGCTAAAAGATTTTTTCAAAAGATTTTTTATTTCACGTTGAAAATATATTATTTTATCTTTTTAAGTTGAAGTATTTAAATTAAAAAGGTTTTTTATTCCATGTTAAAAAAACATAACTTTTTTCTTGTAAGCATATATATATATATAGGCTTCAAATCTCATAATAAAAAAATAAAACATTCTTCTAGTATTTATATAGTTAATTTTGATATAAATTAATATTTAACTAAAAAAAAGATTTTATCTAGAAAAAAAAACACATTTTAAAAAAATCTCTAACAAATCACAAGTATAGATTTAATAATTTTTTCCAAGTTAATTACAAGTTCGAGTTTTAAATAAAACAAACTCAGTTAAAGCTCTGATAGTTATACTCAAAGATGGAGGCTTCGGTTGCCACCCACCCAGCATCTTCCTTGCTTGGAAGAAGTAACTCTTTTGCTAGATGACGTTTTAAAAATACTTTTAAAAAAATTAAAAAAATAATTAAATTGATATATTTTTGATGTTTTTTAATCATTTTGATGTGCTAATCTCAAAAATAATTTTTAAAAAAATAAAAAAAATATATTATTGATATATTTTTCTGAGTAAAAATATTTTTGAAAAACAATCACAACTATACTCTCAAACACACATGTAAAAACCAAGTAATTTAAATTTCCCAAGGACGTATTGTATTGTGTAGGCGAGTAGGATAAATAAAAGTATTCTGTCAAAGAACCAATTCAACCAAAAAGCTTAAGCTATTAGGTGAGGCCCCAAGATATGATTTATATCATTCTCTAACATACCCCCTCAAGTGAAAGCCTTCTTTGAGCTTGAAACTTGCACAGATCCACATTACCTTGTGTTTAATTTTATCAAATAAATGGAGATGGTGAGATTCGAACTCGTGACCGCTTGGTCATTAAAGCTTTGATATCATATCAAAGAACCAATTCAACCCAAAAACTTAAACTGTTAGATAAAACCCTAATATATAATTTATATTATTTTCTAACATATTCAATACTCACATATTCAACAGGACTTGGAAATGAAAAAGACAGAGACATTAAGCGGGAAATTTCTAACATATGAGAACCCATCACATGGATGCGTATAACGTGGAGGAGAACTGCTTGATTACCGACTGCATAAGCTACCTTGTTGAAATTATTGGACTGATGCCCCACGAAAGGGAATTTCAAGAGATAAGATATCGACTTGACATGTCGACAATTCAAACTATTAATGCCTATTGATCTCCTTCGTGTCATTATGGTTGGAATTAAGAATGGATTCCTTTTGCAGTAAGTAGTGTTGTCAATACTTTAATAATTGAAAATGACAGAATTTCTGGTTATGAACTTGTCCATTTCTCACTAAAAAATATAATTGGGTAGCTTTATTGACTAAACACACATCTAATCTCTAATCTTGAGACGTTATAATTAACCTCAAAGAGCCCGTTAAAGCTAGGAAAAGCCAGCTAGCTTCCACTTTTTCCATCAATTAGATATTGCATAGGTTCAATTATTAAAACCAATAAATCTATCAATTTCATTTCAGCTTGTCGAACGTGATTTCATTTCTTCCCTCGTACGAGATATCAATTTAAATATAATTTGTTTTTGAAATAGTTTTTGTGGTTGTAATTTAAAAAAAATAAATTTTAAAAAGTATAATTAAGTGTGGTTAGTTGGATTTAAATACGTATTTAGTAAAAATTATTATTGAAGTTTATGTACAGTTAAAAATATGTATAAAAATTTTTATAGTTGTTTGATTGCGGTTGTTTTTCAAATTGATTTTTATTTGAAAATGCATTAAAATAATGTATTTTTATTTTTAAAAATTATTTTTAATATCATCACATCAAAATGATCTAAAACACTGAAAAAAAAAATATTAATTTGAAGTAAATAAAATTAAAAATTATTAAATTTTAATTTACAATTACTAAATACATTACTATGTTTTTTGCACCGCAAATACAAAAACAGGTGCAACACAACCGCATCCTTGATCTCAAATCCAATTCTTCTTCTTCTTTTTTCTTATGAATTGATACTGTAATTTCATCCATTTATTAATCAAGTCCTTCTATTTATATCTAATAGTAAAACTAACAAAAAAATATATCGTTTTAATTTACTGCGTAGACCTCAATTTGTTTCCTCTAAAAAATACAGATAGTTTGCTAAAAAAAATTTTATTAAAATCTCAATCAATAAAAGCAGCGGAAAAATACAATGCCAATTTCACAAAATCCAATCAATAAAATTTTTTTTATAGAGATATATAGTATATTTTAAAAAAGAAAAATACAATTCAATTTTCTAAACCTTGAACGAAATATCATATCAAAAGGAAATTGATAGATCCTATATAAAATTCAAGGAGAAAATGAAATTAACCCAAAATTTATTTGATGGCTAGCATTTATCAACGTTTAACAATAATAAAAAATTAAATACTATCAACATCACTCTCACAGATACCACTCATCTCGCTGAAAAAGTTAGAGCCAACTTTCAAATACTTGTGAGCCAGAAGCCCATTCCTTTTGATATTTCTTTGAAAGCATTTATTGTGAGGATGAGGAAACATTTTATTCAAATTCATAATTTTGTTTTAAAATGTCATTTTTGTCATTTTTTTTAGATTGAAATTTTTGCAATTTTATTATTCAACAATATGTTTATTGAGAATTGAGATTCATAATTTGTTTTAATTTACTTTATTTGAAGTTATTATGGTCACATGAATCAGGTTATGGATTTAAAAAATTAACCCAGGTTGATTTGGGTTGATCAAATATGTTATCGTCTCAAAAGTTTTAGACTCATTGAGTCGATTAAATCATATATGTTTAACTCTCTCTTTTTTTTGTGTTTTAAATTTAAATTGCAT
This sequence comes from Populus alba, assembly GCF_005239225.2. NCBI lineage: Eukaryota > Viridiplantae > Streptophyta > Magnoliopsida > Malpighiales > Salicaceae > Populus > Populus alba. The sequence goes on from NC_133287.1 coordinate 8,612,650, forward strand.
AATTTTAAATTAATTTCTCTTTAAATTTAAATTGAAATTATTATTATTATATGTGTGTGTGTGTGTGTATATATATATTCAATTTTAAATGACATATTGAATTGCTACAAAACTAAAACATACCATTTAAATTTTTTTAAAAAAAAACCAACTATAATGGAATTGACAACCATGGAATTGACAACCATGTTAGGGGTATATATGCAATAACTTTCCAAATTCCAAAGATAAAAAAAGTCGATCGATCCTTTTCATGTGCTGTTATAATTAAAGTTGTGAATTTTGTTTTGATAAGTGTTTATTTTTTTTAATTGAAATGAAATGTTTTAGGTTCAGAGTGTTTCAGTGTTCATATATAAATATAAATAAATATATATATATATATATACAAATATAATTCAAATTCAAGATAAATTAATTATAAATTATGCAATACAAAACAATGTAAAATAAATATAATTTCAAAATTTAAAATATTTCTAAATAGTCAAGATTAAATAAATTTTTAACGTAAAGTAATTCAACTTAAACAAAATATTAAAATATTATGAAAGTAAAATGTTTTCACACAAATATTTTAAATATAAAGCTAGGTCAATATTATCAAGACTAATTGAATGTAAAGTATCCCTTATTTTCCTCAAATTCCTACAAAGTATAAACATGAAAAAAAAAACATGAGTACACACCATATATATTAGTGATAAATCTAATTTTAAAAAATTAATATCATTGTTAATGAAAATAATAATAATAATTTTTATTATTTTTATTATTATTGAAAATAATAATGAAAAATAGCTTTTTATACGTGGGTGATTTAATTAATTAAATTGAATTAAATTTAATTTGATTTAATGGTTTTTCAAGATTAAAATGAAATATATAGAATGAAATCCAATGTTTTGATTAAAATTTAGTCGATAAATCTAAAATAAATCAAGATATAAAATAAAATGAAAATTATTTTATTTTATGAATTAATATAAAATGTTTCCGTCATTTTAAATAAAATGGAATGGAATTGAAAACGTTGCTTTTAGCTTTTTCTCACGCCATTGGCCCTGCATGACCAACCAAGAGCTACTCCATACCCTCCGCTAGAAATTCAACCATTAAAAACCTTCAACTAGTCTTCCATCTTCTTATTTTCACTCTTTTCCTTCTTCTATCTCTGTAAACATGAGCAGCGGAAGACCCCAACCGGCAAAACTAGCCATCCCATGGAGGACACGACTGGTCATTACAATGATCTCAGCGGCAACAGATCTGTCACGTCGTTCAAACGGCACCGTAAACAGACGTTTGCTTAATCTCCTTGACTTCAAGTCCTCTCCTTCCCCTAACAAACCCATTAACTCCATCATCTCTTCTGATATCACCGTGGACCCCACCCGCAACCTCTGGTTCCGCCTCTACACCCCGGGCAATAGCGGGGTTGACGGTAGGGCCACTGCCTCTTTGCCTGTTGTGGTTTTTTTTCATGGAGGTGGATTTTCTTTCCTAAGTGCCGCATCAAGTTTGTACGACGTCGTTTGTCGCAGGTTTGCACGTAAATTTCCTGCTATTGTTCTTTCAGTTAATTACCGCCTTACGCCTGAACATCGATTTCCCTGTCAATACGATGACGGTTTAGACGTGCTTCGGTTCCTAAACAACGACGATCGAGCCAGTGGGTTACTGCCACCTAATGCAGACTTGTCCAAGTGTTTTCTGGTTGGAGATAGCGCCGGGGCAAATTTGGCCCATCATGTTGCGGTTCGGGCTTGTCGGGCTGCGTTTCAGAAGGTTAAGGTAATTGGATTGGTTTCTATGCAGCCGTATTTTGGCGGGCAAGAGAGGACCGAGTCGGAACTCCGACTGGTTGGATACCCGTTCGTGACGGTGGAACGAACCGATTGGTGCTGGAGAGTGTTTTTGCCAGATGGATCGGATCGGGATCACTATGCAGTGAATGTGAGCGGACCGAATGCTGAGAACATCTCGGATTTGGATTTTCCGGATACAATGGTGATTGTTGGTGGGTTCGACCCGTTAAAAGATTGGCAAAGGAGGTATTATGAGTGGTTACAGAGATCCGGGAAAGAGGCTACCTTAATTGAGTATCCAAATATGTTTCACGGCTTTTATCTCTTCCCGAAGCTGCCCGAGGCTTTACAATTATTCTCGAAGGTCAAAGAATTTGTTGCCATGAGACTGTCTAGGCTATAAGCAAAACAATCGGACGCCCGCCCTCCATGAATCGAAAGCACTGCATTCTTAGTTTTTGGGGTCACCGGGCTGATGCATCGTGAGGTGCTAAAATGCCCAGGAATTCCATCATTATCCACAGTTACCGCGGGTTCATAAGGGACTGTCGTGGATTTTTATGTTGAGATTTTTTGTTTTAAAGTAATAGCAAGTTGTCGTTTGGATTTTAGAAAAAGGGCAAAATATCGCATGTCTGCGATAGCTACCTCTTGTGTCCAAAGAGGGCAGGCTTTCACTGTGCCAACGTTTTTTTTTTTTTTCAGAAATAATTACTAAAATAATCTTTTAAAAAAATTCTATTTGGCTCAGGGACTATTTGGATTTCTCTTTTTTTTTTTCATGTTAATTATTTAAATATCTCCAAAAAATTAACTCTCTATGCTATAGATTTTAAGTCATTTTAAGTTTCTTTATTACTTTTTTTTTTCCTTTATGTATGTTTAAGGATGATTTGGTATCGTAATATATATAAATTAATATTATTAAATTGCAAAAGTTGCTAGCATCACCCACACAACATTAAATACCACCGTTAAAGACGGTGTTTGATGCACCTCATTACTCTATAGTGATTTTTAAATATTTTTTTCATTGTTTTTTTTTTTTAATTTCATTATTTTATAGTTTGATTTATGAGGTTAGATGATCATTATTTTTTTTAATTTCTTTTTCTACTATGTTAAGTTGTTTTTTTTTAAAAAAAAAAAAATTGCTCTTTAAAATACAATAATAACACTTTAGCATTGTTTTTATTTTTTTATTATAAAGAATTTAGCTTGGCCCGCAGTGAAGCATGGGATATCAATCTAGTTATATCTATTTATAGAAAAGATCTTATTATGTAATGAATGAGAATCTCATGTTTTGAATAAGGGAATCTCATAAGTGAATTTTATAAATTCATTTGTTAATGTTTTTTATAAGTCGATTTTATAAGATTACATGCAAGGAAGGGATGGATTGTAGGTGATATAACATCTTCGAGATCCGAAATTCTTCTTAAAACCTATATAGCATTAGGTCAAAAATCTCTAATGGCACCCCGCCCAAATTACAGACAAATTCACTTTTATTTACTTAGTAATTCCAATATCAACCAACTGGCAAGAATTTTAAACCCCAAACACTTTTAAATAAAATGCATAACCTACAACTATATATATATAACACGAAGAGGACTTAGTGATTTATTGTGAGATTTGAGAGGAATTATTGAGGATTTTAATATATATATTAATTCCTCTTTTTTTGATCCCTAGAGTTTTTTTTTTCATTTTGGTCCATTTTTTTTTATATGGTCTTTTAACATTGTATTGATTTGAGATTAGTCTTAATAATTTATTTTTTATATTTGCATATGAGGATCTTGCATTGTCAGGGAAATGTTTTTTCATGAACGAACTAAGCACATTGAGATCGATTGTCATCTAACTTTTCATCATCTCAAGCACGACACAATTACTTTGCCCTTCGTTCCTTCTTCTTCGCAGATTATAGATTTCTTTACCAAGTCATATTCTATTTCCTGCTTTTATTTTCTGGTTGACAAACTATTGATGCTTATAGTTGCCGCATCGTGAGTTTGATGGAAGATATTAAAAAATCTAAGATCATTTTGTTTTATTGTTTATTAAAGATGGAATAATCTTTAGATTTTCTTTTCAGTTTTCTTTGTTTAGCTTGTATATAATCTCTTTCTATTTCATGTTAAACATATTCCTTTTGATAATTTTGATTGTATCAATGTCAATAAAAGTTTTTTTAGTTGTGTGATTGCGATTGCTTTTTAAATCGATTTTTTTTTTGGAAATGCATTAAAATAATGTATTTTTATTTTTTTTAAAATTATTTTTGATATCAACACATCAAAATGATCTAAAACACTAAAAAAATATTAATTTGAAGCAAATAAAATTAAGAATTATTAAATTTTTACAATTATCAAATACATTACTGTGTTTTTTGCACCGCAAACATAAAAAACAGGTGCAGCACAACCGGACCCTTGATCTCAACTCCAATTCTTCTTCTTCTTTTTTCTTATGAATTGATTCTATTATTTCATCCATTTATTAATCAAGTCCTTCTATTTAAATCTAATAGTAAAACTAACAAAAAAAATATCGTTTTAATTTATTGCGTAGACCTCAATTTGTTTCCTCTAAAAAATACAGATAGTTTGCTAAAAACAAAATTTATTAAAAATCTCAATCAATAAAAGCAGCGGAAAGATACAATGCCAATTTCACAAAATCCAATCAATATTTTTTTTTATATAGAGATATATGGTATATTTTAAAAAATAAAAAAAATTCAATTTTCTAAACCTTGAACGAAATATCATATCAAAAGGAAATTGATAGATCCTATATAAAATTCAAGGAGAAAATGAAATTAAACCAAAATTTATTTGATGGCTAGCATTTATCAACATTTAACAATAATAAAAAATTAAATACTTGAAACAGATTTATCAACATCACTCTCACAGATACCACTCATCTCGCTGAAAAAGTTAGAGCCAGCTTTCAACTACTTGTGAGCCAGAAGCCCATCCCTTTTGATATTTCTTTGGAACCATTTATTGTGAGGATGAGGAAACTTTTACCCCATAATACACACACACACACAAATCACGAGCTATGTATAAAATATTTTTAGACTAAAATACTCTTAATATTTTATAAATTACAATAGGAATTTTAATATCTATATTTTTTTATCATATAATGTTAATTATTAGTAGTTGCATTAATTTTTCTTTTCGTGTAATTAAAAAAAAAATTCAGCATATTAACATTAGTCAGTTTTTTTCCTAAACGACAACATTTTACCAATTGTGTTATTTTATAATTTTTCTTTATTTATGCTAATTACTTTTTTTTTTTTAAATATGCTAAATTTCATAAAAGTCAAAATTTGCAGGATGGCTGGGAGACGGGAGAAAGATACCCAAGGGTCATGCCATTAACTTTATTTTTAATTCAAGGTTCTTATAATTAGTGATGGCACTTAAATCGTTACATTTGAATTTGATGGGTTTTTTTATATTATTTTATTAAATATAGAAGTTTATTTTTAATTGATACAAGAAATTTTATAATACTTAAATTATAATTAATAACATTCATGCTATAGGAGAAAGAAAAAAAACAAGAAAAAAATTTAAAAGATAATTTTTTAAGATGTAAAATTATTTTTAATGAGAAAGAAATTATTTCTCCTCTTTTTATATTTATCTTTTTACCGTAATTATTGCTATTATAGCTTGACCATTATAAAGATTTTCCAACATTATGCCATGAAACAATGACTAAATATAGTAGAAAATGGTAAATTAGAAAGCCAATCCATGTAGGTTAAAGGGTGTCCATTCCGTTTCATTTCGTTTGTGATGGTCAATATATCTCATTCCGGTTTAAAAAACAAAACAAATCGAAACATATTTTATTTCGCTCTCTCGATCCGTTCTGTAAATTCCATCCAAATTGGCCAAAACATTATGGTTATGTTCTAGTTGTTTTGTTTAGGTCAAATAATATTTTTTTAAAAATATTATTTAGTTTTAGGGTATCAATTATATCTTTTAATTCAATTATTAGATTAGACTGATATTTTACAAAGAGTCTTCAAACATGTAATTATATCTCAAGTTAAAAGTTTAGGGCAATAGGAAGTTAGATTTTAGAAAAGTTTTGCAAGACTGTCATTGTTATTTTTGTAATTTTATTCAAATTTATAATTTTGTTTTAAAATGTCATTTTTGTCATTTTTTTTATGTTGAAATTTTTGCAATTTTATTATTCAACAATAGGTTTATTAAGAATTGAGCTTCATAACTTGTTTTGATTTATTTTATTTGGGGTTATTATGTTCTCGTGAATTAGGTTATAAATTTAGAAAATTAACCCAGGTTGATTCGGGTTAATTAAATATGTTGTCGTCTCAAAAAGTTTCTTAAAAAAATGTCAAAATTTTTAGACTCATTGAGTCGATTAAATCATATATGTTTAACTTTCATTTTATTTATTTATTTGTGTTTTAAATTTAAATTGCATAATTTTAAATTAATTTATCTTTAAATTTAAATTTAAATTATATATATATATATATATATATTCAACTTTAAATGAAATATTGAATTGCTACAAAATAAAACATACCGTTTAAATTAAAAAAAAAAAAACACCAACTACAATGGAATTGACAACCATGTTAGGGGTATATATGCAATAACTTTCCAAATTCCAAAGATAAAAAAAAGTCAATCAATCCTTTTCATATGTTGTTATAATTAAGGTCGTGAATTTCGTTTTGATAAGTATTTTATTTTTTCAATTAAAATGAAATGTTTTAGTTTCAGAGTGTTTTAGTGTAGCGTTTCAAGGTTGTACTGTTTATATATATATATATATATATATATATATATATTCAACAAATATAATTCAAATTAATTATAAATTATGCAATACAAAAACAATGTAAAATAAATATAATTTCAAAATTTAAAATATTTCTAAATAGTCAAAATTAAATAAATTTTTAACGTAAAGTAATTCAACTTAAACAAAATATTAAAATATTATGAAATAACACAAATATTTTAAATATAAAGTTAGATCAATGTTATCAAGGCTAATTGAATCTAAAGCATTCCTTATTTTCCTCAAATTCCTATAAAGTATAAACATGAAAAAAAAAAAAACATGAATATACACCATATATATTAGTGATAAATCTAATTTTAAAAAATTAATATCATTGTTAATAAAAATAGTAATAATAATTTTTAATAATATTATTATTAATATCATTGTTATTGAAAATAATAATGAAAAATAGCTTTCTATACTTGAATGATTTAATTAATTAAATTGAACAAAATTTAATTTGATTTAATGATTTTTCAAAACTGGAATGAAATATATAAAATGAAATCGAATATTTCGGTCAAAATTTAGTTGATAAATAAAATCTAAAATGAACCAAGATATAAAATAAAATGAAAATTATTTTATTTGATGAATTAATATAAAATGTTTCCGTCATTTTAAATAAAATGGAATGGAATTGAAAACCTTGCTTTTAGCTTTTCTCACGCCATTGGCCCTACATGACCAACCAAGAGCTACTCCATACCCTCCGCTAGAAATTCAGCCATTAAAAACCTTCAACTAGTTTTCCATCTTCTTATTTTCACTCTTTTCCTTCTTCTATCTTTGTAAACATGAGCAGCGAAAAACCACAACCGGCAAAACTAGCCATCCCATGGAGGACACGACTGGTCCTTACAATGATCTCAGCGGCAACAGATCTGTCACGTCGTTCAAACGGCACCATAAACAGACGTTTGCTTAATCTCCTTGACTTCAAGTCCTCTCCTTCCCCTAACAAACCCATTCACTCCATCATCTCTTCAGATATCACCGTGAACCCCACCCGCAACCTCTGGTTCCGCCTCTACACCCCGGAAAATAGCGGGGTTGACGGTAGCGACACTGCCTCTTTGCCTGTTGTGGTATTTTTTCATGGAGGTGGATTTTCTTTCCTAAGTGCCGCATCAAGTTCGTACGACGTCGTTTGTCGCAGGTTTGCACGTAAATTTCCTGCTATTGTTCTTTCAGTTAACTACCGCCTTACGCCTGAACATCGATTTCCCTGTCAATACGATGACGGTTTAGACGTGCTTCAGTTCCTCGACAACGATCGAGTTCGAGCCAATAGGTTACTGCCACCTAATGCAGACTTGTCCAAGTGTTTTCTGGTTGGAGATAGTGCCGGGGCAAATTTGGCCCATCATGTTGCGGTTCGGGCTTGTCGGGCTGGGTTTCAGAATGTTAAGGTAATTGGATTGGTTTCTATTCAGCCGTATTTTGGCGGGCAAGAGAGGACCAAGTCGGAACTGCAACTGGTTGGATACCCGTTCGTGACGGTGGAACGAACCGATTGGTGCTGGAGAGTGTTTTTGCCAGATGGATCGGATCGGGATCACTATGCAGTGAATGTAAGCGGACCGAATGCTGAGAACATCTCGGATTTGGATTTTCCGGATACAATGGTGATTGTTGGTGGGTTCGACCCGTTACAAGATTGGCAAAGGAGGTATTATGAGTGGTTAAAGAGATCCGGGAAAGAGGCTACCTTAATTGAGTATCCAAATATGTTTCACGCCTTTTATATCTTCCCGGAGCTGCCGGAGGCTTCACAATTATTCTCGGAGGTCAAAGAATTTGTTGCCAAGAGACTGTCTAAGCTATAAGCAAACCAATCGGACGTCCGCCCTCCATGAATCGAAAGCACTGCATTCTTAGTTTTTGGGGTCACCGGGCTGATGCATCGTGAGGTGCTAAAATGCCCAGGAATTCCATCATTATGCACAGTTACCGCGGGTTCATATGGGACTGTCGTGGATTTTATGTTGAGATTTTTTGTTTTAAAGTAATAGCAAGTTGTCGTTTGGATTTTAGAAAAAGGGCAAAATATCACATGTCTGCGATAGCCAGCTCCTAGCTCTGTTCTACCTCTTGTATCTTTCGGGGACAGCTTGCCCAACCTGGGGAAAAAGTAGATAATACCAATGTCAATATAACACTTTTATTATTTTATTACTCTATAATAAAAGAGGGCAGGCTTTCACTGTGCCAATTTTTTTTTTTTCAGAATAATTACTAAATTCTTTAAAAAAATTCTATTTGGCTCATGGACTATTTGGATTTTTTTTTTCCATGTTAATTATTTAAATATCTCCAAAAAATTAACTCTCTTTGCTATAGATTTTAAGTCATTTTAAGTTTTTTTATTACTTTTTTTTTCCTTGATGTATGGTTAAGGATGATTTGGTATCCTAATATATATAAATTAATATTATTAAATTGCAAAAGTTGCTAGCATCGCACACATAGTGTTGAATACCATTGCTCAAGGCCGCGTTTGATGCACCTCATTATTCTATAGTGATTTTTTAATATTTTTTTTATTGATGTTTTTTTTAATTTTATTATTCTATAGTTTGATTTATGAGGTTAGATAATCATTATTTTTTTTAATTTCTTTTTCTACTATGTTAAGCTGTTTTTTTTTTATTATTATTAAATTTTGATGTTTAAAATACAATAATAACACTTTAGCATTGTTTTTATTTTTTCATTATAAAGAAATTAGCTTGGCCGCAGTGAAGCATGGGATATCAATCTAGTTATATCTATTTATAGAAAAGATCTTATCATGTAATGAATGAGAATCTCATGTTTTGAATAAGAGAATCTCATAAGTGAATTTTATAAATTCATTTGTTAATGTTTTTTATAAGTCGATTTTATAAGATTACATGCAAGGAAGGGATGGATTGTAGGTGATATAACATCTTCGAGATCCGAAATTCTTCTTAAAACCTATATAGTATTAGGTCAAAAATCTCTAATGGCACCCCGCCCAAATCACAGACAAATTCACTTTTATTTACTTAGTAATTCTAATATCAACCAACTGGCAAGAATTTTAAACCCCAAACACTTTTAAATAAAATACATAACCTACAATTATACACACACATACACACTAAGAGGACTTAGTGATTTATTGTGAGATTTGAGAGGAATTATTGAGGATTTTAATATATATTAATTCCTCTTTTTTTGATCCCTAGAGTTTTTTTTTTTTTCATTTTGGTCCATTATTTTTTTATATATGGTCTTTTAACATTGTATTGATTTGAGATTAGTCTTAATAATTTATTTTTTATATTTTCATATGAGGATCTTGCATTGTCAGAGAAATGTTTCGTTGCTTCATTGATGTTTTGTTTGGTTTAAAAAAAATTATTTTCATTGTTTAAAAGAATTAAAGCTTTGTAGATCAAGTTTGAAACTTGAAAAAATGTCAAGTCCTTTTTTTTTTTTGGATAAAATTAGGACATATTTGCATGGTAAGGGGAAGGGCTCAAGTCCTTTATTTTTTTTTCTTAAGGTCACTCATTTTTAAAAAAATTTTATCTTTATACATTACATTTATTTAAGATTTAACTTAATAATTTACTTTAGTTGCTTATATATAGGGTTCTTGTAACATCGATGAAAATCTTTAACACTCGGTTGATTTTTGATTTTGCAAACTAAAATAAAATAATGTTGATATAAAACAACTAAGGCTCAAGAAATCAAAATTAAAACTAAAACAAATATAGTGGGCTAGGGTAAACAAGTATAATAACTTTGCTGGCTCGTGTATTACACACACCAACAAATAGATGCAAGTCACCATGATCTATAAATCGTATGTGACTTGTTAAGATGTTCAAATGCCATCTTTCTATCTATCTAATAAAAACAAAAAAAAATACTAATTTTCTCTCAAATCTCAACTATAGTGTCTCACCCTCTCGTGCTCTCACCAATAGAATTTTGTTCATGAAAAAAATAAGCTGAGCATTTTGTTACACCGCTTATTGGAATGCAATATACTATTATGTTACTATTTTTTAATTCAATTTTAAGCAGTTTTAAGTTTTATTTAATCATATTTGTTTACATCCTTACATCCCTTAAATTTGTAGTTCTATTAAACTCCATAGATAATATTGTTGATAGCCCGAGTAAAAAGTTTTGCAAGTAGCAAGCAGTCAATGCAAGTAGCAAGAAGATGTTCATGGAAGTTATCGAAGTATATTTTTGAAAAGGTCAGCATTTTTTTTTCGAATTTGAAATTTAATCCTAAAAAAATATGGACTTGAAATTAAAGTGAATCCATGATATATAGGCAGCGGGTACACCAAACAAAACCTACCTCTTCTTCACCTTGAGGACGGCACATCTAGTCATAAGAAGGTGAAGTGACCTTTAACTAGTTTAGGCATTCGGTGATGTTGACGTGAAATTTAAAAACATATTATAAATTATTTATTGAGGCCCGAAATGTTATCAATTTTCTAAGAATCCATCCGGCATACTGCAAACAAAAAAAAAAGAAAAAAAAAAGCAAGGGATAATGTTTTTTGTTTTTTTATGTCGACATCAGTTTAGTCTTGCTGGCTAGCCAGATCTAAATTGTTTCAACACGAATATAAATGCTCCTTTAATAGTAGTAGTGTAGGTTATCTAAACTTTGAATTAAAAAAAAAAATGACTACAGACGTCATATAAAAAAGAGTTAGTGATTAATAAAGAACAATGAGAAAAGATTATTGAGTCTGGCTGGTCAGCTATACCTAAAAAGTTTTAGGCCTAACTCGGCAACTTTTTTTTTTTTAAGATATTTTTAATTTATTTTCTTTTCTTTTCAATTTTTTTTATATAATAAAAAAGAAATAAATTGATGGGATATTTTTAATATTGTATAAAAATTAGGTGATGATAATTTTTTTCATGTTTTTGCATTTTAAAAATACTTTTAAAAAAATTTGAATTTTTTATTTTATTTTTTTCTGTAATTCAAATTAATATTTTTTGATATTTTGTATTATTTTAATGTGGTAATATGCAAATAAATTGTAAAAAATAAAATAATATTATCTCAATATATATATATATATAAAAATATTTTAAAAAATAACCATTACGTAATAATATAATAATTAACATATTGGTTTGCGCTCCGCAGCAGGTTAATAATAATATTTTTTTAAATGTAAAAATTCTTGATTTGTGTTAAAAGCATAGAATATATTTGCACCATAATCATCTTCAAATAAAATATTTTCTATAGTAGTATCATGGATAGCGTATAGCAGAGTAATGCTTAATACACTGGCAATTAACTTATTTCCTTTTTTTTTCTTTTAAGATATTTCTAATTTTATTTTTTTTCCTCTTCAATTTTTTTTGTTTCCTTTTATTTAATTTTTTTCCATACTATAAAGAGAAAATAAATTGATGGGATTTTTTTTATATTGTACAAAAGTTGGGTGATGATAAATGTTTTTTCATTTGAGGTTGGGTTGAATTTTCTTATTAAAGCATGTTTTTTTTTTGTGTTTCAAAAATGCTTTTAAAAAATTTGATATTTTTTATATTTTTTTCTTTACTCCAAATTAATATATTTTTTTTTATGTTTTTGTATTATTTTGATGTGATGATATAAAAAATAAAATTTAAAAATTAAAATAATATTATCTCAATATATTTTTTTAAAAAAAATATTTTAAAAAATAAATGTTACGTAATAATATAATAACTATCATATTGGTCCGCGCTTCGCAGTGGGTCAATAACAATTTTTTTTTTCAAATGTAAAAATACTTGAGTTGGGTTAAAACACGAAATGTATTTGCACCATTATCATTTTCAAATAAAGTATTTTCTACAATAACTCCATAAATAGCGTATAGCAGAGAAACGTTCAATACACCAGCAACTAATTTCTTTCCTTTTATTTTATTTTTCCTTTTAAGATATTTCTAATTTCAATTTTTTCCTCTTTATTTTTTTTTTCTTTTATCTTATTTGTTTTCCATACTGTAAAGAAGAAATAAATTGATGAGACTTTTTTTTAGTTTATACAAAAGTTTGGTGATGATAAGTTTTTTTCATTTGAGGTTGGGTTGAATTTTCTTACTAAAGTATGTTTATTTTTGTTTTGCAGAAATGCTTTGAAAAAAAATTAATTTTTTATATTTTTTTTCTTTACTTCAAATTAATATTTTTTGATGTTTTTGTATTATTTTAATGTAATGATATAAAAATTAGATTTTAAAAAATAAAAAATATTATCTTAATATATTTTTTTAAAAAATATGTTAAGATATTTTTGTTTTTTTAGGATATTGGGTTTGGCTCCGCAAAGACCCAAGGCCATTGGATTTGAGGATATTAAGTCCGACTCTTGTAAGACCCAAGGTTATTGAGTTCGACTTTGTAGACAGACCCAATGATTTTGAGCCTGGCAGCATAGTCTTACCCAATAAAAATATGCTAAAAACTTCACAAAATCATGAAAATACAAGTGAAGCCTCCATTTTTGTATTGAGAAGCAAATAAATAAATACATGAACCTGTCATTATAGAGATCAATGTCGACCTCAGGTCTTGAAACTTTGAGAAAACCCATGTTACATCACGAAAACTCTAAAAAACTATGCAATATCACTAAAGATCGAGCCTGAAATTTTATTCATGATCCAAATCCCAAGAACTTAAAATTTCCGCACAGATTATCAAATTAAAACTACACCAATTCATGAAATGAAACAAGCAATTGAAATTTTCTCAATGGCTCAACTCTTATTTGGCATCATCATCGGCTAACTTCAATTTACCCCCCAAGACTTTTACCATAATAATAATAATAATAAAAAAAAAAAAAAACGAACACACAAACAAGCATGCTTCCTATTTCCACAAGACAAAACCATTAAAAATCAAAACCAGGCCATATGTGACCGGAAACAAAACAACTTCTTCTAACATAAATTATTCTTAACTCCAAGTTTCAAGCACTTAAGTATTTCCACCCAAAAACTCGAGCATTCAACACAAGACCCTCACATCGATTAATACTTAGCCTTCAACCTCAACAAACTCATCTCTGTATGTCAAACCTTAAGTAAAGTTATTTTTTTTTTCTTTCTATTTTAACGAATATAAACACTCAGATATACATGATAATAATCTTCATAAGGTTACAATAATAACATTCATTACCATGCATCATTAAGCACCCGACCAGTAAAGCATGGACTTTTAGCAAACAAGTAAAGGACAAAGGAAATAAATGACACCTATGAGACTTTGATAAGTTAAGGATTTGAGACCCTTTTATTTTCCATCAAAATCTCCACCAGTTCGGTAGCTAGACTCAAGGCCATTAGATCTCGCTTCGCTGCTAGATCCAAGGTTATTGGATCTGGCTTCGTATCCATACTCATTGCTATTGGATCTGGCTCCACAATCAAACTCAATGTACTTAAAATATTCACTATATTATTCATATTTTTTTAAAAAAAAATTAAAATTAAAATGTTTATTGACCCGCTGCGGAGCACAGACAACTATGTTAGTTTGAAATGATTTAACAAGGCCTAAAATGTTAACAATTTTCTTAGAATCTAACTAGCATACTGAAAAAACAAAAACAAAATCATGTTTTATCTAAGACATAAACTAATATAAGCTAATTAAAAGCAAAACAAATTGAAATTCTAAAACATAATTAGGAAATAAATTTGAAAATAAAAGAATCCTGAACAATAACCTATAAATCTAATTTATGTATGAAAACAATCTCAATTTGTTATAGCTAGTTAGCCCACAATAAAATTGGACTTGTAGATCATGCTGGCCAAATTCCAGTTCAAAAAATTAAAAAATCATGTCTGTTTTTATTAAAAAACTTATTTAACTCATCTAAATTAAACTTATTGATACTTGTCCCATGTTAAAACCCCACGTTTTAATTTTTTCTAAAAACTTATGTTTCATTTTTAAAAACTAAAATGATTTATGATTTTTTAGCCTTAAATTAAAATTGATATAGGTAAAAAGAAATTCAACTTTTTTCTTTAATATATTGTATGCTAGATGATGGATGATGATGTCCTAAAATATTCAAGTAGCTTAAGAACAATGTTTATGTATTGGATAATCGGTTAATTTTAGCTCTTGCAAACAGATTCATTCTCTCAAACCAAGATATTTGGTACTTGGTAAGCCAAGAAGACTGGTGGCTAATATCTGCAAAAGATCTTTTTGATAGATTTGAGAACTCTCATATGTTTAAGTAAGTATCTTTGTAAAAAGAGATTAAAATGATATTTAAGATAAAAATACTCTGAAAATATATATACAGTAGGGAATGAAGATTCTTAGAATCTAACTAGAATTTGTGTTGAAATCTGCTTCTGTTGCTGTCACAATTCTATTGTAATATCAACTATGTTTCAATTTAGACTTTGATTCTGACTTGGTTTCTTGTAATATCCGACCATCCCAACTATACTCTTTCATTCATTACATGTTAAAGGCTTGATCTACACATTTTTTGGATCCTAAGGCTCACCATTTTTATGTCAGATTCTCAGCCGTATTGGGATACTCGGCACCATTAGTTTCCGGATCAGATCAGGGGACCCATTTCGACCAACTAGATTATGTCCGGATTCTGTCCTTCAAAACAATTTTATCTGACTTTGAGTTTTTCATGAAAGTTGTAGTCCTAAATGTGTAGATGAATTTGAGTTTTTGAATCACCTGATTTCGATATCATAAGCTAAAGATATTCTTATTTGAATATCTAGTGTGAAAACAAAGAATCCTGCTGTGAGAAGGATTCTAACCTGAGTTTGCAGGTCTGATTCAAAGTCCAAATAAGATCGGATGTTTGCTCATAATACCTTTCTAAAAAGCCTTTTATGTCTATTTCAACTTAGATTAAACCCACATTCTCATTCTGGAACTCTAACTTAGCACAAAACCTGTCACAAGAAACTAGATCCAAAACCTAAAATACAGAATTTCTTATATTGTAGTGATTAATTCAGGAAGTCTCTTCTGCATGCCAAACTCATAAAAATAAATTCTAATCAACTCAAATAAGTTCAAAATACTTTTAAAAACATAGTGTAAAAGAAATAAAAATGTATATATATTCTGCACTTATCACAGGTCCTGGGGATATTAAAGATCAGTTTTATCGTTACTTATTGTTGGAGGCAGAGAGGAGATTAGAGTTGGAGTTGATTATCAAGAACAAGTCACGGTTTGTTCTTGCGCAAACAAGCTCTGGAAACAAGCATGCTTTGGAAGATGTTCTTGGTGCTCCGAATGTCATGAACTTGATTAAAGACATGCACTAAAGCAGCACAAGAGATCCGAGACCTCAAAGATTTCTCTGGCATGCTTTTGAATGATTCAGCTCGAGCATGCTGTGGGCCGAAGCACGTTGAGGTTGGACATGAAGAATATATGGCTACACAAACACTTCTCATCACAGATGATCCTTTCAGGAATGCTGATATACCGACGAGGCGAAAGCTTGCCCATCTAGTTAAATCAGTGAAGGATTCAGGGGGCACTGCTCGTATATTTTCATCAATGCACGTTTCAGGAGGGCAGTTGGCACTGTATTCCGGCATCGCTGCAGTTCTTCGATTTCCTCTGCCGGACCTTGAACATATTGAGGTGTAATGAACAAAGGTTGTTTCTTTGGGTTTAAATTGCATAATTTATATCTGTCCAGTTACTCAATCAGGCAAATGGTTAATGATCTCAAAATTGCACCACTATTTTTAGATAAATTAATCATTCTTTTTCTGATATCTTCTTATTTTCTAACCAAAACACGAGCTTGAGACTGCTCCATTGCTGATAAGTTGTTTCATGTTATAGTGCTCGCATCATACATGGCGTGGCAAAATTAAAAACAGAGGAAGCAATGAAAAGTGATACCGGATGTTAGAGAGACACCCTTCGATGAGACAACGAGGTGTATAGGCTCGTTAGTATTTCGAAGTATAATCCTATTTGATTGAGATGGTAACTAGCACTCTATCCATGTTTCGTTTCAAGTATAATCTCAGATTAATTTTTAATACAAGAAAAGAAAGCATTTGTCTTATGAATGTATTTTTGAGTATTCTGATTTTTTTTAATTAAGAAATAAAATGGTATTTTTATATTTAACAAAATAAATTAAAAAACACAAGAAATTATAAATAAAAAAAGAATTATCAACGATAATTAAATAATCAAGTGGGAAGCTAATCTTTTCAAATAAATAGAATGTTCTATTAGTACATCTCTACAAACCTACATAATATATAACATAATATCATATTAATTCATTAAAAGTTTTAATTTATTGAATAGAATGTTTTATAACTTCTCCGCAAACCTATATAACATATAATAATTTAATTTACTATTTTATTTAACATACTTATATAAATATTATATATTTTCTTGAAGAATTATATTTATAAAGCTATTAGTAATGCACCTTCCATCGACCAATTATTATAAGAATCCAAATCGAAAGTAATTTAAGGAAAATATGTTAAAACATTTCGGGGTCGGGGAAGTTCTTCTGTAATGAAAATTCGTCTGGAATGAAGCTATTAACAAAGGAGAGGTTCTGATGAATCATTGTATTTTGTACTAAAGTTCATTCACTTAAAATGCCCATGGATTGGATGCATGGAATGGATACACAGGCAGAGAGAAAGACAGCAAGATGCTAGACCCAACTTTCTTGGGCTTGGCTATGCGATAGGCCCAAATATTTGTGGGTTTGACAAGATACTAGACTCAACTCTTTTAGGTTTGGTTAAGTGCTAGACCCAGATGCTTTTGGATCGAGAGTGATACTATAGACTCAAGATCCTTGAGTCTATAATCATCCCAGACCCTAACGTACAATCAGGGAACTAAGGTTAGCATTCTTTTACACCCTAGTTGTGTAAAAATCCTCTAAGATAGTGTTTGGTTACTGTTCTGGAATAAAAGATACACAAACAATGGAGACATAAATGTGTTTAATTAAAGAGACTGAGACAGGGACATACAAATAAATCTTTCTCTAGAACAGTTTAGGAGTGAATTTATGTACTTTCAAAACAAGAGGTACATAATAAACATGCTTCAGAGATAATATTTATTATTTTTTATTCATTAAATATACTTTCAATTCCAAAATTGTTTAGGTAAGACATGTAAAGATAAAAATAGTTATTATCATAGTTTTAAAACCCAACTCGATGCTGATCCAGAGCAAAGCTCGGGTCACTAGTCAAGGCCTAGGTTAAGGATTGAATTGACCTAAGTTAACCTAAGAATAAAAGTAGTTATTATCATAGTTTTAAAACTCAATTTAAAAGTTGACCCAAGGTAAGGGTGAGTCACAAGTGAGGTTAACTATTAACCTGAGTCAATATAAAAACAAAAGTGACTATTATCATAGTTTTAAAATCAACTCAGGGGTCAACCTGGTATAAGGCCCGGGTCATGTGTCAAGAGGGTCATAATAACATAAAAGTGGTTATTATCATAGTTTTAAAACTTGATTCGAGACTCAACCAGGGGCAAGTCCCGATACATATATTAGGAGGGTCAACTTAAGGCAAGATCCCGAGGCATGAGTCAAGGGGTCAACCTGAGTTGATCCGGGTCAACGTAAGGATAAAATTTGTTATTATCATAGTTTTAAATTACAACTCATGGGTCAACCAGGGCAAGGCCTGAGACATATGTTAGGGGGCAACCCGAGTTGACCCAAATCAATATAAGGATAAAATTTGTTATTATTATAGTTTTAAAACCTAACTCGAGGGTTAACTAGGGCAAGGCCCGAGGCATGGGTCAGGGGGGTCAACCCGAGTTGACCAAAGTCAATGTAAAGATAACATTTGTTATTATCATAATTTTAAAATCTAACTCAAATATCAACCGAAGTAAGACCTGGGTAACAGGTTGGAAGGGTCAGCACGAGTTGATCAAGTCAAGGTATGGATATAAGTGATTATTATTATGGTTTTAAAACCTGATCTAAGAGTCAATCAGAAGTAAGGTTCAAGTTACGATTCGAGAGGGTCACCTCGGCTGACCCAAATTGTTTTTTTTTTTTTTTAAATAATCACAACAACCTTGTTTTGACCAATTTTGTTTTCAAAAAACTCAACGGGTTTTTTATCCATGTTTTATCCCAAGTTGACTTGGGTTTTTCACCTGGTCAGGTCAAGTTAATCCTTCATGTATTTTTTCTTAAACCAAGACCAGTCCAAGCCCTAGGTTAACCCGTCAAGTCAGTTCTGATTTTATAATTAGGGTTATTATAATATTATTAATTTCAACTCTCAATATAAACTAAAGTAAAAAAAATTAATTACTTTTTAAAATACATAAGTTTGTCAATAATACGTATTAAAGGTAAAATAAACTTTTTTATATTTTATTTCGTCTTATTCACCCTAACCAAATAAGATATAAAGACAATCATTTTGTTTTGTATATCACTACTAAATACAATTTTATCTCTATCTTAATTTTTTTTTTTTTTATCATATCTGCACTATTTTTATCTCTTCCATCCCAGCAATCAAATGCAAGCATCATCAGGTTCCAATGTTGAACAAAATGAAGGCTATTTCAAGAGAACCTCAAATTTATTTTATTGAAGATCAAATCTACTTATGCAATAGCAATAACTCATTTTGAAAAAAGTTCAAAATTGATTAAATTTATCTATTTATACCATAGTTTTACAAAAAAAGTCAAGGAAGAATTACTTTAAACATTTATTAATATATGAAGTGTAAATTTTTAGATACAAGAGAGAGAGTGTAATCTCCAAGAAACTTTAGGATGTTTAAGGTGAATTCTTTGAAAAGTTAATAATCCAAGACGTGTTTTGTAGAAAGCAATTCTTTGCTTTCTGGAATTGCTTTCTTTGAAAAGGATGTGATAAAAAAACAGTAAAAACATTAGCTAGCGTGGATGGTACTAAAACGAGAGAAAGTGTGGATGATACTAAAATGAAAGAAAACTGTCAATCATGGGTTACTGTCAATCTTGGATTGGATGAAATATTTATAAGTGCTTGTTTGATTAAAGTGTGATTACGGTTGTTTTTAGAATATTTTTTAGATTAAAATATATCAAAATAATATTTTTTTTATTTTTATTTTTTAAAAATTATTTTTGAGATCAATACATTAAAACGATCCAAAACATATAATAAATTAATTTTAATAATTGTTTTTTAAAAACACGGGTTGAACCACATTTCTAAACTCTTTCTTGATAAAAAAATCTTTTCAGTTTATTTGAGGTTTTTTTTTAATCCTTTCCCTAGTCAACTCAATATAAAAGATACTAATAGTTGCTCAATATATTTATTAAATATATGGGTCCATTTTGTTTAATAACCGTAGATTAAATACCGAAATTAAAATCAAGGCAATTATACCAATCAATTTGAGACTCTTCCAACCAAGAAATGAAAAATAAAATTAAACAAATTGTAAAGTAAAATCTATAATTTTTTTTTTTCATTTCCATTTACATAAATATATTCCATGGACCTGCTCTAAGAAAAGAAAGAATACTAAACACCGCATCAACCTCCATGAACGGTTGACAAGACTCCACATATTGCCTCCATCAATTGTTGGGAAATCATGACCATTGATGCCGGGACACTCATTGTAACAAGCAAAAGCATTCCTAGGGCCAAACTAGGCCTTGTATTCATCAAATGCAATTGCAAAAACCCTAAAAACTTACATATAAACTCGTCGTAGGATGTATAGCACTGCTTCTCCCACTCCATCCACTCTTCTGGAGGCTCATAATTTCTCTCCGCCATTTTCATTTCATGAATGCGTTTCCTCAGTGCAGGCATGCTTTCATCGACGAGCAACTCTCCATATCTCAGCCACTGATCTTGGGAGCTCTCTCTCCGAGAAGCGAGAACAACCGTGCCGCTTGACCTCTTACCACGCCCATATCTGCGTCTTTGTGGGAAAGAAGGAAGTAAGGAGGAGCAAAGAGGAGCTGACTCCATTGCTAAAAAGCTTTTGATTGATCAAAGTAGATGAGAAAATGCGATGGACAAGTGCAAGGTTTTTGGTTCTGTATTTATAGATGGATCGATGGATGCTAAGATGTCAAGATCTAATTAGACAAGGCTGGAGCTTTGTTGAGAGTCTGACACGTGTCCAGTTGAATATTTCGTGTAGTGATTTAAGTATTAGTTCCTTAAATCTAAAGTGATATCTGTCAGTTCCTGATTGGTCTTCCATGCCTTGGGAAGCAGCCTTGCTGCTAAGGGTCGGTGCTTCTGTTTTGTTTACTATAATTATTTTATACCTGCTAAGGGTCTTCCATGCCATGTTCGGTAACCATAATCGCAGCTGCTGAAATAATTGAGGTTGATTTTGTGTTTTAAAAATATTTTTAAAAAATTAATTTTTAAATTTAATATTTTTTTAGTTTTTTAGTTTAAATTAATGTGTTGATATAAAAATAATTTTTAAAAATAAAAAAATATTATTTAAATATATTTATAAATAAAAAATATTTTAAAAATAACTGTGTAATTTTCTTGGAAAAAGCTTAATCTCACCTGGTGGCAAACTCAGCCGTGTCAAATGATTTTTTTTACAATGTCTACATCTAAATTTTTGAGAATGTAAGTTGTTGAGGAAAATATAACATTAAATGTTTAGCTGATCCATTTATAAATCAGAATGATAAGTTTAAATTTAAGAATATGAAAAAAGCATTTTTTTTTTTAAAATCAAGGTGAAGCCTTACTGTGAGGTGAACAAATGCGAGTTATTTTTTAAAATAAAGTTGTTGTAAATGAAGAACAAAGTAAAAGAAAAGATATCCATTAAGCTTGAGTCCTTTGGGGATGTTTAACTAAATATGTCATCGGCATATATATCACTCCGAGAAACATAAATAAGAATTGCATTTAGTTGAGCCATTCTACTGTCAATCTTTTTATTTGTTGTTGAGTTTCTTGAAACACATACATAGCAAAAATAATAAATTTAAAATTTTATAAGAGTTTCAAAGACTCTATATAGATCTATAGTTGTTTAATGTTTATATCAATAATTTTTAAAAATCAAATGTTCTTTTAGACTTTAAATATTTGCTTTAAAACTAGGTTGTAACACAAGTCGTTCAAATATTTAGTTTTTAATGGTAATCTACACGAGCCACCAATGACAAATCCTCTTAACCCTTTTAGAAGAGAGAAATTGAGAACTGTACTATCTTCATCTTAAAAAAATAAAGAGGCATACCATTTTACTTATAGCAAAACCTAAAAACCCTATAAATGATAAAATTTCAATTTCTCCCTTAAATAATATCACATATATTATTTTAGGCTAATTTTAGAAATTTATTCAATCAATTCCTTGATTATTTATAGGTCTAGAATTGTAATTCCCTATAACTATTACATTCTAGTCCTCAATTTCTAAAATTTATTCACTATCAAGTCATATTTGATTAATCATTCCATTTTAATTTTTAATCAATGGTTCTTGTGTGTGTAACCGGTTGGGTTCTCTAATAAGTTGGTATAATATAAATCATAAATCCTAAATAAAATAAGATTAAATAAGGTAAATAATTTAATTTATTCCTAAATATTAAAAAAATCATAAGTGGTTTGATTTAACATTTCAGTGAGTGGTTTCTCAGTATAATTATTATTCATTTATCAATAATATTCTGATTTAAACATTATAACATGAAATATGTCTGCCTTTTGAATCATGTTAGTTTTCAATATTATAATCATTGATCATTTAAATAAGATTTTGAAACACGTTTCAAAACTCATTCCATATTGTTAATGAATTTCACAATCAATACTATATGAGAACAAATATAACATTTTTCCTGATTCATCTAGAGTGATGAATCATCTCTTGATTACTCAAATACCTCTATTTAGTTTATGTTATACCCAATATTTGTCCGTTGTTACCCTTAATTAGGGTAACATATGGTCAAATCAGAGCATAACACTTTTTATATGAGATAACTTAGTGATCTCAAGTTTAAGGATCACTTACACAACTATCACATGAGCTTTTCCATAGACATGAATGATTTCTATATATGAAATTCTCTTACAAGTCAGTTCAGTGTACTTGTCATCTAATAAGCATCTGCATATTAGTTCCAGGTATCCCTCATATTTCAGTTTATAAGAGCAGTTACTTCCTTTTTTATATATGTAAAAGAATATAATATACATTGGTCTCAACACCTATGTTAATGTTTAGTTTTAATAGAAAATTGACTAAAAATATTTAGGAACAATATTTTTGTAATAATCTTAAATTTTATTTTATCATATTTATAGGAACATGTAGTACTATCATTTACAATACAAATATATTTTTTTATTCTACTAGAATTTTAGCATAATCACCTTTATATTTTTTTAATATCAAGTTATCGACTCAATCACTTTTCATAACTTGCAAATAAAATTTCAACATGTTCTCATAATTCAAGATTTTCATATTTATATATTACCATCAATATAATAACAACTTCTTTTCTTCTAAATTTCCTCAAGCAAATCAATTACTATATTATTCCAAAATATTTCATGTAATGGGACAACTAACTTAATTATAACATAAAACCAACATGTATTCATATTAATGCAAATCAAGCTTAAAACTTAGTCTACTAATTACAATCATATGGGTTCAAAAAAAAAAAAATTAAGATACATCATCCATATTTAATTTAGATTCATACATTACTTGGTTACAAAATTATATTACATAACAAATATGCATTGATTTCACAAAATTATAAATGTAATGTCTACTACTCGTTACGACGTTGTGAAGTACCTGTAATTTATATAATACTCAGCATTAGTTTATAAATAAAGAATATTTACTATTATTATTTTTATATGTAATTATTCTCAATTCACATGATTTCAAAACACAATATCTTCTCTTGCCCCGACACTTGTTCCATTTCTACATTATGAATTTCTCTAATTATTCATTAACTAAGGAACCAGTCCCAGTACTAGGGACTAGTTTCTCTATTTTCCCATTAATTAGGGAATTATCTCATTTATTAGGGAACCAAAGTCTCTATCTACACATTAATCAAAGCTTTAATCCCATTAATCAAGGAATCAATATCTTCATTTGCCCAATTACCAGAGCACTAATCCTATTACCAAGGGTAATTAGTTTCTTAACCGCCCATTAATTAGGGCAATCGTCCTATTTATCAGGGTAACTAGTTTTTTCAATAATTTATTATTTATCAATAAGGTTACTATACATTTAAAGAAGAATTATAAACACAATTAAATAATGCTCTAGTTATAAGGTGTCAAACACTTACATGATGTCTAAGCACATGAAATTGTCTCATATTGCTGAGTAGGTCTCATGACCTCTCTTGTACTAGCATGAACAATATATCATTTATCATTCACTTACCATAAAATCCAATTTTATTTTCCATAAAGATTTTAGATTCTCAACAACATATACTTATTCAATCACAATACTAGAATCTTAAGTAAATATTAACTCTTTCAAATTAATAAAACATTCATATTTCTAATTTATATTATGTAGGCATTTATACTTCCTAATTTACTTTACATAACATGCATACTTCCAACTTAATTTCTATTTATCTAAGTTATCTTTTTAATTCTCCTATTCTTCATGCTTATCACATAGAATCAAAACTTTTTAAACTATGATTTATAATAAAAATCCCTTATTGGCTAGTCCTAAAAGCCTTATTCCTTTTTATTTGTAAATCTAATTTTCATTTTAAAACTCCTTATCAACATTTATTTTACATTTGCATAATCCAACTCATAATCTTAGATATATCTTTCACTAAATTCTTCTCCTTTATAATTCCATTTTCATTAAATATTTAATCATAACTAAATAAATTTATTAAATCCATTCCAATTCACCATAAATACATCAACACATATTAATTATACAAAATTACACAAACATTTATTAAATTTCCATGTTCCTTAGGTTCTGGTTCTCTCTAAAACACCCAATTATTTTCTTCAATCATTCATTATTTACATCATCTACAAATAATTTCTTCATAATTACATCAATTTCACATTTCCCCCTTATTTTCTTCTAAAAAGCCTAATCCAAAAATCTAATAATCATGCATTAAATCCATTTATTTTCATTCAAAATTGTTTAAATAAACTTAAGTCTTCTTACTAAGCAACAAAATGGATTTCAAAAGCTAACATGTCAAAGTTTTTTCCACTCCAATTTTTCTCCTTTTTACCATGAGTTACAACCATGATTTTTCACTCTCCCTCACCTAGTTTTCTCTTAAATCTTTACTTAAGAGATTGTTTGATATTTCACACTTCCTAACTCATTAATCTTACTCAATTTCTACTTTCCTCAAGAATTTTTAGTGTTTAACTCTAACAATTCATTATCTCTTTCTCTTTTTTATTTCCAATTCTTCCGACAATTTAAAAAAGAAGAGGCTGACTTGTCCAACTTTAAGTTTAAATGACTATTCTACCCTTAATAAACCCTTTTAAATTTCTGTTTGGCTGTCAATATTTTCTCATAGGCTCACAGCCTTCCCGAACTTTGATTGCCCTGGAATTTTACTCTACTATAAATCAATAAGTTAGAAGAATTCTTTTAAGTTTTAGCTGATTTAACTATCAGATTGATGATGTAAAACTGGATGGAAGATGATTTTACACAAAAATTCGAATATCTTGTTTCATCATTCCATGTATCGTATTAATTATTTCACTAAATCCTTAGGACCATCCTCTTATTTTAAAATATATTTATTTTATTTTTTCACCTTTAGGTTCATTTATGGTTTATTACCGTTTCATAGTACCATTATTGATTTTTAACTAAGATTTCCACAAACTTTTTTTTATATCCATTTGTCTCCAATTAGAAATCACAATATTTCCTTAACAATATAAAATCTTTTAACCGGTTTTACAGCTTTGATGCAATATGAATCTTATAATTATAACAATTTTATAATTTTAATTGCAAAACACTTTTATCCTGTGAACTTTATCTTTACTCTAGATTCATTAATTAAACATTAAATTTATTAATCAAATATATAAATATTTAAAATAAAAAAACTTTATTAAAATAAATATGTTTTACATAAATAAAATTAGTATACTGTATAATTAACTGAATTCCCAAGATAACATATTCATTAACTATTTATGAATGCCTGCATAATCTAAAGCCCCGTTTGTTTGCAGAAAAGTAGTTTTTTTTTTGGAAAGTGGTTTTTTTGGAAAGTGAATTCTGGGAAAGTAAATTATTTTCCGATATTTGGTAGTGCCATGGAAAGTAAGTTGAAAAACATTTTCCAGCGTTTGGTTATGTTATGGAAAATGAGCTGGAAAATAACTTATTAATTTTTTTTTTCAAGTTTATTAAAATAATAAAGAACAAATCTTACAAATTAAAAAGTTGAATGAGAATGGAATTGAAAAAAAAAATCTAATTTCATAAATTTTCTCTAAAAAATAAATAATAATCAAAATAATAGAGATCAAATCTAATAAATAAAAAAATTAAAAGATGATGAAATTAAAATAATAATAATTACAATTTCATAAATTATTTTAAATAAAATAAGTAATAATAAAAAGAATGAGGATCAAATTTGATAGATAAAAAATTTCAATTTAAAAAATAATAAGAGAAAAGTAAATAACAATCATAAAAATAAGGACCAAAGTTAATATAAAAATTAAATTAAATCAAATTTTAAGGGATGGATTTGAAAAAAAAAAAGATTCAAACAAAATATACAACAATCAAAAGTTTGAGGATCAAATTTGATATAATCAATAAATAATATGATATTTTAAAATTTTTCACAACTTCTAAAAAATATTTTTCCGTCAAAATAAAAAAAAACACTTTCCTGAAATTAAGCCAAATTTTTCTTTGACAGGAAAGCGTTTTTTCCGTTACCAACTTTTCTATTAGTAAACAAATATAAGAAAGTTTGAAAATAATTTTCTGGAAACAACTTTTCAAAAACACAAACGCATCCTACGCATATAAAAAACAGAAAAGGCTACACAACTTGTAGTGTAACTGAAGTGTTCACATGCATATAAAATGTCCAAGAATTCCAAAATTAATGAACTACCTCATCTATGCTTTTCGTTAGTTCTCTGAATTCTCAGTAAAACTGGAAAAAAGCTAGTAACATAATGATAATATAGAAGGAAAATATTAATAAGACTCAAACACAATGCCAGCGTTTGTGTTGAATTATAGAGCTCATCGGCAAAAGTATGATTTTCATGTTTTGTTCTTGTTTTTTTTTTTTTTTTTTTTTTTTTTTTTTGTGTTGTGGAGCATAGTTTTGAAAATGCGACAAAACCAGAGGTGATTCGGTTGTTCCGACGGGTTAATCCGGTTAAAAATTAATCTAAACAATTTGATAATCCGACCAAAACTCAAATCTTAAATTGAAATCTGATTTAAAAAACTATGGTGCTTGTGCCATGCAGCAAATTCAAAAACAGAAGAACTTGATACGAACTTCAATGACATGGAATACAAAAACATGAACATAAGGATGCAATTTGTCGCATTTTCTCAGCCCCTTTATTCTCTGCAGTAATCTTCTCCTCCGTCGAGATTGTTGTGCTTGAAATCAACAATGGTGCTTCCAGAAAGATAATGGCCATTTTGTATTCCCAGTGGACTCCCTCATCCCTAAGGGAAAATAATAAGAAAGTCTTGAATCATTATTATTTACGGATATACTTTTAGCTTAGAAGGCTCTCTTAGTTTTTATATTATTTTTTAAAAAAATTTAAAAATTATATATATATTTTTTTTATTTTAAATTATTTTGATACGTTGATATTAAAAATATTTTTTTTAAAATAAAAAAAATATCATTTTAATAATTTTTCAAATGAAAAATATTTTAAAAAATAACTGTACAACTATGCTCCGAAATATCTAATATATAACTTGTGTTTTCATTGAAGTTTTTAATAAAATTTGAATTTTTATTTAAAATTAACTTTTTATATTATTTAAAATTAAATTTTTTATTGAAATTGAATTTAATTATAATGTTTGTTTTGAATTTAATTAATAAATAAACTGAATTTATATATTTATATGAAATATTTTTTTTATATTTTTTATATTACTGTTATTATTTTTATCTTATTTCTTTAAAAATTTTCTAAAAAATGATGTTTTAGAAGAATTAGTTTTATCATTAATATATTTTTCTTTTTAAAATTATAAATTAGAGATATTAACCTTTATTTATTTTTAGAGTACTTTTAAAGATTAAATTTTATTTAAAAATTAATTATTAACGATCAAAATTCTCATCTTGACTTGCCCATCGAGCAAAGCCCATAAAAGTAAATGAAATTATTATTTATTTTACACAGCAAAATAAATAATCATGCAACAAAAAAAATTTGGTTGATGTCATAAAATATAGAATTTAAGTAGAGCAAGCAATTCTCTGTAGTAGCGAAGCAGCCACTGCCCTTCACGTCTCCCTCACAGGTCAGCCACAGAGTTCCCATCGTTCTCTCGATCTCTCCCTTCCACCAACCAACGCAAAGGTATAATCTTTTTAAGTTTTGCTGTTTGAATTCCAAGTAGCTGATAACTATGAACACATAAATGATTAATTCACTCAAACCCTCTTCTCAGGTGGGTGTTTGAAGCGATCGAGAGAGAGAGAGTAAGAAAGAGTAAGATCAGCAAGTATGGGTGAGGCGGAGGAATCCGGTGAAATGAATATCAGTGAAAGGCGCGTGGGAATAATTTATGATGAGAAGATGTGTAAGCATCATACTCCTGATGGTGATTATCATCCAGAGAATCCCAATCGCATTAGGGTTATTTGGAACAAGCTCTTAGCCAATAACATTCCTCAAAGGTACTCCCTTTATAACTTTTTTTTTTTAAAATAGTATTGATGGTTTATGACTGGACTTATTATTATTGTTATTACCTTTGAATCTTTCAGGTGTGTGGTTTTGAGTGGGAAAGAAGCAGAAGATAAATATTTAATGGCTGTTCACTCTGAAAATCATGTTAATTTGATTAGAAATATAAGCTCCAAACAGTTTGATTCACGAAGAAATAGGATTGCTTCAAAACTGAATTCAATTTACTTTAATGAGGGATCATCTGAAGCTGCTTACCATGCGGCCGGCTCCGTTTTAGAGGTATGTTTTTTTCTTTGTTATTAATATTTTGACGTATTTTAGGATGCTTGTCCTTTGTTTATTGTGTTCTATCTTATTTTTCAATACTGTAAAGATTTATTGAAGATTTCACACAAAGATGATGTGTTTGGTAAGAGAAGTATCTATGAAATTAAGTGTCCAACTTTAAGGTGGTTGTATTTTTCTGTATGATTTCTTAAGCTCTTGTAAAGACAATACTTGTAAGTTCAGGATATCAAGTGTTCCAAATGGATTCATTATTAGGCTGACTATTATGTCCTGTTTTGCTTTACATTTGGCTTGCAACTTGCAATTTCTATACTGGATATGAAGCTAATTTTAGTTCATTGAGTCGTGAATTATGACTAGTTTAGTAACAATATATTATCAGTCAGATTTATTTCTAATCATGAATGTGTTTTCAACTAGCTTGCTGAGAGAATTGCAAAAGGGGATTTGAATTCTGGTGCTGCGATTGTTAGGCCTCCTGGACATCATGCTGAATATGATGAGGCGATGGGTTTTTGCCTATTCAATAATGTGGCTGTGGCAGCGAGTTTTCTATTAGATGAGAGAGTGAGCACTATGTTTTTGTATTTACATATGTTCAAATTTTATTTTATCCTTGAATCTAGTTTACTAATATACCTTTTTGTTTCTAAACTCTTACTAAGATGCTGCCTTTTTCAACATTTCATCTTATACCTGTTACCTTTGAATATGACAGCCTGAATTGGGTGTTAAAAAGATTTTGATTGTTGACTGGGATGTTCATCATGGAAATGGCACTCAAAAGACGTTTTGGAATGATTCTCGGGTCTTATTTTTCTCTGTTCATAGGTACTGTATACATTTAAGTTCTTAATTTTCTCTTCCATCATCCTTTTATCACAAGCCCCAACTTGGCAATATAACCTTAGTAATATGTTGTCTATATCTTTATCTCTTGACTCTGATATGTTTTCATTGAAGCATTTACATTTTTTGAGAGGTAAATTTTCTATGCTTGTCACAGATTGTTAGTGATATATCCAACTTCAGATTTTTAGGAAGTGATTTATCAAGCTTTATCTTGTCATAATTTTATCTTTGTTCTTTTTGTTTGGATGTTTTAAGTTGACACTCAATTTGTAATTTATGTGTGCTATGGATAATAATTTTACTTGTATCTAATCATGATGATTATGTGGATTGTGAATTTATGTAGGCATGAGTTTGGGAGTTTTTACCCAGGGAATGATGATGGCTTTTATACTATGATTGGAGAAGGACCAGGTACGGGATATAATATAAATGTCCCTTGGGAGCATGGAAGATGTGGGGATGCAGATTATCTTGCTGTTTGGGATCACATCTTGATCCCTGTTGCTAAGAAATTTGATCCTGACATGATTATAGTATCTGCAGGATTTGATGCAGGTCTGATTTCTGCAATTACTTTTTTTTTTTTTTATTATGATTGTGTTTTAGGTATTTCACTAGAGATTTAGCTTAGTGTACACGTCAAAGCTCTGTTAAGTGTAATAGCCTTGACTACCAGATGCTCACACATTGTATATAATGCATGAATACGCACATTCTTCTTCTTCATATGCTTTAAACATGACCTTGAACACAGCAGCCTTACAAGCAGACTTCATATGCCTTAAACATGACCTTGAACACAGCGGCCTTACAAGCAGATCATCACAAGTAACAGTGATAAATATTTATGATAGAAACTAATTGAATTCAACAAAGCCTTTTTAACAGCAAGAATGAAAGTGTTGATTTTATGAACCCTTTGTACCAATCAAATCTATTTTTTATTCAGTTGATTATTCCTTACAAGCAGATCATCACAAGTAACAGTGATAAATATTTATGATAGAAACTAATTGAATTCAACAAAGTCTTTTTAACAGCAAGAATGAAAGTGTTGATTTTATGAACCCTTTGTACCAATTGAATCTATTTTTTATTCAGTTGATTGTTTATGCCGTTATAGTTATGCCTAGTAATACATGTTTAGGAAACTAAGCAACTTTTCAGAATACATTGGATGCTTAATGCCACATTGTAATTCATTATATTAGTTAAAATGTTCTTTTGGTTGCATTTACTTCTACATTAAATATCTAGGCATTCCTTTGTAATTTATGTATAAGATAGAAATCACATTCCCTGTTGTATGTTGATTTGGTGTGTGCTTATAATAATTTTATGATATAACTGGTTTTTTGTTTTTTATTTTATCAAGTGTTGTTTTACATCTTTCAACAGCTGTTGGTGATCCTCTTGGTGGATGTTGTGTCACTCCATATGGATACTCAGTAATGTTGAAAAAGGTTGCTGCTGCAGTTAACTTTTTATTTCTTTCTTTTTAAATTTGTATGGTATTTTCATAGTGATGTTTCCTCAACTGAGGGGTAAAGACTTCTGGACTTGTACAGTAGCACATTTGATAGGGATGTTGCTTGCATGAGAAACTTAATTTTATTTTTGAATTCTCTAGGTTTTATTTGAACTGCCTTTATGGGTGGTGATTGGTTTTTTTATAGGGATCTTGGATGAGAACATAATGTTTTTCTTTATTTATTTATTTTTAACTTTTCTTTTCAGTTGATGGATTTTGCACAAGGTAAGATTATGTTGGCATTAGAAGGAGGATACAACCTTGATTCTATAGCAAATTCATTTCTTGCATGCGTGAAAGTTCTTCTTGAAGACAAACCTGTCAGTGGGTCTGTAGAGGCATACCCATTTGAGTCGACATGGCGTGTGATACAAGCGGTAAAATAGCATATTAATTATCTTTTTCCTCCACCAGTATCAATTTTGCTTATTTCTGTAATTGTTTTTTTCAATCTCAAGCGACGTGTGTCAGCTATTTTCTATTGGACTAAAACATGTATTATTTATTCCCCAGGTTCGCAAGAATTTAAGTTCCTACTGGCCTGCACTTGCAGATGAATTACCATTAAAGTTGACTATTCAAAATGCCCCTCATCCGGTAAGGCTTTTCTTATAAGGAACATCCCTTCTCTTGCAAGTCTTTCACGTCATAGTCTCACCAAATTTAAAAGCAGACAATTTTTTTATGGGTGAATAAAAACTTGCATTTGTTGGGGAAAAAAGTAGATAGTGCAAGGCATTGAAGGACATGATTGTAGAATTACTATTAGACATAATACCTGAATGCTGGTGATCTAAATGTTGTTCTCGAAGGAAAAGAGTTTTCAACTTAATTTTTTGTATTTTTCATGTAATTTAGATATGTTTTGCTTACTGCTTTCATTTTAATGTTTTTGCCTAAAATGCAGTTCTTTCTACTCTTCAGTTGTGTTCCATGCTAAGATAAACATTTTTCATTCCAGCATATTCTTATCTCAAACTCTGACTCTGAAGGTGAGGATGAAAAGGCTCCAAATATTGATTCAGAAATTGTTCAGGAGGTCATGGAACCCTTTTCGAAGCTGAAAGTTGAAGATAACCAAGGTAACGAGATAATTTGAAGCCAGAAGACGTCAAAGTTGAATTATTCTGTAATTTCGTTTCATTTTACATATTGTCAACTAAATGCCAGATCAAGGGGCTACATCTTCTACCTCTTGGAGATCTGAGCTTTCAAAGATTGACATTTGGTATGCATCTTTTGGATCAAATATGTGGAAGCCTAGATTCCTATGCTATATTGAAGGCGGTCAGGTACTATACTTGGTATCATAGTGATGTTACCACGCTGAATGAACACGGTTTTAACAGATTCAAAGCATTTCTTAGGTTTTGGTCCTATGCATTTTAAAGTTTGTGCAATTAATATCTTGAAAATTTGAAAGAGTCCACCTGCTTTAGCATATATCAATTCCATTTTTGTAAATGACTTTCAGGTAGATGGTATGAAGAAGCCATGTACTGGTTCAATGGACAAAAACCTGCCAAAAGAGATTTTGTGGAAAATTTTCCCGCACAGACTATACTTTGGTCGTGATTCTACACGTACATGGGGCCCTGGGGGAGTTGCTTTTCTTCATCCTGATAGTAGTGTTGGTGAAAAAACTTACATGTGCCTGTATAAAATAACGTATGTTCCTGTTTCTTTTTTTTTTTTCCCTTCAAATTTCTAATGTATGATTTGAAGTGAATCTTGGTCTTTGTTGGATTTTCAGTATAATAAATAGAAAATTCATGAAAATGATTTAGGGTTTCTTTTTATTATCCACTTTATTTGTCTTCTCACTTGCTTGCTTTCCTTTTTTTTCCTTCTCTGCACAGATTAGAGCAGTTCAATGATGTTTTGCTTCAAGAAAATGTATCGAGTTATCAGATGAATTCACCTGTATTTGATTTGGCTGCACTACAGTCTATCAAGAACAAGGGGTCCATCTTTTTGGAGGTTTTCAAGGTATGTCATATTTGTTGTGCCTGGCTTGTATCAGGCTGCAACAGACAACAGTAAAATACTATTTTACATAGTGGGTTTTGTGTTGCTCGTAAAATTCACACTTTGTTTCTCATGCAGAGCGGCTGGTACCGTAATGTTGTTTACTTGGGAAATGAGTGTGATATTCCTATACTGACTATGACGTACACCCTGAGACTTTCTCCTTGCTGTTCGATTTTATTTTTCTGAATTTTTCTCTAAGCATTTTGCACTTTTTGATTATTCAGGTGTTCGATTTCTGATGCTGAAAGCTTTAAACTTGGAGAGTTTCCCTTGCGCCGTCCTTCTAAGGAGTATGCCAATACCTTGGTGAAGGGCCTGGTTGAAGGTGGACAACTCTCAGAAGAGGAAGCCATTGCTTACATAGAAGAAGCTTCTTCGAAACCACTGTGTTAGCAACCTCAGTCTTATTTAATATCTTCATGTAAGTGTTTGAAATCAGCAGGCTTGATGAAACAGTCATTCGTGCTCTTCTGACAGAGGAAGTTTGAGAGTGTATATACTGTATGTGCTATGAATACTCCTGATTCTGGCCAAACCTTTCAATATTGGCAACTGGCATTGCTGTGGGTCTGAAGATCCCTTTGATCTATGATGTGTTGCTGTTCATCATTCCTCCTATGATGACTGATGTAGAAGACATTTTTACTAGCGATGCAGCTGATTTTCTTTTTATTTGGAATATTCTTGATTATTAAGAGTATGAGTGCACATGCATGGTCAACTATATTTCTTCACTCGTCCTTTGTAGAACATCTATTCCGAGGTATTTCACTCATTATTTTCTCATTCAACAACTTGGGTAAGACTTTTTAAGTTTAAACACATCTCCAGTGCCAGTATTCACACACCGCTGGCGGTGTGCATAGTTCCAAGGTCCTCCGACTTGTATTGCCTTTCACCATCGAAGTAATGGCTGTGGAGTCTGTAATAGGACGAAGTCCATGCGATTCTTTTCTGGGTCTGGCCGGGCTACCGAGCATGCATCCTTGTACCCATGAAAGCACAACTTCAAGGAGCTTAGGCAATCTAACAATGGAAAATAACTGTCCAGATTACTTGTGTTTATCGTGTCAAGAAACCAGGAGCCTTTGAACAAAGAAACAAGCAGAGCATTCGGCAACTTTCCAACGCCAAGCACACAATTTTTGAGCAGCGATTCATAGAGTTTCATCGATTCATCGATGAAACATGCTCGAACCATCACTCACCAGCCCCTTCATAACTCCTAAAATGGATATACTGCAGAGCTAACCGCAGAATGCTCAGTGGTAGTGTTTCATGTTCTCCATATGTGTTCGTGTGGTTTATGAATAGAAACATGCTCGAACCATCACTCACCAGTCTGGTCACTGTTTATTGTTTTTTCTTTTACCTGGATAAAGCTACTTATATAATCTATTTTGCAGCTGCATTTAATTTACCTAATGTCCCTCAAATTTGACAAATCATGCATGCAAATGATCCTTTGTAATTTTTCTACAACCTCATATGACCTGTTTAGGCTGAATAACAATCCATTTAGTCTAAAAAGACCAACTCAATCAGCTTTTTGCTACAGATTTGACTTTAAAGTATTTAAATATTTAAAGTTTTCCTAAATGGAAATTTCATCTTTAGAATTGAATGCTCAATATATGGGTTCCGGGGAGAAACTTGCTTTTGGTTTTATGGGCCAAAAAACCCATTTTTGAACTAATAATTGACATGCAAACACATGAAACACAACATACACATCTCAATAAACCGACTTGATCCATTAATGTTGCCAAAATTCAGTAAAAAAAAAAAACAAAAAAACTTGAACCATAGACACCAAATCTTTCTGAGCTTTTATTTTCAGTCGATTTGATAATGAATAACTACAGCTATTAAAACTCTTTTGATCAAATGAAATATTTAAATACCAAAAATATAAAATAAAATAAAATAAAATGAATTTGTAGATTAAAACAAACATTTCCAAGACTTTTAGATGAGATTTAGTATTTTCCATGTTTTATAGTTTAGCCTTTTTCTTTTGATATAATACTGATATATAATAATTTAACAATAATTCTATCTAATTAGGAGATTAAAGAATATAATTGAAAAAAAAATTAAAGATGAAAAAAAAGACAGTCACTGTTCATATTTATATATTGCAAGCATTATCAAATATCCAGTTGATATACGTTTTGATTTTTTTGTTTCTTTTCGCCGGAAGTCGAGGGATAATATATTTTATGGTTTCACGGTCGGAAAGATCATGCCCAGGTGCATGCACTTTGCTTGGCCACGCGGTCTGCCCTTTCGTCTTGAAAAATGTGGAAACCGCTACTACCACCTCAAATCACTCCACATTTGGTGTCATTTTAAGAAAATTTTTAATGTTATTATATTGGTAAATGCGCAATACAAATAAAAGTCAAATAAAAATCTATGTCTATATATTTTTAATAGAAATCAGTATATTTTTTAACATAAAAATGTCACACAATTAAAAAAAAAAACATCTAGACCATTTGATTGTGTTCTTAATATGAATTCAATCATCAATTCATTGCCATTTTTCATTTTATTCGTTTTATATGTGCATTTGATGATATATTATAAAATATATTTTTTAAATGTGTTCGGGTTGAAAAAAATACCATTTGGTGCTTATTTAAATTTTTTTTATAGCATTGCCATTTTTCATATTAAAGTTTTTGAAGAACATAAAAAAATCATCAATTTAACTTCTTACAAGTCAAATATAATGTAAAATACATTGCTAATTACAATACAACCATATTATTATAAAAGAAAACCTAAGTAGATGTTCGAAGAAAGTGCCATCAGTTTCAAAGGAATGTAGAAAATCCTGATGTAGTTTTCTTTTCTTCGAAGTTTTGTCCTTCCTAGCTGATGACTTTTTTATTGCTTCAAAATAGACATTCCTTCCTTCTCAACGTTCATGCATCTTGAACAGTTGTGTCCTGCCTAGCTTATGAATTTTTTATTGAGCACTAATTCGTCTCAGAATTTCAAACTCCCCTTGACACGGTTTTAAATAGGAGTAGAAATAATTAATTAAGGTATAAACAAAGCCACCACGAATTCCCCTTGCTGTATATAGATACCCCATTATTCCTTAATTTGCATCTTGTAAAACTCAGCCGTGAGAAAAGAAAAACTTTGCTTGAGCACCTCTCTGTTTTCACTCATGGAAGCAACAAAATTCTCATCCTCCAAGCTTGCCTTGAGGCCAATTTCTTCAGTGAAACCATGCCCTAGAAGAAACACCATTGTCGCCCTGGATAGAAGAAATAAGGGACGAGACTACTGGGGTAAGCTTGTAGATGAAAGCATGATCGTACTGCGATTACGAATTAAGGAGACGAAGATGTCGGAGGCAAGCAACAATCCACCGTCTCATTGGATGGAGTGGGAGAAACAATATTTCATGCATTGCAACTACAACAACGATGTTTGTGAAGCAGTGCAGCTGTTGCAGAACTATTTGATGAATGTTAGACCAAGTCTGGCACTAGGGATGCTGCTGCTTGTTTCGTTGAGTGTGGCCATCTCTGCTGGGGTGGTTTTGTTGCAGGCTATACAGATGGCTATGGGAGTTCTATCTGCCTTACACTAGATGATATATATATATATATATATATATATATATATATATATATATATATATATCTCAAGAATTCACGAGTATTAATGACTTTGATGATCTTTTGCGAGCTTTGTGATCAGCTTGTGCTGTTTGTTTTACTTTGAGCTGATCATGAAATCCTTCTTTTCATGTATTCGGATTATTATCATTTTACCAATGACCAATTGCTTCAATTCATAAATCTTCTTTTCTTTCTTTTCCTCGTTTTTGATTCTTTGAGTTTCTTTGAATTAATTATATTACTCCTTCCTTCGTCTATGAAGATTGTGTGGAACGTCGACTAGCTTGCTGTCAGAAACGAGCAAAAATCTTAATCCAATTATTAAATCAAATCGAGTTAAAATTTTACAAACCCGGTTATATATAGAGATTAACTCAACATAAAACAATAATCATGATGTTTTTTTTACTGAATCCCATAAAATCCAAGCATTAGAATATCCCCAGAGTATTAAATTGATGATGGAGTCTCAAACATTTGCCCTCCTTTTCCTTTTAAGATCAAGAGTACCCCCCAAATTCCGTCGATAAATATTACTGATGAATTCTATTCCGCCAGTAAAACCTAAAATGTTGCTAATGGATTAGGTAATGGAATTGGCAACATAATTGTCATTGCTAACTCCTTCGTTAAATCAGTCAAAAAGTCTAAAACTTATTAATCATTTTATAACTTTTCGATGAAAATAATGTTTCTTTTTCTTACAGAATCATTGAAGAGTTTTCTTTTGTTTTTTTTCTGCTCATCAGTGATTCCATAGGTGTTTTTGTTTTCTTATAAATATGTTTAGTATTGAGGTTTGTTATTGTGGTTGTGATTTTAAAAAAGTTATTTTTATAAAAAGTACTTTTAGTTGAGTCTGATTTGAAAAAATATATATTTGGTTAAAACTATGGTTGAAATTGAGGTTGAACAAAAAATAGTTTAATATGTTTGGTTAAAAAATTGTTTTTCAAATTGATGTTATAAAATAATTAATTAATATATATATATATATATTAATGATTTTTAATTTAAATATTGTAGATTTAACTATTGTTATTACATTATGAAATAAATAATATTGATATCAAATATTTTTTTATTATTCCATTAAACTATATGCAATGTCATCACATACGAAATCTATCCAACAAGGACTATATTTTTCATGGTTTTTTAAGCGCGCAACAACAAAAACTGAATTTTTTGTTACGCCATCAAGCAATATCCTTCTAATTTTTTGAATAAAATACAATTAAAATAAAAATAAAAACTGATTTTTTTTTATATGGATCGGACCGGCAAGAACATAATTGGAATTGCGATCAAATTCCACAAATGCTACGTTATCATCATGCGATATTCTTCTAATTTATGTAGTGTTATTAAATAATATTAAATACTTGTTTTTTGAGTAAAACTCAATTTTTTTTAAAAAAAATTTAAAATTTCATTTCGTACAAAATTCATTCGACAAGAATTATATTTTCCATGATTTTTTGAGCATGCAATAAAATTAGATAAAATATTATCAGGAATAAAATTGAGATTACAATACGAGTAATTTAATTCACCATAAACTAATTTTTTATAAAAGCAAAAAAAAATTAAATGTTCATGTGAACATGAACAGTACAAGTGAAATCAATTAACTGCACTGGTTTTTCAAAAAAAAAAAAAAAACTAAACTTTTCACCTGAATAGTGCGAGTGAATTAATTCACTCGCACTAGTTTTTCAAAATAATAATAAAAAAAAAAACTGTTCACATGAATAGTGTGACAGTGGAGCATGGCTTCATTGTTCACTTGAAAAGTGAAGCCATGAAGCCATGCTCCACTGTTATGGTTCCTCCCTCACGAAAAGTAGCAAAATGCTGCTTTTACAAAACCTGCGGCACCATCTTTGTTTTTAGTGGGTCCTACCAACATAAAATATTTTTTTCTTTTAACCAAACGGTATTATTTATGGCTGCAGGTGAACCTCACCCACAACTACGTTACCAAACGGCCCACTTAGTTATTCAGTTGTTAAAAAAAAAAAACCAAAATCACAAAACAACCTAAAACTATTAATTTTTTTGAACATCAAAATTTTATTAATTTCAATATTCATAAAAATATTAATTTTACAATAATACATATATTACACGAACGAAAAGTGGAGGTGGAGGGGGGAAATCCTAAGCCGAAAGGACCATAATGAAGAGGATAATATGAAGACATATATTCCATCATTTTCTCCCAATTCAGCATACTTTTTTTTATTTTATTTTAGTCTAAATTGACTTCATTTCTTCTTCTAATTTGGTTACTCGTTCCTCGACACTATCTAGGACCCTCAACTCAAAATCCAATGATGATGGGACTTGAGCCGAACTGTTGTGCATCTAAAATTAAGGCAGTACAACTCGATCGTATTTTTCTGATCAATATCATAAGCATTCCATAAACCTGATTCATATTGGGTCCATTAATTGCTCTAACGTCCAACCATAATTGAGGTTTGTGAGGAGGATAAGTGGAAACATTTTATTCATGTTTGTCAAATGAGACATTATATGTTTTTTACAAAACAAAACAAAACGTCAATTATAATTAAAAAAAAAATACAAGAATTAAAAAAATACAACAAACATGTTTCCTCATATAATTCTATCGGAGTAGGCTCATGTCAAAGCTGTTATTCCTGCAAAATAAATAAGTAGTAAAAAATTCTAACAAATAAACATCGTATTGAAAAACTAAGACAAAATAATTTAAAAACTTACTAGACGTATTTCATGGTTGACAAATGGGGTGATCCACCGGTATGCTTGCTCACCGAATCAAGTGTTTCTTTGTTTTGGTTCAGTGACCCGAATCTTGATCACCTTCTAAGATCTTCTAATTCCATAAACTCTTGAAACTTCTATTTATTTTTTTGTGACATGAATCGGTATATACTTCTTCATTACATTGACGTTATCAGAGTCAACTTGATTTTTTTGTATATTTATGGACATCATACCACAAATCACACAACTCTATACAAAAATATTTCTTAAATATATATGAGATATTGAAAATTTTAGATGACAATTTCTAAACACAAAATTTGTTAATTTCCTTTTATAATTACATTGTGCTTTTTCCAAACTCTCCTAACAACACTTTTGCTTTCTCTTTCCCATCGAAATCTTACATGCATTGTTAATTTCTTCATTATTAATAGGAAATTTTCCATTGTGCATAATAACACACAATTCTTTTCTTATATAAGTTCACAGAATGTGAAATTCAACATGAATGAATTTATATAATTTTAATAAAACCTCTCTATAGTTTCATTTATATGGGGCCTTACCTAAATTCTCATTCCACTAACTTCTTACATGTAACAACACAACACAACACAACACAACACAAGTAGCCTCAGGCATACCACCAATCAATTTTATATTTATACACTTAGTTATTGTACAACGTGGTCTTAAAACATTTATAAAAATTCCATAACAATATCATAATCTTCCAATTAACTTCATACATGACATAAATTATATTACAAATGCTACAAAAAAACAATATATATATATATATATATATATATATATATATATATTCTTATCTTAAACAATAACAACAAAGCATCTACCATAGTCATCCATTTATGATGATCTTGGAGTTGACTCCACTGAATTTCTAGAAAGATTATTTCATAATACTTGTGATAAACACATGTAACTTCAACTTTTACAAATATGCCAAATAAATTCGCACAATGTCGAATCATTTTCATTTATTGTATATCTTACAATAATCTAATTAAAATAAATAATTCCAATAAATAACTTACATTGAGTAGTCAACCTTCTACACTGCAATAATTTTATAAGAATATAAACCTATTAAAGAAGGGATTCCACTTTTACTTTAAAAAATGAATGACTCTCAATCGATATCATATGCATCAAATGTCTCTTCATGATCAACACTTATATTAACATGATCACCGACATCACCAACAATACTACAAATTAAACCAACAATAACAATGGCTCATTTTGGATTTTTTTCTTGGCATATTCAAACATTATACAAGTTAAATTCCAATTTCAATGGAATAAGTCTACATTTTAGAATACACATCCTAAAAAAAAATCTACAATTTAAAAACACACTTTCTAAATCTAACAAGTTAATTCTATTATTCAATAATTTACTTTATAATGTTGTTGATATCGTTACTGTTGTTACTGTTACTGTTACTGTTACTATTGCTACTATTATATAGGGCTTAAACATTTAGTATAACAATTGTTATAATTTATTTTTCGGTTATTCCCTAATCACATTTTTTTCTCTCTTCAAAAAAATAAAATACAAAAAAAATCAAAAAAATATTATAAAAAAATATAACAGTGAAAAAAAATGTCAAAACACTTAGAAAATAATCAAACATTGGTGGAGGAGGTTCAAAAATACAAAGATTGAAATTTACCGGTATTTTGTTGACTAATGAGAGCTTTGTTGACAAAGAAAATTCAATTTGAGGAAGAAAAGTCCAAAATCATATGTTTATAGACTCAATTAAATTTTATTGAAAGCTTAATTGAATTTATGGAGATTTTGATTGCAAGAAAAATTGATTTTGGAGTTAATTTGGGCTTTAATTGGAAGAAATTAAAGTTCTAGGGTCAAATTATAATTTTTAATAGTTAATTTGATCAAATCAGGACTTAATTGCATAAATATTGAAGTTTGATGGCCAATTAGGGACTTAATTGAAGAAATTCAAAACCAAGGAACAAAATGAAAAACACGCGTAAATAAAGGGACTATAATTAAACCGAATCAGGGGCCAAATTGAAGAAATTAGAAGTTTATTGCTCAATTAAGAATCAAATTGCATAAATTCAAGACCAATGATCAAAGTGAAAAAGGTGGCCAACTTCAAGGCAGGGCTGCAATTGCATTGATTTTAAATCAAAATTGCAATTTAGGACTTGATTGAACAAATTACAAATTGAAGACTGATTTTGACTTTGACTTAAGTTTTTGCCACCTTTTCCATTTAAATGAAACGACGTGTTTTGTCCAAAACAGCGCCATTTCATACACTTTTCATTTTAAAAAAAAAGATGCCTGAAATGGTGCCGTTTTGATCAGCACCGTGGGTCTTCTTTTTCCCCTGGACGCGCAAAATAGGGGAAGAAGAAGATTTTTTCTTCCTTCGTTTTCATCAACTTCTCTTCCTCTAAAGCATAAAAAAGACACCGACCAAGGATCCCCTCTTGCCCAAAACTTTCCATGTGTTGGAGGGGCGGTAGCACAGTGGCCGCCCCATCCTCTTTCTCCCTTGTTTTTTTAAGAAAGAGCAAAGGGAGGAAAAGAGGAGAAGAGAAGAGAGAGAGTAGAATAGAGGGGGAAGACCAAAAGAAAAAAAAAGAAAAAGAAGAAGAAGAAGCAGAGAAGAGAATGAAAAACATAGGAGAGAGAGAGAGAATAAAAAAAACAGAGCCACTGCTGGCCACCAGGAACCGCCAGCACCGCTGCCTGTCTTCTCCAGCAGCCACCACAGGTCAGCCCTTCTCCCCTTCTTTTTTTCTCCTGCTTCATCCCTGCCATGCCTCCATTATTCACGTTGCATGTGAACAGTGGAGGGCACTGTTCACACGGACTGGGCTGAGCCCATCTCACGTAGTTGGGCCAGGATCGACCTAACCCATGCATTTGGGCCGAATCCGACCCATTTCAAAAAAAAATTAAAAGATTTTTTTTAATATTTTGTGATTTCCCCACCTTTTGATTTATGTCTTTTTTGCTTAATATCGGTTTGTATTTTACGTCATAAAAATACAAATTCAGTATTAAAATACTTGATTTTCATGAAAACTTCCAAAATACAAAAAAAATTGAAAAAAAAGAGAAAAAATATTTTTGTGCATACGGCCAAGTGTCTCAAAGGTAAAAAAATCATATTGTGTTTTTCATAAAAAAAAAAAACAATGTTTTAGCATGCATTTTGGCTTTAATAACCACTTTATTAAAGTCAAGAGAACGTTGGCCAAAATATCAAAAACAAAAAAAAAATTATTTTGTGTTGTTTTAGTATCAGGGATTATGAATTTATACGTAAAATGTATTCTCGATATGAAAAAAGGTGTTTTCTTTTGACGACATAGAACATGTATGTTTTTACCCGATAAGATAAGAAATTTCTTATTAAGAAGGACTTTTCTTGAACCTTAGACATACCAACAATTATAAAACACAACAAGACCATAGTTTGGGGTGCCAATACTTTTCCTTTACACAACTAGTCTCCGTACTCGATCTTTTAGACAAGTTAGGGTTCCTAATGATCAGAATACTAGGTGGTGACTCTCATTCAAATTTTCCATTGATAAGAGACAAGAATACCTTGTTTCTCCCATACTTGCCAGATAGACCATTACATTTTTTTTCATGAGTGGTGGTTAACGATCGTCGCGGTGCCGCATACATGCGACAACAATTATATTTAGATTTCTAAATTAATTTTTATAATCACTTATTTACTTTAAACATTGTTGAACATCATTAATATTTTTTTTTACAATTATGTATGTGTAATTTAGCATATTCTTCATCCCATCTTGTCGAGCTCTCACAATCTGGTTACTTTTCTAGTATTTGGTCTTTTGAACTCTAAAGCTTATCTTTTCGTATCTTGAAAAAAAAGAAATTCTGAAATTTTTTGAATTTTTGAATATATATAAAAAAAAAAAAAAATTAGGGATCCAAAATAAGATTACGATAGAATCATATGGTATTGAATTGTGTTGATTAAATTATATGGTATGGATATAGTTACATTTTGTGTTTAATTATATTGGTTAGGACTGACTAAAGAAATGATTAAATTGTGTGATAATGAGAATTGTAGTTTTTTTAAGGAAGTTAGAGGCTAGAAAAACTATCCTTAGTTGCAAGCAATATTCTCGATTCGTGGGAGACATATATCATTTGTGAAACATAAATAAACTTTCTACTCGTGAAATTGTGCTAAATCATTAATTATTTGTGCTCTTTCATTATATTTTTTTTAACTGTGCTAACAAAAAAAAAAAAAAAACTCGATAATGAAGCTTATTCCTTAAGAAATTTCGTCCTAAAGAAGCTCATCACTAAAGACGCGGCACGTCGACATCCAACATACAGTGTACGCGTGGCGGCCTAAACTTGATTGTTATTATTATTATTAGGGCCACATCACTACTT
This sequence comes from Populus alba, assembly GCF_005239225.2. Classification (NCBI taxonomy): domain Eukaryota; kingdom Viridiplantae; phylum Streptophyta; class Magnoliopsida; order Malpighiales; family Salicaceae; genus Populus; species Populus alba. The sequence continues at coordinate 8,656,916 of NC_133287.1, forward strand.
GTCGTCGTAATGAAAGATATGACAGCATACGTACCTTGCCCTCCAGACATCGGCCGCCTCCCGTGTCTTATCATTTCTAGGGCTTCATGCCTCTTAATTATATTTACTAAAATTGTGAAGCTGTGAGGTTATTGCAAAATTATTTTATTAATATATATTAGGTCAAATTTCTCCGTAAATAAAACTATTAAGTAATTGCGTAAAGCTCACTTGATTTCCTTCTTTCTCTTTTTTTTTTTTTAAATATTAAGAGAAATCATACGAATTTCAGATGATTACTCCAAGTGAAATTGAAAAATTTAGTGATACATTAAGTATCTAATTTATACAAAGAGGATGATATTTTAGAAGTGTAATGATGATTGATTTTCAAAGTGTTTTTTAATAAGAAATATATTAAAATAATATTTTATTTTTAAAAATTTATTTTTAACGTTAGTGTATCAAAACTATTTAAATATATAAAAAAATATTATAAAATAAATAGTTTTTTAAAAGAACCATTTCAAACTTGTTTTCAAATAACTCCAAGATAGATATCGGCGAGGTTTACCCAAGATATCTATTGAATGACATTAAATTATATTACTATCTCAATCAATAGACGAAATCAAATGTTAGCCTTTGAAAAAAACAAACCTTACTCTTACGTTGTAGTGTGTATCCTCTCTACGAAAGAAAAAAAAGACTTGAAATATTTTAAATTAATGCTTAATGATTAAGGTAAACTTGAAATTCCATGCTATGATGTTGCATTTCTCACAATTCTATGAACCAATCCCTTTCTAGCTAGTGTAAAAGCTGACATTATTATATTTTATACAAAATCAAAATAAGCACGCTGGCTTCATTTCACATTTCTACCAATTTTCCCTATCTTTTTTTACTTTAAAAAAGAAGATTTGTAGCACATAAAAGTATATTGTTTAGAAAACAACTAGATTTGTGTCCCCCCGCAGCCGCGTACTAGGTAAAAAATTTCAACATTAAAAAAAAAAAAAAAAGAATTCAAGTCTGAGTTATTGACTTAATTGATAATTAAAGGAAAATGTGATTACAATTATTTTTTAAAATATTTTTTATTCAAAAATATATTAAAATAATATTATTTTTATATATATTTAGTCCACACGTCATTTTATCAATTAGATAGCATTAAGAGTGTGTTGTTTTTTGATTTTGTGGTTGGGTACAATTCATTTATGCACAAACCTCAACCACAAAAAACTATTTTTTTCTTGTTTTTTAATAAATTTCATACCTAAACCTCAATCTCCACTTTAAATACAAACGCACACTAAAGAGCTCCACATTCGCCGTCCAAACAACTCAGGTGCCGTACATCACTTTTGGGCTCAGATGACTTCTCCTTCACCCTTGGTTTTTTATTCAAGGAGATCGTCAGTTATTTTTAATTTTTAATAAAGAATATGAAACCGGCTAGGAACATATCGACATGTCGTACAAATCAAAAAAGGTAAGGAAATTAATTAAAATGCCTATACCGTTTATTTAGTTTTAGTTGTTCAATGGGAAAGGAAATTATTTGGAAGTGACGAACATTGATTGACCTAATCGATCCAACACGACAAATCTTGGCAAATCAAGTAGAGTTGCGATTTTCAACGTCCTTAATTTTTTTTTATTTTTATTGAGTGGGAGTTCTCTCATCGTGTATATGAATCACGAGGAGATCGTTTGCGGCCACCATATAATTCATTAGTCGACACATCCCACGTCAAATTGATGAAACTTAGGCATGCTTACTGATTTTGACTGTGAAAATTAAATGTTTTTTGGTTTAAAATACTAAAAACAATAGTTATATTTAATGTTATATATACAAGACCTTAATATAATGTATACCATATTCATTAGACAACAACAAAAAAAAAGGGGTGGGGATTTTTTTTTCTGACTCGTAAACACTACCAAAATTCAAAACTCAATTTCTTTTTTTAATTGTTTGGCAGTGTGGTTGCAATTGTTTTTTAAATAACTTTTTGTGTTAAAATACATGTTAATGATATTTTTTTTATTTTTAAAATTAGTATATTAAAATGATTTGAAAACACTAAAACCATATTAATTTGAAGTTAATAAAAAAAAAAATTTAAATTTTTTATAAAAACGTTTTTAAAACGCAGAACAATTAAGAAATGTTTCTTTTATAAAAGTAAATAACAAAATCACAGTTAAATTTGGGATTCTTCAAGGATTTTCTCTTTAGGGTCAGAATATATTGAATATACGATGTTTCGATCGATGCTTTTGTGTCTTTTAGCCGTGGCTAAGGGACAGCATGTTTTATAGCTTCACGACAGGGCATATCGTGCCTAAATGCATGCACTTTGCTTGGCCACACGGCAAGCCCACGCAAACTTTAGTTTTACTCGTCTTAAAATGTGGAAGACGCCACTACTAACTCAAATAATTGATCTCCATATCATTAAGAAGCTTAAGTAAAACTCAAACAAATTCAAACTTTTTATTTTCAATTTTATGTATTTTAAATTTGGATTAAAACTTTATTATTAACTTGATAAATTTATATATACAAATTAATGATTGATTTTAAAAAATAATTTGTATATCTACTTGATAACTTGGAATAGAAAAAATTCTTAGCTCGCCGATGGCTACAAGCAAAACTATGCTCGGAATGTGCCAATGACAAACACTTCTAGATAAATTTTAAGATATTGATTAAACTCTAAAGGGCTAGCTAGCTACGACAATTGTCGTGTTTTTTACCATGACTATAAACTTTTTGAGAATAGTTTCAATAAGAATATTTCTTATAATAATCGTACAAAATTCCAGAACGAGTATTGTCCATATTTAATCTCTTTAATATAAATCAGTATATTCTTAACACAAAAACGGTACACGTTAGGAAAAAAAAATAAAATTAAGAATACATCTAGACTGTTTGATCATGAATTCAATTGTCAACCCTATTAATTCACTGATCATGTGCTCTTAAATTTATTTATTTTTCTTTTTTTTTTCTTAATATTTAGAATTATTCTTTTTAACTAACATGATACGATATTTAAATTAATATCTAATTGAATAATCATGTACCATGACTTGATTTTCACCAGCAATAACAGAATTTTTTATTTTATTCTAACATTTATATATTTCTGCTCATGTATTATTAACATTACAAGTGTTTTTTTGTTTTTTCTAAACACGGTTGTATTAAAATAAAAATCAATTCAGTGTTTATTTGAATTTTTTAATGGTTATGATATTTTCATATTAAAGCTTTTAAATTAAGAGATACAAGAAAAAATCATTGATTTGTCTAGTTACAATCAAATATATTTTAAAAAACACTTTAACTTTAAAATATAATACAACTCTATTAATATCAAAGAAAGCCTAAGTATATGTTCGAAGAGAGTTCCTTCAGCTTCAAAGGAAAGTAGAAAGACCTTGACATAGTTTTCTTATCATCGAAGTTGAGTCCTACCTTTTTATTGCTTCAAAAAAGAAATCCCTTCTCGGCATGTATGCATTAAGGTACACGTCACGCGCGCACTCTAGCTCGTCTTAGAATTTGACACGCCCCTTGACACGGTTTTAAATAGAAGTTGTAATGATTAAGGAATAAATAAATCCACCACCGAAAATATTAATACCCCCCATGATTCCTTCTCATACTGCAAAATTAAAGCCAAAGGAAAAGCAAAACTTTGCTTGAGCACCTCTCTATTTTCATCCATGGAGGCAACAAATCTCTCATCCTCCAGGCTTGTCCCGAGGCCACTTTCTCTAGTGAAGCGATGCCCTCGAAGAAACACCATTGTTGCCCTTCATAGAGGAACTAATGGGCGAGACCGTGGGGGTAGGCTTGTAGATGAAAGCATGATTGTGCTGCGATTACGAATTAAGGAGATGAAGATGTTGGAGGCATGCAACAACCCGCCTTCTCACTGGATGGAGTGGGAGAAACAATATTGCTTGCATTGCAACTACAACAAAGATGTTTGTGAAGCAGTGGGGATGTTGCAGAACTATTTGATGAATGTGAGGCCAAGTCTGGCTCTAGGGATGGTGGCGCTTGTTTCGTTGAGTGTGCCCATCTCTGCCGGGGTGGTTTTGTTGCAGGCTATAGAGATAGCTATGGGAGTTCTGTCCGCCATACACTAGATGACACACACACACACACACACACACACACACACAAATGGTAGGGTAGAGATCTTTAGATACCAAGAATTCGTGAATATTAATGACTTTGATGATCTTCTGCACGGTTTGTGATCAACTTGTGCTATCCGGTTTACTTTGAGCTGATCATCAAATCCTTGCTTTCATGTATTCTGGTTATTATCAATATACCAATTAGTTCAGTTCATCAGTATATATTCTTTTTTCTTTTTGTTTTATGATATTTGAGTTTCTTTAAATTTATAATATTACTCCTTCCTTCATATATGAAGAAGAAAGATTTCAAGATTCGAAAATGCCTTGGTACCAAACTTATTATTATTATTTATTAATTAGCATATGTTTGATAATCAAATTAAAACCTGACAGTCCCTCTCCTCTCCCCACTTCTTCTTCTTCTTCTTCTTCATCTTCTTCTTCTTTAATTTGGTGCAGTAGCAACAGGTTTCATTTACCTAAATTTGGCGCAGTAGCAACAGGTAGCAGTCACCCACTCCCACTCACAAATCTGGCACCACCTCTTCTCTACTCATCCCAGGTTTTATTTTTTGTTCAATAATTTAGGGTTAGGGTTTATGTGTGTGTGTGTGTGTGTGTGTGTGTGATGCTCAAGTAAATGATTTTCCCTTTGTTGGTTGAAATTTAACAAAATAGAGTTCAAAATTAGTGCACTTAATTTGAGATTTGGATGATTATGCAAATAGGGAAAATGGGTTTATAATTGTGTGGTTTGGGTGCTGGGGAAATTAAACAGTACGTGTTATGGTCTTTATGATGAGAATGGAGAAACAAAATGTTGGTGAAGGCTGAATGGAATTGTGGGAGAATTTTTGGAGTTGTTTTGTGGTTTTGAAGGTTAAAAAAAGGGATGATTGTTGTGGTTTCAGGTTTGATGAGGAAGATGAGGAAGATGAAATGGGTATGGTAGTCTTGGATTGAGAGGAGGTTTTGTGGAGGAAAATGGGATTTGATGGAAGTGGTTTTGTTTTGTCTAGCTATGATTTTTAAAATTCTCAATTGAATCACCAAAGTATTCACTATTCACGATTACACCCTCCATCCATAATTAATATTTTATCTCATGATGTTATTTATTTGTATTAGATTATTTTTAAGTTTTATATAATTGATTTTCAGATTTACCAATATAAAAGTTGCTCGTTCGATAACATTTGCGATGAAAACATTGTTTAGATAGCTATTATTTCAATTGAGTTAACTTCATGAGTATCCTGAATGGATGAATATGGTAGGAGCTTGGTGGAGAAAGTTTAAGGTTAGATAATTAAATAACTCTTCTTTAAGTTACTAGTTTTAAAAAATATTAAAACTAATTAATATTTTCAAGAGAGTATGGGAAAGCTACAATGCAACTAGGTAAGTTTAAATCAACTAATGTTATATTATCGTAAACCCTTATTCTTTTATTTTCTTAACTTATTTTTTTTTAATAAATTTCTATAACAAGTTGCGTAATATGATGCCCTCAAACATGCAATTAAGAAAGCCAACTCTAATGAAGTTAAGAAATGAAAAAGATATTAACTGAGGCATGTCATGGAGAGTAATTGGACATTGTTTCAATAATTTATAGAATCAAATAGTTTCAGAAGGTGCTTCGGATCTAGTAAACAAAACATAAACATATAAACTTATCGTTCGATGAGCAAACATATAGAAGGAGCACTTCCATTTATCAAAGGTGCAAAGCATCTAGTAAGAGCTCATTGTTATATATTTTATTATTTTTCTTGAAATTCCAAAGTGTTTATTTATGATAATTTTAACAAACTATTTAATTTACAGGAAAAAACAGCTTGAGCGCAAACCAACTCTAGTGGAGTTATAAGAGAAAACTCATATAAAGAAAAGGGATAGGGGAAAAAGGAGAAAATGAATTGTCTCTTTTTTGTTTTTATTTTGTAAGAGTCATATAACACTAGCTTGGCTTTGAAATTTGACGAAAACACTTTCACTCATTCTCTTCATGATCTTCAACGTTAGAGGCCGCTGCAAGTGATGGACCCTATAGGAATCAGGTTTATAGCATGCCTATGACAACAACCCGAGAAGTGGGGGCGGGTCCAAACTCACATTCCGACCCAAGCAGTGCATCGCAAAACTTTAATGAACTAGTTTGAAAAAAAGTTCAAGAACAACTGTTTATTGAGATGCAGAATATGAGAACAAGAATGAGAGAAGATCTTAGAGAAAAAATGAGAGCAGCAATCCAATAAAATATTAGGATGTATTAGCTCATATGAGTGAATATATGAGAATACTTTTTACCTCCTCCTTCTAGACCTTTCGATTTAGGACATTTTCCTTCCCCTCATGGACTTTTTGTTTCAGGATGTTAGGAATTTTAATGTAATATGAGCTTTATGCAAGTACATTTTATTTTGGATATGCATTTTTATTGTGGTTTATTGAATGTTGTTGTTGTTGTGTCTTTATTGAAAATTATAAGATTGAGAATTATAACAAATAACAAAAATATAGAAAAACACCAACGAAAAGGCAATTTCATCAGCATTTTCAACGAAATCTTTATGCCCATGTTGGAACTTTTGACAAAACTTAAAAAATATTTATGATTAACCGATAGAATAAGCAATGAAATTTTTTTTCAGCAAACTAGTTGCTGGCAAAAATATAGAAGAAAAAATCTATTATTTTATAATGAATATTTCCTTATCCATTCCATTGGCATTTAACATTGCTGACGGAAATAAAATCCCCAAGGATATTCTTTTTGACAACAAGTTTATGTTGTCATTTTCATCGGTAATTAAAATAGAGATGAATTTTTTTTCCAAAATATCAACAAAATATTCCTTTGGCGTTTCCAATTTTTTGATATTGCATGTTAATTAATTATTAGAAAGCATTTTCTAGACTATTAACATGGTTGCAATCATTTCAATTAAGATTAAGATCACTTTAATTGGCGTAGATGAAAGAAAGTAAATGAAAAAAATTACTCTAATCATCAATGAGTTTAATAAATGAGATGTAAGGAGGTTCTATAAATGCTAATAACTAAATTTACTAAAACACAAGAGTGTTTTGAACAGTGTCAAACATTGTTTTAGCACACAAAGCATTGTGAATGTGGATTAGAGTAGTGCCATTTTATTTTTTTCACTTTGGTCCCTGAACTTTTTTTATTGTGTCTTTTATTTGCAAAAGTAACATCCAGTTGCATCAATTTTATTGCCTATGGACAAAATGGAAAGATAAGGGACCAACTTAGAAAAGGCGTTGAAAATGGTTAGTGTGTTTAAAGTCGACATAAGAAATACACTTTAGTCCCTTAATTTATAAAATTATACCTTTTTAGTCCCTTATGTTTTTCTATATTCAATTTTGGTACACAACTTTATTTCTGTTGTTTTCAAGTCCCTGGTTTTTTCAAGAGAGAAATTTCTTCGGATTCCGGCATAGAAATAAAAAGTCACCGCTTTCGCATATTCCAACCACCAAATTGGTTGACGATGGTGTCCACGGGTTCTATTTGATGAAAAGCATTGAATGGTAGTTGTTTTAACCCTTGATATTACCTAAAAAGTATATTAAGGTTGGGGATGAAAAATCTAACTCAGTTTGATTTCAAGTTTGGGGGCTGTTTTGGAGTTTTTTAGATTGATAAATTGATTTTTAAGTATTGTGAAGTAGTTTATAAAGTGTTTCTTGGTTAAAATGGGTTGGAAAAAGAGGATTTTTTTGGCAAAAATACTTCTACCCTGATTTTCCAGCCACCACTATGATTGTCAGAGTCTAGGTAGACAAATGAGACATCCTCTATTTTATTAGGCAACGAGTTGCCAGATTTTTTTTTTAATTAAAGGTCGTTCGCCCTTTAAAAAAATATAGGGCCCAAACACATGGCCTAGGCTATTTTGTCATATGCCTAGACACGTTGGGCCATTAGACCTATGCACTTGGGTTTTTTTATGGGTTGTTTTTTACATTTATTTTTAGTTTTTATTTAGGTGCAACATAAATTTACTAAATAAAAATCATTATACCTTGTTGAATCATTTACACGAATCTCTAATTTGACCGGTCATGACACAACACGTAGAGATTTTTTTGAATGCATTTCCCCCTTGAATTTAAAAAAGAAATTTTTGTAATTTAGCCCTTTATTGTCATTGATTTTTTTTATTTAACTTCAAATAAATAAATAAATAAAATTTCATCATTTATTTATCATTTAACTTAAAAAATTATGTCTGATTAGGATCATATTTTGACATGGGTTGTAGATTTTGTTTGTTGATTAAAGCTGACTAGGATCAATATATAGTATGATATATTTTTAAAGTTTTAACTTAAATTCTTTCATAACTCTTTTATTTGTTTCTAGATTTAATTCGATTTATGGTCAATTAAGACTCAACAAAGGTTCAATCAGGAAGAGAATAAGGAAGGAAAAAAGAAAGAAATTATTCAATGAGGTTAATTTATTATGGTCGTGTCCATTGTTCAAGTTGTAAATTTTACCTGTTAACCTGGGTCGATATAATTTGTCTTTGTTTTTTTATTTCACTCCCTCATTTTTTTTTTCCAGTTTAATCCTTTTGAAGTTCTTTATTTTTTTCACATTAAACTAGAGTTAGACAAAACTTTAATGAATTATGTTTTTTTTTTTTTTTAACTAGTTCACCATTTGAGTTAAGTTGGTCAAATTGTTATTTGCCTTCATGGTCGTACAAGTCACACCAACTTTTTTTAATTTATTAATATATATGGTAATTAATTAATTTATTCTCATTGATATCCTAGTCAAGTTTTTAATCATTATTTCAAATATTTTATAACACAATTTATATTTTTTAATGCAATTATATACTTTTTGTCCTACGCATGCCAAAGCCTAGTTTGTTGTATCCGGCGATGATCAACCCATTCGTGCACATCTAACAAAAATAGAAGCGTATGACATTAGTGGAAACTAGAGAGCTCACTTCCATCTGCGTTCTTGGTTAGATGGACCAAAGTTTTCTGGTCTAGAAAACCAAAATACATGCCTCAATCATGTTGGTTTAAGACTTGAAAAATAGACAACTGTGTGAATGCCAATATTATTTTGTTTTTCTTATTTTTTTTTATTTAAAATAGGTTTGATTTATCAAAAAAAAAAAATCAAATTGATAGTACGACGTCTTATACATATTCAGGTCATCCAACTATAAAGACAAATTTAAACACTATGGCGCTAATTCAAGATTCTTTTTTTTTTTTTTGCGTTCCACGATTTGGAATATTTTAAAACTAACTTGCTTTTTAAATAATATTAATTTTTTTCCAACAATATTCAGGGAACATTTTAAATATTGATCTAATGCACTTTTTTAAAAATATCTTAAAATTCAAACTCAAATAAAACGGTTAAGAGAGAGGGAGACTTTTTTTTTTTTATCACCAAATCAATTTTCTTGAAATTAAAAGGGTAATTGATTAGTTATAATGTTTGGAAACGTAATTATAATTATATTTTTAAATAATTTTAATTTTTTATATACATTTTAGATCGTATACATTAATTTTAAAAATTATTCACAACAGCTGTATATGCTGTGAAAGGTCATCACTGTGATGCCAACCGCTGACGTGTACTCAGAACCCGTTTGGTTACGTGGTTACGTCCACGTTTCAGGCGTTTTAATTTGACAAGCTGTTTGGTTAACAGCAACCGGCGTTTTCAAATAGCATGGGGCCCATTGTCTGTGCGTTCCAAACGCAGGTTTATCAAAAGCATCTGCCATATGCTTCTTGCGTGGCTGCTGTTCAGAGAAAACACATTAATAACTTTACCAAAAAAATTAATTAGCCCTAACATTCCTCACTGCAGCTCTAACCTCCCTCACTGCAGCTCTCCTCCTCCAAAGCAGCCCGAAGCCATCTCTCCTCCCTCACTGAGCTCTCCCCCTCCAAAGTAGCCCGAAGCCAAAAATCAGTCCTTCTCCTCTTGACAAGCTAGCCAAAAATCAGTCCTTCTCCTCTTGATTTCAAGCCAAAAATCAGTCTTCTCCGTTTCAAGCTAGCTGTTTCACAGCGAGGGAAACACACCCACAATACCCATTCTCTCACACATATCATCACCACTGTGTGTATCACAGTGTAGATCACGCCCATCTGCAACCAATCTGCTGCTATGACGAACTTCTTTCTCGGTTGAAGAAGACACACTGTGACCCAGGTAATTTTCTTCGAACTTCACCTGAAAAATTGTTTACATTGTGGCTTATCTGCTAAACACACTGTTTTCTCTAACCACACATTTCGTTTGCTCTGTGTTTTCTTTGCCAGAACCAAATACAACATCGAAATTGTCCTCTTGGAAAGCTGAAGGCCAAGCATCTTACCAATCTCTGTCTCAGTTGCAAAGGAAAAATTAAGGTCAGTTGCTCTGTGTTTGTTGCACAAATTAATGTAGTTTTTAATTTTCAGTTGTTGTGTTTAGGGTTTAGAATAAAAATTTCTGTTATTGTTGTGTTTGATTATGTATGTTTCGGTTGATTTTAATTCTGTTACTTTGTTATGCCAGTTGTATATTACATTTTCCATTATTGCCGCTGCATTATCTGCTTTTCTTTCGGTTTATGATGCTCTGTTACTGTGTTTGTGTTCGTGTTCCTTTTTATTTCGATAACTTCGTATGTGTTATAATTAAACTCTGTTTTTTTAATGTAAAACAGAGTTGTACTTGCGAGTGATTTGTTCAGCTTACTCTGTGTTATAATTCGGTTTGTGATGCCCTATCATGTAGTGTTTATTCAAAACTGATGTGTTTAACATTAGGAAAATTTTCAAAACTGAAGGAGGATTCCATTTGAACATGTTTTAATGGAAATAAATCAGTACTTGAATATTGCTATATACACTGAATGTTGGACGTTGTCTCTTTAGCATGCCATCTTACGCTTAGGCAATGAATAGATTAGCTTGTAAACACTTTAATGGAAATAAACCTATCAATGAAAGTGTTGAGCTGATTATGTAAGTCTATGTAATCAATTTGCAGTGTAATCAATCTGCAATTTCTATTTCAGCTTGCGATTTAATTAGTATAGATTGTGCATTCCATGTCCTTTACATCGCCTCTAGGAAAGTAACCTGTTATTTGTTAATTAGACAACACATTTTAACCAACAACATGGACGATTCTCAATCACAAGATAAGGCTTGTTGGAGTAAAGAGATGTTGCATGCATTTTGTGACATATGTATTAAAGCAATTAAGCAAGGTATGCGACCCAACACACATTTCGACAAAACTGGTTGGAAATATGTTATCAATTGCTTTAAGGATCAAATTGGTCATGCATTAACGAAAGCTCAATTAAAGAATAAGTGGGACAGAATTAAAAAAGATTGGAGAATCTGGAAAAAGTTGCTTTCCGAAACAGGAGTTGGATGGAGTGCTGAACTTGGAACAATTGCAGCTCCAGATGAATAGTGGAAAGCTAAAAACCAGGTCTGTCTTTTTTCAGTATGTTTAGAGCTGTTATAAGCAGCTTGCTTTCGTGTTTTTACATCATTTTTTATGCATTTTGTTGTTCTTTGTCCCTTGTTGTAGGAGATACGCGGGGCAAGAAAGTTTAGGCATGCTGGCATTGATCCAGGATTGTGTTGTAAATATGATATCATGTTTACAAACACAGTTGCTACCGGTCAGTATGCTTGGGCTCCATCACAGGGTCTGAATTCGGATGAAGATGGTGGCTGTCAAAGGCAAAATAATGCAGTTAATGAAGACCCTAATCTTGCTGAAGGTAGTGGCGATTCTGAGGAGGATAGTCTTCCAAATTTTGTTGCCGATGTCAATAACATGGTGGTTGGTGTCCATTTCGCCAACAGCACAAGCAATGCCAATCCAACTGGTAGTAGTGGGAAGAGAAAAGGTGCGCAACAAAGCTCCCAACAAAATGAGAAAAAGAAAAGGGGTGCTGGAAGGGGATCACAATTGTTTTCGCGATTAGACAAGTTAGTGGATAGTGTCTCTACCAAGAGTGAGTGCACATCAAGTGTTTTCGATAAAAAAGGATGTAGCATAGAAGAGGTGATGAAGGAGTTCCACTCCATTGAGGAAGTGGTGTTCGGCAGTGAGCTGTATTGCTTTGCAACAGAGTTTTTTTATGGTTAGAAGCAGGAGGGAAATGTGGGCAACAATTGGTGATATGGACCGAAAATTTCAGTGGCTGAAATTAATGTTTGAGCGAAGGGTTAACTTCCGACCTTGAAGTAAGTTTTCATTTGATATATGGAAGACTTACAATTATGTATTTTATTGTTTGTTATATGTTGCAGCAATTAAATGTTGTTGTGTTTAATATGTTTTGGTAATTATTGCCATGCTTTCCATATTTCATGTTTTTTTAATGTTTTGTATTCCAATGAGCTGTTAACATATTGTATTTTAACTGTTTTTTTCACAGTTACCAGTCCACAAAAGGGTGAGGATGATGAGGTCTTCTTGCGGCTGTAGAATTGCCATAATGGTTTGATGCAAACAGTTATGAATTTGCTATTTTTTTTCAGGTTTATTACCTTGTAACGTTTCATATTTATGGATTATGCCTTTGTATTTGTATTTGTTGCCTAATTAGTTATGTTTGAGATGATTGGAAACATTTTATGTATTCAGGATGCTTTCTCAGCCTTGTATTTTAGATTTTCACCTAACGAATTGCATTTGTTATGAGTTGAATGGATGATTGGCTGAGATTATGTTCATTTGAATGGCTACTGATTGGGTGAATTTAAGTTGACTGGAATGGCAGCTACTGCTGTGAATTATTGTGAATTTTACTTGCATGTTTGATAGTGGGTTGAATAGGAGTTGCTTGGTTGAATGTTTGGTTGAATGGTTGGTAAGTGTACAATTTATGGGTTGCTGATGTGTATTGGCAGTAAAAAACAGCTTGTTTGTGCTGTGTGTGTGTTTGTATTTAAGAACTAGTATGCTTGCAAAGAGGTGTGATTGGCTGAGAATAAAAATTTTAACCCTTCCCACAGAAGTGAGGGCTGTAATTGCAGGTTTTTTTCTGTTTGTATACTGCAAATTGAGGTTCTTTGCCATTACAAGGTTAGTTGATTTTTAAGGATGCTTTTTAGGTCATAAAGCTTTCTATTGCATAGCTGTTACCGAATTTGCACCTATAAATGCTTTTAAGGCTGCTGTTATTGTGTATTTAAGAAGTGAATGTATGTTTCTTTTTTTTTGTATTATATATCTATCCCTTCTACGGTACTTAGTTTTCTTAAGAAACCTTAAGTGGATGCCACAAATTAATTTACAGCATTTTAATGTATGAACATTGTTTTGTGATGTTGCATGTATGTTTTTGTTGTATAATATTTAATTTGAAACTTCTAAGTAAATTTTTTTCGTCTCGTAGGGTTCGTTTGAAATTATATTTTTCAACCTTAAGTTAATGACGCCGTAAATAATTTCCTTTAATGCGAAACTTCTAAGTTAATGATGCCACCAATTAATTTACAGCATTTTAATGTATGAACATTGTTTTTTGATGTTGCATGTATGTTTTTGTTGTATAATATTTAATGCGAAACTTCTAAGTAAATTTTTTTCGTCTCGTAGGGTTCATTTGAAATTATATTTTTTTTCCTTAAGTTAATGACGCCGTAAATAATTTCCTTTAATGCGAAACTTCTAAGTTAATGATGCCACCAATTAATTTACAGCATTTTAATGTATGAACATTGTTTTTTGATGTTGCATGTATGTTTTTGTTGTATAATATTTAATGCGAAACTTCTAAGTAAATTTTTTTTCGTCTCGTAGGGTTCATTTGAAATTATATTTTTTTTCCTTAAGTTAATTGACGCTGTAAATAATTTCCTTTATCTTGGATTCCGAAAATATATATGTTGGGGGATAAGTTAATGTCACCAGTACTGTTTTAAATATTTGCAAAACAAATTACACAAGACAAAACTTTCATGTTAATGTAACGTTGCAGGTTGAAAATTCCAATTATTGTTGTGTTAAAAAAATATTGCATGTGTTAAGACCGGCATGAGCGACACATATTTTAAAAACAAATCGTTTTTAATGAACATGTTTTTTTTTGTACCAATACTATGCAGGTTGGAAATTGATATTAAATTACGTGCAAAGATATGGACGCGAATTGGTTTTAATACGCTTTTTTGATGTGCATTATGAAAAATGTTATGAATAATGTGGGTCGATATGTGTCTGATGGGTTTGCTGGTACAAGTTCTGCAAGTGGTTTTGGAGATAGTTTTGGTTGATCGTTATGTAAACTATAATAGTGAGGCTCAGCACGATGACCTAAATCAACAGGATGACGATGCCGTTGGAGATTTATTTTGGCAGAGAGAGTGTGATCGCAAAAAATTAGTCATATGCACAGCTGGAGCACTAGCGATGTATTACAATACGTATATTTATAAAGAGCCGTGTATGAATTCATACAACACTGGCATGCGCTGGTTGACTGAAATTTTAAATGGCCATTGGATTCGTTGTGTGAACATGTTTCGTATGGATGCTGAGACATTGAAGAGTTTGGCTTTGGAGTTGGAAACGATGTACGGGTTTGAAACCGTCTAGAACGGATGAGTGTTATTGAGAAAGTAGGCATGTTTCTCTACACTTTAGCTCTCGGTGCGTTGAATAGGGAAGTGCAGGAGCGTTTTCAGCATTCAGGTGAAACTGTTTCTAGAAATTTCAACGAGGTTCTTCGTTCTGTGTGCTTGCTAGCAGCTGATTTAATCAGACCAGTCGATCCAGAATTCACGACAACACCATTGGAAATTGAAATGAATCCCAGATACATGCCCTATTTCAAGGTAAGCAATACTTAGTACAAGTTGTTAAATATTTCAAAAGATTACAATCAAATATTCACGTGCAATTAAATTGATTCGGAAAAATTGTTTTTTGTATGTAGAATTGTATTGGAGCGATTGATGGAACACATGTACGTGCATGTGTTTCACAAGAAAATCAAATACCTTTTATTGGTAGAAAAGGTATATACCGACACAAAATATAATGCAGCCTGTAGCTTTGACATGCAATTTATATTTGTTCGGGCTGGGTGGGAAGGTAGTGCTCACGATACAAGAATTTTTTATGAGGCGATTGGAAATACAAACATACAATTTCCACGACCACCAGAAGGTATATATAAAAAAAAGTTGTGCTTGTTGTTCAACTGGTGTAATTTGTTTTAATATGAAGTATTTTTGTAAGCGTTAATCAATTTTAAAATTTATGCAGGGAAGTACTATCTCGTTTTGATTCGGATATCCGAATAAGTACGGTTACTTGGGTCCATATAGAGGGGAAAGATATCATCTTCCCTGAATTTCATCGACGAGGACAACCACGGAGTCGGGAGGAACTATTTAACCGAGTCCATTCATCATTACGATGTGTAATCGAACGTACATTTGGAGTTTGGAAGAAAAGATGGCGAATCTTGCAAACCATGCCTGAGTTTCCATACAAATCACAGGTTAAAATTGTTGTCGCATCAATGGCGCTACACAACTATATTCGACGGAAGTCGGCCCAAGATGTTGCATTCAACAAGTTTGATAGCCATCCTGATTTCGTTCCTCAAGATATTTTTCCCGATGTCGCTCCACAATCACAAACAAGTGGACACCAGAGGCCGTCGCGTATGGATTATATTCGTGATGGCATTGCAAATAGTTTGATGGGACAATAATCTTTTCTGTAATAACAAAGCACGCTTCTATTATTGTCGGTATTTATGTGGAAAAAAATGTTTTATTTCCTCTTAACACAATGAATTTATTTTATTAATGTCATTTTTTTTATTTTTTTTTATTTTAGTCATTTTTGTACAAAAGCAACCGCAACCACAGTTTTAACCAAACATGTTTTGTACCGCAATAAAGTCAAACCACACTTTTAACCAAACACTCAAATCTTTAAACAAACCACAGGAAAAGTGATTTTTAAAAAAAGTGCTTTTTTTCAACCGCAACCACAATAATTACAGCAAAAACAAACACACTCTCATTCTGCCAATGATTTTGGAGTGACAAGAGTTTGTAGCGTTCATGATCAGGATAAAATAACTAAAGAAAACATAGCCGAAATGAGAACCTGAACTCTTTTAGGTGAAAACCATCCACATCGTCGTTTCGATAGTGGAAAAAAACATCGTATCCCTCCACTTTGTACGTGTTCTGAGCTTTTAATTAACCATTTAACCAAAAACAAATTTAATATTCAAGTTTTTTTTTTATGTAAAATAATTATAAGTGTTATGCAAGAATCTAGTAAAATAAAATGATAACTAATCGGTGTAAATAAATAAATAATCATTAAAAATAATTAAAATAAAATAGAAAAAAAATAAAAAAATAAATATAGATCAAGATATTTGATCTTACAATATAAAACATTTATCTGGTTGTGTTGACTATGTTTGGTTATTAATATCAAACTTTTATTCAATCAAACGATATTAGAAATAAATACATATATGAAATTGATTGAATAAAATAAAAAATATATATATATTATGCAAGGAAATATTAGAAATATTATTTAAAAATAAATATTTTTATTTTAAAAAATCAAGTTTATCTATGTCAAAAACATATTAAAAATCATAGAGGAAGGATATTAGTTGAAACATGAATTAAAAAGTTATTTAAAAAAAAAACATTACACAAGGTATCAATTAAAATAAAAACTCAAAAGCAACGATAGTCTAGGTGTTGCAAGTGCATTCAAAAGAAATAGAAAAAACAAACAACTTGAGTTACAGCTCTGATCGGGTTTAATAAGCTGTTTTTATTTTAATGAGACAATTAAAAAAATAGACAATAATAATAAATCAATAAAGTTTTTATAAAAACAAAGTCCATGATAACTTGGAAAAAAACTCTTGAAAGTACAAAATTGAATAAAAAAAAGGACAAAAAACCCAGTCTAAGTCAACTCGAGTTAGCGTAATAAACATTTAACCTGGGTAATAAGGGGTTAGTCAACCTTGATTAACCCGCAAAACTCATGATCCGAGTCATTAGATCAGGATAACATAATAGAAAAGAAATTAAAGAAAAACCAAAACATCAATCTCTTTTTTATAAAAAATAATAATAATAATAATGTTGAACAATGAATTTGAAAAGAAAATAAGCACAAAAAAATATATATCAACTCGCGTTAACCTTTCAAACTCGTTACCTGGGTTATTAGATAATAAGCACCATTAATGAGAAAATTGTGTAACGTTGAATGATAAAACCGAGAAAAAAAAAACCAATTACAAATAGGATCAAAGATAGAAAAATGAAAACTAAAAGAATGAGGGTGAAGTTTGAAATAAAATAAATTAGAGGGAAACATAAGAATATTTATTGGAGGGTTAAATTGAAAAGAAAATTAACTACAATAGAATGGGAAAACAAAAAGTCAAAAGAATGAGAACTAAATTGGGAAAAACTATAGACCATAAACTTGGATTGAATGATGAAATTGAAAATCAATAAAACCTTTTATAAAATGGACCAAAGAGAAAAAAAAAAAAATTAAGGATTAAATTAGAAAAAATAATACATGACAAATTGGAATTCAAGTACTCCATCGAAAACTAATAAAATTTCTATAAGAAGACCAAGAAAACAAATTAGAAATCAAACGAATGATGATTAAGCTATATATATATATATTTTTTTTCTTTTCTTTTCTTTTCTTTTTCTTTTTTGGGGTAGGAAAAAAAAAGTCACCGTGAGAACAAACCGCCCCACCTCCGTTAGGATGCTCTACACCAGGAGGAAGAACATGTGGTAATGCTTCTAATGAAACAATGGAATTGCAAGTTTGGCCACTAGGGGCACCGCATGAGCCGCCTCAATGGTGTGGATGCCTCTCATACACTGGAGCTTGGAGAACATGCACTAACAAACTCGGAACCTGGGCCTTGGACTTGGTCGTCCACCGGACCGAGTCTAAAAATTATGCTATTATTAATTAATTATGTGTTACCTTATAGGCACCAACCACTATTAACTACCCACCAGCCAAAACCGGTGGTTTAGATTTGGAATTCTAGGATTGGGGTGATTACTTAGGGTTAGTGATGTAGCCGCGATAATTATAGAGCTGATATGTAAAATTACCGGAAAGAATTTTAGTTTAATCTAATTAATCAGATAGAGAGTTACAGTTTTTTATTGTCATTATATTAGCCTTACATGACTAAATCTTCTCTTGAACTTAGCTTTATTTTATTGGCTTATAAAAACATTTACAAGATTATCCACATATTTTGTTTATGGCAAGTTTTCATGTAATTACGATGGAACTTTATTTGACTATTTAAAATCTTAAATTTTTACTAATTTGGCTGTATCAT
The DNA here is from genome assembly GCF_005239225.2 of Populus alba. Taxonomy (NCBI): domain Eukaryota; kingdom Viridiplantae; phylum Streptophyta; class Magnoliopsida; order Malpighiales; family Salicaceae; genus Populus; species Populus alba. Next base: position 8,675,503 of record NC_133287.1, read on the forward strand.
TAACTATAAACACAAACCTCGAACCCGGTTTGGAGCTATTTATGGTTAATTATTAGTATAGTGTTTAATATTTACTTTTAAGATTTAGAATTGGTTTTTATGATTATGATTTGGGATTAGAGTATTCTTTAAAATTTACATTTAAATTTAATTTTAGGTTAGAAATAGGATTGAATTTTAGGTTCAAGGTTACTTGTTTTTTCTTTTGTCAAAGTAATGATTTCCATTCATAACTTTTGAGGTTACTTGTTTTTTTTTTTTTTTTTTTTTTTTTATCAAAGTCATGATTTTTCCAAAAGTTGTGTTTTATATTCATGAATTTTTTTTTAAAATTATGTTATTTTAAAATATTTTTTATCTATATTTTTTTTTAAATTGATCATAAAGTTGTAATTTTTTTTATATATATAAAAGGTCAAAAGTTTTGTGTCAACTTTCAATTATGAATCTGGACTTCGTCCCTTTTGCAAATGACACGCCACAACCAAGTGAAATCCTTGTCAAATTAACTTGCATTATTAAGTAACCTCTGTTTGATGGACTTCGAATTCACTTAGAAAGATCTTCTCACGAAATCAAATCATTTCTTTTGCTTTGCTTAATAACGTTTATTTGCATAAAAATGTTGGGCTCGAAACTGCCTGTATGGCTCGAAACGTTTCCCTACAAATATTTTCCTGAAAATTTCATTTTATTTGCACAACGTTTTTTAAAAAAGCATTTCACTTGTAGGAAACGTTTTTATGCAAACAAAAAAGTTTGAATTCACTTAGAAACATTTGTTAAAAAATAATTTTTTTTTATATATATTTTAGATTGTTTTGATGCACTGCCTTTAAAAATAATTTTTAAAAAATAAAAAAATTATTATTTTAATATATTTTAATAAAAATAATATTGTTAAAAATAACTATAAGATGCAGTTTGAGCCCTTGAAGAAAATTCTTCAAAGTAAAGCATAATTTGTGGGGAAACGTTTTTATGCAAATAAACGTTATTAAGCAAAAGCAAAAGAAATGATTTCTAAGTGAATTCCAAGTCCCATCAAACAGAGGTTCCTTAATAATGCAAGCTAATTTGACAAGGATTTCACTTGGTTGTGTCGTGTCATTTGCAAAAGGGACGAAGTCCATATTCATAATTGAAAGTCGACACAAAACTTTTGACCTTTTTTTTTTTAAAAAAAAAAACATAGATCAAAAAATATTTTAACATAATATAATTTTTTAAAAAACCATGAATATAAAACACAACTTTTAAAAAATCATAAATGAAAATAATGACTTTAACAAAAACAAGTAATCTTAAACATCCAATACTAAAACTTAAAAGTAAACATTAAACACTATGATAATCATTAACCCTAAACAAATTTAAACTCTAATAATAGCAGTTCAAGGTTTGTGTTTATAGTCAATGATGTAGCCGAAATTAGTAAAAATTCAAGATTTTAAACACTAAGATAAAATTTCGTCATAATTACATGAAAACTTGTTACACGAATGGTCTTATAAATGTTTTTATAAGCCAGTAAAATAGAGCTAAGTTCAATAGAGAATTTACTCGTGTAAAGTTAATATAATGATAATAAAAAATTATAACTCTCGATCTAATTAATTAAATTAAATTCAAATTCTTTCCAATAATTTTATAGATCAGCTTTATAACCATCGTGATAACTGTCCATCTACATCACTAACCCTAAGTACTCACTCCAATCCTAGAATTTCAAATCTAAACCATAAATTTTGGCCCGTGGATAGTTAATATTGATCGGTGCTTATAGGAAAAACATATAATTAAGGTACATATTTTTTGGATGATTTTCTATATCTTAAATCAAATAATATTTCTTATTTACTCATTTCTTAGAAAAGATTTCTTAAGTTTTTTTTTCCCTCTGGAAAAAACAGGGATCCATGATTCCTAGCATAGAAATATTATTGGAGTAACAGTATATGAAAAGAAACGCAAGATATCTTGGAGACGATTCAACGTGCTGGCCCAAAAAGCCCTTTGGGTCTTCCTCAGGCCTAACACAATTGGAAGGGGCTAGACAGCTTTTTTCCTGAATTGCTAAGCCCATTATTATTTTTAAATCACATAAACCAAATTGTGATCATTTGGATTTTTCTGGATTAATAATAAACGTTCCAGTCTTATGTATAAAGAATATCATTATTGGAGCTTTACCTTTTAATAAACCGACTCGACTCAATCGAATTAGTCTGAATTTAGTAGATTTTTTAATACTATAGACAAAAAAAAAAATTGCATAATTCTTTTTAATTTCACTGTTTCAAGGACGAAAACATGACTTATATCACAAAGAATTCCCAATCTTGAGTTCCATAAGCTAGTTTCAAGTGCAATCAATTTCAAATCAAAATCAAGAAATTTTTATAATGTTAAAGCTGTAATTACAGGATGCTTTCACTATAGAAAAAAAGAAGAAAAAAAAGAGAGGAGATATAAGAATTCTTTTTTTAAAAAAAAATTATCTTTTTAATTTTATATCTTAATATTTCTATTCTCTTTATACAAGCATCTAGTAATTACAGCTTGATTACCATAATTTTTTTTTTTTTTCAAATATCAATCTATAACTGCAAAGCCACATCACATAACGTCCATATAGATTTAGAAAAATGCAAAATAATCCCTCACAAAGTTCTTAATAAATAAAAGGCAGTTGCCCTTTTTTTTTTTTTTTTTCATTCATGTGGGTTGTCTAAACCAACTTACACGCACCTCAACTAATTTTTACAAATTTTTAAATTAAGAATCATGTAAATTTTTAGTGACCATAAATATTAACAATTCCAGAGCTCGAATCTATAACTAAAAAAAACAAATATTTAATTTTAAATTTTTATCACTAGAGCACTAATAGAGAATTGGGTGCCGCCCTTACAATTGTATTCCAATGCCCTCTTGGGGGGAAGAAAAATGATAAAAGGTTAATTATACATCGACAACACTGTCCAGCTCATAGAAGCCAAAATGATCATTTCCTTAGGTCTTTAGGTGGAATATAGTCATTTTCTAAGTATAATGTGTTTGCTGAGTCATGTAAGTAGTTGTTATTTTTGTATTTTAAAAATATTTTGAAAAAAAATTAAATATTTTATTTTAAATTAATATTTTTTGTATGTTTTTATATTACTTTAATATATTGATATAAAAAATAATATTTTAATATATTTTTAAATAAAAAATAATTTAAATAACAACAATTATTACACTGCTTCTAATCTGATTGAGCTTGGTTGATTGGGACGTCTGAAGGGCTTGGAAAGCTAATCTTCAAGTGGGCAAATGCTTTGTCTTTGCCAAAGATAAACTTCAATACGTAACCATACAATTAAGCTCAGAGAGATTGACATGATCTAGCATTCAGTCCATCAATCAAGATTTCCAAGCTAGTTGGCTTCCATTTTTCTTTTTCTTTTTTTTCATAATTAAGAAAGATTCTATTCTGCAACTTGTACAAATGTTTCACTTCACCCTTCTACCTAGTTTTTTTTTTTTTTTTTTTTTAAAAAGGATTCAAAAGAATTAGAATTATATTTGATATAAAAAAAAATAAAAAAAATAGTAAAAGATGTGATTAAAAAGAAAACAATTATAAAAAGAATCTAAAATAAACAAAAATCAATAAAAAATAAAAAAAACAAAATTAAAAGGAAATAAATAGAAAGACAACTTTAATTTTTAACTAACTAGTTGAGATGAGAAATAAGAAAGGAAGAAAAAAAAAACTTTGTAACTGCTTGACCGTTGTTTTCTACTTAGTTTTCTCTCCCTGAAATTAGCATATTAAAAAATAAAAAAATTAGTTTTTTAAAAAAATAATACAATTTAACAGGTTATATATATATAACTATCTTAAAATTGTACATAACCTAATATAAATTATAATAAAAAGAGAAAAAGGAAAAAAAAGTAGATTTTAGAGGCACACTAAAATTTTAATGATGACAATATAAATGTTGTAAAAAAAATCTTCATAAAATGAATTTACAATATTAAAAAAGATAATCAACATTGATTAAAATGAACTACAAGAGATATCTAAAGACAAGTAAACCATTTATTATTTTTGAGCGGCTTCTGCGACCAACTATGATTATTATTCGTGATTTTTTTTTGTTGGATTTTTTTTGTTAAATTTTTTATAATTATATTGATAATGTTATCATTAAAGTTTTAATATGCCTTTGAAGTATCTTTTTTTTTTCTCTCTTCACAAATTATAATGAAAAAAATAAAAAAAATAAATAAAAAACCTAAAGATATACTAAAATTCTAATAACATTATTAATACCACAAAAAATATTTGACGATACAATAAATGAAACAAAACTAATAAATGTCACCATTAATGAATTAGGTACCACATTTATAAAAAAAATATTTTTTATTTAAATTTATTTTTTATATATTTTTAGATTATTTTAATGTGTTGATATTAAAAATAATTTTAAAAAAAAAAAAATATATTTTAATATATTTTTAAATAAAAAAATATTTTAAAAATAATTAATATTATATTTTCAAACAAAATTTAGAATGATCCTATAAATTGGGGATGTGATCAATGAGTTGCTAAATTATATTATCTCTATCTTTTGTTGACCCTATTATTTTCCCAATTTTGTTATGTGCTAAATTCCAAAAAAAAATCTCCAACCTTGAATCTACACGCTCTCTCCAACTTCTCTATGAAGATTTTCAGCCTCCCTCTTCACACGGTCCATGAAAATTTTCTCATTTTTTCTGCTGGTAAATTATATCATAGCCTCTGAAGTGCAGTTTCTCGGGATTTTCGTTTTATGATTGGGTTATTTGATAAACTTTGTTGTGGCATGATTTGGTCAACTGATTGACAAAAACCCTTCGAGTTGAAAGTTTGTTGTTGGTTTTCTTGTCTTGTAAAGCTTGCTTGGAATTTGTATAGTTCAATCCATTAGTACTTTTGGATTCGCAAGAGAGTTTGCGAGAGTGAAGAAAATGATGGAAGCTTTTCTTGCTTCAGTTCAGAAAAATATAAAATCTGAAGGAGAGGAAGTGAAATCTGCAATACTACCTCTATTGAAGCTTATAGCGCTTGCTCTCCCCGGTTTAATTCTTGCTCACCCAAAAGTCCAACTTGTCCCTAAAGCTACTTTCAAGCTCCTTAGCAAGCTTGTTTTTGCTTTGTTCTTGCCTTGTTTAATATTCACTCAACTTGGTCCATCCATCTCTCTCGAGAATATTGTTCGCTGGTGGTTCATTCCTGTAAATGTAATCATTAGTACTGCCATTGGTTGCTTATTGGGTTGCTTGGTGGCGTTTATATGCCGGCCACCGAGGGAGTTTGTTCGGTTCACAATCATCATGACTGCTTTTGGCAACACTGGCAATATTCCACTGGCAGTAGTTGCGTCAGTGTGTCACAGTTCTGATGCTCCTTTCGGTCCGGATTGTTATGGAAATGGTATTGCTTATGTATCCTTTTCTCAATGGGTTTCTGTTATTCTCGTTTACACACTTGTTTACCACATGATGAAGCCCCCATTGGAGCAGTATGATATTGTTGATGAAGAGATAGAGATTGAGTTAGTGCCTGCTGATCTCAGCAAGCCTCTCCTTGCAGAAGCTGAGTTGCCAGGAATAGAAGAAAAGGAAACTGGACTTAGCAAGACGCCTTTCATTCATAGGCTCTTCAATAGCGTCTCTGGCATTTCACAAACAAATTTTCCTGATCTTGAAGCAATAGAAGAGGGAAGAGAGGAGGGAGGTGAAAGTAGCTCCGAGTCCATTAGGTGCTTGGCTGAACCTAGGGTGGCTAGAAAGATTAGAGCTGTTTCTGAACAGACACCAATTCATCACATTCTTCAGCCTCCAACAGTTGCTTCTTTCTTAGCTATTGTTATTGGAGTGATCCCTGCTCTCAGACATATGGTTTATGGTGCCCATGCTCCTCTTGAAGTTATTACAGACAGTTTAGGGACGATGGCTGATGCCGCAGTGCCTTCTGTCATGCTTATTCTTGGGGGAATGCTTGGTGAGGGTCCAAATGAATCGAAACTTGGGATTCGGACCACGATTGGCATTATTGTTGCAAGGCTGTTGGTGCTTCCTGTAATTGGAATTGGGGTCGTCTATTTGGCTGATAAATGGAATTTCTTAATCGCCGGGGACCGATTGTACCAGTTTGTGCTTTTGCTGCAATACACTACACCTAGTGCCATTTTGTTGGGAGTTATTGCAAGCTTGAGAGGTTATGCAGTTAAGGAGGCTTCGGCACTCTTGTTCTGGCAGCATGTGTGCGCTGTGCTCTCTCTTTCGATGTATATCATTGTCTACTTTAAACTGCTTTTTTCGTATATCTGAGGTTTTTCTTTAACCTTCATGTTTAATGCTTCCCAGTTCTATATATAAATTTATGCACTGGGCATGAGTTTCTGATTAAGATGAACACAGAACCTTATTTGAGCATGAATGATTTGTGTAATTGGTAAAAGGATGTGTATGCTAATCAAACCACATATAATGAAACTTGCAAGATTCAGTAGGATAGGAAATGTCCAATTGCTTCTTAGCCTGTTGGCATTAGCTCAAGTGGTAGATGGAAATCTGAAGTTTGAACTATCAAATGAACATTAAAAAACACATGGATCTGATCAACAAATTGCCAGCTTGAAAGTGTTAAACCCTGCCAGAACGTGTCATTGATTAGCAGTTCGTGTACCTGCGTTGTTTTTCTTTTTCTTATTTATTAGTCCACATTAGCTAAATGAAATCCTTCAACCATACCAGCGAGCATCTTACTAGAGGATACAACAGACTGGGATTTGTTTAGTTGCTGAACTGCACTTTCATTGCAATAGTTCCTTGCTGATAAACCCTGATACACCTAGTTAACTCACCTTGTTGAGGTCATTCCAAACCTGTAGAGTTCCTTGCATAGCAGAGGATGGTTGAGCTTCCAGTGCCAAAAGTATTATTCTCTTGATTCATTTAGAGATTTCAAATTTGAGACCAAGCTACCTGGAGTCATAGAGAGAGATTAAGATGTTTAATATTACCCTACAACTCAAAGAACTGGGTTTTTTGCCACCGCCGCTGTGTTTGTCTTCATTTCTCTGAAAAGATCAGTAACCAGACATGTATCCCTTTTATTATTATTTTTATCTTTATGCCGATATGCTTTCCCCCCCAAAACCACAAACATGGATCTGAGATTTAAAAAATGTCTCATCAATTATGCCTCTCTGCATATAATAAGAAAGAGAGGGGAAGAGAGAGTTGATAGGGTTTTATAAAGAGGTGAAGGTGGAAAGTTAGAAAGGGAGGGAGGTGACGGCACGGACTATCAATTCCTCTGCTACTACTTACTCTCCCCTGTAACCTGACCCCAGCCAGACCAGCCCCTTCACTTTCTTTCTTTCTTTTTTTCTCTTTTGCTTTTCCTTTTCTTTTGCTCTGTCTTCCCTTTCCTTTCTCTTGTTATAATTATGATGTCTCCCCTTTTATGTGAGGGGTTGTGCTCTCTGGGGAGGGTGGATGGATCATGTGACATGTTTCAGTGTTGGGCTGGTAGGTGCCAAATTGCATCGCTGAGGTGAGTGAAAAATAAATTTAGGGTTTTTGATTTGTTTTTGTTCTTAGGATAACAATAACTTTTCATTTTGGGTTTGTTTTCCAGGATAGATGAATAAAAGATGCTTTACAAGATAAGTTTTATTCTCTGTTTATTTATGTTTCCATCATTTTTTTATCTGTTTACATTTAAGCATTTTTATGTGTATTTTTTGATCAATTGACAGTAGAAATTGATCCAGTTGAAGTAAGGCAAATAACTAATATGATTGTAGGGTTATGGGAAAGAATGTCGTTGCTGAGCTTCCTACAATGGGTTTCCTTCTTGCTGCCTAGCTGATATCAATGCCCTTCCCGGAAAAAGAAGAAAAAAAACAGAGGTTTAAGTGTAGTTGCACTAGAACAAAGACTGAAACTTTGGGGCATACGTATAACTCCAGCTTATTGAAGTAGAGTTCTGCCAATTATGTTATTTTCACCATTCTTTTAGCTGTCATATTTGCAGATTCTGTTTAGAAAAAAGTTGCATGTAAGCTTTAGATCATGAACTTCCTAACTATTCCCATAAGCACATATAATTATCTCAATAAGATCTAGGTTTGAAGAAGTCTATTAATTCCTTGACAGTCACCAAGTTTGCAGCTTTTAATTTTGTAATATCATTGTTTATATCATCAAATAACAAATGTCAACTTCATTTCAAACCATAACTTTTGTTGTCCTCCATTTAATGTCATTAAAATGGATAAATCTTTACTTGATATGGCACTGCACTGACAAAAAAAGAAGCTAAAGGCCATTATTTATTCTAGATTAGATTTTTGTTTTTGTGCTATTGAATGATTTTAGATTTGGAAGTTAGCTGGTTTTTTGACAGTTCAATGTCAAACTTGATTCAAAATTTCAACTGGGGTTGTCTTCTTTGAATTTAAATGAACCTGCATCACTTTTCTGGTGGATCATGTCCATGCATTTAACAAAGGCTGAATCCTTGATTGGAATGATTGATTTGTAGCAACATGACCTTTCATTTGTATCTAGAACAAATAATGAACTAGCATTCATCACGATCATGACTGCATGACAATTTGAAATCTAAAACATTGATAAAGTTGACACACGGATCCTAATAATTAAAATCTAAAATTAATTTTTCTGTTTTTGTTAGCATCATTAATAAATTTTAAATCGATGTGATCTATCGACAAGCCAATTATTTTTCTTTCTTTTTTTATTATGGGAAACAGTAGAGGGGTTTGACTTTGGATGCATACAGTTTCATCGTAAATGTTCAAATGAATGTCTATAACTGATTCAAGGCAATGGTTATGAAGAAGAATTCAATTAATCCTTTAAAAAGCAGAACCAAAAGCAAAGATGCTAGAGTATTACTATATGTAGTAAAATTATTCCTTGAGCTGCACCTCCTTCTTTACAGTACAACCTCTTAGAAATGATAACATAGTTATTCTCAGTAAAACTTTTATGGCTTTTCAAGTAAAGGTTTTATGCAAAGACAGAAATTCATGCTATCATGACGAAGATGGAAAGAATATTTTTCTGTCTTTTAGCCATGTTCAATTTTGAGATCTCCAATAATGATGCAGATGCGAGATGATAGAACTGGGAATGGATTGTTAATGTTGTGTCCAACTTGTTAGGTCAATTGGCGTTGTTTATTTTTAGTTTTGCAGTTATGAAACTGATTCAGTTTTCACACTGAATGTCATGCTGTCTGTATGAGAAATGAATCTATGCTTTCCTTTTACAATTGCAAGCATTTTTTCCAGGATGCTCGCCTTGGTTTTATCACTGTTCTTCACAATCCTCTACTACAACGGCCTCATGATATTGTAAATTACAGTTATTGTAAATGTTTCAGCTCAAATCAGATAGCCAACGACATCCAAGAAAGGCAAATGCATAGACTGGTTTGTGCTTTTACCTACTGTTTTTAGGTATGTGGCCTGATCTATTTCCTTTTTTTCCATATATTTCCCTTTTATTCCTGCCTATTCATCAGTTTCCTTTCATGTATGTTTCCCTTTCATAGCCACCAGGATCTAATAAGTGGTTTTAACAGTACAATGTAATTGCAATTGCTTTTTTCCTCTGCAGTGTTGGTGGTTCGGATTATTGTTATGTGAGTGTTGGAGCTTATATGCCCTGAAAGATTACAAAGTCTGTGGATGCTCAACTGTTAAAAGGAAGTAACTACATGAATTGGACATGGATGGCATCTATGCCATTTTGTGTTATCATCCACAATTTTCCAGCAATATGGATATAGCACGTTCCATAAGATTAATTTGCTGTAGTATTACAATTATTGCTGGACACTGAGTAGGGTGAACTTAATTTTTATTATGATTTCATTCCTTTCCTTTCCTTTAATCTTTGCTGGACTCTCCTCCTCAGTGATTTCCAAAACAATTTCTTGCATGTTTGCAGAGACACCCTGCAGTTTTGCAGGCCCTAGGTATGGATGAAGATGACATGCCAGAAATCAATGACGAAACGCTTCTTGATGAAGAAGCCATGGCTAGGTAAGGTCAAATTTAACTTCTTATCTTTTACTGCACCCACCATTCTTTCATTATCTGCCCTTCATGCGGATCTTAACAATCATTTTTGTCTACTTGAAAAATGTTCATATTTATGGTCCACTGGCTAGGAGCTGTCAGAGCATTTGAAGAGTTCAAGCTTTCTATCTATGGAGACAATGATGATGAGGAAAGTGCCATTGGCAATGGAAAAGCAAATGATGCCGCCAAAAAAAAAAAACCAGTTGCTGAAAATGCAGCTAAGGAGTCTGCAAACTACAACTGGCCAGATCTTACTGATAATGGACATGATACTGGTGTTTCACCTCTGTAAGTTTCTCTATAGCAAATTTTTAGAACTAGATTAAAGTTTAGGAGTTAACAAGTCTATTGAATGCGTTGAAGGCTGAATAAAACCTCACTGGTATGTCTAAGTTGAATTTTGAACTTTTCTTCTTCCACACATGTAAACTTTTAAGGGCTTGGTCATGTTCTTGCAAGCTCACGGTGACACCAAGAATGTCTAAGCTGTTTCTTACGACATGCAGATATACAAATTGCATACCACTTGCTAGTTTTTTGTTGATTGCAAGATGTTAAAATAGGAGTGATCTATCTTTGCTGGTCGAGTTCTACTCAAAACTTGGAAGATATGGAAAATAATATTTTCCTTGGAATAATATTTTGGTAGCTGGGCCCTTAAGACACACGGTGTTGTTAGCCATGGCATGAGAAAATGCAATACTGTAAGATAATAATAGGGTTTCTAGCTTATTTGGTTTCATTTAAGGAAGTGATCCTATGCTCTTTTGATTGATGTAAGAGTTTCAAGGAAATTAGGATCATCTATATGCTGGCATAACCTCATCATTGAAATTTTCTTCTTTCCCCTCATTTATCCGACTCTTCAGTCCTCCTTTCAGTCAAGATAAGAGGGAAAATACTATGAGGGGAAATCTGAATCATAACAAAGAAAGAAAGAGAGAATAAAAATAAGCACTTGGAAGTTTTGGAGAATTAATGTTCTCACATCTTGAAACCACCTGATTACTCTGAGTTTGTTGAAGTTGATCCACCTAGAATATTTGCCCGAGTACTTCTGTCCTCTTCTATTCTCTCTGTTTGTGTGTTTCTTCTTTCAATTGTAAGCTTGATTTTGGGGTTTCATTTTGTTCTTGCACTACAATGATAGCCTTAGCAGAGGAGCTTCAAAGACCGTGTATGAATCCCATTTAGAAATTTTCTTTTCCCGTATGTTTGCCGCCTTAATATTTTTTGCTTGTGTTTGATGGATGCTCATGTCTTGTTTTTGAAAACGTTGGAATCTTTTGTAGTTTTTCTGTGGGTTCTTGATAATGGTTTGTTGATTTATTTAGGCAGGTATAGAGCAGTGAAGGGATTGAAGTTGCTAGGAACCAAGTCAGCCTCAATTGTTCCTTGAAAACCCTGAAGATTTTGGAAGACTCTACTGTGAGTTTTTGGTAATGGTTTGTTGTTTGTGACTGAAATGTTCACCACTTGGACTTTAAGACAATAAGAATTTGTCAAACACTAATGATTCCATGGCCCATTCTTTACTTTTCTGCTGATTATGCTTTATGGGTCTTTTGAATTGTTTATAATCTTATGATTATATTCTCTTCGCTTTTCTGGTCTTTCATAGGTATAGACTAGAGCACAAACGAGCTAACATTAGAGCTGTGAAGCATTGGTGCAGGCAGATCTTGAGAGGGATTCTTTACTTCCATAACCATGACCCCGCTATGATCCAAAGAGATCTGAAGTGTCATGTTTTTGTGAACTTGATTGGAGAAGTGAAGATTGGAGATCTTGGCCTTCCTGCACTTCTTACATAATAGCATGCTTCTTACATGAAAATATATCTTTTTTTTTCCCATCCTCTCTTCATGGAGATCTTTCTACTACTAATCTTTTTTGTATGTCATTTCTCACCTATTTGTGATCAGTGATTCGCTTAATGACGATTGTGAATCCCCTGCAGCGAATCGCGGGGAAAGCCAGCTAGTTAGATTCCAAACTTTGTTGGTTGTTTGTGCAAGGTATAATTAATATACTTAGGATTCCTTGCACATGTCTGAAGTCTAGACCGTGCTCAGATTTGACAGATGGAGGGTGTCTTTTCAGCAGACATCATAGATATTTGCTAAAAATGTTCCTGATTTATTCTGAATTGATTTGCACTTCAACATTTTAAGGTTCTTTTTAGGATGCCTTGCATGTGTCGAGCATCTGAACCTTTCAATATAAAAAAAAAAAATAGATGGATTCTTGTATGATCAAAGATATAATCACAGTTAGTGTAAAAATGCAGCTCAATCATTAGCTCTAAAAGTAATTTTATTAACTTTGCAAGTCAATGATTTCTTGAAAATCTCAGTAGAAGTTGTAACTATGCAAGGTTTTTCTTTTTCTTTTTCCCAGCACATGAAGGCTTTTGAGCTAGAAGAGCAAGTCAACAATTTAATCATCTAGACGTTCGAGGGCTAATTTCAGTCATAATTTGATCAGTCATAATTTGATCACAACAGACTTATCAAAGGAAAAATATAGTATTGCCGTTATGTTTATAATTATGGTTATTAATGATTTAGGAGCTATTGGTCTATATATATATATATATATAATATAAGGAACCAAAAAATCGAAAGAGATAGAGATGAACTGAAAAAAGAAGAAGGCGAGAGAAGGGTGGGAAAAGAAAGGGAATAGACAAATCATGGGTGATAGAGGAATTATGTTTTTAAGATATGATGATTTTTTTATTAACTATGATTTTGAATTTGTTAAGGTTTTTAAAGATTTTTTAAAGTTAATGTTGTTAAGTTTGATTAATAATTAATATGTTTAAATATTTCAATTAATTGATTTTGGGTGATTTGATTAGGAATTATAATTTAAGATGTGATTGGTTTACCTGATGTGTTACAAGCATAAAGGCTTAAGCAATTGGACTAATCTTCTTTGAGAATTCTATAAAGATTAGTTTTGAGGTTAAAGATTGTCATAACTTAATTCTTGATTTTTTTTTAAAAATATTTTTCAAAACAATTCAAAAAATATATTTTTGAAGCATTTGATTCATTTTCATCATTTTCAATGTTTTTTTTCTTTTGAAAGAATCTAAAATTCAATTTTTTTTTTGCATGTCTTGGAATTGTACAAAAAAAAAAAAAACCCTTTGTATTGTTATTCATAAAATAAAGCAAAAAAAAAAAACATATTTTCACCTATTTTAGTTTTTTTTTTCCTAGCGTTCTACAAAAAGATGAGAAATAAAAACATATTTAATTTGCATATTTAGATTTTATAACAAGTTTATAAAGCCTACTAAAACTTGATATAAATTTTAAAAAACATTAAAAAAATGATTTTTTTTATTTTTATATCAAGATTTATGAACTTACACATAAAATGTGTTTAAAAATATTAGAAAAAGCAAGTTAAGCCCATAATAAATAAAATAACCCCTTTCTCTCTCTCATATTGTTTACCTTTAATATTTAAAAATTATAAATTTATACATAAGATGTATTTCTAATAATAAAAGAAACAAATATATAATATATAATAAAATATATCTTGGCTTTAGAATAACTAGGTTTGACCCATAAAACCATGGTTTATTTTACTAGGTGGATATGTTTTAACTAATAGACAAATTAATGTCTAGAAAAAAAAAACAACAAAGCCTTAACAATAATAATATAAAAAAATAAACAATGCAACTTGCCTCAAGTATGGTGTATTAGAGAGTTATATTGTTTTTCATATACACAATTAGTTTTATTATTCAAATTCTGTAAACTAGTTAGGATTCTAATGATTAAAATATTAGGTGGTGACTCTAAACTTTTAAATCATAAAAGAACTTCAATTTCTTATTCTTTTGACCCCCAAACCCAATCTAGAAGGATAATTGTTGCGATGTCATAAACATATAAAAATCATAATGAAATTTTAGTTTAGTTCTAGATTTGTGAAAATTATATTTTAGTCACTACACTTTAGAAAACTTACAATTTGACTCTTGAAACATATTTTGGAATTCTATATAAAACTAGTTGTCAAGTTAAAGATGATGAATTTTAATTTGGTCCTGAATTTGTGAAAATTAAAGTTTAGTCCATGAATTTTATAAAATTATAATTTGACCCCTAAATTTAAGAAAAATTACAAATTTGGTCCCGATGGTAGAAGATAGTTTTTTTTATTATGTGCCAACAAGTAATTCAAATGTATTGATGATTTATTATCTATATGTTTAAATATTGATAATAGCATCTATTGATCATTTAAACTTTTGTTATGTCCCAACAAGTAATTCAAATATGTTGATGATTTACTATGTTTTATTTGATTTTGTTAGAATTTAAAGTTAATTTTATACTGTGTTTAAATATATTCAAGTATTTCAAGAGCATATACGACTCCTTTTGTAATGAAAGTGATTGAATACTACAAAGTGAGAATTTGATATATGATTGTGAGTAATAAATATGAATTATATCTTTAAGAATATATATGAAATGTGTGTTTACATCCATATGATATATATAATAAACTCGTTATATGATTGTGAGTAATTGATATAGATATATTTTTGGAAGTATCTATGAAATATGTGTGTTGCATATCGCAGAAGTTGCATTTGATACTATCAAAGGATCATGCTACGGGCATTTCTAAAAAAAATATACGTTCTTATAATCTATTTGTCCTCATCCTTCACTGAAGATCTCCTCTCTAATACCCTTTCCCTTGCCTTTGTAACCTGTATGCACACAAGGTCATCAATTTGTCATTGCACTTGATGGGAGCCTCTAATAGAACAGCACATGAAAACATATAATACAAGGGAGATAAGTTGAAGGAAAGAAAGCAGAGATTGGACGCAGGACCTGTTTGTTCCAATCTGTGCAAGCAGTGACGATAGAAAGAAGAACTGTTTGCAGAAAGGACCCAGCCAATATTCCAATCCAAAGGCCTTTTCCTCTTAAATGAGCTACAAAACCAAGCACAGCAGCCACGGGAAGTCCAACCAGATAAAATGAACCAATATTGATATATGCCCCTATTTTCTGCCATCCACTTCCTCTAGCCACACCTGATGCAAAGGATGACACGTATATTTTAAAATCAGCAGGTATTGCCAAGTTTATACAACGATTTAAGGTTGTTCTTGCCAAGTTGTATATTAACCAAAAAAAAGAAACTGGGATAAGAAACTAACCAGAAAGGACAGCTTGTAAGCTGTCCATGATAAACGAGAGACAAATCAGAGGAGTCATGACTGAAATATAACGCACAACCTGCCGGTCATTGCTGTAAGCATATCCCAAAACTTGCCGGGAAAGGAAGAGGCCTGAGCTCACAATGACTGACTCTGTGCCAGCAAGAAACAATGCAACCAGAACTGCCATCCTAGCTAATTGAGGATTCCCAGCTCCTAGTTCATTCGATACTCGTGTGCTATAAAAATACCATGAAATCTATATTGATATGAAATCTATATATTATTTTGAATTAAAGAATATGCTTTCAATAGGAGAAGGTTATAAACCTTGCAGCAGCTCCAAATCCATATGGTACAGTGAAGTGCAATGTAGAGATTGTGAGGCTAAATCAAGCAAAATAAATGTTAATGAGAAATTAGAGTTATAATAATATTTAATTCAATCTTTACAAGTATCCAATGTGTCAATATGTGGATAGGAGCCAAAATAAATATTAAAAATACCATATAGAAAGCACTGAAGTCTCCAGTTTTGGATTTTTGAAAAGACCGGAAAGCAAAAGTAGCAACTCCATTGACCACCATTTAAGACTGTGATTATAGCATAATAGTATTATAGTTAGGAAAACAAAACGAAAAGAAAATTGCATTTTCATGATAGAAGAAAAAGGTAAAAGAAATTACCAAACCATAATAGCAGAAGGGACACCGAGCCGAAAGAATTCTCCGATACCATAAAGTGCTTCTCTTGACAATGGAGCTCTAGTTTTTTCACATGCTGAGGAGAACTTGACATACAGGCCTAGCAATATCACATTCAACCAAGTTGATAAACTGAAGGCTATAGCTGCACCCTTTTGTCCTAATTGCAGTTTGTTCACAAGAATCCAGCAAGAAATGGTGTGAAGACATAGGATGAAAGATGAGGTTATGAGCATTGGTAGAATCACACTTTGTGTCTGAAGATATCTAGTCAAAGGTTTAAGAACTGCGCCCCCAAATAATGCAGGGATTAGCCACATTGAGTACTTGCAGGCTTCTTGTGAGATTAAAGTGTCTTGGCCTAGTAGAGGCAGTAGTTTGCCGATGAAGATCCACAGGACACAAATTGGAGGGCACATGATTATTAGAGAGATGATTGCACTGTAAGTATAGGTTCCAAGCTTTTGATATTGTTTAGCTCCATATGCTTGGCCTGCTAGGGTTTCCAGTCCACCTGCCATTCCTGACTGTTTGCCAGTTACAAACTCGGGTCAATTTATGCTTGTTAACACAACTATAATTGTGAAAAAAAAGCTTAATAAAGAAAGAAAATTGGAAAAAAAATCATTTTTAATTATAAAGGGCATTCTAACATGATAATAATACATAGCAACCTCTAGCTTTAGGCAAGAGCTCACGCTTTACTGGCCAATTTCACCCCAATTTGTTTGATTATTACTCAATTCTAAAAACAGCAAACAAACAACTTTTGTAAAGTTACTAGAATATTGGCCCGCGCTCCGCCGAGGAGTTAATATTAATTTTATTTTTTAAAATATAAAAAATATTAAAGGTATAAAGAATTTTTTTAGTGTCAATTGGGTCTGGCTTGAGTATGATATGGTTGCAGACCTAATTTAGTTGGATATGACATGTCTTCTAGACCTAAAGCTCTTGGGTCTGGACCCATGTGTTTAGGTTTGCCAGATCCGTGCCTAGGTTTGGCAACCATATCTTTTCTTCAAGATTCATTAAATTTTCCATTCAAGAGGACTCCATATCTTTTCTTCCTAACAGTGTGTGATGAAATGATGGACTCTTTCATATAGTAATAGATGCCAAAGGATAGGGCACCATATCTTTTGTGCTAGACCTAGGTGTGGGCCAACAATCATGTTTGGTGTCAGACCCAGGTGCAGGTCTGATGGTTGCCAGACCAAGACTCTTTAAGCCTAACATTGTTACCAGATCCAAGGACCTTGGGTCTGACGTGGTTGCCAAACTTTACAAAACAACAAACAAATAGAGAATAATTATATACTTTAATTGCTAGGAGAGAGAGAAAAAAGAAAAATACAAACAATCGATCATCAGTGGTAATCCAACCATGATATGTCTACATGCGCTGCACCATGTGAAAGAGGGCATGTCTGCGCATCTAGTTATATGGTGGATAGCTAGATTGGTTACTGGGAAGCGTCTCACACACCTCTTTAATAGCATGAGCACCACCAACTCGTTGGGACGTTTAAAACATAAGCCAGTAGCTTTTAGATTAAAAATAAAAAATACAACGTGAAAAATACTAAAACATCACCTATTATTCTCTTAATTACGCAACATATCTATATAAATTTTACTATCACAATCAACAATAATTTGTGTCTAGAGTTATAGTGAAATCTTTGCACCATTTAACTAAACATTTTAATTTTCAACTTGCTATGCATAACATGGACATGCTACGGACGCCCGATATATTCCTCCATGAAAAAATATTGTTCTTTTTTATGTTTGACAATAAAAATATTTCTGGCTATTTGTTTTATTGATAAGATTAAATTTATTTTTTATTCCATGAAAGAGATGTGGGTCAGAAGAGTACTATGTAAGGCACTGTAAGTATACTCACAAACATGAGGGATCAAAAATATTGGAGAAAATGGAAATAGACAAATAGAAAATTGACAAAAAAAATTTTGCTTGTATGGAAAGAAAATGTTTAAATGATAAATTTAAGATTTCTGTACATGAAACATAAGATTTAGGGGTTAATCCAAAACTAGCAAGGACCTTAGGGGTTGTTTTTTTTTTTTTTCCCTTCCCCTGATCACGTCCCGTCTTCAATTCCAGGATAGATGAAATGGATTCTTGAAGAAAAAACCTTCTTCCTCTCTCCTTAATGAAAGAGAAAGCGACCTTAATTTCTGAATTGAAAGCATAATGATTCATGCTAGCTGAAAGATGCAAGAAGATAAAAAGGACCTTTATAAAAAAAAGTTTTTAAAAAAGGACAGGATTAGAAGACATACAAGAAGGCTAAACCCTGTTACATTGGTAATAGAAGTGGCAATGGCGGCACTAGCGAGTGCAAGTGCACCAAGGTGCCCTATAATTATCACAGACACAACTTGTTGGAGATACTGCAATACTGACACGGCCACCATTGGAGCTGCTATATAGCCTGCCTTCTTTAGCTCTTGAACAAATCTTTCCCATGTTATCGCCCATTTTCTCTCTTCCCTCTTTCCCTCTTCTTCCATAACTTCTCAACAAGTGAATGGATTTTTTGATAGTTATTGATAATGATACGTATCTTTTTCTAGTACTTCTTATAATGAAAATTCCTATCTGTCAGCCTGTAAGAATTTAAATTTTTAAAGCCTCGCATATTTTCGTACTCAAATTCTTCACCCTTAGTCGTAAGATATTGCTTGCTTTTTTACTTTCTTTAGAATAAGTTCTTTATTCCAATAAAGACAGAGGACAAGCAAGCAAGATAGCAAATCCTTGTTTTTTTCTTTCTTTCTTTAGAATAAGGTCTTTGTTCCCACCATGGAGTACCGCTTGAAGCTCCCAACTTTACAAGACCGACAGCACAACTATTTCCCTCTCTCAAGACATGTTGCAGAATACATGTCCATGTTAAGTGTGAACTCAATTGATAGCAGTCAGCCATGTCCAACATGGCTGCATGCTGCATGGTGAGTGTAAGAAGATGGCAACAAGTAAGCCAGCTGAAATGTTGAACGTGGTGGCAGAGCTTTTGGTGGACGGCGGCAACCATTTTTTACTGAAAATGGGGAGTCTTGTCTCCCTATTTCAGCCATAAATAGAAAGAGGTTGTGAGAGCTAAAAAATACATTAGAAAATTGAGAGCAAGAGTGATGTGAGCGCGACAGGGTTTGAGTTGAATTGAGAAGTGTTTTCTCCTCCATTCCTCCTCATTGTAATTTGTATTTTCCCTCTCTGTAAATAATATCAATAAATTTATGAACATAGATAAATTGTAACTTATATGTTGTGTCTGGAAAACAATCAAAGATCCTAATAGTCTACTCCCTAGCAAATTACTCATTTGGATAAAACATATTATATTTTAAATTACTCATTTGGATTCGCGTACTGTTATGGAAGACAAAACGTTAAATACAGAATTTTATAAATAAAGATAATATTTAGGTCCCCAACTTATCCATTTTTAAATTATCTTTAGATTAATGTCTTGAATATTTCCTAGAATAGAAGTAATAAAGACAATTAGGATGAAAGAGATAAGGTGAAACATGAGATGACACTATTAAAATTTTTAGATTTATTGACAAATTTTTTTATCAATATTTATATTTATAGTTCATTAGCATAATTTTTTTGACTGTCTCACAGACAGAAATAATCCGTCAGAAAACTCTTATCGATGATTTGTAGTCTATCAGTAATAATTTTACCGATAGATTTATTAATAAAAAAAATGCATCAAAACATTTTTTATACACTTCATTATGTTGGTATTTCAATCATGAATATATCATATCATTGACAAAAAATTATAATGTCATTTTATTGATGCTTTTTTTTATCTGTTAGTATTTCCTTTAGCAAATTTAATATATAACAGTCAAACCGACCGTCTATTATTTTATTAGTGATTAAGCAGTGACAATATCATTTGAATTAATTCTTTTTCAATTCTATGAAATATAATGATAGACTTAAGCCATTGATAACCCTATTAGAATAATTATAAAAATTAAAAAATTATTAAACAGACTCGGCAATTCATGAAGGAAGGTTAGCTTGGTACTCAACTTGTATCGAGTGAAATTAACCTTCAATTAATGAGATTTGGAGTTATATTTATGAATCTATAGAAAATATTTGTCATTCATTCTACCCTTTCTTCTGTCTTTATTTAGATAAAATAAAAGTTCTAAAACAATTACGTAATATCAAACATACATTATTAACACAACTTAAAACATTATGGTTTTTCACTGTAAATTGTGAGTGAAAACACTATTTGCTAAAACTATGTGACATAAAGTTTAAAAATCCAACTAACCTAGTAATAAGTTTTTCAGGTTAGATATTTGATAAGTTAATTCATTCTAATAATCTCATCTATTTTTCTTAGTCAATATATAGTTTATTGTAAGCGTGCAAAAGGCGATTAGGAGTTGAAGAAGTCACCACTTGTTATTTAGTTTAGGGTCACTTGAATACTCGAGTGTATTGATTTTTATTAGAAATTCAAGAGGTAAGAATCTGATTATGGTTAATAAAAGTGTTAGCACTCCTAGCACACCATATATAAGATAAGCTGCTTTACATAATTTGATATGGTTTAAATGTTAATGATTGAGATTTACTCATATGAATAATTATTATGGATTTGTGCCCCAAATAAATTCTTCAAAAAAAGATTGAAGGTAAGTTGATTAAAGTTGATTTGTAAAGAGCAAAACTGTTGGTAGAATTTCCACTGGTAATAAACAATTTACAGCATGATCAGAAAGAAACATCACATCAAAATCTAAGGAACATATATATCTCACATCTTCCATTAATTACAAGTCGTTTTTAAGGAACATATATCTCACATCCGCAGCAGATGCTGTGTTTTCGAAGTGCTTGTGTTATTGGTTTTCCAAGCTGGACCATCTTTTCAAGGAAAAAAAATCTGTTCTTCTTCTTTCTTTCTTTTTTTCTTTTAAATCTAAGCTATTACAATATGATAAAAATGATATATAATAACTTAATTATTTATTATTTTTATTTTAATCTGATATAAGTTATTGAATTCAGCATCAATAATGAAATTTAAAATATGATCAAGCATACTTTCTTTCTTAGACCTTGAAAACACGATTGAAATTAATTACATTATCGAAATGAAAATATCGAACCCAAAATCTACTTACTAGTTACGCCTAATCTTAAATTTTACACATTGGACTAATTCTTGGATAAAGGGTTGCGCACGAAGTGGAAGAAGACTCTGAAGTTCAATGTAAGTTCATAAACCACATCACATATAGGCTCCAGCGTGCCTTGTTCAACGAGAGAATCGAAAATGGCTGATATCCAGCTAAAGTTATTAGTGTTCAAATTGCTTCAAGGACCATCTTGTAGCACATATAAGGTTTTCTACTTCTTAGAACTGAGGAGGCCTGTAGGACTAATAATCCATGTGAAGCTATAATACCTCCTTTTATTTTATTACTTTAAGAGAAAAGTTAATGAGAGTGTCTAAGTACATGTTAAACATTATCTAATTACATTTATTAAAATTTATTTATTGTTGATTTGTGTTAAATAGGAAAAAAAAATCAGATATTTAAATAAGATTGATAACATTGAATAAGTGACATTTCATATGATAATATTTTGAAATGTTTGCAATAAATTTAAAAAAAAAAAGAAACTTTGTGATTAATTAAAAGCATTAAATAACTTTTAACGAAAGATAGTTCATTTTATAGTCATCGAGTTATAACTATTAATATTGTATTTATTGAAAGAAATAGTTACAAATCTCGAACATGATTAATCTTACTATTTAAAAGAATATGAGAATACACGGATAAGAATAAAAAAAAATACATACAATTAATTATTAACAAATGAGAAAATACAAGAGAGGAATTCCTATTATTTTTTTAATTAGATTTAATGTAATTTTCTCTTTCCTGCTTCCCTTTCTTTCCTTGTCTATTATTGCACTTCGAATATTGTAAATATTAATAATAACAATTTAAAAGTTTTTATTAGCGGAACCCTTAGTTTAAAGATTATCTCTGTTTTTTAGGTTGAAACATTGCTAATTAAATCTTTATTATTTATTCTTTCATTGGAAGTAATTTATGAAGTAAATAAATTAATCCAGGGAAAATGAGAAAAATAGAAGGAACAATTGAAGATACAATAACAACCACAGAGGGGAAGGACCTACCTGAATATGCTAGGGCAATACTACAGCAGCCTCATTTGCTCAGTTGGTTGATGGCATGGCACAAAGATGATACCGTTTGTCCTACAGCACATGAGGCTGCTGTAATGCCCTAGCATCTTCAGGTAGGTTCTTCCCCTCTGTGGATGTTTTATATATATATATATATATGTGTGTGTGTGTGTGTGTGTGTGTGTGGATGTTATATATATATATATATATATATATATATATATATATATATATATATATATATATATATATATATATATATATATATATATGTGGATGTTATATATATATATGTGGCCCCAAAAAGTATTTGGGCGCCACCACCTAGGCAACAGTCGTGCATCTGAGAATGCATCCATGATCAGGACAAAATCCGAGACAAGGGTTTGGCAATAGAACTATTCCTAATTCAAACACAACTAGAACCTGTTCGAAACAAAATCATTTTCATAAAGTGGTCTATAGCTCTATATTCGCGAACCAAAACACTATTTGCTTTACCCTTACAAGATATATATGTAGTGATCTTGATTTCTTAAGTTCTTCCCAGTTTCTTTCGATGAAAGAAAAGGCTAACAAAGATGAACCAAATCAGGATTTATCAGTTGAAAGATCACTTCAAATATTGTAGTTGTAGCTACGAGACTGCCATGAATTGCTCCGCTTGACACTTACCTTTGCCTACGCCTGAAGCATGGATGTTAGTGACATGAGAGTGAGATTGGTGGATAAATCTTAACATCGACAAGACATGAAAGGGAGATTCTACTCTCTTAATATTCCAATTATAAGAGACAAAAAGCAAGCAAATCCATGCTTGCCACAGTGAAACTGCTTGCTACATGCCTATCAAAACTTCAAGCAATCATGTGGCCATTTTTCTTGTGGAGTTCATACAAGATTCTATCAATCCCTTTCACGAACCCTTCCTTCCTAGTTTGTTTCCATAACTGGGATGTGATCCATGTGCCTCGTTAAGTTTCTGCTCTATTTCATGTGACTCTATTGGCCAATGGCTACCGACACTGCTCTGGTGAGTGAATACTAAGTGACAATGCCCGTCAAAACAACAGCACCCCACTATCATAAACTTATGGCTAAAATATTGTAAGGTATCCTGAACCTTTATGAAAAAATAAATGCTCTTTTGAACAAAAAGAATTCCTTGATTTTCAGCCCTAAATTATGTGATTTCTTAAATGTTGTCTTATTGTTAATTTTTGTCGGAAAATTGACAAAGAAGCCCTTGAAAATTCTCCTTATTGCTCTCAGATTGAGGTTTTTTTGGGGTTTTTCGTTAATTTCATTCAAAATCACTATTGGACGAGCCACATTACAAAAAAAAATCAAATTGTTTAGGGTGGAAAATAAAAAAATATATATATAAGGGATATTTGTTTTTTTGCTAAAATTCAAGAGGGTACTTTACATTTTGGCCTATAGTAGTAATTCGACAAATTTGTATTGCATTTCCATGTTTTCTATTAGCCTACGAAGTTCGAGAAGTTTCATCTCACCTAAAAATTTATTCTAAGATAGCAAGTAATATACATTTTTGGGACACGCAATAGAAAATTAAATGAAATTAATTTTCAAAAACTCATATACATATTCTAAGTTAGTAATATACATGCAATAGAAAATTTATTCTAAGTTAGTAATATACATATTAAAAAATCAGTTTATCTCTAAGCTGATTTAATCCTAAGAAATTGATTTTCCACTTAAGACATTGATTGTTTTAAAAAAAAACCATTTTCTTGGAAAGAAGCTTCCAAGCTTTTCAATGTTTGGTGAACACTAAAAATCTAGTTTTCAGAAAATAGTTTCCAACAACAAAAGGAAATATAAACATATCATACTAAAAATATTTGAACTTTTTTTTAACACACAAACGAAACATCATACAAATACACCTTCCACAAATCTCTCTTTCCACAACCTCATACAAAATAAACTCTTAATTAATATCATTAACTAATTTGGTTTTTTCATTAATTTTAAAAAATTATTTTGATGTTTTAAAAATATTTAATAAGGTTATACTTCTATATTATATTTAAAATACTTATATTATATTATACGTGTGTATATTATAAAATAAGTCATATATAAATATATAATATAATAAATTCTTTTTTTACCACAATTACACTTTTTATATCTCATTCTTTTATTGTAAGTGGTTAAAAAGTTACATTTAATGTTATATATATGTTAAATAAACTTGAAAAAAAAAAATATTTATAAATTATTTTTTAGTTTATTTTTCATGCTACAGAAAAAACTAAAAACTATCTTTCCACTTATTTTTAATAATATTGTCAAATAATAAAAAAATCACTTTTCAGGAATTTAATTTCTAAAAAAAATACTTTATAGCAAACAAATAAGATGAAAGTGTAATAATTAAACTCTTAAAAGGAAATTGATTATAAAATATATATATATATATA
This sequence comes from Populus alba, assembly GCF_005239225.2. Taxonomy (NCBI): domain Eukaryota; kingdom Viridiplantae; phylum Streptophyta; class Magnoliopsida; order Malpighiales; family Salicaceae; genus Populus; species Populus alba. Next base: position 8,700,286 of record NC_133287.1, read on the forward strand.
TATATATATACAAATTGATATGTTAATCTTTAAGTGGTAAAATATAGAACCCATTAATTTTATATATTTAATCTCTTATAAAAAAAAATTATCTCTTATATTTGTATAAAATTTTATTTGTTTACATAACATTACTCTTCTAAAAAAGACACGAAATTTAGGAATGAAGAGAGCTAATAGAGAGAGAATTTACTTGGTTTAGTATTTCAAATGATCGAATAGTATCTTCCTCACTCACTTTGGTCAAAATTTCAAGAGTCAACCTCAACATTCGATGATAAATAAATTTGTTTTTTCTTCTTCTCTAGCATTATTTACTTTCACCGAATTAATTGGAGATCTACATTATTATTATTATTATTATTATTATTATTTTGAAAGGAAAAAAAAAATGGAGATTGAGAGTGGAACCTATATATAACTCAGAAAACTAATAATGCATTACGGTGTGCCATCATTTTGAAAGATAAACTGTTTGGATCACTTCAGAGTTCAGATAATTCGGGAGCATGGGAACACAAAAAGGGAAATGGAGATATAGCAGGTTCATGCATGAGCTAGCTGCAGGTTTCCAGAGTTGTAATCATGGGAAATTAATATTAATGCTTTAATTTATACTAAAATGCAAATGGCGTTTAATTGAAGTCATAGCTATCATGAAGAAACAATAATAGTGTTTTCTTTCTGTTTTTTTTTTTTTAATGAAAACTTCAATTATATTATATAGTTGATGCATGTTGCGGGAATAATGGCAAATGTACTGCAAAGGAATAAAGTGTGTGAGATAATTATAATATTAGTATACCAATTTTATACTTATTTTCAATCTAGTACATCAACTTTAATAATTTTTTTAGTACGTTGACTCTCTTCTTTTTTTTCGACTTTATATAAGCACTTTTGTCCACCTACTTTTAATTGCTCCGTTTTTTACTGGGTTTTTATGACCTCAGCACAATTAAAAAAAATTAAACAAATAACAATCCAGAAAATATTTTGAAAATAACACAGTTAAAAGAGTCGCGAGTCACTTGTATCTATGGCCTATAAAAATTTACAATGAAGAGAGAGAGAGAGAGAGAGAGAGAGAGAGAAAAGACTTTAGAGACACACTAAAGCTCTAATGACGATATAATCAATACAATCAGAAAGATCTTGACATGACAAATCCAATGATACTAACAAAAATCACCAATGAATACTGGAGTGGATCACAGGAGCGGCTCAAAGGTTGCGAAGCTCACTTTCCTTTGGGCGACTCGTGTGACACATTTTAATCATTGTTGGGGACATTTCCTTGTATCATTGGATTTGTCACGTCAAGATCTTTCTAACAATACTAGTGGTGTCGTCGTTAGAGTTTAAGTGTGTCTTTGGGATCTTCTCTCTCTCTCTCTTCTCTCTCCTCCTTGTAATTTGTGAAAAGAAAGGAGAAAGAGAAAAGAAAAAAAAAAGATCCTAGAAAAACATCAAAACTTTAGTGATGACACAACTGGTATTATAATAAAGATCTCGATAAGACAAATCCAACGATACCAAAAACTATATTAACAGAGAATGGAGATGGCCACACCAACGACCCAAAGGTGATGGGGCTCACTTGCCTTTTAGTGGCTCGTGTGACTCACTCAAATCAATGTATATGATCTTTTCTAGTGTAATTGAATTTGTCACATAAAAATCTTTATGATCATACTAGTGATGTTATCATCAGAATTTTGGTGTCTCTAGGATATCTTTATTTTTTTTCTCTCTTCTCCCTTCACAAACTACAAGGAGGAGAGATGAGATAGAAATGAAAAAAGAAAAAAATACCTTCGAAGGCACACCCAAACTCACATTACGACATTGTAGGTACCATATAAAAAATCTCGACAAGACAAATCTAAGAACACTAGAAAATGTCATTAAAGGTGATCGCAATAAATCACACGAGTCGTCCAAAGACAAGTAAGCCATGTCAACTTTGACACACTAGTGCGACCCACTCTATTAGTGACATTTTTTAATGTTGCTAGATTTGTTTAGTCAAAATCTTTCTGATAGTATCAGTGTTGTTGTCAATAAAATTTTGATATGCCTGTGAGATCTCATTCATCCATTTATTTTATGTTTTTTCCTCTCTACATTGTAATTTTTTGCAAGCCATTTAACAATTTAATATGAGTCTCTCAAGTATGTTACTTTTCTAAATATTTTATAAACTATGTTATTTTAAAAAAAAAAATTAACTATCCTAAGGTCTAGAAAAACTTCTTTTTTTACATGCATGTTGAGGTATACTAATTTTCAATTTTTTTAATCAAATATATAAATTTATTTTATTTTATTTTTCATTTTAGTATGGCAAAATTTGTAATTGTGTCAATCAAGTACTTCAATAAAAAAAATTTGTTAGTTTATTTATTTATTTTTTGCAATCACATTATATCCTTTTCTTTTATTAGAATAATAAATATTATAAAACTTATTACTAATTATTTATAATTGATCGTTAACCATGTAGGATGTAGATAGTTTTCCATTGATTGAAAGGACGTTCCTTCTTAAAATAATTTATTTTAGTTTAAGATATTTCTGTTTATTAAACATAATATTATTTTGGAGGGTATTTTTAAAAAAGAAAATCACGTTAAAAAAAAATCACAAAAATATTTGATTGACATAATAAAAAAAAGTTGAATGCATCAAAATCAGAAAGATTAAAATCCATGTACTGGATTAAGATAAAATGAAAGTTGGTGTACCAACAACGGATTAAGAAAAAGGGGCATGTCATTAGATAACAAAATAATTGATAGAAAATCAGCGACAGTACTTGATTGGAAGTTTTTAAGAAGTTGGTGTATTCAAATGAACAAAAAAATTATGTACTTGATTTGATCGAGAAAAGTTGTAAAGTTAGTACAATACTAGTGTAATTATCCAATTATATGTTATTCACATATATATATATATATATATATATATATATATATCTTAAAATTAAACTCAATATAAATATCTATCGGCCTCCTAATATAAATATCTCTAGCTAGATTATTCTTAAAACTCAATATGTGAGGAGAAAATGACAATCTCCTGATCATTCCGGATTGTGAATTCTTCTAAAAAAACTAGAGACAGTGCATCCAAAAGGGCAAGAATTGACTATAAAGTTTTCATTGAGCATGTATACAAAGAAGTTTGCATAAATAGGAATCAGAGTTTTGCATAAATAGGAATCCGTCAATAACATTGAGTAGTAAATCATGAAGATTCATGTTAGATAAACTATGAAGAGTTGCAAACTCCTTTTGACAATGTGCTAAGCTTTGGAGGTAAGATTGTCTTTTCACTATAACATAATTATCTTTTTTTTAAAATTGTACAAAGTTAGATTGGTAATTTTATTTTATTTTGTGTAGTAAAATTACTAATTTAACATTGGAATAAAATAATCTAATATCTACTACTCAATGAAATTTTTTTATTTTCAATTTTTAGAATAGCATAACTACTTTGATGCCATTAAAAACAAAACCAATCGAACTCTCACCCAAGGGCTATTTTGTCATTTTACATTGTTATTATTATAATTTTCATAGGTGCTTAGGGGCATTGTTGTAGATTACATTTATTAAATATATATATAAAAAAACTTGGTGGCGCATGAGGTGTGGATAGCCTTCATTAGGGGTGTTCAAAAAAACCGATTAACCGAGAAAACCGATTAAACCGATTTTTAAAACCATAAAATCTTACCGGTTCAGTTCGGTTCCGGTTTGACCACTTAAACTGGTGAACCGAACCAGTAGTATAAATACCACAGTAACTCACTAAGCCTAACCCTAATTGACATTCTGAACTGAAGCCGCCGCCCACACCAAAGAGCCAAAGACAATTTATCTTCTTCTCCCTTCTGCACCTGTCTTGCCCTTCACCTTTAATTTTCACCCTTCACCTATAACGATTTATCACCTGTATTTCAAGAAGTCAAAGAATTGTGTTCAGATTTGGCTTAGCTTTAGATTTACTTGTCATTAATTTTCAGGCTGCCAAAAATCTAATTGCTCCAGCCAGGGGAATTCCTCGTGAAGATATCAAGGTATGCAAGACTCTCTCCATATAAGTTATATACTGCTCTTATCCCCATATCTTGTATCCTTGTCTTCTGGGTAGATATTTGTCCTATTTTTTACTTCTGAATGCTCTAGTTCTGCTTCTTGATACTCTCAGCTTCGTCAAGAGTCACACATTAGCGGGCTATAAGAAATTTCTGAGTTCTGCTCGTGTTCTTTACCTGATTCAGTAATTCTCGAAGGTCTTCTCTTGCCTACATCCACCATTGTTCGTCTTTGTAGGGACAAGCTCGATTGTAGGGGCGAAGGGCTGCAAGAATAACAGGCTTAATGAAGGGATTAGGTTTCCCGGTTTTTTCCAAAAAGAACCGGATTTAACCGAACCGGACCGGCTCGGTTTGAACCGGTTTTCGGTTCGATTCGGTTAATATTTCTCCAAAATATTAAAATTCGGTTCGGTTGGTTTTTTTAGTTTAAACCGAACCGAACCGAACCGTGAACACCCTTAGCCTTCATATTGTTTGGGCGGCGCGTGAGGAGTCATCCGACTATAAAACACTATTTTTTGGGGGCGATGTTTGAAGGGTCTCGATACCCCAAATCAGATGAGGTAGCATATGTGTCAAGATTCATGAAGGTTTGGCTTTGATGACCAATTTTTCTTCCTCCTGTTCTTCTCTCCTCCCACCTAGATTTTCACGTCGACACCTTAAAAATACAAGAACACCCCTTTAATTTTTTGGTTCTTTAGATTTAGTCCCTTAACTTTTTATTATGATTTTTTTTTATCTTGAATAATTTATTGAATTTGAACCCTGATTCTTTTGATTTCTATTTTTTTGTTTGGAATTATTTTTTCAATTGATTTTATTTTACAATTTCACACTTTTTTTTCTTCACATTTGGTCCATTTTCTTTTGATTGTCAATTTTTTAGCCTTGACAAGTTTTTATTTTAAATCATAAATTATTTTATTTTATGATTCCACCCTCTATTTTTTTTTCTATCAAATTTAATCCCTATTTTTTTTATTGCAAATTTGTTTGCTTCGAAAGGTTTTTAAAATTAATGTTTTTAAATTAGCTCATAATAAACTTCCTAACTAAACTCGGATCCATAGGTTTCATGGGTTACAAATTTTTAAAATTTGACTTGATTTAGGATATTTACTTGAGTTTATTTGGTTTTTACAAAAGTTTTTCAATTCTACCTCCTATGATTTTTTTTCTTTAAAATTTGGTATTCATTCTTTTAATTACTGTGTATTTTATTTTGCATCATTTTTTATTTTTTTTTTAAATTGCATCCTCCTCTAGTTTTTTTTTATTATTAAATTGATTGATAATTAGGCTTCTTAATTGAATCCGGATCAAAGATTTCACGGGTAATGACTTTTAGAGATTAGACCAAGTTTAAGAGGTTCATTGGGTTTGCTTAGATTTTTTTTCCCTTTTGTAGACTAATATTTTCTTATTTTTTATCCTTTTTTTTTTCTTGGGGAGGAGGGGGGGGTTGTTTTGTTATTTTTCGTGTTTTGATTCTACTGGGTTAGCTCTCAGCAATTATTTTTATTTCACCCCCTATCATTTTTTAATTTATAAATAATCTATCAAATTACAAATATTTTTCAATTTAACCCCTAAGAATTTTTAATCTTTCAAATTCGATTCTCATTCTTTTAATTGTAATTTATTTTGTTTGGGATCATTTTTAATTGTTTTTTCAAATTTCACCCCCTCAAGTGTTTTCTTGTAAAATGTTATCCTTATTTTTTTTGCTATTTTTTTCTTTTGAAAATTTTTATAATTAATATTTTTTATATGATTTCATCATTTGAAATTAAGTTTTAAGTTTCTTGATTGAACTCATGTCCAAATTTTGTTTTGTTTTGTTTTCTTATTTTTTAGATTTGATTCTATTAGGTTGGCTCTCTATATTTATTTTTTAATTTCACCCCTATTATTTTTTAATTTATAAATAATCTATCAAATTATAAATGTTTCTCAATTTATCACCTATGGTTTTTTAATCTTTCAAATTTGGTATTCATTTTTATAATTGTTATTTATTTTATTTGGGATTATTTTAAATTTTTTTTTCAAATTTCATCATCCTTAGTTATTTTTGTCTCAAACTTTATCCTTATTTTTTTTGTTGCTTTTTTTTTTTCTTTTGTAAGTTTTTTTTTTTATTAATATTTTTTCAACAATTTTATCATTCAAAATTAAATTGACTAACAATTAAGCTTGATGATTGAACTGGAGTACATGATTCAATGAGTTGTAAGTTTTTAAGATCAGATAAAGTTTAGGTGGTTAGCTTGGTTTTTCTTAGTTTTTTTTTTTTTTAAGGTGATGTTTTGTTTCTTTTTTTTTTTTGAAGTTTTGTTTCTTTTGTTTTTTATGGGTTTTTTTTATTAGATTAACATTTGATTATTTAATAATTCAGATAGACTGATATATTATTTTTGTATATATATATATATTTGTTAGTTTATTTATTATTTAAACTTCTACTTGAATCACTAGTTTAATAACTTGATATTTGAATTTTTTATTTTTTTTTTCGTAATATATGTATATATAAATTCTTATCCAGCAAGAAAACGCGGCACGTATCTAGTTATTAATAGGAACTTCTATAGCACCCAATCTCTTGCTTCATTTCAAGAAGACAAACAAAAGAAGGAAAGGGATAGAAAAAGAATGCAAGATGTCATGCCATTAGAGGGTGATTGAAGAAAATCCCATTTCCATTTCTGTAAGCTTCTTTCTCTTTCTTTAATGTTACATTTAAAAGCTTCACATGCTGTCAATCATTTTTTGTGCCTTTCAAAAGTTGTATTCATTGTCAAAGGTGATAGCTTTTTTAACCTCTCAAAGAAGCTTTTCTCTCTCTCTCTCTCTCTCTCTCTCTTATGATTTGAGTCATGCCTGCTATTCTTAATCATTTTAGTCATTTTTTGTTTCTGGGTTCTCTCTTCTTTAACCTGGTTCTATGTTGTTTTCAGTTTTAATCTGCATTATTGTATTTTTGTACCCTTTTGTTTTTGCTGATCTTTTTGTGGTTTTGGTTGCTGGGATTTCTTCATTGGAGGCAAATCTATCATGTCTTTCCAATTTGTAAATAAAGGTGCCTCTATTTTCTATCCGTTTACCTCTTTAAAATATATCACATCTTTTTCTTTTTTCTTCTTTGGTTTCATGCTCATAAACCAAGGGAAATGCAGAGTAATAGCATCGTGAATGCAGGTTTCAGTATGTTTTAAAAGTTGAGGAGCTAATAAAAATGTTTTAGGTTTTACCTTTGGTCACTTTGTTTAGTTAAATGTATTGTCAAGCATGCTGCAATTTGAACTGCCAGGGCTTTGTTAGTGTTTAAGTTCTACACTTTTGGTGAGGGAAAGGGAATTCCACACAGGGGTGGCTTGATTTAATGTATGTTCTTTTTTCTTTTTTTTTGAACTTTTCTAAGTCCTTTTGTTTTTTGCAATTTGAAGGATGGGGGATCATTTTGTGTTCCTGGTGGATCGGTTGCTAACTGAATCCACCCTTGAAGCTGCTATTGAGAGTCAAAACCGATTGCGGCAAGCCATGCCTTCAGCAAGTAAAGAAAATACAAAAGAATTTTCACCACATTGGATGGATTTAGAATTGACTTCATTAGCAGGAAAATCAGCAGAGTGTAGGATTTGCCATGAGGAGGAGGATGACATGAACATGGAGATCCCGTGTTCTTGCCGTGGCAGTTTGAAGGTCAGTTTTAGCTAATTTGTGGAACCATTTATTTGAAAATCTCGGTATATGCTGTTAACAAACAATATGGTTGTCTTATTTCTCATAGACCTTTTGTATACAATTCTGATAAATCAAGGAAACACCTCACCTTCCTTGAAATTTTAATGTTTACTAGGCAAATAATTTGGACATTTTTGGTTAACAAATAAAGCAGAAATTATCTCCCTCAAATTCATGCACCTTGTGATTCTTTGTAAATTTTAATTCCTACATTTACCTCAGGGATTTTGATCTCTACTCGTTGCCAAAAATTCAAATACTTGATTTATTTTAATGCTTTTGATGCTCTCAATTTAAGTCTTATATTCAATTGATTGTTGAATAACTAATGCTGAAGCACATTGTAAACTAAGATGTCCTGCAACAAAAATCTAGCGTGGGTAAGCTGCATGTTGTTGAATTCAGATGAGCAATCTCAATTGATTGTTGAATAGCTAAAGCTCAAGTAAAGTGCATTGTAGTGTTGCAATTTAAGATGTCTCACAACACAAATTTAGCATGAGTAAGCTATTTATTAGTAAGATGCCATGCCATTAGAGGGTGCAAGCCCCTAAGAATGGAGTATAGTTGCATGGAGCAAACTTCGGTGATACTGTTACATGTATCATTTATCACATTATCACATTAATTTCAAGTACATGTTGGAGGAAAATGCCACTAGCTGAATTCCTTATACATGTTGGAGGAAAATGATACTGGCTGAATTCCTTATTCTGCCCTCTTTTAAGTTCCGTTGCTAGTTTCAGATGCTTCAAACAAGGTTACAAGTTTCTCTTTATTTTCTTTTGTTGCAGTATGCTCATCGAAAATGTGTTCAGAGGTGGTGCAATGAGAAGGGTAACACTATCTGTGAGATCTGCCATCAGGTGCACTATTATATTATTTTCATGACCTCTGCATTTCATGCTGTGTTCCAATAACTTTGAAGGTGAAAAACATAAGCTTTTAATAAATTTTTTCAATATTTGCAAAATTGCAGCAATTTGAGCCTGGTTATACAGCACCGCCCCCTTTGTTTTGTTATGGTGCTATTCCAATGAACTTCAGGTATATTTGTACTTTGCTCTATGTGTTCTCCAATCTTGGTTTCCTCATTTCTTTTGGGGCTTTGGTTCCTTTTCTTTAACAATAATGGTCCTAATCTGTTTGGAATTTTCTTCTTCAGAGGAAATTGGGAGCTACCCAGAAGGGACCTGCACAATCCTCCATCTATAGCTATGGTTACTACTGACCATGAATTTTTGGACTCTGACTTTGACGAGTATTCAGCACCCTCTCCTAGGAGTGTGATGTGCTGCCGAATAATTGCTATTATTGTATGACTCTCTTTCTCCCCCCCTCCCCTAGGACCGTGTTTGCTCATACACGCATGCATTTGTTGCTTCATGTGAAGAACTTGATCTAACAGATTCATAATTTACTGCCAAATCCTGTTTCAGTTACTGTCAATAAAACATTTTTATTAATTTGACCCCCCCCCCCCTTAAATATGTGTGACAATTATAGCAAATGGTTTTATCAGCAGTTATTTTGCTCTTTTATGTGTGTGAGAGCTCCAGGCGGTGGATGTCACTGAGCCCTTCTCTTAGCTTTTATGTAGAGAGTCCTTTCATATGTCTGACTAAGCTCAGGGAAATTATTAGGTAGACTTAATCTACCACTTCATCCATAGACAAAGACACAAAGTAAATCTATAAAAGCTACATACACAAAATCATGTGACTGTAAAACATGACTTGTGTTTATTGGCCATGTCCATGGATGATGTTGTAAACTTAGTATACCTAATAATTTCTCAAACTCTAGGGCCAAACCCTTGTTCTCTGAGCCAACACATATCATTCAATATAACTGAGTATTATGTCCTGTTGCTGAATTCTTGTCCAGTTATAGAAAGATTCGTTAACTTCTTATCAATCATGGACTCGTTTATTAAAATATCTGGTTGTGCATTAGCAAAAATAATGATATCTTATTTTCCTAGCTACAAGTTTGCCCCATGGCCACGTATTCAGACCAAGCACCTTTCCTACTCATTATTGCATGTGTTTGTGACCTCATGTTTGTTTGGTCTCCAAGATCCTATGAGGACATTAATTTTCATTTAATTTGCAGTTTATGGTTCTGTTGGTTTTACGTCATACTCTTGCCATCCTAATTAGTGGAGCTGGAGATTACTCAATGACATTGTTTATGGTAAGGCTGGGCTCCATTGCTTGCTCTTCTTATAAAAAATTACAACTTGGTTTTCCCAATGGTGCAGGAAAAAAAAAAAACTCAACCTGTGTTTTATATGCAGTTACTGATATTGAGAACAGTTGGGATTCTTCTGCCTGTTTATGTCATGGTCAGAGCATTTACTGCTATTCAACATCGGGGTCGGCAGCAGGTTAGTGAAGATTAATGCATTCTGTTGACTTTGACTGAACAGTGGTTTAGGTGGCAGAAGCATCGAATTCTAGAAGTTACTTTAGCGATGAGTTTCAGGAAGTGCTTTTTCATTAGTCTCGGCCGGTTTTCTTAAATCTGTTTATGCTGCTTGCATCTGGTCACTAATCCCATCTAAATGATGCTATCCAGAAAGTTGCAAAGTGCCTCGACCCATCACTCACATATAGCTAAGCTTAGTTCCTTGAGGCATATGAATTATGAATTTGATTCCAGAACTTGCAAAACATAGCATTCCTGGGAGCTGTGTAGTTTGTCTTTCATCAGTGATTGCTAAAGATATAAACTAATTGTCTTATTTTTTTGCACGCAATAGGATCCTCATTTTCCCCTTGCTGAATCAGATGAGGAAAATGAGTTGCCGCAACTTCAGACTCATTCGCGCATCATCCATATTCAGTGATCATTGCAGCCACCTAATACATTAAAGGATTGCAAATGTACAGAAGAGCAGGTCAAAAGTGGTGTCTAAATTTCGATGATGCTGTGTTGAAGTTTGTAGCATCACAATAGAGACAATCAACTGCTTTGTTTTTTTGTGTTGGATCACATCAAATCCTCAGGCATTCGTCATTCCATCAAGATGAATAGAATTCAGAGCTAGGGAAACCATGTAACCCTACATTGGTATTAAACAGCTATTTTCACTGCTGCTTACCAGAAACGGAAGCCAGAAACAAGAGTTGAAAAGGGTGTCTGGTATCTATAAAGTAGAGTTAATGCTAGCAGCAAATACCATGTTCCTTGATGTGAGAATTGTGAGCCTTGTTTCTGAAAGAAAATGTGAGGTGTTACTAGCCTTGAACTGTTTTATATTTCCGCCCTATTAATATCTCTTCTTTTTTCTTTTTTGTTTTGATAAAGAAAATCTTGAATAACAACTTAATAAGTAGAACAAGCCCGGATCCTTCAAACTGAACTTAACAAACCACTTCTGAAATTGTCAAAATTCGTATTTATTTTTTTTTAATGGATACCACCTAATTCTAGAGGTGCTTGTCCGGGCACTGAATCACTACTGAAACTACCGAGTCATTAATTTGGTGGATATGAAGATGTTTTTGATGCATGTGGTTATGATTAGTTAATAGTGGATCTATAATTGTGATTGAAAGGATACTTGTAGATGAAAGGAATAGGATCAAGCCTGATAAGATTTCTAGGGTTTTTTTTGGGGTTTATTTAAAAAATAATAAATATTTTAGGGAGACAAATTACTTAAAAAGAAAATATATTAAGTAATAAAATTTCAATTAATGTTTTCATGTGAAGATCTATTTTAGTAGAAATTTGTGTCTTTTGTGCTTTTTTTTTAATTTACAAAAATTATATCAAATATAACCTAAGAATGTTTGGCTAAAAATAAATTTCAACTTAAAAGAGAAATTGTTTTAAAACTCATCAAAAATTTTATTTAATAAGAAATTAAAATTTGTAAACTTATAAATTATGATTTATACCATATTCCTCTTTCCACCAAAAAAAGTCATTTTTAGCTCAATTTTATCATAAATTACATATGAAAAACAAGATTGTTAAAGTTGATAGAATCTGAATAATGAAACAATTGCAGTAAGGTCAGGTTATCTAGGAGTGATTGCACACTGAAAACATAAACAAACAGCTTTAGACGAAATATGTAACTTTGCTACAACACAAAACACGAACAACGGGCACGTCTAAAGATGTTGCTGGTGAAGAGAAACAAACAAAGATGGTAGAAAATGTTCATAGACATTTTTATTGCAAAAGAAAACCATTAAAGGCAAGACAAGCACACCACACCCATGGAAGTACCAAACTTGCAGGAGACCATATCACTGCAACATAAATAGTAACCCTCCATGACCCACCCTCCTAGTGTTCAGGTAAACTCAAACCAAAGACTAAAGGAAAGAGACATCATTTATTCATACCGCAAACATCATGACAGACTCGGGCTCGGGAAAGGCACATTATTCTTCCTCGGTTTCGGATTCAGCATTCTGGAGCCATTCAATGACGGGCTTAGCATTCTTCCAAATCTGAGAATCTTTGTTGCTTCCCTTTAGCCCTTCTTGATACCACTGCACAATGTATTCTTCCTCCAGGACATCAGCATCGTAGAGTGTTTTCAGGATAAGAGCCACTTCCTTCAGTGCACTTGAGCCTGACTTCCCACAGAATGCCCCAATTGCTCGAAGCAGAAGCAACTGTGATCCCTCGTCCTGAGTGACAGCAGCAGCCAGATAGTTCTTCTTCTTGGCAACCTCCTTCACAAATCCTTTTGCAACACCCTCAAACAATGCCTCAAACAGAGCATCCATCTTTTCCTGAGCAGACCCAGTGAGAGCGCTGAGAGTGGACTTTAACTGGCTTGCAGAAACTCCTTTCCTTAGGCTTAACTTCAACTCATTGACAAGAGTTCCGTGGGTACTTGGGCTCCCATTCTCAGCTTTTGGTTTATCCTCCCGGGCTGGTGAAGCAACTTTTGGACTGCCGTTTTCTTTGCTGAGTGCCCTTGCCTTCTTTTCTGTCTCTTCTGTTGAAAGCATGACCATATCAGCCGTCGCAGCACTCAACTGTTCTTGTATGCGCTGGCGAGCTGCCTCAAGAGACGTATCAGTTTGCCACTGGACATCATCATCATCATCAACAACCTCTTCCTTCTCATCAACCTGGCTGTGAGTTGGTGACATTCGTTCCTCATCGGAGCTGTTTGCTTTCTTCTTTGTAGAGCTAGCTTTCGCAGGGCCATCCTTTAAAGAAGATCCCTTCTTCTTACCTTCTTTCTTCAGTTTCTTCAGCTCCTCATCAGCAGCTTCACCTTCCTTTAGACGCTCCTTCTCAGCTCTCCTCAATGCCTTCTTGTCCTTTGATCCCTTCTTTGATTCAGGAGGGTTCTTCAGAATGAAAGTGGTGAGCTTGTCCCTCATATCCACATCAGATACAAAACCACAGGCAGCACATTTTAGTTGAAGCATCTGGCTTTTGGTGATGATTATCTCAGTTTCAGGATTTCCACAGCCATAACATTGAACATATTTCTTGATGAAGTTCTCAAGAAGCCCAGCAAGTTTTGCAGTTTCATGGGAGCCATTGACAAGTGAAGTTCCAGTTTTCTCATCAAACTTGGATTGGGCACCAAGCTCACAACCAAAATACTTTGTAGTGTAAGAAGCTGGCCTTGCCAAAGCCTTTGCAATGTCAACCATGTTGACAATATTTGTTTTGATGCCATTTCCTCGGCCCTCGACTTTGGTAACCATCTTGGGCATCTTATACCTATAGAAGGCATCATCACTGTTTGAAGCCCCAATATTCTGCAAAGCCATCTTGATCACTGTAAAACAGACTCACAAAACAAACTTAGAAGATGTCACTGAAAGCCACTGCTAGAATGCAAAGAGAGGTTAGCAACTATGATGTCTTCTGAAGATTCTTCAAAAAGAGAAGACTGTTTTTCAGTAATCAGGTAAGGTTGCACCAAACTGCAACCACTAAACTCAGGGTATCCTTTAAATGGTCCGAGATGCATACAGCCAACTTTATCAGACAGGGGTCTGCCCTTTTTCCTTAATGAAGGAGTATACTCTCCAAGCAATCCAATCTCTCCCAAAAACGAAATGGCCTGTATGGACATAAAAGAAACCTCAACTTCAACACACTTCACCCTGAAAATCTGCAGACAGCACCGCCACCACCTGCAGGTTCCTGAAAAGAACAACAGCAGCAGCAGCAACAGAATTACAGCGAAGAAAAACACAGGCAAACACAATTAAAAACGCCAACAACAAAAGCAAAAATTAAATTACAACAACGACCAAGCCTCAATACCAAAATAGTTGGTGTCCACTATATCATCATCTTGTGCTGAAATAACACTGAGCAGAAAAGGCCAAACACACATACACACAAAAAGAAATCCCTAAATCTAGCATCAGACATCACTGCAATAAAAGTCTTTGAACTGTAGTCCAAACCCTTATCCTAGTTCCAATCAAATTGATCTTGCTCCCTTTTCAACATTATCATAACACATGAAAAAACGATTCCCTAACATCAAAGCCATCACTATTTCAAAACCAACAAATAGAGCTCATGCGCATCTAGAGCTTAAGAAACAAAAATCCTTACAACGGTTGCAGCTCACCCATCATCTAACATCACCAAAGATTCACTTAATCTACACAATAAACAATTGCCCTTGGTTTTTTTTCAACATTAATAACAAAAAATTAGGAAAACATTCAAATTAATCATCGGTTATTTATTAATAATAATGAACAAAAATAGATGCTTAATCTAAATATAACATTAATAACCAACTTAAAAAAAGCAATTAGCAAAAATCTCAAATAATTATCGATATTTTTTTTATTAATCTAACTTCGATTCTATTAGATCTGACATAAAAATAAATTGTTTGATAGCTGATTAAAACAGAAAAAAACAACCGATTAAATCCAATAACAAAAACAAACAATGGACGATAAATAATCAAAATAAATGAAAAAAAGAACAAGATTTAAATAGAATTAAGAATCGAGCAAACCCTAACTGCTTACGATATCTACGCTTGTTCGTAGAGAAAAAGAAAGCGAATTTGGCTTCTAGAGAGAGATAGAAAGAGGCGTCTGGGGTATTAGGTTTTTGTGCTGTGTTTTTGCTTATATACAGTTATATGGGCGAGGCGGTAGCGATTGTTTTTATTTTTTATTTTTTCTCTCTAGATTGTTCTATTTATTTATTGACCGATTCCTTTTTTTCTTAATTGGTTATAATTTTTCTTCTTTTTTTTCACATGGTTCTCTTAAAAAGTTTGATTTCTCAATTTTTTTATTTAAATGATCACCTTTTGATTTATTTTTTTTTTTCTTCTCCAGACAGAGCTGATAGCATTTAATAAAAAAAATTAAAATTAATTTAATAATATATATTGTTAAAAAATTATTTATTTAAAAAAAATATATCATACTATTCCATATTTAAATACTAAATAAAAAAATAAAATATTTTGTAGGACCCGGTCCTGTTTGCCTCCCCTGGTTCGTTCATGCCTAAAATCTTATCAAATCAAACATTAAAAAATGGATAAAAAAATTATAGGAGCACAATTTTATTTTTTTATTATTATTATTGTTTAACACATCCTACCAAAAACAAGAAGAATCATAATCACCTCACATCCACAATTTCCATCCAACGTGCAAATTAATTTGATTGATTATTTTCTCAATTATTGAGCAGAGGATAACGTGAAGAAAAAAAAATTGAAACTTTTAACGTCATGTTTAATTAGTATTTCAGAAAAGATATATAAATAATTTTATTTTAAAATAACTTTATCATTCTCACGAGTTGACCAAACACTTCCTTAACATTTTCATGAAATTAAATATTCACCTAATCATTATAAAATTAAAAAAAAATCACATAATAAGGGTATTTTGGTCTAACAATAATTGGGATCACAGAATGTGTGAAAATACATGCATGTTTTTTAGTTGAGTGTAGATAGGGTTATCCTTTTCATATATATATATATATATATATATATATATATATATGACGGATTAGCGTACCAAAATATTTGGGATGAAAATGACAGTTACACATACTTTTTTCTCCCACCATACCTCAATCTTTGGGATGATAAGGAGACATACGTTTCTTCATACCGAAGTGTCTCGTGTAGCATGATTGTTATGTATTTCTCCAAAACTTAAATAACAAGTGAATTTGCTTTTAATTATTAGCTATTTGGATTATAAATTAAAAGAAAATACAAAATTTTGTAAACGCATCAATTAAAAAATCCTAGTGATAATTATTAGGGTGAGTAAAAAAACCAAATAATTAATTAAATCGAAAAAAAAAAAAATAAAAAAAAAAAACCGAATTGTAAAAAAAAAATAATTAAACCTATTAAAATTTGAAAAAAAACCATTTTTGGTTTTAATTTTATAAGTCTGAAATTAAAAAAACCTAACCGAATCGAACCTAAACAAAAAAAAAACGAGTCAAACCAAAAAAAAGCAAAACCAGAAAAATCCAAGCCAAAACAAAAAAAAAAGCAAAATCAGTTAAATCGGTTTTGTCCTAAAAAACCGAACCGAATCTGGTCAGTTTGAACCCGTTTCGATTCGGTTTTGATTTTTTTAAAAAAAAATTAATTTGGTTATTTTTTTTATAAAAATTAAACCAAATAAAAAATAATCACTCCTAATAACTATTGTCTAATTAAAAAATTATGAGAAAGACTTCATCTCATTACACCAAACATCAATTAAATGAAATTTTAGTGAAAAAGAAAAGACTTAGTTCCCCATTTATATTGATAAAGGTACATTTTTACTACTAATTATAATAATAAAACCGGAGCAAGACCTGGGTTCTAACTTACAAGGATGGATCTTGTGACTTAAATTTTCTTTTTTAAAAATAAATGGGTCAAAATTTGTTAAAGCAAAAATTAATGGGTTAATTGGTAAAGTTTTACCAGGTCAATTTAATTTTTTTGACTAGATCACTCGATATTTTTCTCTTTTATTTTATTATTTTTTTAACCCAAACAAGTTAAAATTCAAGATGAATCCATCAAGCTAATCTTGATTTTATAATAGTATTATTAATCTTTTTTTTTAATTATTAGTTTTTAAGTTTTATTATAATTTTTTTATTATTTTTTTAAGTATTTAAATCAATGAATTTTTAAAGGTGATTGAAATTATCTACACTTGAAATCAATTAAAGACCTTAATGAAATTCATTGGAGAGTGCTAGTTATAATTATAAAACCCAACTTAGTTTAAGAGTCCAAGTAGGATAAGTCAAGCTTAACTTGGACTAATTCACAATAATTTCCTTTCAGGAATTATTTTAAAAATAAGTTAAAACAGTATATTTTTTTAAAAAATATATTAAATCAAACTAGGTTTTATCTAAATTTTAATCATGTATTAAATTATCTAATCGATCAAATTTGAAGCGGTTAATTTTCATCCCGTTCAATATAAAACTTGATTTGGACATGATCTTAGGTCAACAAATTACCTAGTTAAGATGTTTAGTCAGGTATTTAGTTGATGGTTAATACCATGGATTGAAGTTCTTAAAACTCTACTTCTGTAATGGGCTTCTACAGTCGAGATTTTTAGTTGCCAAGTCACGAGTCCTAAAAGCCTGGCCCAACAATTTGTGTTGCTTAGTTTTTGTGTTTTGGGCTTTTAGCCCCTTCATGTCCCAAAAGAAAAGAAAAGAACCCTTAATGTTACTTGTTGACTGATAACATATATTTTGCCCTTGGGAAGTTTACTTATTATATGTTATGACTATTATTTATTTATTTATTTATTCAATGATAAAGGATATCCTTGAACAAGCTTGCGTAATTATAAGAAACTTTCAGATAATTTGAAGGATACACTCCTTGTTTTAGCACGGTGTATTAAGAAACTGAAACCCATAAAAAGAACAAACTCCCCTAGCATTAAACTAACCAGTTAAAGTTATATATCATAACTAAAAATATATATATTTAATTTACAAAAATTCTTAAAATCTTAGTTCGAATCCCTTCTAATTAGTTTTTTTGTCGCCTTCCTTATTTATATTCACTCGTTATATCTATTATATCTATTGAATATATGAAAATACAGCTAAATCATTGTAGCTATACTCGTAAAACACTATGAACTACATTAATATTTTTTTTAAAAAAAATTAACCCTTTAACAATTCAAATTTTTTTATTTTCTTTTTTCTTATTTTTATTGTCCATTATTAAGTTATTTTGGGAATTGTGCTTTATAATTTCTTTTTAAATTTTATTTCTATTGGATTATATACCAGTCATATATATTTGGTTTTTTTTTTTCTATTTCAAGTTTCAAAATTAAGATTTGTTGGAAGTGAAATTGCATAGTTTTTTTTATATTTCTGTCTATAAATTTATATCAATCTTATGATCCAAGTCGCGAGTTAATAGATTAACCTGATTTTTTATTTCTTTTTGCTACCTTTTCTAATTGTTTTTTTTTTCTCGATTTCATCATTAAAATATTGGGTTGGTCAGAAACTAGTTTTTTTAATTTTTTTATCATTTTTTATGGGGTTATTTCAATCTCATAAATTAGGTCATAAGTTTTGCAGTTTACATGCGTTAACTCTATTTTTTGAATCCTTTTCTAACTTGAATATTTTTCTTAATTGAGATTTGTATTTTTTTTCTTCCATTGAGTTATCCCGATCTCATGACTTAATTACAAATTAGGCAGGTTTATCTGAGTTAGCTCGATTTGTTTTTTTTTTTTTTATCATTTTTTAATTGAATACTTCTTCAATTTCGCCCTCCAACAATTCAATCTTTTTTTTTATTTAGATTTTTTTTTTCAATTTTATATTTTCAGTATTATGATATCTAGGAATTGAACTTCATAATTCTCTTTAATTTTATTTTTTTATAGTTATTTTGGTTTCATGAATTTGTTTTTTTTTTATATTATTTCAACTTTTATATTGGATCTGTTGAAAATGGAACTTCTTAATTTTTTTATTTGCTTTTTATAAAGTTATCTCGGTTTCATAACTGAGGTGTTAAGTTTAATAGGTTAGCATATGTTGACTTAAGTCTTTTTTATGTTCTTTTTTAATTGATTTTTTTCTTTTAATTTCATCATTTAACATTGAATTAATTAGGAATTGAATTAATAACTTTTTTTATTTGTTTTCTATAGGGCTATTCTAATCTCACGACTCAGGTTACAAATTTGACAAGTCAAAATTTATTTTAATTTATTTTTTATAGGGTTATCATGATTTTATGATCTAGTTGTAGATTTGATAATTTAACCTATGTTAATCTAATATATTATCGTCTTAATATTTATAAAAAAATGCTTTCCAATATATCGTTGTAATAATATTTATAAAAAATATCATTCAATATGTATTATATTTTAAATTTATAATTATTTTTTAATTAAAAAAACACGTTCAAAATACTTATATATATATATATATATATATATATATATATATATATATATGAAAAGAATAAACTAATCTACTCGCAGCATGTTCATTGAACCAATAATCTAATAATTGCTATATAGCGAGTGACTATCCAATACAAGGCGAGAAAAAACGAATCAAAGAAGATAATGACCGTTGATGTAAGAGTACCACCTACTGAGTATTAACCCTATTCTATTCTAACACCAACTTATTTTAAAGATAAATAACTGGGATCCTTAACGTCGTTTGCACTCTCCACATAAACTTGAGAAAAAGTAGCAAAAGTAGTCTTTGTTTCTAAAGTAAGAAAAGATTATTCCTAAATCAAAGCAACTACATGCTAATTAACCTTTGTTAGATTGAGTTTTGCTTTCCAACAACCAAGAAACACACAAGAATTCATGGAAATGATGCTACTAATTATTTTATCAATTAAAGGACCGAGAGTGTGCCAAATTGCCAATAAATATCACACCAAACTATATGCTAACCCATTCCCTAACAAACAAAATATATAGGGCGTAGGGAAAAAATTATAGCTCTAAAGATAAATTATTAAATTGATGATTTGTATCATCATCAAACTAGCTTAAAAGATTAAGCTTGAGGTAAAGCAAAATGTTTTTTTCCATGTAATTCCTTTGTTATTTTTGTTTTCAATAGGGGTACAAAAGTATTTTTATATATTTTTTAAGAATAGTAACATATCTTCATTATCCTTAAAAGCAAAAAAATAAAAATTTAGATGATCAGTTGCTAAGGGCTTTTATATATATATATATATATATATATATATATATATATATATATATATATATATTAGAATAGTAAAATTACTTACTATTAGAACGGAATTTAATTCATGCTTGTTTTGGGGGTATTTTTGGGCTTTCACGTTGGCTTTTACATTATAATCATATTAATAGAGGGGTTAATTGATATTTTTTATTAATTAAAAATTATAAGACATTTAAAACTATTAGACACCTGATATAAAAGCAGTCACGCACGGAAGGGTTCTGCCACACTTTGATGGCATATACAATGCACTCCAATAATGAAGAACTATCTTCTACCATGTAATTAAATTCCCCGTAGCGTCCTATTTATAGTTTTGAAACTCGACCTAGCCCGGAAGTCGGCCTGGGACTCGGCTAAACCGGGCTGGGTTGAACAAAAAATGGGAGAAGGAAAAACCTGGTGTGACCCGGTATGACCCAACTGCAAACCCATTAACTTTTTTTTTTTTTTTTTTTTTTACTAAAATGATATTATTTTGATTTTTTTAAGAAAAATTGATCCGATAACCCGGAACTCGGGCCTTGAACCGAGCCAGGTCTTAAAACTATGGTTCTATTCCTTTTATGGTGGTGCGTGTTCGATGTTTCTTGATGGATTTCCATCAAAGTTGTTTTTTTTTTTTTTTGTTCTCTCTGTTTTCTCACTCCTCCCTCGAAACTCATGTAACAATTAAAATTTTAGGCGGATCTCCTTTGTTAGGGATATTAGAGTATCAATCTATATTCTTTTGATTTGTTGTTTTTGTCCTTGACACTTTTATAAGTTTTAGTTTTATTTTTTAATTTCATCATTCAATCTATTGTTTTTTTTCAAATTTGGTCCTAACTTTTTTTTGTTTCCTTTTTTTTTCTTATCTTTTTTTCAATAAACTTTCTATTGTTTTCAATTCCATTCTTTAATCAAAATATTTAGCTTGTTTTTTTTTTTTTTTTCCTAATTTGATCCTCATTTTTTGGGTGGTCTCTTCTTTTTATTCTATTGTAGAATTGATTCTTCTTTTCAATTTAACTCTCCAATCCAAAATTATCCACCCTCTCATTTAAAAAAAAAAAATTTGATCCTTATTTTTTTTGTTACTATTTTATGGTTTTTTTATGATTGGATTTTTTTTTTTAATTTGATCCTTTAACATTTGATTTTATAAGGTTTGGACTTCATGATTTTTCCAGTTTTGATGCTTCTAATTAAATGGCCCGAGTCATGAGTTTTATGAGCTAACACAGGTTCCCATTTTTTTTATGGACTTATTTTCTTTTTTTATCTCAATACTTGACATTGACTTTATATATATATATATATATATATATATATATATATATATATATATGAAGGAGTGGTATTGCTTGCTATATCATAAAGGAGTTTAACAAATCATTCAACTTCTTGAATTATTTCTAAAAATACCCCTTAATTAGTTGTGTGCTTTGCTCGTTTTGCAATGGTAGTTTTGCAACAAACTTGGTTTTGGAGATTTTGATAGTTTTGCTAAACTCGGAGACCAATGAACTGTTTTTAGCATTTTAATTTTGAAAGAAACATGTTTGGCACTTAATAAGAACCCACTAAGAAGGTTTGAAGTGTACATATAAAAATCAAATTAATGGTTTTGCACAATAGGTATCACAGTCATGACTAACAGAGTTGACCACTTGTGGTCTTTCCGGAACAACTCCGAAGTAAACGTCATAAGAGACCACCTGAAGTTGATAAAGAAGGTTTATACATTTTTTTTATCCAATCTTACTCAATTTTAAGGTATATAGTTTCATATTCATTTGTTTGAATATGCCAACTTGATCAACCTAAAATTGTCAATGAAGAAGATGAGTAGTGGGCAGATAACATATTGTCTGCCATGTATTCTGGACGACATGTCATCTAGGTTAATCACCAAGAAATTAGGGTTTTTAATTTGGGATTTGGCTAAAATTTAATGTAGTCCATAAATTCTCAAATCTTCTTGTTTATATCTTTAATTACCCCCTAACTTTTAATTTTGTGCAATTTTGTCCCTACCAAATTCAATTACCAAAAGTTCAATATTTTTTTCATTTTAGTCCTTGGTTTCTGATTTATACAAATTAACTTTCAGTAGACCATTTATCTTTCCTTTTTCTCAAACTTAATCACTGAAGTCTCGTGCCTTTTACAAATTAGTCCTTCATTTTGAATTTCTTCAATCAAGTTTTCAATTGTCCATCAAACATCAATATTTATACAATTAAGTCTTTGATTTAAAGCCCAAGTTGAACTCAAAAATCAATAATATTTTCAAAATTGCAACTTAACCCCAAGACTTCTATTTCTTCCATTTAAAGCCCAAGTTGAACTCAAAAATCAATTTTTCTTGTAATTAAACCCTCAATAAATTCAAACGAACCCTGAAAAAGTTCTATTAAGTCGTTAAACATATGATTTTGAATTTTTCTTCCCAAATTCAATTTTCCAAATCAAGAGGCCTTCATTAGTCTATATGGGGCTGTCAAATTTTCGAACCTTGTATATTTTGATCTTCTCTTACCAGTCTTTGATAATTTTCTGGTCGTCCTTCATGTTCTCTCCACTTTTATATTTTTTAAAACTTTTTTTCATTTCCTTTTTATAATTGTTTTTCTCTTTTCTAATATTTTTATATTTTTGTGAGACTCTAAAATAGGTAACAACACTTATTGTCTAGATTGTTTGAGAGTGTAATTATAATTACTTTTTAAAATTTTAAAAATATTTTTGAAATGTAAAAATAAACATATCGCAGGAGTTTGTGAATAAAGTAGTGGGAGGTTAGTGGTACTAGTTGTCAAGGTAATTGTTAGATTGTTTTCCTTATCCACTGCTTCTATCATGTTGCCTCAGACTCTTTTACTCTCAGCTGAGGCTATATTTTTTTTTTTCAAGTTAAGTGTTCTATTAATTCAATCAAAATAAATAATTCCATGGTTGTCTGGCAAATTACGTGGTAAACAATTATACATCAAAAAGGAAAAAAAAATATCAACCTGCATTAGATTACTGACCAGAAATTTTATGGTGAGCTATCAATGCTTGAAATATTATAACTATTCGTAATTTGAGCAATAAAGAAAAATGAAGTGCTAAATGTTCTTATCGCATTATCGACAATAGGATAAATGCAAGTTTTGTTTACATTTCAAGCATGGAACCTATCTGATCTCTATGCAAATTTTTTTCTGCTTATGATAAGAATTTACTGAGTTTTTCTTGTTTCACCATTTTTGTACGGAATCTTATTGCACCGTAGAGGTTTTTAAAAATATGATATTATTTTTTTTTAAAAAAAAGAATTTGCTTAAAAATATATTAAAATAATATATTTTTTATTTTAAAAAAATCATTCATGATATCAACACATTAGAATGAACTAAAAATACTAAAAAATATATTAATTTAAAATAATAAAAAAATAAAATATTTGTAATGTTTTTCTAAAATATTTTTAAAATGCAAAAATAAAAAGGTACAATGAAGTTTAAAAATGTTTTTTTTTCCAGCATATACTTGGCAACAGCAACTTTTGAACCAAAGATTCAGATGAGCCGGAGTCCTAAATTAATTCAACAATAAGTTGATATATATATATATATATATATATATATTATCACAAAGATTATTTTATGATTTTCTTTTGCTTTGTGGAAAAAGATAAAGCCTTGTGGAAAAAGAAAACTTCGTTTTGAAGAACGGAAATATTGTTTGCTATATATTGCAAACGAATTAGGTTCATGTATATAATTTGATGTATCTGTCTAATCCGAAAGGGAACCGAGCCTTTCTTGGAGAATGGATAGAGATTTTCAAAGATTTATATATATATATATATATTATATATATTTATATATATATATATATATACACACACACAGGTGTCAGCAGCCTTCTTGGGCCCATATTTTTCTACAAATTTTGCTCTTGTTGACGGACAAGTGTATAAATTAAGATAAGATATGTAGAGGGATATTCTAACTGAAAAAGTCCTAGCCTTAATTTAAATTTGACGGACAACTTACCTTGATTTATTTTTATTTAAATTTAAGGTTATTAGATTAGAAATTTTTAAATTTGAATTTGTTTTTCTCTTCTGTTTAAGTAGAATTCTAGGCTACGAGAAAATCATGAAAAAAAACTTATAGAGGCTTTTTATTAAATTATGGAAAGATTGGACAATCTCAAATATGGTTTTATGAAAGCCCAAGCAATCTTGAATATGATCAGAAACTACTTTTTTATTTTATTTTTTTCAGCTAGATTTTTACAGTAAATTTCTAAAATTATCTAAACAGTAAATTAAGATGTCCAAGATAAAATGAGTTTTGGAAACGCGGTTATACCTGTGTTTAAAAAAAAATTAAATTTTTTATATGTTTTACATCATTTTAATATGCTGATTTCAAAAATAATTTTAAAAAAAATTAAAAAAAATCATTTTGATGCATTTTAACACAAAAAATACTTTTTAAAATCAACCGCAACCACACAGGTTTTTTTTTATTTAATTGGCAAAAGTTTATCGGAAACAAATACCGGGGAAATGTTTTACATACTTGGACAGTAATTGCATCTTCGCAAGTTAAATCTGTTCAATCTTGTTTGGGTTTTGATAATGTTCCTTTGGTTAGTGTGTGGTTATCACTTGCAGGTTGACGCAGAACGGGGAACAAAACACAAGAAAACAACAAGCAATAAAGATAGAATTGTTGTTAAAAAGAGTTTTCACACTAGAACCATAATTCGTAATTTATTATTGAATAATTACATATCTCTAATATATATATTCAGCCTCTCAATATGTTTATAATTTCTTAAATAGATCATAAATATATCTTACAGGGTAGAAAAAGCAGAATCATAAATGAAAAGGGAAACACGATAATATAAAATCTGAAAACATGTTGAAAATCCAGGAAACAAAAAGGTAAAATAAAAAGTAAAAATAAAAATCAAACCCCACTATTCAGAACCTTCAAACTTCTCTCAAGCAAAGAAACTAATCAAAGGCCCTCGTTTTCTTCTGTCATACACATCTTGAATTACCAAAAAGTGTTTATCGGTGGTTAAGATATTATTATATTTTTGTAAAGACAAAAATATAAATTTAATTTTTTTAAAATGTATTTATTCATAGAAACAATCATTTTCAATTATGAATTTTGAATAAGACTAGTTTTATTTTTTTAAAAAACACACGTGATAATACCCAAATGAAAAAAAATACAGATCTTAAAAGAATTTCTGCAAGTTAGGGAGAGCTGCATGTCCTGTTCGTTAAGCCCATCATGCATGTAATTAGAACAATAAAATACGACGAGGAACAATAAAAGGATTCAAACCTTTAATTTTGGC
The DNA here is from genome assembly GCF_005239225.2 of Populus alba. Classification (NCBI taxonomy): domain Eukaryota; kingdom Viridiplantae; phylum Streptophyta; class Magnoliopsida; order Malpighiales; family Salicaceae; genus Populus; species Populus alba. The sequence goes on from NC_133287.1 coordinate 8,725,748, forward strand.
TGAGAATTATATATAATTCAGATAAACATGGAGCCAATTGTATCAATGAATTGAGTAATTGACTGGTTTATCTGCAAGGATAAGGCAAGGGAATGAGGATTCTTATCCATTGTGCGTGAGGTGACAATTGTATCATTGAATTTATTAAACCTAGCAATTATTGTTTGAAATAATTTTATAATACAACAAGTTAACCAGCTTTTTTCATGATAAGACACCATTAAAGAGAAAAAAGTGATCATAATAAGTTTGGAAAAAAATATTTTACAAAAGAAAAAAAAATGATGTATCTCTATTATTATTCTATAAAATATATGGAATGATAAAATTAAAAAAATATATATATATATAGCCTAAAAAAATGTAAAAATAGTTTAAAGAACCTGAAATTTTCCCAAACTTGACATTTTTCTAGCAGTCAAAAGTGCCTCCTCACACAAGTTAAATGGAAAAATAAATAAATTAGGTGAGCCTTCTCTAATCAAATGAAACTCATTGACATCAATATTAACTATTTTATGACAGAAATAATTAAAAATAATTATTTTCTCTCTCTACATTGGGATTCAGCGAGCTTCTCTCTCTCTCCTCTCATAAAAAAAAAAAAAAAGGAAAATGAAGTTTGACCCTAAAATTGAATTTGGAACAACTAAAGAGAACAATCATCTAATAACTAAAAAAGATGAGAGACTAAAATAAACTTTCCAAACGAAATTCAAAGTCGCCATTTATTTTACTTGTTTCTTTTCACTTTGTTCCTCTGTCTTTGAATCCAACCATTTCCTATATATAAAAAAAAAAAAAAAAATGCTAATTTAGGCTTAGGCTCAATTGCGCAAAAAAATATTTGGGTACCAAACTATTTTTTTTTTTAAAAAAAAAAATTTACTATTGCAATCCATAATTATTTGTGAGAGGATGAACAATGAAAAATACTATAGTGGTTTCCCCATAAAACTTAGTATAACGCCTCAAACTTTCAAATGCATTATTCTCACTCTAATAATTATATATGTAAAAATTTGGGTAATTTGTTTTTCACATCACTCTATCCATCAATATATATAGAACTCATAATCCTTTTTATATATTGATGTAATATTTAACCTAGTTTATTTGAAATTTCAGTAGTGTTCTTTTTATATGAAAACTTTATTCATGTTCTTAACTTGCATAACAATAATAATCAATACATACTTTCATCATCACCCAGGTAGCCTTAAGCATACCCTCATTCCAAAATCATCCATTATCAACATCACCAAATAAAGCATCAATTGCATGTATCATGCATGCACCATGAAAAGCAAGTCAACTAACAATTTATTGTTTTCCTAAATACCACTTCGAAAGATCAAACTAAAATTGTACTTCAATTAATGACTAAATAATAGCAAACTCTACCTAATACAATTACATAAATTTATCTGATAATCTACTACAACAACACCAAATGAAAAAGACCTGAAATGTACATATATAAAATTAGTTATTTAATAAAACATGTAACTCATTACAATAACTTGAAAGTATTAGTATAACATTAATTATATTTTAATAAAACAATTACTTTGGGTTTCAACATTGTCCAGCTTCTTACATGCATATTAGATCTATACCATTTTCAAACTTAATATATTAATGTCATTTACTATTATTCTACCCTTCCTTTTATTAAATTTCATAGGTTGTTGCCCTTAAAATTGGATCACAAATTCATCAATTATAGGTACATTATTCTCTTTCCTTTAATAATAATCTTTATTTTAAGTTAATCACATTTGTTAATAGTTTTAATACATTTAGTTTAATAATTATATCTAATTTGATACTTATAGCCCATACTTTAATCCACCTATAGGTTCCTTGAATCCGCTTCATATACTGAATTCAAACTTACTTTGGTTATGATTTCATTAACCTGTTTACTTCAGTTATTCATATTCATTTACTCTTTTTTACTATCCCGTGCCTTACACCATTATATATTTAGAGGTTCTTTTCATGACATATAGAACCTTTCATTCATTACCATAGTATCCATTTTTATAACCTAAATTGATGTCCTAAACATTACGTCACTCCATTTCACAGCTCCATTTTAATATCTATTTCTTTTGTCAATCATTTTTCATATTTGATATCAATGTTCACCTTATTTCCTCCATATTAAAGTGAGAAATTATCTCCTTCATATTAAAGTGAGAAATTATCTACTTTTAACAAAATTTTGATAAATTACCCCTACAAGGGAACTCTACCCAAAATCTCATCTCAATCTAAATTTACTTGCAAATAATAACATTAACCTCAACACATTCTTTCATGAAATCAATACTTCTAAGTATATTACATATTAACCATGTATTTCTCGATTCATTTTGGTATATGTAGTCTTTATTCTATATTTTCCATATTTTTTAACTCGTTTTGGTATTTATAACTCAAGCTTTAAAATATTCCTTGGTCTTATCATTATGACTAATTTTCTTTCGTGTTTTAACCCTCACCATTAATTTGTGCATAATAATCTATTACTTTTCCCATTTAAAAGTGATTTCATATATAGTTCTTACTCGAAGCATATCATTTAGTCTCAAAATCATATAGTATCAAAATCATAATATTTATTATCCTCATTTTTTAGTCTTATCACAAGAAGCAAGTTTCCTCTCTTGATTTCTCAAAATTAATTCCAAATTCTTTCCTTAGTATTTAACCTCTAGCCTTCACATACATCACCAATAAAAACAATGTTGATATCAGCTAGACTGATATCATTAGCTTCCATATATGTGCAATGGTGATACTAGTACGACCGATATTATTAGTCTTCACTACATGGACGACTAATAAAATCAATATCGATATTAGTTACACTGATATCATTAACCTCCACATACATAATCAATGCAGATACCGATACAAACGATATCATTAGTCTCCACTATATGAATGAATAATCAAATCAATATTAATATTAATATCAGTTACACTGATATTATGAGCCTCCACACACGTAGATGGCTAGTCAAGTTATTGTAACCGACTTTTCAATCAACTTATATCCACACTTTTCATTTTTTTTTATCTCATTACATAATTATCAAATTTCTAAACATAAAAGACATAATTGAGTTATTTAACTAAAATTAAATAGTTTAGGTACTGAGCACTTACCCGATGCTTCAATTGCATGAGCTCCCCCATCACGGGTTCTACTTTGGATATCCCTCTTAATATTTAAAAAGACATTCAAGTCAATAACTAATTTATTCCAACCATTCCGGCATCTAGTCATTCTCATCATTTTTCAAAATATCATTTTGATTTACCAAGTTTTTATATTTCTCCTCTTATACCTCTAGCATTTTAATCTCACATCTTACAACTTATTTTACACGGATTTTCAACCATGTTTATGTGCAATTCAACATCATATTTAACACATAATTTCCATAATGTTATTAGAAAATATTTCTCAATACAATTCATTCACATTAAATTAACACATTCTTTGCATAAACACAGTAGTATGTGGAACCAAACCCAACTAATTTTCCACCTTAAGTACTATTAATTCAAGCACATTCTTTGCATAAATACAATCTCAAGTGGAATCAAATCCAGCTAATTTATGTCACTTCAAGTACGATGAATCTAAACACATTCCATCCTATGTCTTGGAATTAGATTTGTCTATCTAATCCGTAACTATATTTTTATTGATTTTTTACATGATCCAATCATAACATATTTTGTAACATCACGCGTAAAAAATGGAATATGATTGAAGGAAAATAAATTATTTTCTTAGAGTAAACCTTTTTAAATAGTAAATAAGCATTTTGTTTGTTTATTCCATGTAGGGAACTCGCTAAATAAATTAAAGTTGAGTAGTCATGAATGCATGATAGCACTCGGCGATGGTGGCAGCTTTATTGACTCCAGTGGACTGTGAAAACGAGGGCATGAAGCCGACAGAACCATGGTTGTTTAGGGGAAGCCGAGCCAAAAAGCAATCATATTTTCCATGCTACCGATCAACAACTTTTCTACCATTCAACCGTGAAACGGTGGATGGACCCTTTTTTGATTGACGGATATATACTCTAACGGTCAGCAATTGTCAAACATTCAAAGTGTTAAAATCTCGGGCAACGATAACGAGTGGCTTTAATATCGTCCACTTTGGTTAAGAGAGACTTAACAAAAAAAAAAAAAAAAACTCAAAAGGGTAAGCCATATATTTTATGCCTGTGTTGCGAGTAAAAAAAAATGAAAATAAAAGAAATAAAGTGCAAAAGCACTGCTAACATGTTTTTTTAGTAATAAAAAGAATTTTAATTACAAACTTAAAATTTGATTCAACTATAAATAGTAAAAAGATTGGTTAATGTTAGCTAAAGATTAAGTCATAAAATTGAAAATAGACACATATTAAAATATTTTAGTTTTCATCGAAACAAAATAATGTTTATATATTCTATCCTTTCTTATTAATATTTTTTATTCTAGAAAAAAATATTTTTTTATGTGTAATACTTTTAATAAAAATCAAAAGCAATCATAACACATGCATACTTAAAAAATAATTTGGACAATTCAAAAAAAGAATAAAAAGATATCTCTCAATTTAAAAAATATAAAAGCAATGAAATTGTTTTAAAAAAAAAAGTGTGATCTTAAAACCAACTAAAAATCAAATGATATTTTATTAAATAATATCCCAAAAACATTCTTAATCAATTTATTCTAATAAATTTCAATTAAAATTAAAACCTGATCAGGTTGGGCATCCCAAATATATTTTTAATTAGTCTAAATTAAGATTAGAAGAAATAAAAGGGTAGAATGGGCCAGTATGCCTAGCTTTTTAAAAAAAAAAAATCAAGTGTGTTGCAAAAACATAAGATACCCCCTGCATCACATCTCCCCAATGTCACAAATATGTCACACACATAGCCTCTCGATTCTGCCCCAATTCAGATCCAAAACACTATCTACGATGCCAAGGATATCGATAATCATATCGCCAACTTGTTTTCGAACCAAGTTGTGACTAAAGTCTTATATAGAGTCCTGCTTGGTTTTCATAAAGTCTAAAAACACTTTGAGTCCCAACCTAAAGCATTGAGATCAATCTCATCGATCTTCTCTAGCCAAAAACAAAGCTATAATGTATTGTCATGTACTGTCATGCTCTTTCAAGAATCGTATGCAACTCCCATAAGCTATACACAAGCTCTCCTCATTCAATACCAATCCTACAAGCCAATCCATCGACCTATAAACCTATTTTCATGAAGTTTAGACACTTTCTTAAGCATTCAAGGCTTCCATCATTTTCCTCATAAACAACAGCATATATAACCACTTTGAAGAATCACATGAATCCCCATAAAATCCACACAACTCTCCAAATTGTTCCATATACAACCTATAAATAGAATGAGACAACTTAGTTCAATCATCAACATAATCTTGTGTCAAGGTTCTTTCAACAGGTCCTAGCCCTGCCCAAGTATACACACGTGTAGCATTCTAGTATTAACCTATTTTACCTGGTCCATCACATGTTACTACTGTAGCCAAGACACTTCATCACCCCCATAAGATTTCATCAAAATAAGAGCACTCATACTAATTTAGCCTTTTCTACATGTTTCGTCCACCGAAAACTCGCAACATGATAACCTAACAAAGGCCAAGCATTCTATCTATGTCACTCTGAATAACACTCAACATCAAAATCCAAGATAGACTCTACTACCTCCTCTCCAAGACAGTGTACGAAATCATCATCATCATCAATGATTTTGGCTCTCAACTGAATCTATTGACTCAGTTACCGAATCTATCACCATGATCAATCTCATATCAAAGTGTACAAGTTTCCAATACCATACTGTCATTATATTGCCTTCCCATCAAGGAAACACACCAAACCAAATACATCTAGTCTAGTTTCTTAAACAAATATTTGCATGACTTGGTTACTAAATACTTCACCTCAGTCAGTCCTTATCATCAAGGTGTCTTAAATTTCCAATGTCCTACTTCCATTCTACCTCCTCTTAGTGTGTTTGGTATTGTGGTAGCTTTTGTAATTGTGGTTTGAAAAAAGTTGGTTTTATAAAAAGTACTTTTGGTTGAGGTTGGTTTGGTATTTGTATATGTTTACTTAAAACTACTGTTGAAAATGAGATTAAACAAAAAGTAGTTTAATGTTTTTAGTTAAGAATGCTTTTGAAATTGAGGTTATAATATATATATATATATATATATATATATATATATATTGATAATTTTTAATTTAAATATTCTACTACAATTACATCATGAAATAAAATTACTTTATATAAAATATGTTTTTTAAACTAAGACTATTTTGTAAATAATACAGAAATTCAAAGGTCCAATTGCATAGATCCAAGGGTGAAATTAAAAAAAAAAAACAAAAAGAAAGAGGGGGGGGTTTAATCTCACTAAACTCAGTCTTTTCTGACCCTTTACACTCGTGTTTTTCTACGAGTAAGTTTCTCCCACACCTAAGAGGTTTTCCTTACTCTTACAAGTTGTAAGTAAGCGGAATCACACAAGTAAAGAGGTAGCAATTTAGTACATAACATATACAGGAAAAATTCTTAACTTTAATTAATCTCAATAATAAAGAAAATATACAAATTTGTATGTGTGTGTTATACACAAAACTTGCATCCTAGACAGCCAGGGTCTTCTAGCCTATTTATAGACGAGCATATGAAAGGTTACAAAGCATAAAACTATCATCCTTACTTTTAAGAAAATGGTGGGGCACTTTCTCCCTTATGTTCTCATGAACTTAGTGGATGGTTTTGACTCATAATCTTAGAATCTTGAGGAGCAATCTCAGTCATGCCCCCATGATTTGGACACACATTTCCCCCATGAAACCATGATGTTAATTGTTGTAACAACCCACTACACTACCACATAACTTTCAGTCTATGCTCCCAAATCAGTTGTGTTTGTTGCCTACCTTGGATATTTTATTATCCAAGTCCAAACTCACATTAGTTCACTACTTGCATTGGCTAATGCTACTAATTTTTCCACTGCTGTCGAATTTGACATTTTACCATAGATTGCCACTACCCACTATGTCTTTCCAGTAGTGTTGTCATCGACATATTTTGTCATTTACATCCTAGGTCAATAGAAGTTTTTGAATCTAATGAATTGACTATAATACCCTTATATATTAAATAAAAAATGGTCAGAAATGACATCGAATTCTCGATCTTTTTCTTCTTTCTCTTTCTTCAAGCAAGACTCCCCCTATCTCTCTTACTCACCATAATCGAACCCAAAAGCATTTGATTTGTCTTGTGCAAAGGTGTTGATTTCTCTTCTCGCGCATCGATACTCGAATACCTAGAATTTTCCTATGGTTGACGATAAATAATTGCTTATGGCTAGAGATGGTGGGGGGAAAAGAATATGATGTTTTAAAAATGGGTGGAAATGGTTATGGAATTAGACCATTTAAAAATTTGCAAATTATGGAATTTTTTTAATTAAAAAGGCTTTATCAATAGCTATTTTTCAAAAAATAAACATAGCAACGATCACTTGATCACATTTTCATTATTGTTTTAGCTTCAATGGCTCTTTAGTCATTAAATAAAAAAAATAGCAATCCTGTAAATAATCAAATATCTTTTGTTGTGTTTTTTAGAGTATATTAAGTGTTAGCAAACATACAAAGTTCATAAATATAAATGATAATTTTTAAAACGATAATGGGTAATCATGATTTGGATCAAACTATAAGAAGTTAAGGGTAATATTTTCAAACAAAAAGTATATGAATTAAAAAATAAAACATTAAGGATCTTGTTCTACTTTTTCTAGCATTATTATAGCACAAAACACTTATATTGAGCTCTCTTTGAAAAAACAAACGATTTTATATATATAGTTAGAATAATGTCATACAACCACTTTCTTTCTCTTCAATATTTTCCAATAACATTATCTCTCCTCTCTCATCCAATGCCTAAAATATAAAAAAATAAAGTTTAAGATTGAAATGTGAAAGGCTAAAACAATAGGGGCCAACTAATGAATAAACCAAAACTTTAGAGTAAATATCTTATATGATGCCATTCATGAGGCACGAAAAGATATATAGCCTCTCAAAACTCATAACATTTGCACAACGCTTCTTCTTTCTCTCTCAAATATTTTCTACTTTGATAAGAGTCAAGGGATTATCAAGGCCAATGAATATACTCGAGGTCTGCCATGTTCCTCCCTTCTCAAACTCACTCAAGTCTACTCCCACCGAGTTCTCTCTCCCTCTCAATTTTTCTGACATTTTCAACCTCAAATTCCCTCCGGTTCAAAGCATTTTCTTCTATAAACTCGGAGAATCAACCCCTGCATATTTTAAGACAGTAATCCTTCCCAAAATCAAACACTCACTTTCCATCACTCTCTTCCATTTCCTTCCTCTTGCTGGCTACCTTAGTTGGCCGCAAAATTCAGAAAAACCCATCATCATATACAATACTGCAAATGATGGTGTTTTGCTTACAGTGGCCGAGTCCAATGAAGACTTTGACCACCTCTACAGTGAGGTGCGCTATGCTTCCGAGTCACATCCGTATTTGGCACCTTTGTCCGTATCTGATACGAAAGCATCCATACTTTGTTTCCAAATCACTTTGTTTCCAAACAAAGGTTTTGCCATCAGTTACACCCTTAACCATGCTGTTCTTGATGGTAGAAGCATATCTTTGTTTATGAATTCATGGGCTTACATATGCAGAAATCTAGAAGAAAATGTGAAAATAAGCCCTAGCTCGTTACCAGAAGAACTAAATCCATCTTTTGACCGAACAGTCATTCCGGGTTCAGAAGGGCTTGAAATGCGATATCTAGACTACTGGCTAGGACTGAAACTGCCAGGTTCAGATGCCAACCCCAGAAGTTTGGAGCCAATACCATTTCCAGTTCCAGCTGATGTAGTACGAGCGACGTTCGAATTTTCTCGTGAAGACATAAAGAAGCTAGGTGAGAGGGAATTCTCTAGATTTGAAAATGGAAATCAAACAAAACCTTTCTCAACTTTTGTGCTTGCATATGCATATACATTGGTTTGCATGGTTAAAGCAAAAGGCCTGAAAAATAATACTAAGGTTAAATTTGGGTTGACAACAGATTGTAGGCCCCGTTTAAACCCTCCATTATCTAGGAATTATATCGGTAACTGTGTTACTTCTTGTGATGTACTTGTTGAGGCGGAACAGCTCCTGAAAGAAACCGGGGTTGGTTACGCCGCGAAGAGGCTTAATGAGATGATCGAAGGGTTCGAAAATGGAGTTCTAGAGATAGCCAAGGAGAAGGTTCCATTTATGGACGTGGAACCAGGAGTTCGAATTATTCTAGTTGCAGGGACGAACCGATTCGGGAAGTATGGTGCAGATTTTGGGTGGGGCAAGCCTGCGAATGTAGAGATTACAACCATAGACGTTGGTGAATCTCTCTCTATGATGGAAAGCAGAGATGAAAGTGGTGGAGTTGAAATCGGCTTAGTTTTGAAGAAACATGAAATGGAGATGTTTGCTTCTCTGTTTGTTCATGGCCTTAAGGTGCTAAGAAGTAGCTTGTAATTTCATCAATTAGTTTCACTAAACTAAATATATTTGAGGAGGTGATCGATATATGTGTTACTACTGGGTATGTTTTTCTGTGCTTTTTTTGCTAAGCATTCTCTTGTACTAAATCTTATTATAAATATCCGTCTCTTGTATGGAATCATATTATTAATAAATCACGTTAGTTACCAAAAAAAACTATATCTATCTATGTTTTTAGTTTTAGTTTTATTTTTGTTTCCATGAATGAAAACTTTCTGATATTACCTGCGTGCCATGTCCAAGACCTATTAATTTGTGGTATGTTTTTCTGTGTTCTTGTTGCTATAGTATTTGGAAAGCTATCCTTAATTATACAATATATGTTAATTGTCACTATCGCAAGTACATGTAACAGTGTCCAGTTTGGTGACTATTAAAGCCACTCGAGAGAGAGTTAAAAAATAATGAAAATGTGAGGAGGTAAATCTCATGGGAGCCATATATTTTAAGGTATAGTGTGACCAGGGGTGGAAGGAAAGGGGGCAAGCAGGGGCCCGGACCCCCTCAACATATTTTAATTTTTTTCCATTACCCAGAGGTTAAGGTGGCCCTATTACAGTGATTTTACTTTTGATTTCTAATTTACTCTCTTATTACAATGACTTTGCTTTTAATTTTCAATTTGCACTTTGACATACGTTGAAATAAAAAAAAATATAAAGACACTTGAAATTAAAAACAGAGCCACGTAGCTATCAATTTATCCCAATATAAATCCCGCGGCCGATCAAACAGAGAAATAAAAACACAAATTGTGAGCAAAATTTTTCTATAAAAATATTGAAGCGGAGCCATTAATTAATTTATCCTTCGTCAAACAAAACAAGATAATTTAAATTTAAAATCTATTTTTGTTTTGTTTTGAGATGTTTGTTAATAATTTGATGAGGTTTTTTTATATAATTCTATCATTTTTACTCATTTTTTCCCTCAAATCTGCTAGTTCTACCCTCTTTTTTTTTTTTTTTTTAATTCTTGTTATAGAGATTTTTTTCTAATTAATTAGATATATTTTATTGGTTTGTTTTGATTATGTATGGATTTTTTTTATGTTTTGTTTTTAGCAAAGCCATCAAAATTGTTGTAACCCATTTTTGGGTCCCCACAAAAAATAAATAAAATAAATAGCCAAAAGAGGCTAGAAAAATAATGGAAGGCAGAAGCACTCAGAAAATGGTTAGAAAATTGGTCAAGGAGTATAAAGATACAAAAATTGGATTTTTGACAGTATTTTCTTGAAGGATGAGAGCCCTATTGAGAAGGAAAATTTAAATTTTGAGGAGAAGCCCAAATCTGGATGTTTATGGACTTAATTGGATTTTAAAGGATTTGATTGCAAGAAAAAATTGATTTTTAAGTCAATTTGGGCTTTAATTAGAAGAAATTAAAGTTCTGGGGCCAAATTATGATTTTTAGGAATTTATTAAGTCAAATCAGGGGCTTAATTGCATAAATATTGAAGTTTAAGGGCCAATTAGGGACTTAATTGAGAAAATCCGAAACCAGGGACCAATTTGGAAAATGTGCCTTAATTTACTGTTCACTTTCTTCCTCAAAACGCTGCCTGAGTGGCTGCTTTCCAGGCGAGTTTTCCGGCTCGTGTGGCCTCCAAATCCGACAAACCTTACACCAACATGTTCACATGCAACCCCTTTATCCCGGAGAATGGTCCGGTCGGGTCGAAAAAGTTAGAAATGGCTCCGTTGAGTGGCTCGAAGTGGCCACCTCGGGCAGTTCACAGCCTTGAGCTGCCAAATTTGGCAGCTCGAGGTGCACACTTTGAGCCAACGATTGAGATGCTTCCCAGCTGAATCAAGGGCTGAAATTTTTCCCCAACGTATACAAGATTGCCCTCTTCCACTTCCTATAAATAAAATCTCTTTTGAAGACCTATGGGGGGAGAAAAGAACACACAAAGTCGGACGAAAATCAGCCATTACTGCCCAGTTTTCCTGCAACCAGCCTCTTTTTCTCTTTCCCTCTCCGCCGTTGGCCCTCATCAACCACCACCATCATCACTCGTTTTCTCACCGACATCTCCAACTCAAGAAGCCACTAAAACGTCACACACGGTGGTTGCATCATCTTCTCCCCAGACGTAGCAGCACCATTGAAGAAAAGGCAGCAACCCGCGCCTCTGCTGCGAGAAGAAGAAGAACAAAGCCATCACCGCCAGCTACCACTATCTTCCTAGGCGACAACAGCACAGTTGGGAGCAGAAGGAGAAAAGGGAAGCAGAGGAGAACATAGCTGAAGAGGAACGCAGAGAAGAAAAGGAAGAAGGGTTGAACACCGCACTCCACAGTCACCGACCACCGTCCAAGTCACTCCCCGGCCACCACTACCAGCGCCTCCACAAAGCTGCCATAGAGAGGGAAGAACATTGCTGACTGAGGGAAACCAAGAGAAGAAGCAACGCCTCTGTAAAGGGGAAGAAGAAGAGAAAACAGCTGCTGTCATCGAGCTTCCCAACCACTGCCACCGTCAGAACCATCGTGAGCCCCCATTGGCTTCCTGTCCACCGCCACCAGCATCACTGGGAGTGTTCGCCATCGTCTTCAACATCATTTCTGCCACCAGGTTTGCACCCCCTTCGTCGCTGTGCATGCACCATTTCCTTGCATTTCACTGTTGAAGTGAAATATAATTCACTTGAACAGGGAAATGTTAATTCACTGTTCACATCACATATAATTCACGTGAACAGTGAAATGCTATTTCACTGTTCACATCATATTTATTTCACTGTTCACATGAGGCCTGCTGGGTTCAGCCCAGCCATGTGGGCCCCGCTGGGTCAGCCCTAAAAAAAAATAAAAAAATAAAAATTCTTCAAAAAAATTATTTCAAAGAATTTGTGATTTTTCTGTAATTTTATTATTGTATTTTGGGTCAATACCGGTTTGTATTTTTATATTGTAAAGATACAAATTCGGTATTAAAATACCCGGTTTTCGTCAAAAAAATGTTTACTAAAAAAAAAATGTTTTGTTTTCATGCATACGGCCAATACACTAACATGTTTTGAATGTTCTTTTTATATAAAAAAAAAATATTGGAAGTTTTGAAAATGTGTTTTCACATGGATTTCTTAAACACAAATCATTTTCTTGCATTTGTGGATTTTACAACCTGTTTGTAAAACTCCAAAGGGTATTGGCCAATATTCCAAAAACTATAAAAATCTTATTTTGGGAGGAGAAGTTGTGGTTATTGTTCACCGCTAATGTTTGGATGAAGAAATCCTTAAAAGGACGAACATCCAAAATATTATCAGGAGTAATAAATCAACGCACATGTTTGAAAGAAGCTTTGGTTGCGATCGAGAACATTTCAAAATTTTAATTTTTTTTCTCCACGGTTTACGAGTCGTGAAAAGTATAAAATTGTTTTTTATGTAACTGTGAAATTTTCTTTGTTTTTTTTTTCTTCTTTTCCTTGCGATTTACTAGTCACCGACTTTTGAAATACTAAAAACACCATGGAATCTCCTTAGATTTCTATCCAAAATAAATTGACGGGTTTAGAAGACACCAACACCATAGACTATGGAGCAAACCAAACACCAAGCAGCTTACCTTAGGTAGGGCGTATTAGGGGTGCTAGTACCTTCCCTTTACGCAACCAGTCCCTTGCCTTAGAATCTCTGAAAGACCAGTTAGGGTTCCTAGTGACCAAATACTAGGTGGCGACTCCAAAGAACCAAATCCTTAGAACACAACGAAAATCGCCAGCCGATGTCGTGCCCTTATAAATTTTTTGAGGGGGTGTGACAAAAATTATTAATTTTTTCTTACGATAAATGTTTTTATTTTAGGTTAAACCATGAACAAAATAATAAGAATTGATTTTTTTTAAAAAAAAGAAAAAATATTGATAACTCACAACCTTGTGAACCAACTCCAATGTGTAATGTTGAAGTTATGATTATGCAGCCCTAATGTGCTTCAATTTACAAAGAATTTGCGTTGATTAGTGAGCAACCTCTTACTAGAATCGACATTGCTCATTTAATTAGAGATCCAAGTAATCGTTCTTAAATTTGGGAATACCCGGTTAATCAACAAGATGAAATTCAAAGGGCATATATTAATCTGGGGCCATATCAATCTTTGATGTCTGAATATCTGTTGATTGGTAAAAAACATCCTCGTCAATTTCAGTCTTATTAGTTTAAAAGTTATTCATGGCTTGAAAATTTAAAGAAAAAAAAGTATTATATCTTACTATATTAATTTTGGCCCCCTCAGGAATATAATGCTACCTCCGCCACTGAGTGTGACGTGTTTCGTTGTGGATCGGTTGTATTAAAATTCTTATGAATGTAAATGAAAAAATATACAAGTATTGTTTATTTCAAATTTATATATATATAAAAGACTTGTTAACACATGTTTTCTAAAAAAATTAATTATAAATTCAAAATTTTATGTGTCCATTTATATTTTTTAAAAAAATTACATATTAATATTAAAAAATAACTAAGTCGTAAAACTGAAAAATAAATGTATATTAAAATATTTCATCTAGGTGTTGCAGGGAGCTTTTTATTATTTTTATTTAATTCCATAGCAATAATATTTGTCATAAGAGAGTAATAGCTTAAGTTTTATTGAAACAAACTAATTTTCTAGTATAATTCATCATTATTTTTATTAATATTGCTAATTCTAGAAAAAAAAATCTTTGTTATGTTTATTTCATTTAATAAAAAAAAAATAAAGTAAATCATAACAAATAGTCAAAAAAATTGAATGATTCAAAATAAAAATTAAAAAAATCTCTCAAATTAAAACCTCTTTGTTTAATTAATTATGCATGATATCAATTATAACATTCTCAAATTCAAAACTAGATTTAAATTGATTATTAGCAATTTATTTATAAACCATAGGAAACTATTTTTTTCTTTTGCTCACAACTTTAGTGAGTTACATTATAAATAAATCTCATAAGTTTTTGCTAATTAAAATCCAACAAAGTTTCCCCTATATTTTGAACATACCAAGTTATAGATACTCATACTTTCAATCATAATCATCAGGTATTCTCACATTTCATTATTGATCCAACCATCATGTATCACATCAATTCGAGACCAACCATACTCTCTAAATTACTTTATGCACAAACATATATTTAATCAACCATATGACCTAAACATTTAAAATGATATAAAGTATAAACAACTACTAACCTATAATTCAATTAATAATATGCAAACTCAAAAGTAAATATACATACATCAAATTGTCATCTTACATCAAATCCATAGTAATATACCTCTAAATATAATTTTAATTAACAATCCTTTAATTATTACAATACCCATAATAAAGTTATTTATTTTACATGTCTCACACATTGTTCTACTTTCATACTCATTCACAAAAATCTACAAATCTATACTATTATATTAATTTATCATCAACAAGAAAGATCATAACCCTACACCTTATTAGTCTTATATGACTAGTGATGAACTTGCAATTTAAAATATAAAAATTTAATTACTATTTTAATCATGAAGCTTATTATTCATATATCATTTTTAATACTACATTTAACACAAACATTACAATTCAATTCATTAAACTATCATTCATAAATTTAACTCAATAACACTAATTTTAACATTTCAATAGCAATCATGTATGATTGACACATAACTTCAACAACTCTTTTAATCATTATCATTATGTATTATGCCTTCGTCCCTTTCTCTAGCTTTTTCTTCGTCTGGTGTGTTTGGTGTGTTGAGCCTGTGCTCTGGTGAGAGGGGAAATTGGAATCCCCTTGCCGGAGTTCAGAAGGAAGGCCAGCAATCTCTCTGGCTTGTTTTCGCGTTTTTTTCTTCTTCTATCCTCTCTTGGTTTTTCACCAGTTTTTCCTCCGGTCTCCCCCCTTTTTCATGGCCTTGCGTTCATGCCTTTGTAACGGCAGGCATCGTGGGGCAGCTTGCAGGCGTCTGTTGATTTGCTGTCATTTCTCCTTCCAGTTGAACCGGTGTGAATGAAGAAGATGGCGAATATAAAAAATTAAAAAAAAAACAAAATAAATGAATAAACAAATAATTTGAGAATTGGGTTTACACAGCTAGATTGTCAAAAGCTTCCAATAGGTTAACAGGTTCTTCTAGATCTATTTATAGTATTCTAGTAAATGACTTTGAATTGGCTGGCTTGTTATCAATGGGTTAATGAAAGAGGCGCATAAAAATGACAGATAAAAGATTCAGAGAGCATATACGTAGGAGCTTTAGTGAGTGGGGGTTAAAAATCGAAAAGGTTAGATAAACTCTTATTGCTATTATGGAATTTGTAGTTCAAAGTCTTTTTATTATTGGATATTTTTATTGTATTAAAGTATTATTTTTAAATATTTATGATTAATGTTATATTAAGATTGAATATTAATATTAATTAGAGTTGTTAAGATTGGTACATATTATATTTCTTTTTTTATGAAAAAAAAAAACATTTACTCTTATAAACTGTAATACAAGAAATACCTAAAACTAATACAAAGATATTTGTTGAATAAGATATACATTGAAGTGACCCATAAGATAATTCTATATAGAGAAATCACTTGTCTTTATGGAAAGGCTCACGTGATAGTTATACAAGTAATCATTAGACTTGATATCACCAAGTTGTCTTATATAGAAAGTGTTATATTTTAATCATAATCATGTATTATCCTAATCAAGGATAACAAACAGGCAAATATTTAGTATAATATAAACTATATGAAGGTATTTGAGTAATTAAGAGAAAATTCATCATCCTAAATAAATTAGAAAAATATTTCATTTATTTTCAAATAGTATTGATTGTGAAGTCCTTGACCAAAGTGAAATGAGATTTAAAAAGAGTTTCAAATCTTATTCAAAGAATCGATAACTATAGTGCTGAGAACTAAAATGATTTAACAAAACAAACATACTCTATGCTATAATGTCTAAATCGAAATATTCTTGATAAAAGGATAATAATTACACTAATAAACTGGTCACTGAATAGTTGAATCAAATCACTTATGAATTTTCTAATATTTAAGGATCATAATAAATTATAATTAATCTTTAAATATAAATTAATTAATTGTTAAATTAATAATAAATCAAATGAGTTTTGTCGTGAAGAAGAAAATAGAATTATTTAAATCCTAATAAAACCACCTTCAGATCGTGTCAAGCTAAGAAAATATTTATAATTGATGCATCATAAACTTTATCTCTTTAATTTTAATTCTTTCATGTAATCGTAGGAGGCACCATTCAAAAATTATTTGGTGATTGCTTGAAAGGCTTCTACCATTTCTGTCTTTTGTGTGGACCTCAGAGTCAACCTCACCGCGTGAAAGAGTAGGGCTGGGCTCATGGTTGTATTTATCTTTCGGTGGCTCCTAGGGCCCTTTTTATCTTAGGCTTCGTTTGTTTGCAGGAAAGTTATTTCTTTTGGGAAAGTGAATTCTGGGAAAAGCGAATTCCTGAAAAGTAAATTCCGGGAAAGTATTTTCTGATGTTTGGCAGTATTATGAAAAATGAACTGGAAAACACTTTCCAGTGTTTGTTTATGTTATAGAAAATGAACTAAAAAATAATTTATTAATGAATTAATTTTTTTTCAAGTTTATCTAATATATATATATAATATTTAATCACTTACAATAAAAAAATAAAATCTAAAAAGTATAATGATAAAAAAAATTTATTATATCCTATATTCATACATAGCTTATTTTATAAAATATAACTATATATGTCATATCATATTATAGAGAAATAAGCTTGTGAAATATTTTTTAAGTAAAACCTATTAATATATTTTTTTTCAATTTTAAAAGCTTAAAATAAGGTTTTTTTTTTCATATGAAGAAAGCCAAATTAGTTTATATTAAGAGTTATATATTTGGGTTTTTTTTTTTGGTATGAAGTATTTTTTAAAAGATAAATAGATACAAAAATATTTTGATGGGTATTTTGGATAAATATTTTTTTTACGGGTAAAGGCAATTATCCCTTTAATATCCACTGTAATTTAGCTTCCCATTTTCAATTGCTATTACTGTCAAAATATTCAATTGTAGTTATTAATTCCAATTCTTTTAGCATAGACAATCTCTCTATTTAATTATTTAGACCTTCAAAACTCAAACATTTCCCCTCTCATTCGGTTTCCCCTCCCTCATTTCCCCTTTCATTCCTCTTTCATTTCCCCTCATTCCACTGTCATTCATAGTTTCCCCTCATTTCCCCTCTCATTCCCCAGTTCATTCGGTTTCCCCTCATTCCCCTCTCATTCCACTGTCAATCGATTTCCCCTCATTCCCCTCATTCAGTTTCTCAAATTCCCCTGTCATTCCCCTAGGTTTCCCCTTATTCGATTTCCCCTCTTGCATACCCAGTTCTCTCACGGCTGTTTTTTTTGGGTTGTTCTCTCTCAGCTCTCTTTCTCTTCCCCTCAAGGATCTGGTCCTCCAGTTCTCTTCCCTCTCCCCCCCCCCGACAGTTTTCCCTCCTGTTTGCGTCTCTGTCTTTGTTCTCTTTGTTCGGGAAACAAGGTAGGAAGCTACCGAATGTGCAAGAAAAATTGTGTTTTTTCTGGCTTGCTTGCTTGTGATAAATTTGATTGTTTTTCTCTTGAACTTCTTTGCTTTTCAATTGTTTTCGAACACAGAGAGGGGAAGATGTGTTTTATCAATAAAGGAAAGTGTTTTTCTTTTGACAAGGAAAGGAAAACACTTTCCTGCGGATAAAAGCAATTTATTTGTTGACCGGAATTAACTTTCCTTTGACTAACTTTCCGGATGGTTGCCAAACATTGAAAAATGAGGAAACTGAATTCCTGGAATTCAGTTTCCTTGAAACAAACAAGGCCTTAAAGAAACGTATGGCTCCCATATATATATATATATATATATATATATATATATATATATATATATATATCTCGTAATAATCTATTTTTTCTTACTAATTAATTGCTTCATATTTATGCTAGTTACTAAAGATATAAAAAAAATTATGATTCAAATGGTACATTAATATTTAGAAAAATGTTATTCGCTTTTACGTAGATTTACGTATTTCACTGTAAAGAAATTAGTTTATATTTTCATGGTTTAGCTAATTGATCTATAATTATGATATAATTTAGGGGTAATTATTTTCAGTTTGATTCAGTTTTTATAAAAAAAAATGACCAAACCAATTTTTTTAAAAAAAAAAAAACCAATCTGATTTTTTTGACAAAAACCGGTTTGACTCGGTTTTTTTCGATTTGGCTTGGTTTTTTCCGGTTTGGCTAGGTTTTTTTCTGGTTTTTTCTGTTTGGGTTCAATTCGGTTTTTTCGGTTTCAAGCTTATAAACCAAAACCAAAACCAAACCGATCAGTTTTTTTAAAGTTTTAACTGATTTGATTGAGTTTTTTGTTTACGGTTTGGTTTTTTCAGTTATTTTTTTTTATTTTCTTGATTTAATTGGTTTTTCAATTTTTTTCTCACCTCTTCTTATTGTCTTGGTGAAGAAAATAGTATTATTTAAATCCTAATAAAAACCACCTTCAAATCGTGTCAAACTTAGAAAATATTTATACTTGATCATCATAAACTTTATCTTTTTAATTTTAATTCTTTCAAGTGATCGTAGGAGGCACCATTCAAAATCCATGGATTATTCAATTTTGGTTTATATAATTATTTCTAAGGGAATTAATTGAGTTGTTTACTTTGGAATACTGGCAAGTATTACTTTATTCTTAGTGTACTTACAACAAAATTATTTTCTGCATTAAATCTTTGGCAAATATAAAAAGTGTTTGAAAGTGAAATTGTTTTTTTAAACTAATTTTTATTGGAAAATATATTAAAATAATATTTATTTTTATTTTTAAAAAAATATTTTTAACGACAACATATTAAAACGATCTAAAAATATTTAAAAAAATTTAATTTTCAAAAAAATACTATTTAAAACACAATCCCAAACAGCAGCAAAGTATAGACTCCAAACCAAATATTTTGTCTTGAAGTGTAGTTAAGCCAAATCTAGATGTTAGCTGATCGAACTTCATTTTTATCCAGCTATGATTGTTTGTCTACTTATGATCTTGTTTGATTGCTCTTTAATGTAAGCAATAATAATGTGCATTGAGATGAAAATCGTTGAAAGGAGAGTGAAATTAAACCCTAAAAAGAACAAGGCAAGTGGTGAACAATCTTTCTCCTCGATCAAATATTTATGCGTGTAACATTATGGATCTTCCGAGGTAGAGGTCATATTTTCATTAGATATTAATTAATATTTAGTTTCATTGATATAAAAATCAATTTAAAAATATCTTAATTATTAAGAAAAAAATTGTCACGGCTAACACATGCGAATTATGCATGTAGTTCTGATGCATACAGCAAAATTTCAATGGATGATATGAGCATATCTAGTGCTCTGAGATCGAAAAACATTGATAAAGCAACCCTCTATTATCTAGTAAATTGTCTAATAACAAGAATTTAGGATCAATGAATTTAATCATCCTATGATCTCAAGTTTAAACCATGTAGTTACTAATATGAAACCATGTAGTTACTAATATGATGGTTATTGGAGACTTCCATAGTTATTAATTTCAGGGCCCATGAAATTAATTGAGGTACACGCAAGCTGGCCCGTGAAATTAGTTGAGGTACACGGAAACTAGTCCGGACACCTATATTAATAAATAAATAAAACATAGATCAAGCTTAATTGTTAAAAAATGGATTCTTAAAATCTTTCTCGAAATTTGGTATATCAGCGATAACAATGAATCGAAACACGCTATAGATCGTCCTAATAATATCACTTCACACTTTTTTCTTATAACGCTATTAAAAATTACTTTTTAGTAGCCAACATGTTGTCTTAATCTAAATACAAAATTCTACTCTCTACTCTCTCGGCTTGTCTTTCATCACAATGATAATCTAGTAAAGTCATAAATTTAAATTTAACAGATTTACCAACCACTAAAAGCTCAAAATTCCATTGGGCATAATTACATATAAGTTAAGTCTAGAAAAAGAATTCAGCTTTTATAGTTTTGTTTTAAAAAGAAAAGCCTAGATCTATAACTTTTTTTTACAAAGAATCCAACACCATAAAATCACCATAGGAAAAGAGTTCACTATCATAGGCTCACCCTAAAGAAAGAGCCCAAATCTAATGTCATGATCTTCTTCTAAAGAAAGAGTTCAACATCATACGCTCCTCGTAGAAGAAGAGCGTAACGACATAGACTTCTTTTAAGGGACATCAAGCTACCAAGAGTCACCCAAGCTTATCAAGCATTAGCTACTAGCCAACTAGACTTTTCACATCAAGTTACAAGATATCTCAACGAGAAATAATAAATCAAATTGTTATAACTAAATAATTAATTTATTATCTAACCACATAAATCTTATTGCTATAAGCAGCTTCAGTTTTGAAACATCTTTATAAAACATGAGACATGAGACATGAGATATGCTAGCTTAAGTTAAATAAATTTGGTACAATAGTGACGAGGGTAGGGAATGATGATATGTGAACTTGTTATTAAAAAAAGGGTTATAAAAGAACATATAATATTCCTCTTGGTGAGTGTAATCCATGACAAAGGCAAACGAGGTGTAAAGAGGAGCTTACCAACAATAAAATATTGATTAAATATAATAATAATAATAATAATAATAATAATAAAAGGCTACTTGAAATGGTGGCATCTATCCCTTCATGTGCACATACAGCATGATTATGAGCTGATTATCTGGGTGGACTGACTTTAAGGGTAACCAACACCGACAATGGCATGTACACTAACTTCTTGTTGTGGAAATAATTGTATATAATTAAATCTCAAACATGAAGCAAAGCTGATTTCTGATATAAAAAAAAAAAAAAAAAAAAGATGGAGGCTACTGTCACTACTTGATTTGAGGAAAGAAAAGGGAAAACTCAAGCAAAGAAATAATTAGTTTATAGATTGATTGAAACTTGTGTGCCTCCTTTCATTCTCAAGTTTGAAGCATTTAATATAAACATAGATAATATTAGAAAAAATGTATATCTTAAAATAGCTTATACATGTCAACTAAAATTAAGTTTTTCTATACGATTTTAGAAATTACATTTTTCATATCATTTTAGTGTATTTAAAAAATTATATTTTTTATTTTCAATACCACCTACACGGTTTTAACTTCCGAATTAAAGAAAGAAAACAAAATTGTTTAATCTAGCCTTTTGGAGCTAGAACGAGAAAAATGGTATGCCCCTATGAAAAGATATATGTGTAATGTTTCTTTCTTTCTTTTTTATAAACATGGATGTTTGGGGCATCTCGACTAATCCCATAAGCCTGAAGTTAATGACTATATAAGTTTCTAGTGACCATCATATTAGTAACAACATGGTTCGAACTTAAAACAACAAAGAAAAAAAAACCTCTTAATTCTAAAATTTTATCACTAAACTACCTGCTAGATGGTTGATATATATATAATGTTAAGAGCCACATAAGAGCCTTTTTTTTCATGGCTAGAGAATCAATCATAGAGATTTTTTTTTTTTTTTCTATATCATGAACCATAAAAGTTTGAACGTTTTTTTTTTTATTTTTCATTTGTGAAAGTTAAAAGCAATTTAGACCAACAATTTTGATATCAAGATCATATATATATCCCAATTAATTAAAATGATATCCCTGAATCAATTTCTCCCTGATTTTTCTCCTTCATGTGCTCCATTTTTTTGGTTAAATTCCTTCAACGTATGATCCTTTTGATTCCTCGATCTTCATGTGCTCAATTTTATTGATTGATCGATCTTCCTTTGATTTTTTTTGGTCTCTTGATTTGATCTGGTTCCAGAACAAAGATTGCCTCTGTAAATATTTACGTATCAATACACAGCATAGAGAGGAATGAAAATATAGGAAAGAAAATTGTTGGATCACCTTCTCCCGATCAAGTATTTTAGGCTCTAGCCTGTTTCCTTCCTTTCTCCAACGCGTTATCAATATACAATATAATGTCAACTTATGTACACAACTGTCCTTGGAATCTTCTATTATGCCCTCTTAGACTTTGGTTTGCCCTATATATATGTGTGTGTTAACCTCTCGTAAATCAACCATCTTTTTCACTCTTCCCTCTCAAAGACATTTTCCTCCTCCAAATCGCCACCCATTTACTTCTTCAAGCTTAGTTCCTCTCAAGAGATTCACCCCGTTTGACAGTGCTGAAAAACTAGCTTTAAATTAGTATTTTGAGTTCTTGATTCTTGAATCTCTGCCTTTCTGATCTTGTTTTGACTTTCTTGATGGGAAACTACGTTTCTTGCACACTGTCAAACCCGCAAGTGCTCAAAAACTCGTCAAAATCAACAAGAGTGATCCTCCCAACAGGAGAAATCAAGAAAATCCAGCAACGCACAAAAGCAGCGGAGCTAATGTTGGAAGCACCGAACTTCTTCATCGCTAACACCAAGTCTCTGAAAATAGGCAGAAGGTTTTGTCCTCTAAATGCAGATGACGAGCTTGGAAAGGCCAGCGTCTATGTCATGTTCCCGATGCATAAAAAGAACTCTGTAGTCACTGCTGGTGACATGGGTGCTTTGTTTATCACTGCCAACTCGGTTGTGAAAAGGGCTTTTAAAGGGAACATTAGGGTCTTGCCTGAATCTACGGTGGAGATTTCACAAAATATGGAAAGAAATGATGTTGATGCAGCGCCAAGGTTGAGTTTGGAGGGAATTGAAGAGGTTTCTTCTCCTTACTCTGCCCATAGGATGTCAATGTCAAGGTCAAAGAAGCCATTGTTGGAGACCATAGAGGAAGAGCCAGTTTGTTCAAAGTGATGTGCAATTGGTTTTTTTTTTTTTTTTTTTTGAGGCCAAAGGTTTTTAAATTTGGTGGATATGTAGGATTTGAGGGTTTGTGTTTTTTTTTTTTTTTTCGGAAAATAATGTATTGTCAAGATTTTAGGAAGGAAAGAATGTATCTAATGTTCATTCAAAATATAGAAGAAGAAATTTAGATTATGGGTTTTAATAATTTGCTGATTTTTTTTTATCTTTTACTGTATATATTTTTATTTTTTAATTAATTATATGAGCAATCAATTTTAGTTACACAAGTTTAATTACGAGCAAGGCATATTTGTTAAAAATATAACCTCTTTGATTAAAGATAAGCTTAAAGGTTGCTTTAAAAAAAAAATGAAGCTTCAAGCTAAAGCTGAGTGTGACATTAAAGTTTGGATTTTTTAAATTTAAAACTCATTTGAATTTAAAAAAATTAAAATAATATTGTTTTGATTCTAAAAATAAAAATTGGTATACTCAAGTTAACCTATTTAATATATATTCCAAACCTTACACTAGTGTCATTGATTTAAAATGAAACTATATACTATATGTCATGATTCATATTCATGGACACTGATGAACCCACAAGTTTACCAAAATAACTAATATATGTGTGTGTGTGTGTAAGTTTAGGAAAATAACTTGAATAATATATCCTTGGAAAAATGCCATTAATTCTAATTAATTGATATAATTGAAAGGTTTCACTTACGATTGATTTATTTCCATAATTGAGTAACTCTTAATTCAAGATTCAAGATTGATGATTATAGAAATTAAATCATTAATTCCATTTATGTCAATTAATGTGTGACATCCGTACTTAAGGCCCATGTTAGAAATATATTGACTTAACCTCTCATTTTCATTTTTACATGTATTTGTCTCAGTTATTATATTTATTCATGTGCACTTCTTGGTTCTAAGATTTGTTCAATTGGAGCCAATAATTAATTGCCATCCAATTGCATTATTAAATTGAATATGGCATGGACAAACAATTTTCATATATGTCTAGACGAAGTGTGTTTGGTAACTTGTATGAGTATTTTTCAAAAATATTTTTTAATTAAAAAATAATATTTGTTTGCAATTTTTTTATTTTTTATATTAATATGTCAAAAATATACAAAAATACTTTAAAAATATTAATTTAATATTTTTAGATGCAAAATTATTTGAAAAACTAAAATTATTACAGTACCACATATAGAATGTCGCTTTAATTCATTTCTTGTCTATCTACATTGTCTTGTCTTAAACTTGGCCCACATAATAACTGATAAAAAATATATATAAAAAAATTATAGAAAATATAATATAAATTTAATTATAAGCTATCCATAATATTTTAAAATGTATGTAATTTAATAAAGTTAAAAACAAACCAAAGCATCCAATTATTATTAACAAACACTAAAAAAGTATTATAATTAAATTTATATTATAGAAAATAGAGCCTTTGATGTTTATAATCCAACTGAAAAAACATGTAGATAAAAATATGTAAATTTTTATTAATGTAGTTTAGATCATATACTTTGACTATATGATTTATCAAGGTGTATACAATAAATTAGATAAGATATTTCAATTTTTAATTTTAAAGGATTTTAAAATCCGAGACAAAACTCAAAACGTTTTTGTTATATGATATGTTCGTAAATCAATATCTAAAAGGATTTCTAAATCTTAACTCAATTTTTTTTTACCAAACAAAATCCTAAGGATTAATACAATAAAATTCATTTTTTTTTCCAAGCAAAAAGAGGAGACCGTGTGCCTGTTGAAGAATGAGTTAGCAACTTATAAGGAATGGCTTGGGTAAAGAAATCCATCAAAACTGTAGTTATAGTGAGTCTTCATAAGACAATCATCACTGTTTATGGACCCGAATCTAGGTGATTTATTCATTATCGAGATGAAACTTTGGTGAAACTAATTGGAGGTCTGAGTTAATTGATGTCGAAGAATCATCAAATAAGTTGTGAATTTCAATCTCTGACCCGGATGAACCAAGTAAATTAAGAGTATGTTTGGCAGTGTGGTAATGATTGCTTTTCAAATAACTTTTCGTGCTGAAATACATGTAAATGATTTTTTTTATTTTTAAAAAATTATTTTTAATATCAGCATATCAAAACGATCCAAAACATATAAACCATATTAAATTTTAACAAAAATAAATTTTGAATTTTTTGGGAGCGCAGTTTGTACCGCGTTCCCAAATGGTGTCTAAATAAACTACGTTTAACTATTTATATAAATAGTGAAGTAGCTTGATATATTATTTTATGCGTTTGGTTAACAAATTTGTGTCATGTTTTTTGGTTAACAAATTTGTGTCATGTTTCAATGGTTCACGCATGACAGTGATAATGCACATGTTCAAGTACTAAAAGAAGCAATATTTTTCTTTATGATTTAGACAACATGCTTGATATATTATTTTATGTGTTTAGTTAACAAATTCATGTCTTAGCTTAATGGTTGACGTGTGGTGAAAATAACACGAGGTCAGGGACATGCCCAGGTTCATGGGCCTCCCTTGAGCCGATACGCCTGGGCTTTTGTTAACAGATCACTGGGTTATTTAGCCTTTTTTTTTTATCTTTTGGTTTTTCTTTTTATTTTATCCTTTTTTATTTTTTTTATAATCTTTTAAATTGTTTTAAAATTCTCTTTTACTATAAGGTTTTTATTTAATTTTATCATTTAATATTTAATTGATTTTTTTTAAACCTATCTAATAAATAAGGTCACGAACAACTCCCACATGATATAATTTAAATTCTAATCAAGCAAATAGTCAAGTCATGGTTTTTCAAGTTTGAATCATTACAATGAATTATATGAAAATACTAAAATATTTTTAACAATTTAAATATTATTTTTTTACATTAAAAAAAATTAATCTAAACAGCATAAAGAGCACAATTAATAAATAATTCAAAAAAAAAAAAACTTCAGTTTTCATAATGAAGAAAAATATTAGCACAAGCAAAACAACTTTTTTAATGAACATTAAAAGTAAATGCAGCCATACGACTTTTCAATTACTAATTTTCTTTTTCATAAAAAGTAAGTTTAAGGATGTGTTATGTAGGATTATTATGTAATAACTTTTCTTCTGTATATTTGAACCCATTTACAAGTAAATCAAAAATTAAATTGTTGATTCAAGTAATTTTAAGACAATATTATTAACATGGAACTAAGTACATTTAACAGACGACAATCTACTCAATAATACTAACCTAGTGCATATAGAATAGTTTTGAAATTTGACCGGAGTGTGTAAATAAAACTTATATTATAGGCTGACAAGGTTATTTGGAGTTATTCCTAAAAAATATTAAAAATAAAAATAATGTAATTTTAGTTAAAAAATAAAAATAAATAAATAAATTTTTATCAAGTTTTACTAAATCAAATATTATTTTTATATTTTTATTTTTTTACTAGTAGAGACTTTATAACCATGGTTAAAGTCATAAATTAAAGCAAACAATAAAAATAGAAATTGTTGAATAAAAAGTTGTTTATTTTTGTATTTTTAAAAATGAATTTAAAAAATTTTGAATTTAGTTTTTGCTTGAAATTATATTTTTTAATATTTTTAGATATTTTGATGTGATGATATTAAAAATAATTTTTTAAAAAATTAATATATTTTTAAATAGAATAAAAATTTAAAAATAAAAAATTATTATACTTCCAAACATGCCTCAGTATCTGACGTGTAAAACAAAAGTGTGAGGTATTTATAACTTTGATAAAAAGGGGGGCAGAAGAGGACGTCAACAGCTTCGCGAAGAAGGGAAGAGTTGTGCTTATTAGATCATCGACAACAATAGTGGAGGAAGGAAGGAAGGGTTTTGAGTTTCACAAATGGAACTTCCAACTCCAAGAAATGATTCTCAAGAAGAAGAAGAAGAAGAAGAAGAGGTCTTAACTCTCCACTTTCTCTCTGTTTTCTTTTGCAGTTTTGTGGATTATTGCCCCTTTTCTCTGTCTATAACAACTTGTTGCTGCTGCTGCTGTTGATGTTGTTTTGTAGCGTTTCTTAGCTGTTGTTTTTCTTCTTTACACTGATATAATCTTCAAACTTTATGGATTGAAAACTTGATAGAGTCTTCTTGAATCAAAGAAACCCAAAACAGAGAGTGAACATGTTTGTTGCTGAATGTGTATAAAAATATTGAATTTTATTTTTTAAGTTCAGGATACATGTTTTGTCGTGTCTTGAATCCTCCAATTTCAGGGTTTTTTTATTTATTTATTCTACTGGGTTATTGTTAATGTACCTCTCTCATGGTTAATAAAGGTTTCTTTATACTGGAGCGTGTTTTTCTCTTCGTTGGCTTGGTTGGTTTATATATACACACACTTAGATGTTGTGTGCTCTGTTTTATCTGTGCTTGTGTAAATGGAAGCTACTGTTCGGTTTTATTTATTTTCAAAACTTCTGTGGTTCTTAAAGAATTTAGAGATTTCTCCCCCTTGCAGATGACTATATATTTGAAAGTCATGAAAACGTCGACGATGAAAGTTCAGAGATCAGATACAATTGGAACTATCAAATCTGCGTTTTGTGAGAAGGAAGGAATTCCTAAAAGTTTCCAAGAACTTTTTTTTAACGGTGACCGGCTCAAGGATGACCAGAGAGTGGTTGATTATGGTATTCCGAAGGATGCCACCCTGCATATGATTCTTCAGGATTCAGTTGGGGTGAAATTGTTAGTCGTTATACCATCACGCCAGAAAAGTGTTGTGGTTGAAGCAAGGACTTATGATACCGTCCAAAAAATTAAGGCTGTAATTCTTGAGAAGGAACAAATTCTTCCACATCAGTACAATCTTGTCTTCGCCGGAGAAGTGCTCGAAGATGATACGAGTTTGGCCTCTCTGAATTTGCAAAGCGAGCCAACCCTTCATTTGATTTTCAATCCAAAAGATTTGTTGTCATTTTCTGTAATCACACCTGCAGGGGAAACTGTGAGACTCAAAGTTAAATTCCTGTATTCTGTTTCTGAGGTCAAAGCAATAATTGGTGGCGTGATTGGTGTCCCGGTCAGTGATTATGATCTAATCTACCAAGGCAAGAAGCTTGAGGATTCCAATTCATTGGCTTGTTATGACCTCCAAGAAGAATCCATCTTGGAGATGTCACCCCAGACATTTCAGGTATTTGTCAAGGCGTGGAGTGGGAAAACCATAACTCTGAATGTTCATCAACGTGACACTGTTGAAGATGTGAAGGACAAGATTTTCCAGAAGCTTGGCGGGCCAAGCTACTGTCAGAGCATTGTATTTTCTGGAAAGCGACTTGAGGCAAACCGTGATCTGGAATATTACAACATCAGGAAGAATGCTACACTTCATATGGTTTTCTCACCTTCAACAATAATCACCAAAATGGGGTTGTCTCAAATCGGGGCTGAACCGAACTCCTCCGCTATAATCCGTGATTTAAAGGCTATGATCCAAAATAAACTTCCCAGCACCGTAAAGGAAGTATATTTCCGTGAGATACCACTGCAGGATGAGTGCTCCATAGCTAGTTACAACATCGGTGCAAGTGATAAGCTCACTGTTGTTTCCGAACAGCGCTGGTAAGAGTCTGGAGAAAGATCGCCTGATATCTGGCAAAGCCTGGTGATATGATTTTGATTTGTATACATGTTATGTTGTTTTCTGCTTGATTGCTCATAATATTCTCAGTGCCTATGAATCTTGTGAACTAAAGTATGAACAAAAGTAACCTTCTCTTATTATGCTTTCGCTACTTAACAGAAAAGGGGGAGCAAAACAAGGAAATAGAAAATGTAATCATCTGAGTTTAGGATCATTTTGTTTATCCTTTCATGCTTCTCTTTTAATGTTCAATTAGGGATTGTTTTTCCCCTAAATTTGCTCAGCTGCTTAAGTGAACATCCCCTCACATGAAAGAGATTACCATGAACATCTCTCTATTTAGTTGGCGGATGGATCCTTGCTGAATTCAGTTTCCCAGGCTGCAGCTGAGCAGATTCTGTCTTTAAGAAAGTTACGTTGTGCAGTGCACTCAACACGAGTGATTGGGGAACAGTACGTGAACCAAGCGAATCCATTGTCTGAGTCTACTGCATAGAATTACTCTGAACAGGGCTACAATTTTGATGTCTATCTCTAACCCAGGAACATGAATACACTGTTTAATTTTATTTTTTATAATACCTTTTGATGAATTGATATTTGATTTAAAGTGTTTTTTTTTAATATATTAAAATGATAATTTTTTATTTTTTAAAAAATTATTTTTAACATTAATATATTAAAATAATCTAAAAATATAAAAAAAAAATTAAAATTTAAACAACGTAGTAATTATAAATAAATACAACTAAAAGAAGGGCTGAGGTGGTTTATTTTTTTATATAAACAGTTAAATTGAACCACCTTTTTTAGTTGTGTATATAACTTTGTGTCGTAGCGAGGCTAAAACATTAATAAAATCATTTTAGGTGACAAGTGGAAAAAAAGGGTTGACAGTAGGTTATTCATCTTTTATTAAAATATATATATATATATATATATATATATATATATATATATATATATATATATATATATATATAAAATCCACATTCCATGCTTTGTTGTGATTGGCTCTCTGGGTTTTTTATTGGCTTCTTGGGCTTTTCTGTTTTTTTTTTTTTAATATTTTGGTTTTATTTTTTAATATGATGTTTTTATTTACCCTTTAGTTTTTTTACTTTTTTTTATCATTTGATTTTTGTTATCCATTTCATCTTTTAATGGGGGGTTTTTATTTAATTTTATT
Organism: Populus alba; assembly: GCF_005239225.2. Taxonomy (NCBI): domain Eukaryota; kingdom Viridiplantae; phylum Streptophyta; class Magnoliopsida; order Malpighiales; family Salicaceae; genus Populus; species Populus alba. The sequence continues at coordinate 8,756,155 of NC_133287.1, forward strand.
ATTTAATGTTGGATTAATACTAAATTATTTTTTTGTATTTTTTATCATATAATAAAATAAAATAAAAATTAATTTGACCTAGTAGATTTTATAACACAGGTCATGAGTTTGACGGGTTAATCAGGTTAACCTGACATGTTTCTTGTTTTTCTTTTGATTTTTTTTTTTTAACATACCTAGTCAACAAGATCATGTTGAGGTAACTTTCACACAATTTAATTTAAAATTAGAGCTAAGCAAAAAAATTGGGTTGAGAGTTTTCAAATTTAAAATGTTATACTAAGTTTAATGATAATATTAAAAAAGTTTCCTATGGTTTGCATATTATTCTTTTATGTTTCAAATTTTTTTAGTACAATAATAAAAAATAAACTACCAACAAAACTTTATAAAACACATAGGGAATCATTATGCATATAAACACAAAAAAAATTATTTGTTGCTAAAGTGAAATTACTTTTTCTTTTCTTTGGAATAAAAATTGAGATGTCTTGGGGTTGGGGTATTATAGTCTTTTTATATAATTCATTAGTCATTAAAGTATTGTCTAGGGATATATACACATCTTTTAACTTTTTGAAATAGTAAAATTACTAAATTGCTCCAAGTAAAAAAATTAGAATGGTTGACAAGGGTATTTTCTATTTTTATATTTTTTAAGAAATAACAAAAAGACATTTTGATTTTTAATATGTCTTTATGCAAGGCTGCATATAGAAGAAATTCATTGAACACAACCAAGTAAATATCTCATGTTGCGTAATCAAGTATCTCGATCAATATTTAACTCTTAATTTTTTAATTTTATTTTTAGTTGTTGTTAATGATTTTATTTATTTAATTACACATATGGTTATCCGATTATTTAATTGAATACTTACGTAATCGTTTTGATTTACATTTATAATTTTTTTATATTAAAAAAACACGTTGCGCATCTAATTGTTTTATTGAGAAAATTAAACATACAACCTATAATAGAGCACGAGTCGAATAGCTACTTTAAAAAAACTAAACTAAAAGGAGGAGGGAAATTATTGTAACTCAAGATAATAATGTAATTACTAAATTGTTCATTTGCTATTAAACCTTTGATTTAGGCATTGGGGTTAAAGTGATTTTTTCACCATGACATAATTATTTTTTGCAAATTATATGAGATTAAATTGATTGTTTTGGTTTTTTGTTATACATTGAAATTACTAATTTAATCCTAGAAAAAAAAATATAATGCTTATTAGTAAGGGAGTTTTGATCTTCTCAATTTTTTCTTTAATAGTATAATTAATCTTATGTCCTTAGAAACAAAATAATATAACTCTCTTAAGAGGGGTTTTTTTCTTATCATTTTATATTGATTTTATTATAAATTTAAAGGTTACTTAAGGGCATTATTGTAATTGATATATATTAAATATTATTTTTAAAAAAACTTGGTGGTATATACACAGCATGCACCAACATGTGAATGACCCCTATATTGTTCAGACGACACTTTCAGGGTCATCCAGCCACCAAACATCATCTTTTGGGGTGGCGTTTGAAAACTTTCAATGGTGACATGTGTACCGGAAACGCCTCTGGTTTGGCACCAATTACGTTTTCTTTCTTCCCCTCCTTTTATCTCTTTTTTCTCCTCAAAATAAGTGTTAGCCCTTTAAAAAATTCAAATCAGCCCTTTCACCTCTAGTCCTTATCCTTTTTATTGTTAGTTTTTCTAATTTTGAATAAGACATGAAATTAAAAATGTTTTTCAATTTCATTCCCTTTTATTTTTTAATCTTTCAAAATTGGTCCCTATTGTTTTTATTTCTATTTTTTTTAATGAATTATAATTTTTTTAATTTTATCCCTTTTTATTTTTTTATCATTCAAATCTAGTTTATTTTCTTTTGATTGCTATTTATTTTTTCGGATAGTTTATTAGGTTGTTTTTTTTTTCTCAATTTCATCCTTTATAAGTTTTTTTCTATCAAATTTGATCAATATTCTATTTGTCTCTATCTTTTTTCCTTGAAAAGTTTTTAAATTTGATATTTATTTCTGATTTCACCGTTTAAGATTAAATTGGATGAGAATTAAGCTTTTTAATTAAGTCTAAGTCAAGGGTTTCACGAGTTGCAAGTTTTAGAGATTCGACCGAGTTTATGAGTTTTTCTCAAGTTGACTTGTTTTTTTTTTTTTAAGCTATTTTTTTTTTTACCTTTTTTGCTTTATTACTTTTTTTATAAATTGTCTTCTATGAGATTAGTCTCGGGCTTTTAATTTGAGTCACCAATTTTAAAAGGTTAATGCGGGTTGATTTTTCTTTTTTCAATTTTTTAGATTAATTTATTTCAATTATATCTTTTAACATTTAATTTATTTGAAATTGGTCTTCCTATCTTTTTTTGCTTTTTTTGTTTTATTGAGTTTACTTGATCGTGTACCTATGATTGTAGGGTTTGTGGGTTAACCTGAGTTGATTCATATTGTTTTTTGTGGCATGAGATTAGTTTGGGTTCATGACCAAGGTAATTGGTTTTAAAGTTTGATGCGAATTGATATTTTTTGGGTCCTTTTTTTTTAAATTAATTTATTATTCAATATTTAATTTATTAAAAATTAATCTTTGTACTTTTCTTTTCTTTCCTTTCTATTGATTTATTCCAATCTTATGTTTATAGTCACGAGATTTATGGGTTAACTCATTTTTTTCTGTTACTTTTTAATTTTTTTTTTTTTAATTCTTCAGTTGTTGAATGATTGATCTTCATCCTAGTATATCATGATTGAGTTATAGATTTTACATCTTGACTTGAGTGGGCTTGAATCGAGATTTTTTGATATTTTTTTTTAATTTTTACCTTTCAACATTTTTTTTACTAGAAAATGATATTCATCTTTTTTTATTTTTATTTTTATGAAGTTATTATGTTCTCATTTTATTTATTAGAAATTAGCCTTCAAAATATTTTTCTTATATTTCTTTCTATGATATTATCTCAATTTTATATCCAAGACCATGAAGTTTACAAATTAACTCGATTTAACTTTTAGTTTTAATTTTTTTTTAGTTTCTCCCCATAACATTGAGTTGTTTCGTATTCCGAGTAAGCTTAGAGTGAGTTCTTTCTTTTTTGTTATTTTTTATAGTTTATTTTTTTATTGTTGTATTTTTTTTTATAATTAGAAATAGTTTGATATACGTGAGTGATAAAATTATTTCTAGATAGTATTTGCCACCCTAAATTATTAGATACCCTACATTCTTTCACATAAAATATGAAAACTACCATCGTAACTATTAGTATTTATAGGTTTCATTATCATTATAAGTACCTACGAGTCTCATATTTATGTAAAAAGAGAAATAGTGTACAAAATCCATGCATAAAAACTATTATGATTTAAAAATAAAGTTTCGATTTATTATTTATCCTTTTTATATATAAAAAAAATTTAATTTGTTTTCTTATACTTAAATATCTACACTTAGGGTGCATTTGTTTCTTGAAAAGTAATTTCTAGAAAATCACTTTCTAAACTTTCATGTGTTTATTTGTCATTAAGAAAGTTGGTCAACAGAAAATACTTTCATGTTAAAGGAAAATTTGGCTTGATTTTCAAGAAAGTGTTTTCATTTTATTTTTGAGCAGAAAACACTTTCTAGAAATTGTGAGAAATTTAAAAATATCATATTATTTGATGATTATATTAAATTTAGCTCTCAAACTTTTGATTGCTATATATTTTGTTTGAATCTTTTTTTTTTTTTCAAATTCATCTCTTAAAATTTGATTTAATTTAATTTTTATATTAACTTTGGTCCTTATTTTTATAATTGTTATTTATTTTTCTCTTATTATTTTTTAATTGAAATTTTTTATCTATCAAATTTGATCCTCATTCTTTTTATTGTTACTTATTTTATTTAAAATTATTCATGAAATAATAATAATAATAATAATAATAATAATAATTATTATTATTATTATTATTATTATTATTATTATTATTATTATTTCATTATTTTTTAATTTTTTTATCTGCTAGATTTGATCTTTATTATTTTGATTATTATTTATTTTATTTGAGATGATTTATGAAATTATATTTTTTTCAATTCCATTCTCATTCAACTTTTTAATTTGTAAGATTTATTTTTTATTATTTTAATAAACTTCAAAAAAAAGAAACATTAATAAGTTATTTTTCAGCTCACTTTTCATAACATAATCAAACATTAAAAAGTGTTTTTCAACTTATTTTTTATGATATTACTAAACATAAAAAAATAATTTATTTTTTTCAAAATTCACTTTTCAAAAACACCTATTTCTAAAACAAAATTATTTTTCTACAAACAAAACGGGGCTTAAAGTTGAAATGTGCCCTTGGCAGTATACTCTATGCTCCCAACAAGGATACATAAGCATACAAAAACCTCCCCCAAAAATCTTAGTGAAAGGAAATGCCTTTCCCCCCTCCCTCTCCCCTTCCCTCTCCCTTCTTTTCCTTCCTCGTTCTCTCTTGACAAATTTCAATGGCCTTTCAATCCGATCACCAAACCCCACAGTCCATAAACTCACAAACCCTATACTACAAATCCCTCACTTCACTTTCCCTCCAAATCCCTCCAACCCCATCATCCTCCCTCCCTCTCCCTCCTTCTCTCCCTGCTTCAAAACTCATCCCCAAAACCCGTTTCCTCATCGACGGATTCCGCTTTTCCTCCCCTTCCATTACTGCTTACTTCCTTTCCCACTTCCATTCTGACCATTACACTGGTCTTTCCTCTCATTGGTCTCAAGGTATCATTTTTTGTTCCCCAATCACTACATCTCTTGTTACTAGTATCCTTAATGTCCCTGAATGTTTTGTCTTTTCGCTTCCTCTGAATCGTGCTGTTGATATTGATGGTGTTGAAGTTAGTTTAGTTGATGCTAATCACTGTCCTGGCGCTGTTCAGTTCTTGTTGAAAGTGCCCATTTGTAAGAATTTAGAGAATTTTGAGTTGTATGTTCATACTGGTGATTTTAGGTACTCTTGTGAGATGAAAGATGATGTTTTTTTGAGAGGTTTTGTGGGGTGTAATACGGTTTTTTTGGATACTACTTATTGTAATCCGAAATTTGTGTTTCCTTTACAAGAGGAGTCGGTTGATTATGTTGTTAGTGCGATTGAGAAGATAGGAGGAGAGGGGTTCAGTGGGGGTTTGGAGAAGAGGGTTCTGTTCCTCGTGGCTACTTATGTGGTGGGGAAAGAAAAGATTTTGATTGAGATTGCACGGAGGTGTAATAGGAAGGTCTATGTGGATGCAAGGAAAATGGAGGTTTTGAGGGTTTTGGGGTGCGGGGAGAGTGGGGTGTTTACAGAGGATGAGAATGAGAGTGATGTGCATGTTGTTGGCTGGAATGTCTTGGGGGAAACTTGGCCCTATTTTCGGCCGAATTTTGTGAAAATGAAGGAAATTATGGTGGAAAGAGGTTACAATAAGGTTGTGGGGTTTGTGCCAACTGGGTGGACTTACGAAGTGAAACGTAATAAGTTTGCAGTGAGATCAAAGGATTCATGTGAGATTCATCTTGTGCCATATAGTGAGCATTCAAATTACAATGAACTCAGGGAGTATGTGAAGTTTTTGAGACCTAAACGTGTCATTCCGACAGTTGGTGTGGATGTTGAAAAACTCGATAGTAAACATGCTGCTAAAATGCAGAAGCATTTTGCTGGGTTAGTTGACGAGATGGCTAATAAGAAGGAATTTTTAATGGGTTTTCTTCGTGGCTCGTCTGAGAATGATGAGAAGGTTGAAATGGATGTTGTCTCAGGCTGGAACGAGGGGCTGGCACAGGAGAAAGAGTTAGTGGAGTCGGTTGAAATGAAAGCCAATGAGAATAATGACACTGTTGCTTGTCTTAACTCCTCATCTACACTGCAAGAATCTCCTACACACACTTTAAGCATGCTAAATGATGAGGAAAGAGATAAACTCGTTCATGAATTGAGTGATTGTTTGCCCACATGGGTTACCCGAGACCAAATGTTAGATTTAATCAGCACTCATGGGAGGAATATTGTTGAAGCAGTTTCTAGCTTTTATGAACGTGAAATGGAATTCCATGATCAAGTAATTTCTTGTAGAGTAACTGTTTCTTCATCTGAGACAGTTCCATTATATGACTCTGAATCACCTTCAAAACCAGCTTCTATTAATACTGATAGTCGAAGTATGGGTTTTCTGTCAAGTCAAAACTACAAGTCACCTAGCAAGAATCCTAAACTAAAGGGTGGTAGTTCTCCTAGAAAAAGGAAGAGGAGCGTTGGCAATAAGCCTGGCAAGAAATCAAAAATTAATTCAAAGCTGGAATCTGGCGTGTCGAAGCAATCCACCATTACTAAGTTTTTCAATAAAGTTTTGCCTGATGCTTCTCAAGTTAGCGTGGTTGCATCTATATCTGAGCAATGCCCTGGAGATGAAAATTTGTTGCAAAATGATGATGTTACAGAGTCATACAGGGAGGAGGTAGATCAGTTTATTCAGATAATTGATGGCAATGAGTCAACAAGAAGTTATGCTGCCACCCTCCTCAAGAAGACAGAAGGAGATATTAACAAGGCTCTGGACATGCATTATGGTGATCCCAAGGGTAACCTTGGCAAGAGTATAGAGGCTTTGGTGGTTTCTGGCAATATGGTTGAGCGTCAGTGTGAAACTGGCTCCTCTTCTGCCAGGGAGAAAGAATTGTTTGGAGAAATAGAAAATATGGTTGATCTATCCGTTCAGGGATCACTAATAAAAAACGTGGATGCAACTCTTGTATCACTACCAACAGAAAAATATAATCCCATAGAGCATGGTTTGTCTCTTCACTTTTGAAGTTGATTAACTTACTGGTATTCTCACATTCTCTCTATGTTGCATTAAGTTCTGAAGTTACGCAGCATGCTGGAATGGTGGACAACCTGCACCATATATCCATCTTGCACGTGCTTTTGACCTGGTCGAGGCAGAAAAAGGAAAGATCAAAGCTACTTCGTTATTGTGCAATATGTTTAGAAGGTTTCCTCGTAGGCTACCCTTTTTCTTTATTCATAAAATTAAGGGATGCATTGTGGTAATACTTAGCTCAGCGGGAAGTGTCTCTTGCAATTTTTTGTGTCATGCAGTTTGCTGGCATTGTCTCCTGAGGATGTGTTGCCTGCTGCCTATCTGTGCACAAATAAGATTGCTGCTGACCATGAAAATGTGGTTAGTGGTCTTCTTTCTTGAATTTTGTGTTTGCTTTTATCAGTCATGGGATTTAATTACATTCCATCTTCTTTAGGTCTCATTGTGCAAATTTTTAACATTTTGGTTGCAATTATTCCCATTACTTGTGGAACATTTTATTTCTGGCTTGAATGATCTCCAGATTATGAATTTCTCATATATGTTTTCTGGGTCAAATATTTAGAATATACATATGCTATGTAATAGCATTATAATCATGTTCTATTTGCTAGGAGATATGGACATGTTTCTTCTCTTCTTCTGAGAATGAGATATGGACTTACATGCCCACCTATGGTTTAATAGCATGAACTTTTTATGTTTTCATAGCTGAGCTAGCATCAGTAATTCTTTTTTCACCATGTGTTTCTCAGTTGCCTATAATTCAACTGAATCTTGGTCCAGTCCAAAAGCTAAGCCTTGGTCTTAAAGTAGTTGGGTTCAGTTGCATGGATCCATTTTTCCCCATTCTTTTGTCAGGGCTAAACCAAACCTTCTGTAATTAATTAATCTTTTTATCACTGGGCTCACGTCTTGCTTCATTTAATTCTCCTACCTCTCATTTGCTCTGCTTCCCAGTTGCATGTTTTTACTGAAATGCAATTGGAGATGCTTTATAACTCCAGGGTTGAGGGCTTGGTGATTTTCTCTGAAATAGAAGAAAGAAAGATGTACCAATGAGCCTCGAATTTTTCAGGAACTAAACATAGGTGGAACCTTGGTTACATCGGCTTTGGAAGAGGCATGTGGAACAAACCGGTCTAAAATAAGGGAAATGTACAATAGTATGGGGGATCTTGGTAGGAAAAAAAATCCTTCAATCTTTGATCTATAATGATTTTTTTTATTAGTTTCAATTTCCTGCTATTTTTTTTCCTATCAGTATGCCTGATGAACAAATATATTGTTTGTGGTTAAAGGTGACGTTGCTCAAGTATGCAGACAAACACAGACATTACTGGCTCCTCCCCCTCCCCTTCTTATTAAAGATGTATTTTCTGCGCTGCAGAAGATAAGGTATGGCCAGGTTTGTGATTTAAGATAGAACTGCAACTTTAATGGGATTTTTGGGATGGCTATGAGGATTGTTTTCTGATGTCCTAATTGAACATGTTCGGGATGTGTTTTCTGGTGATGACACTCATTAACAGAAGTGAACTCAGCTTTAGGAGGCAAGAATCAGGCAAATTTCTTACTAGTAAAGGTTTTTTTTCGTTGATAAATTTTGAGGGGACTGTTAAAGCTTTAATGGGCTTAGGCAGTCAAGTATCATCTTTACTTCTCTCTCTCTCTCTCTCTCTCTCGTGATATTGTAGCAGATATCACTAGACAATCTAATGGTGAAAAGTCATAGAAGGAGATCATTACCAATTCCAAATAAGATTGCAAAAACAAAATTTTTCTGTGGATTCTAGTGGCTGCTGGATGAAGGATTGCATCCTTAATGATCTATTGTTCTGATCCATGCTGGTATTGCCTAGAAGTTGAACAATCTTACACTGGAAGTAACTGATTATGTTTGCAGCTTCTTTGTCTAAAAGTTAGAAATTAAATAATCGCACAATTATGTTTACTTCTTCTAATTTTAAATTCCTAGATGATTAGAGTAATATGAAAAAGAGTGTGATGATCCATATATATCTAACCTATCACAAAGTTTACAGGGAAGCTCATTGTCACGCAAGTCATTAGCTTCATTCACATTTTTCTCATGTAAGATTCTCCAGTGTACAAACAGGTAGCGGAAGTACTGGTCGAAAGAAGAGCCTCATTGTGAATCTTATGCGTTCTTGTAGGGAGAAGGAGATGAAGTTTATTGTCAGAACTTTGGTAAGAGTCCTGAACAACCTTTCAGGATTATGACCATAGTAGGTATTCTATAATCATTTTATTATTCAAGTAGATAAGCTACTGGTCTTTGCTGCTCCTATCAAACAACATAAGGAGACATGTTTTAGGGACTTTGATAATTGCTGATTTACCTAATCTAGCTGTGGATTTGAAAAGGTGACAGGATGATTTTACTCCTGAAATCCTAGTTCAGTTTAATAATCTTTTTCACATGGATCTGTACTTGCATCCCGTTGTCTATCTTTATGCATTGAGTTTTCCCTATCCATACATTTTTTTTAGGAAGGAAGATGAATGCATTGATAATATTATCATGCTTTTCTTCTAGTCCATCTTAATTCTTATTCTTTCTGGACTCTGTTGTGCCCTTCAGTTATTTTGTAAGGGTTACTGACTACTCGCGCACACCACAGAATTTAAGATCTCATTTTTTCCATAGTAAGGCCAGGGAAATTTGCATCTTGTACTCTCTTTTTGGATGTCTGATCTGAGCATTTAGTTCTAGGAGTTGATCTTCATAATTTGTTGTTTTACTTGTCTTTCTCCATAAGTTCTTGTGATGGAATCAACCGAATAAAACTCTATTTGGAAATCTTCTGCAGTAGCACTTCAATCATATTGTCTTTGTTAGTCAATTTAAAACCATTCATATGATTTGATTGAGGTTAGTTTCTGGTATCAGTAATTTATTTTTCTCTGAAGGTAATTGTACTCTTGTAATTTCTGGATTTGATGGAAAGAGATTTTAGCAACTGTCCTTAAGCGGGTAATTTATTGCTATATTGAGTCTATTTCCCTACGAAATAGTCAATCCCCCACCCCCCTCTTGGGAGTCTTACACTACCTGGGATTTGGGTTATTAATAGCTGACATACAGAAAACGTTTCCATTTATGTAAAGAAAAGATGGAAGTCTGTTGAAAAATATCAGTAATTCATCAACTTAAATAAAAAGAGAATGATAGAAAAAATTGCAGCTTTGTTGTTTAGTTGCTTGTGATCAGGCACCTTAATACATGTATAGCCCATTTATCTTTTATTCTAAATTCATAGAGATATGAAAGGCAAATATTGAAATACTTTTTAAAAATCTGCTGTGCTGTAGTTTTTTTTTATTTTTCTTGCTATATGAACAGGTAAGGAATTTACGGATTGGAGCAATGATGAGAACTATCCTACCTGCTTTAGCTCAAGCTGTTGCTTTGAATTCCTTTTCTTCTGATGAATGTAAAGCTGAGAATGTGAAGGATAAACTTCAGGTTTGGTTTCTAATTTTTATATACCCTGATGCTTGATAACAACATTTTTCTTTTCTTTTCTTTTTTCCCCATTTGCTTTACTTGATTTAGCTGTATTATATTAAAGTAATGTATTATTTTTATGCAGTAAATGGTAGGTTGAGTGATTTCTGACCACTCATGTACCTTGATGCTAAATGAACTTTTGTCCACTTTCTATGAAATGTTCAACTTACATTTCTATACACTTTGATGTTGGTGTTCTGTATTTAAATTGTTAATCCAATATTTCTGTTACTGTTAGTACATTTCCACAGCAGTGATTGAAGCTTATAACATCCTTCCTAGTCTGGTAAGTTGCTTGTATTTGACTCAGTCATTTTCGTTATTCTTTTGATGTTTTCAATGTGTTCTTCAGATAAATCATGCCAGATGTTCTAACAGGATTTGGTTGTTCCTTCACTCATAAGTGAAGGCGTTGGATTTTCATCGTCAACTTTATCAATGGTTGCTGGGATACCTCTTAAACCAATGCTTGCAAAGTACAGATTTTTTTGAATCATTTAAAGCTTATTATTTGTTCATACTGCTCATTAAATATACTGTACTAATTCCTTGACTCATTGTGTGCTTTTGGATGATAGAATTACAAATGGAGTTGCTCAAGTACTAAAGCTCTTTGAAAATAAAGCTTTTACATGTGAATACAAGTGCGTGCTCCTCTTTTCATGACTCTTTTTTTAAGATTTTTTCCATTTCTTTCTACGCGCTTTTCCCTTTTGATGATGGTTAGGTACTGGGTTTGTGAAGAAAACCTAGTGGTCACATCAATGTCTGCCAACTAGCATTTTATGCTTACAACAGTGGAGATTCCGGGTATCACAATGATTAGAGATATTGATAATTACTTTAAGAGAACAGTAGCATTTGTAAAGCCTTCATAGAAATGAAAGAGCCTTGATGTAAGCAAAGATGATACATGTAGCTGATCAATCTCCAGAACATCATTCAATGCCATAATAACTACAAATGTCATTGTTCCTAGCAATATGGTTTTAAATTGCAGCTTGAACTTGAAAATTGTGGTCATATTTGTTCCTGCAGCTCTTTGATTTATGAAAAGTCACCATTAGAAACTGTACCTTTTTTACTTGAATCTCCTGTCTTTTTAGTATGTTTTTTAGTTGTTACCATCAAGATAAGCTCTTCGCCAGATATTTTTATGCACTCAGCATTGTGGAGCTCTTCTTCTAAGAATCATAGTTTAATTGCTGTCTTTCATTGATTGAGTTGGGAAAACATGTTATGCACAGTATGTGATATCCTATTTGGTTTTTTATTTCTTAGATTAATGGAGGATTTCTCATGGAACATGTTTCTGTATGTATAATTTCAGATACGATGGTCAGCGTGCCCAAATTCACAAAATGCCAAATGGCACTGTACGTATCTATTCACGAAATGGGGATGAAACAACGTCTAGGTTTCCTGATTTGATCAAGATAATTGAGGAATCTTGTAAACCTGCTGCAGTGACTTTAATAGTGGATGCAGAGGTTATATATTTTACAGTGGAAAGTTTTTTAGTTCTTTTTGTGAATTTTATTTAATTATTATGCTTCAGCTTACATTACATTAGTAAATTATTGTTCCTGAACTGGACAAGATCCAATTGTGTATAAAACTAGCAGTGCCTTTTGGATCAGGTAGTTGCAGTTGATCAAAAGAATGGCTGCAAGCTTATGTCCTTTCAAGATCTATCTTCAAGGGAGAGAGGGAGCAAAGATTCTTCCATTGCTGTGAATAAGATAAAGGTTTGATCTATTGTCAGTTATAGGTAACTAGCATGCGTTGTGCTAGCCACTAGGTGTTTAGAGTGTTTCTGGGTGTGGGAATAAGCTTAATGTCTTCTTAAAGTGATGGAAAATGTTTGTTTAAGCCTGATGCTGGTGAATGAATAATTAGTGTGCCTGGCGGGCTGAGAAAGCAAGAAGAGAATGGGGGCATAGTCCAGTGTTGGGTTTAATTGCCTAATATCTTACTTTATGAAACATCATTTTCCTTTTTCTTGTTGATGTGATATGGTCTTATTTCATTTTCAGTGATGGTAACTAATCTGATTTTGTATTTTCTCTTATGTTTCCACTACACGCAGGTTGATATATGCGTGTTTGTCTTTGATATCATGTTTGCTAATGGAGAACAGTAATTTCTTGAACCTTCTCTTGGAATTTCTATACATGTCTCAATTTTTAAGCTACCAGATACAATTTTGTGAGAATTGGATTTGAGATTATTTGTGGTTATGCAGCTGAGCTAACCGGTTTGGTTACTTACATTTTGAAAAAAAAAAAAACTAAAGGGAAGTTACTATAACCCAAGCACAAAAAACTATTCATTATAATAATGTAATTACTAAATTTTCCTTTGTTTATTAAAACTTTGAACTAAACATGGGGGCAAGATAGTTTTTTTCACCATGACACAATTGTTTTTTGCAAATTATATGATGTTAGATTGATTATTTTGTTTTTTTATAGTAAAATTACTAATTAAACCATGGAATAAAATAATCTAATGCTTACTACCTGAGGACTTTTTTCTATTTTTAAAATAGTGTAATTACTTTAATACTTTTAAAGATAAAACTAACAAAACTCTCATTTAAGGATTTTTATTGTTTGACATTGTTTTTATTGTAAATTCCAAGGGTATTCAGGAGTATTGTTGTAAATTACATTTATTAAATATAATTAAAAAAAACATTGTTGGCGCGTGTTGCGGATGACCCCACATGGTTTGGCGTCGGTGGCCATTTATTCGCCCCCCCCCCCCAATCCTTCTCTTCTAGCCTAGATTCTCATGTCAACCTCTTAAAAATTCAGTAACAACTTTTTTAATTTGTTGATTTTTTAGATTTGGTTCATTCTTTTATTATGATTTTTTTTTTTATCTTGAATAATTTATAAAATTGGTATGCCTTTTTAATTTGTTGATTTTTTATTATGATTTTTTTTTTATCTTGAATAATTTATAAAATTGGTATGTCTTTTTAATTTCATAACTTTTAAATTTTTTTCGTTCAAATTTGATCTTTGTTTTTTTTTTTAATCATTTTATAAATTGATTTTATTTTATGATTTCATCCTTTGTTTTTTTTTCTAATTAAATTTAATCCCTATTATTTTGATTGCTATTTTTTTTTTCTTTTACAAGTTTTTATTTGAAATCATTTTTTAAATTGATTTTATTTTATAATTTCACCCTCCTTGTGTTTTTTTCCCCTGTCAAATTTAATCCCTATTCATTTAATTGTCAATTATTTTGCTTTGATAAGTTTTTAAAATTGTTTCATAATAAATTTTTTCTGGATCTAGGGTTTCACATATTACAAGTTTTTAAGATTTGACCAGGTTTGTGATGTTTTGCTGGTTTGCTTGTTATTATTTTTTCCCCCCTTTGTCTAAGCTAATATTTTTTTCACATTTCATCATTTATTGTTTTTCAATTTAATTACCTTTACAAATTTCAATTGAAAATCGGGTTCTTTTAGTTAACTTGCTTTTTATTGAATTTGTTGTTTTTGGTCGTTGTTTTCTATTCTTTTTTTTTTTTTTTTTTTGTATTCTTTAAATCTATTTTTTTTTTCAAATCCATTCCTTTAATATTTTGAATAATATTTTTTAAAACAATTTATAAGGTTAGAATTCTTTTTCTATTTTTCTAGGATTTTTCAATAATTTTAAAAATGACCCGGGTTTTCTTTTGTTTTTTTTTTTTTTAATTGTTGCTTTTTATTGGATTTATTTTGGCTAATCAATAGTAAATTGGTTAGGAATTAGTTTTTTTTTTTTTTTTTTATTCAGGCCAAATCTAAGATTTAATGGGCTGCTAGTTTGAGATTTTTGTCTAGGTTTAGAAAGTTTGCCCAAGTTTTTTGGGTTTTCTTTTTAAAAGGTTATGTTTTTTTTAGTTTTATCGTTCAATATTTATATCATTAGTGATTATGTTTTTTTTTTGTTTAATCCGCCTTCTTTATGATTTTTTAACCGTGTATTTTTTGGTTGTTTTCTTTCTTTTAAGGTTTGTCCATATATCAGTGTTTTTTTCTCAAGTAACGTCTATGCCTTGAGTAACATTTTTTTAAAAAAAAAAAAAAAAAACACATGTGCATCATAAAATTATAAATGTTTTATCTTTTAAATTTAGTTCCTATTTTTTTTATTGTTATTTTTTTTTTGTTTGGGATCATTTCTTAGATTTGTTTTTTACAATTTTATCATCCATGGGGTTTTTTACTATTGAATTTAATACCCATGCTTTTTGTTGCTATTTTTTTTTTCAAGTTTTAAAATTGATTTTTTTTTTTGCATCCTTTAAAATTAAATTGGTTAGGAATTAAATTCTTGATTTTTTTTTCTTTTTTAAATTTATTTATTTTAATTTCTTCTTTTAACATTTATGTATTAAAAATTGATCTTCGTATTTTTTTTTAACTTTCCTTTCAAGCGGTCCTTTTTTTTTCTTTTATTTTTATTAGTTTATCTCAATTTTATTTCCACTGTCATGGAGTTTGTTAGTTAAACCTAGTTTAATTAGGGTTTTTTTTCTTGCCTTCTTTTTGAAAAAAAAGTTTCAGTTTTGTTTTTAAACATTGAGTTTTTCAACTCTAGGATGGGATCATGTTGGTTTTTTTACCTTATTTTTTGTTATCATTGTTTTATATTTTTTAATTTATATTATTTAAATTATCGATTTGATAACTTGGGTCTCAGATTTTTTTTCTTAGAATTTTTTTCTTAAAAAAAAAAAAAAAACCCAGCCCATGGTAAAGCGTGTGCCACAAATCTAACAGTTAACTATGGTAGTTGTGTCATGTCGCTAGCTGTAATTAACATGAGATTAAGGCTTCATTGAGTTGAGATTCCATTGTCAGTGCTATAGGAAGAGGATAATTATCAAGGCAATCAGATAAACTAGTAGATATGGACTTTTACATGTAATATTTATTCTCAAAATCATTAATCTAAGAAGAGTCTAGATTCCATCAGAAGATGAAATTTTGTTGATATCGCAAAATTAAATAATTAGATCATTATCACTCCTGATCTGACAACAAGGTTTGGAGCTTTCTGTTCCAGTTTTTAAGATACCGAATCAGTTATGAAAGTGCTTTCATTGAGTGTGGTTCCCAACTTTTAAGAATCAATCGAGCCAAACGGATTAGGTGGGCTAAATTTCACTCTTTCCAGAAGTTGATTGCTATTTAAACTGGCTAATCTTCTGTTGCAGGCTGTTGGAGCTTCCTCTCCGCCAAAGGCGACAATGTATGCATTTTTCTTGGTTCTTTGAAGATGTATTATTTTCTTTTATTTAACTGGATAATAACTTCTTTTCCCTGAAGTGTTGCGTGTTTCAACTCTAACCCTCTTCTGTAATAACACAGACTTGAAAGACTTGTTTTGTGATGAGAGATTAGGTTGTTTTGAATATGCAAAGGAGATGACGGTAACTGCTGTAATTTACCAGTTCACATAATCAGTTCTTTTCAGTATTTTAACTGGCTCTATGCTTTGTAGGTTGAAGCACAGGATGCTTGTTTGACCAATGAGGCAACATTGACCAAGATGAAATCTTTCCTTGAAGATGCTTTGCGGTCCTCGTGTGAAGGGATTATGGTGAAATCTCTAGATATCGATGCTGGATACTGTCCATCAAAACGGACTGACGCATGGTTAAAGGTTTGATGTTTTATAGTTTTTTTTTTGTTATCTTACTACATAAAAATATAAGGATGATTAGTTACTGGTTGAACTGATGTTTCTTTTGCAGGTCAAGAAGGATTATGTTGAAGGACTGAATGATTCTCTTGATTTAGTCCCGATTGGTGCTTGGCATGGAAATGGGAGAAAAGCAGGATGGTAGTAACCTCTTCTTTTTCCTCCCCTTTCATAACAGGGTTTCCTGGAAGATTCTTGTGTCATATTTTCTTCTACTTTCTGTTTGCTATGATATAAATACACAAGAATTAAATTTATTTTGCTGTTATTGATAAACCGCAATGAAATCATTCTGAACAAGGTGGAGATCGGGGTCTGTACTACAGTACTTGAGTTCAAAAATTAAGGTCAAAGAATGTAGTTTCAGGAAAAAGAAACTGAAGGAAGAAAAAGGAAAGAAAAGTTTGAATGTGCTGTTATGTTCTTTTCTATTCCATGCACTTTCCAAGTATTTTTTGGGTGTATCCATGACATGTTAAAGTGATGTTGCTACCCTTGATTATCTGACTTTTATTATGTTGCAGGTATAGTCCATTCCTCATGGCATGTTACAACCCTGAGACTGAGGAATTCCAAAGTGTGTGCCGTGTCATGTCTGGGTTCTCAGATGCTTTTTATATAGAGGTAAATGGATTTCATGATTCTTATGTAGATAAGTCTATGCGTATGGGCATGCTATCAAGGGTATCGTGGATTTAAACAGAATTGTCATTAGAAGACTCTTAATTTTTAACATTAAGGGGAAGTACCTTCTGATCTTAAATAAATCTTGAGCAAATTGACATAAACATACTTTCTTCCCAATTATTTCTTTATGAACTTTCTTCCCGAGAATTAGATGATGAACTAGAGAAGAGTGGTGGCGCTGTGCATATTTCAGTTAGCCATCTGGGTTTCCACGAGGAGGAGAGTACACTGCTATTTACATAGATAGTCAATTCAGCTATGTTAGGAGATTCTCTGATACTTACTACCTGTAGTGTGGATTTTTGGATCAGTAACCCAACAGGTGAACCTTTAGAGTGCAATTCTTATTCTCACAAAAAAAAAAGTAAATAAGAAAGTAAAGAATGCAATTCATGCACATGTAAAATATTTGAAAAAATTAAGAAAGCATTTCTTCCTCGTTGCTTAGCGTCGAGACTGATTTGCCTTACTCTCTGGAGTCTATCATTCTAATCCTCCAAGGTAATAACCGAGTTGCAGATGAAAGAATTCTTCTCTGGAGATAGGATCTTGGCCAAGAAGCCACCATACTATCGAACTGTGGAGGTGCCGGATATGTGGTTTTCTCCAGAAGTTGTTTGGGAAATAAGAGGTGCTGACTTTACAATTTCACCCGTTCACCAGGCTGCTGTAGGTTTGGTTCATCAATCTCGTGGTATCTCAATCAGATTTCCAAGATTTATTCACTCCGTATCGGATAGAAATCCAGAGGAATGTAGCACAGCAGCAGATATAGCTGAAATGTTTAATTCTCAAACAAGGAAGATGGACGTGACAGCTCAAAGATGATTATTATCCCAGCAATCTCTACATAAACCTTGCCTTTGTTGCCTCCAATTTCTTGTTTATAAGATGGCCTGTTGCCATGTTTTGTAGCCTCTTTTGGCTATTGCATAGCCTTGTGATGATGAAAACATGATGCTTAGTCAATTTTCGAATCATTATTGATTGAGAGCCGGAAGTTATTTTAAAAGAAATTTTTATTATTTTCTTTGTTTTGAATTAAAATTTTAATGTGTTGATAATAAAAATAAATTTTTAAAAATTAAAAAAATATATTCTTGATGTATTTTTAAATAAAAAATAATTTGAACTTTTTTTTTTAACTATAATTCTAAATCGGTTTTGAATGTGTTTTGTTGTGCATTATTATTTTTAGGTCTTGTGGTTTAATTGTTTTTTTTTTTTTTAATTTCAATTATTTTGAACTTTAAATTATTTTTTATATATATTTTTGGATAGAATATTAATGTTAAAAATAATTTTTAAAATAAACATATATATATATATATATTTATATTTTAATTTTTTTCTAAATGAAAAGGCGCTTTCACCACACTTCAAATCCAAATAGATCTTTTTGCCTCATCTTCGGCTATTCTATGTGGCCATGAAACTTTAATCCTTCTGTCAATTCCAATATATTTTATCCACTTGTTAGGCCCAACATTGGTTCGCCATGTCTAAAATATTTGCTCGAGCACTGAGCCTGCTTGGAACTTTGAGTAAATTATAACTTACATCCCTGTCATTTTGATATTTTGCAAGTTATAGGAACTAACTAGTATATTAACTGATCTTTGTAGCAGGTTAATATTCATTTTTTTTAAAATATAAAAAAATTATTATATTTAATGTTTTAAGCGTCTTGGGTTAGATAGTCATGTAAGACTCAAGCGAATAGGATTCAACATTCATGCTATATCTAAGAGCCTTGAATTTTGTAGCAATGTCAGACCCAAACGAAATAGATTTAGCGTCTTGAATCTTAACAGTCATGCCAGACTCACGGTACTTGGGTATGACACCCGTGTAATTTAGGTCTTGCTTATTTTTTAGACTTAAGCAAATATGCATCCAATGCAGCTTTTTAAATTTAAAAATAATAAAACTATAAAAATACTAAAATTTCTCTCGTGATTATATAAAATTACACAAAAAAATAGTGTGAAAAAAAAAAAATACCCCTATATGCGAAACTTATTTTTTATCTTTTCCAAGGCTAGAGATGTATTTTAAATATTTAACAGTTTGTGAAAGGTCAAAAAACATGAACAATAGGTCTTAATTTTGTTAACCTTGGGGATAGAATAATATTTTTTACTATGCAAATAATCATCAAAAGACTTACCATACCTCGCTGAAACATTTAATATCAATGAGCCTATGAAAAATACTGAAATACTTACACAACTAGGGCTTCAATTTTTTTCAACCAAAAGGCAAAATGATAGCTTAACTTTATATGAAAAGACAACATTAGTCTCATCTCAAGCTTTCAAAGCTTGGAAAATCCAATATACAAGTCTACAGTGAAGTGTGTCTTGGTTCACAGTACATTTGCACATGGTTGTCAAACTCACGTTTGGGTCTGACACCAAACATGGTTTTCAGACCCAAGCTTGGAAATGTGGTTGTCAAACCTAAGTAAACAATAAATAAACAGAGGATAATTGTGCATTTCAGTTGTCAGGAAAGAGAAAAGAAAGAAAAAACGCCAACAATCAATCATCGGTGGCAATCCAACCATGATGTCTACAAACGCTACATCATGTGGAGGAGGACACATCTGTACATCTAGTTATATGGCAGATGGCTGGATTTGGTCACCGGAAAATGTCTCACGTGCCTCCTTAATGGTGCGAGTGTCGTCCACTTGATGTAGCTTTTCGATTAAAAAATAAAAAATACAATGTGAAAATACTAAAATGCCTCCCATGGTCCTCTTAATTATACAACATACCTATGTAAATTTCATTGTCACAATCTATGGTAATTTATGTCTAAAGTTATAGTAAAATCTCCACGTCATTTCGCTTTCTTTATAGTTGATTTTCAATTTGAATAATCATTGAAAAATTAAAAAAGAAAAGAAAATTAATCATCCATTGTAACTTTTTTTCTTGACAAAAAAAAATATAGCCAACTTTCAAACTTGAGCATCGACATGTTTGATGAAATATGTGAGATTTTTGTTAATTACTTGTTTTCAGAATATTTTTTATTAAGTAATATCCACGAAACATTATTACAGATAGGATTTGTTTAGTTCAATATATCATTATTCTTAAATAATATAGATGATATTAGTTGTAAATTTATCAAAATAACTAATATATTAAAACACATAGAGATTTCAGTGTGGCTATAGATTTAGTTTACTATTCACTACAATAGTAGAGTGACATTTATTGCCTTGGCAAAAAAAATTGCATGCCTTTGATTTAGGGATGTTTTGGTATTTTTACACAAGCTATTTGTGTGAGAGTATTTTTTATTGTGCAGTATTTTTATGAACAGTAAAATAATAAAAATATCCCCTGAGTAAAAAAAAAAAAACAATTCTATCATGTAGGGGTATAATTGGCATTTTTGTATACAATTCAATTACAAATGTATCATTGTATCTAAAAAATTTAATGCAAAGGGATAAGGGGTATTATCGTCTTTTAGCTCTGGTTTTTTGTTAAATGTTGGTTTGCATGAGGGTAGTGCAATAATTTACTATTAAAATAATATTTTTAATTAAAAAAATTGTCGAGTATTATGCATGCGCTAGCTAGTGAGAGACACCATGTCTTTGGGGTGGCGTGTGTGGTGTCTTCCAGTGGTCAAAAATAAAATTCCACCGTATAATCTGATTCCATGTCGTTTCCTCTTCCATTCTAATTAATGCATGTGGTTCAAATATTACTAGTTTATCGACAGTGATCCTTTTTTCTCTTCATTTCTCTCTCCTACCCCAATAAATAAATTATGCTCCTTAGTGTTATTGGTATTACACATTCAGTCTTTTTTAATTTTGATTTGTATATTTTTGTCACTTTCCATTTTGTTAAAGTTTTATATGATTTCACTTTAACTTTTGATTTCTAATTTGTATATATAATAATTTTTTATCCAATCCTTCTGCTTTTAATTTTGATTTTTTCCCCCTTTGTTCTTTTGACAAAGTTTTTATGACTTTTAATTTTATTCTTCAAATCAAGTTTATGAATTTGATTTTTTTCAATGATAATAATAATGATTTTAGTTTGATCTCTCTTATTTTGATTTATTACACTAATAATAATTGTGATAATAAAAACCACAATAATAGTGGTAATGAAAATAAAAATAATAGTATCACTAATACTATTAATAATAATAAAATGAGTGATGATGATAATAATAGTGACAATATTATTAGTACGAGGAAGAGTAGTAGTAGTAAAGATAATTATTATTATAGTAATATTAATATTAATATTAATAATAATGATGATGTTAGTAACTAGTAATAACAATAACAATTAATAGTAATTTTAGTTATGAAGACAATAGTAATAGTAGTAGCAGCAATAGTAATAATAATAATAATGTTAGTTATGATGATGATGATAGTGGTAATGATGATAATAATAACAATAATAATAATAGCAATAAACATTTGTTATCCCGTGTTAACTTATATTAGCGTTGTTACAAATTTGTCATAGCTAGTTTTTATGTTATTTTTTTATCTCATTTTAATACCTAAACATTATTTTTTGTATAAAAAAAATAGTCTGACTTTGCATGAAGCGGGAGAAACCAAGGCTAGTTTTTATTAGGCCAAAATTTTTTTATATTTTTTTAAAATTTCCTGTCACATAAAGAAAACTAGAAGAAGAAGAGGATGAGAAGGAGGAGGACATGAAAAAAAGAAAACATTCTTATCTTTTATCTTTTATTTGCTTGACCAAAAACAACCAAAAATCAAAATTAAGAGTCCAATATGAATAAAAAAGAAAGAAAGATATTCTGTAACATAATAAAATAAATGAAAGATTAATAAATAATATATTATTTTGGAGGTGAAATTTCATAACATTGATTTATAAAAAAAAAAAAAAACCTAAAAGAAAAGGTGAAAACATTGTTCAACTAGACAAATTGCACCATGGACAGGAATAGTATTTTCACCTTCTTGCCCTTTTAAAAAAACTAACAGGCTAATAGGTAGGGTAAAATCATCTTTGCAATTGGATCATTTTGGTATTTTTAAATTAATTGGGGACATAATGGGTATTTTATGTTTCAATGTCATAGTAAAATTACATCGCTACCTTAAAAGAAATAAATTGTTAGCTTCTATTGAGGATTATTTTTGTATTTTCATATAAAATATAAAAAGTAAAATAACTATTTACCCTTGGAATAAAAAAAAAACTGCCAATGGGCCTTTTTTGTATTTTTTTTTATTCAAAATACACAAAAAATAGACATAGATGCCCTTGAAGTTAAATTTTTTAACCCTTTGGTCAGAGGGTATTTTCTTCATTGTGTAGCTTTTTATTTCTTCTTTGTAATTAATGAGTTAAGGTGAGGTAGTTTAGTATTTTAATAAATAAAAAGTATTATAAAAAACACATTGTGCACGCGTCAGCCACTCTATTGTCTTTGGACGACGCATGTGACTGATTCTAGTTGTTAAAACTGCTGTTTCGAGGTGGTGTTCGGTTCATCTCAAGCGTTTTCTCCATAAACAAGCGATGCATGCACAAAAAGAATCTCCAATTTGGCATTGGAGGCCATTCCTTTTTTTCCTTTTTTTTTCCTCTTTCTTTTTTAGTGTTTGTGCCTACCCTACATTTTTTAAAATCATGCACTAAACTTCTCTTTCTTTTTTGTTCGTCTTTAATCTTATAGTTATTATTTGTTTTATTTGAATTAATTTATAAAATTAAAATTTTATTTCAATTTTATCTTGTAATAACATGCCCAAACACGCAAGGCAGGAGGAACCACTTTAAGGGAGGAAAAAGTGAAGAGAAAAGGAGTTGCCATCAATCATTCATTTTCTAGGTGTGATTAGCCACCTAATTAATTTCTATTGATTTAAATAAGTTCCAAACTTTAATCTACGTGAACTAAAATTAGAATTTGAGAGTTTGCTTGTGTTCGGAGAAGGTGTCGATACCCTTAAAACACTTATTCCAAAGAACAGTTACCCACAATACAAAAAAAAAGAAAAAAATTGGCTTTTATTGATTTCTATTATTTACTTCCTAAAATCTTAATGTTTTTTTTATGTTATTTTTTTCAATTATTGTCGGATATCTTTTAGGATCCTTAACATTTTTGGTAGGAGCATGTGGGATACCCTCCAATTTTTTTTATCTTGCAAGAATTACGTTTTTTTTATTCAATCAATTTTTTTTAAGGTTTTTGTAATTTACCAGAACATTTGGTAGAATCCGAAAACTAATCTCACTTTAGTTATAATTATTACCTTTAGTGTTATATATTTTATTGTTCTCCAATGTGGGTTTTTTTTTTTAAGACCTCCCAACATATTTGATGGGATCCAAAAATTATTTTCTCACCCCAGGAATTATTTTAGAAAATCATCTTGCAAATTTCCTAAAATTCTTTCATCAGGTAATTCTTACAACAAAAAACATTTATAAATACTCAAGTTGTTAATTAAAAATATTCATTATTATTTCAATATCTTTAGATACTGAGTTCTTATTAAGATTCCCCAACTAGTTTGATGGGATCCTAAAATCATTTCGTAAACCCCCCCTAAAATTCCATCATCAGATGATTTTTATTGTAAAATTATTTATAAGTGCTAAAGTTATTAACTAAAGATATTTCTTAATATTTTTTGTTACTAATTTTCAACATTTAAGTGAAATCTCTGAAGTGCATCTAGTGAGTTTCTAAAATTATTTTTTCATTTGGGAAATTGTTTTAAGAAATCATCCTGCAAACCTCCTAAAATTCCTCTGGAGGATGATTTTTATTATAAAATTATTTGTCAATGTCAAAACTACTAATTAATAATATGTTAAACATATTTTGCAAATTAGTTCATAAACTTTTAGATTGCACAAAAGGGGATGTTATGTATGCATTTTTTTTTTTTTATCACTGGAGTTATTTTAAGTCAGAGATTCAAACAAATGTTAGGTAAATGGGTATAATCTCGAATTTTTTATTTTTTTTTTATAAAATCAGGTATCTACGATCCTCATTTATTTTTTTACTTTATCAAATTTGATTTTTATTCTTTTAATTTTTATTTATATAATATAAGATAATTTTTAGAATTGAATTTTTTTTACAATTTCACCCTCCATTATTTTTTTTCCTATTAGATTTCATCCTCGTTCTTTTAAAATTTTTTTTCTTTGCAAAATTTATAGATCAATTTTTCTTAACTGATTTCATCCTTCAATATTTAAATGGTTTGGATTTGAGTTTATTGGTTAAGCCTGTTTCTAGAATTTCACTTGTTGCAAATTTTTAAAATTAATCAAGCTTTAAAGGTTTCACTTTGAATTGCTTTGTTTTATTTATCATTGTTTTTAAGCCAATGTGTTTTCGATTCAACCCTTAACATTTATTTAAATAAAGATTGAGTTTTATTTGTTTTCTAACTTTTTGCGTCCTTTATTTTTTTTATTTAATTAGATTATCTTGGGTCTTTTTATTTATTATTGTTTATTAAATTTAATTTTAAAAATAAATTTATTTTTAAGCTAAATATAATTGATTGATTGAATATAGACAAAAAATCACTTACTTTTGTTTTTTTTTTTCTTTTAAGGAACATTGCCCTAACGACATATAATGTTTTTTTATGTTATTATACAACATTTATAGTGGAATGAATGAGATTTGAGTCTTTATTGATCTTTTTTTTTTTAGTATTATATCAACAGCTCATTTATTTTATTTAATTGTTATCAAATGTTTTTTATAAGGTTTATTTGCTATAATTGCCTATGATTTAAATCAATTTATTACATTATTCAATCTTATTAAATCTAATTAAATTTATAATTCAAGTATCGGTTTTTATTGCTTCTTTAAAAATATTACCATTTTCTAAGCATCCTTGTTATACATTGAAAAAAATTTTAACCTGCACATGGCACGGCGCAAATCACCGAACTAGATGGGACTAAAATGTAAAATTTGATAAATCGAGCATTTCCAGCTCGGCCCTGGTGATATCCTGAGGCTCCCTCCCAAATCAATTCCCGCTCCCTCATTTCAATTCTCCCGCCATTCCCAAACATTAATAACAAAAACCCTAAAACAGAATTCAATTCCAAGTAACCCTATAATCACTCTCGATTTTGTGATTAGGCTTTCTTCTGTTTTGGGTTTTAGATGAAGGTTTTAGAACCTTAGGGTTTATGTGCTTTGTTTTGATTTGATTTGATAGAAAGACGGTGGATAATGAGTGCAGTGAATCTTACTAACGTTACCGTACTAGATAATCCGGCGCCGTTTTTGTCCCCGTTTCAGTTCGAGATCTCTTATGAGTGTTTGACTCCTCTTAAAGACGGTACCTTTCTCACTGTGTTTTAATCTGTAGTGCCTTTTCTTTTTTTCTTTTTATTAATTTTATTAATTAAAGTTTGAGTTGTTGAGAAACAACATTGTTTCTATGGATTCTGAACCAAAAATGTGATATGGGTTTTGATTTAAATCCTTAAAGAGGTGGTTTTTCTAGCCCATTGAGTTTGCTTTTTTTTTTTTTTAAAAAAAAAAAAAAAAATAAGCTGTTTTTAGGGATTTAGGTTCTGGTGTCAGAAGTTTGTTCTTTAAATAATTTTAGTGATTTGTATGCGTTGTTAAATGTGTTTTTTTTTTTTTTTTTTTTTTTTTGATCTTGAATTGAAATCAAAGATGGTTTGGTTTTAGTGACAGGGCCTGTTATTGTTGTGCATCTGACCTGCAATTTTTAGTTGCTGATGGGAATTACTTACTGCTGTCGTCGTCTAAGTTGGTGGAATTTCAGGTGTAAACCTGATGCTCTTGTTGCAATCTTACCCATTAGATATGTTAGTTCTTGTCGTTGGTAGGGACCCTGTTCAGAAACCAAATCTTGGAACATTATGGCATCTCTTTGATTCTTTGAATGATAACGAACCAGGCCTCTGGTTTTTATTTAACCTGTCATGATTTTTCAGGATATTGCGTCATGATTGCATGAAATTAGTGCCTATGTTTGTCATTGAGAGTAATATTAGCTTCAGACTCTTTCTGAAATATCCGGGTCATCAGTGATGCTAGAGAGAATGGTCCCTCAACTTCCTTCAATTAATTGCTCAGTGCTGTACTTATAGTGGCACTTTTGTAGCGTACACCTGCCTTTGCAATTGTTGTTTTGAGTCAGATAACCTCCAAGGCTCCAATTAGTTTCCTGTAAGATTGTATGGTGTGCAAGGATGTCTCCAAGGGCAAACATGTAGTGCACCAATGGACTTCATGAGAGGAAAAAAAAAAAACATAAAGAAATCCCAAACTGATTAAATTTGTGGATTGGCATATTTTTATTTACCAGATCTGGATCACATAACTTTTTTATTACGGTTTGGAATTCCTTGCATTTTAAGACAAGCATTTTCTATGTTCTTTGATTGCGAGGACTGCAAGTAATCTTGTTGGTATATCATGTTTTTATGTATCTTTTAATGTAAATATCCTACATGGTGTAGGAACTTAAATTGATCTTGTTCCTTTTCAGCCCAACTCTGTCTTCTGGATTTTCAACATTGGATCTTGTTCCTTTTCAGCCCAACTCTGTCTTCTGGATTTTCAACATTGTTTGTTCATCTTATAAAAGAATGTTCCATTTTGTTCTTGTGATGCAGATTTGGAATGGAAACTAATCTATGTGGGGTCTGCTGAGGATGAAACATATGACCAACTATTGGAGAGTGTGCTTGTTGGGCCTGTCAATGTTGGAAATTATCGTTTTGTCTTACAGGCAATTCTCTTTGAACATTTGTTTAGATTCTTTAAATTAGACTCCTATTTTGTTTCTGATTTGAATAAATTCTGATTCATGCATGCTGTGTGTATGCTTTGCAGGCAGACCCACCTGACCCATCGAAGATTCGTGATGAAGATATCATTGGTGTCACAGTACTTTTGTTGACGTGCTCTTATTTAGGTCAGGAATTTGTTCGAGTTGGCTACTATGTGAACAATGATTATGAAGATGAGCAACTTAGAGAGGAACCTCCACCTAAAGTGTTGATTGATAAGGTCCAAAGAAACATCCTATCTGATAAACCCAGGGTTACAAAGTTCCCCATCAATTTTTATCCTGAAAATACCGAGGGTGCGGAGGAACCTCTCGCAAACGATCAACCTGCAGAAACTGATGGAAATGAAGAACGACTGCCTGCTTCTCCTCATCAATCTTCAGATAAAGAGGGGCCTTAAATTACAATCAGCATCAACTCCTGGCCTCCCAAGTTTCTCATCCAGGTTCATATCATCAGGATTTTAGGTGATGCCTTTGCCATATTTTTTGACGTACGGAATGTGAACAACTGTTTTAGCTGGAAAGCAAGGAGTGATGGGGTTGATATACTGGGCTTTACTGGCTGTTTTTTTTTTTTTTTTTTGTCATCGATACAGTTGTAGTGCCGAGGTGACTGATTTTGTATTCTAATCGGATGGATTTAGTTTGTGATAAGCTGATAGTATGAATAGATGCATCTTAGGTTCATCAACATTTTATTATCTCAATTCGGATCTTGTGATTTCAACATCTAATATACAAAGTGTGTTTCTTTTCTCTGACATGTTTTTTTTTTTTTTCTTAGAGCATGTTCGTGTTTTCCTCTTCTGTAGTGTTGGGAGGTATTTATGCATATGCATATTATGAAACAACAAAATTATCCCTGCGATTTGCAGCAATGATGCTTCAATTTGGATGATAGTCCGTGAAATCACTGTGTTGTTATAAGTTTCGTCATGTCTTTTTCTTGGTGGTGTGTCACATGTCTGGGTGGTGTGGCAAATGTCGATGATGGTTGTTGTTACTGATATGACTTTTTATTTATTTATTTTTTTTTGTTTCTCTTAAAAATTACATCTTGGCTTATTTGTTGGTAGTATTTCAATTTTAATTCTTGTTCTTTTAATTTTTAAATTTTATTTTTTGGTTTTTTTGTAAATTTTTTTTTATTTTTAATTTTATTATTCAATTCTAATTTACTGTATATATATATATTATATATTATTTATTTATTTTTTTTTTCTAATTTGATCCCTATTTTTTTTTTACCTTTTGTCAATTAATTTTTTATTTTCAATTTTACTCTTCAATCAAAAATAAAATTATTTTATATTTTTATTTTTATTTTATCTTTATTCTTTTAATTATTGTTTTTTATTTTAGATTCTTTTATATAATTGATATTTTTTTTCAAATTAATCTTTTAATATTTAATTGGTTTGAAAGTTAAATTTTATAATTTTTTTTAAATATAATACTTTCAGTCTAATGTTATGAGTCGAAGGTTTGAAAATTAAACAAAGATTAACATTATTTTTTATATTATTGTTTTTACTTATCTTATTTTCACTTATTTTGTTTTAGCTTTGTAATTTTTTATATATATTTTTTATAAAATTATTGTAATCTCTAAACTCAAGTTGTTTTCAGCTATGATTTTTTTTTTTATAAAATTATTCTAATCTTCAAAACTCAGTTGCAAATTCTCTCTTTTTTTTATATATCATATTTATGTTATCTAAACATCATTTTTAATAATAATAAAAAATTTGCGGCGTAGCATGGCTATACACCAATAGTGAAATACTAAAAGAGCATTGATAATATTTTTTGAAATTATTTCGATCATAGTTGATTTTTATTGACATCTCAAGGTACAGAGAATTGTTCAAACATGAGCGTGTTGGATGATAATGGAGAAGGGCATCATTATCAAACCAAACGGGAGAAAACTATCAAATAAATCAATCTCTCTCAAAGAAGTTCCACTGTATTCATTTGTTCTTAGATTTATCCCTTGATTTCTCGTTGAAAAAGAACAAAGAAAAAAATAAGAATATCTGAAAAAAAGAGATGAAAAGGAATGGAACAAACACAGAAAGAATCATTACTTTTGATTCCTGAATCCTTTCCCCTCTCACTTTTTTTAATCATGAAGGAGAGGAGCAGATAATCTGTGTTCTCTGCAAATATAATTTGCGTGATTCTATAAATAAAACTTTGAATGATCCTTCCAATCAGTGATACAAAGCTCAAAGAACGATTCAACAGGGTGGCAACCGATTTCAAAATGAATCCTAAACTTTGACAAGGCTTTTCAGCTTGGCTTTGATTCTTGGAGAAGAGTTGAAAGAAAGACATCAGAGCAAATACACTGTTATACATAGTACCCGGTTAATTTCCCAGAAAAGCAGAGTGTTAAGCAAAATTTCAGTGCTATCCAAACAAAAGAAAGCCCGGTGCAATTCCAGATCTTACAAACATAAAGTTGAAGGGGGCAAAGAAACAAATAATTGTCAGCTGGAATTTATCATGCCAAGATTTAAGAGAGCACAGTAAATGTACGCCGCATGTTATTAACTCTGCGAATAAAGCAGCAAACACAAATGAAGCTTTCTTCACTTCTCATTTTTACGCCTTTTCTTGGGAGGACTTTTGGTTTTTGATGTTGTTTTCTCCATGCTTGCAGCATTCCCCTCTTTCTGCAGAAAAAATAAAGGAGTCAAACAACCTCACACTATAATTTAACTCAAACATACAAATGAAAGTAAACAAACAGATAATTTATACCCTCTTTTTTAATCTCTTTAACTCAAACATAGACATGAAAGTAAACAAACAGACGATTTATACCCTCTTTTTTAATCTCTTCCTTTGCCGCTGCCGCCCTTTATTTTTCTTTGTCGATTTACCCTATAAGATAAGTCAAAACTAGATTAGACACAGGGATATCTGATGTTCAATATGCCAATTTACTCATTTAGTTTCAAGAAGAAGCAACCTGTGCAAGAGCTACAGTTCGAGCATGTCTCTCTGCATGTGTCTCCTCGTCCAAGTTCTCAATTTCCCCATCACTGTTAAGCATTACCTTCAGCCTATTTTCCTTCATCAATTTCTCAGATCGAGCATGTCTCTACAACCAAAAACAAAACTTCATTAAGTAATGTAAGGCTAAAGCTAAGTACCAGCTTTCAAAGCTCTCAATTCCATGCCAATCAATTTGAAAGTAAATGCAGTTACGGAGAGTTAATGTTTGTGTCATCCATGTCATGGTAAGATACTAACAAATTCTCATCTTATAACCACACAAAATAGTACATTGATGCAGCCAACAATATTCAATGTTTCACAAATTCTCATCAATTTGAAAGCTCTCAATTCTATGCCAATCAATTTGAAAGTAAATGCAGTTTCATGTCATCCATGTCATGGTAAGATACTAACAAATTCTCATCTTATAACCACACAAAATAGTACATTGATGCAGCCAACAATATTCATTGTTCCACATGGAAAAGTGATAGTGAATAATGTTTTATATTAATGACTGCTATTGAACATGGATGCTCCATACCCTCTTTTTCATAAAAATAGAAAAAAGATCGAAATGATAATACAAGAAAAATAAATGAAAAGGATATGATTATGCTGGCCTGCATAATTCATCTAACAGAGAATACAAAAAATGAAGGGTAGGAGGAGAAAAAAGAGTGAATTACATCTACAATGACATTGGAAAGAACAAAAAGAAAAGAGCAAAACAATCTATTTGATCGAATAACTATATCATGTACAAGTCACCTTATCAACTGGTACTGTTTCCTTGCACATTAGATTCCAAATGGTGGGGTATAGAATTGTTAGAACATTACATGCAATGCCTTACCTTAGAGCTAAGATGGGCCCTCATAGTCTCCTCAGTCAAACAGATAATTCGAGGGCAGATCCTGCACTTATAAACTGATTTGCACTTTAATATACAATCTGGAATATCATCTGGTAATGATTCCTCATCAGCTGTGGCATTAGATTGCTTCTTGAGTATTTCAATGCCAGTACGGGTTTTTCTGTCATCTGCAGTTTCATCATCTTCAGACATCTCAAAATAATAATCCAGTTTTGAATGCAAATGTTAAGTTGTCCATTAACGTAACAAATAAAACAGGATGAATTGGTTAGTAACCATCCACAACTACTAAACATCTTAGACAAGGGCTCAAAATAACAGACAAAAGTTGCACATAGGGTCATAGTACAGTGGAAAAAGCACACTCGAAACAATCATTCAAAATGTCAAGGATAATTAATCTATGCTACCAATACTATGACATTTCCAATTGTAACAAACATGAGTCATTTGATCCCTCAAAAAGAATCATAGAGGACAATTATCCTCCAATATGCATATAGCCTTCCTACTTGAAAAAAATCTCAATACCATAAATGAAAAAAATAAATCCTACCTGATGAATAACCATCAATCACATTTGCTGAGCTATCCTCACTCTCATAACCTGCAACATATCAATGAGCCATAAGAAACCAGTCAGTCAGCAGCATACTAATCAAAAGGAAAACCAGTTTACTTGCTAAAAGAAAAGCTTTTCAAGAAAACAAGCAAATAACTAAACATCATAAAAATTTAAAAACATGATGGCATGAAAAATAAAACACAATTTGCTAGTAATAAACTATCAGAATGGCTGCCCAAAATCACTTCTCTATAAAGACCAAAACTTTTCACTAATATCAACAATCTAACTCAGACCCACTAAGCCAAATTAAGTCAAACACAGAATTAACAACAAACCTGATGATGATGATGATGAAGCCTCCGACTCGCTTTCCTCTTTTGGCTCAGCAGCTGTACCATCATCCTCAGATTCACTGTTTTCTTCTGGGTCAGCAACCACATCATCCTCTGATTGTTCAGTAGCGCCAGCTTCAGAATCCGAAGAAGATGATGATGAATCAGAGGAAGCTTCATCCTTCTCTCCATGCTCTGCTTTAAAAAATCTCCTCTTTATCATGATTTTTTCCAAAGCAGCAAGCAATTATGGTTAGTCAAATTGAATAAGAGGCGACGGCTTGCTCGCAAAGAGACAGGGTTTTGGGTTTTGCAGGTGACAACTGCGAGTGAGAGAGACTCAGAGAGAGAGAGAGAGAGAGAGGAGTTCGGGTTTCGTAAGAAACCCGGCCCAGTATTGGTCAAGGCCCATTTCTTTAATCTTACCAATCTTTTTTCTCTACTTCAAAGAATTTTTTTAAGGGTTTCGTATTTCTAGTTATCCTTCTCTCTCTTTTTTTTTCCTTTAATGGAAAAAATTGAAAACATTTCAAGTCGAAAAAGGCCACGAGATTATTTGATTATTGTCCACGACTTAGGGTATTAGAATAATTTACAGAGAAATAAAAATGAATTTGCTTTAAGCATGGGAGCTCTATCATCTCTTAAATATAGATAGCAGTTGCAGATAATGTCAATATTAAAATGTAATTATTATTATTTTTTTAAAGTATTTTTTACCGGAAAATATATTAAAATAATATATTTTTTAAAAATTATTTTTGATATTATTATATTAATTTAAAAACATTAAAAATATATTAATTTAAAATAATAAAAAAAATAAATTTTTTTAAAATATAAAAAAATATATAATATAAATAGTAAACGCAAAGGAGACGGTGGTGGGGGCAAATGCAACTATCATAGTGATAATATTTATGGATTAATTTACTGGTAGCTAAAGGGTCCATCCTCCTTTCTTTATTTCTTTCAATAAAATAAGGTTGCGTAGATGTATTTATTCAAATCTTTTCTTGCGTCGTTCAATCCTGATCTCCGGCTACTTTATTTTTTTAAAAAAAATATATATTTTTTAAATTTCAATTTAATATTTTTAATATTTTTTAATATATTAATATAAAAAATATTATTTTAATATATCTTTAATTGAAAATACTTTTTAAAATAAATTTTATCACACTCTCAAAAGTAAATTAATTTTTTTAAATATTTTTATATTTTTTTAATATGGTAATATTAAAAATAAAAAATATATTATTTTAATATATTTTAAAATAAAAATAACACTTTAAAAAAAATTTCGCTACTTTAAAAGTATACCCACCATCACCAGACCACGTGTTCAGCAACGACCCGCGACCTTCCTTTTTGAGATAATTAACTAATAATCATCCCGCCAATTAAAGAGCGCAGAATTCAAGATCAATTTCGCTTTGTCTAGGTTAATACCGTCTTTTCATCACCTCCGATGCTTTTCCTCTCAACGCAAGAACCTACCGAACAAACACGTGCTAGTTACTCTAATCTCTCTCTCTTCGCTCATGTAAGACAAAAGGAAAATAAATAAATAGTTGATAAATCTATTGTTCTTAAATACTAATAATAATAAATAAATAAAACACTAAGATTTCATACTTGTAAGATGAAAAAATCATTAGAATTACATTCCAAAATGAAAAATAAATTAAGACAACTCTGGGTTGATTATTGATACAATGTATAATTTCTCAATTTTTTTTTCTTGTTAACAATAGTTTTTTTTTTAAGTTCCTGAATTTTTTTTCTTTTTGCAATTCAATTATTGAATTTTAGATATTTTTTAATTTTAGTCTTACAAGTTATATTGATATTGATATTGATATTGATATGGTTTTATGTGTTATGATATATTTTCTGCGTATTCAATGTTCATAGAATATTCCATCATTAAACTAAAAATTAAAGATTGATTTTATAAAATAGATTTTTAGGTTATTATTAAAAAATTAAAAGAATAAGACCAAAACTAACTTAAAAAAACATATCTTATTTTTTTCATTTACAGCATTCAAAGTGCATAGAAAACACCAATATATTCCCTCAAATTTTTATTTTTTGAATATCTTGTCTTTATTCATTTATGTTTTTATGATTCAATCCTAGAATTTATTTTAGTCATGTTTCAATTCATGGATGTTTACAGGAGCTTGATGGAGATGGTTTTGCCAAACCTACTATAAAAACTAATTGAAACCCATGAATCTTATAGAATATAGATATTTCTAGAATGTTTCTAGACGAGAACAAATTGAAATTTTAGTTTTTTGAAATTACAAAACTCATATCCTGATTTTTCAGTCATCAAATGTAATTGGAAAATATTTATGATAATAACACGTCGTCTTCTACAATATTATTTGACAAAGTTGATGATATATCATCTGTTATATATATATAAAAAAAAAAACTCTAATTAATAATGTGGTGTCCACTTTTAAAAAACAAAAGAACCTCAACTAAGGTCACATGAGCTTTTTCATTTTAGGTCAAGCATGCGAGCCTTGTCTGTTAGACTTAGTAGTGCATGATCTCCTTTTATTTTTTAAATTTAATTTTTAATCACTATCCTCTCTTTCATGTTTTAAATTATTTAGTTTTTTTACAAAAATAATGATCCACCCTCTGGATTATTTCTATAATCTTATAATATCTCAAAGAGGTTATTATAATTTATCATCAATCTTGTAAAATTTTTGAAAAATAAGTTGTATTTGCACCATGCATGCATTTATAAAAACAAAAATCATATGTATTTAGTGATTAAAATTAATCTCCAAGATAAATAAGATAAAACATATAAAATTAATGGACAACTAAGGAGATTTTTTTTTTCATCTATCTTTTGCCTCTTAAAAGGAAGATAAACTTTTATTATAATTTCTAATTAGTATTAACAATTTTTTTAATAATTTACGGTTCATATATTTCTCAATTTAATATATAAAACAAAAGCATCGTTTTTCTATTTGTCAATTAAAAAAATTTATGATATTGAAAAACACATCCATGACAATATCATCCTTTTATTTTGTATTACAAATTGGATTGGAATCACATCCCCAACACAACCCGGGAACACTGGCGAGCCTAATCTAAAAATTTATATACCAAAGCAAGAGAGAGGCGAGGAGCTAAATAAAGAAAGAAGAAGAAATCTCAAATTAGTTTTTATACGCTGATCACCAATTCAAGTCATGACTTAGTGCCCTATCTGTTCCAATATGGGACACAAATCCCATTACTTTAGCCTAAATTAGGGCTGCGATGCAAGGTGAAGCAACTTTTTTTTCAACGTGCACGTGTAGCCTACATTTTAAAAAAATAAAAACTTCAAAATTTAAAATTATTATCATTATCATTATTAATAATATCATCACTATTACTATTACCATTATAAATTTATAACCACAACCACCACCACCACCACTATTATTATTATTATTATTATTATTATTACCATTCCCACCATAACTACTAACATTATCATTATTAATATTAATAATAACATTTCTGCTAATAATATTAGTATTATTTTAACAACTATTATCACAATTATTATTATTATTATTATTATTATGTTTGTTGTTATTGTTGCTGCTGCTATTACAATTATCACTATAACTATTATTATAACAACTATTACTATTATCACTATTTTTTTTCTTCTTTATCATATTATTATTATTAGTAGTAATAGTAGTAACAATAATAGTAGTGATAACAACAATATTATTACCACTACCATCATCACAACTATTATTATTATCACCACTAATTTTATTATTGTTATTATTGTTATCATCATCATCATCATTGTTGTTGTTGTTGTTATTATTACTAATTTAATTGTTATTGTTATCATCATTATCATCAATAATAATAATAATAATTGTAATGTTAGTTATAATTATTATTATAACTAACATTACAATTATTATTATTATTATTAATATTACCATGACTATTATTACAATTATTTCAATTATTGTTATTATTATTGTTGTTGAGAAAATAAAAATTATGAACTTGATTTGAAAGATATAATTAAAAACTACAAAAATTTTGACAAAAAAACCAAGGAAAACAATAAGAAATCAAAGGAAAATAGACCAAATTAAATTAATTATTATATCATTGAAAAAAAAATTATAAACTTAATTTAAATATATAATTGAAAGCCATAAAAACTTTGACAAAAAAGCAAATGAAAAAAAAAAAAAAATTAAAAGTAGAAAGACTAGATTGAAATATCTTATATATATATATATATATATAAATAAATTAAACACCAAGGGCTAAATTGAAAACAAACAAAACTTTAACAAAAAATAAAATAACTAAAAAACATCAAATCAAAACTTAAAGGTTTGGATCTAAAATAACAATAACAACAAGGACCATAGTGTATTTACCAAGATAGGAGAAAGAAATAAAGGAATAAAAAAAAAAGATCAATGGTAACACACCGGCCATATTTGAGAAATGCACATAACCTATATTGGAAGAGGAGACAACAAGGACTAAACTAAGATGACAAAAGTTAATTTTTGATTGTTAGAAACTACTGCACGCACCGTCTAAAGTGTGTGGTGGCTCCAAGGCTTTAATGCGTGTAACAACTTTTTAAATATAAAATTATTGTATTTAATGGTAAATTACATTATTGTCCTCAACCAATTTATAATTAACAAAAACTTTATTTTAAAAGACCCAAATACCCTTTACTACAATAAATTCAATGTCTTGCATCCAGGTTGCATGTGTAATTATAATGTATATGAAAAAATACCTAAATACCAGGACCTAAAACCACTTATTTTTTTACTTTTGAAGATGTATTTTGGTTATTTTACTATTCATTAAAAATATTGAATAAAATGCTCCTAAATAAATTAGTAATGATTAATATACTTGGTAAAAATACCAAAATATCAAAAACATATATATTTTTTTATGAAAAAGATAAAAAAGTTATTATTATTAGTGAATAGAAAACGTGCGAGGAGCTACAGTGATGCATCTTACTGTTTTTTAACAACTATTAAAATTAGAAGTTCGAGAATATATATTGTCACATCGAGAAAAAAAAATAAAATCTTATAAAAAATAAAATAAAATAAAAATAATCATGCAAGAATTATCCATGCTCAACCCACATCACTAGTCAATTGAACATGTAGATTATTAAAGATCGCACAAGAGCATATTTTCAAATCAATAATGCATCAATCAAGATTAAAAACAAGTCCAAAGAAAAAGAAAAAGAAATGTGAATGAGATTTTGAATTTAAAATACACCCTTCCCCATAAGACACAATCCTCAGCACAAACCTAAAAATTCCAGCAAATGATCTCCTACCTATAAACACCTCACCCGCAACCCAACAAGCCTCGTATCCAAATCAAATTCCTCCTCCCTCACCCCACCAGACCAAACCAAACTCCATTGCTCCTCTTTCATGGCAGAATCCAATTCCCAAACCACCTCACAAACCCTCATTGACGGCAACACCCTCGCCGCCAAATCTCTCGCCGCCTACGGCATAACCCATATGTTTGGCGTCGTGGGTATTCCGGTAACCTCCTTTGCCAATCGTGCTGTGGCCGCTGGAATCCGTTTCATTGCCTTTCACAACGAGCAATCTGCTGGGTACGCTGCCTCTGCGTACGGTTACCTCACCGGCCGGCCTGGGATTCTCCTAACAGTCTCTGGGCCGGGTTGCGTTCACGGGCTTGCTGGATTGTCTAATGCCATGATTAATACATGGCCTATGGTCTTGATCTCGGGTTCTTGCGATCAAAACGATGTTGGTAGAGGTGATTTTCAAGAGCTTAACCAAATTGAAGCTGCAAAACCGTTTTCCAAACATTTAGGTAAAGCTAAAGACATTAAAGAAATACCTAAATGTTTTTTTGAAGCGCTCGATTCTGCTGTTTTGGGCCGGCCTGGTGGGTGTTACTTAGATCTTCCAACTGATGTTTTGCATCAGACAATATCGGAATCCGAGGCGGATAGTTTGATAAAATCTGCTGCGGATGTTTCAGAAATTGAAAAGGGTGCGAAGAAGATTACTACTGCAAGTTTGGAAGTTGAAAGGGCGGTGGATTTGCTTAGAAATGCTGAAAGGCCATTGATTGTGTTCGGAAAAGGTGCTGCTTATGCCCGTGCGGAGAATGAGCTAAAGAGATTAGTGGAAAGTACTGGGATTCCGTTTTTGCCAACCCCTATGGGAAAAGGGTTGTTGCCTGATACACATGAACTTGCTGCTAGTGCCGCGAGGTCACTTGCTATTGGGAAATGCGATGTTGCGCTTGTGGTTGGCGCGAGGCTTAATTGGTTGTTGCATTTTGGGGAACCGCCTAAGTGGTCTAAGGATGTGAAGTTTATTTTGGTTGATGTTAGCGAGGAGGAGATTGAGTTGAGGAAGCCGCATTTGGGCTTAGTTGGAGATGCAAAAAAGGTGTTGGAATTGGTAAATAAGGAGATCAAGGAGGATCCTTTTTGTTTGGGGAAGAATCATCCGTGGTTGGAGGCGATTTCAAAGAAGGCTAGGGACAATGTGTCGAGAATGGAGGCACAGCTGGCTAAGGATGTTGTGCCGTTTAATTTTTTGACGCCAATGAGGATTATTAGAAATGCGATCTTAGAAGTGGGGAGTCCTGCACCGGTATTGGTTTCAGAGGGGGCGAATACAATGGATGTTGGCAGAGCTGTTTTGGTTCAGACTGAGCCAAGGACGAGGTTGGATGCAGGAACTTGGGGGACTATGGGTGTTGGTTTGGGTTATTGCATTGCTGCTGCAGTTGCTGAGCCTCATCGCCTTGTGGTTGCAGTTGAGGGCGACTCTGGATTTGGGTTCAGTGCGATGGAAGTTGAGGTACGAGCCTTTACTCATTACTACAATCATGTTTAAATTTTTAGTGCTGAGAACTTTTTGTAATATTTGATTGTTCTAACATTCGAATATGATGTGCTTTTATCATTCTCTGTTTCTTGGATACTGCAGCTGGCTGTTTACTGCACTTATTTTTATGTGTGTTTTAAAGGGGGACTATCTTTTTGTGATAAATTGTCTCATCATGCATTCTGTTACTTGTATTTCTGACCATTGTAGAACCATTTCAATTGAGTGAAACATCGAAAGAGTCCTTTCTGTTTCTTTTGTTTGTTTTTTTTTACCCCGAAGTCACTTCAAAATTATTTCTCGATGGTAACATCAAGCCACAAACCAAAACATCCATTGCATACATGGAATCATTGTTAGTGTCACACATAGCCATTTATCTCCATATGATTATGTCTGTATCTTTTAAATGTATCGTAGTCAAGCTATTGGAGACCAAGATTTTCTTTGCACTTTTGACATGATAAATGAATTGACCAAGTCAAGTCAATTTTACTAAAACTGTGTTTTTTTTTTCTTTTGAAGATTAGGATTAATGAAATATTGGACGAATGTTAAACATTTCACCATAAATTATCGGTTAAAAAACATATGTAAACAGATTAATTAAATTGTACAGGAGCTTAGCTATTCTCTCACAAAAAAGACTTTATTAAAAGTCACTTAGTCCATCCAAAAACTTTAAGATATAAATTCTATTTAAGACACTATTAATGGTGAATATAAAATGGGCCATTCATTAGGTTGTAAATGACATTTTTGTATATCCAAAAACACAGTGCATGCATCAACCACTGGAAAAGGAAAATTTTTGCACACCAATACTGTTTTATTCCTTTTAATTTCATTCATACTTTTTTTTTTATCAAATCAGAAAATGTAAGCTTTAATCTTGTGAAATCTCTTTATCATTGTTGCCTTAAAAGTTAAATGTCTACTATTCTTCCCTACAAAAAGCACCATTTTATCAAATGCTGAATAGCTGGGCTATCCACGTGTCAGCTAATGAGAGTACCACTTCTTTGTCTTCCATTTTCTAATCTTATTATTATATTAGACTAGATATGCAGTCATAAAATGTTATGCATTTCCTTGCAAAGGGTTAGCTTTTATGTAGTTTGAAGTTTGTTTGGAATCAGAAGTTCATGTACATGCATGTCTATGTTTCATTGGAAAAGATGTCTATGCAATGCACAGGGTATGAATTTACTTGACTGGTATACTTTGGGAATTTAAAGAAAATAGCAGATTTATAGTATTAAGTAGTATACTATGTGATGTGTGGCTTAGCTTATTATATCACATTGGTCAAAGTACATTTGCTCTTAAAATTTTTTAAGGAATGGGAAATATCACTCTAAAACCAGCTGTATGCTGGTCTTCGAATAACCTTTTTATTCATCACTGAACTGTACCTTTTAGCAAGTTAGTCATGCATAGTTTTCGATCATTGTGTTTTCTGCAGTCATGAAGCATATGTCTTAGAATTAAACGATTTTAGGGGTTATGGGTGAAAATGAATGCGGTGGTATGAAAGCATATATAGATTTTGATAAAATCTCAATCGGTTTAACTAATCTGCAGATGCCTTTGTTGTTTTCTGCCCTTTCTTTTTTGTATAAGGTGTCTCTTTTATGACTCAGATGAGAAAAAATAATTATAATAATTAAAGAAAAGACAATGCACCTGTTGAAGTTTTCAAGTCACCCTTTGTTTTTGCTTGTCTCATGATATAAAATAAAATTAACAGGTTACATTTATATTGTAAAATCTTTTGTAGACATTGGTTCGTTACCAGCTGCCCGTGGTCGTGATAGTTTTTAACAATGGTGGTGTTTATGGTGGTGATCGGAGGAACCTTGAAGAAATTACAGGGCCTTTTAAAGATGATCCAGCACCCACATCTTTTGTCCCTGGCGCTGCTTATCATGTTTTAATTGAAGCTTTCGGGGGGAAGGGCTATCTTGTCGGGACACCTGATGAACTCAAGTCTGCCCTTTCTGAATCCTTCACTGCAAGAAAGCCAGCTGTTATAAATGTCACCATCGACCCTTATGCTGGTGCAGAAAGTGGTAGGATGCAGCACAAAAACTGAGGTAGCCTTCACACGTCTCTTTGTTTTAATCTGTACATCCCTTGGCTGAACTGGTTTTGCAGGATCCCGTTTAATAATGTAAAATCACTCGAGTACCATCTGTTTCTCCTGTTAGATCCTCTTCTGCAGGCATGCATGCTGAAGAAGCATAAATTAGTAATAAAACAGAGTGTTACACCTTCTTTTGTAGTATCCTCAGTCGAGGAGGGGTTTGGCAAGGACTAGGCTGTAGTTTGATATATGTGTATAGGATTCACATGGCAGTCATATAATGATGGTGATTTAATTAAGTGCTGGGTTCTCAATGTACCCTTTTGTTTAGTTTCGTGTAAGCAAATGGAATTATTGCAGCTAATAAACTAGTTTGTTTACAGAATTGCAATCAAAGAAACAGACTTCAGTACTTGGTAAAAAATTGAAATTTAGTTAAGCTTAGAATTGAACATGCCATTTGTTTTTCATTTTCCTTTTTGCATCATCCATGCAAATAAAGAAACAGACTTCTTTGTTTTTGGTTTCAGTAGATGGATTCTTTATCAAAACCATACCTTCTTTGTTGGTTCTAATCATTTCCTTGTTGCAATGATTTTGGCATAATCATCTCCCTGTCTGAGGTTTGTCCATAGATTTTGGCATAATGTGTTAACTGGCATTAAAACACAATGAAGTTAATTGCAAGATACAGAGCTGTCAAATAATAACTGTAAAAAAAATAAAATAATCAATTAAATTTTTAGAAGGAGAGGAGATTTACAAGGATGGTGGAGCTGCAATGAAGTCATATGAGAAATCGATGTTCAGCGATTGCAAATCGAAGTCCTCTTGTTGTTGTTGTTTAGGCGGGAAATATTGGACAAAGACAATAATTTGGCATGCATTAATAAGGGTGTTTTACCATAATTAGGTAAAACTTTTAGGAAAATAATACATTTAGTAAAATATTTAGAAAATA
The DNA here is from genome assembly GCF_005239225.2 of Populus alba. NCBI lineage: Eukaryota > Viridiplantae > Streptophyta > Magnoliopsida > Malpighiales > Salicaceae > Populus > Populus alba. Next base: position 8,797,601 of record NC_133287.1, read on the forward strand.
ACATGGTTTAAATATATATATTTTTTCCTTCTGAATATTGGTTTTCGTAAACAACCATTATTAGAACAGTAATTGTTATGTATATATTAATTAATTTGCACTAGTCATGTATTTTTGCCCTTGTTTTCTTGCCAATAACACAAGACAAAGTAGAATATTCAAGAGACTTGGCCTATGATTCTACTAATTAATAATATAGTAATAATCCTGCTTCAAATGCATATAATTTCGGAGGCCTTTTCCACATTGTGCTTAATTTTATATATATTTTCGTTCAGTAAATGGCCAGAAAAAAAAAAAAAACTTGCGTGATTTGGCTCTACTTGGACGCCGCCCTCATAGTGAAAGGTGCCTTGCGTGGTGAATTATAGGCAATATATTCATTTAAAATTAGATATGCAAACAATGCATGCCGTGGACAAAAACATTTACTCCTTTTCAAGGCAAAAAGGACACTCAATTGTCACTAAAATAATTAATATTTTTTTTTAACAAATATATCATTGTATAAACCACCAAGTAACTTTTATCTAGAATCAAACAAAATCGTTTACTCCTGATAGAATCAAAGACCATATAAATCCACTCTACGCAGAACGCAAGAAGCGTTTTCTCTTGATTAGTTCGAACCACCATTTCGGAGAAGAATATTGACTTGTCACTGGCTAGTATATACTGTTATGGAGGAGGTGGAAGAGATCGGGAGCGAGAGGAAATGGCTGACAACATGGGTGGAGTTGTGGAGGAGCTCAAGGAGGTGAGCTACATAGCTGCACCAATGGTGGCTGTTACGGTGTTGCAGTATCAGCTACAAGTTGTGTCTGTAATAATCGTAGGACACCTTGGTCAGCTCGCCCTCTCTGGTGTTGCCCTAGCCACCTCCATCAACAATGTTACTGGATTTAGCCTATATACTTGTAAGTCTCCTGATTCTCTTCTTACATTGTTCTACTCTCTCTCTTCAAAACGTTCTCTTTGTACATCGTCCAACAAGTGCTATCCCATGTGCGCATCTGGTTGAGATTATTTATTTGACAAAACTTTTGTAAAAATAGCCCTCACCGTAACGTCATTAATTTAGGCTATTAGGTTAGGGGTGGTGTCCATCTTGAGCTCCATGTGGACGCGGACACTCAAGCATCTCCCTAAATGTAAAAAGCTCCCTAACAAATTGCTTGGCTTGGGATGAGAGGTGATTGTGGTCTGGCTGGGATAACTCTCTCTCTTTTTCTGTTTCCCCATGCCTTTGTTTCTTTATGGTTATGTTTTACGATATTATTATGTTTTTTAATTAAGGATGCTTAATTGATTTATGAGCAAATAATCATACAAGCAGGATATTAGTTAGCTAATTAACATTATCCTCCTAAACAAAATTTTAGATGAAAAATAACGTGAATACAAAAATTAACAGACGTTAACTTCATGTCTTGATCATTACAGTTGTGCTGATGATGGTCTTGTAAAGTTGGGAGTTTCAAGCGGCACTCCTTTGTGTCTTTTCCTCTCAGCCACCTGTGTATTATCATACCCCTTTGGGCTGAGCTCAGGCGGTGCGCCCGAGCCCACAAGAGATGATGGGTATGCTGGGCACTTGGGCTTGATGGTGTGTCTGAGCCCAACCCGCTACTTGGACTTGGGTGCTCTACCTGAGCCCTCTAATGGTGTTTAGAAATGTACCAAAAATCTGGTCCAAGACTATTATGAGTTTGGTGATAAAATATATTTTTTATGTTATTTTTTATCATAATTATTTTATTATATTACTTTCTAAAATGATAAAGGTTTATAGGTTTTGAGTAGTTCCAAATAATTCTAACTTGTATTTTGATAAAAAAAAAATATAAACTTTAATTTATCCCATCGTTGCATCATATTTAAATTTTTGTTTTTAAACTCAAATTAGACCCAAAATATAATGTTTTAGAATTTTATTTATTTTTATATTTAGATTAAAACTTTTAATTTAATTAGTATTTTATTAATTATGATATTTTTTATATTTAAATAACAGGGTATTTTTTAAAAAGATAATTTATGAAATAAACATATCAGAATATATCATTGTTTTTTCTCTACAATCTTTTCTATATTTAATGGATGTAACATTTTACTCTTTTCTTTTTTGATAAACAATAGATTACATTAAAACGCCAGAAAGAGAGGGGAAAAAGTTGCAAAATATAAATATGCAAAATCTACTGGTCATTCCGTAAGATAGGAATTATCATTATAAATTTAATGCCTAAATTTGTGTATTTACGCAAAATATGACGAAAACACGAGCAGTTCACGAAAATCATGACTTGCAAGTCAAAAGCCCTTGTTAATTACTTTGCTGCATTCTAGAACCAGATAAGATATTGTTAATTAAGTCAAACAAATTACAAATCAAACAACACAACAATCCGTTCAACATTGAGCGTTGTCTCTTCGTTTGTTCTTCACATATAAGGTCACTCTTGCTGTGACTTCTAGGAGGAAAAAAACACAAAATTCTTTCACTTGTCGAGAAGTTATGGAAGAAGAGGGAAAGAGGGAAGAGAGAAAATGGGCGATAACATGGGAAGGATTTGTTCAAGAGCTAAAGAAGGCAGGCTACATAGCAGCTCCAATGGTGGCCGTGTCAGTATTGCAGTATCTCCTACAAGTTGTGTCTGTGATAATTGTAGGGCACCTTGGTGCACTTGCACTCGCTAGTGCCGCCATTGCCACTTCTATTACCAATGTAACAGGGTTTAGCCTTCTTGTATGTCTTCTAATCCTGTCCTTTTTTAAAAACTTTTTTTTTATAAAGGTCCTTTTTATCTTCTTGCATCTTCCAACTAGCATGAATCATTATGCTTTCAATTCAGAAATTAAGGTTGCTTTCTCTTCCATTAAGGAGAGAGGAAGAAGTTTTTCTTCAAGAATCCACTTCATCTATCCTGGAATTGAAGACGGGATATGATCAGGGGAAGGGGAAAAAAAAACAACCATAAGGTCCTTGCTAGTTTTGGATTAACCCCTAAATCTTATGTTTCATGTACAGAAATCTTAAATTTATCATTTAAACATTTTTCTTCCCATTCAAGCAAATATATATATTTTTTAAATCAATTTTATATCTGTCTATTTTCATTTTCTCCAATATTTTTGATCCCTCATGTTTGTGAGTATATTTACAGTGCATTACATAGCACTCTTCCAACCCCACATCTTTTTCATGGAATCAAAAATAAATTTAATCTTAGCAAAAAAACAAATAGCCAGAAAATATTTTATTGTCAAACCAAAAGGAAAAATATTTTTTCATAGAGGAATATATCGGACGTGCGTAGCATGTCCATGCTACACATAACAAGTTGAAAAGTAAAATGTTTCAAATATGTATACAAATTTATTAACATTAATGCATGAAGGAGGTGGGTTTAAAAAGAGTAAATAGTTAATAAAACATGCATGTGTTCACTGTATTTGGACTTTTGTGTTCCAAGTGCTTTGTTCACGAATCAAGCTTCGAACTTGCATGTTGACTACCCTCATCCCATAAATTCTCCTCCCTTTATCCATTCCACATCTTTCTAAAGATATCCCCTTACCTCCTCCTCCTCCTCCTCCTTCTTCTCTATTATAATTATTTTGCACCATTACTTGCCTCTTCGTTATTGGCAAAAGTCCTTCCTTTCTTTGTATGAATTGTTCAATTTCATCCCACTATAAAAAAACTTTTCAATTAGTACCCTGTTTTGTTCAATTTTGTCAAAACTATAACTTCTATAAGAGTGGCCCATGTTTGATTCATACCAGCATTCTAATAAAAAACAAATTAAGAATTGAGTAATAATCAAACAAATTGGGGTGATATTGGCCAGAAAAGCGTGAGCTCTTGCCTAAAGCTGGAGGTTGCTATGTATTATTATCATGTTAGAATGCCCTCTATAATTAAAAATGATTTTTTTTTCCAATTTTCTTTCTTTATCAAGCTTTTTTTTCACAACTATAGTTGTGTTAGCAAGCATAAATTGACCCGAGTTTGTAATTGGCAAACAGTCAGGAATGGCAGGTGGACTGGAAACCCTAGCAGGCCAAGCATATGGAGCTAAACAAAATCAAAAGCTTGGAACCTATACTTACAGTGCAATCATCTCTCTAATAATCATGTGCCCTCTAATTTGTGTCCTGTGGATCTTCATCGGCAAACTACTACCTCTACTAGGCCAAGACACTTTAATCTCACAAGAAGCCTGCAAGTACTCAATGTGGCTGATCCCTGCATTATTTGGGGGCGCAGTTCTTAAACCTTTGACTAGATATCTTCAGACACAAAGTGTGATTCTACCAATGCTCATAACCTCATCTTTCATCCTATGTTTTCACACCATTGCATGCTGGACTCTTGTGTACAAACTGCAATTAGGACAAAAGGGTGCAGCTATAGCCTTCTGTTTATCAACTTGGTTGAATGTGATGAAATGGCAAAGGAAAGGGTATTTGAGAGAAGATCTTCAGTGAAGGATGAGGAAAAATAGATTATAAGAATGTATAATTTTTTTTAGAAATGTTCGTAGCATGATCCTTTGATAGTATCAAATGCATCCCTCTTGAATGATATCAAAATGCATAGTCCACACTTCATACATAAACATATATTTCATAATAATCACCACTCCATATGCAAACACACATATTTCATAGATACTTCCAAAATATATATCTATATCAATTACTCACAATCATATAACAAGTTTCATTATATCATATGGATGTAAACACACATTTCATATATATTCTTAAAAGATATAATTCATATTTATTACTCATAATCATATATCAAATTCTCACTTTGTAGTATTGAACCACTTTCATTACAAAAGGAGTCATATATGGTGCTCCTGAAATACTTAAATATATTTAAACACAATATAAATTTAACTTTAAATTCAAACAAAATCAAATAAAACATAATAAATCATCAACACATTTGAATTACTTGTTTGGACATAACAAAGGTTTAAATAATCAATAGATGTCATTGTCAATATTTAAACATATAGATAATACATCAACAATACTTCTGAATTACTTGTTAGCACATAATAGAAAAACTATTTTCTACCATTGGGACCAAATTTGTAATTTTTCTTAATTTCAGGGGTCAAACCATAATTTTACAAATTCATGGATGAAACTATAATTTTCACAAATCCAGGATTAAATTAAAATTCATCATCTTTAACTTGACAACTAGTTCTATATAGAATTCCAAAATATGTTTCAAGAGTCAAATTATAAATTTTTTAAAGTGTAGAGACTAAAAAATAATTTTCACAAATCTAGGACTAAACTAAAATTTCATTATCATTTTTATATGTGTATGACATTGCAACAATTATCCTTCTGGATTGGGTTTGGGGGTGAAAAGAATAAGAAGTTCAAGTCCTTTTATGGTTTAAAGGTTTGGAGTCACCACGTAATATTTTGGTCACTAGAATCGTAACTAGTTTATAGAGTTTGGATAATGGGACTAGTTGTGTATATGAAAAACAATATAACCCCCTAATACACCATACCTAAGACAAGTTACATTGTTTATTTTTATGATTATTGTTAAGGCTTTGTTGTGTTTTTTCTAGCCATTGATTTGTCCATTAGTTATCCACCTCAATAAAGTATACCTTTGTTTTATGGGTCAAACCTAATTATTCTAAAGCCAGGATAAACCTAATAAACCTTTGTCTCTTTTTAATCTGATTGGTCTGATCTGTCATGCCTTGAAAATATACTGACCACTCATAAAAAGGGCGTGACTGCACATGATCGAGGGGACCGTCACCAAAGGTCTCCCCAACCTCAAACCTCCTCAAATATACTAAACACCTCGAAAAAGAAGACTCCACTTCAAATTTACATACCATATAATATCATAATCCAAATACAATTAATCAACATATGAAAATATGTAGGGCCATTCATACTAAATACATCATTCGTGTGCCTCGTGTGCACTATTGTTGTGTTGTATTCACATAAATTAATTACCATAATTTAAACAAATAAGATAATATAGAGTAAGTAAGGGGTTGATCCTACAAGAAAAATCTAGTTCAAATACTTATGCTAGATGATTTAAAGTTGTGGGATTTTAAAGTTATCTAGGTTATGTTATGGTAAATAAAATAAAATAATCAAGCTAAATTAAATATATCCAAAACTTATTAAGAGAAAAACCTTGGTCTCAAATAATCGTTTACCTATGAAAATCAATACTGATAATTGAAACAATATGTCAATTTATATTCTGAATATCTATCATTCCTTAACATTAATTAGTTAATTTTCTCTAGTGTAACTAACCCTAATTATTAGACAACCACAGTGTTCGCACTAGTAATTTAATTTAATAGCAGCATTAAAAATTAGATAGGTTGATATATAAATCTAGACAATATAACTATTTACAGTTTATGTTTGATATTTGTTTGGACATAACAAAGGTCTAAAGGATCAATAGGTGTCATTATCAATATTATAATATATTTATAATAAATAATTAATACATCTAAATTATTTGTTTGCATATAACAGGGAAAAAACATTTTTTTACCATTGGGACCAACTTGTAATTTATCTTAAATTCAAGAGTCAAATTGTAATTTTATAGAAATTCAAAAACTCAAACTAAAATATCATAAATCAATTACCAAGCTGAAATTCATTATCTTTAACCTCATAATCAGTTATGTATAAATATAAAAATAATAAAACTCAGCCTTGTCTCTTATTCATGTTGTGTACTTGTGCTTAAGAATGTTATTTTTAAGATCTCAATATGAAAAGATGCACTAACTAAGACACTTCACAAGCACTGTTTCCAGAATAAATAAATAAATTAAATGACAGCTCTGATTATTATATGAAATATTACTTGTTTTACGTGCGTGTATAAAACAGAATAAATCAAAATTTTTATAACGATAAAAAAAGGGCTTGAGCTGCATAATATTACTTGAGACTTGGCAGGGTCGTAGGGACATTGCTGAGTGCCATGAGGAGTTACAATCTATCTTGCTTATGGAGAACAACATTATCTATGGCTCCTGTGATCTGATTGGTCTGATCCAGTCCACTACAATAATTTATCACGTTGCAGTGATCCTTTATTCATTTCCCATTCGGCCACCTATCTCGTCATGAGTTTTGTTCGATGCACATTAGTTTTGCGGTAATGGCAGATGCTTACTTCTGATGGTTCTCAATCCTTGATTACTTTAATATTTGCTTGCTTACTTCTTGATTTATTTATTATATATGAACCATTCCAAATCTTGAGTAATCTTCTTAACTCTCCTTCGCCTAAAAATAACTATTATTTTCCACGGAGAACATGGAGAGTCGTGCAAGATCCAATTGCATTAAAAAAGAGAGGCATGCTTGTTACAGAATTTGACTTTTTGTTTGTCAGATAGCGTCCCCTTTCTCTGTTTGTAACATCGTATTTGTTTTTCTCACTTCAATGCATTAAATGACAAGATTGTAAGAATTCTGTAGGGAAAATTTTGAGAGGGCGAGATGGAAGAGGCACTGCTGCCCAATACTGAAGAGAGGACACGGGCTTCTACTACCTTTGTGGAAGAGCTAAAGAAGGTGACCTCCATTGCAGCTCCAATGGTGGTGGTGACGGTGTCCCTACACTTGTTGCAGGTTGTGTCACTAATGATGGCGGGGCACCTTGGTGAATTGTCTCTGTCTGGGGTCTCCATCGGTGGATCTTTTGCTGGGGTCACTGGCTTTAGTCTCCTAGCAAGTCTTCTTTTCTCTATCTTCTTACTCGTATATGCACCAAAAAGATACAAGCCTTAGCTATGAGTTTCCTTACGAAAATTTGATAAAATCTTTATTTATAAAATTCCATCTTGTCAGATTCTAAAACTTGGAAATCACATGCTAAGCATCAGTAGGGCTGCTCTAGTTTGAATAAATATGCAATCGATTTGAAGTATTTATGCATCCATGATATACTTATTGAAGTACTTATTCCTTACAATCCTGAAACGCATGGCGAGATTAATGGGAGAGCAGATTTAGTTATTGATTGATGTGTCTCAGTTTTTAATTCTTGATTCAAGCTTGAACTTGTATGCAAGATGATTGACAGTATATTTACATATATACCATGCAGTTTGGATTGGCAGGAGGCTTGGAAACTCTATGTGGACAAGCTTATGGAGCAGGGCAATACCAAAAGTTTGGAACTTACACATACTGTGCAATAATCTCTCTCCTTCCAATATGTGTCCCTGTATCTATCCTTTGGATATACATGGACAGGATATTGATAGCAATAGGCCAAGATCCTGAAATCTCAACGGTAGCCTGCCGATATGCTACTTGTCTCATTCCCGCGTTATTTGCCTATGCTGTTCTTCAGTCGCTACTTCGCTACTACCAGTCTCAGGGCTTGATTCTACCAATGCTTTTCAGCACTTTTGCAACTTTATGTGTCCATATACCTCTTTGCTGGGCTCTAATATTTAAATGGGAACTAGGAAGTACCGGAGCAGCATTCGCCATTGATGTGTCTTACTGGTTAAATGTGGTATTCCTTGCACTTTATATGGGGTTCTCTTCATCCTGCGAAAAGACCCGTGTCGTCTACTGGAATCATATTTTCTCTAGCATTAAGGAGTTCTTTCGCTTCGCTCTCCCTTCTGCTGTAATGGTTTGGTAATTTCTCGTCCGTACGTGTACAGTCTAACGATGATGTAATTTATTGAGCCTCTATTCACATCTGCTTTGAATTTCTAATAATTAAATACTTCGTTCGTTCTTTTCATGGCGATGGTCAGTCTTGAATGGCGGACCTTTGAACTGCTTATATTGCTGGCTGGACTTCTGCCAGATTCACAGCTTGAAACATCTGTTCTTTCTATCTGGTATGCTTCTCTTCCTATACTTTAAAGATGGCTGATTGGGGACTTTGATAGGATTGCTTCTGATTCTCTCTTAACATTGGAACCAGCCTAGCAACAACGTCATTGCACTTCTATGCACTATCTGGGATCGCAGCTGCTGGGAGGTTTGATTCATTTCTTGTCTCTTCAAGTTTGCATAGATGAAAGAAAAATCTCATTTACTTATCGTGCTTTCTCCGGCAGTGCTCAGGTTTCAAATCATCTAGGAGCTGGAAATCACAAGGCAGCTCAAGTGGTTGTCCGTGCAGTACTGAGTGTTTCGCTCGTAGAGGCAGTTATTGTGAGCACAAACATCTTCTGCTTCCGCCATGTTTTTGGATACGCTTTCAGCAATGAGAAGGCGGTTGTCGACTACGTAACCGAAGTGGCTCCCCTGCTTTGCCTCTCAGTTATTGTGGATAGCTTACAAACAGTACTTTCCGGTTAGTTTCTCCTCATTATGCGACGAGCATTTACTAATCATAAAGTACGCATGTACATGATCTAGTGTCTGAATTGTTTGTGTTCCAATCCCATAGTTTACTAACACGCATGGTTACCAAGAAGCCATGATACTAGATGATGTTTCTTGCACAGGGCATGTTTGGTACTAACTCGAATCGTTTCTGCGACAGGAATTGCTAGAGGATGTGGATGGCAGCACATAGGGGTCTCTATTAACCTTGGGGCATACTATTTAGCTGGAATCCCAGTAGCTGTTCTACTGTGCTTCGTTCTCCATCTTAGAGGGAAAGGCCTTTGGATCGGGGTGCTGACTGGGAGTACTGTGCAAGCAACATTACTTGCTCTCATAACTAGTTTGACAAATTGGAAAAAACAGGTTATGCTCATACATCGAGTGGCTATCCTGTCTCTATTTGCTCTAATTCACTCTCCTTTGCTGTTTTGGATAGAGGGTTTTGGTTCTTTTAGTGGAATTAAGATGGCTATTTTATCAAATGAAATGCTAATTATGATCTGTATGCATGTCAATAATCGCAGGCAACCAAGGCTAGGGAGAGGATGCTTGATGGGACAGCTTCGGCTGATAATGGATTTCCTTCAAGTTTGTAGGGATACAGTGACCGAACACAGCAATTTCAATTCCATTTAGCTGCTAAAGATAGGGAGTTTTTGCTTGAGGTTACATTGTTTAAAGAGTCAGAAGATCACTCAACTTCAAGAGGGGAACATAACAGTATGCTCGCATGAAAAATAATGCAAATTTAGCAGAGGGTGACAGCCCTTGCTACATGTCTTTCCTGCATATAATCAAGGCAAGGGGGAGGATATTTAAGGATATTTTGTGTGACAGGATTGTGGATGCATTTTTAGCTTTGTGAAATAAGACTTCTTCTATGCAAACGGCTTCATTCATTTGAATCATTAGAGATTCTGTCAGCATCAAATTTTATGTGCCTTCAGAAAAATCTTTATACTTTTAAATAAAATTCACAACTGTTAAAATGTCAAAAGGGATTTAAAGAGCTTCAAAAAGGGATGTTTAACAAAAAGAAGAAGAGTAAACTGATATATCTATTATTTGTCCTGACTCAACTCATTAGAATGATAGTGAGGTAAAAAACACATAAAAAATAGATATTATGAGTTTGGTGGCGAATTGAAATTTTTGAAAACCTTGTTAATATATGGATTAAGCATTTATTTTTATTTTATTTAGAAATATATCGACTTTAAAGTTGTGAGCTTTTGAATAAATTTCTTTAATGTAAGCCAATATATGAAAATTAGAGTTTCAGACACCAACAATCTAGTCTGTAGACTCATCTTTAAATGCAGAATCATGAAAATTACTTATAAACTCAACTTGTAAATATATATAATATTTGTAAAAATTAATTTTAGCTCAATTTGGTATATCTAATCTTCTTGATCCAAAATTAATAATTAAATAAATCAAATTAATAATTTTATTTTTTTGGAAGTGTGGTTATAATTGTTTTTAAAAGTACTTTTCGTGTCGAAATGCATTAAAAATGATATATATTTTTTTTTTAAATTTTGGAGATCAACACATCAAAATGATCTAATATATATATATATAAAATAATTTTTAGTAAAAAAAATTTAATTTTTTAAAAATGTGGATATAATTGTTTCCAAACGTTAAAATTAAACTTGGAATATAAAGATTTTTGAAGGTTTGATTTGCAGGATTGATTATCCACAAGCACAAATAGATTGGTTTCATTAGTAAAAAGAAGTACAAATGGATTGATTAACGCTGTGTTTATTGCATGTGGAGAAAATGCTTTAAAAGAAAAATAGAGATAGAATTGGCATTCATCATAAGAAAAACAAAATTGTCCCATTTTCTTTGTTTATAACTTTTTACTATAATTAGACATTCACATGATTTGTTTAGTTTTATCAACCAATTTATTTTCTTGATATTTACCTTTAAACCTTCAATTTTTTTATTTATTAAATAATATTTGGTTGTTGTTTTGGGATAGAAAAGATTAAGGCAGAGAGGATAAAGAGAATAAATCTTTCTCTATTTTGTATTTTAAAATTATAAAAATTTACTTTAAAATTATTCAAGACATGGATTTATTTTATCTCTTCATCTTATTCTATTAAAATAAGCATGTTTTTATCCTTTTTATTTTCATCTCTTCTATCATGACATAATAATCAAATTCTATGTTAATGACACTAATTTGATTAAACTTTAGACAAGTCATATAAACCCATGCATTACATTGTTTAAATTTTAATCATAGTCTCAAAAAATATTTGGTAGATGTTCAATTTTATGATTATTTATTTTTATTATTATATAGTTAAATAAAAAATATTTTTAAATAAAAAATAATTTTTTAATCTCATTAAATCTCATAATTCAGTTCATAGGTTTGACATGTTAATTCGAGTTACTCAACCCATCAAACCTCATAATTTTTTTAAAAATGTTTGGTTTACACATGATACAATAAAAATAATAAATTTAAAAATGTTTTGAGAGTCCTAATAATTATGTAAATTAGATCTAGAATTATTTAGAATTTATATAAAAATTACTTGAAAATCAAATATTCTTTTTAATTTTAAATATTTACTTTAAAAATAAGTTGACATACTTTTCTAATATTTGATTTTTAATAGTAATTCAAACAAATTACCAGTAAAAAATTACTAATAAAAAATCTATTTAGATATTACATTGTATAAATAAAATGTTAAGAAAGCATTCTACCCCTTATTCAATCTAGTAATAACAAATAGATCCTATAAAAAAAGAAAATTTTGCTCGTATAATCAAATTATATGGTTTCAATTGTGAAAGGCAAAAGAATAATTTTACTGGGTAAATCTACAATAATAGTGTCCGCACGGTGAATTCCTAATATTTTTTAACTTTTAATTGCTCACCAAAGCCAACCTCAATTACAACCCAATTTCATTAATAAAGCTCGATTAATAAACGGGTTGAAAGGAGGCCATTTGATCAAGTGAACCGATCCCTACACATGATGACCATCCAGCTCCTCTCCCATCCTCCATGGATTGGGCCACTTGACCATTGAGCATCCATACGCCCACACACCTCATCTACCACTAACAATTTTGAAGGTATATTTCTCACATCAGTCTAATTGTATTCAAAATAATTTAATAAATTCTTCTCAAATTAAAAAGTGAAGCATGTCTTTTTAACTACCAATACAAAGGGGCTAATGTAGGTATAGCTATCAATCCTTCCACAATTTAGCAAGTAAATTTACTCATCAATTGATTTAAAATCTAGCTCGGATTGGATTTGTTTTTAATTTTGGATTTGTTTGTAAATCATTTAAAGAGTTGACTTGATCAATTTTACGCAACTGGATAAATCAATATATAACCTAGTCAAAACACAAGTGGAACACAATTAAAGATATTTTTTAAAGTTTTTATTCAAAATGAAATAGTTTTGTTAAAAAGAAAAATCATCCAAAACAATGATGTTAAATTAAAAAAAAAAAAACCCGAATAAACTCATGTAACCCTCATCTTAATCGAGTATGATAACTAATAGAACAATGTATGTTAGTTCAGGGCACAGAACCCATTAACATAAATGTTTCTTCACCTCATTCTTATTGATTAATTAAGCGAATGATGGGTTCTTTATAGACGAATCAGGACAAGTAACAACTGAATTAGTCTGAAATTGTCATCCTTAAATGGACAGCACTTTGTTTAATTCATAGAGGTTAATCCTAAGATCATTCACATATCAAGTTTCATGGGAAGAAAACAAATACTCTTAGAATTATATTATTCGCACGCCCTACATAGCCATGGAAAAGTGGAAAGATTTATCTTATTTCCAAAGAAATAATATAGAAAAACGAAAAGAAGAAAAAAAGGGCGGCAACCCCACCTCCCGGATAGAGAGGAATGGGGGAACAAAAACGCCCAAGTCTCATCAAATCTATGAAGAAACTTTTAAACATTCCAAAACGGAGAGGATTAAAGATCATGCAAAGCCTTCTGCGAGCAGAATTGATGCTTTTCTTTGACCATATACGAAACCTGTCGGCAGGCTATACTATTCCTTTTCTTCGTGATCATCCAGTTAATCTATAGAGCATCTTCAAGGAATTTATTTGAAATACGTGCCTTGTTCTTATTGCACAGTTGGGTTCTTCATTTTACTGGATATATATCAACCATATATCGGAATGTATCTCTACTTTTTCCCACTTTTAAGTGAAGATTTGCATCTCCGCTACGGGCTTGATATTGTTTTTTCTGTTCTTATTGCACAGTTGGGTTCTTCATTTTACTGGATATATATCAACTATATATCGAAATGTATCTCTCCTTTTTCCCACTTTTAAATGAAGATTTGCATCTCCGCTACGGGCTTGATATTGTTTTTTCTTTTTGAAAGATATATATGCTGGGAGTACAAGCCCCATGTTATTGTATGATCCGAGAGGGTTGACCTTTTATAGCATCCAAGGTCACTGCAATTTGATGAGTTGATACTGGAATTTAACAGTAAATTCTCAAAAAAAAAAAAAAAAAAATTCTAGAGCTTATCGATCAATTATTCTCCAATCGATTTTTTATCCCAGCATGCTTCACTACAGGTCCTTTAACAAAATGCCTTTCAAGATACAAATTCATTAAATTAATTTTGAAGAATAAAAATAATTTGGAAAAAAAAAACAAGCATACATTAAAATAAAGAATGTATTTTCAAAAAGAAAATTGAATTAATTGTTTGTTCAAAAATAAAATAAAAAGGAGTTTATGTTAGTTTAATATTCTATCTAATCAATCGGTTGGTTACACGTGGTATTATTATATTCATGTAAATACTTATTTATTATTAATTATAAAGGATTAATTTATCTTTGAAATTTATTTTATATTAGATTAATGAATATGATATTTGATTTATAAATATAGAGTAAAGATAGAGTTCATGAGACAAAAAAAAAACTTTTCCAATGAATTTATAAAGTTGTTATAATTATAGGATTTCAATTGTATTAAAGCATTGTTCCTAAAATATTCTTGGTTGATACTCTCTTAAATACTTGACATTTATTAGAGTCGTAAATACTAATACATGTTATGTTCTTTCCTTTATGAAAGGAAACAACTATTCTTATAAGATGAGGTACGTATAAGGGGATACCTAAAACTAATATGTAGGTGCTTGTCATACGACATGTACACTGAATTAGTTGCATGAGAATTCTATATAGAGATATCATTTATGTTTATGGAAAGACTCACGTTATGATTATGTACGTGATTCTTAGATTTAAGATCACTTAGGTTATCTTATATAGAGAATGTTATGCTTTGATCATGTTACATGCTATCTTAATTGAGATAACAATGGAGGAAGCATTGGGTATAACATGAACTATATGAAATTACTTGAGTGATTAAGAAAGGATTCATCACCCTAGGTGAATTAGAAAAAATATTTCATCTATTCTCAAATAGTATTGAATGATAAATCCTTAGCCAGGTGGAATGAGATTTGAAAAGAATTTCAAATCTTATTCAAACGATCAATGACTATTATATAAAGAACAAACATGATTTAACATGACAGACATACTTTATGCTTTAATGTTAAATCAAAATATTATTGATGAAATGATATTAATTATATTGAGAAACCAACCATTGAAAGGTTAAATCAAACTAGTAATGACTTTTCTAATACCTGGGGGATCATGACATGTTGCTAGACGATGCACTTGATCTTTAAATATAAATTAATCAATTGTTGAATTGATTATAAATTAAATTGTTTAATTTATTTAATTCTATTTAACTAGAATTATAATTCATATTCGGGCCAATATATTAGAAACCTAATGGGTCACATACATTAAAAACCATTATTAAAAAATTAAATTGAGATGATTTAATTAAATATGACTTGATTAAAATATATTTTAGAAATTAAGGACTAGAATATAATTAATAAATGAATTATATTTCTAGACTTAGAAAAATCAAGTAAGAACTTGATTAAATTAATTTTTAAATTTGTCCTGAATTAATATATGGATATTATTCAAGAGGCAAATTGATATATTTTTTTTCATTTTATAGTGTTTTTTAGATTTCCTAATAAATAGAAAGCTATGGTTTTTATTTTTTGATGGTTGCTTGCTAGATAAAAAAATTACGTAAGTCATAGAATAGAGAACTAACACTCTGAGCATAACAATCCCTCTCTTCTAAATAGGTATTTAGACATTTCTCATTAGTGGTTCATGTGGATTGTCTTTGAAGGCCAGACAATTAGACGGTATGTGGTTTGCGACAATCCAGCCTTTAAAAAATTACTTAAAGCCAAAGAATATAAGATCTTCAGATAATAAATTTCTAAACAATTCTAGATCTGTCTAATATGATCTTAAGGATTCTAAATAATTTTTCTTTTATTGTTTTCATTGGGTGTAATATATCCGGAACCTAACAATTTAGAACTAATAACTATATAACTTGGGGATTGATAATTCTAATTTTGGATTCGTGGATCCTCAAATTTTTCTTGTTTGTCATAAAATTAAAGTGACTAAAGGATTTGCTGTAAAATATGCTAAGTTATGAGGTTGATTTTAAGGCTCTATATAAAAAGCGTACAAATGGATTATTTAACCCCAAAAACTATGAACTTATTATAAGAGGATATTTAAGATAGCGTTTCAAGTGGAGTTTATAAAAGTTTTAATTTTTTTTTTGTTTTATAAAATTAATTTATTTTTTTGTATTTAAAATTCTTTTGATAAAAAATTATTATTTTGATACACTTCTAAATAATAAATATTTTGACAAGCAAACACTACCACTAACCCGCTAAGAAAATGTTGTGAAACTTCAGCTACTCCGAAATGAAAAATATATACATCTTGTAGCTTTTCCAAGATGGAATGATGATTTCATAGCTAGGTAAATCGAAGTGGCAAATCATCATGACATAATTGATCAAGTCACTGTAACAAGCACTAGGAATTGAATCTGAAATTCGAGTGGATAAGAAATCATGGAAAGCCTTCTACAAGTAGAATAGATACTTCTCTTCGACCATGGAATCAGTCCAGATGAAATGACCAATTCTGTATACTATTCCTCTTCTAATTATTGGCCATCTTTTAGGAATCCATTAGATTCTTTGCTACTTAATAACACCATATCTTGTAAGTTCTCACATGAAAGAAGCAAATATGCATCTCTCTTCCTTCTTCCTTTTTCTCACCTTTTTGACTGAAAATTGCATCTCACTGCCATGATAGCATTTTCCTTTCCGAAAGATGCTGGTAGTACAAGTCCCACGTTCTTGAACAAAGAGGGTTGACATTGATACCATATATGGAATTCAAAAGAAAAATACTAAATTCAGAGACCTATCGGAGAAATCATACAATATATATAAAACGGAAAATTAGTTATTAACCTCACATAAAATACTAAATTAACTATAAATAAATGCTTTGAAACTTGATTTTGGCTAACATAAAAGGGGGGAAAAGAAAAGAAAAAAAATATGACTTCGGATGGAAAATGTATACATCCCTTTTTATTTTTTTCAAAAATTGAACCATGATTTATTATATATAAAGAATTTTAAAGTTTAGCGGCTGAACATATACTCCATAATAGAGTCATTATACCAAGCTCTAATAGGATACACAACCAAAATTTTAAGATTTACCGACATAATTTTTTGTTGATATTTATACTCATAGTCTATCGATAAGAAACTTATCAATGTGATCGTGGAAGGAAATGATCCATTGAAAAAACTCTTATTGGTGATTTGTGGTCTGTCAGTAATAATTTTATAGATGGATTTACTGATGGACAAAGTATGAAATAAAAATTATCTGCTTCATTCGGTCGGTACTTCTATTGTTAAATATAACATATCATCGATAGAAAAACTGTATGTCATTTTATCAATGATTTTTTTCATCCATTGATATGTTCATTGGTGAATTTAACATGTAATAGTCATACAGGTAGTCTGTTATTATGTTAGTGAGTAAACAGTGGCAATGACATTTATAGTAATTCTTTTCCAA
Organism: Populus alba; assembly: GCF_005239225.2. Lineage (NCBI taxonomy): Eukaryota > Viridiplantae > Streptophyta > Magnoliopsida > Malpighiales > Salicaceae > Populus > Populus alba. The sequence continues at coordinate 8,815,107 of NC_133287.1, forward strand.
AACTCTAGAATATACTGCCATACTATATTTGTCGCTAAACCCGTCAATAATAATTTTAAAAAAATCTATTTAATAAAAAAAGAAAAAAAAATAAATTAATATAAAATTCAAATATTTATTATAAATCTAAACATTTATAAGTTCAAATACAATTAATCTAGAATAGAGGCGTTAGAGGAGGAGGAGGCAGGTCTTCACTTGGACCGTGGGTCAAATAAAAGGAAGCACATGTACCACTTATCTGTGATCTCATCCCCAATACCAATCTATAAAATTTGGCCGTCTTGACATTAAGTCGTTCATAATCAGCAGCAAGATGGGTTGTTTGATTTTTAACTCACTAATCTAAAATCACCTCGAACTCCATAGTTTGAGTGCTTGGAACCGATTGCGAACATCCAACGGTTGAAACACTATAGGTCATACATAAGAACTCGGTTGTAGTGTTAGAGAGATCATACACCTAATTTCTATTGAGTCCACCAGACGATCCTACCTCCAACCACAAATCCGGATTGAGATCCGGATGGGTCGAAGGATTGTTATTGTATCTCTTCTTCAACTAGGTGTTATATGTATCCTGGAAAAAAAAAGTCAGCAAATTCAAAAAATAATAAATTAAGAAAAAAAATAGTTGAAAACAACATACCACAAAGTACTGAGCTTAGCTATCCATGAGCAGTTGCTCCCTTTTTTAGTAGTCATCAATCCGCACATGCGTTTCCATAAAAACCTCCATCGGATTTGGTTTGTGTCCAAGAACCATAGCTAGCAAGAGAAAATTATTGTTAGTTAAATATATTTATAAAAAACAACAAATAAAAAAATGGATGTAATTAAAAAAGAATCTTACCATCTACTTCACATGTGAAATGAACATATGGGGCCGCCAATGTGCGTGGTAACAAAATTATGAACATGCCGGTTTTGGTTCTCTACATTGAAGTGTGATCATCGAATGAAATGATTGGACGTCACGTGTTGAATACATTCCACCCATATGACCTATGAGATGTACGGATGTTTGAAATCCTTCCAAACTGCCACCTTTTTTCCAACTTAAAAGCTCCTTTTCTTTCGTATATTTTTTGGCTTTCTTTTGCATCTTGTACCAAAAATCATGCAACTGATATGGTACAAATGAATTATCTATTAGTAAATGAATAATAAAATTGAATAAAAGGATTAAAAAAAATTATCTTCATTTCAATCCTACTAAGTTGCAGTGTAATTCTTCCAAACCCTCATTACAATAGCGTTGCCAACTCTATCCCATACAATTTTTTCCTTGCAATTGAAATTTGTACTAGAAAATTTTAATTAATAATTTAATAAACTAACCAAACTAACATAATAAAAAAAATTAAGTTAATACTAATTTTAAACCTTCCGAACCATGCAACAATCATGGGTTTCCATTCAGGATGTATAGAAACCTAATTCCATTGAAACAATGAAATTTTCATCGATAATTTCATTGCCAATGTTATGGTTATGACAACCTCAATGATTGTAAACCTGAAATTTCATTCGTTAATTGAAATTAATTTTTCAAAAATTATTAACATGTCAATGTTAAGGGAAAATAAACTTACGATTTAAGTTCGTTCTTCTACTATGCTTGGTACTTCTGAGTAAATGGATTCCGTTGTGAAGAGAACCGCCTTGACATGGTGGTATTGCACTCGACTTCTGAGTAAATGGATTCCGTTGTGAAGAGAACCGCCTTGACATGGTGGTATTGCACTCGACGCGCCCTTGTCGTGAGTGAATGCTTATCTTGGGTGCTTGTTCCTTATCAGCACCTCACAACTCATCGTCGTAAGAAGCTATGCTAAAAGAACTAGCGGTGATCCATCCGTACAACCTGCTATTAACGTTTTCCTAAGCATCTACACAAACTAAATGATTAAGGTACCGTAAACTATTCATATTTGGAAAAACAATTCGGCAACACCTCCCCTATTAGGGAGATTACCCAAAATCTTTAAATTTGCAAATACACAACAATTTAAATTGGATTTTCATAAACCAGTTGAATTTATTTCAATTTATGTCAATCGAATAATTTCAATTATGTTAATTTAACCAAATTTTCAATTAACAAACTATGGCCATTTGTGAAATTTTCATAAGAGGTTAATATAAAATCATTAAGGATTTGTAGTATCAATATTTCACATTAAAAACTATTCATTTATCCTAACTATTATCTTAGCTATTTTTTATTTTTGTTTATTTATGATGGCTACTATTTTGTTCATTTTTTATTATTTTTTAATAATTTTTATTTTTCATGAAATTAAAAATTGTTTGTTAACACCAACAAATCAATTAGCTCACCATATTAATAAGAGAAAAAATTAAAAAAAATTAAAACAATTCCAAAATCTATACACAATCATTAAAGAACATAAAAATTAAAAAATTCCAACAATCATTAAATAAAAAATTCCACCAATCTATATACAATCATTAAAGAATGGAAAAAAATTAAAAAAAATCCAACAATCTATGTAAAATCATTAAAAAAATATCTCCAATAACATTTATATGATTATTAATAATAGAAAAATAAAAAAATAAAAAACTACCATAAACATTTATGCAATTATTTATAACAGAAAAATATAAAAAATTAAAAAAAAAGCAAAAAAAAAAAAGGAGAAGGAAAAAGAAGAATCTTACCTTAATGTTGAGTTTTTCCTAGCCTAAAAAGAGAAAGAAATCCAAACAAATTAAATAAATAGAGAAGGAGAAGACATATCTACGAGTGGAAAATAAAAGAAGAGAAGATAAGGGGTTGAGGATAGAAGGAGAGAGAGAGAAAGAAAGATAAAGATTTTGGAGGAAGAGAGCAGAAGCTACTAAGAAAGAGTGAAGAAGATAAATGTGTTCGTTTGTTTTGATTTCAAGGATTCTGATCTTTTAATTTGGGGTTTTTTTTACCGACAGCTTTATTGATGGACAATTAAATATTAATTTCTCCATTGGTGTATCCATCTGCAAAGTCTAATTGAAAATTTCAATTTAATAAATTTTTTTTCAGAAACTCGCCAACTATCACTGTGATTAATTTGTGTACCCATCCCATAATAGTTCATCGTAGTCTTTTAAAAGATAAAAAAAAATATGGTCGCATCTGCATTATATTCTTCATCTACTATTAGACATTGATCGACACAATCTTGATTCATTCTTATCGAATCTATAACCATATTCATAGAATGATTACAATTGTCATCCATAACTTCATGCATAATATTGCCGGAACTAGAAGTTGACCCAACCATTCTTTTTACCATGGTTTTGTGAGGAACATATGGTTCTTCATGTGCAAACCAACATATATATTTATCTATGAACCCTTTTTGTTGTAGAAGATGCATTGTACAACATCTGAATCAAAAAAACTTTTTTTATTTTTACAACTCTTACATAGACATTTAATACCGTCTCCACTAATATTTATCGGATTAGATAGTGCGTAATTAATAAAACTCTAAACCTCATTACAATAATACATCTTATGCAACCTTTTAGATGAATCTCAATACATCCATGAATGATAATTCATTACTTATGTTAGACCTATATAGAATATTGATGACAACATGTATTAATTAGTTATGTAAACTAAATAAATAACATGATGCTGGTTTAACTCAAACTTATTCAAACTATTTTAATAGTAAAACTAATTTATTATCAATTATCTACATAAATTCAAATTTCTATACATTTACCAAAAATTTCAATTAAACAATAAAATTGACAAAATATAAAAATGACTCGTTAAATAAGCCATTACTTATTTCATTACAAAACAACTAAGTCACAAATTGAAATTAAATTTCATCAATTTAATTACACATAAATACAATTTTATAAAATCTCATACAAACCCTACCATTTACAAATCATACATTCATACAATAAAATTTTTATGGGAAAAAAAACTATAAAACAAGTAAACACCCAAACAAAATTCATATATTAAAAAATAAAAAATAAAAAATAACATTTTAAAATTGAGTTCAAATAAAAAATGGATAGTTTTGCTTACTTGAAATGGAGAATCTTCAATCAAATTTGAATCAAAACAGGGATACTAACAAACTGAGTATTGGGGTAGCTGAATTTGTAGTGGGAGGTTGATTTGTGATAAAATCAGGGGGTGTTTGTTACAGAGAAAAATAAAGGAAAAAGAAGAAAGAGGGGAGAGAGAGAGGGGATGACCATTTGTTAAGTTATAAATTAAATATTACAGACGGGTTTACCAATAGATTTAATCGACATATTTAAATCTGTTAGTAAGTTAGACTGTAAAAATGACACGTTATCGTACTTCTTGACTTTTTTTTTTTTCATTCTTTCTTTTCTCATTGTAATTTTCTTGGTATATAACAAAGAAATATTTCTGTTGATGCTTACCGATTGATACAATGACAGATTATTCTGTCAATAGAGTTCACTGTAATTTGTTGATATAATTTTTTATTGGTATTTTTTTTTGTATTTGTTGATTTTCTGATAGTGATAGTCTATAGATTTTTGAGTAAGTACTAATTACATCTGAATTTGGATGCAAATACTTAATCACGTCAAGAATTCGATCTCCACTTAGAATTCTGAAAGGAATCACTATTTTCATAGATGACTTTCGTCACCTAGAATTCCCCACTGAGCTGCAAAATTAAATTCCTATTCAGATATGCATAAATTTGGTGGAAAATTGATTCTTCATTCAATAAACATATTTTAGGAGATCATACAACCACTTTTGGTATTCCATATCAACAAGCAGGCTTTTATTCGATCATTTCAGTGCATTTGACTCGGGCATTGTCACTGAGGCAGGGATCGATTCCTAGTTTTTCTCACAAGTCCAAAGTCATAATCAAGGTATCCATCATAGAAGCTTTAATTAGGGCTTTAAATAGTCATAATCAAGGTATCCATCATAGAAGCTTTTTGTACATACTGGTTCCAAGGTTTGAACCCATAAAATAAAAGAAGAAAATACAATCTTCACTGTGTTCATCAAGGTAGCAATTGAGAGATGTTTAATCATTATAATTCCTAGCTTATTCTCGTCCTCACCTTCCCGATAACAGATGATCAGTGCTGCTGCGTGTTAACTTTCATAAATATATATAAATGGACTTATTTTATGAGATAGGTGGCAAACTAGCTAGCTAGTCTCGAAGTACTGATCACTGTAAGCTTAATTAAGCTAGCTCCTGACATTAGATGATTTAAAGGTGGATTTTTGAAGTACAACAAGGACAAGGAAACAATGAAAACCCTAAAACTCGTACCAAAGATGTTATGGCTTCGATCTTGGCATGAGTTTTCGCTATATATGCAGCCAGAATTTTCATGACCCTGTCATTGATCTTACTGCCATATGCAATTCGTTTCGCATTGATTTTTTCCACAAAACTCATGAAATAATTAACAAAAGACAAGAAATCTCCCAGTTAATTCAGAGTCTTAAATTAAATTAAGGACTAGCTGAATCCTGGATATATAATTACAGTTTATTTAACATCCAGTGAATTATAAAATAATGTAGCCCTTCCTTGTTAGCTTCAGATATACAGGAAAACAAAATACATATAATCTCTAAACAAAATGTGAAGTTCATTGCATATTTACATAGATATAAATAAATAAAAAGTAAGTTTTCATAAGTAAAAAGCAGGGTACTAACTTATACAAAAAAAGTGCAATTATATGTGGGTCAATACAAAAAGAAAAGAATTATTTAACTAACCAAAAAGTTTTTTTATATGTGATTATAAAAATCAGAAACTACAACAGGATGAATTTTATTTAAAAGGAGTAAAAGTGTACTTTAGCTAGCATCATAAGGAGTACGGTAATACATCACAAAATCATAGCCAATCAGAAAAGTTGCTAAGCCGTATATATATTTTAGTGTTGGTGGTCAGTACTGTGATAGTGTTGTTGAAGATGATCTATGCGATTCCACTTTGGAATGCTTCGGTGTTCCCAGCATACCAATTACGCCTGCAAAAGATTTTAGAGGATTTTTACTGACCACCTGCATACCATTTACCATATATATATAGGGTGCTGGTGATGATCAGTACTGTGATATGTCGTGTTGTTGAAGATGATCTACGTGAGTCCACTTTGGAATGCTTCGGTGTTCTTAGCTAACCATTAATATCTGCAAAAGATATTAATTAGAGGAGTATAAGAAAGAAACAATCAAATTAACACAGTATTTTATTCAGATCTCCAACTAGGATTCAGTGAAAAAATATATATATCTCAACATGAGCATGGGCAAAGAAAATAATTGAAAATAACATTATATATATATATATATATATATATATATATTATATATATATTGTGGAGGTATATTGGACAATGGACAATGCTCATGATCAAAACAAACTCAAGAGGAAGTATATGTGACCACACAAGAATATTATTAACAATTAAAGCATGGAGTGAAGGGCTGAAGGTGATGACAGGAGACTAGAGAGCACAAAGGAGTGAGATGCAATTAAGCTCCATGCATTTCATCATCAGTGCTCTCTATCTTCTGTCAACAACATCACCAGTGCCTCCTTCACATAATAAAAAGCAAAAAAAAACAAACATTATAAGTGACAGAGGCCAAAGCTCGGAGCTATGGATTCCGAGGGGGAGACCAGCCACAGGAGCAAGAGTCCTGGATGGAAGAAGACAAGGGAGAGAGTTTGTGTGTATGTTAGTTCATGAGGGATTAATTTTGTGTATGACCTAGTTGATCTCTAGCACCTCTATTTATAGGAGAAAACTGTGAAATAATGGTTGTACCCCTACCACCTTTTCATGAGATAGGTGTGCATCTATCTATAAGAAAAAAGTGTGCCCAACTTGAAACTCACGATGATTTCATTATCACCCGTTACGCATTTTCTAAGATTATTACGGTTACCGTGGATCATGCATTCAGTCATGCAAGGAGAAACAGTTGTCGCCCCCGTTTCCGTTGTCTGCCTCTAAATTATTTTAACAATGAGGAAAAACTAAATCCAAAGCCCAAATTAATACAAGGATGGTTGTAAAATCAAACTTGTTTTGATGGGTTGCTTATCATTTTTAAGGTAGTATAACATGCAAAAGTTAGGGCAAATGTTAGTTTTCTGATATCCTAAACCGAGGGGTTTTATCATGGACTTTACAATATAGAAGTTTTCTTTCAACCTGTTTCCTTCAGGTAAAATGCTTTTTTTTTTCATTTAATAATTTTATTATAATCGGCCTCACTCAACCCATGATCTGACTTGATGGTGAACACCTATGCTACGACCGATAATTTACTATGGTTCGTGCAGCCATCCCATAATAGTTCGTCAGAATTTTTCAACAAATAAAAAAACTAGTTGCATCTTCATTAGGTTCTTGTTTTATGATTGGACATTGACTGGCATTACCTTGATTCATTCTTATTGCATCCATAACCATATTCCTATAAGGATTACTGTTGTCATTTGCAACTTCGTGCAAGTTACTAGCATTAGAAGTTGACCCAACCACCCTTTCTCCCATGCTCTTATTACGAATAAATAGTTCCCCATATGCATACCAACACAAGTAATTCTTCATAAACCCTTTATGTAGAAGATGATAAGCCAGAGATACACGCCTCCTCTGTCACGTGATATAGCTGGCCATATATTGGTTATAACTGACTTTCAGTTATAATTCAGTTACAACAGCTGTGCTGTGTAATGTATATATATACAGTCACTCCTCAGTATAGATATGATAAGAAATATAGAGAAGCTACGTTTTGCTTTCTCAAAATCAAACTTGGTATCAGAGCTTTTTCAATCAAGGATTCAATAATAGCCTCTGCCTCCACTCAGTCTTCTTCAGCTGCTGGTTCTCTTGGATCTACACAAACCACAACAATGGTGTCCATTCCTTCCTATCAGATGTTTAACCACACATTGCCTGTAAAGCTTGATCGAACCAATTACATTCTTTGGAGGTCTCAGGTTGACAATGTCGTATTTGCCAATGGATTTGAAGACTTTATAGAAGGATCTTCTATCTGTCCAGAGAAGGAACTAAGTCCAGGAGTGCTTAATCTAGCATTTATTGCATGAAGATGCCAGGATCGCACAATTCTCAGCTGGATCTATTCCTCTCTCACTCCAGCAATAATGGCACAAATCATAGGACATAACTCATCTCACTGTGCATGGAAAGCATTGGAGAAAACCTTCTCGTCATCTTCAAGAGCTCGAATAATGCAACTAAGACTGGAATTACAGTCCACGAAGAAAGGATCTATGACCATGATAGATTACATCATGAAAGTTAAAGCAGTTGCAGACAATTTAGCTGATATGGGAGAGCCTGTCTCTGAGCAGGACCAGGTTATGAATCTCCTTGGAGGTCTTGAATCAGACTACAATGCAATTGTTACTGCAATTAACATTAGAGATGATACAATCTCTATTGAAGTTGTTCACAGCATGCTTCTAGCCTTTGATCATCGCCTTGAGCAACAAAGCTCAATTGAAGAAATCTTAACTATGTCTGCCAATTATGCATCATTCTCTAACAACAGAGGTGGTGGGAGAACATACACTAGCAGTCGAGGGCAACACTATACCTCAACATTAGTAACTACAGAGGACGTAGTAGAGGAGGAAGATATCGACACACTGGAAGGTATAATTCGAATACTTCTGAGAAACCACAATGCCAATTATGTGGCAAATTTGGTCATACAGCTCAAGTCTGCTACCACAGATTTGATATCTCTTATCAGAGTTCTCAGGGCAGTGGCAACTCTTCTTTGAATACTGGTAATCAAAATTATATTCCTGCTATGGTGGCTTCTTCTAACAATGTTGCAGATGATGCTTGGTATCTTGATTCTAGCGCAAGTCATCATCTCACTCAAAATGGAGATAATCTAACTGACTCCTCACCTTACAAGGGAAAAGATAAGATCATAATTGGGAATGGTAAGCATCTATCCATTTCCAACACTAGTTCCTCACATCTATTTTCCAATTCTCATGCCTTCCAACTCAAAAAGGTGTTCCACGTTCCATTTATCTCGGCAAACTTAATTAGTGTTGCCAAGTTCTGCTCAGACAATAATGCTTTAATTGAGTTTCGGTCTAATAACTTCTTTGTGAAGGATCTACATACGATGAAGGTGCTTGCTCAAGGCAGACTTGAAAATGGCCTTTATAGATTTCCAGTCTTGAAGAACAAGAAATTCGCTTATGTTGGTGTTCATAAGCCTCCTGCATTTCATTCCTATAATTCTCGTCCTATTGACAATAAGGTGGTGCTATGGCATCATAGACTAGGTCATGTTACTACTGAAATTGTAACTAAAGTCCTACAAAGCTGTAATATCACTTGTGGAAAGAATAAAGCCACTGTTTGTTCTTCTTGTCAACTTGCTAAAAGCCATCGGTTACCCACTCATCTTTTCTTTTCTCGTGCATCCAAACCACTGGAACTTGTTCACATTGACTTATGGGGACCAGCTTTTGTCAAAGCCACATCTGGTGCTAAATATTTCATCTTGTTTCTTGATGACTACTCTAGATACACTTGGTTTTATCCTTTACATACAAAGGATCAAGCCCTACCTACCTTCAAATAGTTCAAACTACAAGTTGAAAACCAATTTGATACTAGGATCAAATGCATACAGTCTGATAATGGTGGTGAGTTCAAAAGCTTTATGTCATTTCTTCAGCAATCCGGTATCATCCATCGTTTCTCTTGTCCTTACAACTCAGCTTAGAATGGCAGAGTTGAACGCAAGCATAGGCACGTTGTTGAGACTGGGTTGGCCTTGCTGGCTTATGCTTCCCTACCAATACCTTTCTGGCAGTATGCTTTTCACACAGCTACTTTTCTCATCAACAGAATGCCTAGTCAGGTACTCAATCATGCCTCACCATATTTTACTCTATTTCACAAAGAACCTGATTACGGTTTCTTATTTTTGGTTGTCTGTGTTATCCATTCATTCGTCCCTACAACAATCATAAGTTACAGTATCGATCTGTCCAATGCACATTTCTTGGCTATAGTTCCAATCATAAAGGATACTTATGTCATGATTCTGCCACTGGTCGGGTCTACCTTACTCCTCATGTTGTGTTTGATGAACACAAGTTTCCTCTTGCTAAGTCATCTTCTTCAACAACTGACATCTTAGAAGATCCTTTTTCTTCAGCCATTATACCTACATCTATTTCTCCTTCATGTTTTGCTGATCACATTACACCTACATCATCTATTTTTGCCAGACATTAGTACCGTCTCTCATTCTCCAAACAGTTCTGAGAGCCCTTCTGATTCTTCTATCCTTCCTGAGTTCTCTCATGACATTCCTCCTATGTCTCCTTCCCCAGTTCCATGCATGGCTACACGATTGATGTGTGGTATAACTAAGAGAAAGCCAATTTTTAATCTCTCTGCAGTAAAAATCTCAGAACCTTCCACTTTCAAACAAGCTCTTAATGATCCATACTGGACTCAAGCTATGGATCTAGAGATGACAGCATTACATCACAATCAAACTTGGACTCTTGTTCCACAACCTTTAGATGTTAATGTCATCGGTTGTAAGTCGGTATATAAGTTGAAACTCAAGTCTGATGGGAGCATCGATAGGTACAAAGCTCGACTTGTAGCTAAAGGGTATAATCAAACTCATGGTCTTGATTATTTTGAAACTTTTAGCCCTGTTGTCAAAGCTGCCACTATCAGAATCGTCTTGACTATTGCTCTCAGTGTTAAGTAGGAACTGTGCCAACTTGATGTGCACAATGCCTTCCTCAATGGTGAACTTCAAGAACAAGTGTACATGACTCAGCCTTCTGGTTATGTTGACAACACATTTCCTACCAAAGTGTGTAAATTAAACAAAGCTTTATACGGCCTGAAACAGGCCCCACGAGCCTGGTTTCAACATCTGAGTTCTGCTCTTCTACAATGGGCATTTAGTAGTTCCAAAACTGATAGTTCAATGTTTATCCACTTTGACAAAACCTCTACTATCATTGTTCTTATCTATGTGGATGATATCATCCTCACTAGCAGCTCACCCACACAGCTCTCTTCTCTCATTGCTAAACTCAATTCTGTCTTTGCATTGAGAGATTTAGGAAAGCTATCCTATTTTCTTGGTATTGAGGTCTCTTATCATGCAAAATCTATCACTCTCAGTCAAAGTAAATATGTTTCTGAGCTTCTCCATCACACTACCATAATTGATACCAAATCAGTACTCACACCTGGTACTGTTGTTGGGCAGAACTTATCCAAGCTTGATGGGGATCCTCTACCAGATATCACTCCATATTGGAGTGTTGTGGGGGCCCTTCAGTATCTTACAATGACCCGCCCTGACAGTGCCTTTGCTGTTAATAAGGCATGTCAATTTATGCACCAGCCTACTTCTGCGCATTGGTTGTCTGTCAAACGAATTCTTCGTTATCTCAAAGACACTATGCATAAAGGGCTATTATTAAGTCCTTCCAGTCACCTGACACTGGAAGGTTTCACCGATGCTGATTGGGGTGGTCAACCTGATGATAGACGCAGTACCAGTGGCTATCTAGTTTATCTAGGAGGCAACTTAGTATCATGGTCCTCATCCAAACAAAAGGTGGTCTCCCGTAGCAGCGCATAATCAGAATACCGTGGTCTTGCATTTGCTATAGCTGAAATGATTTAGATACAAGCCCTGCTGCAAGAGCTATATGTCTCCATTCCTGCCATTCCTCTTCTATGGCATGATAACATCAGTGCTTATCATATGGCAAAGAATCCTGTGTTTCATGCCAGAACGAAACATATAGAAATCGATCTTCATTTCATTCGTGATCAGGTTACTAAAGGCAAAATTCAGCTACAATTCTTGCCTACTGAAGAACAACCGGCTGATCTATTGACCAAGCATCTCTCAAGTTCAAAGTTCTTATCTCTCAAATCTCAGCTTTGTATAGTTCCCTGCCCTTTTCACTTGAGGGTGGATGATAAGCCAGAGATACACGCCTCCTCTGTCACGTGATATAGCTGGCCATATATTGGTTATAACTGACTTTCAGTTATAACAGTTGTAACTGCCATTCAGTTACAACAGCTGTGCTGTGTAATGTATGTAATGTATATATATACAGTCACTCCTCAGTATAGATATGATAAGAAATATAGAGAAGCTATGTTTTGCTTTCTCAAAATCAAACTGAAGATGCATCATTACAACATCTGGATGCATATACTTTTTATTTTGACACTTCTTGCATAGACACCTAATACCGCCTCCAGTAAAATTTCTGAAAATAGATATTGCGAAATTAATAAAACCCCAAACCCCATTATAGTAATTCATCCTCTGCAATCCTTGGGGTGAATCTCGATATATATATGAACGATTATCCATGACTTCTATCAAACCTCTATAAAATTATGATGGCAACATGTATTAATTAACTACATTAGATAAATAAATTTGCAAAAATATCGATTTACCTCGAGATTATTCAACAAGCTAATTACAACTTCTCATAAATATTCATTATCAATTATCAATGTCCATACAATTTTATACATATAAATTTACAGAAATTACAACTTTGCAATAGCATTGATAAAAATTAAAACGGGCCTATTAAACAAACTATTAATTATTTCACCATAACACTTGTAATTCGGTAATTCAACAAAGTTTCAATAATTTACAAACAAATACAATTTTACAAAATCTAAATCAAATCATAACAAGTACAAAATTATACATTCATACTATAAGTTTGTTTGAGAAATAACAATAAACATGTACATACACTAACAAAATACATATACTAAAAAAACAATAAAATTGGCATTTAAAATTAACATTTAAATTTTAAAATTAAAAAAAGATAGATTTACTTACAGAAAATGATAAAATCCACAATAAATCAGAACACGGATGTTGTGACCACAAAACTTAAAGAAATATGATTTGTGTTGAGGGAGATTGTTTTTTTTTTTTGGGTGGTTGTTTGTAATTTAGAAGGAGAGAGTTGGGATGGGGAAGAAGAATGAGAAATAAGGGAGGAGAGAGTAAGCTAAGTGGTGATATATTCACTTCTGCCGATGGAATCACCAACATAAATAGTTCGTCGATGATTCCATCGGCAATTCTAACGAAGAATTGGTCACGTCATTATACGGAGATTCAGGTTTGAATCCCTTGGTGATTCTATCGGTAAAATCGCCCCTAAAAAGTTCCACGTCAGCGAACCTTCTTGTTTTTTTTTTTTATTCTGAATAGTCTGTTTGTAATTACACCGGTATATACTAACTGAATTACAGACGTGATAGTGTCCATTGGTAATTATCACCTCAAGTTATCGACATAATTATTTTATTGGTAATTCTGTTGGTGTTATGCTAGCGAATTTCTGGTAGTAGTATGCCTACCTGAATACAAAGCTTTACCAAGTTAGAGAATAAGATTTCACAATATACCTCATTTATCCAAATCAATATCTCCACTGAAAAAGTGATGATGATGCTTATATGCAGAAACTAACACATGCTAATTATGATTAATTAACCTTGGCGGTGGCTAGAATCAGCGTAAAATTGACTTGATACTAAAAACATATAGAAATCCACCTTAGTCCATGTGAGAGAGTAATGAGTGATGCAGTCAAATTAGGATCATTATTGGGCATACATGCTAGTTGACAAGAAGTATGGAGAAGAAAGCAGAATGCTGGCCAATCCCCCATCTCTAAAATCTTATCCTACTTTTTCTTCATCAATCACCATCATCAGTGGTCAGTTATGCTAGAAAATCATGGGGAGGTGACGACTGCTATCTTTCCACCTCCCCCACCGTCCTTTTCTCTCTCAATAGACCTCAGCTTCTCTCCGCCGTGAATCTTCCTCTACCCCATACCATGCATGTTGTTATAGACTAGTTCAATCAAGATATTTTGGTCATCAATTCCCATAACTAAAGGTATTCATCTTTTATAGAGAAAAGAAGGTATTCGATCCTAATTTTGAGCCATTAGCACAGCCAGAATATTTATTTTCACTTTATTATCTACATTTTGAATCTAAAAAGAGACTGAAAGAAGGGGGAAAATATATACGAGAACATGGAGGAAACATCAGTGCCAAGACCAAGAACAGAACATTAGTGGCATATCTGCTGTTCCATATAGATTCCAACTCAAACTATCATGCTGCATTAGTCTAAGCATATCTTTCTGTGATCCAACCGAATTGGAAGGCATACATCAACTGGATAGAACAGGCTGCAAAAAGACAAATACCATTCCATCAACTGGCAGAGGAGCCCCAGTTCTATCGAGAGAAAGAATAAAGACAACTAGCTAGCTATAAATGGCATCGTCCCACGTGCTGTCTCTCGATTTTCCTCCAATATCTGGAGATGGCAGCCAATTCCTGGACTTATCCTTTTTGGGAGCCTAACCTTTTCAAGACAGGATTACGTGCTTTCCCTATTTGGGCAGGAAAGCCCACGCAGATACTCCCATGGAGTCCAACATGCTCGTTTCAGAGGCTTTATTTCCTGTTCAGAACTTGTTTGATTAACAACGTCAAAGGTTACAAAGAAAAAGGAAAAAAAAACCTTCAACATATGTAGTCACGAACTGTTATGTTCATTCGATATTATAGTATTCATAGAAAAAATCCTGAATAACAAGTTTAGGGGTTCAGAGACAATTTGATGCAGTAGGTTCTCATCAATTGGATACATATCAATGTATTTGAATAACGTGGAAAGTTTAAAAGATATATTTTTAAACTAGATAGACATATCCAAACTTAAAAAATCTAATTGTATTAAATAGCTTATTTGATGAAAACAAGTATAATTTTTTCTTCAATCATTAAATCGGATTCAAATTATTTCAGAAAATTCTATTGATCAAATTCCATCAGCTTGCAACAACCAGCAAAGGTTAGGAGCCTTAAAATTAGGCTTGGGAAATGTTGTTTTTTATAGTTTTGTTATTTTCATATTTAATTATGGATTTTCAATCTTAAATTCAGGTTTTGTTTTCATTTTTCTTATTTGTTTAGGGATTCTTTTCTTCTTCTTTTTTCCTTCTTCTATGGTCGATTTCAAACCTATTTAAAAAGATGTAATCTTTTTGGGAGAAGAAAATTAATAAATATAAATAAAAATACTGATAAAATATTTTTATCCACAGAATTTTAATGACATAATATTTCCTTGCTATACAAACGGAAACAACTAAAGATAAATATTTCTGAAATAAAACTACGAGCAAGGTTCTTGCCTCTTGGGTTGAGATTGTTTTCGTATTCCTTGTTCTTCAAATCCTAAAATTTCCATGGATTCCACTTCGTCACAAATTCTAGCAATATCCAAACTGTTAATTATTGTACTATAGAAGAGATGGTTAAAATGGACATATATATGACAGGGCAAACACTCTCCTTTAGATTCAACATAAATCAAAATCCAGTTCAAGAAGAAATCATGTAGTTAAATAATAATCGCCTGCTAGTTTCCTGCTTTCGAAGAGGAACGGAGAATTTTCGAAGAAATCAGTTTGGAAAGCATCATTTTCGGTATTGATTGTGTTACTTTATTCCACTTCTTTTGGCCAAAGCACGTCCTCTCCTTTTTTCGACTTCTTTACGTCTGCATGCTATAATGAGGCACTTAGCAAGCTGTTCTAGTGGAGGGGCCTTCTCCGACCCCTCATTCTCCGGTCAGCCAGGAAAGAAAATTGTTTTAAAAGGTAAATAAATAATGCCTGTGAGCATGGATGCTGAGTGACAATTTCTCCCATCAACCACTAGCTGTATTTTTTATATAAAAAAAGTTTCACAGTTTTTTATTTTTCTGTCAAAGAGATATATAGTTGAATTAAATTTGAAACTTTCGAATTATCAATCTAATTACATCTAAATTAATTTCAACGAGAAATAAAGGAAGCATTAAAATCTGTCTTCAACAGGCCCCCCCTACACACACACACACTGTTTTACTGGGATTGAACATTGTTGGTGTAGTTTGTTAATGAATAAAGAAAAGATGTTTATCCTATATTGAAAAGAAACACTTCCTCCTAATATTTCTAAATATGAGTTTTTATTATATAGTAAATTAAGTCATTGTGAACAAACTCTCTTATTTGACTTTCTAATATTATTATATGGATATTTATAATATCAAAAAATAGGATTTAAAACTTGAAACTTGAAACTTAATATGAACAGTTATACTGTTTGATGAACAATTATATTATTTTATCAACAATCATATTGTTTAATAAATAACAATAATGATTTCACATTTTTAAACCAACTACATACTTATTTCCATCCTAAACTTCACTAACAATTTTTAGGTGTTTACTTGTCTCACATAGAGACAACGCTTCCATAATACAACTAAGCTCTTTAAATCTTTTAAAAAAAATAAGAAAATAAGATAAAAAGAATATATATATATATATATATATTTCTATATAATAACATGTTTTTATAGACTTGAAATATCTTGATGAAATTTGATTAAAAAACATTATGTAATCATATATTTCTTTAAAAAAGCTCAAATAACAGAAGTTTTTGAAGACATACCTAAAAGGGGGAAGAAAAGAAAAGGTATCTCAAAAATAGGTTATAAGGCTTGAAAGCCCGATATTAGTTCTATTGCGGGTTCAAAGCGAGGAAATCCAACCGTTTTAGAGTTTACAAAACCTTGAAGATCCTGTATAAGAATTTGAGATCCAAATAATAAAATCACGGGTCTCATTTTTACCTTTCTCTTTCTCTCTTTTTTTTTTTTCTAATTTTATTTGTTCATCTAGAGATCTTCCATCATAGTTGTTGCCTGACAAATTGTATTTCTCTTTAGATTTTTACTAGTTTTTATTTTCTCACCACTGAGGGGTGGATATTAAAATTAATTTTTATTTAGTTTTGGTATAATAGAAATACATCTTTGTAAGAAAGGCAATCATTTTAAATTATGAATATATATATATATATATGTAAATTTTCAAGTTTTTTATTTATCATAACCTGATTGTCTCTTTGTCAAAGTTTTTCCCAAAAGCACAATAAAAAAAAGTTTTTTTTTTTTTTTAAAAGAAACATATTTTCAATGCATTTCAATTATTTTCATGTCCCTTTTTTTTTTTTTTGTAATTTTCAATTAAGTTTCTCTTCTTAACATACTTTCAAAAGGAATCGAATTAAATAATATATATTTTACTTTTCTTATCAAAATAATGTTAATGCTGTTTTTAAAAAGAAATACAAAAAAAATAAGAAAACAAAAAACCAAGTAAAATGGACTAGAGATTAAAGTGCAAAACAAGAAAAATAAAGAACTAAAACAAAATTCAGTTACTTGGAGAGAAGATAAAATTTATGGAGTATAAATAAATGAGTTAATTGTTAAGAACAGAAGGGGCACTACCATACAAAAAACATTATTCATCATGCTTTCCACCAAAATCCTAACTAAAAAAAATATTATCCATCATCTCTTCCACCAAAACCCTGGTCACCATAAATTCTTTGAGAGAATATAAGCTTAAATGTGGAGAAATAAACCCTAGAATAACATTATATATCTTCTCTTACCTTTCTCCCACAAAACAAAACCTAACCTTGTCTTTTTTGTTTAAGGCCGAAACCCCCCCTTGATTTCTCTTACCTCCAAACTCTTTTTTTTTTTTTTATAAGACTACCACTATTCTCCTCTTCTTGCAGCAATCTAAAGATTCATCAATTGAAAGTAGCTACCTTTGCATCATTGTCAATCAAAGAGAGAAACAATAACCCTTAAAACTTTTATCTTCAATTTCTCTCTCCTTCGACCACTAAACAAGGCAAGACCACAACCATTTTTCTTCTCTTGAAGACCATTACACATACATATAAGTCTTATACCCCAATAACTTCGGTGTGATCAAATCTAAAAGTTAAAAAAATCAAAAAAGAGAAAAAAAAAACCGTTGCAACTTCCTAGCATCAAAATCTCTCCCATTTACGGGAGGTGACCTACACCGTCACCAAATAAAAGAGGATGGCTTAACGCATCCTGCAAAGCCATCCACACATCGGTTAAATGTCGGTGACATTTGCAACGACACCCCAATCATGACAACTTTTTTAGACACATTTCAACCATGTGCCACCATTGTTTTTCTTCTTTCTAGTAGAATTTTACCACTATTATAGCCCTTTTTGGTCCTCCTTGGGCACCCCTAAAAGGTTTATTTTGAACTCTAAACCTCTCTTGAATAATTATTTTGCTTTATTATTGATATTGATATGTTTTATGAGGAGATTTCGGGATTGCGCAATATTTATTGAATAGATTTTGTGTTGGAATGATGTTGGCTAAATATTTTAATAATGTATACCCATTCTCATGTATAAGGATTATGTGGAATAACATGCTTAGACTTTATTTCAGCATTGTGCATATGTTTGTATTCATTACTTATTGTGATTTTATGCATGTGAAATTAGAACTTGTATGTGTTTATAATATCTTTGGTTAATAATTAACCTTGTTTGATTTCCATTCATTTCATTGGTAATTACATGATTCTCATAATTCAAAACATAAAATAATAATTATCATAGTTATATTTTGCACATGGCCAACACTCTAACAATAATAATAAAAAAAAACATTCTTGCATTCTTTTTAAATTTACACATGCTTTTGGTAATTATTGATGTTATTTTAGTATTTTTAAGTTTGTATTTTAAAAAAGAAAAGATCAAAAGTATTTTTCTTATTGCATGCATCCATTTTAGATTTTATAATTTGTATATAAAACTCATTAAGGTTAAGGTTTGACCCAAACTAAAATACTTTTAAAAGCCAATATTTCAAAAATTCTTTTTTTTTAAAAAAAAATCATGATGAATTCACTCATAGTATTTGAGATAATAGACTCATGGTGAGCTATAATTTTAAATATTAATAGATAGTAACGTTCTGCTTTTTCGTTTCAAAATATACCCTCACTTTAAAGTTTCATTTTCAATCTAATATCTATTGATAATAAAATTAAGAGTATTAAATTTTTAATATAATATTTTTCAATAACAAAATCATAAATATCGAGAAGATTTTCAATCTAATATTTACCAAAAATATTAAGTCCTCATTCAACAAATATTGTGAGTGAAACCTTTATGTAGAATACTAGTAAACCTTTAAGTCCTCATTTTATATATATATATATATATATATATATATATATATATATATATATATGAGAATAATTTTTTTATAAATAAAAAATCATTATTATCTAAAAATCAAGGTTTAATAAAAAAAACTCATAACTCGATAATTTATAAAAGATAAAAAGAAAAATAAAAGATCAATTAATCTAAAAAAAATTATATAAAAAATAACAAAATAGATATTTTGTTCTTATTTAATATTTATAAAAATATATTTTTATAAATTTTGCGTATCAGTTACATGAATGATAATTCATAAAGTATTTTTTAATATTATTATATGAAAACTATGAAAAAATTGGATGGTATTTTAAATATTATTTAATTATTTTTATTCATAGTAAAATAAATTAAAAAATTAAAAATTTTATATAAAGAGAGGTGATATTGACCCAAAAAAATAGCAAAAAAATAAAATAAAAATAGCATAGTAAACACTTGGGCCTAAAATACCTAGCTCATGTTCCTAATCCTTTCCTTTTTCTACCTTATATTTTTTTTTTTAAAATAAACTCATGATATATCATATGTCTAATTTTTCTAATAAAATAGATAATGTATTATTTGCTCGAAAAATATGTGTTATTATTTGATTCAAATTCTAACCATCCTCGATTATAGGCTGGCTGTATTATGGATTCTTAACAACAATATTAACTTAATCCAATATAAATGGATATTAATCTAAACTGACTCAAGTATATGTGTATGTTTTAAATAGTTATTTTATCCAATAAAATAATAGATATAGTATATGTGCTATTAAACATGACCTAAATCTAGCCTAATACACACACATATTTCAAATATAAATGTTACTAATTTTTTGTGTTAAATAATAAATAATATTTAGATAATATATATTCATATGAATACTCAAAATTAAATGAAAATAATATAAAAATTTATTTTTTATTTAAAAATTAACGAGTAAAATATAAATATATAAAATGTAACGTGTGGGTATCTGTTATTATCTTTAATTCTTAAACTTAAAAAAATTATTTTTAATTAAAAACACTTGCAAAATATCATGTCAATTAAATCTATTATTCAATTAAAAATACCATAAAATTGCTCCAAAAATTAAAATTTACGTTGATTTAAAAAACCTTATTGCACTATATATATATAGATGAAAGTTACAAACTCTATTAAACTACACCATTTTTAAAAAATCGTTGACGCAAAATTGACGATTTTTAGCAAGATCAAATTCTCTCTCTCCCTCTCTGTAATGATGATTTTCTCTCTTTTTTTCTTAGCTTAAAATCATCAACGACCAAATAAAACCGAAAAAAAAAAAGACCCCACCACCTCCTCCACTCGGACCTCCCTCTCATAAACCCTAACAAACCCCCTCCCGCCACTCCTTTTCTCTGCCTGCCAGTTCTCACCAAATTCTTCCCCGACCCCCGACCCGTGCGCCGCCGCACCAAATCAAGCTCCTGCCCTAATAGACCGGTTTAATTCTTGCACCTTTTTTATTGCTAGAAGAAAAAAAACTGGATATTTTCATAGTATTGTTTGTGGTCATGGATTTCTTGTATGCCCCATATTGCAATACATTCCATTGCATGAGCTTCATATGTCTATTATGCGTGTAAGTAGATTTTTGACCATTTGATTTTGACAAATAAAGTAGAAAACCCATTTGTTATTTTGTTAATTTGCATAAAAAGATAAAAGCTTTGAGCTCGAACCCGGTAAATTTGGAATAAATAAAAGAAAAGTATATCTGGTTCAACTGCTTGTTATTTGTTTAATTTTTTGCAGTACAAAGTGGAAGGCGATTTCTGAGTATCATGAATGATCATTTTGCTTTGTTAAATATGTGTAATGTGTGGGTTACACTGTGGAGGGATTGTGCTGAATAACTGTGCTTGTTGTTGCAGTGTTCGGAGGGTTTTATCTATTGGCATTGAGTATATATAAAAGAATATAGGAACAAAGAGAGGGGAAATGGAGATAGACTTGGGAAAAGTTCCGTTTACCATGGATTTCCATCCTTCAGATAATCTAGTGACTGCAGGTCTGATCTCTGGCGACCTTCACCTGTTAGTAAACTCTTCTTTTGCTCTGGTTTTGTCCACTTTTTATCATTCTAGAAATTGCTTTCAGTTTATGTTTGGTTTAGTGTTTGATCGTTTGAACTTTCTTGTTATAGATACCGTTTCAATGCTGATTCCGTGCGACAAAGGTACTATAATGCAAAGGAAAAAATCATCTTCCCTTTTTTAATTGTTTTGTGACCTTGCATTTTAATCAACATATGTAATTCAAACTCTTATCAGATTGTTGGAAATTCATGCTCATAGTGAGTCTTGTAGAGCTGCTAGATTCATCAATGATGGACAAGGTGCTGTATTTTGATTTTCACTTTATGATTTTCCAGTATTCATTTGTTAGCCTTTCAAAATTCAAACTGTACCAGTTGCTGCTATTCCTTTTTTCACTTTTAACAGTACTAACTTATGTGCATTTGAGTTCAGCAATTATCACGGGTTCTAGTGATCGCTCCATTCTGGCAACTGATTTAGAAACTGGGTCACCAATCGCTCGTCTTGAAAATGCTCATGAGTAGGTTACTAATTTTCTTTTTTCACCTCTTTTAAAGGTTGATGAAATGGATCTTGCCCCATCTCTCACAAAAGTTTCTTTTTTAGCTCGTAATTCTCATAGGGCAACCTTTTTCTTTCACAGGGATGCGATCTTTAGTTTGATAAACCTCACAGAGTCAACCATTGCAACTGGGGATGATCAAGGATGTATTAAGGTGACTATGTTTCATGTCTTTCTATGTCTATTTTTAAAGGTTATGATGATTTAGAATGGACAAAGCTTTTATTTCCTCTTGCATCTTAGTCTTTTCTATTGTAGCCTCTGTAGTTATCTGGATTATGCCCTCACAATACATGCCTCTTGCAATTTGCTGTTTCCTGTTTCCTATTTATCCTATTTTCTAAACTAATTATTTTGTCAAAATGCATTGTATTGCGACAATGAACCTTCTAGTATTTGTTGGATGAGAATGTCCTGAGCTTGGATAGGACCAGATTTTTTTCATAATCTTTTGCTCATCATCACATTCTGTGATTCCCCTAATCTTACTCTTCATTGAATTCTTTACATCTTACATTGCAAATCCTTCATTTTGATTCTTTCAGTCATTTGTTCTTCATTGTAGGTATGGGATACCAGGCAACGCTCTTGCTGCAATTCTTTTAATGCCCATGAAGACTATGTTTCAGATATGACCTTTGCATCTGATTCCATGAAACTGTTGTCAACAAGGTATTTAAGACTGTTATAACTTGTTTTATCCCTTCTGTAATTACATCTCCACTATTGTTATTTTGCTTTAAGAGGTTGAGGGGATTACAAAGCTTTTATGAAAACATATGGAACTTGTAGGAGCTTTATGATTCATTTCATTTATACTATGTTGACTAGGGGGTTGTTAGCTAAAGAAATTGTGATTTGTTGTTGTCAGGTTCCTCTTTACTTCTTTCTAGTTCTTTCTCTAAAAGATTGGTTGATTCATCCAAGCCATGTTTGTTTAACGGAAAGTAGTTTTTAGGAAACTATTTTCCAAACTTTCCTGTGTTTGTTTGTGATTAGGAAAGTTGGTCAATGAAAAACACTTTCCGGTCAACGGAAAACACTTTCCAGTCAATTTCAATCAAAGAAAAATTTGACTTGGTTTTCAGGAAAGTGTTTTCCCTTTAGTTGTGTTTGTTTTCCGGAAAATGGTGTTCGGGAAATCACTTTCCAAACTTTCTTGTGTTTGTTTGCCAGTAGGAAAGTTGGTCAATGGAAAACACTTTCCAGTAAAAGAAAAATTTGGCTTGGTTTTCAGGAAAGTGTTTTCCTGAAAAATTTAGGGGGAAAACAATTTCCGGAAGTTGTGAAAAATTTAGAAATGTCATTATTTGCTGATTATATCAAATTTGATCCTCAAACTTTTGATTGCTATAAATATTTTGTTTTGAATATTTATTTTTCAATTTCATCTCTTAAAATTTTATTTTTATATTAACTTTGGTCTTATTTTTATAATTGTTATTTGCTTTTTCCTTATCATATTTTTATTAAAATTTTTTATCTATCAAATTTAGTCCTCATTCTTTTGATTGTTACTTATTTTATTTGAAATAATTTATGAAATATTGATTATTATTATTTTAATTTCTTCATCTTTCATTTTTTTAAAAAAAATTTAGATTTGATCTCTATTATTTTGATTATTATTTATTTTGTTTGAGATAATTTATGAAATTATATATTTTTTTTTCAATTTTATTCTCATTCAACTTTTTAATTTGTAAGATTTGTTCCTCATTATTTTAATAAACTTGAGAAAAATAAAATATTAATAAGTTATTTTCCAGCTCATTTTCCATGACATAACCAAACACTGGAAAATGTTTTCCAACTCATTTTTCATTACACTACCAAACATCAGAAAATACTTTCTTGGAATTCACTTTCCCGGAATTCACTTTCCAAAAGAAAACTACTTTCCAGCAAACAAACGGAGCGTAAATATAATTTCTTATGACACAAGTGAGCATCTCACGGGATTTTGTAATTTTCATTTTCACATTGTTTACTGATACTTCAGGAAAAACTTGTTTGCATTTTGTTTGCTGATACTTCAGGCAAAACTCTTATGATTTTCTGTCTTATGTATTGTTTAGTGGAGATGGGACCCTTTCTGTTTGCAACCTTCGCAGTAATAAAGTAAGTTGTTCTTTCAGGAAAAAATAGTACCTTTGCAAAATACTGCAGAGCTGTGCATTTTGATTAATTTGTTCTACCTTTATATCAGATCCAATCTCAATCTGAATTTTCTGAAGAAGAGCTATTGTCTGTTGTTATTATGAAGGTAAACATTTACATGATATTCAAATAGCTTCTGTGGCTGTGAGAAGCATATATTTATCCTTTTGTGAGCTTATTAGCAAATTGTTTTGGCTAATGTATATTTATGACATGGGATTTGTGGGGATAGACTGCCTAAAACTCCCATATTCCAATAGAGCACTCGACTCTTGGAGCTGGGAATTCTGAGAAATAAATCCTAAGTAGATGGGGATTCTGAGAAATAAATCTCAAGTAGATGGCGTTGTTATTTTGCCACCACAGATCTTACCTTTTAGCTGCATAATGGACTTTCAGGACTGTAGAAAATAAATGAGTTTCAAATGTCTGTCTGTGCATTTTTTCATATGTTACTTTGCTGTAAAATTGCTGCAAAAGGAAATACTTGAAAGCTGTTTCTCATAATTTATTTGTGCTAAATTCCTGTTCTATTTTGTACCATTTTGTTTCAGAATGGTCGGAAAGTTATATGTGGTTCGCAAAATGGAACACTGCTACTGTATTCATGGGGCTTTTTCAAGGATTGCAGGTATCCTTTTTGAAAAGTACAAATACTAGAAAGCCTTGGGACAGTGTGCAAGTCTCTGTTCATGAATGGAGATTTTCAATTGAATTCTCTCTACACAATATTGATTTATTGCTTGGTGGAGTGTCCTGAATATTTGTTTTGATTTTCAGTGATCGCTTTACTGGTCTTTCCCCAAACTCCATTGATGCTTTGTTGAAGGTGTGATTGATTGATTTATTTATTTGGTTGGATTTTTTACTATCTAGGATTTTGCTTTGAACATTTAAATCTTTTCTTTTAGCTTGATGAAGACAGGGTCATTACTGGATCTGAGAATGGACTTATAAGGTGAGTTGTACAAGATAGGAAGGGATTGTTTTCATCCAAATTTTGAATAACGATCATCACTCTTTTTTTCAGTCTGCTAGGCATATTACCTAATAGAATCATCCAGCCGCTTGCTGAACATTCAGAGTATCCTATTGAGCATCTTGGTACTGTATATATCTCTTCCTCAATAGAAGCTTTATATTAACTATATTTATTGTAATTGATGGAAGTTGTGATTGGATTGACATGCCATGGAGACTTTTCAGCATGGTGCTATTTCTGCACCTCCATCATTGTACAATTGTGAACTGGTCTCTGTGTTACTGTAGAGTTTTTCTTAGGTGAGGCTGACTTGTGGCCAACATGGTTATTTCAAGTGTTTTAATGGGATAAATCACTACACATGGGATCCACTATTTTTAAATTAAAGGAAAACATGCATTGATGCCATACAACAGCAAACTGCCAGTTAATCTTATGGAGTTCTACTTTTTATCAATTCCTCTCTTTGCCTCTCATACCAATGAAAGTTTTTCGTTTTTTGTTTTTGATATTATATGCTGTTGGATATTATACTCATGAAAACAAATTGCTTCAAGTGTGAAATCAACAATCCTAATACTTATCTTTCATGAGTCATATAATCCAACAAGAATTTTGTTTCCAAAATCCTCCACCTGACTCCCAGATTTTGTAAAGTGGCAAAATAATTGAAAGGTTTTGCTCTCTTAAACCCATCAGTGCTGCTGAGAGAGTTTGCCTAAGAATGAAGAGAGAAAAGAAGTGATTGTTGATTACGCAGGCAACTGTTTGTTTCATAGGTAGAATTGCTGTGATTTGTTTCATGACTTAAGAGAAGAATAAATAAAAAAGTACCCCACAAGATGAAGTGAAAAGGTACTGCATAAGAGTACAGAGTAAAAGTGCAGGGCTGATTGATATGTGGTGCCAATAAATGATTTTCTAATTTAAAAAGAGCCCAATAAATGGATTTGCCGATTTACAACCCTTGGGTTGATTAGGTTGTCATGGGTCTGACTCACATAATACAAACTTGCTCATGTGTATATAGTCGCATCAAAGTTTGAGGTTTATTTAAGAGTCACTAGTACCATCTCATCCCATTTTCCACTGTTGATTGTCTAAAAAGCTGGACTTGTTTTTAGATTGCCAAAACAAGCTTGCTGAGGGTGTAATTTTGTTTGGAATCTGCAGCCTTTTCTCATGACAGAAAGTTTCTTGGCAGTATATCACATGATCAAGTGTTGAAGGTGGATCTCTCTCTCTCTCTCTCTATATATATATATATCTATCTACCTACAAATATAGACAAACATGTCTCTAAACATATGCATGCAGACATGAATGTTTGTACTCCTATTCACAAAATTTCTGCATTTAACACCTTCTGTGGAACCTTTATTGTGATGTCCTGACTCCAGTCCTTGTGTCATTCAGATGTGGGATTTGGATGATCTATTGCAAAATACTGTAAATGCTCAAAATGATCAAGCTGCTGTATCAGACAGCGATAGTGATGAGATGGATGTGGATACTAAACCTCCAAAGTCTAGAAAAGGTACCCTGGATTTAATTGCAGAAATATGAATAACCATCTTCTTTTTTCTGAAGTTTGCACATGAATAGCTGATATTCAAGCCATTATTTTTGCTAGGTTGAGCAAACTTTGATAGTTAGGATAGTGTCCTGACTGCTGTTGATCTGTCCTTCACAAATTTAAAAATGTACTGAACCTAATATAATTGCTTATGTGAGAGCACAAGGAACAATGCATCTGTTTTACTTGATTATCCTCTAGTTAGGGTTTGCCTGTGAAATAGACGCCACCTACTCCATTTAAATACTGAATTCAAATGCGAAAGTTGCATAAATCATGGGCACTTGAAAATTAAAGAGATGACATTTGACCTCTCAAATCTATTTTGATATTGCATAGTTATCCATATTACTTTCAACTGCCTCAAACCCCAACTTTGCTTCTGCCTTTATTTTTCTGTCAACTTTTAACCTGCCATCGGTGAATCTGTTGATTAAAGTATGCTATGCAGCAACCTTAAAAGTACGGTGCCTGCAGAATCTGATGCATTTGCTTTTAATTTTCCTAAATTTTTCAGGAGCCAAGAGAAAAAATGAGAGTGCTAATGGCGCTGCAAGTAGTTTTTTTGCAGATCTATAATTGGATGGTGGTATTTCTTGTTGCATATTTACTGTCTCGCTGTCAGTCTTTTTCAGTATAGATGTACTCTTTTCTTCTCCCCATGGAGTTCTGGACTGGTTAAAGAGATGAAGCAGGGATGATTACTTTGCAGACACAATGTAGGTTTGATTTTGATGCATGCTTATTTTTTCCCCCATCTAATAAAGCATATAGGAGACTTGCAGGTTTTGTTTGAGATGATTTTTTCGATATCCATTGACGCAACATGTAAACTATAGTTGAAGGTTAGCTATCCATTAATGATGGGATGATTGTAAAAGCAGAGATCATTCCCTACCGGATTCCATTGCACACTGCTGTTTAACTTGTAAGTGATTGGCAAAAGCTGATAATGAAAGAAGTGTGTCTTCCTCGGTTAAAAGGGATGCTTTATTAATAAGCACAACAGAGCTAGAGCTCCATGGATTCGGAAGCAAGCTTTAACTTCGCTGCATCTGTTTTTTTTCTGCTAGCCAGTGTATCCTTTTTAGCTCATTGGCACATTCATGCATAGGTGAATAATTATGGAGCTATATAAATTGGATTCATTGTTGGATGAACCAGAGACCCATTGGTAAGATCATTAGAGTAGTGGCAATGATAACTGCATCAAATAAAAGCAGTGATAAATAGTAAACGCCATTGCAGCATTGAAGATGAACAAGGGAAAGAAACAAATAAAGAATGGCGAGAGGAGGAGATCATGGAAAGGAAAGGAAAGAGGTGAAATATAAACAAATGAAATGAAGCTTAAACTCTTGTCAACTCCATTGAACATTAAGCCAGAAAAAAAAAATGAAGAGAGAGTGGAGATAGAAGGGAAAGGGATGAACTGTTGAATATCATTGGCTTGAGAGATACTAGGAACAAAACACGATCAAAATCTTAAAAAGAAATCAAGACAGATCAATTTTCTTCCCGGAAACCTCATGTCCACAACTTCCACTAGCTCACAATCTCCCTTTCCAGCCCTTCTCAACTATCTTCACCTGGTTCCATCACTTTTTTTTGTGCCCTACCCCTACCAAACCTTTATTTCTGCATTTTCCAGGCATGAGCAAGGGAAAAAGAAAGCACCTGCTCGTGATCATAAGGAACCACACGATTCAAGAAATCCAGCATGTTTTCTTGCCTTATGGCCCTGGAAATGTCTCATCGTTGCAATGCTCGACGCTTGCAATCAGTGGTTTGCAGCCATGCGCGCTGAGTGAGCTCGAGAATGAAGAGCTCACGAGCTTTCGAGAATGAGAGAGGAGTTTCTGCGCTTATCATCTAGTAATATCATATCAAAAACATGAGCAGGACAGTGAAGATCACACACGCACACACACACATTTATATAATATAATAAAATATTAATTATTGATATTAATGATTTAACTATTCTATAAAAACAGTCTTCTAGTATCGTTCCAAAGAAAAGAAAAACCTGCCCGTACAAAATTGTTTTATATAAATTTTATTTATTGTGATTTTTGTTGAACATATCATTAGATGTGTTTTTTAATTGTGCTAAACTTAACCATCAAACACCTGTAAATATGATATGATAAAAACTTTATAATGTAAATTCCTTTTAGAAATTTTGAAAGTTTTTCGTAACCTTCTGTTTTGTTATTAAGTTATTATTTACATTTCAACCTCTTTATTTTGTTATTGTTGAAAAGTGGGGATCTCATAATGTAGATCCTTTACATAATGAAACATGATGATTATTAGTAATAGTTTTATACGAAAAGGTCCATTTTAAGAATTTTAAAAAATGTGGTTTGAATCCTCTTTTTTTATCATTAATATTATTTTTTTTCATACTAGATATCTACAAAATTGACCTTCTTATTGTTTTAATTTCTCAAATATTTTTTTTTCTTTTTTAAGAAGAATAGTAGGTTTTTTTAGTTGATTAATTCTACATAAATTTTGGAGTCTATTTATCACCATGCCTTGGGTTGAAATTACATTTTCTCTTTTCTTAATAATATTGTTTACAATATTTTTCTGTGGGTGATTCTCAAATATTGTTTAATTCTCAAATATTTATCCACAAAATTACATTTTCTCTTTTCTTAAAAACACCCTTTTAGCTGATCACATTTATCACCATGCCTTGGGTTGAAATAAGAATTTAGCCATGAAAAAATAAAATAGAACTTAATTATGCCAAACATTGATTTTCTTACAAAAAAACATTGTAAGTCATAAAAAATGACATAAAGGACATGCAAAACTTAACATCTCCGTCAGATTTCATAACTCTTTTGATCCTTGCCAGAAGCAATAGATGACTGCTCTTGAATGCTGAATATGACGAGGATGAGGTACCAAGTATATATAGATATAATTAAATCAGTAAAAATAAAAATAAAAATAAATTAACATGAATGCAAGTAAGTATTATAAATCACCCACAGAAATTATGTTTAGAAAGATGAAATTTTTTTTAAAAAAAACCTATATATGAATTCGGGGAAGTTATCAAACATGGATCATACAAACTAAATGATAGGCGTAATGGTTGGTATCATCATACAATGCAGAATTTGACTTGTAAAAATAATGTGAAGCAAAAAAAATAAAATTCCGTTGAATTTTACTTATATCTCGAAGAATAAAATTAATGCAGGAGAGTATCATCATATAATTTGGCTTTTTCTTACAGCCCACAAGTTTAGTTTTTACGTTTCTTTTTTCCTTGATTAGGGCGTTCCTTTTTTTTCTCTGTCATTCGTGCCCTTAACCTTCCCACCCAGCTGGTATTTACTTTAAATGTATTTTTGTATCTCTGTGAGAAGGTGAAGTACTCTAATTCTTTAAGCTGTGTTTGGCTAAGATTTTTGAATAAAAGGGATGAATATATATAAACAGTGATATATTTGATTTAAAAGAATAGAGCTAAATATATTAAAAAAAGTGTACTTATAAAACAATTTTAAAATGGATTTATATTTGTTTGAACTAAAAAGGAAGAAGAGCATGTTCCTTCTATAATCATTATTTATTTCGCCTAACTAAGAGTTGGTTGTTGGGACTCAAACATCGATCCCAGTACTGCATTTTGCTGAAAACCAAACAAAAGAAAAGGGTGATATTTACTCTTGATGTTTATGTTTCTTCACCTGCAAGACATTAATATGGATTACGATCCTCTCCTCTTTATACTATAATATTATCCAGTTAAAACTTGTATGTCTTCCTATATATGTAGAGTCAATTAATGTCACAGTGGTACGTAGCCCTCAGATGTTGCTCTTTTAAGCGCTCAATTGCCAGTCGACGTCCTCTCTGTATCAATGGTAGACTCATACAAGGATTGAGGAGATCTGCTTCTTCCAACTAGACTGCCTAGCTCTATATGTATCTTAAACTTGAAGCCTCAACAGAAGCATCCCAAATCTAACAAACTATATATACATGCATGGAACAATGACATTTTATCCTAGCGCGCGCGTGTGTGTCAGCATCCGAGTGTATGCATATATATATATATATATATATAACGTAACCAATTTGACAGAGAAAGCAAAGAAAACCTTACAACCAACTTGAAATCATGAAAGTTGCGTAGCCAAAGAATCATCATTACAGAGCTTAATTCGGATAGTTTGGTCTAGTTTATATAGGTTGGTGGTTGGTTGTTCATAAACAACACCTCCAAGCCCCACTTGAAATATTTCCTACAACAAAACAGATACCCAGTTTTCTCATCGCTCTCAATCTCTATCAGATACAATTATATACCTATGTTTTCCGACATTTTATTATCATATATTGTTTTATTTATTATTATTACTACTATTATATGATGCATGAATATCAGTAGTACTGATGATTAGGTTTATATACATAACCCCATTTGCTTAATCTTTACACCTCGATCCCTCTTAATTTTTCAACCAATCAAATATTCAAAGGCCCCAACTAATCCATACATTTAGTTTTTAGATGATCAACGAGGACCCAGCAGTAACCTGTCTTGGTCGGTGAGGGAGTGGCGAAAGTGGCATCTGTGGCCATAAGGGCAAACCCCGCCAGCAAGAACCATGCGGCAAGCTTGAGTCTTGTACCTTGGGTGCCTGATAACTGGACGTAGCTCGCCGATGCCATGAGCAAATTGACAATGGTTACCATAAGGACATGTGCCTGTCTCTTGCCACTTGTTGCATAGCTCTGTCTTCCACATCCCTTGATTAAACACCTCCAACTCCATTCCAGCGGCTATTTCCTCCTCCGATCTCTTTTTCCCTCCTCCTGGCACGTACACCCTCTGCTGCATCTGCATGCACTATATAAAACCCCTTTTCAATCACAATAAATTAAAATGATGATCTTTTTTAATTAATGCAAGAAATTTGTCGGAGTGGATGATATTCGAATATCTTTTTCGATCAGATTAATACTATTGGCATAAAATATTGCACAGCCAATCCTTGACCAGTATTAGAAAGGATCAAGGAGCATAAAATTTATATTACTGTGATTAATTAACCAATAAATCAGTACTACTCTTTAAATAAAAATTATCCAATTTTAATTGTGCATATATTCTTCTTCTGGATTATTGGTAACAGACTTTATTGTACAAATTAAGCTTTAAATACATGTACATTACAATTTAATATTTAATTCGTCTACCCTTCTTTCAATTAATTTTGTAGTTTGTTGTAAAAATAAATAAAATAATATTATTGAAAGGTATTATTATACATCCAATCTGGACTAACATAGAACCGATGATGGGATAAAATATACGGCTATTATTAGCTAATATAAAATAAATAAAACCCATCAATTAAGAAAATAAAAGAGACTAATAAATTGTGAATTTCAAGATAACAGTGCGAACAGGAGAGGATGAAATCTGATAACTGCAGTTCTAAATAGCATAACCGGACGAACTGGACACAGTAACTGAAACGAACAAACAGTTCACGTGCTACGTTGCATTGCAATGGAAACTTGAAAGCTAAGCAAAACTCAAAGAAATCTCAACTAACCGATCCAGAAACGAGTTGATCGAGTTGACTCGCCACACGAGACCGAGTTGAGTTACTGCTAGCACTACCGCGACCGCCTCCATTGTTACTCACATTACCAGAAACCGGTTGATTCACCTTCACAAAACCACTAGATCTGACGGAAATACTCTTCGGCAACGTCACTCTCTCTCTCTCCACGTTATTAGCATTATTCCTTCTCTCAAATGCAACATCACGATTGTTTCCAAAAGTACGGTTCTGATGCTGCATCACGGCGGCTTCAGAAGAGAGACTGATAAGCTTGACGAGCTCACTATTTGCGACTCTGAGATCTGCATTTTCTCGACGAATCAACTCGAGTTCATTAGTTAGGGTTTGGAGGCGCGCGAGAGAGAGATTGTAGTGATCGCAGAGGTCCTGGTACTCGAGAATCAGTCGAGCTTGGCGGAGGCGGTTCTCGGTGGAGATTTCATCTGCGGCGGAGGAGGAGGAAGGCGAGGCGGTGGTGGAGGGGGTGAAAGAGAGCGAGTTCGGGAGCTGTGAAGGTTTTGGCGGGAAAATCGAGTGGTAGAGAGAGGTGAAATTGGAAGCGAATTGATCGTGATCGTTTGCTCGATGGCAATCAAACGGTTGTGATTGTGCAGCTGTTTTTGAATCAGACGGTGGTGATTCTTTTTTCTCCATTTCTTGATAGAGAGGAGAGAGAGAGAGAGAAATGAAGCTTCCTTACAGCATATATATATATATATATAAACACGCACCAGCCGGCTCTTAAATCTGGTACTTACCGAATCATGATGGGTAATTTGTGAGAACCAATCCTGTTAGTCCTGGTGAAATAATCTGTCTTTTTTCAACACGTGGATGCAAGTTATTCGTCGGGAGTAGTTAGAGAAAACGGTGCAGCAACACGACAGCAAAATCTTTCAAAAAGATATGTGTTTCCCGCCAGGGGAAGTGAAAAACCGTTAGAGAAACTGTAACAGAAACAGAAAGCAGTTTTAGAGAGAGAAATTAAAAAACAAAAGTGGAGAGGGAGATAGGCAATGGATGCAAATGGGAGAGAGTACTATATATATTGTAATTAGTTAGATAGAAAAGGAAAGGTGGTTAGGAGGAGGAGG
Organism: Populus alba; assembly: GCF_005239225.2. Lineage (NCBI taxonomy): Eukaryota > Viridiplantae > Streptophyta > Magnoliopsida > Malpighiales > Salicaceae > Populus > Populus alba. Next base: position 8,848,446 of record NC_133287.1, read on the forward strand.
AGGAAGAGGAGGAGATGTGGGTGGTGGTGGTGGTGGAGTGGCAAAGAAGGGAGGGAGGGAGGTGAAGGATGAATTTTGAAGGTTTTGAATATAATTGGGTATAAATCATGGCCATTGATTAAGCTATGGTTTGTATGTCTATTTTAAGTAAGGTTTTTTAACAATTTGGTTTTTGTTAGTATTGTTGCTTCTTTATCACTACTTTAACTAACCATGGTCCCCTCTTCTTCCTTTGAATGAAAACCATTGTGACTAAGAATTTATTTTTTTTTCCTTTTTTCTATTTTTTTATGTTAATCCCCTTAACTTGACTTAATACTTTTCATTTATTTAACTTATAATAATACTTTTCAAACATGGGAAAGTTAATATAATAAAAATTCTCAGTTATTTGAATATATTATATATTTAAATTTTCTTATAAATTAATATATTCAATGTTCAGGAAAAAAATAACATATATACTATACAAATAACTACTAAAGAGTACTGTAAAGAAAATGAAAAATATGATTTTAATATTTTTATCAGCACTCTCACTCCAACTAACATGCAGATCTGTTCTATTTTAACTAATTGTATTTACTCTTATTACTTATTATTTAAAATTTCTTAAGATAATAATAAATAAATAAATGTTTTTTTAATTTGGAAAAAAAGGGAATTATTTTAATTTGGAAAATATACCAAAACACATGTATCTCGTACCTAGAAAAATGGGCTGTACTGATTTAATCTGGACACAAAATAGTTTACGAAATGCCTTAAAGCCTAATCTAAGCCCAATTCACACCGTTTGGTGAGAACATGGCTTTTATAATCTCTTATCAGCATGGGCCACTCCATAGATTTTCGTTGTCCTCCAAATTCATGGATTTGTTTTTTAATTCATTTTCATATTTTAAATTTGAAATGAGGAAATAAAATATATGAGTAGGATTCAAGGACTCAATACAGCAAGACATATTCACATATCACAAACTTCAAGGTATATGTTTTATGAAATATATGACATTTTATTTATGTTTTATAGTTAAAGATTTGATAGGTGTGCCATGTTATATTTTTTTTTTCCGTATAAAAGAATGTGCAGCTGATGACAACATGCTTTTCAAAACGTATAAAAAATTTGATCTCAAAGAAAAAAGTTAATGCATGCCTTGATAAATGCTAAGTCATAATTATATTTGTCAATAGATACATGTATCAAAAAGCTTTGTCGTTAAGATTAAACTAATTAAGAAATGGAGCTAAAAAATTAAAAAAATATATACATATTAAGATCATTGATCTTATATAATAAGAACCTCTTTAATTCTTATTAATTATATAGCAATAAAATTATTATTTTTTTAAGAAAATAGATAATTTAAACTCAAATAAAAAATAATTTTGAAATATAATTACTCGTTTCCTAAAAAATATTAAAACAAGTAACACGTCACTGGCTGATATAATTGTCGAGCACCCTAGGTGGTTGGAATATTAGGCTCTAACCCTTATCATCTAAGAAACCTTCTTTTCAACCCTTACTTACCTAAAAACATCTAAAAAGCACCATTAAAACCTTAATAAACTTAATTATAATCTCAAATCAGACTTTAATTTGTCTAAATATGAAAAGACATAATAAATTTTATCCTGCAAGACAAAGGGCTAAAACACTATAACATGACCCCTCCTGTTACAAGGAATTCAATGACATCTAGAACAATATTTTCTGTCACTAAATTGTAGCTAAAAACCTTAAGGAATCGGGATAAGAAATGTAAAAACAAAACATGAGGGACTAAAACATTTTAAAACGCGACTCATGTACCACTAGGCAAAAAAAAGAAGCTGAATATTTGTTTTGATTTTAAATTTAATCCCTAAAGTTTTAATTATTTTGAATGTATAAAATTAAATTCAATTATGCCAAACTGAGCATTGACACAACATCAAAACCTACTTTTAACATTGTGAGAATTCCACTTCTAGACCAAAAAAATAATTTATCAAGCTTAACCCTTGATGAACTCAATGTGAAAGGATAAAATAAAATAAAAAAAATTAAAGGACTAAAAAAAAAAATACAAGTTACTATTGTAATCCATAGTAAACCATGCCCCCTTGTATGTTGCATTTCTATCCTTTTTTTTATAATATTGCATTGCTTCGTGTGCCCATGATTCATTGAACAAAAAATTATGATACCAAACTATAATTGTTGCAAAAAATTAGTAATTAAAAAAATAAGAATCAAATTTGATAAAAAAAAAAAAAAACAAAATGATAAGCTACCTTGCTATTTTGGAGAGAGTCAATGAGAGGAGACTGAACAAAAAGAGGAAAAGAAGAAAAAAAAAATGGATCATCAAACTACACCGGAGCTTAGCCATCAACCCACGCCGCCATCCATGGGAGCCCTCACCAAGACAATTCAAGGAAGGTCACCTTTGATTCTTGGAGGAAGCTGCACACATCACCATAATGTGATAACCTCTCTCATGAGCGAACGCATATATTACATGTGCCAACCACTTTCCCTCTTTATTTTCACTTTAGTTCCTGATTTGACAAAAAAAAGTTGAATATTTTTTTAATTTCAAATTTAGTCCCTAAAGATTTAATTATTTCAAATCAATAAAATTACATTTTATCTTACCAAACCGAGAAATAACTGAGCTCTGAATCTTTTCTCGGCACTATTAGTAATCAATATGAAGCCAAAAAAAACAAATCATCAAGTTTAATTCCACATCAATAATGTATTAAAGGATCAAATTAAAAAAACAACAACAAGAAGAAATTAAATCACAAAAAAGGGCTGAAAAGGAGACTAAACATATAATCTCTGATTTGGCAAAAAAGGCCTTAGTATTTCTCAAGTCTCAAATTTGATTTTTAAAGCTTTAATTATTTTAAATCAACCAAATTTTATTTTATTTTGTCAAATCTAAAATTAAAAGAAGGTTCAGGATTATTTTTCTTGACATCATAATAATTAAACATCAAGCCAACCATAACAAATCATCAAGTTCAATACTATAAAAATTCAATGTAAAATGATCAAATTAAAAAAAAAAAGTAAGTACATAACATATAAATCATGAACCATAGGCAAATACTTATAAAAAATAATTAAATTCTACTGGGTAGATCATAACTCACGATCTGCTAAAAAGTTCTTGTATATCTCATAAACCTGCATGCAGCCTCTTGTCAAATTCTTCACTCGGATAAACAAATTTAACTTGTCTTCCTGCAGTATTCATGTTACCAGCTCTAAGCATCAGGTCACCGTAAGCATTCTTGGCCTTGCTCAGCAACATCTCAGGAGAAGCAATATTCTTCAATATTCTCAACTTGGCATTGCTTTGATCTTCCAAACCCTACGTGGGATCCCTCCAGTTCTTATGATCTTCGTCTTCTTCCAGGTTGTGATTGCGCCATCGATCGATCGAGTCACGAGCTTGATTTTATGACATTTTGTGTTTGTCATGAGGAATTGGAGGAATGACGAGTAAGAGGAGAGAAATTGGAAAGTATAGACTGAGTGAATCTATTAATTGGTCTAAGAAGAATAAGAATCCAATAAATAACTGGAAAGATCTTTGCCATCATTCCTTTTTATAATTTTTATTACATCCCTTTGAAGTGGGCTAACTTCTATTTTTCTGTTCTTATATTATTTTTCAATAATTTTGAATCCTTTTACTTCATTTTCTACTATTCACTGAAAAAAAACTAAGCCTGCTCAATATTTTACTGTAAAACAATACTCAATGCACTTTATGATTGCTACAATGCACTTATGATTTTGCCATTCATAGTAGCAATCAAGAGAGTGAAAATTGAGATGTAAAATAGTATTTTCATGAGTTTTTTTTATGGTATTATCAAATTGATTGGGGGCATTGATTTAATTACCCTAAAAACAAGCCAAAAAAAAAAAAAAAAAACTAAAATGACGTCTTGGAGGTTTTTTTTTTTTAATTTTTTCAGTTCTATTAGCATAATGAAATGATATAATTACCTTTAAAATAAAATAAAAATAAATCTCATGCTTGAGTATAAGGTGTTTTCATCTTAATTTTTGTTTTTTTTTTTTTGTAATAATCATTTCATTTAAGGGCTATTTGGTAATTTAATAGTACAAATATTATTAAAAAAAATTGCTAGATGTGTGCATGCAACAAGTCAGTGTGTGGTATCCCTCCTCGCCCTTTAAAAGACACGAGAGGCATCTTTCAAAAACCAAACACCGCATTCCACAACGGGCGTTAGAATCCTCATGGAGTCCTCTCTATGATGCGGCGGTATGTGTGACTAACAAGTTTTTGGTTTGATGATGATGATATTTTTCTCTCTTTTCCTCAATCTTTGTGCTACACTTCAAAATTTTCAAGCAACCCTTCACTTTTTTTGTTTCTAAATATTTGGTCCCTGTTTTTTTTTAATTACTATTTCTTTTACATAAAATAATTTATTAGATTGATTTTTTTTTATGATTTTATTTTCATTTAATTATTTTTTTCATATGTAAGACTCGATCCATATTCTTTTAATTGCTATTTTATTTAAGATTTGTTTTGCGATTTCATCCTTCCTTGATTTTGTTTTCATATCAGATTTGATATTTATTTTTTTGATTGCTATTTTTTTTGTACTTTGACAAGTTATTTAAATTGATATTTTTCCTCTTCTAATTGATATTTAAATTGACAGATTAATGTGGTTTGACTAAGGTTTTTTTTATTTGCTTTATTACAAAAAAATTAGTTTTTCATAAAGAAGGATGAATACAGTATGTATATTTAATTTGGTTCGGAACATACGGTGAATATTGTCCACATTTTATCACTTGTACGTTGCATACTGTTTTAGTCAACAAAATCAGGTTAGACAGCTGTCCATAATTAATGGTCCAGTACTCTCTATTGATTTAGACTATTATTCCCAGCCACGCATTGAAATTAGGATTTAAAAAAAAAAATTATCACATCACACATAAAAATCTAAAAGATCAACACCGTTTCAAAAAATTTAATGAAATAGTTTGACTATATTATGTTTTAGAAACGTGAGATGATCAACCTGTGTTCTTTTTTTTTTAAGTGATTGATTGACTTGATCTAGTCATAGAAACTAATAGATTAAGTTTTTTTTTTTAAGTTGTATGACTTAAAATTAATTTTTTTATTTCAATTAAAATATCAAAAAATTATTATTTATATAATAATAAATGATCCTAAATAATCAGGTGTGAAACTACTATAATTAAATAATAATATATTTTAAATATATTACATGAATGACTTAATAAATATATTTATGAACCAGTAAAATAAGTTTAAATTTAAAAGGAGATCTAATTACATTAAACCAAAATAAACAGCTTAAAATAATTATAATATTAAAAATCTTACTAAGACTTTTTAGTTTTGATAATTTTAAGATTTTTCTTATTAATTTTGGAACTAATTAATTAATTTTACTAATTGATAACCAGTTAAATAAAAAAAAAATAGTTTAACTATGCCATGCTTTTGAAATATAATATGATGGAGCTGTGTTATTTATCCAGAAGTTTTTGCTTATGTGTCAATTCAGAGGATTTTTTAGTTTTATGTGGTAATTGCACAATTTATTCTTAAAATTAACTTCCGACTCCGTAATTTAATGGTACTTGGATTCTTTCTAGAATCTGTGTTGAATAAACAAAAAAATTTCTTAGAAACTTGCGTAAGTTATTCATATCATAATTATGTATAAGTACCTCTGGTTGCGAGATATTTATGAATTGAAAATTTTCATAAATCCAATACAAGAAGTCATTGAGGCCGTTTGTTTGAAGTTCAGAGGAGGAAGTCAATATAGGAAAAATGTCATTACTTTATATATATATATATATATATATATATATATATATATATATAATAATAATAATAATAATAATAATGTTTAGAGCTACAATTAAAAAACAATTCATGTTTTTATATTTATTAACAAAAACGTTACAATATGTAGAGAACTATTAGTGCATTAGTCATAATATTTGGATGGCAGTATACGTGACTATTTTTAATTTTTTTTAAGAAGAGTAAAATGATTTAATTAATTTTTATATCAATTTTTTTAAAACTGTCGTTCAACAGTATTTAAATTTTTTATTTTTTTGAAATTCAGTAAAAGACATTTACTCTTGGCCTAAAAAAATAAACGGGATTTTGATCCTTTCATTATGTTTTTATTATTATTAGTAATTCCATAACCATCAGGGATAATTTGATTCTTTTAATTAAAACGTTGCTGGCGTATGATGTTCATGTGCTAGCATGTGGGTGGCACGTGTGATGCTTTATAATTACTAAATTCATCCTTTTATTGTATAATTGAAAATGTCATTGCATCCTCTTCAATCTAGTAAGATGCATGTCGGTATAGGTAGCGCAGTTTGTTGCTAATGAGTTTTTTTTTTCACTTTTGTTCTCTCTCCTCCCTAAAAATATATAGTTTAATCTTTTTTATTTTTGATATCTTAGTTTCAACTATTTTATAAAAGTTTTATTTGTTTATTGATTTAATCTCTCAAATTCCAATTTGTCATGTATTATTATTTTTCAATTTAATCCTTATTCTTTTAATTTTTAATTTTTTTTCTTGGCTCTTTTGTTAAAGGTTTATTGGTTTTTATTTTCATCCTTCAATCCAAGTTTATGGTCTACTGTGTTTTTCAATTTGAATTTTATTTTTTTAATTTTTTTTGAAGCTATTTTTCTTTTTCAATTTAACCCTTCAACCAAGAATGTTTTCTTGGTTCGATTGCTCTCTAATTTATTTTTTATTTTGATTTTTACCCTCAATTCTTTTAATTGCCATGTTTTTTTTTTTTATCTATCTTTTGTGTAATTGATTTTTTTTCGTGATTTCATCTTTCAACATTTGATTTATTAGGGATTGGGCATTTAAGTTTCTTCATGTCAAGGGTTTGAAAAATTAACACAAGTCGATATCTTTTTCTTTTTTTTTTAATTTTCTTTTCCAATTTCATTGTTTGACAATGGTTTTTTTTTTTTTTTTAAATATTGGCTTTGTTATTTTCTTTGAAAAAAAATTTATAACAGATTATTCTAATTGCATAACCTAAGCCACGAGTTTCACAGGTTAACCTGCGTTGGCTCATCTCTTATTATTTAAGTTATATGTTTATCATGTTACTTTGAGTCTACCAATGTAACATTTTTTATATCTAATTTTATATTTTCAAAATTTTTTTTTCAAGTATCATGATATTTGTTTTTATTTATTATTATTATTTATTTTTTTATCATTTAATTAAAATAAAATTAATTTATTAAACTCGATTAAAGCTATGACACGAGTTTAAACTTGATCAACTATTATATTAATTGATTAATTGAGGATTATAAACTTTACGGACTCAATAATCAAAATCTTTATTTGTTTTTAAATTTCAAGTTTTGCATGGAATTTTATTTTATATTAAGAAAAAATAACCCTGCTCGTGGCATAGAGTAACCCACCTACCGTCTATCTATTGACGATTGCAAACATAACTGTCTCTCCCAATGTAAGAAAACAGATTCATAATATAAGGTCATATTTGTGTTTCTTTCCAACGCGCGAGCTTTTCTGCATCTTGGATCTCAGCCTCCATAACCAATCTATCCACAACAAGCTGTAATACTCGGATAATTAGAAGATCCGGGCAGCACGAGTGGCGAGTATTCAGACCTCTGACCACGACCTTCCACCTTTTGAGCGGCGGTCTTTGGTGGATAAGCATCTTCTTGTTGTTGTTGTTGATAGATAAAAAATTTTAATAAAAAAAAGATAAGGGATAGCAAATAACAATTATAAAAATAAGAACCAAAATTAATATAAAAATTAAATTTTAAGAGATGAAATTGAAAAATAAATATTCAAAACAAAAATATATATAGCAATCAAAAGTTTGAAGATCAAATTTGATATAATCAGCAAATAATATGACATTTCTAAATTTTTCACAACTTCTGGAAAGTGTTTTCTGCCCAAATTTTTCAGGAAAACACTTTCTTGGAAACTAAGTCAAATTTTTCTTTGATTGAAAAATATTTTTTGTTAACCAACTTTTGTAATAACAAAACAAACACTGGAAAGTTTGGAAAGTGGTTTTCCGGAAACCACTTTCCAGGAAACAAACATGCCCTAATATAGAATATTACAGATAAAGAGGGAAGAAGGCTTTTTCCTAATTTTTGCTATTGTCCTTAAAAAAGAAAAGAAAAAAAAGAGTAAGGAAAATGTTGAGCGAAGGAGATTTTAAAAAATGAGAAAATAAAAAAAAATCATAAAAACTTAAATTCACCACTCTCATCATGACCAATCTACAAATACTAATCAATTTGACAAAGAAGCTGGATCTCTCCCATGATCAAGTTATCAATCACTTTTTGTCTTCTTTTCGGTAATTTTTTTGTAACTAATTATTTGATATATTGCTCATATAAAAATTGTTCAATGAAAACACAAAGTGGTTTGTATTGGTTCCCAAAAAAAGAAAAAAGGTAACAGAAGGAAAGAAATATGGGAGAGGTTATTTTTTTAAGACACCAATCAATTCTTCTTTTTGAGTTACCTTGACTATATATAAGTATTTCAATTATATGCATAAGTAGTCAAAGTATAATTAAATGTCGAAATTTACAATATTCAATTATTATTTTTTATCAACCTTGAGAAAATATGGACAAACAAAATATTAAATAAATTAGAGGTGGGTTTCCACTTGAATATTACCCTACATTGTAGATAATTCTCTAGTCGCAAGCAGATTCTTATAAATCTCATACACCAATCGTTTCTCAAAATCTTCACTCGGGTAAATAGCTTTAACTTGCCTGCCTCTCGGAACCCTTTTGTCTCCAAAAACATGCGTTCCGTCGGCATTACCAGCAACGCTAAGGATCATGTTAATATAAGCATTCTTGAGCTTCCTCAAGAGCTTAGTTGGAGAAGCAATATTCTTTAAGATTCGTAACTTGGGCACTGCTTTTATCTTCCATGTCCGTCGTGGGCTGCCTCCAAATCTTGCTAGGTTCGTCTTCTTCCGGGCCGTGATCGCACCGTCGAGTCGCTGGTACCGCTTTCTTCTCCAGTGTCTCTTCCAGGAACCATTAAAGAAGCTAGGAGCTAGTTCCATGTTTAGTGCTCGAGAGAAAGAGAAGGGAGTTGGGGGTTTTCTTCTTCTTTCTTGATTGGAGGAGGAGGGAGTCGTGAGTTTGTGCTGTGGAATGGTGAGAAAAGAGTATAATTTATACAAGGAGGGGAGGGCTCGTGAAATATCCGGATGGCGTGTGAAGCTGAACATTGAAAATTCGTCATTGCACATGAAACATATCGAGGAAGGTCAAAAAAAGGCTGTTGAGATCATATTCAAGTTGAATTTATGACAATTATGTGGTCCAATATGAATGGTTGTTTGTTTTGACTTTTGCTGAAGGGCAATAATTAACAATACATATCCGGTCAAACTTATAGCTTTACTGATATTTCTCTCTTGAATTGTTTGCGGATAAAAAGTAATTTTGTATATGTGATGTTTATACGTGTTGGAAAAATTAGTTAAATATATATATATATGGTGAAGAAACGTATGCATAATTTGGTAGAATATTCTTCCACGTAAAAAAAATGAATATCTTCTTGTGACTTTTATTTTTTACTCAAATTAAGTCGCGATTGGTTACTGTTTCTTTATTATAATGTTGCATTTGCGCGATGCTCTAGTATTTTTCAATTAATTATGAGTCAAAGAACATGAGCTCATTTTATAATATATAAGTTGTCTCTGGAAAAATCAATAATTGAATTAGTTATAAAATTTAAATAAACTTGTAGGTTGATCCCATATTTATCTAGCCCGGGTAAAATTTAATTGAAAATTATTTTATTTTTTATTAAAATAATATTATTATAATAAATAGTTTTTAAAAAATTAAATTAATTTGAGTTAATTTTCTTGATATATATAAGGGTGTTTGGCATTGAGTTCAACCTGCTTTTGGGAAAAATTTAATTTTTTTTTTTGTTAAAATTGAGTGCGGTTTGTACTTTTTAGATCGTTTTGATGTGACGATATCAAAAATAATTTTTAAAAAATAAAAAAATATTATTGATGCTTTTTGACATGAAAAGCTATTTAAAAAGCAACCGCTACCACACTCCCAGACACCCTTATAATCCGGATCTTGCCGCTGAAAAATCTGTATTGAATTTTAAACCGTGACCAAAGCATGTGGGAGCCGTAATGTTGCAAGGTAAACGTTATAGTTGATAGATTCGATGTAAGGGTCAAGTTATGAATAGTCAGCTCCGTGAAGAGAAGCTGTGGATGATGCTTGCTTGCTTGTTTTTTTTGAAGTCAAACTTTACATGTCCTTTTCTTTTCAAAAATCCATATTTATGTACCAAAAAATATATAAAATAAAAAACCATACTTTGAGAGTATGTGACAGTATTATTTGTCTAAAATTTAATTATTTGTTTATAAAATTAATTTTTAGTATTTTTAAATCATTTTAATATGCTAAAGTAAAAAATTAAATTTAAATAATAAGAATAAAATATTATTTTAATACATTTCTAAATAAAAAATATTTTAAAACATAACATTTATTAAACTCTCATATAAACACCTCATCACATTTTTAAAACAAAATTATTTATTCCCTCACTTTCCTTTAATTATTTTGAATTAATTTCATGTGGGTAGTCTTTTTGTTTTTTTATATATACAAGCAAAATAAAAGGCAGATGTTAAATACAAAAATAAATATCTATAGAGTCAGTAAGCAGAAGAGAGGATAACCATGCAGGGAGATCATCCCAAATACGAAGCTTCGTCCAATCTTTAGCACCTAATTTGACAAGAAAATCCGCACAATAATTATCTTATCTTAGAGTATGAAGAATTAAACTTCTCATTCCTTTTAGAGGAGAGAAACGAATATCCATAATGATGGAACCATAACAATGAAAATTTTAGAAGTTTATAATTATATTTTTATTTAAAAAAGGTTTTTTTTTTTTTATTTTATCAAAATTAACTTTCATCAAGCAATAGGCCAAGCCCAAAATTTTAAAGATTCTTGTGCGTTTTATAATCGAATATTATGAATTATTAAATAGAATCCACCACGTCAACCAATTAAAAATCGAATATTATGAATTTTAAAGATTCTTGTGTGTTTTTTTAAAACACACTATTCGTATCAAAATTAATAAATTATATATATATATATATATATATATATATATATATATTTAAAAAGTAGAATCCACCACATCAACCAATTAAAAATGTTTTGGCCTAGTAAACTAAGTAAAATTCTAAAATTTTACTCCCTTTTATCTAAGGGTTTTTCATTTAAAGAAACGGCACTCTCCCCATTTTTTTATCTATTTATTTTGTATCTATCATTCTATTTCTATATTTACAAAAAATATATAGAGTGAGGGCTTTTTACCGTAGCACTAGTTATAGATTATCATGCATTGCTATAAAAAATTACTATTTTGCAATTCAGTGAAAAATATAGAAGCCTTCATGCTGGTTCAATTTGATCTTTTCTAATAGTTTATTGGTCATTAAAGAATTGTTAGAGGATAAATACATCTTTTTTAATTTTTAAAATAATAAAATAACTTATTTACCTTAAAAAACAAAATAAAACTATTGACCAGTGACTTTGAAATATATAGACAAAAAAAAAAAAAAATAGCATGCGTTCAAGAGTATTTTAATCCTTTGTATAGTTTTTTTTTTTTTTTTGTAAATTCCATACTTATTGAGGGTATTTTGATCCTTTTGATTTTAGATAAGCAATTTGACGTTGGATAAGTAATTTTACTAGCATGTGATAGGTGTGTGCGATGTTTGAACGATGATTGCAACGCTTCGCAATGGTTGAACCTACCCTTCTGCTATAGTGTTGAAAGCGCCACTGTGTCCTTTTCTGGTGTTGTGCTTGACAGCAATTGGTGAGCAGTTCGGTGCCGATGATAATTTTTTCTTTTTTTTTTTTTTTTTTGAAAAAAGTATATGTTTGTTTTCTTTATTTTTAGTATTTCAATTTCAATTTTTTTTATTTCTATTCTTCATCTTTTATAAAAATTTTATTTGATTTCAATTCAGTCCTTTAATTATAATTTATCATATATTTTTTTTCTAATTCAGTCCTTATTTTTTTTATTTCTAATTTTTTTCCTTAGTTCTTTTATTAAAGTTTTATTAATTTTTAATTTTATCATTTAATCAAAGTTTATGGTGTGTGATTTTTGCAATTTAGCTTTTATTCTTTTGATTTGTTTTTTTCTATTATTAAAGTTATTTTTCTTTTCAATTTAACTCTCCAATTGAATTTTTTTTTGTTGCCCTCTAATTTTTTTTTTATCTCAATTTTAACCTCATTCTTTTAATTATATATTTTTTAATATATTCTTTTGTGTAGTTGATTTTTTTCTCAGTTTCATCCTCCGGCATTTGATTTGCTAGGGATTGGGCTTCTCATTTTTTTTATTTATAATGCTTATGATCTAATGACTCGGTTCATAATTTTAAAAAGTTAATGTGGGTCAACATATTTGTTTTGGCTCATTTTTTCTTCATCGTCCTATATTATTTTTTTTTAAAAAATTGGTTTTTTTGTTATCTTCAATTTTTTTTTTATTGGTTTTCTCAATCTTATGATCTAGGCTATAAATTTTACAATTTTTTTTATAAATATTTTTTTTAAAAAAAACATTGTTTTGTATGCATTTAAGTTTTGAAAATATTATTCTGATTCATATATAATCTTTTATTTCATATAGAAGAACTTTATTTAAAAAAAATATTTACTTTTAAATAATATTTCTAATATGTTAGGCCTTGCATATTTTCTTTTCTTTTCTTTTATTCAATCAATAAATTTCTATTTCAATTATCTTTCATTAATTTTAATAATAAAATTCAATAAACATAACTAGGTAAATGTATCATTTTACGGGATTAAATATTTTGATCTAAATTTATCTCTTATTTTTTATAGTTTTATTTGTAGTTATTGTTAATGATTTTTTTTTATTTACATAGATTGATATCGATTTATTTAATTAGATATTTATATCGGTTTTTAATTTAAATTTTTATTTTTTTTATGAAAAAATATTAAAATAGTTGGCATATCTATTTTTTTTTAAAAAAAGAAACAACCGATAAAGTCAAATAGTATAATATATGTGTACAAGCACTACCCCCACAACCTAGTACAATAATTGACAAAAATCTTATCCTTTTCTCACTTCATGCAATGAAACCGAAGTCCAAAACCCACACGGAGTCTAAAAACTCCAACTTCGTTTGGAAATGGAACACAAATGGCAGAAAGAAGAAGAATGGAAATCAATTCCCAGTACCTGAATTCCTACAGGACAACTACAAGAAATTAGAGGAAACAATTATGGATCCTGGAGGTGGTGTTGGAATCGGGTGTGGTATTGGAGCAGGCTTCGGCTTGGTGGGTGGAGTCGGGTATGGTGGCTGGCCATGGAACCATACGAAGCTAGTTTTTGGGGTTGGTATGGGTTGTGGTGTTGGGTTCGGGTTTGGATATGGTAATGGTCTTGGACATGGTTTTAGTTTGGATTCTTTGGAGTCTTTCGGAGGTCGGATTCTAACAAGAAAAGAGATGTGATTTTTGGGGTTTGTGTTTATTTTTCTTGTTGTTTCGTTGTTAATTACCTGTTTACATTTTGTAGTATTATTTTGGGTTTGACCAGCAACCAAAATAAAAACTCAATTTTTGTTTAGATCTGCACTCATTTTTCTTTCAAATTCATTGACTTGAGCTACAAATTGAAAATGATTGGCAACAAAAGAGTTACTAATTCAAAGGGCCTCTCATCATCCTCTGGAATTCGCAAGAATGACAATCTGACATGATTGCATGATACCTCAACTATGTAAAATAGGAAATTGTCAAGAGAAGACAAGTAATCCTCCGAGGTCATGGAACTGAAATAAATACAATTGACAAATGCTTTAGCGAACTCAAGTAGCCTGTCTTTTTTATAATCCTGCAAGAAGTTCTTTCAATCTGCGGGCAAACTAGCCTGGATCTAGAAAGCCATAGCCCGTTTCTTGCAAACTACACCTTCGAATAACATGCTTCAAGTTTGAGAATCGATTCCCAGGTGCAGAAACATTATAGCATTAAGATTCGAGAACGAAAAGGGTTTCGAGATGTCTGCATTACTCGAAACTTTTCTCACTTTACAGAAGCAAGTGCAAAGCATGAAACTGCTCGGAGTAAGCACAAGGTCCCCAAAATACAAACCGGACATCTGGTAATAAACACTATTATAATCACATAAGCAAACAGAGTGTCAATCCACAATAATGGCCAGCTTTGATTAGTGGAAATTGTAAGGAATTACGATCACCTATGAGCAGAATACAACATGAAATGTTGCATGCTCACTTGAGAATACAATGGATTAGTTCCCGTGTCCTGGGAACTGGTTATGCAGTAGATATGCAATATGCTCTCAAACACCAACCAAATTGTCATAGCAGTCTACAAGCTTTTTCCACTCAAGCATTAGAAGCTTCAAAGCAGGCTTTGAAGTTCTTAGCATCACATCTTACCATTTTCATGATCACAGTTTGAGGTTATCTTTAAATCCAAAACCAGGGTCAATGCAGCCACCACCAGCTAAATAAAGCCAGCTAAAAAACAGCAAAAAGGCCAACACAAGAAATCAAACAGAAACCAAAATTTCTTCTTCAAAAAGTGAAGCTTGAACCAAGAAACAAATAAACAGAGACAAGATAAAGTTTTTTCTTCCACATATTAAAAGTAAAAGCGCAAATCAAATTCCTCTCTAAGAAGATGATTGATCACTCTTGTCCTTCTTAGAATGGATTGCCCCAACAAGGGCCTCGATCTCTTCCTTGATTCGTCCAAACACACCTGGTCCTTTAACTTCATCAATCGGAGTATCCTCGTCAATATCGTCACTTCTTCCGTGCGTTTCTTGATGATGGTGTGGAGATTTTCCACTATGAGTCATTGCTTCTAACTCTTCCATCACATTTGGTTCTGCTTTTACATCCTTTTCTGCTGCATCAAAACCACCAAAAAATGAAAATTTTTACATCAAAATTCTGCTTCAAGCAAAGCCCATCAAGAAAATCTACAAAATTAATCTTTATTGTGAAATAAAATACCTGATGATGAAGGACTTTTTGGGTCTGCTTTTGGTTCTGCCATTGAAATTTCTCTGGATTAAAATTTGTGCCTCGGTATCGAAGACTAATCTGGGTTTTGGTTATTGGAGAATTTCATCAGTGCCTTTAATGGCTCATTACGAACACGTGGACGGTTCAGATGCTACTCTTCACAATCGGCTTGTGCAAGTCACGTAATCGTAATTAGCAGAACTTAGGGCTCTACAAAATTATTTTTCTTTTTCTTTTTTAATTTCTTAGCCCCTCTCACTTGTTACTTGTTAGACATTCAGGAACTGACCGGTGACAGTTGTTAATCTCGATATGTGTTTGTTTTTGCTATGAAAGTTGAGTTTTGTGTATGAAATTTATTTAAAAAAAAAATAGAAAAAAAAAATTAAATTTTGTAATTGAGTTTTTTGAATAATTAAATTGTATATAATTTCAACTGCAATTACGATTCTAAATACAAATATATTTTTACAATCTATTTGGGATCACAGTTGAAATTAATTTTTTTAAAATTTAAATTTTTTTTACTAATTTTTTTTTTATGTTTTAAAATCATGTGCTAATTTTAAAAATAAAAAAAATATAATTTTAATATATTTCTTAATAAAAAATATTTTAAACTATAACCTTTAGCAGAATTCCAAACAAACATAAATCATTTGTTGACTCTGAGTTTTCAGTGGTCTAGATTATATTTGTTTTTAATTTATTTAATGACTTTACTGATTAAACTTTATAGACCAACTCGCCATCCATTTGAAACTATATCATTTTTATTTCTTTTTAATCTAAAACAACTTGGTTTTTTGTTTTTTAAAACATGAAACTAAGTCTTTTTGTGATAGAACTGGGTTGATTCACCAGATAAATTTGCAACTCGTATCTTGCATGAGTCATGTCTCATACCAGGTGTGATAACAATGGATGTTACAGAAGCAAAGATGAAAAGGTATATATTACTCGTAATTTTGACCAATTTACATTTAGCATGTGCTATGAGGAATGGATGAGTTCGTTAATGAAAGACAAAGCAGGAGGGCAGTCCTGCTACAACTACAAGCCCCAGAAAGCAAACTACAGAACACTGCAGGAAACGAGAAATATGAACACATTGTTTTCAGCAACTTTGGCCGGTAATTATGCATCTATCCATAATTACCTCCTCCCTGATTCAACATCTTCAACAGTCGTAGTCAAGTCACGTGCAAGATTTAGCCCTAAGAATCCATTTTTATCGTCTCCCTGGTTCTCAACATGCGAATCCATTGGCCGTGCATTGAGTGGATTTACAGTAGCATCTGCTTGTGCACTGGCACGTGACTCAAGTTCCTGAAAGTAAGCATAAGGTCCCCAACCTGCATGCAGAAGATTGGATGAGCATGACACTGCAGAGAAGACAACAGAATGCCAATTCATTAAGGAAGTCAGCTTTGATGACCGACACCTGTCAAGAATTAAGACCATCACTGAGCAGGATGCAACTAGAAATGTTGCATGCTCACTTAAACACGCGAAGTTCCATGTCCATAACAATATAACTTGGGAATTAGCTATGCGGTGGATATGACAGCATGCTTTCGAACAGCAACCAGATTGGCAGAGCTGGTTATGGTTTTTTGGTTCCAGCATTAGATGCTTCGCGGAGCGTTCTTGCTCATAGGCTGTACAGCTGCTGCTATTTTCTGGTTTTAGATCCGTATACTCAAACAGGTACATTAAATGAATTTCTTTAGTTGTAACCTAGGTGCCTAATCAAAATCATATTCCTGCACAAGGAGAATATACTTCAAGGAAAGTATTCTCTAGCTAAGTACATCAACAATGTTCCAAGCAACATCCTTCCTGGACTCTAATGTTCAACAAAAAGTGAAGGAGCCATATAAAATTTGCCAGCAAATATACCTTGAGGATGATATGGTGGGGGGAAGAATTGCAAATAGCAAAATGTGGCGACCACAAGTCCTGCAAAAGGCGCCTCTGCAATGGTTAGCCAAGGTAATCATCCAATCGACAATGAGGAAGTTTCATTTAAATGAGTAAATAAACAATGAGAAGGCACACACCTAAGAGACCTCCTGCAAAGACATCCTGCCAATGATGCCAGTAGTCGTCCACTCGGGAAATGGCAACAAGACATGCAGCTAGTACTGGTAAGAAGACAATGCATAGTTTTGCAACATGGCCCTTACGGTCAAATGCTTTTAGTTTTCCAGATAAGTAGAGTGAGAGGAAACCCAGACCAGCGAAGGAACCTGGAAATGGAAATCATTATTCCTCTAAGCTAAAACGGCTACCAAAAGTATCGAGCCAACTTCGCTTTGGTATTAAGTGTTCAATTTCTGCAGCTTACCTTAGCAAAATGCCCATATTTCAATGCAGAAATTAAAATATTTCTTCATGACTAAGTGTAAAGTAACTTTGTGGTTACTAATTTCTTAATTGTTTTGTGAAGCAATTATCTGTAATGGTTAACTTACAGGAAGTGTGCCCACTGGGAAAACTCTTGTGCCCTTCCTTTATGATACTTTTCTCACCATGACATATCACATTTCCCAAGTGATCATAAACCTGTAGATCAATAAGGTTTCAGGAATTAAATTCTGTAACCATGAAGGTGATGAAATGTGGAAAGGAGGTGAACCTAAATCAACCCTCACAGTAGAAAGTATCAAATAACTGCAGGTCCATAGAAGCATACATCCTTTCCATCAGGAAAACAACGCCAAAAGAAATCAGGTCGAGGCCGACCAACTGCATTTTTTATTGAATCTGTAATGACAGCTGTCACTAGAATGGAGAATAAGAGACCTGCTATAGTGAACACACATAATGCATTATGAGACTTCTTCCAGCAGATTGGATAAAAGAAATCTTTAACAAATAAACATTAAGGAGAGGACAGGGTATGATCACCAAGTATGGCATGATGAAGATCATAGACGTCTCTCCTACGATAGTAGACGACAAGGAATATCACCACAGGCAAAAGAACAGCATACATCTAATCATCAGAAAAGAGAAAGGGTTCCATCAATGTTGTTGTTACTCACTTGGTTCACTTGCAGTGTATGTTTTTATTTAGCAAAAGAAGCCAGGATACTTACCGGGACAGCCCAAGCAGGCACTGTATTATCTAACAAAGGATATCTAAGATCTGTCATCATATCCTTTCCAACATATCGGTAAAATGGAGGCGTAAGATAGAGGATGACCTCTATCACGACAAGAAGCACAAACATGAGCCAATCATGCATGTGTGTCTTTGCAACTGTAGCTCCATGGGACCTCACAGTATGTGTACCAGAACCAAGTCGGACCTCCCTCATCTGGACCTCCTTCATCTTGCACCATGAAACCATTTAGTGTTATCTCATATCAGACTCTGAGCTCCAAATAAAGGGACATTAGGAAAGTAACATAAGGTTTGTTCGGTGAAATATGACCACAGGTATTAGAGTAAAAATTATCAGGAAGTTATAAATATTATGCCTTTATTTTACTGTTTATGAATTTCATGAAAGGTATAAGCACCTTTCTCAATGCATCTGCAACTCAAGCAACATAAATCACCATCCATACGAACAGTAAAGACTAAAGCAAGAAACCCAGGTTACGCATGCAGCAAGATTACTTCTCAAAGATTCACATCATAAATACACTGGCGGCAGAATTATCTGTTCTAGATCATGGATTTTGAGAGGACTCTCTTCATCACTAAACAAAAAATAGCACTACATAGGCATGCTGTAATGATGCTGAAATATGCACAGCAAAATTGAATTGACATAACGGTTCTCTATAATCATGAAAGTTCTAATGATTATAAAAAAGAGAAACTCAAGTCCAACAGCTTTTTCAAAACTCAAAAGAATCAGAAAAATAAAACCACTAGCATTCCCAACACAAACCCAAAACTTCACATTATTAGAGAGACCTTCATACCTAAATGAAGATCTAAAAGTAACAACTATACCTCTTCGCTCGTGTTCTCTAATAGTGGAAGGTCAACTGGTGAAAATGACTGACAAGTATTTGCATTAATCTCCAGCCTGTTGACTGTCGCATCCTAGATAACCCAACAAACCAATAATCAGGGTAAAAAAATGAAGATCCCAGTGATCATACAATTTAATAAGTTTAATAAATTGGCCTGATTTGGATTCACTTATGAGCAGATTGTGAGTTTATACGAAGTGTTTGGAAGCAAGCAAAGCATTCTACCCTAACTGCATACTCTACCCAGTTTTATACCAGGGTAAAACATCATATATAATAATTATAGAACTTTTAATCAGAACCCAAAACTGTAGGCACAGTACATAATAATAATAATAATAATAATAAAAACTATTAATCACAGCATCAAACCAAGAAATGTCAAGGCTGATATCCATCCAGCACTTTCTTACTTGTTTCCAGAAAATGCTACTCAGAAATGCCATCACCATAATGTTATTCATTAAAGCATTATCCAAAACACTGGTAGATAAAAATATTGTGGATTAACTTATTGACAGTAACCAATGAATTTGAAGATCTTTTTATTAATAACTTGGAGGACAACCAACGGGACTTTTCATGAAGGATTCCATCATCTCAAACTGCAACATAGGAGAGTAAGATTTGCAACAGGAGTTCAGAATATGAAGATAAGTTTTAGGACCTTCTTTATCAGGAGTCCTCTATGTTCAGATGCCATACAACTTGGGAGTCTAGTAATAGAATGCATCACCAGGTAGGTCATGGAATACAGGTAAATGGAAGTTCATGGGAAAAACCATTTCATACTTTGTCATTGTTAGAATTAAATTAACTATTAAAATAGTACCATCAACTAATATATGCATAGTCCTGTGCAGATAGCTTATTGGTATCTTGGTATAGATAATCAAACTTCCCATAAATTACAAGCAGTTGCTAACACAACCTTGCTTCCCGTTTCCCAAAACTAAATATAGCTGACAATGTACTGGATACGGTAAAACCTATAGCTGGCATGTAGCTTATCTGCTCTTTTTAATGGCCATTATATGTCGCAGTTCAATTCCTTCATTAACAACTTCTGTGCACTGGGTATACTCTCTTTTGTCAAGAAGTGCAACAGCTGCACCCAGATTTTTCATTCTAGACTTTACACCTATCCTCCCTTATTATCTGAAATGCACGCTGTTTTATCACCATAAGAGGTGGCACATGGTATGCACACAACCGCTACACTTATCCTCCCTTATCCTCTCATTGAGCTATTAACTTAACACAATTATCCGTCACCGGCATCTTAAAACCAGATTTAGGACTGCCACCTCTCCAAAACTGAAGTGATTAACCATAGACATGGATATTCATTCAGGAGCATCTCTGAGAAACTAGAGATTCGATCTAAGCTGCAATGCACAAAATCCCCATGATATAGAAAATTCATTGCACTGTTTCCTAAGGGCTTCCAACTTGCTTCTATGTAGATCTCCCTACAGGGTACGAGTTCTGAAAACCTCTAGCAAAATCTAACATTTTCAACGAAGATGTGGAAGCATCTCTGAGTAATTGGAGATAGCAGATTAACCCATTTAAAGAGCTACTTCTCATATCAATGGGCTCCAGCTCCTCATTTGTCACTTCGACTACTCAACTAAAGCCTAGACAGTAAATCTACAGTACAACCATATGTAGTAAAATTAACTGAATGCTACATGTACATCACACAACACTTTATCCTTTTCATTTTACTTCACCAAACAAGGCGAGGGTCAAAACGACGATTCAACTTATGATGTATTAAACCTAATTGAGACTTACAAGCATTGTAATCAAGAGAGCATGTTACAAGTTCATGATCTAGTATTCCTCCAAGAATGGCTGTTTCTAATCAAACAAAATAACGACCAAGACCCACACGACATAAAATAAATGCCCAAGTATGAAGCTGTAAAGGACATCGGCAACTCATCAGAAAATACATAATATTTTGAGGAAGGATTCAACTAAGGCCTTCCCTTAATCCCTATTCAGACAATTAACAGCAAGCATACTGAAACCTCTCCAATTAATAGCAGTGAATAGCAAGTAGCTTGAGTTTTTCAATGTTTTCATCATTTCAGTGGTTTTATTACATTAAATTTTAATTTGCTTTTGATTGCAGATTTCAAGTTTCAACACAGATAGAGCAAGCATAAGTAGAGACTTCCTCGTTCCCCTCAAAACTCCAAAACCCTCAAACTCAAATTGCTGCATCAACAATGATGTGATCTCTCACCACACAAGTCCAAATTAACCCACTCCTAATTTCACAGAACTGCAATATAAATGTCTCTTACATATATTTTTCTGTTAGTAGAGAAACCCAAAAGAAGTCAAAACAAATTAGTCACATTCTGCTACACCAACTACAAAGCCAGCAACATAAAAAACAACAAAGCAAACCCACATAAGATAATCCAATTTAACAGCTAAAGACTAAGAACAAAACAGAAAGAAACAACCTTTTTAGAAAAGAAACACTAACCTGAAAGATGCTTTTAAAATTCTTAAAGCAAGAAAGAGATTGATAATCCCACAAAGGCATTGTAGTCATCCACCGACAAAACAACACAATACTGCAAAGACAAACTAAAATATAATGTCCCAGAAAGTGTCACCATGGTATAGGTAGCTTCCGATGAGTCAGCAAGGTTCATATGAAACACACAAACAATGTCTTATCTTATTTAAAGCTTCTTTTTTATTGGTTTAATACAAAAAAGTGTGAGTCCCCAACTCTACTCCAGCTAGGGGTGTTTAAAAAAAATCAAATAACCGAAAAAACCGATGATACTAAAACCAAAAATCTTTCCAATTCAGTTCGGTTTAGGTTTTACCACCGAAACCGGTGAACCGAAACAGTCACTCATAAAATACATTTAAAAATGACCTGGTATAAATAGCATAGTAAACCTAAACCTAAATCACATTACAATTTAATTCTAAACCGCCGCCCACACCAGACCAAAGTCTTCTCTCCTTCCTACTTTCCCTTTCAATTTTCTTCATCTCTACCTCTTGCCCCCTGTATATTTCTCTTCTCTAGCCGATCAACAAGTAAATAACCCTCATCTCCGCATCGATCTACTCATCTAGTATACTCGAAGTTGAAAAAAAACTCGAACAAAACCCCTCGGCGTCTCTCTTCACTTGCAGCAGAAAGAGTCAAAGAGGTAAAGTTTAATGCTTATCCATGTGTTAATTATGGGCTTCGTGTGCTTGGAAGTTGTATTGTAACATTTGTTCCATTCGAGATCTCTGACCTCTACTTCTTCTTTTTCTATCCTTTTGCAGCTAGGGTTTTTACATATTTCTTCAGGTTTGCCCCTCCTTCCCCGGCCTTTTTCTTCTTTCTGTTGATTTTTGTTGAATCTGTTGATATTGAGTTCTTAATTGCTTTGTTAAGCATTGTTAACTTTAATATGTATCAGTTTATTTTGATTGTTTTGAATCTGTTGATATTTTGCTTTGTTAAGCCTTCTAGCCACGATCAATCTCAGTACTGCATAACAAGAGTGCAGATTTCACATTAATTTACATAAATTCTAGTAATATTTGAAAATTGTAACCACTTTCTATGGTTATTCCTTGAAAATCTTAGCATATTATGAATATTTTCTAGGGGAATTTGATGACTGCCTTATTTATCTGGAAAGTGGAAAGAACAGTATAAGGTTTTGAAAAGAAAAACGAAAAGGAAATTGGCTTTTAGGTTTTTTCCCCTTATATTCCTAGTACTTTCATTCTGTAGTGTTAACTGTTAATGTGTTTGATGCTTAGCAATTAACTTGTTGTATTAATTATTCATTCTAGATTAGATTTATGTTTTTGTGCTGTTAAATGATTTTGGATTTGGAAGTTAGCTGATTTTTCGATAGTTCGATGTCATATAGTATAAACCTGCATCACTTTCTGATTTTTAGATTTGAATGACTCATACTTGATTCAAATTTTTCACTGGGTTGTCTTCTTTGAGTTTAAATGAACCTGCATCACTTTCTGTTTCTGGTGGATCATGTACATGCATTCAACAAAAACTTTGAATCCTGCCCTGCTTGGAATAATTTGATGTTTGTATTATCGACAAGTCAATTCTTTTTTAATGGGAATTAGTAGAGGGGTTTGGTTTAGATATATACGGTTCATGTATGATCCAAACATACATACTTGTATAAATGTTTGGTTTTTTATGGGAACTCCACAACTCCCTCCACTCCACTATTAGAATTTGGTAATTAGGTGTTGCATACATACTTGATACTTGTGTAAATGTTTAGTCCTGTTAAGTGCTAATAATTATATAAGAGAGAGATTGCGTGAGAATCCATATGGGGGAGTGAAATAATTCAATGAAAATCCGAATAAGTTAATGGAACCAAGGCCTTGATTGAGTAAAATGTGTTGGATCAGCACATGTAAATGCCACTGACTTTCAGGGTTTTGCTTGCTCTTTCCTTCATTTTTAGAATAGAAATTGGTCCATTACAGCATGCAAGTTTTTTAGAATAGAGAGGTGATAGATGTTTTTTTGCAATTATATGAACCTAACATGATTCTCAACTTCTACTTGATTCTTAATTGCAATCAAATGTTGATTTATGTTGTTGTTTTCTTAATTTCAGATGGATAATATGGAAAATCCTACATCAAATGAGACAAATCCTTCAAGTTCAGGACCAAATTCTTTGCCTATTCCAGTTCCAGTCACTACCTCCATTATAAACATCAACACTGAAGAAGGTAATCCACCTTCTAGATGTAATAAAAGAAAAACATCCTAAATTTGGGATCACTTTAAAAAACTAGATGGTAATTCTAAAACTCCTAGGGCTGTATGTAAGTATTGTGGAAAAGACTATGCATGTCATACTATGCTTAATGGAACTAGTAACATGTGGAGTCATCTAGGTGTATGCAAAAAATTTCCTTTTGTCATTGATCGAAAACAAAAAACTCTAGTTTTAGAACCTAAGCCTAAAATAGAGGGGGGTGATAATGGAGAGGGAAATTTGGTGACTGTTATGGCAGTGAGCTATAATTATGAAGAGTGTAGAAAAGCCCTTGGAAAAATGATTATACTTGATGAGCTACCTTTTAACTTCATAGAAAACCAAGGATTTAAATCATTTTGTAAAGTAATGCAGCCTAGATTTGATGTTCCTTCTCGTTTGACGATTTGGAGAGATTGTTTGAAGATTTATTTAGTTGAGAAGGAGAAATTAAAGAAAGCTCTTAAGGATCAACGTTTATGTTTAACAACTGATACTTGGACATCAATCCAAAATATTAATTATATGTGTTTGACTGCTCATTGGATTGATGAAGGTTGGAACTTGAATAAAAGAATTCTAAACTTTTGTCAAGTTTCTAATCATAAAGGTGAAACCATTGGCCAAGCGATTGAGAGTTGTTTATTGGAATGGGGAATTGATAAGATTTTAATAGTTACTGTAGACAATGCAAGTTCAAATAATTTGACAATAAAATATCTGAAAAGAGTAACAATTGGGTGGGCAACTAATATATTGTCAAATGACTGCATGCATGTTAGATGTTGTGCACATATTGTTAATCTTATTGTATGTGCGGGGTTGAAAGATATTGATGATTCAATGGTTAAAATTAGGAATGCAGTAAGGTTTGTTAGATCTTCTCCTTCTAAACAACTTGTTTTTAACCAATGTGCAGAGAGGTTGAAAATTGGGAGTAAAAAAATCTATTTGCTTGGATTTGCAACTAGATGGAACTCTACATATATGATGCTAGATGCGGCTGTTAAATTTGATGTGATTTTTATGAGGTTAGAAGAAACCGATCCTAGGTATTTGAGTTACTTTGAGGTTGATTCAAAAGGAAAACAAAAAAACTTAGGTCCTCCTGCTTTAGAAGATTGGGAAAAGGCTAGATCTTTTGTCAAGTTCTTGAAATTATTTTACACAGTTACATTGAAATTTTAAGGCTCGTTGTATGTGACATCTAATTCTTTCTTTCATGAATTGATTTCCATGCACACAAGCATATCTCAACTGTGTAGAAGTGAAGATGTTTATGTAAGTAAAATGGCAAAGAATATGATGGCAAAGTATAAAACGTATTGGGGGGATCAAGATGCACAAAAATTTTTGTTATATGTGGCTGTTGTGTTAGATCCACATTTCAAATTGAAGTATGTGAGATTTTGTTTTGGAAGATTGTATGATGTTGAAGAGGCTGAAAATTTTACAATTAAGGTTAAAGACACTTTGCTAAGGTTGTTTGAGCATTACTTGAATGTTGATGAGAATGTTGAGGTTGTTAATAGTGTTGGAACTAGTATAAATGAAAATGTTAATGTTGATTTAATGGTGGTAAATGATGATATGTTGGATGACTTACCTTCTCAATTCAAAAAACATTTAGAGGAAGAAGGCGATGTCAAAAAAAAAAAAAGAGGTTGAGAGGTATTTGGGTGATGATTGTGAGGATCTGAACGATTTTAAATTAGATATTTTGGGTTGGTGGAAGTCTAATGCTACAAAATACAATATTCTTTCAAAGGTGGCACAACATGTGTTAGCCATCCCGGTATCTACATTTGTTTCTAAAGCAGCATTCAATACTGGTGGTCGTATATTAGATCCATTTCGAAGCTCTTTATCTCCATCGACAGTGCAAACACTTGTTTGTTGTCAGAATTGGTTGAGTTTAGCACCAATTCCAATCGACATTAGAACCTTCATGGATTATATTGAAAATTCTGAGATGATTGAGTTAGGTAATTTCTCTTATAAATTTAAATATAGTTATTTTAAAATATTGTTTATTTACACATGTTTAATCTAACATTTTAATTTATGTTTTTTGTAGAATTTGGTGAAAGTTTAAAAATCTCAACTGATTGTTTGTAAGTATTATTGGTGGCTTGGTGCAATCTTGGAATATAATTGTTTTGGGTAATTAATTTACTTTGCCTTGTTAATTCCCTTTAAAATTTTGCATACTTAATTCTTTCAATAGTTGAACTCTAATATGTTGCTAATTTGCTAGTGGTTTTTTATAGCATTATGTCATTATCCTTGCTGAAAATTTTGGATGCTTCCGGTGCTAGAATTTTTAGATGCTGCCATGCTGATGTTGCTGCCTGCTGGGTTTTTTTCTTCAAAGTTCAAACTATGCCAGATGTTTTAGATAATTTATTGTTGGTTGCTAATGTATCTGCTTGTTAATGTTAACTTTTCTAGTGCGAACGGACTTTTAATTTAAGGTGTTTAAATTTAATCATGCATCTTACATTGCATTGATTTAGCACTTTGGAAAGCATATTAAAAGTCAGCCAATATGCATCTCTGTGGAATTTTAATTCATGTCCAGATTTCATATTAAAAGTTAGTCAATTCATATTAAAAGTCAACCATGTATAGAAGAGAAACATAATAAAACTACGCAGGATTAAGCTGAACATCAGTTGGCTTTGAATTTTAAAGCTTAATTTAATGTAAGGCCAAACCAATTTAAAAAAAAAAAAAAACGGACAAAAAAAACTCATATATGATGGGATTAGGTTTCCCGGTTTTTTCCTAAAAAAACCAGGTTTTAACCAAACCGGTCCAATCCGGTTTGAACCGGTTTCCGGTCCGGTGCAGTTAATTTTTTACAATCAGATAATAATCCAGTTCAATTGGTTTTTTGAGTCTAAACCGAACCGAACCGTGAACATCCTTAACTGCAGCTACATGGCTGAATCAAACTGGTTTCTAAAGGCACTTCAGTTATAAGTCCTTGTAATTTTTACATGGTTATATTTTAATCTTAGCTGTACATTTTGTTTAAGGAAGTTGTTGAAACCAGTAGAGGCGAGTAAAAAAACTGATAAACCGATTAAACTAGAAAAACTGGTAAAAAAATAACAGAAAAAACCGAACAAAAAAAAACCGGATTAACCGATTAAAAAATCACAAAAAAATCCCGGTTCGGTTCGGTTTCGGTTTCTAAAGTCCGAAACCAATTCAACCGAACCGAACCGGTTCAACCATACCAGCACTTAAAAAAAAAAAAGCAAGTATAAATAGAAAAAACCCTAAACCTAAACTAACTTTCAGCAAACGCCGCCCCCCTCTCATCATCTTCTTACTGCACCTCCCTCCCCCCTCTCATCATCTTCTAACAGCCCCCTTTTCTCTCCCTCTCATAATCCCCCTCACTTTTCTCTACCTCTCATCATCTTCTCAGAGTCCCCTCCCTTTTTTCTCTTTTTTTCTCTTTGGTTCTCATCTCTCCCCGTAGGCCCCCTTCCCTTTCCTTTCTCTCTATCTCTTATCTCTTTAAGTTCACCCCTGCATCAACATTTTATTTAATCAAACTACACGGGTAGATGGGCAGATAAAAAAAGAGATGGCTTTTTGATGATTAAGATTCTAACTCCATTCAAGTTTATCTCTACATATTGTGGGTTGTTTTTTATTTTATTATGTTATAATTTGCTTGGAGTTTGTGGGCAGATCTGTTTTTTTTGAACAATAGAAACCAAGATTTGCTTTCGGTTTACCGGTTTTTGAACAACAAAAACCGAACCGAACCGAAACCGGTAAGTTCAAACCGGTTTCAGTTTTAAAATTTTAAAATTAATAATGTTGATTTGGTTAATTTTTTTATGTAAAAACCGAACCGAACCGAAAATGATCACCCCTAGAAACCAGAGTTTTTAAACTCGGCCTAGTGATCAATCAGACCCGCCCGGGTCATGGATTTTGCCAAGGTTACTGGGTTTTGATCGGGTATATCTTAATTTTTGTTATAAATCAAAAAGATGTTTTGGTTAAAAAAAAAAATAATCAATGGGTTGTAACTAGGTCTTTTACTGGGTCTTGTTGGATCAATCAGGTCAACCTGCCAGGTCACCCTGGTTTTTGAATTTTCTTATTTTTTTTAAATTCGGTCTGAATCCAGCCCTAGATTTACCCGTAGGGCCAAACCAGGTTTTAAACTATGGTTGAAACTTACAAGTTTAAGCCACTAAAAAAAAAAAAAAAAAAACACCCTTAAAAACAACGGCTAAACTACAACCCCACAAACACGATGAGAAAAACCACCCATTTCCAACATCATAATCAGCAACAACACAAGTAAGAAGAGAAGAGAAGAAAAAATAAAGAAGAATGAAATATTAAAACTAGCAAAAAGGTTCAGAGGAAAAGCAAATAATTGTATAAGGATAGCTAGAGAAAGAGTTGAGAAGGCCTTACAGTGTTTTTATAGAGATTGCTTGTTACAGATGGATTTGGTTTGAAGATTTAAATAAAGGGAAATCAATAAAAAAAGAAGTTATTGTTACAAGCAAAACACATCATGTGTCCTACCATAATATATGCGTCGTTTTAATAATTGTAATTCTTGTTTCTATGAAGGCAATATAATTTACTCCCACCTTCTACAGTGCCTACATGTAAGGGTCGTTGCAATAGAATGAAGTAATGAAAAAAGAGAAATATTATTTTGTCCTTTTTATTTCCTCATTTTGTTAGTCGTCTTCTCTAAATTCTTAATCCTGCTCCAAGTGGTATCAGATCTATGTTTCTTCAGACCAGAGCAATGGCTCCTAACACTAGGTCCCAAGATTCAAAGAAACTACAAAGCGTGATGGAAAATTCCAACAGGGAGCAAGCTTAATGGAATGATAAGATGACAAGGATGTTGGAACAGTAACGACAACATCAATCAATTAATGACACCCGACTACTAAGGCTGGAAGAGCCAATCTCGAACATTTCCATGAGCAGATTACCTTGTTGTAAAGACTGTAGTTACTTGTAGGAGAGACCAATAATAACCATAAGCAATTACACACCAATCAGGAAGGCCTAGCCACGATTGTGATTGGCACTATGGTGGACATTACAAGTTCTATAAGCCAATGCGTGATTTCCCATCTTTTGAAGGGGAAGACATTCACAAATGGTTGTATAAATACAACCAATACTTCAAGATAGAAGAAATTCATGAATTCAAAAAACTTAAGCTATCATCCTATTATTTGGATAGCATGGCATTATATTGATATCAAAACTTCATGCATAGCAATGGTGGTAGACTAGTGACATAGGATGAATATGTCGGAGCAATCTATGAAAGGTTTTGGCAACCATAAGAACCCCTTAGAGAAGCTTAAGGATCTGAAACAGGAAGGCTACTTGGAAACTTACATCAAGGACTTTGATATACTATAATTGTGCAGAGATAGATGAAAGGTATGCTTTGGTTTCCTTTTTGGGTGGGCTTGAGACAGAGATAAAGAACTTGGTTAAGATGTTTCAACCAAAATCCCTTAAACAAGCCTATAACCTATCTTGTTTGCAAGAAAATACTAATCTTTACAAGAAATCCCATAAACACACTAGCAAAAAACCCACCATATCCTTTAACAGCAACAACCATAAGAGGACACCCCAACAACAGACCCATTACAAACCCTATAACTCTCAAAACCTCTCATTACCGACCTCTCAGCTTTCAGGGTTACTACCTACTCTTCAAACTTGGTTCCCTGTTAATTCTAATACGAGACCCACTAGAACACTCAAGAGCACAAAAATGAAAGAGAGAAGGGCTAAGGGCCAGGGGCGGAGCCAAGAATTTTTCATGTCTTGGGCTATGATACAAATACACATAAATTATTTATTAAGATCAATCATTCACTCGGATATATAAATTTGTCAAGTTAACAATACAATTTTAATTCAAATACATAACATAAAATACATAAAAAAATAAAATTTAAAGTACATAAAATTCAAAATAAAAATAAAAATAAATTATACTATCAAAGCTGCATCCTTTGATGTTTTATAGAATAGAATTCATCTATGATCGAATCTGAATCAATATCTTCAACAAGCTCTCGTTCGATGTAAATCATCATAAAATCTGCTAAGAACTCCTCTTTTATTTTATTGCGAGGTATAATTTTAACATGTTTCATAGTTGAAAATGCTCGCTCTGTGGTGGCAGTGAAAACAAACAAAGTTAAAACAAGACGAATCAACCTGTCAATCAAATGATAGTGTTGCAACTTATATGTTTAAGCTAATCCTCGACATAATTCAGAAATGATAGACATGCTCTGAAAGCTCTCATGATGAATCACATCAATATGATAATGCTCTAGATGAGATCTCAAATAATACATCTCTTGTTCATTGAAATCTTCAGGATAAAATTTCTCAGCAAGCTTATAAATAACATCAACTTTAAATGATTTAATCATTAAAGTTGTCTTTATGTTCTAAAGCAGAGCTAAGTACAAGGAGTTCCATTGTCACATCACTGATCTAGAATTTAATTCTTCCAACTAAAAATCTATTGTTGAGTTAAATTATCATAATGATAATGCTAGTAAGCTGTAACTGAACCTTGTTGACATGAACAACCTATAGCCTTTTTATACGAAGCATTCATATGTGGTATGTCAATCTCATATTTTATGCAAATAAATTGCACATTTGCAAGGAGAAGATCAAATCCAGCATCTCTCAAAGTTTGAAGCAATGCTTCATTAGTTGATATAAGATCCATTGCATTTAAGATGTCAAGATATTTTTGCTGCAAAGCTGGACAAAATAAATCAGTAATCCCCATTATTTTATGCATCAAATATAAGATGAATATAAATTCAAAAGATTTCATCACAATCAAACAATCACCAACTTCTCCACGTATAGAATTAGAAGATCCTTCTTGAACCATACTTTTAATCACAATAATAGTTGCACTATACATATCTATTAAGCTGCAAATAGAATCAAAATAAGAGCTCCAGTGAGTACTTCTACTTCAATGTAAATTATCAATTTGATTAGCCCCTCTACCAGTCTCACGTTCTCCAGTAGCTACCATATATGCAATTTCTATAGCCTGAGCATAATGTAACTCGGCATGACATTTGGGAGAAGCACAAATAAGGTTGATAATGGTTGTTAATTTTGAGGAAAATAATCAAATAGAAATTTCATTTTCAGCTACTGTAACTAATACCAGTTGTAGTCGGTGAGCAAAGCAATGTACATAATATGTGTAAGGACAATATCTAAGAAATAGAGCTCGTAGTCCATTCCATACGCCACGCATATTGCTAGCATACCCTTGACCTCGCATATTGAAAATATGCAAGTTATATCGAGCGAGCACATCACAAATTTCTTTTTTAAGTGTTAAAGAAGTAGTATCTGAAATATGCACAATACTAAAAAAACGCTCTCGTACAAAACCCTGAATATCAACAAATCTCAAAACAATAGCCATTTGTTCTTTATTTTATGCATCTTTGGCTTCGTCAACCAAAATACAAAACTTTACATCTCTAATTTCTTCACAAATCTTTTTCCTCACTTTGTTCATGAGAATATGCAAAATCTCTTTTTGAATAGTCGGCAAGGTATACTTTGTATTTTTCAAAGCTTTTTCTAAGACAACATCATCAATGTCAACATTCAGTCTCCCTATTAGTCTTATCATCTCTAAAAAATTACCTTGATTATTAGAAGCTAAAGATTCACCATGACCTCTAAATGCACATGGTTGTAAGTTAAGCCATCGAACACTTTCAATTGTTGTCATAAGTCTCAACCGATTTTTCTGAACTTCTTTAACAATTTGTGCATTCAACACTTTATCAATATATCTACTTACTTTCATTAAATCTTTAGCAGATTTCACAGCATTATTATGTGGTGAAGTGGGACTTCTCACATGCATCAAAAGTGCACATCTAACCCCCATCATTAACCCTCTTCCAACTTCTAAAGCCTTCAGTAGTGAATGTGAGATGACGAGGCACTTTGATTTCAAAGATAAAGCATGGAAAAATAAAATATTGCATCCTTTGATGGAGAGTACTCTAGCCAAGGAAATTGATTAAACCAAGTGTAATGAAATCGACGATACTATCTCCCTGATTCAATCCTTGGATACTCCACTAACTTAGGTTGATATGGACCCATTTTGATATAAGCTCTTTTAATTTCATCTTGTTGATTAATAGGATGTTTTCACACTGGAATTCGCAACCCAGGATCTCGTTCAAGAGTATTAACATCAATTTCAACCCTTTGAGATTTGAAAGGAGGTTGTTCGTTTGGTTTAAAGAATGAAAACATAGTTTTTCCTCTCTTGTTTCCTTGATTTTCCATTATAATTTATAACCTATTCAAGAAAAAAGGGATTAGGAAAGTCAAGTGTAAGATAAAAAGATACTAATGCCACAATATAATATTCATGAAATGCAAAATATACAAGGATAAACTAGTGATGCAAACTACTGGGAGATTTGGAGAACTTAACTTTGAAATAACCAGTAAATTATTAGTACTAAATTACTAGTGTGTTAGCATACATCCATTTCTAGGGTACAGTCTACTATTTACCCCACTAACAATCTACTGTAATGAATGTGAAACATTGAATTTAAAATGAAAAGTCAGGGCTTGTAAATTCTTACCTAATGATTTTACACTCTTGCAGCTCTCTATATAGATTCTTCTTCAAAATCCAAGCTAAAATTATATATTGTTGAGAAGAAAAAATATCTAAAACCCCAAGTTATTTGGAAGACATGTGAACCAATTAATTATATATATTTAGATAGATTTGATATAAAATATAACTAATTAATTAGTATTGCAAGGGAATGTGGTGGCAAATTAATTAGTATTAGTAGGGAAAGTAAAGTGGGCGGTTGATGGCTGCTAATTAATTTGTGTTGCAAAGAAAAGTAGGACACTAGGTTTGCTGTGTAAAAGATAGGGAAAGTGGGACATAGGTTTGCTGTGTAAAAATAAAAAGAAAAAGTGGGTTATTAAGTTTTTTTAACCTGGGCTACAGCTCTCCTTAGCCTGTAAAAGGCTCCGCCCCTGCTAAAGGCTTATGTTTTTTATGTGATGACAAATTCACTTTGGGACACAAGTGCAGGAAAACAAAAGCTCTACTCTATTTGCATAGTGGAAGATAAGGGGAAGGATGAAAAAATTGAGTTAGAGGCTATCAACAAGAAGGATAATCTTGAAATCACCAATCCTCACATCTCTATGAATGCCTTGGAAAGGGTTATTGGTTGCTATACTCTCAAGGTGACAAGGTGGATGCATAAGCTACCCATCTTTATCATGATTGACTCTGGTAGCAATCATAACATCATGAATAAATGGGTGGCTAACAATTTACAGTGTGCACTAACTCCCATTAAACTCGTAACAAGTAATGCTGTCAATTGGGAAAAAATGTTATGGACTTCAATTTGCAAGGATTTCAAGTGGAAAATACAAGGATTACACTGTGTGGCTGATGTGTTTGTGATGGAGCTAGATGCTTGCGATATGGTTTTAGATATTCAATGGATGGCCACCTTAAGGGACATTGCATGCAACTACATGAGTATATGGATGAGTTTTGACTAACAAGGACAAAGAGTAACACTAAGGGGAGAGAAGCTTATGAAGTTGCAATCAATTCAATTTGGACAAATGAGTGGATTACTGGATAATATGGGATGTATAGTGGGTATTAGCCTTTGTAGCTTGATAATCAATCCTAAGATTGTTGTTGTGGCAAATACATTATCAAAGGGAAAAAATCTCAAAAAAAGAGGGGGAAGCTCTCCAAAATCTACTTCACCTTTATTAGAATGTGTTCACACCTCTGACTGGTTTACCCCCTACTAAACTTGAAGACCATACTATTCTATTGAATGAGGAGGCTCAACTTGTTAACCTTAGACTATACAGGTACTCTAGTCTACAAAAGGATATAGTGGAAAGAATGATCTCTAAAATGGTGGATTCCAGCATAGTCCAGCCAAGACAAAGCCCATTCACATCATTAGTAAAGAAAAAAGACTTCTCCTAAAGGTTGTGTTGATTATAGAGCTTTCAACAAGTTGACAATCAAGAACAAATTCGTTATACCCTTGATTGATGAGTTGCTAGAAGAGTTAACAGGGACAAATGTATTCTTAAAAATTGATTTATGATATGGCTATCATCAGATCAAGATGAGCTCTAAGGATGTCCACAAGACAAATTCAGAACATAAAATGGGCACTACGAATTCCTTATGATGCCTTTTGGTCTCACTAATTCTCCTGCCCCTTTTAGAGCTTAATGAATGAGGTGTTTAGATCTCATTTAAGGAGGTTTGTTTTAGTGTTTTTTGACAACATTTTAGTTTACAGTAAATCCCACAAGAAACACCTAGAACATCTATATGTTGTTTTAACCCTACTCATGACAAACAAACTAATGGCAAACAAAAGCAAATATGTCTTCAGTGATGATAAGGTGGAGTACCTGAACCATGTCTCTAAAACAGGCATGGCTATGGATGCTGAGAAGTTACAGGCTATTAAGAATTGGCAACTACCACATAATATTAAGCAACTAAGAGGGTTCTTGGGACTCATAAGCTACTATGGGAAGTTTGTAAAAGGCTACGACATTATATGCAAACTCCTAACCAATCTCTTAAAAAAAGATGCAGTTGGTTGGGACCAGGAAGCCACTTTGGCCTTTGAATCTCTTAAAAAAAATGATAGTTAACCCTCCAGTCCTATCTCTACTTGACCTGAGCAAACCTTTTATCATTGAGACTAATGCATCAGGGCCGAGCATTAGGGCAATATTAATATATAAGGGGCACCCTATTGCCTACATCAGCAAAGCTTTAGGGCCTAGACAACAAGTGTTATCTACCTACGAGAGGTAGATGTTTAAAATCCTACAAGCGGTAACCAAGTGGAGACAATATTTATAGGGTAGGCCCTTCAAGATCAGAACTGGCTATATTAGTCTTAAATACTTGTTGGATTAGAAAATATCATCTTCCTCTCAACATTTATGGCTGACTAAACTACTTGATTTTGATTATGAAATTGAGTTTCATAAGGGAAAGAAGACTGTAATAGTTGGTGCTCTCTCTAGAGTTGCTAGTAGTAGACTTAATGCTCTAGCCTTGTCCACAATTTCCACTAACTTAGTATTATAAATCAAGAGGTCTTAGGAGACAAATAGCAAGGTGAAATCAATCATTCAAGATTTAACTAAGGACCTTACTACACATCTTCATTACATGTGGAGTAATGATTATTTATTTAGAAAGGGAAAATTGGTGGTAGGGAACAACTTGGAAGTCCAAAAGTAGCTTATAACTACTTACCACGATACATCTTTAGGTGGACACTCTAGTTCTACAGTCACTGCAGCAAGGGTTGCCATCATATTATATTGGAAGAAATAACAAAAACAAGTCAAATAGTATATAAGGGAATGCCCAACCTGTCAGAGATACAAATAAGAGAATGTAGCTAACCTAGGATTACTACAACCATTGCCTATCCCAGTTACAAACATCAACGTGGACTTCATAACTAGCATACTTAAATATGAAGGAAAATAAGTTATATTCATGGTGGTTGATAGATTCAGCAAGTATGCATACTTTATGGCACTTTCACACCCCTATACTGCTATCTCAATAGCCCAGACCTTCATGGATTCAATATACAAACTACACGATCGAGACTCTATTTTTTTAAGTCAATTTTGGAAGGAGCTATTTAGTTTGCAAGGAGTCAACCTCTATCACTCCTCCTATCATCCTCAATTAGATAGGTAGACCGAGATCATCAACAAATGCCTAGAAAACTACTTTAGGTGCATGATAGGGGACATCCCTTCGTAATGGTGTAAATGGCTGGCTTTGAGCGAATGGTGGTACAATACTAACTTCCACACCGCAACTCAATCTATTCCTTATGAAATTCTATATGGTTTCCCCCCATTCACATTCCATATTTTCCCAACGGTTCACTAATAGAGACAGGTCGATCATTACCTCAACAAAAAAGGGTAGATGCTATAAACATTCCAGTAAAACTTAATCAAGTCACAGAACAAAAAGAGGCAGCTAGCTAATAAAAAAAGAAGTGACATAGTTCTTAAACTAAGTGATTCGGTTTACTTAAAACTACAATCCTACAGGTATAAATTGGTCCATCACCACCAATATTGCAAATTAGCAGCTAAGTATTATGGCCTCTATACAGTAATCGAGAGAATTAAGGAAGTTGCATACAAGCTAAGTCTTCCTCCCTCTTCAACAATCCACCTTGTTTTCCATGTGTCTTAACTAAAGAGGTGTGTGGGAAATAAAATGGTACATGATGGCTTACCTGATGGTCCTAGGGAACCCGTGCTACAACTCCAAGCAATCCTAGATCCCAAGATGGTCAAGAGAGGTTAATAAGCTGCAACGTAAATCTTAATCCACTAGCAAGGGCTATCTCCTGTTGATGCGACATTGGAATTTATAAACAAAGTAAAACTCAAATTTCCAACTCTAGATAAGGTGATTTTGAAGGGGGAGATTTGTTACAGGTGAATTCAGTTTGAAGATTTAAACAAAGGGAAATCAACAAAGGAAGAAATTATTGTTACAAGCAAAACACACCGTTTGACCTAAAGGAAGAAATTACTGTTACAAGCAAAATACACCATTTGACCAACCCTAATACACGCACTTTTTTAATAATTGTAATTCTTGTTTCTAAGAAGGCACTAGAATTATGGAGCGTTAGAAATGCGGGCCAACCCGCGTTTCCAAAAAATTCAATTTTTTTTATTGAAAATTAATTTTTTATATATGTTTTTAATTGTTTTGATGTGCTGATTTTAAAAATAATTTTAAAAAAATATATATCATTTTGATGCATTTTAGTATGATAAGTACTTTGAAAAGTAATCGCAACCATGCTTCTAAAAGACTCTTAACTCTCGCCTTCTACAGTCCCTATATATAAGGGCCTTTGCAAGAATGAAGTAATGAAAAAAGAGATATTATTCTGTCCTTTTAAGCAAGTCCTTTTTCTTTCTTTATTCCTTTCGTCTGGTTCACCGACCTTCTCTCATCCCGTTAGTCATCTTCTCTAAATTCTTAGTCCTACTCCATCACCGCCACAAGAAGAGGGACTATTAAGCTTGGCTTAACAAGACTAAAGAAATGAAAGAAACAGAAAAGAAGAAGCTGAGATTTTAAAAGAATGAATTCTTATTATTACTTTGCGTGGTGTATACGTCAACTGCTCCCCCTTTTATACCCGCTTGACATGCATTACATGCTTACTAACAATTAACAACTAACTTATTCTAACTAACTTCAACATGACATGCATTCTGTTAGTAGTAACAGAATAATCCTGTGACAATACTCCTTTCTTGAATGCTTTCTTGTCTACAAGAATGCTCAATTAAGACGCTTCAAAAATTGCTTGGCAGTCTGGGAACTGGCATCTTCTGGATAGAGGTTGGACTATTAAACCAAAACTACAGTGGCTACTCCATTACCCTTTTTCATCAACTTCCTGTCCAATATGGATAAAGGCATGATTTGCATCCGCCCTTCCTTATCTGATACTGGCAGCTTGGACGATACTATGGTTGCATCTCCAATCTTCTTCCTCAGTAAAGACACGTGGACTACTGGATGAATTAAACTTCCTTTTAGAAGCTTTAACTCATAAGCCACCATCCCAATCCTTTTGTTGATCTAAAAGGGACCATAGTACCTGGGATTGAGCTTAAGGTTTTTTCTTACGGCCACATTGTTTTGCCTAGAAGGCTACAGTTTAAGAAAAACCCAATCACCCTCTTCAAATTCCCTTTCTGTTCTATTCTTATCAGCAATTTGCTTTATCTTATTCCTTGTTGTTTCCAGCTACTTCTTCAGCGTGTGATCCATGTTTGCCCTCTTCTGCAGTACCTATTCCACTACACCTACTAGAGTAGGTTTTTGTGCCAACCATTCCCTCTAAGGAGGAGCATAACCATACAGTGCCTGGAAAAGGGCTCATGCCCAGGGTTGAATGATGGCTAGAATTATACCACCATTGCGCCAATGATAGCCATTGAAAACCATTTTTTGGCTGATGCATGGTCATGTATCGAAGATTTGTTTCTAAACATTGGTTCACTCTCTCGATCTACCCATCTGTTTGTGGATGATAGGTGGTGCTCATCAACATCCTAACCCCCAACTTCTTGAAAAGTTCCTTCCAAAACACACTGGTGAAGATTCTGTCCTTGTCGGTGACAATAACTGTAGGTAATCCATGGAATTTGTAGAAATGATCTAGGAACAATTATGCAATGTCTTGTGTTGTGAATAGATGTGTGAGTGCAATGAAGTGTCCATATTTAATGAACTTGTCCACCACCACTAAGATAGCATTTCTTCCTTCTGAACTTGGTAACCCCTCTATGAAATTCTTGGTAGCGACCTCCTATATACCTCCAAGAACTGGTAGGGGCTGTAATAGTCTTGGATATACCACTCTTTCCACATTGGCTTGCTTACACACATTACAGTCTTCCACTACCTTTTAACTATAGTCTTCATCCCATACCAGTGGAAGTTTGTCTTCAACCTTTTGTAGGTATTCTAAATGTCAGCATGCCCACCAACATAAGAATCATGTACGTATTTTACTAGTTGAGCTTTAAGATGCCCTCTCTGCCTAACCACTATCCTGCCCTTGTATCGCAGGATTCCCTCTTTGTAAGTAAAGTCGGGTTCCCCTGCTGCACCTGTTAGTTTGTTAAGAATAATGGCTTGTAACTTGTAGTCCTTCTCATAGGATGCATAAACATCTTCATACCATGCAGGAAGTATATTGGTGATAGCTTCCAGGGTCTCATTACCCTTAGTAGACAGTTCACAACTGCTTTTTATAGACAATGCGTCAGCCACAATGTTCTCCCTTCCCTTCCTATACAATATCTTTACCTCAATCCTAGTAGCTTCATTAAGCCCTTCTTTTGAATTACAATGTGAATTTTCTATTCCAACAAATATTTCAGGCTTTCGTGACCAGTTTAGATGATGAATTGTTCTTATTCTAGATAGTGCCTCCACTTCTCCACAGCCATAAGAATAGACAAGTACTCCTTCTCATAGATGGATAATCTTAAGTACTTCGAACTTAAGGATTTGCTAAAATAGGCTACTGGTTTACCCTCCTGGCTTAGTATAGCTCCCAAGCCATAGTCACAGGCATCGGTCTCTAGCATAGATGTCTTAGAGAAGTCAGTTAATGTGAGGACTGGGGCCTTACATATGGCTTGTTTCAAAACTGTGAATGCATGTTAAGCTTGTATATTCCATCCATAATTGTTTTTCTTCAACAGGTTAGTAAGAGGTTTACTAATGATTCCAAAATGTAGGATGAATTTCCTGTAATAACCAGCCAAGCCAAGGAACCCTTTTAATTCCTTCAAAGTTTATGGAATAGGCTAATTGGCTACAACTTCAATCTTCTTCCTATCTGTGGCCACTCCTTTGATGGAAATCACTGCCTCAAATATTATATACCTGTTGTTCCCCGAATGCATACTTGGACTTCTTGGCGAATAATTAGTTAGCATGTAACATTTCCAACACTTGCATGAGGTGAGCAAGGTGCAGGTCAAAGGTTGAGCTGTAAATAAGGATGTCATCAAAGAAGACCAGTACAAATTTTCACAAGAAGGGTTCTAGTATGTTATTCATCAATGTTTGGAAGGTGCTCGGGGCATTTATGAGTCCAAAAGGCATGGCTCTAAACTCGTAATGCCCATGATGCGTGCTAAACACTGTTTTCTCAATATCCTCCTCATGCATTTTGACCTAGTGATATCTTGATCGCAGGTCTAGTTTGGATAAGAACCTAGAACCATGCAGCTCATCAAGGAGATCATCTATAAGAGGAATAGGAAATTTGTTAATGGTCTCCTCATTAAGTTGTTGATAGTTGATGCAGAATCTCCATGTGTTATCCTTCTTTTTGACAAGCAAAACTGGAGAGGCAAGAGGACTAATAATGTGCTGTATCACTTCATTGGCAAGCATTTCCTTGACTAGCTTTTCGATCTCACCCTTCTGGATGAATGAACTTTTATAAGGTGGAATGTTGATAGCCTAGGAACCTGCTTTCAGTAGAATTTTATGATCAAACTTCCTTACTAGTGGTAAAGTTTGTGGCTCTTAAAAAAGTCTTACAAATTCCTTTAACAAGGATTCAATCTCCACAGCAGCTTTGGTTGGCTTTTCTTCCCCTTCCACGTCTATAGCAAAAAACTGACCAATTACCCCTACAATCACATCTTTGAAGTTGTTCTGCTCCTTAATTGCTGTTATCATGTGTAAGTCAGAACTCTAAACTATTCCTTTTAGCTCGATCATTCAGTCATTTTTTTTTAATGATAACCGCAACTTGATGAAATCAAATAGCACTGGAGAATACTGCTTCAACCAATCCACACCTAGCACTATATGCCTGCCTAATTTTAGCACCCTCAAGTTGGCCTTGAAATCGTAGCCCTGCATAAACCAAGTAAAATCAGGGCTCTGTATCTCACATAATATAACATTTCCATTAACCACAGTTACTACTATTAACGTGGTTTTACTTTTGGTAACATTTAACTCCGTAATTGTTCTCTCATCAATGAAGCTGTGGTTACTCCCATTATCTATGAGAATTATAAGGTCCTTACCTTGATAGTTTCACCTAATTCTAATAGTATTATAGGTATCATTTTCTGCCAATGCATTTAGTGATATTCCAAATTCATCTATCAATCTCCTTTCTTTGCATTCATCATGCATTGTGTCTTCTAGTTCCTTGATTTCCTCATCCTCTTCTTCCTCTACCCCTTTGATCATATGTAAGCCTTTAGTACTGCATCAATGCCCAGGTGTGTACTTATCCCCACACTTGAAACACTACCCCAGCCTCTTCCTCTACTCAAATAAGATATCTAAGTGAGGTCTTCCCCCTTCCATCTGATTTGGACTAAAAATAGTGGATGAAGCATTGTTTGCCATTCTTCCATTGTTGAATATAGTACTACTACGCTACACTGGTCTGGACCTCCTAGTTAATGTATTGTTAGACTCTTCCTGCCATCTAGCTTGTTCAAATGCCATTAACACATTTGAAGGTTTCAAGATTTTTAGCATTGGTTTGATATCCTCCATCAGCCAACTAATGAAGATAGAGACGTAATAGGATTCTGTTAGGGATGGATTAAGAGCACTCATCAATGATCTTAGCTCCTCAAATCGCTCTATATAGTCATCCATAATTTTATCTTGGATTAGTTTGTTGAATTCTTCCACACTGTCCTCTCTGTTGCCAAACCATCTGTAAAGAATCTGTGCAAATTCTTCCTAGTCCATCCAAGATTCATTCTCCCTTACTAATCCTTCGAACCAGATGTCTGCCTTGCCCTCTAAGTAATAGGAGAGCACTTCTACCCACTAATGTGCAGGTATCGTGTTCAGCTTGATGTATTTTATGTATTTTTGCCACCAG
Source organism: Populus alba (assembly GCF_005239225.2). NCBI lineage: Eukaryota > Viridiplantae > Streptophyta > Magnoliopsida > Malpighiales > Salicaceae > Populus > Populus alba. The sequence continues at coordinate 8,890,103 of NC_133287.1, forward strand.
CCCTGAGGATTCTCTCCTCTGAATGTTGGCATCTCCACCCTTGGTAATGGTATGTTGTATCCCATCTTATGAAGTTCTTGCCCCAATATTTGTTCACCTCTAAATTGATTCCTATGTCCTGGAGCGTTTCTCTCGGCTGAAATTGACATTCCTGTTTCCTTATCAGTGCATAGGGTTGTCAAAATGCCTCTAGAACTAGTTCCAATGTCCTTTCTCGCTGGTTGAGAAGCAATGAATTGTTGGAACTATGTGGATATTGTCTCCATCTGTAAAACCAGCTGATCAATCTTGGTGCCTTCTTCCAGCCAACGTTCCTTACTTTCAACCATAGATTCTTGCCATTCTAGGTGATGACTCTGTAGCTGATTCTCCAACTTTTTGTAATTTTCGTTCTATGCCTTGAATTTGTTGCCTTCTGCCATGCTCTGATACCAATTATTAAGCTTGGCTTAACAAGACTGAAGAAATGGAAGAAACAGAGAAGAAGAAGCTGAGATTTCAGAAGAATGAATTCTTATTATTACTTTGCATGGTGTACACGTCAACTGCTCCCCCTTTTATACCCGCTTGACATTCATTACATGCTTACTAAAAATTAACAATTAACTGATTCTAACTAACTTTCACGTGCCATGCATTCTGCTAGTAGCAACAGAATAATCCTGTGACCGTTATTATTCTAGCTGTAACAAAGACATGCATTCTTTTTGGATCCAACGCATCAATGCTAGCACCCGCAAACATGGTGTTATTCTTTTTTCTTTTTAACACATCTTTTTGGTGGGTTTTTCTTTTGTCATTGAATGGTATTTCTTTTATGGGGGTGGTGTGTTTTTGTGAATTCATGATTTTTCTTTGTTTAGTTGTGTTTTTCTTGATTTACTTACTAATTGGCAGTCTGCATTGGAAACAATGAGATGTAAATGTTAGAAAATGTAGGACTTGATCTGCCTTTTTATATATAAAAAGCTTGATGTTTTGAGGCTTTTAACTGCGAACTCAAATGAATTCTAGTCTCTTTTATATTTCTGTTGGCAAATTTTGGAACATAAATAGAAGTTTCTATCTTGATGTTTTCTTTTCGGATATGTGTTGAAAGGACAAGGTTTGGTGTTTCGAAGGCTTAATCTAGGCTGATAAGTGTTGGTTGGGAAGTAATAAATGTGAAATTTGTTGTTATGGTGGATCAGTAAATTGCATTGGCAGATATCCTTTCTATTAATAAGGGAGAAGAGTTTGTAAATTAAGATTTGGCTTATGTAGAACCTTCTAATTTCTGTGGTTTTGAGTTCTTCTTTTGTTGATGAGGGAGTTGAAAGTGCAGTGAAGCATATAAAAGAGATGTGGTTTGGGAGAAAACTTGAGCCTTAAGGACTCTGCTTTTCTAGTGGTTGATGTGGCAGCTACTACATGTAGGTAATAGGGGGCAAGATGGCTCTCATTGGCTTTGGATGAAGTTTTCCAAACATGCATGCTGAGCTGCATATTTGTTTTTATTTTTGTGCAAGGCTCATCACAATGGGAAATGGTGTTGGTTACCGTGTTTTGCTTAACTTTTTTTATCACTTGTGTTTGACATGTTCCATGTTCTCTTGTGAACTTGTTGCTATGTTTTCTCCTGTAAATATTGTTTTTCCATGCGTTAGTGGTTATTAGAATAAGCAAACCTCTATGTGAAAGAAATTCCTTTATCAGATTTGAATTTCAACATTGGAACTGGTGGCTTGTTATTGTGTCAATTTTAACACATGTTGGATGATTCTGTTCTCAGGGTATGTAACTTTGAAATAGTCTTACCATTCATTGATGTAGGAACTAGGAAGGGAGATGAAATGACCTAATTGTTTGAGAAAGCTTTGCACTTTTTGGGGTAACAGGATTTGTGGGGATGTTGAGTTTTATATAGAATGCAGTAATTTGCTTGGGGCATGTCATGTTGTGCCTTTAGAACATTACTTGGAATTGGATTATTTGAAATGCTTAGGAGTTTGAGAAAATCTGGTGGAAAATCATCATGCAAATGTCAGCAGTTACACTGATCTCTATGGTATGAGTTGGTTTGCAATTATGAAGTACTAAAGAAAACCAACAAATGTGAAGTTTTTTGTCTGAAAGAAGGGAGGGGGAGAATCCTGGTTTCTTTTAATCTACTTGTTCTAGATTTTGACTTTCATTTCTTATAAATAGAACACAATCTGGGAAAAACTGAGGTATAATTGACTTCTTTATCATTTTGGAGCACATTGTTGTATGTTTGGGTAGTGTAACATGAATATTTTCCTCATAATGAAATTTCTCCATGGTGGGATACTGACCTTTGGCATCTTTGCTGCTCTCTTTTACTCATCACTATTAGGTTAATTATGGTAATTTCATGCATGGACTGCTGAAGGAGAACTTTCAGCTGAACAGAAAAGTCTTACAAGAGAAACCCATGCCCGAACCATATAGTTTCAAGGCCCTGGTAGACATTTCCCGCAACGCCTTTTCTGGAAACAAAATGTGGTGCATAAGTGGACATTTCTTCTGTTAATGTGTAGTTCTTTAATTGGGTACCTTGGTATTTCACTCTTTTTATAGCCCTTCAGAGCTTGTTTGAAACAAAAGCTTTAAATAGGTAGCTTTGTATTTCCTGGGGTAGTTTAGACCTCTCTGTCTCTGGATATATGATGAATGAAAACAGCTAGCCATTCTGGAGAAATATTCTAACCATGATGATCACAAGTTCATATTCTGTATGTTATAACACTGGACAGGAAGATTACTAGTCCAAAAACAAGGAATTGTTCATTGCTGAGAACATAGGAATCGTGGACGACAGTTGCATTTACCCTTTCTAGCCCACTGCCCAAGAGCTGATACGATATATATTTGGACATCCAACTCCCGGAGCCCATCCTACTTGTGTTCACTACGGGGAAACAAAAAGGAAATGAAGATTGCCAAGGTCATCTCATATTTCTTTAACAGGAGGGGAGGTGTGTAATCTAGCAACTGAGAAATAAAAGAAGGCATCAGAAAAATAATTTTGAAGCTCATTTGTATTACTTAAGCATATCTGACAATTCTCAATACGCGATTGCAGATATCCGCATTAGAGAAAGAATCAAAGCGAAGAAATTTGATAGTTACATCTTGTAGAGACATTAAATCCTGCGGTAGAACTTTGAAGAATATACTTTCTCGCCACCTCGAAGTAGAATCTAACTTCATTGACAAAGCTCGAAGATGTTCATCCGAAACAGTAACATGAAAAAGGGTGCTGAACCCTGCACTAAGAGAGGCTCTGTGGACGTGGAGATCCATCGGGTACTCGAAGTTTGTTAGAGAATAATATAAATTATATCCTGGAACCTCATCTAACAGCTTAAGTTATTGGGTTGAGATGGTTCTTTGACATGGTATCAGAGTCTTGATGACCAAGTGATCACGAGTTCGAATCTCACCATCCCCATTTATTTGATAAAAATTAAGCACAAGATAATGTGGGCCTGTGCAAGTTTCAAGCTCAAAAGGCTTTCACTTGAGGGGGTGTGTTAGAGAATAATATAAATTATATCCTGAAACATCATCTAACAGCTTAAGTTATTGGATTGAGATGGTTCTTTGACAAAGTTGCACCGACTTATCTCCAGATTTTTCATAGATGGACACTAGATGGTACCATGAAATCTTCGTAGCACAACACATTCAAGGATTGCTATATTTTCAAGGGATGGACAAGCGATCGAAACAAAGTAATTGCATGATAATTAGCTGCAGACAAAGGCAATGCTAACTGCTTCTGTCAAGCTCTTGAAGCTGCACCTAAAATCATTTAATGCCAACTTTCAAAATGATTCAAAAGGAGAATCACTTATCACTGAATTAAACCGTTAGAAGTCGAAGCCTCTCTACATGTGTATATCGGTACATGCTTACAAGTGTCATAGATAAATTGATGAAGTAAGCATGGCAAAACTGAAGGGAAACCTGATACTATAAAACCTGCATGGTAAAGCACAAATTGTTCGAAGCTATATAGAAGATGTGTATAAACTAACTACGACTGGGTAATTTAGGTTAAGGAGGCTTTCTTGATTAGAGTCCAGCTGATTACTCAGGAAAAAAAGAGAGAGAAACACAACTATCATGATCAAAGTAAGAGGAGCTAAATTTGAAACTTCGCATAGCTCAGTTGTTAGAGCATAATCCTAATTACGAGGTAGTGTGGTGTTGTGATAATAATTTTTTAAATTTTTTTTTTTGTTTGGAAATGTATTAAAATATTAATATTATTATTTTTATTTTTTAAAAAATTTATTCTTTATATCAATATGTTAAAATGATTTGAAAAGATAAAAAAATAATTTTAAGAAAAAATAAAGAAATTTTATTTTTTAAAAACATTTTTAAAATGTAAAAAAATAAAAGAGATAGAGAATATTTTAGGTGATAATTTGCGTTAACAGACTTGTTTGGAACAAATAGTGGGTAATTAACTTAAAAACTAAAACGCGTGAGGTGAATATTGTGCAACCAACACTATTCAACCCCTCACAAAATATTATGGATGGTATTGTTTATTTTTTGACAATTCATTTTGGCTCTCAAAGTTTTATTTTAGGCGATTTAATCCTAATTTAAGACCAATTACTTCTAATTTCGTAGTCAAAAGTAGAATTAGAAGAATAGAGACTAAAATAAAAAAAGACATCAAACATGAGTGGTTCCTAGAAGTTTCGAGAAATATACACATTGGTCCTCTAACTTTAAAAATAACACAAATTATATGATTTCAGTGCCTCGATGCTTTTCAAATTCAATTTTGATACAAAAGTTTATTTATTTTTTATTTTTTTAGTCATTGGTTGAGAGAATAGAGAGAGAGGTTGCCGAATTGTAGTTGTAGAAAGAGAAAAATATCGTTGACACTGATTTAGGCCATCAAAACAGTCGATGTTTATGTCAAATGGTTCCATTTGATGATAAGAGTTCATATTAGGTGTTTTTTTTTACCTTTAATCTTCGTAAAAAATAGATATGAGCTTAGTTTGATTTTTTATTTCGGATTGATTTTAAATTTTAAGATGATTTTTTAGTTTTTTAGGCCATGGATAGGTTTATCACGGTTTCTAAGTTTTTTTTTTTTTTTTGGTTAAAACTAGGTTGAAAAAAGGGTTTTTTGGTCAAAAAAATTGAGGTCCTGATTTTCCGACCACATGGCTAATTTTGGGCAAATCAAACGACACATCATCTGCCTCAGCAAGTGTCACGTCGTCTAATTTTTCTTCTTCTAAAAATCTTGAGGTGGATGAAATGTTGTTTACCCCAGTTGCAACCAAAAAAATATAAGGGCCCAGTCAAGTAGGCCTATCAAGACAAGCTTACGCATGAGCTTTAACAAAATGAGCTAAGTGGGTTAGTTTGGCTATCCAGGCTTAGCAGTTTCTAGCCTTTGCTTCCTCTTTTTTATTTTTCTAATTTTTTAAAAAAATTAATGCTTTTTTCTATGATATTTTCCTCTAAGTTGTTTTTTATATTTAGATTAATACTCCTTCTCTTTTATTTTGTTTATAAAGTCTTTTTTAAATTATAATTATTTTTTTGTTATGCATTTAAACTTTGAAGAGTTTTTATGATTCATATATATATATATATATATATATATATATTTATCTTTTGTATATATAAACTTTATTTTTAAAAAAAATATATATTTTCAGATAATATTTATAATATGTTCAGCTGCATAGTATTTACCCCCTTTTATTTTATCCAATCAATTTAATTTATATCTCTATTTTTATTATTGTTTACTTGAATAAAAAAATTATTTTAACAAATAATTTAACAAACACAACCTGGTAAATATCTTGGCTTGCGAGATTAAATATCTTGGTATTTATTTGTCTTTTAATTTTTTAATTTTTACTTTTAGTTATTGCTTATGCTTTTTTTTTTATTAACATACTTAGTTTTTATTTGATTGCATGTATGCGTAATATATTTTGATTTTCATTTTTAAAAAAATTAACTACAAAAACATGTTGAAAATGCTTGTGTATATAAATGTTTTATTTTAAAAAAAAATTAACTAACGAAAAAGACATGAGTCAAGTATCTAGAAGTGTTATAAGGATTTATAATTTGCTTGAATTTGATTCCTATAGAGATATTTTGGTTTTGTGATCCAGGTTGTAAATTAACAGATTGACTTAGTTTTTTTGTTTTTATTTTCAATTTATTTTGTTTTTTAATTTTATTTTTCAATATTAGATTAGTTAGGAATTAAGCTTCACAATTTCTTTTGATTTTTTTATAGGGCTATCAATTAAGATCAATTCAATATATTATCATCTTAAATTTTTTTTTTTAAAAAAAAATGTTATCTTGAATTTTTTTAGTCAAACTATGTTTTTACTAGTTGTTTGGGTTGTCTTTGGACTCGTCAAGTCTATCAGGTCACACTAGGTCAACTCTCATATAATTAAAAAAAATATTAATAAAACCTAAATATTTTACTTTTATATTTAAGAAAAATTTAATCCAAACAATAACATAACGCAGGCCAATAAATGCCTTTAGATGATAAGATGATAAATATTTATTAGAGATAATATAAATAATATCATGAACTTATTTAATAATAAAAATTTTAAATTAAGTTAATTTTTATATATATTATATAAAAATTTAATTAACAAAATATTTATGAGTTTAAATCTCAAACTTTCACTACTAGCCCACTAGCAATGGGTCGATCTTGAGTCTATCTCTGTTCTTGAGAATGAAAAATCCCATTTTATTATATGCAGGTTAATCACATGCTGTATGTGCATTACAGAGTATGTATTATTTTAATATGTTAATATTAAAAATAATTTTTAAAAAATAAAAAAATATATTATTTTAATATATATTTAAATAAAAAAATATTTTAAAAAACAAAACTATAAAAACTATTGAAAGAAAAAAGTACAGAGCCTCTCTCAAGAGAATTAAGATGGCCCGTCGTCGATTTAGAGCATGTTTGGCAGTGTGGTAGCGATTGCTTTTCAAATAGCTTTTCGTGTCGAAATACATGTGAATGATTTTTTTCATTTTTTAAAAAATCATTTTTGACATCAGCACATCAAAACAATCTAAAAAGTACAAATCGAACTCAATTTTAGCAAAAAAAAAAAAATTTAAATTAAGGCAAAACACCGTTTGGAACGCAATGCCAAACGGTGTCTCAAGGGCTCTAAAAAAAGGTAATCCGAGATTCAAAGTTTATTACCAAGTAAAGTAACCTATAAAATCATGTGATGCATTTCAAAAAAATCCTTACAACAAAGTCAAGCAGGACTGAATTCTAAACACTCCGTACCTTAAGTTCTTACAAGAAAAACATAAGCGAAGCTTAAAGCTCGAGCTTCAAGAGTTAATGGAGGAGACCAAACTTGAAGTTACTATTTTAACAAAATTGTTGGTTAACTTAGAGTGAGAAACAGAGAACAACAGTCTCAGAGCTTTTGGCCTTCTTAAAATTATTTAGAAAAATAAATTCAAACTCAGTTGATATGTAAATTGATTAAAAAATAATTGAAACAACTAAAATAAACTAAATGTAGGAATCTAAATTACATAATAGCTTATGATTTAAGGTTTGAATTTTAAGAAATGTCATAAGAAATTAATATTTAACAAATGTTTTAGTTCAAATATATGTGGATAGTCTACTTAAAAGAATAGTAGATTGAGTTTCAAATGTAAAGATATATTTACTATAAAGATTTGAATAATAATAATAATAATAATAAAAGTTACTCTCTCTTAAAGTTATTTTTTTATTTCAATGAAATATTCAACCCTTATATCCTCTTATTTTGTCTAAAACATAACTCGAGTGAACTTGAATTATACAAATAAAAATAATCTCATAAAAAAATTAAAATAAATTATGAAACTTAATTTTTACTTAATCAAATGATAAAAGATAAAATTAAAAAAAATTAATAAAAAATAAAAAAACTCGAGTCAACTAAATTAATCTCCTATTATATAGTTTATAAAACTGAGATTACCTCATAAAAATAAATTATAAAAATTATAAAATTCAATTCTTAATAAATTTAATATTAAAAGATATAATTAAAATTGAAAAAAAATATAATTTAAAAAAAATTAATTATTCCAATAAATAGTGTTTTAAAAGAAATAAAATAGTAAAATTATGTTTTTTTTTAATTAATGAAGATCTGTAGTTGTGAATTATTCTTCTACGCTAATCCAAAATCATTTCACTTGAAAAATATATTATCCCTAGTTCTCAAATACAAGTCCAACCCATTTCCTGGATAAAAACCTACAAAGTACGCACAACTTATCCCTTATTATTATGATTATTATTATGAATACAAACCCTTAATAAATTAAATATTTTCATAATTTTTCTTAAATCTCCATCATCTAAAACCTGGTCCCAAATCAACTAATCCTTATTATACCACCTCTCATTGTTAAAATAGCTATAAAAAAGGGTTATTTTTCTACATCCTTTTCTTTTATATCTCTGTATCAAAATTACTTATATCTTACAAATCCAAAAAGAAACGAGAGAGAGCCACAAATTCACATTGAATCTTTTCTATAGTAATAAAAGATTATACTGGAAAAGTTTAAGTGATAGGATCAAAGTATAATATTTAATATTTAATATCTAATTTAACGCTGCATATCTGTGCTTGCCGCGTTAGGCATTCAACACTTATAAAATTGTATAATAAACGCTAACACGTGACCCAATCCCAGCTTCTAGTCCCTAGATCACCACCGCCATCTCCGGTGCACCGCCACACCATGGACCCCCAGCCACTGCCACAACCACACCCTCAACCTCAACCACCAGCTACCACACCAAAACTTCGCCTAATGTGCAGTTACGGTGGCCAAATAATCCCACAACCCCACAGCAAATCCCTCTTGTATTCAGGTGGTGACACCCGCCTCATCTCCATCCCCACCGTTACGAGAACCGGCACCGCCACCACAAACGCCACCGCCAACGGTCTCACACTCTCATCCTTAATCACTCACTTATCTACAACTCTGAAAATAACCACGCCAATCACTCTGAAATACCAACTTCCACATCACAATCTTGATTCTCTCATTTCGCTTTCTACCGATGAAGATGTCCTTATCATGCTTGATGAGCACCAAAACAACCGTACACCTTCACGTATTAGATTATTTGTGTTTCCAACCAAACCCTTTTTGAGTCAGCCCGAGTTAAAGGCTACAACTTGGTTAAATCACCCGAAGACTGAGACTTGGTTTGTTGATGCATTGAAGAATGCAAAGATTGTGCATCTTGAGGGTAATGGTAATAATGGTGGTGGGTTCTGTGGTGCTGAGTCTATGGTTTTGGAAACTTCTTCTTCTTTTGGGTCTACTTCGTCTTCGGTTTCGTTGTCTAATTTGGGTGTTAAAGGTGGTTCTGTTGAGGATAATGGGACTAGTTTGATGGATAATAAGGTTAATCTGCCTACCTCAGAAGGAATTTCTAGGTATTTGTTTTTATAAAAGTTTCGATTTTTATGTTCTCTTTTGAGTTTTAAGGTTGGTTTTTGCATTTGTTGTTGGATAATTTTGAAAAATATGGAAATCGAGATTCTTAGGATGTTAAAAGTTATGTTCTTCATAGTGGAAATGTAGTTCAGTTAGATGATTGCATCGTTGATTGCTATATAGTCGATTACTTGGTATTACGTAGTAAGTGTTTTATTTTTATGTTTCGGGAATGAGTTTCTTCAATCTGTCAATTATCTGTTTTTTGGAAAATTTTTGAAAAGGATGCAAATGTTGTCTTTTTGTGGTAAAGTTATTTTCTTTTGATGGTGATTAATATAATCTGTTGTTAACTGTTAGTAGTTTTTAGTTTTTAATGTTTTATCTTGTGTACGAGTTTCCAAGGTTTGCTGTTCTTTTTTTTAATGAACGTCTTTAAAGAGAGTAAAATTGGATATTTTAGAGGTTAAAGTTATGTTCATTTGGGTGTAAATGAATGTAATGGTTGCTGTAACTTTGGTTATTGCAGTGATCATGGTCTGGGAACTGCGGTTTGTCAGGGTTCACAGTTTGTGACGTATCAAGATCCAGTTGGGGCTGTTACTTCAGTGGAGAGTAAAGCTTCTCTTATAAATCCATTTGAATCAGAGAGTAAAATCCCTGATCCTCCTCCTCCCATGGGGGTTGAGATGCATAGAACAGTTCCTGTTTCTGGGTATCCAGTGTCTTTTCAATATGATCAGCCACAACAACTGCAATTCATTCAAACAGGTGGCCCACATTATATACCCCAGGACTCAAGTGTTATAGCGCCAATGTCTTCTTACTATGTGATGAGTTCTCCAGTGCCTCAGCAGCAGGTTTATTATCAGACCAACCAACCTCAGCCGATATACTTAGTGCCTGTTGCACAGCCACACAATTTACCCGAGCAAAGAGGTTTGACGAACACTGCAACTGTTGCTTCTAGCCGTCCTCCAGTGCATCATCATGATTCTACCATGCTCCCTGCTCAAATGGCTTACCCTGTAGCTGATTTAACCTCACAAGTTTATAGAACAATCCCAAGAACAAGTTCGCCTGTTACTGTACCTTGTAGTGAAAATAAGCAACAATGTGGAGGACCTCCTCAAATGAATCACCAATCCCAGCCTTTATGTGCTGCTTCCAAGGAGAGTGGTAACTATAGTAAACAAATTGATAATGATCATGTTCATGCCCAAATATACAAGTCTCAGCCTCCGCCTCCAACACTGCCTTCTCAGTATCAAACCATGACCCCTGCCACAACAATCTTGTTATCAGAGGCTATTGCACGGTTAAATACAGATAGCATTAAGCAGCAACAGCCAGGAATACCAAGCCATGATGAGCATAGTCTATAGTAAAACAACATGGGGACAACTGTTTTTGGTGACTTGGATTTTCTTTCATGGATTCTAAATTTTGGTAGTATAATATTTTATTAATCTGTATAGAAGTAGTGATCCAATCTTCTTACCCTTTTTTTAATATTTCCTTGTTTGTATGATGGTAATATTGTTGTTTGAAATTAGGTGCTTAAGGTTATACAATTAAATCCATACAATAATATTCTACGCTTGAACAATCAGTGTATCTGTTTATTTAAAATTTAATCTTACTTTTATCTTTTCTGTCGGTTTTATCATACAATAATTTAATCATGTTGGTTAATTTGTCGTTGTTCTTTTATTCTTTGAAACAAGGGAACTAGATTTTTAATTTCTTGTGATGAAATTCATTTTCCGGTGTGTGTGTTTGCGCTCTTGTATAAAGGTTATTCCTTGGTTCTCAATAAATCAGCTCAAATTCCTTGGAACATGTCATGCATTTTGATCATCACTGCAATAATGCCAGCGTTTGAGCAGTGTAGATCAAAATTTTCACCTTACTAAGGATGTTGTGTTGAAGGTTGTATGGATAGAACTAAATCCCATCGTTGTGCTTTAGAGGAATTTCGTTTCGGTTTCCATTGTTTCATTGTGGTTTACTGCCCGTTAATAGTTGTTTCATTTCTGCACTGCCTTAAAGATAAGCATGTTTGCCGTATTTTCTAGGAATGTTCTTTTTTTTTTTTTTTAAAGAAATGCAGCACGTCTGCTTCATTGAATGCAATTCTTGGTGATTAGTGCTAAGCATGTAATTGTTTAAATTTTTTTTTCTCTAGCGGTCCCATTTTGAGGATGGTTATCATTCATTTATGCTTATTACAAACACATTTCAGATTACCCTCCGATGATCCTTGACATATTTTGCAAGTTTTCTTATCTAAAACATGATTGTATGCTAAAGTTCCATTACTTGTTTGCAGAAATTATGTGCTTCTCTGGATTAGAATTAAGGCTGTTTAACTTCAATCGAAACCCAGTTCAATTACTGACTCCAGATAGTTTAATGACACTTTTCACCTCTTAAAGCGTAGAAATAGATGGCATGTTTTTGTTGAGACGCGGATAGGGTAATAGGAGGAAGAAATTCCAGTAATTATGATTTAGGAGTACAAACCACAATGTAACAAAATCATGGAGAGTAATAATAAAAATTCTGTACGAATTATTTAATTTAACACAACAAATACTGCAAGATTTAGATGTACATGGTGGTGAATAGGAGCTCAATGTAAGACAACATCCAAACAGGAGGAGAAATATTTGTAGCAGATTAGTAGTTCAATCCCTAGGAACAACGCACCCATTGATTTGATTTTTCTGAGGAGGGTGTATAGACTAATTTCCCTCGATGAAAACTGATTTTAAGTCGATGAGACCAATCTTTCCAGATTTTCACTCACATTCTTCATGGAGGGTCTCTTGTCAGGGCTCGCATGAACACAGGCTAGAGCAATCTTAAGTACTGCAATCATCTCATGTTCCTTGTCCGAATCACGAGCTAAGAAGGGATCTAGTACTTCGGATGGTGGCTTCACTTCAATGCTAAGCTGAATCCATCGGACTAGATCCATTCCCGACAGACTCATCTGCATAATTGGTGACTTCCCAGAAATGATCTCCAATAGAATTACCCCAAATGAGTAAACATCCCATTTCTGTGATGGTTTCATGACTTTTGAGGACTCGGGAGCTTCATAACAAGACCCCGGCATGCTTGAATGTGTTGGTGTCAAAGCATATGGAGAACCCTGTTGTGGTGTTCCGCCTGACATTTGTTCCCCCTGAACTGGTATGGATTCTTCACTAGTATAAGCAAAGCAGTTGAGTCCGAAATCGGAGATGTGGGGCTCCATGTTCTCCCCGAGCAGTACATTGCTAGTCTTTAAATTTCCATGGACATACCTTTTGGGACTGCATTCATGTAGAAAAGCTAGACCCTTTGCGAATCCTTTCATGATTCTAAGTCGAATGGACCATGAAAGAGGTTTAAAGTATGTCATTCCTGTTCTTCCTGGACATATTTTGAAGAAAGAGATTCCGAGCAGTTAAAAAGAGATTCAAAGCAGTTAAAGTGACAATTGATTGTGATTTTTCATGGAAAACAACATTATCAAGAGCAGTTAAAAAGAGATTCAAAGCAGTTAATTTGACAATTGATTGTGATTTTTCATGGAAAACAACATTATCAACACGGTAGCTAACTAGTTTTTTTTAGTTTCTTACATGGGGAGTCGGGCTGGTACTTACCATGAATTGCGGTGGCAAGGTCACCATTGGGCACGTAATCATAGATAAGCAACTTCTCGTTGGTGCACCAGCAATAAGCTAGAAGGCTGACAATGTTTGGATGTCTAATTTTGCCTATTGCTTCAACTGCAGTTTGAAACTCCCTGAACCTCTGAGAACCTCCATCTTCCAGTCTCCTCACTGCCACAGTTAGCCCCTTTTCAAGAACGACTTTATAGACAATCCCTATACCGCTCTTTCCAACCAGAAAAGCAGATGCTTTCAGAAGTTGTTCAAGATCAAAACTGACCTTTGAGTCTAATGGGACAAAGGTGTATTGTTCCATGGTTTCTGATAGAGATTCCAAGTCATCTGTTCTGAAGCAGAACATTTCCTTTCTAACCATTGACTTTTCTTCAAAACTGCGGCCCTGAGTACGCATGCCTTCTTTACGACCATAAACCTTCTTGTACCAGTAACGGAAAGATAACGCAACTAGGCAAATTCCCACCATTGTGCTGGCAACAGATGCAATCACGACCAAGCACCATTTTCCTCTCCCTGGCTTGCCTGAGCTGTCTCCTACTGCTAACGGCTTAGGATCAATATTTGGATAGGAAGTGGTTGGAGGACATGGATTTTTCAGAGGAGGCCCACAGAGAAGAGGGTTGCCAATAAAAGCAGTTGGACCTACATTCACCAGAGCATCAGTTTGTGGTATTGCACCGCTAAGATTGTTGTAGGTGAGATTGATATAAACGAGCTCAGGAAGATTTCCTAGGCTTGCTGGAATAGGGCCGTCGAAAAGATTGTGAGATAGATCAAGCACTCCTCGCAAGCTTGACAAGTTGCCTAGGCTGCCAGGGATCAAACCCCTGAAGCTGTTATGTGAAAGATTCAGTGTCTGAAGCATAACCAAATTGTTACCTAACTCATCTGGTAGAAAGCCGGTGAAAATGTTTCGACTGAGTACAAGATTTTTCAGTCTCTTGCATTGAATAAGATATGAAGGTAATGACCCATTGAAAGAATTTTGAGAAAGATCTAGGGTCTGTAGGTGCTCGAGGTTCCTTATCTCTTCAGGAACTGTCCCTGAAAATGAGTTTCCTGAGAGTATCAAGGATTTTAACCCTGCTGCATTAAAGAGCTCGACTGGCAAGCTTCCAGAGAGGTAGTTACTCCTGAGATTAACATGACTCAAGGCAACAAGCTTACCAGTATCAAGTTGCAGCATCCCAGCTAGTCCTTTGTTTGGAAGCCTGAGAGAAAAGACCTTCTCTTCTCTGCATGTAACTCCATACCAGGAACACGGGTTCGCATCTGATGAGTTCCAGTTGTCCAGACTGCGAGCCGTGGAGTCTTGTATTGATTGCTTGAAGGATAGAAGAGCAAGACCTTCATCATTGACAGAACCAGCAAAAGCAATATAGTGGACAATAAAGAAAACTAGAGAAACAAATTGCAGAACCATCTCTACATAAAGGCAAATGTGGAATGGAGTTCAAAGGAGAAATGTCTGTGGTTGTGGGATCATGGTGTGAGCTCAAGGAGGTCATATACGGAAAGAAAAGAGAGGCTCTTTACTGCTCTAGTGCTTTGTGTTTGCTGCTGGACCTTATATGACCCTGTAAGGAAGTAGCCACTGTAGCAGAAGTGCAGACTGGGAGAAACCGGTCAATGCAGCCCTGCTGTTTCCTAGCATTGAAGTTAAAAACCAAAACATGTGCCCACCACATTTGCTTTCTCTAAACGCAAAACTTTTAAGTTTGAATTATTGCTAGACAACATTAATCGAACAGGCCTTATATGTAGCATGCTTTCAATACCAGAATTATATATACTTGCAGACAATTCATCATGGTTACTCATTACCTGTCAAAAAACCATGACCAGTCAAGTTGTTGGTGTCATCTAATCTTTAACATCTTCGAAGCTGATGGGGCAAGCTGTGGTTTGAATTCCACTTACAGCCTAATTGTCTATGAATCCAGTTCTTAGCGTGATTGATGGCGTTATTAGGTGCATAAATAAGCCACTTGATGGGCAAACCAGTATAATTTGGTAAGACGGTTTGACTTTCAAGCTATACAGGGTTGGTTGGTTTTGTCTTGCTGTGACCGGTGGAGGAAAGACGTTTTTTATGACTTCCCCAGCTAGGGCTGGCGTCTCTTGCCGGCTGGGCTGTCTCCTTGAGAACCAAGAGAAAAGGTCTGCACACGTTTTGGCGATACTGAGAAAGTATGGGGTCCAGTAGAGGTCAGATCAAACTTTGGACTGGATTTCGCTTCATAGCAACGTATCATTAATAAATTGGTTACAGACTACTAGCCTTGTACCCGCGATTTGCCATGGGACGGAACTATTTTCTTTCTTTTTTTCTTAAGAAATGATAATCAATTACTGAAATAGAGTAAAAAAAAAATATAAAACAATAGTTTTGATTGAGTAGTTAACATGAGAGATTTATAATTATAATAATCAAAGTAGAGTTAACCCTGGATATTCCACTAAACTCGCGATTCAAATAATAAAAATGAAATAACTTGATAAAAAATATCAAAAGGATTATAAAAGCTCTTTTTTCTTTAAATACATTTCAAACTCGTTATCTAGGTCATTAGAATAGAAACACCCAATATGAAAAAACCATGAAGTTCAATTCCTAATTAATCAAATATTAAAAAAAAATTGAAAAAAAAAATTCAATTATATAAAAGGATTAAAAAGTTATTCATTTAAAGAATGATGATCAAAATTGAAAAACAAATAAATTTTATATTTGATTGAGGGTTAAAATTAAAAAGAATAATCAAAAGAATAAGGATCAAAACTGACATAAAAAATAAAAACAATGTTTTGATTGAAGGGTGAAATTAAAAAGAATAATAAATTTTACAAAAAATCCAAGAAAAAAATTAAAAATTAAAAGAACGAGTACCACATTAAGAATATATAACACAATCAATTGGAATTGTAGGATGAAATTGAAAACCAATAAAACTCTTACAAAAGTGTCAAGAAACAAAATTAAAAATCCAAAAAATGAGGACCAAATTGAAGTATACAAAGTTTGGTAAATTAGGATTGAATAATGAAATTAAAAACAAATAAAACTTTTATGAAAAAGACAAGATCAAAAATTAAAAATCAAAAGAATAAAAAATAGAGTTGAAATACCAACAACTAAAAGGTCAAGTTGTAATTTTCAGGGGAGAAAAGAGAAAATAAATGGTAAAAAAGATAAAAAAAAGATTACCAATGACAAATTAGATCCTTATCGGCGAAACATGCCGCACTAAAAAAAGACACAATAATGCTTCCAAATACATGTCAAAAAGGTATTTTGGACATTGAGAAGCTCCTAGCTCACCTTTTTTGTTTTTATATATTTAGATAAATACTAAATTACCTATTATTTAACATGTTAAAATTAAAAAGAATCTTCGAAAAAAGATGAAAATACCTCTTTAGACCAATTTTAGTTTTTTTGAAATCTAATGGAATTTTGGTTGTTTCACTGCATTTTTAATTTTTTATATTTTTCTAAATAAAAAGTCATTTTTTATCTTACATGATAAAAAAAAAAAAAAAAAAACCAATTTCAAAGTACAAACCCTTAAATGTCTGCACTGAAAATTTTGCCTTGAAGTGTATCTAGGTCTTTCACTATGCTTTTAAAATGAGCAAAGATATAATCATCTTTGATCAATTTAAAAATGATGAATACACCAGGTGAAAAGATTTTAATGACTCCCAATAGCTAGTTATAAGTTTTTTTTTGTGAGGAATGAAGGTGTCATTACAAGTTCCAGTGAACAGTGTAATGACATCTACAACTATAATATTTTTCCATCAATTTAGCTTGTGTTAATAAAAATAAAGTGGCATATCATAAAAGCAAGCATGACCGACTTAAATAATGAGTGCTTCTTTGTTTGTCAGATGCTAGTGTAGAGACACATGCTACACCGTAGGTTATATCAAAATATTTTTAAATGTTATAAAAAAAAAAAAAAAACCATATAGATAGTAAAGAACTATTTTGTAATGATATTAGAATCGGGTTGTTAGGTCAATCTTTAAACCCTTGAAACCTTTCGGTCCAGGTTCTCGCCTAATTAACTCATGTGGAAATTTGTCTAATATCTTCTACTTGACTGGTTTAAAAACAATTCAGATAATAAATAAATAAAAATAAAAATGTAATTAAAAAAATAATATTAATAAAACAAAAATTTTGATCAAATTTTTTACCGGGTTTAAAATTAAATTATATGAAAACACTCACGTGCATCCACGTGATCTTCATCGTAATTCACTTTTTAACATTAAATAATATTTTATACATGTAAATTGGCTACGGTAAAATCACTACCCATTTAGTTTATTTTATTATTTTAATACTAATATAATATTACGTGAGATAGCGACCAACCAAATATATGCCTTCACAGCTGATCAAACCACTATATATAATTTATAGACTCTTCTTGTATTTTACAAGGAAACATGCTGTCCAGCTTGAACTGCGACTTTTTATGGGAACTATCATTTTGTCAGGCCTTAATCTGTCTTTCCTAGTGCTTCTAGAAAGAAAATAGGGCACATTGGAAGTAAAGTTCCTCTCAATTTATTTATACAGACACTTCTGTCACTATCAATATTAGATATGGATTGCATGTATTCACCTCCTTTCTTTGCTGTAATGTTCATGTCACTTTCTGGAGAAAATAGATTCATTATATATAGCAGCATGCAACAGGGAATCGTTCTTATGCCTGGACCCTTCGATTTATCTTGACAGACCTGTGTTACAATATTTTTGTTTATCTTTAATCTATTGGGTACTAATTTTTTCATTCACAACCCTCTATTTTTCTCATGTTCAAAGCCTTCATTGTCATGGTTTTGAGGATGTATCCTACATCAAACAAGGAGGCAAGCTTTTTACTGTTCAGCAGATGTTCTAATATTTCATAGGATCTCGTAAGAACCTTGTTAACATCTTGCCTGAAACCCCTTAAAAAAAACACCTTGTCAGTGTCTAAAACCAGACAAAACAGAGGATATGATGAATAGTCTGCCAATCAAGAATCTGTATATAGTTTGGATGCCCATGTTTTCAGTTGTCGATCGTTGGAGGAACTCTTGTCTAATTTCAGGAATTTGTAGATACCTTCATTTCTAATTCTGTCAAGGAGCATGTTATGCAAATGCAATCTGTAATTGTATAGTTGTGTCATTTCATTTGCAGAATGTGTACTTTCGGCAACATAACAGTAAGATTCTTCCAAATTTTGATATCTTGATAGCCTGATGTGCTCCTCAGCTCTCCTTTGGGTCAACAGAGATTGAGTGAGAACCTGATAACACTGGACAAACAATGCAAGGGTGAATTGGCTTTACGCTTATGCCATAAGGAAGTTGCACTTGATCATTTTTGTGTAGAGGATTTCAGCAGTAAATCATCAGCTACACTGCAGTATAAGAACAATTTTAAATGTCGGATGATGCATCCCAGATCCAGAAATGCATTTGGACACAGCAAAAGCATGCTATTACAACTCAAGAAAAATAGCATCTATGGTTTAGATTTATGCACAAGAACATCCAAAACATGACTGCCTTGTTTGAGACATTCAATCTTCCATTGAAGAGTGAAGAATGCCTCCCGCAGTTGCTAGTTTCCAGTGCATGAAAGTGAAGGAAGTGAAGACAAATGAAACTTGGAAGAGTAGCACTTATTAGGAACTTTTGATTTTTTTTTTCTTCAATTGAAACATAAACAAGGAGGAAAAGGTAACTTCACATGCCACATGGTCATAAAAACTTTGAAACACCTTATGGAACCTTGTCAACTCTTTCCAATGAAAAACTTGGCTAAATTTGGCTCCACTGTTCCTTTCTTCTTGATAGTGATTGAAGTTGATCGAGGAGTCATTCGAACTGCTGGAGAACCAGAATTTCGGAGATTGGAACGTCTTGATGGAGTCTGATTACCATTAGCTTCCATGGATTTCCTTGGCGATGGCTGTTGCGGGTTCTCAGCTTCTGTGTTTTGAATTGCTCGTTTGTCTCCACTTTCTTATCTCTCCCTCTACCATTCTTTTACCAGTTAGTGAACTCTCAGTTCTATATATCTCTTGCTCCTCCTCTACCCTTGTCTCTCTGATATCTCTATGAGCTAGTTCAATTTTCATCAATATCTCCTTTTCGCTGGCTTTCAGTGCTTCAATCCATGCATGAGCTGCTGCAACCTTTTTGTCTGCAATTTCTTCAGCCTTGGCTGTATGTCCAGTTAAATACTCATATTCAAACTTTAAGATGGTAATCGATGAACTATGTTGAGAAGCAGAAGCTCTAGATCTCATGGTATTTTCAATAACGTTTCGCAGATTCTCAAGAGCTAAAGACTCTGATGTTTTGACTGCTTGAAGCTCCAGAATTGCCGCCTGCAATTTTCCCTCAGTCAAGTCCATTTGAGACTCAGTTTTATGGATTTCTGACTTAATATTTGCAGTTTCTTCACTGATGAGCTTCTTCTCTTTCCTTGCTAACTCCGTTTCGGTCTTCAACTGTTCAAGTGTCACAGACAGACTGGATAAAATTGATTTTGCCTTCTCCTCAACTGCACATGCAGTTTCCAATTTAGATTTTGCTCTCAGCAGCTTTGAGTTCAGATTTTGAGCAGTTATATCAGCTTTCTCTTTTTCTTTCTCCAATCGAGCTGTTTCTTCTGTTACATCCCTCAGCTCATTCCTTATGATATCCATTGAGGTCATGAACTGAAAACCCTCTTCCCTAATCGAAGCCAATTCTTTCTTAGCTGCGTGCAATTCTTCAGTTATGGACTTCAATGCAGGGGAATCCTCCAACTGCTTGCCTTTCCGGAAACGGTCTCCCAGATGCTTCATACTGTCATTTCTTCCCTTTTGTCCATATTTTTAGCAAGCTTTAGCTCCCTTCGAAACAAATTGGCATCATATAATGTAACAGCCAATTTAGACTCGAGATCTTTCGAACTGCTGTCTTCCTCTTTGGCATTCTTCATTTTCTTCTTACTTTCCACCATTGCAGGCGAGAATTCACTTGCTTCCTTCTCTCTTTGAGCTTGAATTTCTCCAAACTCTTTCAAGGCCTCAATCCGTGTCAACTCAACTGGCATTTGCTCTTCATTTGCCTCGTCAATCTTCTTCCTGATTGCTTCCACGTGGTTCATATTAGACGACAATTTAGAACTTGAGCTTGCTATTTCCTTCTCTATCCGCATTTTCTCTTCCAAAACAGAAACCATCTCAATCTTAAGTTTACTCCGTTCTTGCTTCACACCTTCCAACTCCCTTGTCACTTTAACATACTGATGGCTTTCAGCACTCCCAACAATCAAAGCCTTGTCTTCGTGCTTAATCAACTTCTCTAGCATGTCCATGTCTCTCGTCTGAGCTTTAAACTTGAAGTTAGATTGCTCAATCTGTAAAGCAAGATCTTTCACTTTTCTTTTCGCCTCTGAGAGTCTTGATTCTGCTTTGCCTTCTGCCGACTCTGCAGCCCTTCTACTCTCTTTATATCTAACCAAGTCTCTCTCAGCAAAGCGCAGATCCTTAGCTCTTGAGGAAGACTTCTAGATGGATTCAAAAATACAATATTTACTAACAAAAATTTTAGACTAACTTAAAAGTGCTTAGAATTAACAAAGAAATGGGGTTTAGCGGTTCTCGATTTGTGTCAAATTTATCATACCTCAGGCAAATCCATCTGGGCTGGTTTCTTCAGTGAAGAGCTGCTACTCTCAAGAATTCTATCTCCATACATATTAACGGCTGCTTTCACTGTCCCAATTCTCCTCCTGTCATCAAACACTCTCCTATCCATTTCGTCACTGTTCCATCAAGGGAAAAAAGGAACATTTTCTCAGACAAAAGCTTGTACAATCAAAGTCAAATTGGTACCAATACTCAAATAGAAAAAAAAAAGAAAAAAAAAAAAGCATGCACATAAGAGTACAGCTACTGAGAAAATTCAAGGGGTCTTGATAGACAAAACCAATCATACCTCCTCAAAGTCTGCTACATATATGTCTAGTCCATGTTTAATTCGTAAGCTGAAGCTTGAACTGTGCTTGCTTGACAGTGTTAGAGAGCGAGAGAGATGGGGGGTTGTTTTTGGAGTTGAGAAGGAATGTTTGTTATGGCAAAGAAAACGGCAATGGAGAGAAAGAAGAATTGAATCCGGACGGTTGGCTAGTATTGGAGGAATCGCTGCCGGTGCCACCTGATGATTATTAATACTGGGGACCCCAGACTTGGTGAATTTCCTGGGAGGACAGGACAAATTACAACTTTTTTCTGTCATATGTTAAAAAAAGTAAAAAAACAAATTGTTGATGAACTCATTCGCAAAATGACTTGAATTTTTTTTTTTAATCTGATTCTAGCTAATTTTTTTAATTAATATTGTAAAAAAAAAAATTAGTTGTTAAACATAGCCTCGCAAAATAACATGATTCTTTTAAAAAAAATAACATGAAAATTTTGGATTTAAAATTATAAACTCAGTTTTTATTTAGTTGGGTAATAAAAATAATTAATTTAAATTAACCTGTGATTTGATAACTAGAGATTTTTTTTCCAAATAAATAAATATATAATATGCAATGACTCACAATTTTGTTCATAAAAGAAAAGGGGGCAAAGATATCATTAGTCCATATCTTGCCAGAGCAGATATTGAAGTTTTTAACAATTTATATGTTATTTATTTTAAGTTCTCCAGGAATTAATTATGATATGGATAAACTGAATATCTATAATAATAAGAATGAGAGGATGTGTCTCTTGGTGAGGGCACTGAATTTGAAGATATCACGAAATAACATGGGGAACTTTTTTAAGTCGTTCAAGGTATTTTTTTTATTTTATTAATATAGATATTTGGGTTAATTTTCATATATCTCAGTTAATTCCATGAATTCTGAAGTTAATAATCAAGAAAATCTTCAGTAACCATCACAATAATAACCATAAGACTCGAACATTTTTAAAATACATAGATTGTGGAGGAAGGATAAAAAAAGTTAATAAAGGATTCAACTCATTTTAATTTTCATCCCATCTCCTAAAGCTCAAAACAAATTAAAAAATGGAAAATGTCTTCTCTTATTTTGAATTGAACCGAATTTAATTATTGAAATTACCAATTTGAGAATTAAGAGGAAAAAATTGCTCCCTTGTCGGGGAAAAAAGTACTCAATTTGACAATTTATTTATGTTCACTGCCTAATATCATTGCATTAAAAAAGAAAAAGAAAAATGCAAGATGCTCTACCAATGCAGTTAACATGTGAAAATTAACTAGCTGTAGCTGTAAATTTGGTGTTTGTTTCATAGAAGAGTTGATCGAAAATGACCCTTTGGAAGTTCTTGTAATTTCGATCTATTACATGGCAAGGGGATTATAATTATAATAAATAAATAAATAAATGTGCTGTTACTGCTATAAAAGTTAAACGGGAAAATGAACAAGCAAGCTGATGACCAAAATATTTCGTCTCCACCACGAAGACAATGGCATCTTCTATGTGCGGACACAGTCTAGCCTGTCCACGCATCAAAGACATGGTTGCTCGGTTGTTTTTGTTAGTAAACGGAATCACGCCTGAGCCGTGAACAGCCACCTCAATAACATCGTCCGGCGAACAATTTATCCAAAGCTTACAAGAAGAACAACCATGTGGGAGGAAAGTGATGGATGATGTAAACTTTAAATAAATTTGGGTTTTTTCACTGTTTAATGGGATTTGAAGATTTCCTTTTTAAGGTGGCCGTGTACCGGAGTCTTCCTTCTCTTATAAAATAAGCCCCATCAAGAAATTCTCTTATACTTATATTAACAAAATACAAACAATTATTTTTGAATAGAGGTGAAAATCCTTGGTTATTTAGTAAGAGAAAATGAAATAAATCAATGGAAAACTAGCATGCCTAGGGGCGGCCATGGGGGGAAAGGGAAGCCTTTGGAAAATGGCAAGAAATGTGGTTTGATGGGAATTAAATCAAATTAGCGTGTGATATGTTGGGATAATGATCATTTCAAAGAAAATTTTGAATAAAAACAATAGATGGATGGTTTAAGTAGTGTCGGCCATAAGTGGGGAATTAGGAAAAATGAAATTGTGTAATTATGATATTAAATGTTCTATAAATTAATGTGAGGGTATGAAGGTGAATTGAAGTAAAATTATTGCTTGAGTGTATAGTTGGCATTTATAGAAGTTGATAAGTGTTTTATATTGTATGC
Organism: Populus alba; assembly: GCF_005239225.2. Lineage (NCBI taxonomy): Eukaryota > Viridiplantae > Streptophyta > Magnoliopsida > Malpighiales > Salicaceae > Populus > Populus alba. The sequence continues at coordinate 8,913,571 of NC_133287.1, forward strand.
ATGAGTGTGATTATCATGTATGAAAAATTGGTTTAAGGTTCGTGATGCTGCTATATGTTTATTAAATGTATGGACATGAGAAATTGTGTGGGATAGATACATGTATGTGTTGGAAAGGTTGTGAATGTGAGATTTGACCATATTGAATGCTTATGAATTATTGTGAAAGTTTTAAAAATTTAATTGAAATAGGATGGTTGGTTTAAGGTCTGAATGACATGTAATGAAAATGAAAACTTATTTAAATTGAATGTGTGAGCATGATCGCTAAATATCAAAAGTTGAAAAGTGTACTATTGTATGTGAATTTGTTAAATTAGATTGTGTATTTTATTTTTTATATTGAAAGAAATATGTTTGAAAAATACATTAAAGAAGTTATGACAATTATAAGCTGTTTTTAAAATTGATCGAATGATTAGTTTGTGGGGTTTGAGAGACTTTAGAAGTTAATCTTAATATTAGTTGATTTATGTTGTTTTCACGTTTTTGTATGTTTTGCAATGATAGTGAAAGGGTTAAGTTAAATTTTTTATTTGAAATTAGAAATTTAAGTATACAAGTTTGAAAAAAAAATTGACATGTTAAATTAAATTAGTTCATGTTAGGCTAAGTCATTAGTCTGTTTGGGATTAAATTCGGCTATTAATATTTGGATTAAAATAGAAAGAATTAAATAAATATTGCTGTTTGGTTTCTCTATGAATATGAAAGTCTCAAAAATGTTATTCATTTAAGGATTTTGATATAAAAAGAAAATATAAATATGCAGTTATATATCTTGTTAAGCTGGATATATTGTTAAAGGTTGAGGGGTAAAGGAAACATGAAATTAAATAGATTGTAGGTGTGTGATATATGGATTATTGGAGAGTTTGAATTGTTAAGACATCCCAAATGATGAAAGTTAGGGTTGTTACAACATCCTTGACATGAGAAAAATGAGGGCTATTGCAACATCCCTAGTGAGTAGAAAAAAAAAGTTGTTATGGTAGCCCAAAATCATGAATTGAACTTTTATAATAGTTCAAAAAATAAAGAATCAAGGTTGTTATGACAACCCTAACAAATGAGAGAAATTGAATTATATAAGTATGAGAAATTGCATGTTGAACATTAATTATTAGTGTATGTTGTTTTAGGCATTAAATTGGAATTTGAAAATGTAAGAGTCCTAAGTGAGGATTTAATGTGAAGTCATGAATATTAAATTGTGAATTATAATATTAACTGATGTTTGAAACATGTATGGTTATTAACTGAATTTTAAGATATATAGGTTCGTGATGCTACTATATGTTTATTAAATGTATAAACATGAGAAATTGCGTTGGATAAGTTTTTGGCTTGAGTATGTAAATTACAAGATACATGTATGTGTTGGAAAGGTTGTGGATATGAGATTTTATGATATTGAATGCTTATGAATTATTGTGAAAGTTTTAGAAATTTAATTGAAATAGAATTGTTGGTTTAAGGTCTTATGACATGTAAGGAAGATAAGAATTTGTTTAAATTGTATGTGCGAGCATGATCTCTAGATATAAATGTTGAAAAGTGTGCTATTGTATTGAAATTGTTAAATTAGATCGTGTGTTGTATTTTTTATATTAAAGAAATATGCTTGAAAAATAAATTGAAAAAGTTACGAAAAATATGTGTTGTTTTTAAAATTTGTAGAATTATTAGTTTGTGAGTTTTGAGAGACTTTAGAAGTTGATCTTGATATTAGTTGATTTATGTTGTTTTCATGTTTTTGTATGTTTAACAATGATAGTGAAGAGATTCTTTTAAAAAAATTTATGTGAAATGGGAAATTTAAGTATACAAGTTTGGAAAGAATTTACATTTTAAATTAAATTAGTTCCTGTTATGCCTTCATTAGTCTATTTGGGTTTAAATTAGGCTATTAATATTTGGATTAAAATAGAAAGAATTGAATTGATATTGTTGTTTGGCTTCTTTATTAATAAAAAAGTCTCAAAAATGTTATTCATTTATGGATTTTGATATAAAAAGAAAATATAAATATGTTGTTATATGTGTTGTTAAATTGAATATGTTGTTGAAGGTTGAATGGTAAAGGAAACATGAAATTAGCTAGATTATAAGTGTGTGTTATATGGATTATTGGAGCATTTGAATTGTTAAGACATTCTAAATGATAGAAGTTAGGGTTGTTACAACAACCATGACATATGCTAATTGAGAGCTATTGAAGCATCTCTAATGAGTAGAAAAAAAATGTTGTTATGGTAACCCAAAATCATGAATTGAACTTTTATGATAGATAAAAAAAAAAAAAATAGAGAATTAAGGTTGTTACAACAACCCTAACTTATGAAAATTTAAGGTTGTTACGACAACCCTAACAAATGAAAGAAATTGAATTATATAAGTGTGAGAAATTGCATGTTGAATATTAATTATTAGTATGTGATGTGTTAGGCATTAAATTGGAATTTGAAAATGTAAGAGTTCTAAGTGAGGATTTAATGTGATAACATGAATATTAAATTGTGAATTGTGAATTGTAATATTAACTATGTTTGAAAAATGTACGGATATTAACTGGAATTTTAAGATGTATAGGGATTTTAATGGTTAAATGTTAATTAATGATATGAACTCTAATTTTTATTGTTTAGGAGTTGTAGGAGAAACGTTTTGAATGGGAACCAACTTCTCTCATAATGTTTAAAGTAAAGGTTGCTCCCTTGTCCTTTTTAATTATTGAGTTTTCTCTCATAATGTTAGAATATAAATGAAATAATACGTATTATATATAAGTTGTTCATCATGAAAAAATATACCTATAGGGTGGAAAAGTAATATGTAAAATTGTAATTGATCATGTCATAACCTTATTTTTATTTTTTTAGAAATAATACAAAAAATATCAAAATTCTAAAAAAAAATGTTTTCAACATGATTTGGCTAATTTCTAGTCATTTCATAATTTTGACCATATCGCTTATTGTTTTTGTATTGATGATTTCAAAAAATAAATCAATCAAACAAAAAAAGATTTTTTTTAGTGAAAAAATAATAAAGACTAATTTATATAAAAAAAAGTTTGGAATTGCAAGAGAGTGATTTAAAAAAAAAAAAAAAAGTTAGAAAGTGGTTGAGGTTTTTAGAGAAATAAAAAAAAATTGATAGGTGTTAAAGATTTTAAAGATTAATTATGAAAATAATATTTTGAATAATATAAATAAGTATGGGTTATACACACACAAAAAAGGAGTAAGAGTATTAGCTACAAGAAAAAGCCCATACCAAAAATAATTTCTCTTCTTTCCAAATACATGCCAACACCCATATAAACCACCAAAAAAAAAACAAAAAGGGCCATAAAACATGTGATTGCCACAATCTTTTCTCCTTAAAAAAGCCAAACAAAGAAAAAAAGTGTCTCCCATGTTTTTCTCATTCACATGCACACACATTCTCCTTCTTTCAAAAAAGACCCTCTCTCTTAATCATTGTCAATAACATTTCATCTTCATTTTCAACCTCTTGAAAAACAAGAAGCCAACCTGTCAATTTCTCTCTTTAAACAAAATAAAATTGTGACCCCTCGTCACTCTCTAGGATAAACATAAAAACTAGAAAAGAAAAAATAAAGTTTTTTTAAGAGAAAAGGGCTGAAAAAGAGTCAGCCCTTCCATTTTTTCTAGTAGAAAATCACCCCTTCCATTTTTTCTAGTAGAAAATCACAACCCTATCACTGTTTATACATACAAAAGATCACCTTCTATATTGTACACCACCTCAACAAACCAAATGACGTTGTCTTTTCTTCATTACCAAAATTGTTTTAAGTTTATGTTGGGTAAATTTTTATTTTTAAAATACAAGAAATTCATTTGAGCCATGGATAGCCTAACTTTGAGCTAATAGTTCCTTCTTAACCTATAGCTTGCCAATTATTAATAAAAAATTGCATCTTAGTATTGAAAGACGTGTGGATCTCGACCAAATAAATACTTTTAAAATTACATCTTAGTGATTTCATACCAATCATAGGACATGTAAAGGCAATCATTAAAATTTATGAAGTGGTCCTAAAACATGAAAAATAATTTCTTGAAAACTCTTTATTGACTATTTTTTCAAAGTTCTTGACAAAAAAACTAGTAAAATAAAAATAAAAAATAGCCTATGACATTGGATGACATGGTGAACTCCATCGGTAATTGAGAGTCGCGACATATTTGGGTGGTGTGGACCTTCATGGATAAGAGTTGGTTTACCATTTTAAGATGACTATGATACTTGATAAATATGTTATCATATGAGTATATTTTGATAAATGTTGAAAAGATGCATATAACCAAAAAGAGAAATTTCAAATGGTTATTTACAATAAATGATTTGATAAAATCCTTTAGAAAGTTAAAGTAATAAAGCACCACTTTCCATCAAAATAAATAATGATGCACATAACCAAAAGGGAAATTTCAAATGGTTATTTACAATAAATGATTTGATAAACTCCTTTAGAAAGTTAAAGTAATAAAGCACCACTTTCCATCAAAATAAATAATGAGTGGACAATGGTATAAAAATACCATAATTGGAGGGCACCATTCGAGTAGAAGCCAACATCATGGCTAGGAGAGTTTGTCATATTCCAAGAAATAGTAAACTCAACATATCTTTATTTGTTGCACAAGTTTCAAGCTACACAATAAAAAGGTAGTCAAACAAATTAATCACACACACATAAGGACCAATTTAGAAAAAAAAGAAATTTGAATTGCAAGATAGGGAATTTTAAAAAATTAAAAGCTATAAGGCGATAAAAGTTTTTAGAGAAACTAAGAAAATAGTAGATGATTGTGGAAGGTTTTAAAGATTAAATGTGAAAATAATATTTTGAATAATATAAATAAGTTGTTACACACACACACATATAGAAGGAGGGGGTGAAAGCATTAGCTATAAAAAAGACCCCACACCAAAAACATTTTTCCTTGTCTTTCCCCATACACACCAACATCCCCTATACACACCAAAACACTTAATCTCTTATAAATCACCAAAAACAAATTGAGAAAGGCCACAGAAACCTATGACCCTCGTAACCATTTCTCCCCCAAAAAGCCAAACAAAAAAAAGGTGTTCCCACATTTTTCAACTCACTTGTAAAACACACATTCTTCTTCTGTTACAAACATATATAAAAAAATCCATATCTCTCCATCATTTCCAAGAATGTTTAATCTTCATATTCATCTTCAACCTCTTGTAAAATAAAAAGACAACCTATCAATCTCTTTTTTTAAACAAAATAAAATTGTGACCCTCTTTACTCTACATAAAAAAAGGAGAATCGAGTTTTTTTTATATAGGAAAAAGGATACCCCTTCTGGTTTTTTTATAGTAGAAAATTATAGCTTCATCACTACCTTTACACACCAAAGATCACCTCCTACATCGTACACCACCTCAACAAACCAACCGATGTTGTTTATAACCTTCAGCAATCACAATCCCTCCACTATAGTAGAAATGATAATAAAAAGATAGCATAAATTGCAGTTAGGAGAAGAAATTCCAAAGTCTAGATCTTTATCAATGTTTTTTCTTTTTAACAACAAAAAATCCACCAACATCTTATTAAAAAAGATCATTAGCTATTGTCAACCAGTCTCCAAACCATCATGATTGCCTCCCTCCTTATAGTAATTAGTGGCTGTGAAAACTAACAGAGATAGATATTAAAAAGAAGAAGTGAGAGAGGATCGAACCTTTACCTTAAAAAATCCCTTTATTCAATTGTTTGCTTGCCTTGCCATTGAACTAGAAGTGAAGAGGACACAAAAGAGCTTTGGATTCACTAACTCACTCTTCTCTAGTAGCAGCAATGCGTGAAAACCATGAGCCGACAATGATGGTGGGGTGTGGGTACAAACCAACGTTGTTATTATTCCAACAACCCCTTCAGCTTGATTCTAGTAGATCCAGACACATGAATAACCTCGAAAGGTTGACCTATAACCTTAAATCATTTTTTTGATAAAATTGTTAAAATGTTGTTAAATTTTGGGCAAAATGCTTATTTTTTTGTATAATTTTTGGATTGTTTGAATATTATTGATTTGGATTGATATGTGTTTTTTTATTTAAGATGATTTGATAATTTATGTTGGATTGTGAGTTTATTTTTAAGGTAGTGATTGCTAATTGAACATTAAATGTTGGTTAATAGATTGTGCTTGAGTTTATGTTGATTTAAACATTAAGTATTGATTCATGGATTGTACTTGGGTTTGTGTTGATTGGTTTGAATTAATATGCGATATGAATGAAGTTCATGAAATTAACAAGATTTGAGTGGAATATTGATATTATTGGATTATTAAGTTGGTGAATGATGAATAAATAGTTTGTTTTGAGTTGATATCTTAATTAAAATAGCTTGATTAAAACACATTATTGTGTTTTGCCAAACATGGTCTTAGTCTAATTTTAATAATTTTTCAGATTTTTGAAAGACCAGTTTACAATTAATTTTAGGTCTTTCATACCATTTTTTTTTACCTTTTTATATTTAATATTTGTGATGATAAACTTATACAGAAGGCGCACATCATATGTATAATAATAAGTTTTTTAAAATCATGAGTATTTGGCCTAAATCTTAAAAACACTAAAAAAACTAATTTGTTTATTTTTTTTTATTAAAGATTATGAATTTATATGTATGATATATTTCTGATATTAAAAAATATATTTTCTTTACATTATGAATTTTAGAGAATTTATCTTTCTAAATAAATTCAATTAAACCAAACCAATATCATACTTCTCATCCCATCCTCCAATCCTTCATCAATTTATTATATCAAGTTAACTAAAATTCATCAATTGTGCAATGCTTTAATCATGACCACTATCATTTGTGACACCAAATACCAATAATAAGATAAATAATACATTTAAGATTTAATAAAAAAAATCAATAAAAAATATAAGGTAATAACATAAAATAACACAAATAGATTGCAATAAACACAATAAAAATCAAAATTTATTTATGAAATAACAATTTGTTAATAGATTTTATTGTACATCACTCCATAAATAACTTTAATAAATAATTTCTTCTGTTAATTTCAAAGAGGAGACGCACTAATTAAAAATACTATTTCAATGCACGGATTAATATAAAAAGTGCGATTCTAAGATCGTTCGAAAAAATAATCCTACTATTATATTTCATTAACAGACACTAGACAATACCTTCTGTTTTATTGGGTGTCATCAGCATAACGAATCACAGAAGAAGACCACCGTTGACTTTCCAGTCGGTGACTCAACTTTCATGCACAGCACACACACAGACCCACCCAAACAGATCCAAACCATCCTCTCAATCTCCCAACTCCCAAGTCATCAAAATCAACACCTCGAAACCCAAACCTCCAAAACCTCCAAACCACCCGCGAAGCGCTGTATCACCACTTCCCTTCCCTCTCTATCTCTCCCAAAAACAAGAAGTCCCTCCCCTCTCGTAACAGATCTCGGTCAAATGGAGTCGTCTCAATCTCTTATAACAAAAAACAGAAATTGAAAATTAAATTAAATTAAATCGAAAAGAAAAAGAAATGGAAGTGGAGAGATCGTCGCTGTGCAATTGTGTGGTGAATTTCTTGTTAGAAGAGAAATACATATTAACAGCATTTGAATTGTTACAAGAATTACTCGATGATGGAAGAGACGATCACGCTATTCGTCTCAAAGAATTCTTCTCTGACCCTTCTCACTTTCCTCCTGATCAGATCTCTCGCTTCAACTCTCTTCGAGGTTTTCTCTCACTCTTCTTTTGTCTTGTTAGTTACTGATTTAGATAAATTTTTGTTGATTTTTTTTTCGATTTGGATTTGAATGAAAACAATAATTAGGTCGTGTTTGGTACATGATAGTGTAAAGAAATGAATGATTATTGCGTTTTTTTTCCCTCTCGATATGATTAATTAATAGTAATTAAAGTTGAGCTTATAGTATGAGAAATGTACTTGAACTTTGATTTTTTTTTTAAATCATGAATTGACATTGTTTTTAAATGTAGTTGATGATGGCATCACAGGAAAACGGTGTGATTACAATAGCCAATTGCGTTGCGGTTCATGTTATGTAACAGCAAACGTGAATTTGCATTTTCTGGTCGTGATAATTTGGGAAATGTGTAGAATGCATGTAGATAGTATTAGGATTGAGTTATTCAGCAATGAGTTACTGCATTTTTTATTGATGGTATATTGAATGCAGAATGTAAGCAATGTTCAATGTTCTTTTCTGCCCCCTTTGTTGTTGAAAAGCAGTTGCAGATCCTCAGAGTTTGTTAGAAGAGAAAGAAGCTATGGAAGAAAAATTAGCACTTACTGCTTATGAGCTTCGTTTAGCACAAGAGGATATTTCTAAGTTGAAGACTGAATTACAGAAGAAATCAGATTTGTCACTGACTGAATTGAGTGGTAAACTCTTCCATCTGCTTGATATTAATCTCGCACTTTTTTTGTACCAGTCATTTTTTGTATATGTTGTTTTATTGCACTATCTTTTGCTTAATTGGCCACCCTCTTCTTCTTTTTGGCTTTATTTATTATGTAAAATTGTTGTCCTGTCTGGAATCACTTATGTAACTGTAAATATTGCTGCATTACGGGACTTACCATGCATAAACAATGTTCATTACTTAGCCACTTCTTTTGTCATTTTATAAATATTTCATCTTGGATGAATTTCCAGAGTCGAAGTCGAATTTTTCCGTTAATCCGGGACCAGATGTTGTGCGACAAAAGAAGAATGCTTCCCTATCTGACTTGGGCCCTTTGAAAGATAATGAGCGTAGAGATCTTAACTGTGCTGTAAAGGAATATTTACTTTTAGCAGGGTACCGGCTTGCTGCTATGACATTTTATGAAGAAGTATGTATTATGTAAGACATTTATTGCAGTGTGTATCTTTTCTGTTGCTGTATACAAGCTTTTTCCTTCTAAATTATTTTATGATCGTTTTATGCTATGTTCTATTGGATTCATCATTAGACAGAAACAATTGATTGTAGGGGACTGTATTAGAATTTGTAGGCTATTCTGCTGATAGAAGTGCACAAATCATTATAAAAGCCTTGAATTGAATTTATTGTTGCAGCAGCAATCGTTTACTGTCCTGCTGATCCAAGGGGGTGAAACATAATGCAAACTTATAAGGATTAGAAAAAAAGGTCTTGAGACATGTAAAGTTTATTTTGATTAAGTACCTTAGTGCATTTGGAAAACTAAGAATGAATAAGATGATGTAGGCTTAGGTATTAAGGTAGCTTTGAAAACAAACATCTGGCATACTGAATGTTATTTGGATTAGCCTGCTTGATCAATCTACCTCGTCACTGTTTGCTTGCTCTTTGCATTGATTTCATAGATTGTAGTCCAGTGTTGGGAAATTCTTGAATTTTGGCATGTGAAAGTTAGTTCAAAAGGACAAGAACGAACCTGGGGTAAAATTCATATTGGACAGGGTAATATCATTTCCTTTGTTCATTGCTGTTGAAGGCTGCATCAGAAAAACAACACCTTAATATTTTTTTCCATGCATAGAAATGCTTGTAGCTCTTAGCTAATATACAACCTGCAATCAGGTGGATGTGTGTCCCTTGTTTGTGGGCGCTTGAGTACAACTATTTTGAAATATTATCATAGTCAGATAACTTATTCCACCTCAGGTTACGGATCAGAATTTAGATGTATGGCAGAATACACCTGCATGTGTCCCAGATGCCTTGCGCCATTATTATTATCAATACCTTTCGTCCACTTCAGAGGCTGCCGAGGTATTTCTTCTTGTACATGTTTGATAAGCTACTTATTGTTTACACATGCTTGAAGATATCTTTGGCAAATGTCTATGTATGAAGCTAATGGCTACCTTGATGATGATGCTTCATTAAGCTTGATGAAATGATAACTTTTTTTTTTTTTTCCCCAATGCTTTGCTTTTCGTAATGCATTTTCTTATCATGTGAAATGCTACTGGAAGACCACCTGAAATAAAATATGAAAACAATTATCATTTCTACTTCAGAGCTCTATAAGTTCACAAGATTACTGACCTGAATGTGTGAATCATGCTCTACTTCTTTGGTTTTTCTGATGCTTAGTCACTGCCTGGAAAAATGGCTAAAGTAGTAAAAAGAACCATTCCTGAAAGTCATTTCTAGATCACTAAACTCAGTATGCATATGATTCTCTATAGTCCAAGACCCGCTAGCATTCTGATCTGTTGCAGGCTTGTATCCTTATTTTTGTTGCTTGTATTGAAACTTAAACACAAGTTATATTATTCTTTTCTCTGTATGTTATACCCTTTTCATGTGAAGATCTCGGATTAGACATCTTGGACAAAACTTATGGAACAAATTTGCTCTGATGCTTATTGCGAAGTAGGATTTAATGTTCTGAACTGCACAATAATGACATTGTTGTTTTTGTTGCAGGAGAAAATTGCTATGCTTCGAGAAAATGAGTCATTACTAAAAACAAATGAAAGGCTGAATAATGAAAAGGAGAAGTTGCTGATAGCTAAAGATTTGTCTGATAATCAAATTAGTGGATTAACTAAATCCTTAGAAGCCATGCAAAAGGATCTCAAGGACAGGGAGAGCCAAGTAATTTTCATGCAAGCAAAACATTATTGTCATGTGTGGGTGTGGGTGTGTGTGTGTGTTTTAAGTTTCTCTCCCCCCCTCTTTTTTCAGATACAAGACTTGAAGCAATCATGGGAGCGCCAAAGAAAGGAAATCAATGATTGCAGATCTGAAATCACTTCATTAAAAATGCACATTGAAGGATCCCGTTCTGGAATGAACGTGTTAGCTAGTGATGTTGATGCTGTTCAATCCCAGTCCTTGGAAAAGTACAAGGAAGAAATAAAGTCATTGCAGATGGAAATAGCAGGATTGAAGGCAAAGGGAGCATATGCTTCTGAATCCATAGATAACTCCACTTCTGAGAAAGAGACTTGTCAGGCTGAAGAGAAAGTGGTTGAAATAGATGAAGATAAAGCTATAGTCTCCCACCCAGTTGATGTGGCAGGAGTTTTGGGCAATGGAGATGCTCTACCACTGTCTATCAATGAAACCAATAAACCTGAGGAAGTTTTGGAAGATTTATTGAACAGTTGTTCAGATGAAAATGCCCTTGTTGATAACAGTGCATTAGTCACCAAACAAAATGGTGAAGCACCATCAGAAGATGGTAGGTTACAACTAGGATCGGACAACTTGGGTGATAAAGCTGCTTCTGAGAATATGGCAAGTTCATCTTCTTCCTATCAGACATTATACTCTCTCCCATGTGTTGATTTTCTCTTTCACTTTAAATTGGGTGGCACCTCTATAAGAAGTAGACCTTCCGGCCTATGAATTTTCCTGAATCCTAATGGGTTTCCTTTTTAATATCATAATTTCTTAGATAAACTAACCTCCCTCACCACCCAAAAAATAATTTCCCTGGTTTTCTTTTCCATGCTTTTCTTTCGAAGTAATTTATTTATATGCTATATCTGAAATATATATTTACTTTGCAGGGCTTACGAACCATTGAGATCCTTGCTGATGCTTTGCCCAAGATTGTTCCTTATGTTTTGATCAATCACCGAGAGGTACACTTTAGACTCATTTGTTCTTCATCTGACTCTGAGCTCTGTGGATAAGTTTTTTTTCACATACTGTCTTGGTTTTATTTGCTCAGGAGCTTCTTCCCCTAATGATGTGTGCAATTGAGTGTCATCCAGATAGTGGCACACGAGACTCCTTGACCCACACGCTGTTTAATTTGATAAAACGTCCGGATGAGCAGCAGAGACGAATTATAATGGATGTAGGGTCATAATTTTATCATACCGAATTCCTTGAAGTTGAAGTTCTAAGCTTTTGTAGCAACATGTATATCTAATTTGAAGATGATGCTGAGCCTTTTGAGGTTTGTTTCAGGCATGTGTTAGTCTCGCTAAGAATGTAGGGGAGATGAGAACAGAAACAGAATTGCTTCCCCAGTGTTGGGAACAAGTGAGTTCAGTGTTGTTTTGCAGGGAATTTCCAATTTTTCCATAAATGTCTTTTCATCTTTCATTTCGTTTCTGTCCACCTTTTCTAAGGATCAATTTTACATGGATTGCAGATAAGCCATATGTATGAGGAGCGTAGGTTGCTTGTGGCTCAATCTTGTGGAGAGCTTGCAGAATTCGTCCGCCTTGAGATTCGTGATTCTCTAATTTTGTCCATTGTGCAACAGCTGATAGAAGATTCTGCAACTGTTGTACGAGAAGCTGCTGCTCATAATTTGGCTTTGCTACTTCCACTATTCCCAAATGTGGACAAATATTTCAAGGTCAGCCTCACTAAATAAGCTTCGGGGCAATCATGGAGAAGAATTCTGATTTGACCGAATTGGCTACAATGTAAGCTCTAGAACAGGCTGATGGCACATGGTCTAGGCAATGGAGCCTTTTCCTCGCCACAATATGATGTCTGAGAAGAAAATGAAAATATTGAAGTAAAACAAATTGAAACATTTAGTTTTTTCAGTATCTCATATTGTTTGTTGATAGGTAGAGGAGTTGATGTTCCAATTGGTATGTGATCCCTCTGGAGTGGTGGTGGATACTGCATTGAAAGAACTGCTTCCTGCAGTTATAAAGTGGGGAAACAGACTAGAACACATTTTAAGAGTTCTGCTCTCCCACATCTTGAGCTCTGCTCAGGTTTGGTTGTTTTCTAGCAGTTTTTTTCTTCTTGATGTTCTTCTGGTGTTTTTGGTACATTTCTCCTTAATTTTTTTCTCTGCTATTTTCAGCATTGTCCTCCTCTCTCGGGGGTTGAAGGCTCTATGGAATCACATCTACATGTTTTAGGGGAACGTGAGCGCTGGAATATTGATGTTTTATTAAGAATGCTGGTGGAATTGCTTTCCCCTGTGCACCAGAAAGCAGTTGAGACTTGCCCTTTATCTTCAGCCCCAGAGTCAAAGGACAGGATGTTCTCTACCTCCTTGCTTGAAACGTATGCAAGGTAAGCTCTGGTCTTCTTCTTCTTCTTCTTCTTCTTTTATTCTTTCTTTTCATTTAATTTTAATAAAAAAAATTTGGTTTATTTCCTGGTAAAGGTAGCTTCTAATAATACTGAGCCTAGTTATGGTCATAATCACTTTGAAGAAATTTTACTGTCATACTAGGGAACATGCTGAATGGCCAGCATTTGATTGGATGTATGTCGATTGCTTTCCTGATCTGATACAGCTCACCTGCATGTTACCTCAGAAAGAAGATAGTTTAAGAATTAGAACTACAAAGGTAGCTTTTTCCTGCTTGGAATTAATTCATTAAGTCATCTTGACTTCTTTTTGGTGCTTGGATGTTAAGTATAGTGCTTCCTGTTGTTTCTAACTAAAATGGTTTGCAGTTTTTGCTGGCTGTAAGTGAATACTTTGGGGATTCTTATCTGGTACACATAATGCTGCCCATATTCTTGGTATCGGTTGGAGATAATGCTGATTTGTCATTTTTCCCTTCTGTCAACCACCCAAGAATAAAAGGTGTGATAATAAATTTCAGTGAATTCCTTTCACATTATTGTATTTCATTAATTTCTGCTTTATTGCAGGTTTGAGGCCAAGAACTGCTGTTGCTGAGAGACTTGCTACTATGTGCATATTGCCACTGCTTTTGGCTGGTGTTTTAGGTGCCCCCAGCCAGCATGAACAGTTAGCAAACTACTTGAGAGGGCTGCTAGTTGATGGCACCCTGAAAGAGAGTCAGTCAACAAAGCACACTGCTGAGATTATTGATGCTGTTCGGTTTCTTTGGTTTGTACTTTGTAGACCGTTATGTGTAATACTGTATCACTTACCTTCAGTTTCAATTTTGAGTGATAAATACCAGTTTCTTCATGATGCAGCACATTTGAGAAGCACCACGGTATCATTTTCAATATTTTATGGGAAATGGTTGTCAGCTCCAACATAGATATGAAAATCAATGCTGCCAACCTTTTGAAAGCCATTGTAAGTTGCATGTTCCTCTGTAATCATCATTTCCTGCTACCCCAAGCCTAGTTTTAAACATTTTTTTTCCATTCATTTAATAGATGCCATATATTGATGCGAAAGTTGCTTCCACTCACGTTTTGCCTGCGCTGATCACTCTTGGCTCTGACCCAAACCTGAATGTTAAGTATGCCAGCATAGAAGCATTTGGAGCTGTTGCACAGCATTTCAAAAATGACATGGTATGTATGTGTGTGTGTGTGTGTGTTTTTTTTTCTATTCCAGGAAGTGATTTTAGTAATCTTGAAGGAGAAAGTTTTGTAAGTTAACTATTTGCCATCTTTCAGATTGTTGACAAGATTCGCGTCCAAATGGATGCGTTTCTTGAAGATGGATCCCATGAAGCTACTATTGCTGTGGTCCGTGCTTTATTGGTGGCAGTACCACATACAACAGACAAACTTAGAGATTATATCCTCAACCTTCACCAGAAGATAAAAATTTGAGTTTAAATATATTTATTCAGCAGGCTGAGATTATTTATTGTGTTTTCACCAATTTACCAGCCTCTATTAGCTCCCAACGTTAAATGAACATGTTGTTAACTTATGCCAGTTGTTTCTTTGACATTCCAAACATCTCCTTTCCAAGATATTTCAGTTTACAGCCTTGCCAGCTTCTGTAAGTGATGTGATGCGTCGCCGTGAGAGAGCTAATGCATTCTGTGAATCAATCCGTGCCCTGGATGCTACAGGTTTGTCTATTCACCTTCAGTGTCCACTATTTTTTTCTCCGCCCCAAGTTCATATTTACTATAACAAGTGACTTCTAAACTAGCAAATGACTTCTATTAATCTCTGACTAAAATACCATTAGTGTTTTCGCAAGCACTCATTACACAGTCTGATTATTTTACTGGTTTTTGCTACCCTCAGCTAGTTAATGGATGGGCCTTTTGTAGACTCAGTATGATTTGGATGCATCTATATCTGATGTGTATAAATTATCTTTCTCTTCTGGAATGCGTCTTGCACATTAAACAAGTTTGCTTTCCAATTCTTAATTTTTTTATGCGCTGGTGTTAAATGTTTAGTCTCATTTGTTTGTTCCAGATCTTTCTGCAAATAGTGTAAGGGAATTTCTCCTTCCTGCAATACAAAACCTGTTAAAAGACCCGGATGCATTAGATCCAGCTCACAAAGAAGCCCTAGAGATAATAATGAAGGAAAGATCTGGTGGAGCTTTAGATGCTCTTAGTAAAGCGATGGGTGCTCATCTTGGGCTAGCATCATCAGTCAGTAGTTTCTTTGGAGATAGTGGGCTGTTAGGGAAGAAAGAAGCTTCGGAGCCGGTATCACCACAGCCTGACTCTCCGAAGGCTGTGCCACCCCTTCAAGCGGAAGACACAAGATTCAGGCGTATCATGAGAGGTAATTTCTCGGAAATGCTTAGAGGTAAAACAAAGGGCCTAGATGAAACAAACCCTAGCCAATAAATTACGTGAACCCATGGGATGGTGTGTTGCGGGTTTCCTTGTTTTCCATCTCCCGCACTAGGTCTTCGATTTTATTCCCCAATACACGAGGTTTTGAGTTGGTTGATCTTTTCAACATAGAATTTTTTTCTTCTTTTCAAGGAATTTACGTTGTATAGGTGAAACAGGATGAAGGGTAGATTGCAATTGAAGTGTGAATGTTTCTACAAACAGTAGCTGCAGAAAGGAAGAAAATAATCCATGATATTTTTTATTCACCAATATTTCTACTTCCTGCCATGTTACATGCCCCTAGTGAATAAATTGAAATATACCCTTCCTAGGAAAAATGTCATCTTTGAATTCTATTAGAAAATGTTCTTTTCTTGTTAAGAGTATTACATTATAATAAAGAGAGAGCCTTCTGCCAAAGCTAGTATTCTAAGACTTCCCCAAAAATTAAGCAAGAGGGTTAGCATTTTGATTGAAGAAGATGATTGTGTGGTGAAAGAAGCAAAATTAAAAAAAACCCCTCCATTTGACGTTAATTAAAGTATTTGAAGGTGTCCAAATATTTTCTTAAGATAGTTTGTTCAGTTTTTGGTAATTACTTTGCCATTCTTTTCCTGACTGTCCTTCACATAAATCATAATGATGATTTGTTTTCAATAATTAGGTTTTCGTTTTATTTAGATAAGAATAAGTAAGTACTTTATGGGCAATGAACTAATTTATTACAAATATTAATAGCCTTTTTCTGCCGTCAGGCTTCCTGGGGATCAACAGGAGAGGCGCTTAGACATAGTTATTAAACTGACCCCGGACAAAATTTGGGTGATTGGACAAATTATTAATTTGATAAATTTTTAAACTCATCATACCTTATAAACTTGGATTTTTTATTAGATTATACATAATCAATTTTCAACTTTATTGGATTATACATGATCAATTTTCAAATAATTTTTTTTAAACCATACTTAGAGTAGGTATGGAGTTGATCTGTTAGGCTAAACATGGTTTAATAACACAACGCTTAAGACAAGAAAATGCTACTTTTATTTTTTATGCAACATTCAAATTAGATAGTTTTAATTAAGCGTCTCTGATTCTTGAGGTATTGGTTCAGGTGCTAAACTTATTCGGTGTATATGTTATTGATGATGCTTTAGAACCCATAAGGCTACAACTTAAGTTTTTTAGTTTTTGGATAATGAAGGGTTGATGACAGGTCTGAATTTTGATAAAACATTTTTTTTTTGGTGGTGGGATTTAAAAACTCTCTAATAATTAAGTTAATGATTTTTTAGGAAAAAATTATGGCAAATAAACATTAAATTCTAAGAGCAAGAATGTTCGTTCTTAGTTAAACATAATAAATGTTAAGAATATGTTATAAGAGAATGAATATTGTGAACCTTTACGTGAATTGTTCATTCAGAGAGTATTTATAACCTTTATATCTTGAACTTTCTTCTTTTTATTCGATGGGTTATATGTCTTTTCTTTATTCACATCCAAGTGGGGAGGGAGACCCTTGCATCAACATTAATGTTGATGCAAATGTCTCCTTACACGATATTAATGTTTATGAGAGTACCACATACCTATAGAAAGTGACCTCATGTCATTTTGTATATGATATTAATGTTGGTGGGATCAACTTTTATAATCAACATTAATATTGATTGACATATGAACGATTATAAGATGATTTCTTTTTACACAGCTAGGGTGTAGGGAGATAATAATCCTAAATTTTCATGTTGGGTGCTTAGATCCAAAGTGATCCTATAAACAAAGACTTTGAGTTTGACATTTTGTCATACCCACATACACGTAGTCAAACCAAAAAGGATTCGATTTGGCATCTTACTAGAGTCTCTTTTCAGGAGTTTTGATTTTTGTTGAATCTTTATGTTATGTCTTTTTTCTCTTCGACCTTTTAGTCATAGGCCTTAAAAGGAAATGAATTTCAGTATGAAATGCAATAATCCATCAATTACCATTTTAAGTTTGAATTCAAAAAAGTAGAATTTCTTTTTCTCAAGATGCATTAACCTTAATGTGGATGACCAAAAACCCAAATGAGAGACTCAATCTATACATGTACAGGCAACCTTAGAGATGCTCTACCATTAACAAAAAAACAAAAAAGAAAATTGTCTTGAAATTGAAAGAAAAAAATTGTATTATGTTTGTTAAAAAAATATTTTTACTAGAAAAATTGCCATAACATGTATCAAACCTGTAATTTAGTTCTTTTTTTTTTTTTTGTAAAATATAGACGGTTGTGATAGGGTCATTTTTCAACCCTCTGTTTTTATATCAATAAAAACTCCCTTCTTATTTAAGCACCTATTTGCTAGAATTAAATATAAACATGAAAAATTTTACTTTTTCACATGCCATAATACTTTTTTTTATTAGTAAAAGAAAAGGATCCTCGAGTGACATAAGCATGTTTCAAAAAAGATTTTAAAAAATGCAACTTGGGGTGTTGACCCTACCGAGAAAAAAACACCCTGGATCAACATAAACGAACATGTCAAAAATACAAGTCAAGTCATGAGATAATGATAAGCAAATAGAAAGAAAATAAAATAAAATAAAAATTTAAAGTTGAATATCAAACAAATCCAACATCAAAGGATGAAATTGAAAACAATATCATTTAAATAATAATAATAAAAAAAATCCAAGCACACCAAACTCTGTGATCTAGATTATGCAAATGAGACAACCGAATAGAAAGCAAATTAGAAAACACCACACAGCTAAATTCCAAAACAACCTAATGCTAAAGGACAAAGCATACAAAATATCAACTTAGAAAACTTGTCAAAGTAAATCCAACCAAAAAACAACAAATAAAACTACCCAAGACAACTTAGATCATTTTGAAAACTCATAAAAAATCACATAAAAGGTAGATAAAGAAAAAAAAAATCTAATCACTAATTATATAAATGTTGAATGATGACATTGAAAAAAAAATTATTTTAAAAAATAAAAATAAAAATAAATCAAGAAAATTTGGGCGAACTTTCTAAACTTAAGCTAATGTCTTAAACTTGCAACCCATTAAATCCTAGACTTAGATTGAATCAATAAGTTCAATTCCGAATCAATTTAATATTGATCAGACAAAGTAAATTTAACCAAAAACAACAAATAAAATGTTTTAAAAGGCAAACTTGTTATTTTACTATATTTTAAAAAAATGAAAATAATATAAATACTCTTGTGTGCTATTTTTAAAATTTTTGATTTGCAAAGTAATTAAATTATTTTACTGTTAATTGTTTTTTGAAAAGACAATTATACTCCTGGTTAATATTGTAATGACTAATGAGCCATGTAAAGAGACCGTTATAATGAAAAGATTATGGAATGAAAAATAATGGAAAGCAAATAAAAAAATTGAACTAAATTTGAAAGATTTAAAAATTAAAGGGTGGTGAAATTGAAAAACAATTATAAATTTATAAAATGTTTTAAAAAATATTGAAGAGTAGAATTGGGAATGAAAAATCAACTTAAGGAATTAGAAAGAAAACTAACAAAGAAAGACAAATTAAAAGATCCAAGATAACCAAAATCATTTTCAAGACCAACAAAAAATTCTACATAAAGCAAATGAATAAAAAGAACAGGACATAGTCTTTAATTGAATAAATGTTGAACGATGAAAATGAAAATAAAATAGTTTAAGCAAACGAGAAAAAAAAAAAAAAACAAGTAAACATGGTGCAAACCTTCTAAACCTGATATAATCTTTAAAACTCGCAACCCGTAAAATGTTGGATCCGAGTTCAATAAAAAAACTCAATTCTCAACCAACATAATTTTGAAGGATGAAGTTGTTAAAAAATTTTGCAAAAGTAAAAAAAATTGCAATAAAAAGAATAAGAATAAAATTTTATAGAAAAAAAAAAACCAAAGGAGGATGAAATTTGAAAAAAAAAATTAAAAAATTAAAAACTAATAGGGGTTGAAGTTGAAAATCATTTATAAATTTAGAACTTATTAAAACAATAGTGATCATAAGCATAAGGATCAAATGTGAAGAAAAAAACAATTGCAAGGGTTGTTCTGAAATTTTGTAGGAGCTGTCACAAAATACAAGGATGAGATAGGAGAAGAAAGAAAGAATGAATGAGAAAGCAATGATTTTTGACACCAAACTAACGACACGTTAGTTACATGCACCATACCACCATGTTCAGGGAGTCTCGATCTACTAAAAGCCACACTAGAAAATGGTATTTGCTAGCCAAATTGCCCCACACTTGCCGCTTGAGCGACATGGTGGTCATTTATATCCTGGTTTTTTAAAATAATATTTAATATGTGAATATTATAATAATATCTCTGAACAACTTCTAAATCTAAAATAAAACCAATGTAAAATGATATAAATTTTTTTTTTTTATATAAAAGAGCTGTATTGTTTTTGTCTCTAAGCATATTAAAGTAATTAAACTATTCTAAAAAAATAAAAGGACAAAAATTCTCATGAGTCAAAAGCTTTAGAATTATTTATTCCAAAACTAAATTTGTAACTGCAGTGTGAATTAAAAAAAATAACAAATATAACCCCATGTAATAGGTTAAAAACATTTGCGTCATGTTAAAAGATATTATAACCCCAGGCTTAGTTCATTGTTTTTTTTTTTTTTTTTTGGTTCAGAAGCAAATTATAATAGACAAATATGTCTCTTTCCCCGACATAAATGGAGGTCAAATAAATAACAAATGAAGGTGACATTTCAACGTTTCCCCAACATAAAGGGCTCTTGGCTTCGAAAGTCACCCATCGGTCATCACCCTTCACTACCTGACGCTGACTCTCCACAACATTAATCTTCATTTTTCTTTTTTTTGTCAATTTAAGATAAATTTTGTGTGCTATCAACATCTGACAGAGCATTATTATTGTTATATTTCACTAACAGTTTGATAAAAAAAATAATAATAATAAAAAAAGGAAATCGTGTAATAACCAGGTAGGTTCATGTATTTGACGATTCTGCTTTTCCACTTTAGTTCACGGGAAAAAAGATTATATATCCTGCAGTGCAGAACGTTCACATTGTCTCAAGCTAAACGGCAACGGATTTCCATAGTTGAAGGTATAATTTCTTTCTTCTTTTAATCTTTAAATTCATTTTTTAATTCTTTAAATAATAATAATAATAAATCAATCTTGAATTGAAACGTGAGAGATGAGTAATCGCGTAGTATAAAATATAAATACTCGAGAGAGTAATAAAAAAGGGTATGTCAAGAATGGGATTCGAACCCATGCCCTTTCGGACCAGTACCTGAAACTGGCGCCTTAGACCAACTCGGCCATCTTGACTCTTGTTAAGCTCAATCACTAAACCATATTACATACTTGTAGTCCTGAAGCATGATAAGAAACTGCACTGCCTGCTTTTCCAAGGGGCAATTTTGTCAATCGGTCTAACTATATATTCGTGGATTAGAAAGTAAGAAAGAAAAGATTGAGAACTTGGAACCCGCAAAAGGTGCCGGAATTAAGGTCTTAATTTAGTGAGGAATGCGACAATAATCAACACAGGACAAAAGTTTGAACAGTCATACACATGTAATTAATTGGTGCTCAAATTAATTCTTAGAATCTCACAAAAAATCTTAATCCTGACGTGGATGTCGTCTTTTGTTAGAAGCTAAACTCAATCTCAGTGCAGAGAAATTGATTCAATTATTGTATTATGTAAGAAAAGACAAAAAAAAAAAAAAAAAAAAAAAAACAAGCAACTTCCATGGTGATTGCCGCTTTCTAGTTACAGGTGCTTTGATGTGCTAAAGTGCTTGTATTCATTAGCCTAGTATGTATTTTCCTTCTCTCTCTAGCATGAAGGTGTTTTAATTGGAGGATTTTAATGGTGCTTGTATTCATTATCAATATAGTTACTTTTATCGGTTTTTATTAAAAAACAAATGTTATTCTAAATAATAAAAAATATATATTGTTGCTAAGACACTGAGGTTTATGTCTGAAATAACTAGTAATATAGATACCAATCGAAAACAATAAATTAGATTTAGATAATAGATTATATATTTCTTAATTAGATTGATTTCAAAAACTAACTTTGAAAATTATCTGAGATTATAATTTCAATTCAAGAGCCATTATGTTAAATGTTTTTATTAAAATAATATTATTATTTTTTATTTGAAGCGAACTAATTTGAATCAAATTTAGTTGAGTCATTAAAAACTTAATTAAATTAATCAAATTTTATTGAATGAATATATTATTCGATTCAATTAGAAATCTAATCTAAGTCATATATTAGTTGTTTCAAACTGGTCGAAGTTGAAAAACTAATTTTTTTTTTTGAAATTTTCAATTCAATTAAGCATCCCCACCCAGTTATATATTATGTCTTTCAAATCGGTCAAAGTTGGAAAACTATTTTTTTTTTTTGAAATTTTCAATTCAATTAAGCATCCCCACCCAGTCATATATTATGTCTTTCAAATCGGTCGAAGTTGGAAAACTATTTATTTTTTTTGAAATTTTCAATTCAATTAAGCATCCCCACCCAGTCATATATTAGGTCTTTCAAACCGATTGAAGTTGAAAAACTAATTTTTTTTTTGAAATTTTCAATTCAATTACGCATCCCCACCCAAAAAATCATATTTTTTTTTCCAGCTTTCCATGTTTATTCATTTTGAAATTCATCCCCTCAGTTGTCTTTTTATTTGACCCCCCCTCTCAAGAAATCATAATTCCACCCCTCGTACGACTTTCTTGGAAGGATAGGACCCAAAATTCTGGCCACGCATACTCGACGTATAGACCCCACACGAGCTCCGATCACCATCGCCCTTCTATAAATTCTTGGACAGACTCCTGCCCTGATGCATCATTTCTTGGACATTGAAAGAAAAGACAAGAAAAAATAGCAATAACAAAATAATTGAAGATGAAGAAGGCGTCTCTCCTCGTAACTATGGTGGTGGTGGTAATGCTATTAGCTGAAGCAAAAGTGTCACAAGCGGTGACCTGCAACCCAGTTCAGTTGAGCCCATGCCTACCAGCAATCTCGTCCTCTTCACCGCCATCAACTACCTGCTGCAGCAAATTGAAGGAGCAGAAGCCTTGTCTTTGTGGATATCTCAAGGATCCATCCCTCAAGCAGTTCGTCTCCTCTCCTGGTGCTAGAAAGGTTGCTAGTGCCTGCGGTGTTCCCTACCCTAGCTGCTAATTATAATTATATATTCTTGCTAAATCAAATTAGCTGCTAATCAAATTATTTGCATGGGTAATTATGCATATATAGGAGTGTGTGAACTATGAAGATTGAGTGATGTTGTTCCATACCGCATGTTCTATGAAATAATGACGTGAATGGCAGCATATATATATCATCTAAAATAAATTATCAGTGGAGATAGATAAGATATGAAGATGGTCAAGCTGTTGTACTAGAAAATGTATCTGATATATAAATAAATTATCTTGTGATATATAAATATCGATTAATATCATTCCTCTTTACTTTCACTCTTTTTTTGTTTTTTTGTACTGTTCGATATCAAAGCTTGAACCCTTGAGTGGATGAATTGGCGATTCCCTCTTGTTCATGTTTTTCTTCATTTTCAATTTTATTTTTTTTTTTCTCTAGAAACGTTTTTTTAACATAAATATGATACCTTTTTTACAATATTTAGATAGAAATAATAATAAAAAATTAAAGGGATCATAACTCTTTACGTACACAAATGATTAATTTTAATTTCAGCATATAAGAATAAATAAATCACAAAAGAATAATCATAGCCTTCGTATTCAAAATGGAGAGTATAATTACATGGACGAAAACCACTTGGTTGTAATAAGACAACAAATTCAGTGATTTTATACTCAACACACGAAGTAAAAGCAGTCTAAAATATAGCTCCGCGGAATGGAAGGGTGCTGATTAGCACGTTGGGAAATGAGAATTTTCATCAAATATATATCATTTAGGTTACGAATCCAGAGAAATATTGTGAAAAAAACAATCTTAACAATTTTCCTCGTGTTGATTCTTTAATTTATTGTATATTTCCTTTCTTTATTTCACCAATATTCCTTCGAATCTGTAGGATTAATCTGCTTGTGTCCAATTTTTTTAATCTTTTTTAGCCATTACCCGCGGCATCACATGGGTTTTTTTACTCGTTCCGTCGCATCAATAGCCTTTGGCGACCAAAATCTCGTGGCCAGAAACTGATTTTATCATGGGATTCTTCAATGATTTTCTTCACTCACGAAAGAAGAAAAGAATGCAACAGCCCACAGACATGATTAAGCCCATGTCCCCAACTAAAAAACAGATTAGGCCCTTGGATATACAGGCCCATATACATGGTCTTGACCTCAACAGATTCTACCACTACCAGGCCCTTGAAGCAGGGCCTGTTTTATCCTTTCATAGTCTTTTTCTCTCGCATGGTTGGAGGTCAGAGAAACAACACTTCTTATATGCACAAGTTATATTATAAGAAATGTAGTTTAATTGATTAGAGTCTGGATTTGTTGTTTAAAAATTATTAATTTGAATATTATAAATTTTAATATTAATAAAAATTTACTTGATTATTAATTTTAGAGTTATAAAAAATTAATCAGAATGTCTGTAAACTAGTCTGGATAGTTATAATTATCAAATAAAAAATAAAATAAAATGAAGAAATTAGAGGGCATATTGCCCAGATAGAATCATAGATTTACCATTTAGACTTCATATGAAAGCATGGGAAAATGGATTCAACAATCTAATCTATCAAGTAAATCTCTAAATATTTCGCTCAGCTAGTTTAGTTCACATTTCTTGTTTTAATTCACCAATAAAAGCTTATTTTTTTCATTAAATAATTTGTTTGTTTCACCTAAAACATCAATCACATGTAATATGTTAGTTTAATTTCATAGGTTTTGATATATGCAGTTTTTTTTTTATTTGACAGTAAGAATATACTTGGATTAGCTTGTATGTAAACCAAGACTAAATTCTTTCTTGAAAAATCTTAAAGATATACCCCACATCGGCCTGATATATATTTTAAAACATTAATACATTTTCCTCGGTCAAGGAAGAGACCAAACATTTTTTTATCAATCCCCCACGACAACCTCTTTTTTCCTTGAAGAGAAGGATGTGGTACTGTGAGAAACTCTCTTAAATATTTTAATATTAGATTTTGTTTTAAATTAAGTTATTTTTAACTGTCAAAATATTTTAATTTGATTATTCTTTTATTATCTTGATTTTTTGCAGTTAAAAGAATTATCTTTTCCTGTCTCTAAAATATTTTTGAATTTTTTTGTACTTTAAAAATTAATTTTTTTATAAAATAATTTTAGAATCTAAAATTGAGTTATGACAACACTCATATTAAAGTATGAAAAAAATTAAAAGATATATATAAAAAAAATATTAGAATTTTAAGTGGTAAAGGTTGTTTGTACTTTTCTCTTAAAATATATCTAAATAATTTTTTTTTTAAATTTATTTTTAATATCAACATATCAAAACAATAAAAAAACACACAAAAAAAATTAATTTAAAGCTAAAAAACATAAAACATTTTTAAAAATATGGTTAAATTATAATGCCAAACAACATCTTAAATTATACAACATGTTTAAGGTTTTAAATACATGTTTTGGGTCCTATCAAAGGAATTTTAATGGGAGTGTTTTTTGTTTTTGTTTTTTTTTTAATTAGAGTACTTTTTTATTTATTTATAGACAAAAGTAAACTTAAAAAATAAGTTACACTAATTAGGAACATAATTCATACTGTAATAGCTTTTGCTGTATAATAGTCTAACTATATAAGAAAACAATTAAAAAATAAAAACAAGCCGATTACTCGTATTTTTTTACCTAAATAACATACCACAAGTCTTCCATGAAAATCTTTACTTGTGAGTTTTGTAATGCATATTAATGTGTTTTTTAAAGTGTTTTTTAAATTAAAATTTATCAAAATTATAGAAAATACTAAAAATTTTACTATATATAAACAATGTTTGCCATCTCAAATTCTACTATGGGTTGATTGTTCATAATTTATTTTGGTCATCAAACTTTATATTTTCACAATTACATTCTTTTGGGGCCAAATTAAAGGATAATTGATTCAAATTTGTTGGACAAGGACAATATTGAAAGAAGAAGGACCGATGTGAAAAAGACACTAAAAATAGATGGCGGGTCCACAATTCTCGCACAAAGTTCAATTTAGTCCTCAAACTTTCTAAATCATATCCTTTTGGTCCCTAAATGTTTTAGCAATTCAATTTTAATATAAAAATTTATGAGCAGCTAAAATCGTTAAATAAACATTGACATCAATATGAGCAGCTAAAATGATTGATCATGGTGTCAATGAGTTTTATTTGATAAGGAGAATTCTACTTAGGTGTTTTTTTTTAACCTTAATAATACCTAAAAAACTAGATCTAAGTTTGGAAAAATTTTTATTTCAGGTTGATTTCTTTTTTTTTTTTGGGCAATTTTTTAGGTTTTTTAAGTTCATTTGTTTTGTTTATCAAGGTATTTAAGGATTTGTTTTGGGTGTTTTAGGTAAACAAATATGTTTAAAATGGATTGTACAACCACCATAATCTCCGGAATCTTGAGAAACTAAACAATGAATCATTTGAAACTTTTTTTCAAAAAATATTAGGGTAGTCATCCGCCCCAATTGCATTTTAAAAAAATAAGGTCCAATAGCTCCTGACTTTTTTTCTTGTAATTTGTAATTTTTTTTAAAAAAAAAATCAATGTATTTTTATGTGTTTTTTTAAATAATTTTTTAATTTATATTTAA
Organism: Populus alba; assembly: GCF_005239225.2. Classification (NCBI taxonomy): domain Eukaryota; kingdom Viridiplantae; phylum Streptophyta; class Magnoliopsida; order Malpighiales; family Salicaceae; genus Populus; species Populus alba. Next base: position 8,939,967 of record NC_133287.1, read on the forward strand.
ATTAAGACCCCATCTTTGATTTTTTTTTATTTAGTCTTTTTAAATAATGCTTTTTAATTATTTTTTGAAGAAATTATTGTAATTCATCTATATTGTTTTATGTTTTATATAATTGAACTTTATTTTAAAAAATAAAAAAATATTTATATTTGGATAATATTTGTAATAAGTGGAACAATGTTATGTGTGTTTATTTCTACTATCATTTGATTTAATAAAAAATAACTTTAATAAATAGTATCATTGAATATAATTAAGTAAATGATCTATGTTGCGAGATTAAATATATGGATTTACTTCTCATTCTCAAATTTTGAAGATACATATTTAGTTATCATTAATGATTCTTCTTTATTTATTGGCACAAATAATTTTTAATTTATTTAATTTGATTCATAGATAATGTTTTTTTAATTTATATTTAATATATAAAAACACCTATATGTTTATATATTTTTTTTGTTGAAAAAAATTGGTTGCAAAACACCATAAAAATAGCTAATTATAACAAAAACTAAAAGAGCTAAGTGTCGCTTTCACTGTTTGCCTAGACACAAATTACTGTGGATTGGAGTAATGTAATGACGAGATTGTCCTTGCCGAAAAAACCTTATAAGCATGCAGTTGAGGATATGTTTGTCTTTTTCATGGGATTCATTTAGCATTGAAAGAATGATTGGAGATAAAATAGTCCGTTTAATTTTTTTGGGCTATAGTATAAATACTGATTTGTCCTTCAAGGCATAAAATTTTAACTTTTGGGTTGAGGGCTTCTTTTGATTTTTTTTTAAATAAACAGTTAAGATACAGTCATGAGGGGGGGAATATGCATGTGTTGAGGGTTTCTCTATCTTTTTCTCTAATTGAATCAATTCAAATATGAAATTACCCTTGGGTTTCAACAAAAACAAGGCTGTATGTAGGGGTGTTTTCATCATTTCCATATGTTTTTATTGTAAATATCATGTGATGTCAGGGGTAATTAAGTATTTATATGTATATAAATTATTATTTCCATTTGAGTGACGTGTGCTGCCCCAAAACAGAATCGAGCGATGCCTTATAAGGCGACGTTCGATGTGCCTCGCCACCCTAGGTATGTGGCAATGCGCGTGTGCTGAGGCCGCCCACGGAGGAGCTCTCGCTGGGGTTTTTCCCTCTCTCCCCTCTTAAACTTTCTCCCTTTTCTTTTTTCGTTTCCCACAGATCCCAAATGTACAGAATTTGTGTTCTTCTCAGAGACCTTAACAGTGACTCCATGTCAATCAAACAAACCCAGCCGAAATTATGGTTGTTTTACCAGCTCTTGTCATGTCAAAAGGAGGGAGGGGCTCTGATAGTGTCTCCATTAGTAAGCCTAAAATTAACACCTTGAAATTACCTTACCATTTTAACCTCTGCGTGCTTTTTATTCATAAAAGTCTAGTTTTGCCTACAAGAAACACTCCATTAGATCTACACAAATCATCCCTACAGACTTTGGAGAGTTTTCACAGACAAATCTTTATGTTTTCTTGATGCCAACAACTCTTTTTTCAGCTAACAAGTGTTTAAACATTTTCTTGCCATCTTATTTTTCAGCTTCAAAATATGGATTGGTGCTCTCTAAAAACAAACATATGTTAGGTGAAGTAAAGAGTTGTTGGCATCAAGAAAATATAAAGATTTTTATTTTTCAATTTTATAGTGCTAATTTTAACATCTCCTTTGTTTGTACAACGCAGGCATAATCTCTAACAAACTTTCAAACGTTGTTTGTTTGTTCGGAACAGCCATGATCAACAACTATCCACATTATATCTAAAACTCCTGCTAAAAATCAGTATCACAGATCTTACATCCTTATTGAAAACAAATCAATGCCCATAGTACGTAGCCACCCCTCTAAAAAATGCAGCATAAAAGCCTCTTCTCTACCGGATATGATGTTTTTATTCGATGGTAAGAGGTATTTTTGAACTAGCTTATATACTAATCGATGATAAGTGGTGTAAGATGACGTTGAATTTTTTTTTGTTTATGTTATAAATTAATCATTCTCTTGAGAGAAGGTATTCAATTTCCAAACTTGATCTGTTCTCTCTCTACATCCATCTCTCCTTTGTTAAGTGTCATGGCATCAACCAAGCCAGTAAATGTACTCGAGGTCTGCCATGTTAGTCCGTCCTCTACCTCACCCGAGTCAGGCACCGAACTATCTCTGCCTCTCATCTTCTCTGATATCTTCAACCTCAAATTCCCTCCAGTTCAAGGCATCTTTTTCTATAAACTCGCCGAGTTAACCCCAACTTTCTTTAACTCCGTAATTCTTCCCAAGGTCAAGCACTCACTCTCTTTAACTCTTTCCCACTTCCGTCCTCTTGCCGGTAACCTCACTTGGCCTCCAAATTCCATCAAACCAGTCATCACGTACAATACTCCAGATGATGGTATTAAACTTACAGTTGCCGAGTCCAGTGCAGACTTTGACCATCTCTGTAGTGAAGTACATGATGCTATTGAGTCACATCCTTATGTGCCAGATGTATCGATATCTGATACTATAGCATCTACACTTGTTATTCAGATCACTTTATTTCCAAATAAAGGTTTTTGCATCGGCCACACCACTAACCATGCTGTTCTTGATGGCTTGAGCGTATCCTTCTTCATGAATGCATGGGCTCGCATTTGCAGACAGTTAGTCGATGAAAATATGGAAAACCCTAGCTTGTTACCGGAAGAATTAACCCCGTTTTTCAACCGAACAGTTGTTCAGGATCCTGAAGGGCTAGACATGTGGTACTTGAATTTCTGGCTGGGAGTAAAACTTCCAGGTTCCGATGACAATACTAGAAGTTTGAAGCCTTTTCCATTTCCAGAAACTCCACCAAACCTGGTAAGAACAACGTTCGAACTCTCTCGTGAAGATATACAGCAGCTTCGGGAAATGGTAAAGTCTCAACTGGATAATTTTGGATCCAAAGAGGAAACAAATCAAACAAAGCCAATATATTTGTCGACTTATGTGCTTGTATATGCATATACGTTGGTTTGCATGCTTGAAGCAAAAGGCTTAAATAGCAAGGATAAGATTAAAATGTTGATTACGGTAGACTGTAGACCCCGTTTAAACCCTCCATTACCTAAGAATTATATTGGCAATTGTGTTAGCTCCTTTGATGTGGTTGTGGAAGGAGAAGATCTAATGAAAGAGAATGGGGTTGCGTATGTTGCGAAGAGGCTTGCTGAGATGATAAAAGGATTAGAGAATAGATCAGTTTTTGAGGGAGCAAAGGAGAGGTTACCATACAATGACTGGGAACCAGATATTCGACAGGTTCGAGCTGCTGGGACAAACCGATTTGGGATGTATGGGGCAGATTTTGGATGGGGGAAGCCAAGCAATGTGGAGGTTACGACCATAGACAGATTGGATGCCTTTTCTATTATGGAGAGCAAAGACGAAAGTGGTGGAGTTGAACTTGGTTTAGTCTTGAAGGAGCATGAAATGAAACTATTCCGTTCTCTATTTACCAGTGGCCTTCGAATGTAAACTGTAATCTTGTGCCTCTCTAAGACATGCCTCTACCTGTTTTTTCTTTTTATTATTATGTATGTTGTGCTGTAATTTCTTGGAGTTATGTATGTAATGTTCTTTGCTTGTGCGTGTGAAATTTTGATTATCTTTTGCTAAAGCTACATTTATAATCATTAACTTTTTATAAATTCTCTTACAGTAGATTTTTTCCATAAATTCTACCAATTATATATATATTACTGATGGATTCGTCAGTAAGATTTTTATATCCATTGATGATTCCGTTGATATTTTGGTAATGTTTTTAAATATATAATTATTTGGATCAAATAATTAGAACAACAAAATTAAATCTAAGAATACATTTCATATTATTAATTTTAGCAAATCAATTACAAAAATCTTTATACATTTAAAAAAGTTGGAGCCTAGTCTTCTACATTCTTAAAAATATTTCTTTGACAATTATTTTCGGGTAACATATATTTAACTTCTTATAATAAAACTTATTTGAACTTCTTATATAATTTATTCAAACAAACTAAATAATTAAAAAAATAATTATGTTATATTCTATAAAATGAATTTGATTAATTCTTTATTTAATCTAGAAAAATAAAAAATTTAAACAAATTTATCTTTATCAATATAAATAATTATTCACTAATCAATGCATTTATCCTTCACTAATTAAATCCAATTAATTGGACGTTTACATTAGAGATTGTGGCTATTTCCAAAAGCAAAGGTGATGTTAATTGTTGAAAGTGATGGTCACTACTATATATAGGAAATTCTTGTGCAACTTTTGATCTCTCGATGCGCAAGCCTTCGATTTGTACTTCCACGTCATTAATTATTTTGTGAACAAGACAATTAATTTATGGCCTCTACTTTTCAATTTATTCTCCACACATGATCATGATAATATCAACTAACCTGTCATTCAAATAAACGAGCACAGAGAAAAAGTAATTAAATTCATGAACCAAATTATATAAACAGTTTGTAAATATTGTTTTGTTTTTGTTTTACCGACTACATAAGTAAAGATTAAGAGATTATTTGTTTTTGCATTTTAAAAGTTATTTTTAAAAAAATTTGAAAATATTTTATTTTTTATTAACTTTAAATTAATATATTTTTAGTATTTTCAAATCATTTTGATGTGCTGATGTTAAAAATTATTTTTAAAAAATAAAAAAATATTATTAACATGTATTTTAACACGAAAAGTTATTCAAAAAATAACTACAAGAAAGATACTACTTTGAGAACGGCTGTTTCTGCCCAAAGCATATATTCACTGTAAACCATTTAATCAACAATAAAAAAACGTAATCATTTATTTTGTGAACATGTCATTTTTTTTTCTCAATAATGACTGTTTCTTAGTTGTTTGGATGAGCAATTTAAATCCCAAACAACTAAGCAACACTCTTAACAATTGTTTGTTCTTGGATGTCTACAACGCAGGCACAATTTCTAACAAACGTTCAAACGTTGTTTGTTTGTTTAGAGCAACATTAATCAACCATTCAACAACTAACCAAACATTCTATCTTAAATATCAAAATCACAGATTTTACACATAACAGCCGACCCTCTAAAAAATGCAACATATAAGTTTAAAATGATGTCCAGTGATCGTTTTAAATGACTGTATCACTTTTCTGTACATGTAAGTATATGACGTTTTTATTTTATGATAAAGGGTATTTTTGAACTATCATATACATTGACAGAAAATAAGTCTCTTCCTTGAATATTTTAAAGATATACTTCCCATATTAGTCAAGTGTATTAAGAGAAATTTAATAAATTCTCTTAAATATTGATTATAAGATTTAAACGCAAGAGACTTAGAAATCTTAAGATTTAATAAAGCATAAGCCGATCTCTTAAGATCGTGTTTTCATTCTTAATTCAAGCAATCATGCGTTGTTCATATAATATGCTTTAACTTAGTATGTGTATATGCTTTATCTACCTATTTCTTTATCATTTAATAAATGCTAATAAAATTTAAATGAAAAGAACTTAATTATCTTACAAATTTAAAACTCACATTACTTGCATTATTTTAAAAAAAATAATGTCAATTGGCAAAAAGAGAAAAACAATTAATTTAATGTGTCTATGAGATATAATTCTTAACAAAGATTGAATAATTTTGAATGTATTTAATTTTAAGATTTTTGAATTATATGCCATGTAGTACAAGAGAATATAGAACTTGGCAAAATTAAATTATATTTAATTTAGCAAAATCCTACATTCATTTCTTTCAACAAATATTCTAAATTAATTTGACTAAATTCCAAATTTGTCAAATTCTGAACCATGAACACCTGTACTTATGAGAGGGGGGATAAGCGTTACAAGCCAGTTTGCACTTAACAAATTTTCAAACCAATAGAAATATTCTTAAAGAAAACATGCTATGTATATAATACTAATTATTATTGGATGAAGCTTCAATCACCCGACATATTGGTCCAAGAAAGGCATGGGAACATCACTCATATCCAATAAAAACCATGAAAAACCATTGCATGTTGAACAGAGAGGGTTGAACAGAGAGGGACCAATAATGATAGCTTGAGGACTGAGAGAAGACATGAAATCAGGCCTCAGCTCAGGCCAATTGAAAATGTTTACATTATTTGCATATGGACTCCAGAAACAAGTAGAGAAACAGAAAAAGATCAAAGAGAAAACCCAATAGGAGTTTTCCAAGTGCAAATCAGTGAGAAATGCCTTCACTTCTCAGCAAAATATTTTATGCCTTATTCTCACATAACAGTTATAACAGTTCGTTGCTCTACATAAAAACTAAATGCAACAAAGTCTAATAAAAAAAAAAAAACCCGTGACCTTAATTCTTATAGCATCACACCGGGAATATCAAATAGAAAAAACAAAGCTTGAAAATAATTTTTTACCTTCTTCTTGCCAAGAACATTCTAGAATTTGGATCTCAATAGCAAGCAAAACTAGCTAAGAGAGTTGAGAGTGGAGACAATTAGATTCAGATCATTAGACTTTAGAGGCGGTGAGTGGAGAGTGGAACTAATTTCTTAATATTTTGTGTTACTAGGGATTTGGGGAAAGGAAAAGGGAAAAGAAAAAATCCAAAAAGAGAAAGGGTGGATTGTGGAGAAGTGAACTCAGTTAGTAGTTGTTTTTCATTTCACGTTAAATCATAAAATTAAAATGTGTTTCATGTTTTTTACGAGTTGACCTAATTTTACGCGAGTTTAACTGATTTTACTGGTTTTCAAGTTTAAACCCAAATCTACATATTTTACGCCTTTTAACTTGTTAAATTATATGATTTTACAAGTAAAAACATATTTACTTGCACAACATAATATGAACTAACAAGATCATCCATAAAAAGAAATCTAACAATCTTATTGGAGCCCAACAAGAAAGCCCACTAAAAGTTTCAATCCAAGTCATTTGTGAACAAAATTATTGGATCGTTTAGATCCCAAGGCCCACATCTTAATTTCTATTCAACTGAGGTTTCCATTAGAAATAATAAAAAGTTCCGTATGCCATGGCTTTTGAGGAAATTATTACGTTGACCTTGTCTATTGCACTAAACAAATTACCATAAAATATAAAGCGTTTAAGATACAGATTAGATGGCATGCACACGTGATGGTACCGGCTTGTGACATGTTTTGACATTATCATAGATTTGTAAAAAAAAAAAAATCATAAAAAAAGAATTACATGGAGAAAAATTGTTACAATTTATAATATATTTTTTTAAAAAAAACTACAAAGCTAAATTCTTAACCAACTTAATATTAAAAAAATAAAATCAATAAAGATAATTTAAAAAAATCATAAAAAAACACAAAAGAAAATAAACCAAGTAGAGAAACATTGTAACAATCTATAGCGTTTCATGAGGAAATCTAAAGTTGTAATTCTCAACCAGCTCAATATTAAAAATAATAAAATTGATAAAGATAATTTTAAAAAAATCATAACAAAAAAAATCATGTGGGGGAACACTATAGTAATCTATAATGTTTTTTTAAAAAAAAAAAAACTACGAAACTAAATTTTCAACCAGCACAATATGAGAAAAAAATAAAATCGATAAAGATAATTGTAGAAAATAAAAATCATAAAAAAAGAAAAAAAAACCCATGTTAGGAAGCACAGTAGCAATCCACATTATTTTAAAGAAAAAAAATTACAAAACTTAATTCTCAATCAGCTCAACATTAAAAAAATAAAATCAACAAAAATAATTTTAAAAAAAAAAACAACATAAAAAAATAAAAAGAAGAAGAAGACAAGACAATTTTGGAAAAAATAAAAAGCAAAACAAAATAAAAAAAAAATGAATAAAAAAACATATAAAAAAAGTTAAAGCTAAAATTAAAAAAAGGGATTTGTCTTTTCATAAAGTAGCATAAAATTACAGAGTTTTTTTTTTATTTAAAATTGTTTTTCAAATCATGGCAAGTTCAGCCTATATTTTTGTATCTCAAAATTTTTTGGAGGAAAAAAAACCCATATAAATAATAAGTCAGTTTATGCACAATCAACAATTTTTTTTTAAAAATGAATGACATTATTCATTGATTTAAATAGAAACTTCCAGTGCAGCACAAACAATTAAGCTAGTGAAAGCTATGATTTTTGTGATATATTAAACCTAATTTAGGAGTTGACATGAAAAATTGATGACTCAAAATCTAACGGGATTAAGTTTTAATTTGAACAAAAGTTACATTAAGTCAATCATTTTTTTAATATTCAATTGATTTTGTCAAATTATGTCGAATCATTTTTAAATATAATAATATTATTGTTATAAAAGAATCTGATAACATTAACCTAATAATTTTGATATTTTTTTAAATCACATACTTAGATAAGGGTCTTAATTTGTTTGAGATTCTGATAGTTATTATGGTTTAAAATATTTTTTATTTAGAAATAAATTAAAATAATATATTTTTTATTTTTTAAAAAATTATTTTTAAAATTAATATATCAAAACAATTTAAAATTTAAACAAACACGGTTTTTATTACATTTTCAAATGGTGCCTTGGACGTATAGGATTGCCGAGGGGCTAGAAGAATTCACAATGCAATTATGAAGTATATACTGTTGTCAATAAGTCAACAGAAACTTCTCTTAATCCCCCACCTAGAAAAAACAGCCCCAGCTGTTCGCTTCTTGAATCTTATTAATTTCAGTGAGAGAAATGCGAGGCCAAATGAACACTTACACCTACGCGTGTAAATGTATGTATGGTTGGAATTGTAGTAGTAATTATAGTTTAAAGTAATTTTTATTTAGAAATATATTAAAATAATTTTTTTTATTTTATAAAAATTATTTTTGATATAAACATATTAAAATGATTTATAAATATATATATATAAAAAATTTAATAATTTTAAAAAAAAATTTAAATATAATTTATACCGCATTTCCAAACACATGCATATCTCCATTTGTTGATGGACTTCGGTGGTAAATACAGTGGATATAATTTATTTCTCATCTCTATTGGAGCACAAAAATCAATGGTTAATTTGAAGTTCAAGTTTTGTAATGAATTACAATTATCTTCGAGATCTTTGAGAATCATTAGCCAGGAAGTAGACACTCTAAATATCAACACAATAACTCCACTCGGTAGCTTAACTTAACTGTTATGAGATTGTAAAATATACTTTAAAATTATTTTTAAATTTAATTTAATAATTTAAATTATTAAATTAAGTTAACTATATGATATTGTATCATAAACTTATTGATGAAATACTCACAAGTTTGAATATTATTATTTTCATTTTATTTAATTAAAAATTAAAAATTTATATTTGATGACTTCCATTAAATAATTATATAAATTATAATTTAGGACTTGGTTCTTTTGATAAAATACCATATAATATAATTTACACAAATGATCGTATAATTCAACCAAAAAAATCCTCAATTACAAACTTATTCTCAAACTAATCTGCATTATGGTAGTAGTTGTTAGTTACAAATTAAGTTGGTAGTTGGGTGTTTGTACTTTGTAGTGGTGAGTAACAGCTAATTAGGCAGGCAATACCTGTTCGCCATGCAATCAAATTAATGACGAAAGGGAGCATCCAGGATCCATAATTAATTTCTATTGAGATATGTGTTTTGGCAGAAGCTGCTCTATTTCAGCAGCATTAATAAACCTACACGGATTTGGCAGCACAAGTTGATTTGCTAGAGATTGCAATGATAAATCAAACCTATACGTGAAATTAAACCAATAAATTAAGTCAATTTTTGATAACCATGTCTTACCATTACCTGCCCATGTTATTTTTAAAATCATTCTAAAATTTCAACTCAATTTAATAATTGAATTAAAAATTATATATAATATCATAAAACTGATTAAATTATAATTTTTTAAATTTTAATTCAAACTAAAACATCATAAAAGCTTTAAATAAATTTTTAAATTTTTTTAATAACTCAATAAAAAATTATAATTTTTTTATATATAAAACTAGTTAAAAAATATTAATAAAATCTTTATCTAAACTATAACCTATCCAATTCTTTAAAATACCTCCGCCATTGTCGGTAACCCTCTTCCAATAAAAAGAAATTTAGTCAGCTAAGCATTCAATATTCTCAAGTATTGCATCAGCATCTATCACTTCCTGATGCATTTATTTCCCTGAAATTGATGCTTTATCGTGGAGTAACTCGTTTCTCTGTCCTCTGAACTTCCCCTGAAGCAACCAAGCTCACACTAACACACAATTCCATCTCTCCTATACTACTTCCTCTTTGCCAGAATGAATTCCTTGGTTTTTTCTTTATCTCCTTTTCTTTCAGTTTCTGTTATCGTATTGTTGCTATTCATTCGAATTCCTTCATCACTAAGCAACAATGACCTGTTCAGTGACTGTAGTAATCAGTTTGTGTGTGGCAATATTACCGCAGACTTTCCCTTTTGGGGAAGTGCCAGACCTTCTTCCTGTGGCATTCCTGAATTGGAACTCAAGTGTGAGAATAATATCACCAAGATGAATATTAACGAGGTTAGATACCGTGTTTTGGACATCAAACAAGACACTGAAATTCTCAGGATTGCAAGAGAGGACAGCTTCGTTGGATTGTGTCCGCCTCAATTTGCGAACAGCACGTTCGATCCGATGATGTTTGAGTCTGTTACTGGTTACATGAATTTTACTTTTGTTTATGGTTGTCTGCCTTTTGCTTTAGATGGCCCTGCACTATTCACTTGCATAATAAATGGGGTTAATTATCAAAGTGGTTTTGTGCTACCAATGGCTAATGGTCCTGGGGCTTGTTACAGCAGTGTCTTTTTTCCAGCTCCTGTAATAGCTTTGCCATCAATTCTGGATTTGCCAGTTTTCAAACGATACTTGAAAGAAGGTTTTGAGGTAAGATGGAAGGTTGATAGCACAGCATGTAGAGAGTGCTTAAGGTCTGGAGGAGTTTGTGGTTATGACAGTACTTCTAATGAAACAACTTGTTACCGGCCAAATCAATCTAGAGGATCAAATACGTATGCTCCAGCCAGTTCAACACCCGCTGCTGCTCCTGTTTCAGGTATGTACCTTAGCAATGGCTCGGATCAGTATATGAACTCAAGCCAATGCTAGATGCTTCACGTCGTAGTTCCTTTCCTGTTTTATTCAGTTAAATTTTGTCTTAATTATAGTTGGACAGAAGTAAACACTGATATGACCATCTTTTTCTTAGAACAACTTGTCTAGTGGACTAGCTAGGAGGCTCAAACTTCAGAACTAGACCATGGTAATAAGGGATATAGCTTTCCAGTTACATAATGGTCATACCACAAGAAAATCGAGGCCAGTGGTTTCACTATGATACCAAGTAGTCATAGGAAGTTTTGATAACAGGTTCTGCAGAAGATTAGGATGACACCGAAAATTATATGATTTTTGTTTAATACTTGGTCATAGCTAAGAATTTTGCTAAATCTTAACAAGGAAAAGCTAAAGATATCCAAGATAAACTCATCATATCAGTGACGCTCTCGCCAATGTTCGCATAACAAAGATGAACTTGACTGCTTTTAGGATTTGTTGCTCTTGTGTAGACTCTGTTCATGTGGTTACATATGAACCATGGAAACAAATTAAGGGCAACTGCTCCTTTCCTCTTTCGCTGTTGTGTAAATTCAGTTCATCATATTCCGTTTCTGTATTGCTGAGATGTTTAGATGAAGCAGAACAAACGTGATTATTAATTAAAGGAAATTTACAAGCGATCCAAAAATTGAGCTCATATCATAGACTCGATGGTCTTGCCGATAATGTCGTTTTTGGTTGTTAAATGTTTAGTGGTCTTTTTCCTTGTACAATGCAGTCTAATAACTGAAACTTAAAATCCAAACCCAAATTCTCACCTCCCGTTTCCGCCTGATCTTGCCTTTGTTGGCATATTCTGAAACATTGACAGCTTTTACTCTAGGAACTTGAACCTAGAACATCATAACATCATAGTATATTTATTTTTATCTGTGTACATTACTTTTATTCCTTGGTTTGTCTGCTATACTTTTTATTATGCTCATACCTGTCAGGACAGAGAATATCATAACATCCCAAGATCTTTGTTTTTATCTGCATACCTTACTTTAATTCCCTGTTTTGTCTGCTATACTGTTTGTTATGCTCATACTTGTCAGGACAGATCGCTCAGTCTCCCGGAAATTAGTTAGGAGGAAAATTTTTCTTTTTATTTATTGGTTTAGTCAACTTTGTAAACCAAAATGAATAAGAAAGTGTGTTTCGGTTTGAGTTTGCCGCAGGCCGTAGCACAGCAAGTACAAAGGGTATATCAGACCTGAAACTTGGAAAATTCTACAAGGCCACAGAATTTTCGATCAGGATACCAATTATACATTAAAAATTATTTTATCTTGCTAAGAAAATGACCTGCCTGTTTGGTTGGCTACCTAAATTTCAATTGATGCCACTCTTATCGCTCTAATGGAAGCTTCTCGTTGAAAATTTTCATTCCCCTTTGGTCAAATACTCACTACCAATTCTATTATAATAGTTGAGTGAGATAACTTCCATCTATTTTGTTTTTCCCCTTAACTCAATACTTGATGAATAGTCTTTCCTTTCAATCCTCTCTATGTGAAAATGCGACCACATCTCCTTCTGGCCATGTCTTGGTTTATCCTGTTCATAACCATAATCCTTGTCTGTGGTTTCACACTTGTGTTTTCTGCTGATGATGAGCGGTATCTAATCTGCAGAAACTTGTATGATTGCGGAAATATTAAGGGTATTGGTTATCCTTTCTCGGGATCCAATAGGCCTGATTATTGTGGCTATCCAGGGTTCGAGCTCAATTGAAGTAACCAAGTTCCGGAGATCACAATCACTCAATCGACATACAAAGTCCTTGCCATCAATAATCAGTCACGGACTCTTAACGTTGCTAGAACAGATTACAGAGAAAATCTCTGTCCTACTCTCCTTCTCAACACAACTTTGAATCCCAGTCTTTTGAGTTACACAACGGATGATCATAACATAACAATCTACTATGGTTGCCCCACTCAAGGTCCGCCAACTTCCTATCTCTTAACTCAGTTTCCATGCAGCATAAACACCACTGAGATGACGGGCTACTTTACAGCAACAGACGACTTCTCTTTCCTTGGTAACCTTGCTTCTAACCTAACCCGTTACCTGGAATCCTGCGACAACAGTGTTAAAGTTCAAGTAAGTCAATCAGCTCTTGAGCCAATTATAGGAAATGCAACTGTAGCAAAGTTGCTTGGAGCTCTTAATCAAGGTTTTGGGCTGGTGTGGAATGCAAATGATACCTTATGTGAGACATGCAATTCTTCTGGTGGTCAGTGTGGGTACGATCAACCTCGAGATTTTAATTGCCTGCCATCACCACCTAGTCAGTCAACAAGTACATCTTCTTTCCAGTTTCTTTCCTTGATGGCATAATAGGATAAATAGAGGTAGCTCAAAAGTAGGAGGATCTTTGGTAATAGAAACAGGCGAGAAACATTCCTTTGAGTAGAGGTAGAAGCCTAGCCAACTATTAGGATTTACTCGTCATCCCCACTAGTCCAGGTTTTTCGTTTAGTAAACTTCAATTAGTCCAGGTTCCTCCTTCAACTAGTCCAGGTTTCTTGTTTTCTGAACTGCAACTAGCCAGCCTACTCTTCTAAGCAGTCAAGGAATAAATTCATCTTTGCAGATATTTGCAAGTTCTACCGCAGTTTTCAAGTCTGGTCAGGTTTTAGCTTGCCATATTTTCGTCTTTGGTACTTTATGAGTTTGATAGCTTTCAAGTAAATGCTCCAATGATTTCAAGAATTCGATGCTTGAATTACTTTCAAAGGCTCAAAATTAGGATTGTTTTCTTCAGTCTTGTGTTTACTCTGGCCCTTTAGAGCTCCATCGGGTGATTGTTTGAGCACACAAAAGAATTATACACCTTGTTCATGGAATTTTAACTAAATCTCAGTTAATCTCTGAGAGTGTTTGTCCATGCCTATTTCTTTAGTAGTTGAGTTTATTGCCTGGAAAAACTGAACAGTTCAATTACTCATGGTTTCTTTCCCCTGTTTTCTCTGTTTTTTCCATGTTTTTTTCGCCACTTTCTAAACCACTGTTATTAAACCTGGCATTGTTCATGGGTTGATCCGGGACCTAGCTGACCCGGATTCAAGGGTAACTATGTGACTCTGTACTTTTCCCGTATAAAGTTTAATAACTATGTTCTCAATTGTGAACCTGCTTCCTTTTAATGTTGTCTATAATCTGAATGAATTCCTGAATTATTTTTGTATTCGACAAATAAAAACTCATACAGCCAATATCATATATTAGAAGTTAGTCCAATTTATCGTGCTTATTAACCAAGTTCCTACAGCCTACTGAAAATTTGTTTCAATGTGATCATTAATGTTTCAACTGACGTTTCACGCTTTCATTTTTTTTCGCAGAGGAGACCTCTAACCCAGATTCACTTAAAATAGGTATAGTTCTGCTACACACACATTAAAAAAAGAAAAACAAAAAGCTGAGCAGTTTTTTTTCCTACTTCCAGGACTTAGCATAGCAGGTACTGTTGTCGTTGTCTTTTTGGGATGTTGGATCATGACCATTATACAACGGAAGAGAAGAAAAGCTGCCCTCCTGAAAAGCAAAGACCTTCCTATAGCAGCTACTCCTTCAAGCAAAGGCCTTGCTACTTCAACTAATCTCTCTCAAACCACCCCTTCTCTTACCCCCTCAAAGTCTGACATTGATAAGGGCAGTACCTACTATGGGGTGCGGGTGTTCAGCTACAATGAACTTGAGGAAGCCACTAGTTGTTTTGATTCTTCAAAAGAACTTGGTGATGGAGGGTTTGGCACTGTTTACTATGGTTAGAAGATGAAATTATTTTATTTTGCAGTATAGTAACTTTGCATATATTAACTTCTTTGTTGACTCCTTTCTAAAGTTTTAACGTAATTGCTTGAATGATCAGGAGTACTCAGGGATGGGCGTGTGGTGGCTGTCAAGCGCCTATATGAGAGCAACATGAGACGTGCTGAGCAGTTTATGAATGAAATTGAGATCCTGGCTCATTTGCGGCACAAGAACCTGGTGGAACTCTATGGATGCACCTCCAGGCATAGCCGAGAGCTTCTACTTGTTTATGAATACATGCCTAATGGAACTGTCGCTGATCATCTTCATGGAAGACAGTCGAACTCTGGTTTGCTCACTTGGCCTGTTCGGTTGAGCATTGCTATAGAGACAGCCAGTGCACTTGCATACCTCCACGCTTCAGATGTCATACATCGTGATGTCAAAACCAATAACATTCTCCTAGACAACGACTTCCATGTGAAAGTGGCTGATTTTGGCTTGTCGAGATTGTTCCCAACTGATGTAACTCATGTATCGACTGCTCCTCAAGGGACGCCTGGATATGTTGATCCGGAGTATTATCAATGCTACCAACTGACGAACAAGAGCGACGTTTACAGCTTTGGAGTGGTCTTGATTGAGCTGATATCAGCTTTAGAAGCAGTGGACACCAATAGGCATCGGCATGATATTAATTTGTCCATCATGGCAGTGAAGAAAATCCAAAACCATGCTTTAAATGAGTTGGTTGATCCATTTCTTGGATTTGACAAGGATTTCGGGGTGAGGAAGATGGTAACATCAGTTGCAGAATTAGCTTTCCGGTGTTTGCAACATGAGAGGGAAATGAGGCCTACCATGGAGGAAGTGTTGGAGATCCTGAGGAGAATTGAGAAAGAAAATTACGGAGCAGAAAAGGCAGATGTATTGGATATTCGTGAGGATGATGTTGGTCTAATGAAGCATCCTCCTCCTCCACTCCAACTTTCACCAGATTCTACGAGTGATCAATTTTGAGCAAGCAGTTCTTCAACTACAACACCGCATTCCTCTTGTAGATATATCCTTATCCTTTGTGCTTAAAATATGCTTTTGGACTGACATAGAACTATATATTATGCGGGAATTCATGATTTTCTATCAGAAGGTTAACAGAACTACATTTGTACCAAATCCTCTAAAGCTAAATAAAGCAATGTTGAAAAAGAAAAGGAATAAATCCATCAAGAGAATAAGAACAACATGCTGAAGCAAAATTTCTTCAGGTTGGTTAGGGATGTGAGCTCTCTAAGACTTGTATTATTCCAATACAATGAAACTTTTCCTCTTCGCCTATAGATGTAAGCATAGAAGAGTCACGTAAAACACTATGTAGTAGATGTGTGATTCTTTTTCTTTAAGCTTGTTATGATTATTCTCTTTATCTAATTGTGGGATCGATCCTTAACACTCATCACACTGCAAGAAGTGCTGAAAACATTTTTTTCATGTTTCTGATCTTAATGTTTTAATGATAATGCCATTTATGGCTTCAAACACAGCTTCGAGACAAGAGAATAGGTTGAAGCAGATGGGTGCAGCGTTCTTACATTGAAAGGCTGAAGAAGAAGCCACCAATTGTTGATATATCACTTTCCTGTTAATAAAACGATTTGCATTGACAGGAAACTTGGGTAATCAGTTACTGTCTTTCCTTCCTGTGTATTGAATGCCTTCTTCTGTTTCTTTCATATGATATGCCTAGAAAGTGTCGTATTTATATTTATTATTGTTTGTTTCAAGCCCTTGTCATTGATTTCCTGTAATTCCTTGTATCCCTGGTAGAATGCGATCTTGTTGCCAATATCTTCACAAACCAATGTACTCGTATACTAGGGTTTCTTAATTTCTAAAATTTTATAGCCCTAAATTATAAAGAAAGAAACTAGAATCTCTGAAGTTATAATCCTTGAGTGTAGAGAAAATTGCAGATAAACCTCTGATTTATTTTAAAAACACTTTGTTTCATAAATTATCTTATGAAAAAATAGCTTATAAGATTGTTTACATGTAAGAATAATGTCATAAATAGTAAAATTTTAATTAAATTAAAAGCAGAAATAATTCCAAAAACAATAAGAAAAAAAAAATCTAAAACAGTGAATTTTAAGCCATAAAAAAAAATCCATGTTAATAGTTATATATTATCTCTTTATAATTAGATTTTTAGAATGATCTAATAAAATTTCAGCTTAGTCCAACTATAAGATAAAAACAATATGCTTGGAACACTTGAAAACCTAAAAAAAAAATAAAAAAAAATACAATAATACAATAAAAATTAATTGTGATAATAACAATAAAGATTAATGCTCCATGTCTAAAACATTGTAATTAAGGATACAATGTAAAACCACCACCCGAGGTCTCAGGTTCAGCAATTGATGAACCTAGCAAATGGTTAAACAAGTTTTAAGGGAAAAAAAGAAGATTTATCAAGGAAGAAAAAAAAAAGCAAGAGAAATTTTTAATAATGAACCGAACAAATGTTTGAAGAAGTTTCAAGGGGCAAAGAAGATTTATCACGAAAAAATATCAAGAGAATTATTTATCTAAAAAATACCTTTAATATTGCCTATGTATGATAATAACATTACCATTACAAGATATATAAAAACGCCTAGAAAAAATACCATAGCCGAATCCATATTAGCCAAGGTTTTTCCTTTCTTTTTTGCCTTTGAACTTTTTTTTTATTATTATTATATTTTTCTATACCCAAATTTATGACCAGTTTGTTAAGGAAAGAAAAATTTAACAATTATAGATCAAAGTATAAAATAAAGGGAAATCTCAAGACCAATCTCAAATTTTGTAGAAAAAGTTATGCTTAGTCCCCCACTTTCTTTTTCTTACTCTATAGTCCCTTTAATTTTTACAATTTTAATTTTGATTCAAAAATTTATTTTCTTAATATTTCAATCTTTAAGTTTGAGACAAGAGAGAAGAAAACCCCTTGAAATGGTGAAGAAAAGAGTAAGTTGGTGAATGATCACTTTTCAACGATGAAATTTGATATTATTGGTGTCAACATGTTTTAATTAACAAGATGAGTTTGATGGTGGTGGTTTATATATAT
The DNA here is from genome assembly GCF_005239225.2 of Populus alba. NCBI lineage: Eukaryota > Viridiplantae > Streptophyta > Magnoliopsida > Malpighiales > Salicaceae > Populus > Populus alba. The sequence goes on from NC_133287.1 coordinate 8,958,037, forward strand.
ATATATATGAAAAAATAGATTAGGTTCTTTTAGATTATTTTTTTTAATTTGATTAATTTTTTTCTATCAGCAGCTAACCTTTTTTTATCCATTTCCATCACTTCAAGTATCAAAATGTACTTGAGTATTGTATTCCTTTTTTATTTTAAATTCAAGAGTACAATGGTTATTTGATAAATCCACATCAAAATTTTGACATCACTTGAAGATTTTTTTTTCTTTGATGAAAATACATTATTAATACCAAGAGCTTATACCTAACTCTCAAATGTTAATAAGAGTGAATTTTGTTATCATAATTTACTAATGACTAGAACAGTCAATCGGTTCTGATTGGTCAAATCAATTTCTTATAACAGATTAACCTAGGTAAATTTTTAAAACTGTCTATTTTAGATTTTATCATATGATTTATCAATTCTTCAAAGTATGCATAGTGAAATGTGTAATTTAATTTTAATTATGTTATCGATATAAAGATTTTCATTAAACATTTACAACGGAAACTAATCGAAATCTTTAAAATTATAAAAATGGTTAAAAAGAAGTCAGATAAAGCAAATGATTCAAATTTAAAAAGCAATTAAATCACATCAAGATTTAGAAGTATTAACTAATTCTTTTCTAAAATATTCCATGAGAGTGATGTATGGTATTTTAAGTAATTTTAAATTATATAATAAAAGAAAATAGGAAGAAGAGAATCAATGACTTGAAACTCTTTACGAAGTCTTGGTAAACCATGGAACAGGATGGATGGTACAACGTGGTCCAGGGGTTAACACAGAAAAATGATGCCATTTCCCATTAGCATACTTTTCCTGCTATCCCAAAATTTTCAAATACCTGTCTGTAGGAAATTTCTGCTTCAATTTCCTCTTGACTGACTTAAACAACTTTTCAGTCAACGTACCAGAGCCAACCAACCCATTGCCATAACCCAGTCAGGAGTCATGTACTATCTAACCCCTCTTCCATTAGGCCATTACCACACTACCCTCTTTCCTTGGAGCATTCCACACCCAGAACAACCACCACCATCACCCCCTTCTAATTCCTCCACCAATGCGCCCCCTCGGCACCGCTGCTGCCACCTCCTTCCTTTCCACCCTCTTATTGTTCCTCCACTTAACGGCATCATTTCCTTCGAATGACATGAGCAATCTTTCAAACTGCAACCAAAACTTCTCTTGTGGTGCCCTCACAGACATCACCTACCCTTTCACCGGTGGCCAACGACCACCCCTCTGCGGCCCACAGGAGTTCCAGCTCACATGTAATATTGTTGACTCAGTGACCACCCTCATGGTTAAATCACTGCCTTACCGAGTCACTCGGGTTAACCAAACCAGCCAAACCTTAAGGCTCTCACGTTTAGACTTCTACGATGACCTTCCATGCACCCACCTATCCAGTAGCACCACTTTTGATAACGATATCTTCAGTCTTGGCTCCAACAATAAAAACCTTACTTTGTTTTATGGGTGCAAGAACTTAGGTGGCTTTGTCGAGGAAAAATTTAAGTTCTCATGTCCCGTGCCAGGAGATTCAGAAGAAGAAGGGTTTTTCAAGGTTGGTGATCACTTCCTTCTACGGGCTGGTGTCGGACTAGTTTTCAAGTGCCATTTCTCCGGAGTCGGGCACAACAACTTCAGGCTGAAGGGTCATCTTTACTTGGTGAGGTTTTGAAAGAAGGGTTTGATGTACGTTATAGTGATCCTTACAGTGCTGATTGTCAGAAGTGTTCCAAGCATTCTGGTAGGCAATGTGGGTTTGATGTTAAACCTATTTGCATCTGTAATGATCACCTCTGTCCTGGTAAGTTAAAATCGATATTAATTTTTACCAGCCAAAATCTTCTACGAGTTTGGTAGCTTTCAAGAAATGCTAGGCCTTCTTGTGGTAATTTATATGCAGGTTTTTTTTATATCAAATTACGCCAAGCTTCAATGATTTCAAGAATTAATGCTTGAATTGCTTGGTAAGGGTTAGAAATTAAATTTTTCTTGAAAATATATTAAAATAATTTTATTTTTAAATTAGTATATAAAAACAATTTAAAAATAAAAAAAATTAATTTAAAATAAAAAAAATTAAAAACATTTACTTAAACTACTTATTAGTTATTTATGATGACATTTAATCAACCCACCTTAATATTTTAAAAGACATAAAACCCCATCCATGCGAATCAAACAAATGATCAGAAATAAATAAGATATTCCCTCATGACTTTAGTCTAATGAAACATCAAACTCATGATATATGTGAAGAAACAAATAATATGTTCGAATATATTAGATAATTTTGATTGGACAAAAAGATGCATGGAACCAAAAAAGCATCCATCAACTAACAAATAATCCTCTTTCCACAACAGAATTCACACCTCAACCGCTTTGTAAGAAATAAAACATTTATCATGAACTTGGTCTTGGTCTTGGTCTTGCTACTGTGAAATTATACTTTAGGCATCAGTTTTTTACTGTATAAAAATTTACAGTGAAATGCTGATTTTATCTCTTAATCACAAAGTAACATGTCTTGGATTTAGAGGTATAAAGGTATTTTCCAAATAGCCCCTAGTTTAGCTTTTCCATGTTGGAAAAGGTTTAGAATGGTATTGTCGCAAAGTCACCTGTTTCATATTGGTTAAGGAAAAGATTTATTTCGTTAGATTACAAGTGGAAATCAAATATTACCATTATTGTTGATTTACAAATTAATGAATTTGAGAGAATACTAAGAAAAAAAATTAGATATTAAAATATATAGTCATGAAAAGATAAGGAGATCGAGGAGAGTACTAATTTTTCAGCTTTAGTCTTTCGGTATTAACTTGGAGAAAGTACAAGCACGCTGCTTTTTTCTTTTTTTTTTCCCTCATGCATGGATGTAGATCTTGACATGGAAGTCACGGTGATTTCTAAATTATACTATGGAGATATTGTAAAAAATTACGATGTTCCTGCTTCTAACATTCCAAGACCATAGAAGAGTGCAAGTGTCGTCGAACATCTTTATCAAAAGAAGATGATTCAAGTGTAGTTTTCAGTGTCTCTACTACCACATCAGAACTTCTTTCTGTTATAAAATTTTTAAAAAAATCGAGGCAAATTAGTAGTAATTTTTTTTTATTGACAAAGTCCAACGCTATACACTATGTGTTAGGTAGAAATGTAAAAAGTTAACAAGAACAGGACAAACAATATTCAAGAAAGAATTGTAAAGCTGCCATGGAATGGTTAGCTTAAGTTTACAACAATATAGATTAAGACATTAAGGAGTTCAGAAAATAAAGACATTACCTAATATATCACAATTAATCTCAGAATTAATTCCTGAACTGTATTGAATTTTATGTCTGCTGAGACTGATTCTATTATTTGTTTATTACTAATTAACCACGACATCTTCCATTGGTTGTCGTCATCACCATCATCATGAGTCAGCACATTCCACTTCTTTGTCTTTGGGGTAATTTCATTTTTTTTATTATAGTTGCTGATCACCAATGAAAATTGTAAAATTTTCTTATATCAGAAACTTACTTGATGTTCATGTTACAGGAACAGGATCTTCAAGGTTTGGAAAGGGTCTTAAGATTGCTATAGGTGAATATAATAATAAGAATCCAATATTTTCATTTGATGACGATGACAGCGATAATAATGATGATGATCATTTCCTTTTACAGCTATATCAGCATCTATGGCAGCGATAATTGCTTTTTCTATAATTGCAATTTGTTTCAGTGGAAGAGAAGGCTCATTTAGTGGCAATATAGCAATGACCTTCAAGCTGAAGAATTCACAGAATGTTGACAGGTTTGAAACATTTATGATGGACTATCATTGTCTCGCCCCAAGGCGTTATTCATATTCAGACATTAAGAAAATCACCAACTCATTCACCAATAAACTAGGTGAGGGGGGATTTGGTAATGTATACAAAGGAAAGTTAACGGACGATCGACCTGTGGCCGTAAAAGTCCTGAAAGAATCCAAAGGTGATGGAGAAGAGTTCATGAATGAAGTTGCAAGCATTAGCAGAACTTCCCACGTGAACATAGTTACACTTTTGGGTTTCTGCTATGAGAAGACTAAAAGAGCTTTGATCTACGAATTCATGACCAGGGGTTCTTTAGACAAGTTCATATCTTTTGAAGGAGCCCCAGATACAAATTTTGGTTTACAATGGGAAAGGTTTTATGAAATTGCAGTTGGTATTGCTAGAGGTCTCGAGTACTTACATAGAGGTTGTAACACTCGAATTGTGCATTTTGACATAAAGCCTCACAACATTCTTCTCGATGAAGATTTTTGTCCAAAGATCTCTGATTTTGGTCTGGCAAAGCTATGCAGGAGTAAAGAGAGTAAGGTTTCAATGATAGGCGCAAGAGGGACTGTCGGTTACATAGCACCTGAAGTGTTCTGTAGGAATTTTGGAGGAGTATCTTACAAGTCTGATGTGTATAGCTATGGAATGATGGTTCTAGAAATGGTCGAAGAAAGAAAAAAAATATATATTGGATCTTCGGAAACCAGTGAAATGTATTTCCCTGATTGGTTTTACAAGTATCTTGAACCAGGAGAGATTACATTACTTCATGGGGGTATATCAGAAGAGGAAGAAGAGATTATAAAAAAGATGATTTTAGTAGGTTTGTGGTGCATCCAAACCATTCCATCAGATAGACCATCAATGACAAAGGTGGTAGAGATGTTTGAAGGTAGTCTTCACTCTTTGCAAATTCCACTTAAACCTGTACTTTCTTCACCTAAAAGGTCTGCTCAAGATCACTCTTCCACTATATCATCACTGCCAAGTGTGTCGTCACAAGGGGGTGGAGTGAACAAATTGTCAGTTGATGAAAGTAACTCGTAACTGGAGATTTCAATACTTTGTGTAGCCTGATGAAGATATAAAAAACCTTATTTCATGTCCTTCATCTAAGAGCTGCTTCTAGGCTGAATGGTTCTTTGATATAGCTCATCGGAGGATACTCGTACAGGATTGGTAAGAGACATTATCGTCTCTGTCCATCTCTTTTTTTCACCACTGATGCATACTTCATGTTCAATCTACTGAAAGTGTAGAACATTATGTTCCTGCTTGCATCTTATTGTTTATGATTTCAAAAGTTAGATAATAAGTGAGGTTCAGTTTTATCATGCCTATGGTTAATGTCATATGTCCTGTATTGCAACTTTCTTGGTGGACTTTCATATTTTTCTTACTCTGTTTATTTGAGAAATATATTTCCCGGCTTGGTTTTATAAGCATCTTGAAACAAGAGAGCTAACAAGACCTCAAGAGAGTATGATAGAAGATGAAGAAGAGATTGTAAGGAAGTCCACTATGGGATGAGGAAAATATAAGAAGATGATCTTTGTGGGTTTATGGGGCATTCAAACAAATCCTTCAGATAGAGCATCAACGACAAGATATGTGGATAATGTATGTTAATTGCAAGCACGCAGCACTGATAGGAGACACTATCTTCTATGCCTCTAGTTTTTGTCAATGGTAATATGTGTTAATTATGATTTGTACTTGATGCTCAGAACTGTAGAATTAATCTATCATCCGTCACTATTAAACAAGTTTAAAATTTAAAAGAAAAAATTGCAGGTTAAGCTATATCATCACTTGTTGTTAATTGATATCTTAGGGAGATGATGATTCCTTGTGTCAATTTCATACGCATCTTCACTACCTATCTACTCTGTATTTTGCTAGGGTAAGGGTCTTATTGGATCACTACTGAGCTCCCATAGTCTCTTTCATGTGCTATAAAGCTCTTCCTACTATTTTGGTAAGGTCCAGGAATGCTTCTTTCTTTCATGCTTAAGGCATTTTGACCATTTTAAATGTGGTAGAATATGAAACTACCTGCTCATCAGAGCTTGACTATGAGTTTATTTGAAATGCTTTCAACATTCCATATCACCAATCAACATAACTCATGTTCGTATGTAGGAATCTTAGGAGCACCCTCTTCTTAAAGCTCATATAAGTTTTTCAATGTTTTATGATCCCCTAAGTTCTGAAAATCCCCTCCTTCAGATTTCTGCTAATTGGACTGAAATAATTCTAACCATTAAAAATTAAGGATCAAAATGAAATTTTATACGTAATTCTGGGACATCTATGAGTTTTACCCATCAATTCATTATTATCTTGTGTAATTGAGGAGCTTGTGTATAATTCTTTAAAAAAAAATCAGATAAGAAGGAAATACTTATCAAGATATAGGTTTGATTAAGAAAAAGAGATGTTAATCAAAGAGGTAATTATAGACCAGCAACTAGAATTCCAGAAGTTCTTTCTAGTTATAAGAAGAAGAAGAAAAAAAAAGCAAGTAATGATGGGAAACCAGTGTTTGTGAGTTGTCGTACGTGGATGCGTAGTGTTGAAGGTTGAAGGAGTCACTATTTAGTTATTTAGTTTAGGATTGCTACGAAACCCGGTTACATTGGTTTTATCAGAAATTCAAGGGTAAGTGACTGGTTGTGGTTAGAGAAAGTATTAGCACATTTTATCTAAGGTAAGCTGCTTTGTGTGGTTTTGATGGGTTTTAAAAGTTTTTATGGGTTCCTAACCTACAATCAATTTATGGATTAAGATGAAGGCAAATGCGTTTTCTACCACTCGTTCGTCGTAGTGAAAAATACTTTCAATTAAAATAAATAAATGTTTAGTATAATTTTGAGAATTTTCTAGTTAATTTCTAATATTTAAAATACCAATCTAGTTGTAGGTCCAACATTTATACCAGAATATTTACCATTAATTCTCATGAATTAAATTTTTTTCGGTTATAAAAATATTGATTAAATTCTCATGAATTCAATAAATTGATTTATTAAATCCAAAATGTAAGCAATATATATATATATATATATATATATATGATTATTTTTTGTATGTAAATACTAAAACACCAAGTATTTTATTTTTTAAAGCAAAATATGAGTTTTTATATTTTTTGAGAGACTTCATCATTTGCAAATTAAATAAAGATTGTATTTTTCAAAGAGAGATTTTTTGTTGTTGTTTTTTGTGGAAGGAAAACGATCCATTTAATACCAAAAAAGCACCTCATGTGTAGGTCAAAATTCTAAACATTAAATATGTGAGGGTAAAAAAAGTGGGAATATCAAAATTGATTCAAAAATTGTCTTCCAAACATTAAGAAAATATCACCAACTAATGAAGGATGTATTTGGCAAGACAAAAATAAAATATTTTTTTATCAAAGACTATTTTGACCGCAATATCAATCCAAAACAAATTATTGTTTACCGACTCAAAACCAAACATCCACACATATTTTATTAATGTCACAAACTTATATTCAAATTCCATGCTAATTCAAATAAATTACCATCAATCCAAGCATAAATCATGCATCAATATTTAACATCTTCAAACCCAAACCCAAAAAAGAAAACCTATAATTCAACGCAATTAATCAAGTTATATCGAGATCTAAACACAAATCAAACCATGTTAACAATCTAAATATTATACAAAATAATAAGATTTTTACTCCAAAATTTCACAATTTATCGCAATTTTGTCTAAAAATTGTTTGAGTTCATGAATCAACCTTCCGGGATGATTGGAATGTCCAGGGTATAATTCTATGGACACTAGAAGGCCATTGGGACAATGGCGGCGCATGGATTTATGCACTTCCACTAGAGAAGCGTGAAGTCACTCTCTGGTGACCCGAACAAATATAGACCCACTGGATCGGGTAGATCATCAACCCCCTATTTTTCTTTTTCTTTTTTGCCAACAGTGAGGCAAACAGAGGTCTAAGGAGGGGGATCCAACCACATTAAGCTTTAGCTCCCTTCTCCGCTCTTTTCTCTTTACATGACTGCTTTCCTCTCATTATGTTTAAATTTAGTTTTTCTCTTTATAAGAGTTCTTCTTTCTATTAGTTTTCTCTTCATTATGTTTAAATTTAGTGAGTTTTTTTGTTTGTTTAGATTAATAATGAACTAATTTTCTTATTATAGGGCTAGGATATAATCTTTGAATTCATGACATGAGTTGAATGTTGTTGAATTACATATATTTTCTTGATTTCAATTTGATGATTTTGGTTTTCATCCTTGTAATTTATTGGCTATGAATTGCATATTTAAGGTGTTCAAAGAAGTAACGAAAGTTAAAGTTCAATATCAATTCATGAATTCATCAAACCTTGGTAGTATAGTTTAGAAGTAAATACATATTATTATGACTTATATTCAAGAGTTCCACAAAAATTAATGAATTTATATTAATTTCTATGATAACGAAAGTAGACATAAGATTAATATAGATATAATTGTTATATCTTGAAAAAGGATATCATATACAAAAGGAAATTTAGTCATTGCAATTAGCAAAATATTAGTCCAAGAAAACTATATTTAAACTCATGGAAGGAATTCTTTTGATGAAACCCTACACCTTAGAAACCTTTGTCTTTGATTCTAAATTAAACCAAAAGAAATTTGCATTCCATTATACAAATTTGAAATCTTCTTAAATAATATAGGAAATTGATGAATTAGTACTTAAACCACATCCTTGAGGATACAATACTTGAATTACCCTATTATATATGTCACAATCCATACGTTTATTGTAAAACTCTAGGGACGCATCAAAGTGTAGTGAGAAAGATATTGAATATTCTTGTACTAGATTATGAAGGTTTAATAAGCAGAAATTAGAGTATAACTAATGATTGATGATTTTAAAATTGTTTTGCTTTTAGAATAGCTTGTATATAACATATGTTTGGATTCCCTTGTTAATTTTGCAATGAGACAAGCTATATAGATGTTTTTAAAAAAAACTTGTCGTTTATAAGCGTTACAGTCTCCCTAACAACTAAAACGATCAATCGGTTTAAATTGGTTAAGTCAATCAGTTGACTAATTCTTGCAAAATTCTCATGTATTCATTATTGATAAATATAGATCAACCGATTCATTTGGTTATACCAAATGGTCGACTAGTTCATGTATAATTCTAATTATAAATAGATTAACTTAGGTGAATTCTTGGAATCGTATATCTTAGATTTTATCATATGATTTATCAATTTTTTTAAAGTATGCATGGTGAAGTGTGTGAGTTCATTTTAATCGTGTTATCAAGTAGGATATAAAAATTTATATTGAACACTTAAAATGAATACTAATCTAAGTCTTCATTTGCTTTCTTTTTTGAAAGCTCGATTGATTTCTTCATGAAATCAATCATGCTTGTTTTTATACTCTTGAATAAAAATGTTTAAAGCTTATTCTCACCAAGGCATATTATTAAACTATTTTCATTTTATTGTTATAATTAAAATATATAAAAATATGAATATTTGATTTAAAAGGTCAACAATTAGCTTTTAATGAATATGATGATATTCGTTCAAATTTATGTAACTAATGCTATTTAATTTTTTATTTTTGTTGGATTGAAATGAAGGAGAACTATGGGGAAATCGTTAGTAAAATTTGATTTTTTTTGGTTGGCTTGAAATGATCAAGAATTGTTTAGCAATTAGTTAGAAACATGATTTTAGTGGGCTTCTTAAAATGTAATGATTTTTTTAACAGTAATATTGTGGTTTTTTTCAAGAAAGTTGTCAATAGTAAGATTGTGGTTTTTTTTGTTAATTTTAGTTTTCCACTGCACTTTAATTATTAAAATTATTATAATGTAAATAATGACAAAACTTTGAAGTTGTTAAGGCTCGAGAGGGAAATAATGAGTTTCCCAATTTTTCCTTCCTCTACACTGTCAGTGGACGAGGATATGATCTTTGAAACTAGAAAGACTAAGTTATCATATCGCTAAAACTACAGGGACTAAATTACTATTTATCAGATTATCTTTAACCTGGATATTGTAAAATCACCTCGATTCCCCAAACGGTTTCAAAGCAAGATTGATAAAAGAAAATAGGAAGAGAATCAACGACTTGAAAGTCTTTACGAAGTCTTGGTAAACCATGGAACAGTAAGATTGTGATTTTTTCAAGAAAGTTGTCAATGGTAAAATTATTTTTTTTGTGTTGTTTTTTGTTTTCAATGGCTTTTTAATCATTAAAATTATTATAATGGCAAACATGTAAATAATAACAAAATTTTGTTGATTTTTATTTTTGGTGCCAAAATAAAGAACGTGAAGTGTATTGAAGTTATTAAAGCTCCTGAGGGAAAAGTACTTTACTAGACTTTGAAGAAAAAGTGAAAAAACGAAAAGTAATTATCCTTTTTTCTATATATAAAGCTAATTATTAGTATTTGTGTTCAACCTTATTTCTAATTAAGAAAGATACTAAAACACTAATATAATTCTTAAGAAATAGGTTTGATTTCATTCATTTATAAATTTATCTACCGTAATACCATATATAATATAAGAATTTACTTTCACTATTAAAATTATAAAAATGGTTAAAAAGAAGTCAGATAAAGCAAATAATTCAAATTTAAAAAGCAATTAAATCACATCAAGATTTAGAGTCCGTTTGACTACGCGTTAGAAGTTGCGTTTTTACAAAAACACAAGAAGCAAATGTTTAGTTAACAAAAAACAATGCTTAGTGTGCATGGTCCCACATCCAAATCGCGTGAGAAACGCAGGAAGATGAAAAGCATAAAAATGCTGCTTTCAGGAAATCCAACCATGATACACTGAACAGTGTATCATGCACCTCCACTGTTCACTGAACAGTGGAGGCATGTGTCCACTATTCACTTAGCAGGGGAGGCATACTCCACTGTTCACTGAACAGTGGAGTATGTAAACAGTGCAAGAATTGCACTGTTCACGTGAAATTTTTTTTTTTCAGTGTTAATTTTTTTAACATTTAAAAAAAAAAACATTAGTATAAAGTGAATTTATCACACTATAATATTAATTTTATACCTGATAATATTTTATCTACGTTAAAAAAATTATGAAAACTGTAATTTCTTATCAGATGAATTTTGTACGTAATGGAATTATAAATAGTTTAAATGGAATAATAAAAAATATTTTATATAAAGTATTTTTTATTTCATGATGTAATATGAGTAATTAATTCTACAATATTTAAATTTAAAACCATCAATATTAATATATATTTTTCAAAATTATTTTATAACCTCAATTTTAAAAGCATTTTTAACCAAACACATTAAACTATTTTTTTTTCAACCTCAATTTCAACCACAGTTTTTAACCAAACACCTATTTTTTCAAACCAACCTCAACTAAAAGCATTTTTTATAAAACAACTTTTTCCAAACCACAACTACAACAGCTACCGCAATACCAAACACACTCTTAGAAGTATTAACTAATTCTTTTCTAAAATATTCCATGAGAGTGATGTATGGTATTTTAAGTAATTTTAAATTATATAATAAAAGAAAATAGGAAGAAGAGAATCAATGACTTGAAACTCTTTACGAAGTCTTGGTAAACCATGGAACAGGATGGATGGTACAACGTGGTCCAGGGGTTAACACAGAAAAATGATGCCATTTCCCATTAGCATACTTTTCCTGCTATCCCAAAATTTTCAAATACCTGTCTGTAGGAAATTTCTGCTTCAATTTCCTCTTGACTGACTTAAACAACTTTTCAGTCAACGTACCAGAGCCAACCAACCCATTGCCATAACCCAGTCAGGAGTCATGTACTATCTAACCCGTCTTCCATTAGGCCATTACCACACTACCCTCTTTCCTTGCAGCATTCCACACCCAGAACAACCACCACCATCACCCCCTTCTAATTCCTCCACCAATGCGCCCCCTCGGCACCGCTGTTGCCACCTCCTTCCTTTCCACCCTCTTATTGTTCCTCCACTTAACGGCATCATTTCCTTCGAATGACATGAGTAATCTTTCAAACTGCAACCATAACCTCTCTTGTGGTGCCCTCACAGACATCTCCTACCCTTTCACGGGTGCCCAACGTCCACCCGACTGCGGTCCACAGGAGTTCCAGCTCAAATGTAATATTGTTGACTCAGTGACCACCCTCATGTTTAAATCACTGCCTTACCGAGTCACTCGGGTTAACCAAACCAGCCAAACCTTAAGGCTCTCACGTTCAGACTTCTACGATGACCTTCCATGCACCCACCTATCCAATAGCACCACTTTTGACAACGATATCTTCAGTCTTGGCTCCAACAATGAAAACCTTACTTTGTTTTATGGGTGCAAGAACTTAGGTGACTTTTTCGAGGAAAAATTTAAGTTTTCATTTGTCGAGGACAAATTTAAGTTCTCATGTCCCATGCCAGGAGGTTCAGAAGAAGAAGGGTTTTTCAAGGTTGGTGATCATCCTCCTATGAACAGTACTTGTCACGCTAGTTTTCAAGTGCCATTTCTCCGGAGTCGGGCACAACAACTTCAGGCTGAAGGGTCATCTTTACTTGGTGAGGTTTTGAAAGAAGGGTTTGATGTACGTTATAGTGATCCTTACAGTGCTGATTGTCAGAAGTGTTCCAAGCATTCTGGTAGGCAATGTGGGTTTGATGTTAAACCTATTTGCATCTGTAATGATCACCTCTGTCCTGGTAAGTTAAAATCGATATTAATTTTTACTAGCCAAAATCTTCTACGAGTTTGGTAGCTTTCCAGAATTGCTAGGACTTCTTGTGGTAGTTGATACGAAGGTTTTTTTTTATCAAATTATGCAAAGCTTCAATGATTTCAAGAATTAATGCTTGAATTGCTTGCAAGGCTCACAAGTCCAGCAGCATTATTTACTGGTAGTGAATAATAAATTATAGCATTCATTCAATGTTCATGTTAAGAGGTTCAATGTTCAAAATTATGCTTCTTTGCTTGAGTCTGTGTTCAATTCTATGGGGTTATCATTTGAAATCAACAATATGATCCATTTCTTCTTCATCAGATGTTAAATAATTCTCGTTTAAGCTCTGCTAATTTTTTTTGCAATAATTAATGCTTATTTCTCTAGTAGTTGCGGTCAGTGATAGGAAAAAGTTGCGCTATTCAATTACTCAAAAGGGTTTTCCCCTGCTTTTCTCTGTTTTTGCCCACCAATTTTGCTTGTTTCTCCATGGATAACCTGCATCCTTTACTGTGGCCGTTGTTTAGGCCCATAGCCTGTGTGTCCATAATCTGACTGAATTCCTGAATTAGTTTGTATTTAACAAATAATAATTAAGATAACCACAATCATATTTTAGAAGTTTCTTGCTATCTGGTCTTGCTAACAAGTCCCAAATTTGCTCCAAACTTTTTATTCATGCTGCAACTGATGCTTCTCGCTCTCGTGAATTATGCAGTGAAGTCGTCTAACCGAAAACGACTTATAATAGGTAAAACTCTGCTACATTACTGTATTAAATCAGCACTGAAGAAAAGCTGAGCAGTTTCGTTTTTATCATTTCCAGGCGTCACCTTGGCAAGTGGAGCAGTTCTTGTTATCTTTGTGGGATGCTGGATCTTGGTTGTCAAACAAGTGAAGAAAAGAAAATCTGCGCTAGTGCAAAGCCAAGGCCTTCCAGCAGTTACACCTACTTCAAGCAACGGCCTTGCTACTTCAACTAATTTCTTCCGAGCTACTCCTTCTCTTGCCAACTTGAAGTCTGACCTTGATAAGGGCAGTACCTATCTTGGAGTCAGGGTGTTCAGCTACAACGAACTCGAGGAAGCCACTAATTGTTTTGATTCTTCAAAAGAACTTGGAGATGGAGGGTTTGGCACTGTTTACTATGGTTAGAAGATGAAATTATTTTATTTTGCAGTATAGTAACCTTGCATAAATTAACTTCTTTGCTGACTCCTTTCTAAAGTTTTAACGTAATTCCTTGAATGATCAGGAGTACTCAGGGATGCGCGTGTGGTAGCTGTCAAGCGCCTATATGAGAGCAACATGAGACGTGCTGAGCAGTTTATGAATGAAGTTGAGATCCTGGCTCAATTGCGGCACAAGAACCTGGTGGAACTCTATGGATGCACCTCAAGGCATAGCCGAGAGCTTCTACTTGTTTATGAATACATGCCTAACGGAACTGTCGCTGATCATCTTCATGGAAGACAGTCGAACTCTGGTTTGCTCACTTGGCCTGTTCGGTTGAGCATTGCTATAGAGACAGCCAGTGCACTTGCATACCTCCACGCTTCAGATGTCATACATCGTGATGTTAAAACCAATAACATTCTCCTAGACAACGACTTCCATGTGAAAGTGGCTGATTTTGGCTTGTCGAGATTGTTCCCAACTGATGTAACTCATGTATCGACTGCTCCCCAAGGGACGCCTGGATATCTTGATCCGGAGTATCATCAATGCTACCACCTCACCAACAAGAGCGACGTTTACAGCTATGGTGTGGTCTTGATTGAGCTGATATCAGCTTTAGAAGCAGTGGACATCACTAGGCATAGGCATGATATTAATTTGTCCAACATGGCAGTGAACAAAATCCAAAACCATGCTTTAAATGAGTTGGTTGATCCATTTCTTGGATTCGATAAGGATTTCGTGGTCAGGGAGATGGTATCATCAGTTGCAGAATTAGCTTTCGTGTGTTTGCAACATGAGAGGGAAATGAGGCCAACTATGGAAGAAGTTTTGGAGGTATTAAGAGGAATTGAGAGAGAAAATTATGGAGCAGGGAAAGGAGGTGTTGAATGTTAGGGACGATGATGTTGGCTATTGAAGCATGCTCCTCCCCCGCTTCAACTTTCACCAGACTCCACGACAGATCAATTCTGGGCTAGCAGTTCTTCAACTGTAACACCTCATTCCTACTAGCAGTTGATATTCTCTAATCCTTTTTACTAAGAAATTTTCAAATGTCCTACAAATACCCGATATGACAATGGTTTTGGGGTTTATTAATTATCCTTTCTTTGTATGGTGTTGATTTGTTGTTAATATGCAAAAAATGTGACGAATGCCACTGTAGAGGCTTCTAAGGGAATGCGCATTTTGAATATAGCCGTCTGTTGCTCTTTTGCATGGGGTGAATCATGACTGGCTGCTTTGATTATTATCTAATGTTCAAATGTTTTCAAGTAAATCATCAAGAACAATCTGACCTAGTTCCTGCTAGCTAGGATGGCCGGCTGTTTGGTAGTGTGGTTGCGGGTGAGGTTCACCCGCAACCACACTACCAGGTGTTTGGTTAAAGGAAAAAAACTGTGGTTGCTGGTAGGACCCATTAATTTTGATGGCTGGACCGCAGGTTGTGAGAAGCAGCAAAATGCTGCTTCTCATGCCGACAAGTTATTGTCAACAGTGGAGCATGGCTCCGCTGTTCAATGAACAATGGTGCCATGCTCCACCACGCACTGTTCATTAAGTGAACAGTGCGAGTGAATTTTAATTCATTGCGCACTGTTCACGTTTCCAGGTTGGTTTGTTTTTTTTTTTTTTTTTTTTTTGAAAAACCATGAAAATGAGTTTAAATATTTTTATTGTTTTTTTAAAAATTATAATGACGTAGTATTTGTGAAATTTGATCGCAATTCCAATTATGTTATTGCCTGGTCCGGCCCAGTTAAATAAAATTCAGTTTTTATTTTTATTTTAATTGTGTTCTATTCAAAAATTTAAAAGGAAATCAATTGATGACGTAATAAAAGATTCAATTTTTATTGTTGCGCGTTTAAGAAACCATGAAAAATATAGTCCTTGTTGGATAGATTTCATATGTGATGACATTGCACATAATGTAATAGAATAATAAAAAATATTTGATATCAATATTATTTATTATTATTATAAAATAGGAACAGAATCATACTTCGTGTGCTGTCCGTTATTATTATTATTATTTAATTTTACCTTCATGGATTTTTAACTCTTCGCTGCCAAAGAGAGATTATGACTTTTAACTGTCGAAGAATATCAGAAAACAGACAAGAAGAAGAAAATAAAAGAGAAATAACGTAGAAAAGGAGAGAGAAGAAAAGGGACTCTAGGAAGAAGACTCGTTGCTGTCACTTCTTCGAAGAGTTATTTCTGCAAATAATATATACTTAGCCAATAAATAACAAACATGATTCATTCATTATTATTTAATTCCTAGATTAGATTTAACACTAAATTCGCAGTCCTATTAAAAACAAATTATTATTTTGATGAAAACTATTAAGGGAGGACAAAAGCTACCGTTCATCTCCCTTCCCCTCTACAAAAGACAACCACGACATTATTTATTAATCTGATATACTTTGGACTTGACCAACATTAGATTAGATCATACAAAGTAGCAGCATTACATGCAATTTTCCATGGCCTCGAGCTCTCTTAATCCCATCATCATTAGCCATAGCTGAAACAAAAACACAATTCCATCTCTCACACTCTACTCCTTGGACTCATTCACTGGCATCAATTCCTATATACCGAAACCTCCCCTTCTCCTCCACTTGTCATCACATAACAAACACTACCACCCACCCTTCAAATCCAGATAAACAACGGCATACAATTTAAGAGATTTTTAGATCATATTAAGTATTCTTCTTCTTCTTCAAGAGCGGCAAGCAGGATAAACCCGAAGAAAACCCAGATGGGTCAAATGAATTAGATCTCAAGATTGTATAGAGAGAGAGAGAGAAAGTGGGGTCTTCTTGTTTTTGTTTATTAATGGCGACGCTGCATAAATTCAAGCTACTAGCTACACAATGTGCAGTGACAGCAACACCAACGCAAAGTCCAACAACAAGTCCCGTCTTCCACATCCGCCGCCGGAGGAAGACTCTTCGGATGCTACTTTCAAAGAACTCCGATGTTCGCCGGAGGATTCCACGGCGAGAAGATGAATCGGAAGTAGAGGAAGATCCGTTGCCCGAGAAGAGGGTGAGGAGGAAATTGAAGGATTTGTTTGTGTCCTCGCCGCCTTTTGAGGAGAAGGAGAGGAGGAGTGGTGAGCGTGGTGGCGGTGAGGAGGTGGGGTTGATTAGTGGTGGTGCAGCGGCGGTGAGGAGAGGTGGTGTCGGTGGCGGCGCGTTGAGACCGGTTGCGGCGTCGTTGAGATATAGATTGTTAAGGAGAGCTTGGAGACCTGTATTAGTTACCATCCCTGAGTAGTAAATTGATTCTGAAAATTTGTACGGATAAATGGAATATTTTTGTTTCTTCTATTCTTAAATTTTGTGAAGTATTTATTTTTACTTGAGAAATTATATATATGATGCTTGTACGTAGAAATTGATTCCCAAATAAAATTATCTGTGTGTTTTTTCGAATTTTTTTTTATAAAAAGGATAGTATTAAACATTTCTATAGAAATTTACAAAAATTGATAATTGTAACAATTATTCAAATAATTGGACGTAATTTAGATTTATTCAGGTTGTCAATCTTTCACAAGTGAATTTAAAAAAAAAAAGATTAAGAGAAAATATATTTATAAGTACATTTAAATAATCTATAATATCAAAACTTGGTTGTCTTTCCCTTGCTACCAAACTTGCATGTTTTTTTAAAAAAGAAGCAAAATGTAAGTTTGGTAGCTATGGAAAGACATTTACAGGGCGTATGTTACCATAACCGGCGCATTTTATCACAGAGTGCCAGGAAGAAGACGGCAGGGAGAAGGGTCAAGGGGATGCTTTATGAGAGAAATGAAGATTCTAAAGAATGGATTGATTTGTCAAATAGTTTTTGTATACAAGGTGGGGTAGGAGCATTGAAGATGCTATAGATCATGTAGACAAATTGAAGACAGAGATATGATGGAGTCTAATAATTTTTAGTATAAAGTCTCTCTCAATCGCAGCTTCCATGTGTTGATGATGCTAAGCAAGGGATTGCATTTAATTATATCAAGAAATTGTTCGATGGTGCGAGGGCTATATATGTGCTCGTATACTAGCTCTCAATTATTTGTTGACCCATGATGAAAATATGGATCATACATGCATGGTGGGGGTCCTTATTTAGTGTAAATTTATGCTTGGGGGGTTAAATGATGATGTTTAAACACAAAGTTTAAGCATAATCATGTTTGGAGCTTGAGGGGTAACATGCCCAATTCAAATTTGATGCAATTCAGCTTTTTAAGACCCAACAAGCTTTGTCCATTTTTAGGGTCTTCAGCAGCATAAATATATCTATGTGATTTTCAATAATAGTTTTCTTTTCTTAAAAAAAAAACAAATAGTAGGAAGCAATGCGAAAGTCCTGTTCATTTACGCAATCATGCTATGTTTTAATGTGCTGTGTAAAAAATAATATTATTTTGATAAATTTTTAAATAAAAAGAATTTTAAAAAGCAATTATTATCGTAATACAAAACACCATCAAAGTGTGTTTTTTTTTTTTCTTTTTTAAACAATAAACAATATAAGGCTTAACATAATGCATTTTCGAAGAGCTAGCTCCTGCATGCGGCTGTCCAGCGAGAATAGAGCA
This sequence comes from Populus alba, assembly GCF_005239225.2. Taxonomy (NCBI): domain Eukaryota; kingdom Viridiplantae; phylum Streptophyta; class Magnoliopsida; order Malpighiales; family Salicaceae; genus Populus; species Populus alba. Next base: position 8,976,452 of record NC_133287.1, read on the forward strand.
AAAAACCGGAGCTCAATCCATAGAAGGGGGAGAAAAGAAGACAAGCCTGGACACTCTTGGTTGAAGTTTGAAGTATGTTCATTCTTTTTGGCAACAGCCTCCTGTATTTAAGGCACTTTGGGGACACTAAGGATCCACTTTGCCCCAAAGTGATCATAACAGCTTGCTTCCCTAATCAAGTTGGTTAATGTCTTTGCTTGTTATGCATTCAAATCAAAGGTAATATGATTAAGTTATTTAGGACCAATCCAGCGAGCCCCGGAACTACAAATTAACCATTGTTCCTCTCTTTTTTTCTTTTTTTTTTGGGTGCCGGCAAAGGCCAAATGCTCATACAGCCGGCCTCCAAGCAGCCACAAAACTGGCGGAGGAGAGTTCCAAATAACCTCTTCCACCGGACTTTGAGCTCCGATCGATCTTAGCAAGGTAATAAGCACATGTATTACCTTGCCTGAGAACATGAATAATTAAGTCTGCAATCTACGAGCAAGAAGAGTTCTTATATCCATCCTCTAAGATCACATGACAACAAGGTTGATAGAATTTGGCAGCTTCCAGGATGGCTCTCACCGTCTCTTGGGAATCTATTTCTGCAGTAAATTATCAGTAGGACTTTTTTAAGATCGCCTGCTTCATATTAAAATCCTCTAAACCATTTTGATTGATACTTTTTGTACTTATTTTTCTTTTCATTTTAATATTAACAAAACACTTGAGTGGAGGGTGTGGTTAAATATAGTAGCCACAGTACAAAATATTATTTATTGAAATATTTATTTTTAATTTTACCTTTAAACATCTTAATTTTATTTAGTTTTAATATTAAATTATTTTTAATTTTATCTTTTAATATTAAGTTGTTTGAGAATTGAGCTTTATAATTTTTTTTTAATTTATTTTCTATAAAGTTATCCTGATCTGAATTTAGTTTTTTTTTTTAATTTCAACCCTTGACATTGGATCTGCTTGCGGAGTTTCGTAATTTTTGTATAATTATTTTTTATGAATTTATCTCGATCTCATGGTCTATATCAAGGATTTAACAGGTTAGTTTGTGCTTACCAAGTTTTTTGAGTTTTTTTTTTTATTTTATTATTCAACATTGAATTATATATATATATATATATATATTCTTTCTATAATGTTATCACGATTTTATAACCAGGGTTGGGAATCTAGTAGTTTAACCCGAGTTGACTCAAATAATTTTTTACTTTTTATTAGTTTAATTTTTTTATTCAAATTTATCATTTACTATTGAATTGATCAGGAATTAATTTTTATAGTTTATTTTGATTTTTTTTTATATAGATAGGAATACAACAATCTTATAACTCGGATTATAGATTTAACAAGTTAACTCAAGTCAATATAATATATTGTGGTCTTAATATTTAATAAAAAAAATATTATTTAATAGGTCATCATATCAATAATTAAAAAAATATTCAATATGCATTTTATTTTAAATTTATAATTATATTTTTATTATTATTAAAAAACACCTTAATAATATTTGGATTTTTTTTCACATTAAAAAACATTAATCCAACTCCGAGCACAGAGTTGATGAATAATCTTGTATTTACTACTGGGTGTTTGGATTGAGGATTCATTGTCAAAATTGAGCAACAAAAGTCTCCTTTTTCAGCCACTAAATCACTCCAAAAAAAAAATAACAGAAAAATTTTTTTCACCCTTGCAAATAACATTTCATCACATGAAAAACCATTTTCAAACTCAAAACAAACATATAAGAAATTTGGGTTTTAGCTTATTGATTCAAAATTAAAAATCTTAAAAATTGAAAATTTACGATGATGGCTTGGTTCAAATTGGTATGCATAAACTTGTGGTCGTGCAACCTTTTTTTTTTTTTTTAGATGATGTTGCTATTAATAATGACTAAGATTTTAGTTTATTTGAAAATTATAATTATGGTTGTTTTTTTAAAGTGATTTTCATCTTAAAATGCATTAAAATGATGTTTTTTTTTATGTTTAAAAAATTATTTTTATTATCAATACATCAAAATGATCTGAAAACACCAAAAAATTATTAATTTGAAGTAAAATAAATATTAAAATTTTAATTTTTTTCAAAAACACTTTTGAAACACAAAAATAAATAGGGCTTAGTCGATAGGATCTTAATCAAAAGACCTAATAATTCATGTATTAAATTAAAAGAACAAAAAATTACACAAGATGTCAATCAAGATTAAAACAATTGACAGTTCAAGAGGAAGTTATAAGATTAAACTTTTTAAGACCTGCATATATAAGTATTTAGTTTTGATGTGTCAAAACTATTCCAAAAATACTTAACAAGTCGAAGCAGATTTTGGGTTGGCTTTGTTTATGTTTTTGCGTTACAATCTATACTTAAATTATTTTTTATTTAAAAATATATTAAAATAATTTTTTGAGTGTTTTTTTAATGATTTTATTGATGTCAAAAATAAAAATAAAATCTAAAATAATATTATTTTAATATATTTTTAATTAAAATATACTTTTAAAAAATATTATGTACTATCAATATAACTCTAAGAAATAGCATAATTAAAAAATATTATGTACTATCAATATAATTATTTTTTAATTAAAAAATATTATTCTAAGAAATAGTCAATATTAAACAAGCTTGAAGCATAATTACTCTTTCCAAATTTATGTTATGTTACTATTATTATAATGTTCATCTATATTTTAGTTAGTTAGAACAAGTTGTTAAATTATTTCATATTAACATTGACTATTTCTTAGATTTCTCCCATTGTTTATCTTCTAACTTTAGTGAATAGCATTTTGGTCTCTCTTAACGAACAAAAGAGGTGTTTAATAGTGTGTAAAACTTATCTTTTAAAGTGTTTTTTATTTACAAATATATTAAAATAATATTTTTTTTATTTTTTAAAATTATTTTTGACATTAAAAAATAAATTTAAAGTAAATAAATTTTTTTTAAAAATAGAACACTTTTAAAATAATAATAAAAAAAAAATCAAAGCTTTAAAGCCCACCATTGACAAATCCATAATCTTCTTCCTAGGCAAAGGCTTTGCTAATTTGCAGTTAGTTAAAGTGTTAAACTAAAGCCCAAAAAGAGAAAACAGAAAGCTAATTTGAAGTTCATTATCCCGTCGTGAATAAATTCTCCGGAATGGTAATAAAATCCGTGTGGGATAAAGTGTTAAAATCCAGTTTGTTTTTTATTTTAAAAATATTTTTTAAAAAGAATTAAATTTTTTATTTTAAAAAATAAAAAAATATTATTTTAATATATTTTTAAACAATAAAACATTTTAAAGCAATCCTATAAACACCTCCAATCACTCCAAAACCAAAATTAATTTAAAATAGGGGTAATTTATTTTCGATTCAAATTAGTTTCTTATAAAAAAATAATCAAACTAAATTTACAAAAAAAAAACTGAAATCGATTCAAATTAACAGGTTTGATTTGATTTTTTAGAACAAAAACCGGTTTAAACCAGTTTAACTCATTTTTTTTACAGTTTGGCTCGGTTTTTTTATGATTTTTTTTTGTTTGGGTTCAGTTTGGTTGGCTTATAAAATCAAAACCGAATCGAACCGGTTTGATTTTTTTTTTTTAAATTCTAATATATTTAATTGGGTTTTTTTTCACAGTTTAATTTTTTTAATTTTTTCAATTTAATTATTTTTTTCAGTTTTTTCTCACCACTAATTCAAAGCTCGTATAACTGCATAATAAAAATTTATATACAGTAGTCAAAATACATCAATAATAAGTTAATAGCTTATTAATACGATGGACCTAGACTCTTTCTATAATAATGGTCTACTTTTTCCAGGAGTTGATTGACATGAGAGTTACAGCTTCACCCCTCCAATACGATGGATAGCTTATCTAGTTTGGATTCCATTTAAATTGAAATCTTTGAAAAAAACCATTTGGATTACAGTGATTGATTCACTATGTATTCAGTCATTGGATAATGTAAATAGGATCTTTTTTCCTTTTCTTATTAAGTAACAAAAACTAAATAAATAAAACTATTCTTTTTTAAATCTTAATCATCTGAGGTTTTAACAATAATTATTAATCCCGACACATCTTAATAGATTGACTCGAAAGAATTAAAACTCAACGTGATTTGGATTGAGTTTTAGTTAAATTTGATAAAATTTTAATTAAGTTAAATATATTCAATATAATCAGTTTTTTAATAACATTTAATCATTTTTGAAATAGTCTATATATTTAGGATTATAATTATAGTTGTTTTTTTTTTTAATATTTTTCACTTAAAAATATATTAAAATAATATTTTTTTATATTTTATTATTTTATTTATCAACACATCAAAATAATTTAAAAATATTAATTTAAAATAAAAATATAAAAAAATTATTTCTTAAAAATAATACTTTCAGAACATAAAAATAAACAGCGTCTAATGGAATTTGTGTCACTAGTGGCATCCTCCTCTCTTGTGATGTGGAAATAAATCTCGTCCGAAATCAGAATGATGATGAACATTCCACGACATTAAATTTTACCAAAAAAAATAAATAAAAAATAAACCCTATATTGGCTTAATATATTAAAAAATGTGATAATCACGCGCTTAAGTTTAGCGCGTGAGATTCCTTTTTTCTTCTCTTTAAACTTTAAACGACATGTCCTCTTTTGTCCCCACATTTCCACTGCAAGAAGAGAAAGTCTCAACAGTGTGCTCATAGCCACATATGCCTTGTAAGTACGTCATTACAGGACCCGGGGCGTTATATAAAATTATAAACAGAACAACCCCCGCACAGATTGACACGTAGCAAAACAGAATACACATCAGCTTTTTCCAAGAATTTTTTATTTTATTTTATATTGTTTTAATATTCTAGTGTTAAAAATAAATTAGTGATGGAATCCTAATTGTTTTTTATGGAGACCCTTTTGGCATCTCCAAATTTTATACTTTAATATTTTTATTATTTTTTAAAATATTAATTTTTATAATTAATTTTTTATAAAATTATCACAATCTCAAACAAACATCTTAAAATTCAATTAATATTTAATTTTACAAGCATATATTTTTATTATAATATCATTAAGTAAAAAATGATTAAAAAATAAAGTTGTCATACCAGATGAAGTTCATGATCTGGATTGCAGATTTGATGGGTTAATCCATGAAGCCCAGAGCAACACAATATATCGTTGTCTCAATATTATATATATAAAAAAATGTCATTTCAGCTTTATTTTAAAGCCAAACTATGTTTTTTACATGTCATTCAAGTTGTATTTAGATCCACCAAGTTATTGGATCACATCAGAGTAACTTCTACACATGTTAACTTTAAATCCAAGTTGGGTAAGGAGTTGAATCAAGAGGTTTTAAGATTGATTGCTGTTGATGAAGGCTGGAGAGTAAGTTGTTGTTGAAGACTGAAAAGGAGAGCGTTGTTGAAGACTGAAGAGGAAAACATTGTTGATAAAGAGTGAACAGTCTGAAGATTGAAGAGCGTTGTCGTTGTTGATGAAGAGGAAGCTGTGAGACGTTGATAATAAAAAAAAGGAAGTCGCGAGGTGTGAGTCGATGATTGGCAGGCGTTAAGCCGTGAGTTGTTAATAAAGAAAGAGATTAGATTTAAAGATTTAAAATTTTAGGGATTTAGATTTTGTTTGTTTTCTATGTGTGTGTGTTAGCAGCTGAAAAAACACACAATAATCAATAATTACACTAATATATGTTTTTTGATGAAATCATTAAAATAGTTCTGAAATCGTGTTATTACGCGATATCATTCCATTTTAATAATTTTATCAGATTTCAACCTGATTTCCCTTATTTTTAAGTTTTTTGAACGAATTCACACGTTAAGCATATTTATGTTTTTCCAAGCCAATTCTCAATTTTAACAACCTTGGTCCTATCTATATACTATACTGTGCTTTCATGTACAAAATAAAGCTCCCGTCCCTCCCGTCCTTCCCTTCTTAATAATAAGTCGCCGTCAGGCGACAATTCCAACTGAACCATCCCTCCCTCCCTCCCACTCTCTCACTCTCTCTCTCTCTCTCTCCAACACAACTGAAATCTATAACTCCAAACATTTCCATAAAATCGAAGATTCCTTCTTCCAACTTTATCACCACACTCCCTACACCCTACGCGCCACTCTCCCTCATCTCACGCGCCCCACCACTCTGATAATTTACTAAGATCTGAAGAAGGCTTTTTATTTTATTTTGAATTCAAAGCATCTAATGATAGGGAAGATAGTAACAACATGGGTGGAGTCACTTCAACAATTGCCGCGAAGTTCGCTTTCTTTCCACCAAACCCGCCTTCTTACACGGTGGTAACTGATGAGTCTCTCTCCGCTGTGTCAGGTGGTTTTACTACTAGACTGTGTATACCGGAGGTGCCGAGGAAGGATGAGGTGGATTTTTTTGAAGTTGAGGACTCGGCGTGGAAATGAAATCGTGGCTGTTCATATAAAGCATCCTAGAGCTTCAGCTACTTTGTTATATTCTCATGGAAATGCAGCTGATTTGGGTCAAATGTTTGAGCTTTTTGTTGAATTGAGTAATCGCCTTCGCATTAATCTTATGGGGTTAGATCCTTTCGTTTTGAAGTATTACTTTTCTTTTTTTAATGTTATTATTATTTTGTTTGGTTTAGTTCTTTTAGTTGTATTAATTGACAGTATTGAACTTTATGAGTGTTGGTTTGGTGGGCTGATGCATTTTTTGTGGTATCTTTCTTGGATTTATTGCTTTAGTATAATTAATTCATCAAGCATGTGGGAGAGGCTTTCCATGTGTAGTTTTAGTGTTGATGGAGAAAAGACCTGGTCTTTAATGTCTGTGGTTGAGTTTGATGGGAGACTCTATAGTAGTGAACTTTGTAGTTTGTTTGCACGGGGAAGAAGTAATGTATGCCTCTGGTGAGGGGAACTTCTGTAGAACTGGTTTTGAAAGTGAACTCTAATGGTGGAAAGAGAGGTTTAGTTGTGGTTTCCCCCCCTACAAGTCTGCAATTACCATTTTGAATATTATCCATTTATTAGGACTTGAGAGAGTCTGTTGAAGATTACATATGAATTTTAGTGTGGACGGAAGTTTACTAAGTTAAGGTTGGGGCAATTGCAAATCCTGATGTGAATTGGATTAGTCTTTCATTTAGATACACCTTTTTCTGTCTTCTCTGGAATCTATTGATACAAAATTACTGCTCTTCCTAGCATATCTGAAACAGAATGACTTTCATGGCAATAAGAATGGTCTTTAAAGGTAGATTTTGGGTTTTTAACTTGGCATGGTTTAAATCTCAGAAGTACCATTGGAATGGTTTTTACCTTTTAGGATAGGCCTTATGGAAGCAATGCAGAAGATATGGTATTTACTTTCCAGCACTACCTCATATCATGTGTACTTGTTCTCGTTGTAATATAATGGAGAAATATAGGCATATAAGAACCTAATAGTTGTCTTAAAAAACCAGAAAGAATGCAAAAAAAGAAAAACAAAATGATTAATATTCATATTCTTGAAAAATTTTGTTGCTTTTTCTACTTCTTGGTGTTTTTTTTTTTTTTATTATTGCTGTAGTTTGCTTCAGGGTTGATTTCTAATCTTGTATTACTGTTTCATTTTCCCAGATATGATTACTCAGGCTATGGGCAATCAAGCGGAAAGGTTTAACCAGCTTTCCCTATTCCTTGTTTCTAATGATCGGAAGAAAATTTTTATGCCTGCTCTTAACTTTAGCAATTTTACATGCCCTTTGACATCTATTTCTGATGCATGCTTAGATATCCTCGTTGTTAAGTTTGCCTTGTTGGTATAATTATATCTTTGTTTCAGAGCATAGATATTCAAATTCAGAAAATGAAACATAAGTTCTCCTTATGCATTTTGATTTGCATATTTTTCATGCTGCTTCCATAAAAGCAAGAATTTTATGGCAGTATAGATGTGTATCAAATGCAACCATCGTATAACTTAAGTTTCTCAAAAATTTAGCATTGTTTGTTTTGTAATATATGGCATTGCTCTCAACATTTGTCACTTTTCATTTGAAACAGCCAACTGAATGTAATACATATGCGGACATAGACGCGGCATATAAATGCCTCAAGGAGCAGTATGGGGTTAAAGATGATCAACTAATATTGTATGGTCAGTCTGTTGGTAGTGGTCCACAGTTGATCTTTCTTCACGTTTACCAAATTTGAGAGGTGTGGTTCTGCATAGCCCAATATTGTCTGGGATGAGGGTATTGTACCCAGTCAAAAGGACTTACTGGTTCGACATTTACAAGGTAATTTTTGGGGTGTTGATCCCATTAAACATCTGTTTGATTCTCTGTGCGAGCACTTATGTTACTTTCTCTTTTCAGAACATTGACAAAATTGGTATGGTGACCTGTCCTGTTCTCGTAATTCATGTAAGTATTATTTCCCCTCTTCAATTTTTTCTCTTTTTTTGAGTTGTTTATAATCTCTCTTTGGGACATAATTTTATGCATTGCATGAGTTGGCAACTAGTGTGAAGAAGCAGGTCTTTTGGTTTTGATGTTGTTCTTGTGCTAGATTACAAAATTTTAGACCATCATTGAAAAAATTTAGTAGCTGCAAAACCTTCAAAGATATGAAAAAAGGAAATTTTTTAGTTTCACGGGTTTAACAAAAGCTTTCAACAGGATTCAACTCTGGTTGCAGTCATAACTCATAAAACCAAAATTCTAGCATTCCAGAAAAAAATTGAAGGAAAATATTTTCTTAAATAGCCATCATGAGCCTGTATTCAGTGTCAACATAAATCAATTTGGTCCTTAACAAATGGCATTTCATGTGGCATTTATTGTCTGATGTAATTAATAAAAAAAGGCAAAGACAAAGTAAAATAACAGAACGAGGGTCTCTTTAAACCTCAATTTTCAATTCATCATGTGCTAAGGGTGTAAAGGTGGTCCAATTAGCATCTATGGATATGTAGTTTGCAATAAACTACTTCGGCTTTTGGGTAAATCATGTCCTTGCTTAAACTAGATAGTGTTGTATAGACAAGTCCAACATAGATTTTATTGTTGCTTCTATCAGTCAGAAAGAACAAAACAAAAGGTTGATATTTGCTGACCCCCCATTCAATAGCTTAAATTTTCTCTTTAACGTTCATTTTTGCAGTTATTTGTATGTACATTCCATTGTTCTGACATAGTTTGTAGTCAGAGAGATTTTATGTCTCATCACCACAAAATTATGTTTATGGAAGTTGGAGATAAAATCATTATGCCAAATGTTTTTATGGATATAAGAGATTTTTATTTATTTATTTTGCAAATTCAGGGACATCAGATGAAGTTGTTGATTGCTCTCATGGGAAACAACTTTGGGAGCTTTGCAAAGAGAAATACGAACCATTGTGGATCAATGGAGGCGGGCATTGCAATCTTGAGCTATATCCAGAATTTATCAAACATCTGAAGAAGTTTGTTTTGACCATAGGCAAATTAAAAACAGCTACAAATGGTTCTAAGAAAACAACAGAGTCTGAAAATCAGAACAAACAATCTGAGAGTGGAAGCTCAGACACTTTTGAATTGGGTGACCTTCCTGTAATCTCTAGAAATAGTTTAGATAGTAGGCTTGAGAAGTCAAAGAAGCCAAATAAACCTGAAAAGTCTCGGATGAGCACTGATCGTGTTGATAGATTTAGAAGAAGAAAAGGATTGGTCTGGTGATTATTTATACCAAGGGCTTCTTAAATAAAATGCATGCATTAGTTGACTCGAGAAGGTAATTTATTTTTCACTTCATCTTTTGTAATGTGCATTGAGTCTGGTGTACAAATTATTAGATTGAGTGTAATTTTCCACATAAATATTACATCTGTATGTATGCTTAGAGCATGAGTCAAATTAAGCGAAATCTTGTATTTCAACTCTGCTGTGGAATCAGCTGTTGTTCATTTGAAGATGAAAATGATGTGTTCCCAATGATCACGTGTTGCAATTTTTCCATTTGAACCTAGTTTTTGGTACTCTTTGGATTTGAGGAAACTGGTATATGCCAATGGTAACTCGAGTAAAAAATGCTCGTCTGGTGCTGACCATTTTCTTTCTTGTTTATGATTAACTTTGGTTGGGAAATGGAAAGCTTCTAACTTTCTGGCCTGGCAGTCGATACAATTAGAGTAGCTTTGAGGGTATATCCCATCTGCTGGTAAAGCGCACACCTCTGCGAGTTGACGAAAGAAGTGATAAATCTTTATATTTTCTTCCCGCCATCAGCATGAAGCTTCTTACTCTGTACTCAGTCATTTTAGCGAGTGGGATTTGAGAACGTGGTTTGTACTAAAAAAAGAATCATGCCCAATTTGCTCCAACACCTGCAGATTGTCACCTAAACAATCTTCTAAACCTTAAATTTAAGGTTCAAAGTTTTCTTACTTAAGGTAGTATTTAAATTTAAGGTTCAAAGTTTTCTTATTTAAGGTAGTCATAAGAGAAACCTAAACAAGTGATGACGACCACAGTGAGTGCCATATATTTTTTTCTTTGAAATAATGGCATCAAAAAGATCAAAATTACTAGAAAACCTAAAACAAAAAGTTTTGGTAGAAGTCTATGCTGAAAAAGGAAATAGAAAGTCAATCTTTCAAAAGGCAGGGAAAGGAAATTAAGAGGAAGAACACAAATTTATGAGTAATGAAGAGAGATATATAATATTTCAAGCATAGGGTGGAAGAAGCTAATAAAAATGAGGAAAAATATAAACTAAAAATGAAAATGATTGAGGATCATTACAATGCCGTCATGACAATGAATAAGAGATTAACTCATGTAATTTTAGAGTCAAATGTCAAGAGAAAGACAATGTTGAGAGAAGTTTACAACATGAGATAGGAAAGTTGCGAAACTTAAGTAGAGAATTGATACGATCTAGAAAAGATTAAATTCAGATTTTTATATAAAATGTGTAACTATCCAGTTTTATGATAACAATCATAATTCTCAATCCTAATAGACAGAATATGAAGTTTGAGCAATTTATGATATGTTTGATATACTGACGCAAAAAAAATATGAATCAGACGTGATTAAACCTGAAATTGAAAACCAAAGCAAACAATATCCAATCGACCCCAAACTTAATATGTGATGCGATTAGGGCCCCAATAATAAGTGTATCAAATTTGAGCTAATTCCGAGTTGATTTGGTCCAATTCCGAGAATAAGAATCCTATAAAGGAATGATCGAAGCTATATAAGATGTCAATTCAAAATTGGATGCTAGCATAAGGAAGGGAAATGATAAAGTAATTTCTGAGTTTAATTATACCATTATAGAAACAATTAATAAGATTTCTAAATAAGTGGCATATGAAGTACACTTAGATGAGAAAGTAGAAAAGGAATCAAACTTTAGAAAAACTGATCCTAGAAAAAATAAGAAAGAGCCAAGTTGGTCGAAACAATACAATGTAAGGAATAACCATTTTTTTGAACCAATAATAAATCAAGGAAGGACTTTAGTGACAAAAGAAGTGGGAATTAGTTTAAAAGCTAAGTTTACTAATTATGAGAGTTAACCTTCGAGAGATGTTGGTAAAATAATAATCCTAAGTAACCTAGATCCAAAATACATTCTAGGAATAATGAAACAAGCCTACAAACCAAGGGTTTAACAAGTTTATAGGCCAATGTATAGAAGACCATATCTATATTGTAATGCCCTAAACTTTTCATGCAATTATTTTCTTTCCAAATATCGTTTATGTGAAATTTAGGGGTATTGTTACATACAAACACACATGTGGTAATGTTACTTACATAACAATGAAAAATTTACAATCTTTTTCCGTTAATGAAATGACCATGAAAGTTTGAATTTGTGAAATCAAGGTTGTAGTAATGGGAAAAAAAAACATATGAGTATCATATTGAAACATAGAAAATAGAGCAAACATATCCTCTTTCAAACCACTAATATTTTTATTACAACTCTAGTACTGAACACAATGTCATTAATCTCTTTTTTTTTCTAGCATTTTTAAATTTGTATTGAATTTTGATTTGCTACTTTCTCTTCAACAACTAATAAACTACCATTTCTTTTATTATAACTCACCACCATGGACACCTTAAAATCTTGTTAGATATGTATTGAATAATTCTTTTCAGATAATCATAAATCATGTTTTAAATTAGCCAATACATTATCTCATTTTAAAAAACAACAACTCATGTTTTTAATGAAACATGTTAATTTATTTCCATACTCTTAACTTAAGATTTATATCAATTTTGTATTCATTAATCCATTCTATTTTGATAATCATATCTAGTGCTTCAATCCGGTTAGGGATTCATTAATCTCATACCATACCTATAACTTATGTTTTAATTTGATTATAGATCCATTGATCCCATCATAGCGTGTTTGGGAGTGTGGTTATGGTTGTTTTTTCAAAGTACTTTTCACTCAGAAAAGTATGTCAATAATTTTTTTTTATTTTTTAAAAATTATTTTTTGAGATAAGCACATTCAAAACATATTAATTTAAAGTAAAATTTTTTTTTCAATTTCTTTCAAAAATACTTTTAAAACGTAGTGCCAAATGCATGATTGTTTATTCATAATGCATACTTTACATCAACTATAACTTCATTGATTTATTCTCATAATCTTAGCTTACGGTTTACGTCAACCATGATTGTTTATTCATTTTAATGATCATCATTTTGTGCCTTAAGTTGTTGTACATTCATAGATTTATTTTAATAAGCACTGATTGGAATTTACATGGTCTATATTCACTGACCCATTTCATTGTTTAAGACCTATATGTTACCTGCACTAGACAATCATTAATTTATCTCAACACTTATAACATGCGCTGTACATCAACCATGTACTCATCAATTCAATGCGATAATTTTGGTTTATGTTTTAAATCATCCATATTCATCAATTCTTCTCATTACTTGCAGCTCGTGCCTTTGAACACTTTCTAGACATTGCCATCATGACATACATAAGTTTAAATTGAAAGTCACTACCATAATGCAATTTTCTAATCATGGCTTTTCATTCCCCATTCCAAATAATAAAAGAGTTCTAAATGAAATACAAAAATATTTCAAATCTTGAACAATAGTTTTTGGGAATTATCAAAAGGTCTTCTCGATCTTTGATTGCTATAAAATTTTAACCCTATAGAAACAAGGTCTTAGGAATCTTCTATCAATTTTTCAGTAAAATCCATTAACATTAAGTTGCATGTTCAGAAAAAATCTCTACATCATTTTAGAGGGACTCTTTCCATAATTAAGGGGATTCTAACCTATGAAACTCTGCACGGAATAGGAGAACTATAGTTGGAAAATGAAAGGATTATAGTTTTTATATTTTAGATCATCTTGTAATAAAACTAGATAACCTTTAAGATTGAGGTTTTATTCCAAAATCCAAATTGCTTTAGGATCAATACCAAGACAAAATTAACGGAGCAAGATTGTTTTCATTGTAGACCAAGTTGCATATTTGGTAAGCATTTTAGTATCTTTTAGTTCTATAAATAAGTGGACTTTTAGTATCTTATTGCAAAGTGCGTCATGGCTCGTGCGCGCGGCGTTGAGAAAGACAATGTTTGCCTTTTGAGAGTGTGGTGAAAAGAGAGTTTGGGGATAATCATAAGATTATGATTATAAGGTTCCGGAGTCGCCACCTAATATTATAATTATCATAATATTATAATTATCAGGAAACCTTTGGTCAGCGAGAGTCTGAGTAAGAGACTGGTTGTGTAAGTAGAAGATGCATCGCCCCTAGTACACCCTACCTAAGGTAAGTTGCATTGTTATTTGATTGTTATTCTAAGTCGCATTTCTGTCCATTGGTCTTAGTTAAGGTTCAAGGTAAATCTCCTTTCATAAGATATTTTGGCTAAACCCTAATAAATAATTATAAACTGGTTATGATATCTATTTTTTATTTTTAAATTATGATAAAAATGACTCTCTTTTTAAAAGGTATGCATGAAAAACTTTTAGGATTGGACATATGCGCGAAAACAAAACTTTTTTTTTTAAAATGAATTTTATTTAAAAAAATTTTGATTTATTTTTTATTTTCTTGAAGTTTCGGAGGAAACTAAATATTTTTAATACCAACATCTGTATCTCACAGTGTAAATATACAACCCGATATCATCCAAAACTATTGAAATCATGCGGGGAGACCATAAATATTTTTAAAATACCATTTGAAAAATTTGAAGTTTTTTTTTTATATATTTTTTATATTATTTTTATTATTAAATATATAAGGTTGGACCCTACCCAGCCATCCGGACTAGGCTAGGACAGGTCTAGCCCGACTTAGTCAGATTGGGCTGACTGTCGGCTCACTATCCTTCCCGCTTCTTTTGTTTTTTTGGGTTGTGTTGGACCCGACCAAGTGTATGGGCTGAGTTAACACGGGTCCAACCCATCTTATAAGTTAATTAATTTTTCTCCTATATGCAGAACGAATTTAAGTTAATTTTCGTTTTGTATGAAGGGCTGATGCTAGCAGGGAAAAAAGGAAGGAAAATAAGAGAGAAGGGGATTACCTTGCGTGGAAGGAGAGGTCAGTTGGTCCTGCTATCAATTGATGGTAGAGCTATATATGGGTAGAGACGCCAACGACTGGTGGTAGAGCTAGTTGTTGGAAGAAAGTCTGTGGTGGAGAGGAAGGAGTTTGTAGTGGCCACTATTGATGTTAGGTGGTGGTGGCTGGTGGTCGTGCCGGCGGCTCTAGGTTAGTGTTAAGATTGTAATGGCTGAGGACACATCAAAGAAAAAGGCGAAGTGGCTGAGATCACTACAAAGAGAATAAAATTGCAGAAAAAATGGATAAGAGATGATTTTTTGCCAACTTGTCATATTGATTTCTTGGTGCTCATTGACTAGAATCCACCCTTATTTATAGAGGGTGGAAGAGGAATATTTTGTCTCTTTTGGGGACAAATCTTGGCATTTGATTCAAATCGGGAGGATCCCAATCATTGGCTCAAAGTGACCATCATAAACTATCAAATTTGATAGTTAAAGGCTGCCTAAGTTGGTCTTTTTGGGTCAACACCATGGCTGTTGTGGTGTCAATCGGCCAAAAAGGACCATATCGAGGTGTAGTCAAATGTTAGACCATCATTTTCGTGCAAGTTTTGTAAAATTTAATGGAGAGATGAAGCATTAAATACCCCTAAAAAGTAGCTCCCCTCAGTAGTCTTTTCAGGAAAAAATGATGATGAAGATTAACTTCACCAAGACAATGTTGTTTTGGTAAAGTTCAATTTAATCTCTTGATTTATGATTTCTCTCAATTACACCTCTGATTAGCTTCAAACAATATAAAATTCCCAACCAACCAAAATAATCAACGATAAACTTGAAAATTAAAAAAAAGTGATTTCAAAAATATAAATTTGAAAATAAAGAGAACCAAATTTGACACACAAAGAAAATAAAATTAAATCATAATGGATAAAATTGAATAACAATTTCAATTAAATAAAGGATAAGAACAACTAAAAATAACAATCAAAAGAATGAGAATCATATCTAATATAAAAATTAAATGTCAAGGGATTATATTGAAAGGCAAAATAATTCAATAAAGGATTTAAAACTAAATACATCACAATTAAAATAATGAAGATCAAATCTAATATAAAAGTCAAGTGTAAAGAAATGAAATTGAAAAGAAAATTAACTCAATAAATTATTGAAGACCAAATACATTGCAATTAAAAAAATAAGAACAAAATCTAATTTAAAAATCAAGTGTCAATGGATGAAGTTGAAAACAAAATTAACTCAATAAATGATTCAAAACCAAATGCATTGCAATCAAAAGAATAAGGACATAATTTAACATAACAAATAAATAGCCAGACTTTTTTTGTTTTTTTTTTTTTTTGCAATGATTAACATGTTTTTTCTAGAAGGAGAGGACAGAGTAAAGGAGGAAAAAAACTTATGGTCGAGGCTCCTTGCGTGCCAGATGTCCTAAAAGGCTGTGTTTGGTGTTGTTTTTATGATGCATACTCTACCCGAAAGGCGTGTGCGATGCCCATTTGCTGGAACATGCCCAGCACATGCTAGCTACTTTTGAATTAAAATAATAATTTATATATATTAAAAGACTCAATTACCCTGAGCACACATGAGAATTACAAAGAAAAATATAGCAAAATATCTGAAGTGCCCTTGCTTCCATAGTTAAGGAAGATTATTTTTTGGGGTATTTAAGTAATTAAGTTGTACAAAAAAGATGAAAAACCCGAAACGCCCTTGAACTAAGGAGAAAAAAAAAACTTTTAAGGGTCATTTAATAATTACACTATAAACACAAAAACAGAATAATCAATTAACACCTTTGTTTAATTTAATTACTAATATGTCTCATTAGAAATACCTTCCTTCCCCTGTACTCAAGCCTGCTCACCAAGCATAAAATCAGACATTCACCATGCGATTCAACAGTATGATCTCTTTAAGAATAGAGTATAATAATTAAAAACAAAAAATGACGTTTCTTTATAACAAAGCAAAATACAGGACAGAATTCCATACGTGGCATGGCAACTGGATAAGGATGCTGTGTTGTGGAGATGGGCAGTCCAAGTCTATAAAGCATTTCGGTTGTGATGCATTGGTTTATCCAGACCATATAGAATTATTGTATTTGAAGCGCATGCATGCATGCCCACGGCACCACTGTTGGTTGCCCTTTAACGACAGATCTGCCATGAAAGACAAACACCCCTAGATTTTTGGATATCGCTTGTTGCTTGCTTCAAGAAAAAGAAAACTAGCTTGGTTCCAAAGACTAACTATTTTGTGGCCACCAAACAGCAGCATCATACAGAGCCGCGTTAACAAGGACACACTATAGAGCTTGTGGCTAAATTGCAAGTTAAGCAAGCAGAAAACATCCTTGAGCTCTCAAACATTGTCCCCATTTGAGCCCACAGAAACAACAAATCATAAAAAAGAAAAAATAAATATATGCAAAGGCCACATGCAGTCCAACCAAAACGCAAGTGTACCCAGCAAAGTACAGGGAATTGCACGAGCAGCTTTGCGAAGACAAGCAAGGGCGTCACCGCACCTTCTGCGCTCTCTGGCAGGAATCATCCTCTGGGTCACGAAGGGTTCCCAGCATCCAATCCATCCATATAGTATAATGGCCGTAATTGTGCTTGTATGTGGTATGGTGAATGGTGTGGTACCCAGCACCCATCACGGGCCATAGGTTGGCATGGATGCAATCATGGATGTTTGCTGTCCATATAGCCTCGATGAATAAGAGGGCTACGTGCGATCTAAAATGGGTTGGAACAAGAAACAGAGCTATAACATGTGGTAAAGCTTGTAGAATCCCGTCAATTGGGTGAAATGCCAAACCTGAAATAGGCCAATAACTTCCAATAAGTGATCCTTGTAAAGGTAAACAATTAAAGATGACTTGGTTCAAAAAGCAATGCCTAAATGCAAAGGTCAGAGTTTAACGAGTTTTTGACAATTTTTTCACTGAATTCCTCAAAAGCACCACATTGAATTCTAAAATTCAGAAATACCAAGTCACGGAACGTGCAAGAAAAAAACCCACTAAGTAAGCGAATGTGTAAGATAAAAGTCCCATAAACGTAGTGTCTTCCTCTAATGTAGAGGCCACCTGATGTTGCTGCAATTATCAACGAAGTTTCTTCAAATTCATCAATAGTTCCGCAGCCTTACACTCTTCTATTGGTGGGTGGCTTCTACATTTAAACTGCTGTTTTGGAACTTACATCCAACATTCATTAACTAAATCATACAATGTGGATTCGTGTCCCACACATTGAGTGACTTGGTCAAACAAGGTGAGCTTTGTTGGGATCTGGTATTAACAAATTCTGGAATTCAGTGTGGTGTTTTTGTGAAATTTGCCACAGATTAAGTGCATTTCAAAACGTGAATAGAGCAAAAGAAAAAAAGGTAAGCAGTCAACATTAGCAGAAAACAAACTTGTATTATAAGCTAATCCAGTTCTCTTAGTAATTTGATAAACTTTCAAGATTTTCAGCCAAGAAGCTACAACAATTTTCACTGCAAATGCTACAATGCCCTTCCCTGTATGCCTTTCCCAAAAACACTGCACTTCATCCACAATTTTTTTCACTTATTCTGCAATTATTACACAAGTCATACCGAATATGTCCACATAGTTGGTACCAATGGACCATATCAGGTCACCTTCTGGCCAGATATGGATTGCTTATTGTCAAAATTCAGCAACAAAGAAGGCAGTTCTATAACAATCACCTTTCTTCTTATTTTTATCTTGTAACAAAGTAATGTGACAGTAATTTGCAAGGGAAGGCATTCCTTCGTTGTCACTACCAAATTTCAACAGTGACAAATGATATCCAGAACAAAGTTCACCGGCTGTCCCTCAGATCTGGTCAAGGTCTTATCGGCTATGCCATGTTTGGTAACACTTGTAAACTGGCAAGGAACCACTTGGGAAATGACATGAGATATTGCACGAGGAGGTCAGATTTGGGTAAAGGAATTTTAAGGCATTGTAGAATTTGCCTAATAACAAATTAAAAATAATAAGCCTGAGACCACTGAGTCCAGTCTTTCACAATCACCAATTGATGGTCTACCACTTTATGGTAAAAGACAACTTCCACAATTATATATAGTGTACATTCTACGTGGAAAGCAAGGCCTGATGACTATATTTCCCTGCCATCAGCAGGCTTCTTAATCAAAATGGAGCCAAAAGTTTATATTTGTTGCACTAATAATGCTATAAATGCTCAACTGACTAATCACAACATAAACAACGAACATAATAGAGTTGGATTAAGAACATACCAGCAAATGGAGATAGAGTGTTCTGTTTGTTGTAGATATGATGGGTTGCATGAAGATACTTGTATAGAGGTTTTATATCATGCAATTCTCTGTGCATCCAGTAAATCCCAAACTCCACAATAACAAGATATATAAGAAAATATATGATGTAGGCAAACCAACCAATTTCAGATATGCTAGAGAAACACTTTGTCCAGCCATTTTCAATCATGTACTCAGAAACTGTTGGAAGAAGAGTGTAACATGGCATAGCCTTCATAGCAACATATATTTGTAAGAGCATGGCTCTGTTTGAAGGTATGGTATCTGCAAGAGATCAAAAAAAGGTGTAATCTTAGGCCTGACAAGTAAACTGGCAAATCACCATCTCAAGTGAATGATACTAGAGTCTAGATGAAATTCAAACACTACCTTACATAAGAAAACTCCACCAATAAATCAATCAGCAACTTTTAAAAGTCATGCTTGATGATTGAAATGGTGGAGCAATCTTATTAAATAGGCATATACGCATGCTGTGAGAAAATAAGAAAAAAAGTTGTAATTTCTCAGCAAATAGGAACAGAGAAAAAAAAAATCATAAATGCGGTAACTTCTCTACACATCATAACTTCTGTTGTCATAATCATGAAGTAATGTTATGTTACATGGCATTCGGGCTTCAGGACATCACTTGGCTTTTTGAAACTCGAAAAAAAAAACATTAAAAAAAGGAAGTAATTGCTGTGGATATCACTTGCAGAAAAAGAGAACGCATTCTACATATTTCCAAGAGAGTTGAAAGTGGTAAGCATGGGGGGCGAGAAAAAGGTATATCATGTTATTGTAGTTACAAAAGCAATGTAAGTAAGAAATTGACATAAAGGAAGAGAATTCTCAAATTCAATGAATACAGATCTGGAGGTGGGAAAAAAGGAAGAAAATCCAAAGTAGCACAGAAAATCAATAATTAGAAAGAAGAATGGCATTAACCAGCTCAGATATAGACATTAACTCATAATTGTGAGCCAGTCAAAATCCAGATAAAAAGTTTAGAATGAGAATAAATGATGCCAGAATCAAACTGGACTGCAAAGCAGATGCTATACATAAGCACGTATGCGAATATTGATGTCATGAATATGGACCGTAAGCAGACAAAAGATTCAAACTTTACAACTAGACATGCACTTGAGAGTTGACAAAATGAACACTAACAGAATGAATGGTTCAATTAAACACCAACACATCAGAGCTGCCAGCCACAAATCTATCATCTCATATTCAACATGAAAGACTTCAGAAGTAAAAATAGAAAGAAAAATCCAGAAAGAAAAAAAAATGAAAAATGAAAAGGAAAGACCCAGATTGAAAATCAATAACTAGATCAATCTCATTACGCATTAACATCACAAAAGAAGAGTTTTTGAATCATTTCTGTTAATCAACAAGAAACACTAAACAAACAAACTCAGATTTCAAATTAACATCTATACTAGATCAAAGTACAAAAAAACATAAACAAAAAAAAAAAAAACTGGAGAAAAAGTTATGAACCCAAAAGTCAACCAAAAAAAACCCAGATTAAAAAATTCAAGAACCGAACAGAACCAATCTCAAATCAAGAAAAACATAATTAAAAAAAATGTGTTCTACCTTTAGGGACATAAACGTTGCGTTTCAAGTAATAAATATAGAAGCACCAGAGGAAACCAGAGATGAAGTAAAGGAGAGTTCCAGCAATGTAGTTACGAAGCCAAGTCTGCAAGAAATGAGGCAGAGTGACCCACCAACTGGACGGTAACAAATGACCCAAAACAATGCTGTTGAACATTGATGTATCGACCAAGAATTCCTGCAAGTACTTGTCTCCCTCCATTGTTATTGTCTTTCTGATTCTTGGTCTTTCAGATTCACCGACGACACGACGCCAGCGACGATATCATAAAGAGAGAGAGAGAGAGAGAGGTACGGAGATTGAGGTGTAATTCGGTGGGCTAGAGATATTTAGCAGTCTGATAAAACAAGGAACTAAAACTGTATGGTGTTGTGTGGTGTTGTAAACTTGTACTTTAGACTTCGGAGTCAGGAAGCATAGTATTTTATCTGTCGTATATGCACCTCTTTTTTATATTTATTTATTTATTTATTTAGATTTGTGTGGTGAAGTGGTGATCCATCGTATTTGCTGCTGCCTCTTTTTTTTTTTTTTTTCCTTTCGATTCATGGTTATTACCAACACCTCTAGGGTAAAATCTCGCTTTCTGGATTTATTTTAATTTATAAGTAAATTTGAATTGGATTAATAATTTATAATAATTTTGTATTAAAGTAAAATAATAATTAAATTTAATTATATTATATTATTTAAAATACATATATAAATGAATTGAATTATTAATCTTAACTATTTTGCCTTTAATTTAGAAAACATTAGATGATTGATCAGTGTCATATTACGGGTTAAGTTAAATTTTTCTTGAACGTAAAAAAAAAAAAAAAATATTTAAATGTTCAGTTAATGTTTTTTTTATATTAAAAAAATAACCTAACTCGCAAGAAAATAAATCATGTGATGAATTTAATTAAACTCAATATAACAGATTGATTTTAATAAAAAGTAAGTACAATGTTGAAGGACTCGTGACAGGTAATAACTCATATAACCTATAAAAAAAAAATTTGACTAAACATTATTTTAAGATGAAAATAAATTTTTTCTTACTTTTAAAATAATAATATATTAGAGGTTAATCATTAAGCATTTTTCTTGTGTCATGAGATCGGTTAATCTAATGAAAAGTCAAATAAATCATGACTTAATCTGAGTTATGAACTAAAAAAAAAAAACTAACCTTAAGAAAGAAAAACAAATCAAATTGGGTTATAAAAATCTGTCATGAGAATATAACTAAAAAAATGATATTAAACAAAAAAATTAATTGAAAAAAAACAAAGCAAAAAAAATAAAAAAACAAAGTAAAGCATGTAAGGAGAGGTACAGTAAAACCACCTTTTCTTTTAGTTTATAATTAATTTATGTTATAGAAGTCATTTTTAATGCTCCAAAAACCCTTATATTTATTTAAGATGGTATAAAATATAGGCATTTTAAAGAAGATATAAATAGACATATCCCATACAAATTGTTTATTAAAATATTTGCTGAAAAATATAAAAAATATATATTAAAAGAAATCTATCAAATTTTTTCATTTGAATGTTGAGAAAAAAAAAATCTAGAAATATACCAGTAAATATTCTAATATTTTAACCAAATCTAACTTAAATTAAACAAGTATCAAACCATCAGCAAGTCAAATCATCAAATAGATAAGTCAGTAATTAACATAATTTTGACAATGTTCATAATTTAAAAGGATACCATGATTCTTAATTCTAATAATTCAAAAGATATCATCACTTAAATCATGCAATTAAAAGTCTCAATTTCAAAATAAGTTTTGAAATTATATTAATAAATTTTTGATAATTACATAAATATTAGTTTTTATTTTCATTGATAACTTGGACTCGTCAATAATATATAATCAACTTTTTTTTTTTAACCATTCAAAATGTAGCTCTTTACATATATACATATAGAGGAAGTATTAAGAGAAAAACCATAAATCTTGAAAAAAAAAAAAAAAACCCAGGATGACATTAACTACCAACAAATCCATAAACACTTAATCATTGTGAAATACCAAGCAAAAATCTAGTAGAAAGTATTTTAACCATGACAACATAACATGACATTGGAAAATTCTTGTTCATATCTCTCCGACAAGCTTGGATGTTTCACATGTCTTGAACACTCAAACCTGCAGGCAAATAACGAACAAGATGCAATTAAAGAAAGTATACCTGTCATCAATATCTTGCAATAGCAGAAATAATGATGCTAAAATCATTTGATAAAATTATTAACAAAAGTAAATACATATTTAATTGAATTCTAATTATACCTCAAAAGATAAAATTATTTTTTTACTGGTGATCTAATTTTTAGCAAACTAACATTGTAGCCTCTAATCTTTTTCTTCTTCTTCTTATTTATTCACGTCGAGTGTCCGAGTTAGCTTGCGCGTACCTCGACTAATCACCACGAACTTTGAAATTAACGACCTGGTAAGTCTCTAGTAGCTATCAATATTAACAACTTCAGAGCTTGAACTTGAAAACACAAGTTGAGCAAACTCTTTTATCCCAAATTCTAACCTTTGAACCATCTACTAGATGGTTTGTAGCCTCCAATCTTTTTTTTTTGATAACGTTGCTTTTTATCCTCTTTTTTGTTTTTATTTACATGTTTGAGCTGTATTCTTTTAATCATGATATGAAATATAAATCTAACACCCGCACTTGTATATTTTAATCATATAATTTTTTTTTTTTTTAATTTACATGAGGATCTAAATGGTAGTTCCAAGATATCAACACCCGCTTGTATATTTTAATCATACATATTAGGCAATAATTAAGACAAGGATATGTTAATCATGATAGATTAACACATCAAACTATGAAACGAGTATCAAATAATTAAACCTTTATCCTTTATTTAAACACAAAAACAATTATGCCAACATAATTATCACACAAAGAAATTTAAACATTAAGAATAGAACTAGAAAAATACTAAGATTAGCATCTCTAAATATACCAAATACTCCAACCATAATACTATATATGAAAGTTAAACAAAAGAAAGAAAATATAGCTTTTAATACCTCTAGTTTGTTTCAATCTCTTCCTCGGTATCATTACTATCGTTCCTTTCACTACACAAAAATAGTTTTGATAAATCAAATATATTTTTATCATAAAGTATTTTTATTTCATTTCATATTATTTTCATGCTTATTCTTTAGTTTAGAAACCTTATCTTAATTTTAGTTGACTCTTAACACATCAAATTAAACATAATTCTCAATATAACTCAATAATATATTCATATCGATTTAGTATTACAGTCACATTATTCTCAAATCATATCATATCATTTAAAAGAACTTGAACTTTTTAGGATTGTAATGATTATTCTTGATTCGTTTCTCATTAATTCTCTTTCGTTGTTGTTCAAATAAAAAGTGCATTGTTATTTAAAGTAAAACGACATTATTTTTTTTGAAAGTGTAAACAATGAAGTTTTGATAAAATCTAAGTTCTTTTTTGAAAAACAAATCTGCTATAATTTATAGTAAGGTTCTAAATTTAAAAAAAATGAATTTAACTACTCGTTTCAACTCATCTTGACCTTACTTTCTTATTGAGTTGATTTTAGGTAGAATCATGCTCAATTTAGTAAGACTTCGTGCAATGGCCATTTTCATATATAAAGTAAAGACTAGTTACTTGAAACCTCTATAAACAACCTCCATTCTTTTTGTATTTTATATGCAAGAAAGACAAGGAAAATTGACAAGAAAGCAAGATAAACATTTATTTATTCATTACATCTTTCTTGAGAACTTAATTGGTTGAAATCTTTCATATTATGTTATTAGGCATAACTTTAATTACTCTTAAGATATGTATAATCATTTGAGTACTTTTTTTTTCATTAGGACATTTGTTGTTAAGGTGAGAGTGGCAATAGTTTAATACTTAGATTAAAGGTAAATCAAAGGTTGTAAAAGAATTGTTTTTCATCCGTAGAGATGTATGGTAGATTGAGAAATCTCAAGTGGATCTTAAAGACTAGATGTAGGCATGAGAAAATCAAGGTAAATTCCTATATATGATATCTTTGTACTCACATTCTTTATTTTGTTATCTTGTGCTTATCACTTGCAAAATTCATTATCTCTACATATTGCTTATATATTGTTTGTTGTTTGTCCTTAAGTTTTTATCTATAAGTTATATTTATTTCACAAGTTTTATTAATTGTTTATATAGTTGATAACACTTTACATACTGATTCAGAAACGAGCAAACTCGATTAAAAAAATTATTTAAAAATAATACAAGTTTGTCATTATAATTGATTTAATGTCCACAATATCCATATAACTGAATTTAAAAAAACAAATCATTGAACTATACCTATTTTATGTCGATAACCTCCCTTCATCACCAATCACTTATCTCCCTAATACGAACTTGAAGAGTAAGAACCCATGAACCCATAAGGAATAAAAAACAAATTATTGAAAGCTAAAATAAGATTTAAAAATAGCAAAAAAAACTCAAGACAATGATTACTTGATTCAATGAATCACTTGAATCAAGGTATCAAAGTGATTAGAGCGAGGACCCTAACCCAATCATTATAAAGAATTGTGAACTAGAAGTATAAGGTAGAACATCATAAAAACAATTGATCTTTGATAATTTCAAGTCAGTTTAATGAAGAACCAAAATGTATGATTAATACTCACAAAAGCACACAAAATATTATTTTGAAATCAAAGTTTGTTAAAACAAAAAACCTAAATAGAAGCTAAATAACCCTATTTATAATATGTAAAAATTCTTAAATAATTTTGGAAAAATAATAAAAGAGTATTAATACAAATAAGAAAAAGAATTTTAAACTAACTAGGAAACTAATGTAAATCCCACACAATAGCTTCCGGTCTTTATTGAAGACCTTTCTAATTTTTTATCACCATGAAAATTTATCCATATAGAAAAAAGAAGGCCTTTAAAATTTTCTAAAAAGATTTCAACTCAATCCAATAGTCAAATCAAAAGTTATGCTTGTTAGTGTACAACTATTCATTAGCAAAAATAAGCCCAAAATTATCTCTAATGTCCATGAATAATAAGAATTATTCTTGCTTTAAACATCATTGTGAAATAGGGATTGTTGCCTAATTGATCTTCTTGAAAAGTAAAGAATCTTTGCAAAATAAGGATTCCACGTATAATTAAATCCTTATCTTATAAGAATCCATATATAAATCAAATGGAAAACAATTATTTTTTTGAATTTTCTTGTTTGATAATAAATTTCAATTTTGATTTCAAACATGTCATTGTCTCTTTCATTGATGATGTACTAAGCTTACCAAAAATAAATGAAAAACTTGAGATGTTTAGTTTCCAACACAACTATAATTGCTGCAATATTATGCATATAGCTTAAGATATGACTTAAATAGTAAACAAAAGTCTAGTCTCATTGATTTGTAAGTTTTTAACCCAAACATTCAGAATCATCTCAATCAATTTCTCTTTAATCCTCTAAGCTTCCTACATTGTAATAGGGTTAATTGGTAACTCTAATGGATCCTTTAGAGATGCTCATTGATTCACATCATTCCTCTTCTCCTTAAAGAATCCGTCCTTGAATAAATAATAGGAACATCATCAATGAGTAATACATCTTGATAATCCTCTAATAAATAAATAAAAATATTTTACATTGGGTTGATAGTATAACAAAAGTCTTTAAAACACTTTCTCATATGAAAAGATCTCATACTTCTTTGCTTTTCTCTTAACACTATTTATTTTTCTTCACAAATGGCCCATCTATTTTTTCTTTTCGCTTAACCAAATCACTATTTTCCTTCATCTTTAGGCTCTTCAACAAATTATCATATTGTTTCATAAGATCATTTGAAAGACCTATTATGTTATGGTCATTAATTAGTATACCTTATATGTGCTCAAAAACCATCAAGTTCCCATTACTAAAAAACAAATTAATTGTTGTCAATTTACTTGAAATCTCGCTTTGAAAAGCTTCAGCAACCTAATTTTTGTCTTTCACATAGTCGTTCATGTATTTTTCTACCCAATCAACTTTGGCAATAATGCCAATGACTTTTGCATTAGAAGTTTCAGCAATATAGATATTCTATAAAAAAAATCATTTTCTTTCAATGTATCAATTAAGGTAGCAACAATGTTTTTCCTTGTATCATCACTTTATAGACCTTTCAAAACACGAATTGACATAGAATCTTTTATATCCTATTGATCGACCTTTTATTTAGTGTTATCTTTTCTAAGATATGAAGCTAGTGGACTTTCACTCCTTAAAGCATCCAACTCAAATGAATCAACTTCTGAATTTTTTAAAAGTGTAATACCGCTTGAATGTTTTACATCTTTTCAACGTTGGTTTGTAGCTTCTCATTCATCTATTATTTTATTTGTTTTTTTTTATAAGCATTGTAAGTTATTTATCCTTGTGCTTGGTGAATCTCATACAAGTTTCTTTTATCATCAACATTCATAGATTAAAGCCTCAATTTTTCTTGCTTCCTTACATTAGGAATCATTTGGGATTGTGGAAAATTAGTAATTATAGTTGTGGTCATATCCATTTGATTTTGTATTTTATCAAATGCCACATTCATTTGCTTAAATCCTTGCTATACATAAAATGAAGATGTTCTTGTTTTTCTTATAGGAAGACCCATATTTGGAAAACATCATCAAATCTAAAACTTTAAGTCAGTAATAAAAAAATACTCACACACGTCTTCACATGTTTACACTCAATATTATATCACTTTGTGCTTCACTCAATTTTAGATTTTCATGATGATATGCTCTTTTTTTTCTTTTTCTTTTTTTTACCTCTTTTGCTTTTCTTTTTAGTTCTTTAAGAAACCAATCATAAACAAATAAAGAAAACAACAACATAACATCTACCTCAAATTTTTAGACTTAAAGAGTTATAAAAAAAAAAAAAAAACAACAACTAAGACAAGTTATGAATATGAAAACAATAATGAAGTCAAAACAACAACAACAACAAATAAGTTATAAATACGAAAATGATAAAGAAATCAAGAATTAATGTAATAGAGACTCTAAAAGACCCAAAACTGTCAATAGACTAATAATTTAAATGAAACAAATGGTAGAAAAAAATGGTCGACACAAACTAAGATAAAAAAAAAAAAACAAAAACTAATTTTGCAATTCAGATTCACCTAATCTATATGCTTTCAAATAACCTTAAAATTAATTATCAAAACTTAGATACCAAATACCCTAAGAAATATTAGATTATGGTGTATTCCCCTTAAGTTTCGATCTCTAATTGTTGTAACTTCTAATTTATAGCGAAACTTTAATTTGTAATTTCAAGGGTAATTTCATGTATTCAAGGGTAATTTTAACTTCATATCTTATTCTTTATCTCTAATTGCTGCTACTTAATTTGACAGTAATGAAATTCAAATAATTTCTTTTTGTATTATATCACTGAAATTTTTAGATTGAAGAAAACACTAAACTAAGTTAGAAACATAAAGGAAAAGAGATATAACCTGATTTTAAAGTCTAACTTTGATACTAATTGATACGAACTCAAAGGTTAAGAACCCTAGAATCCACATGTAAGAAAAAACAAATCTTGAAAAACTAAAATTAGATTTAAAGATAGCAAAAAAAAAAAAAAAAAAAAAAAACTTGACACAATGATTACCTCAACCAAGGTACCAGAGTTATTGGAATAAAGACTCCAACCCAACGATTATAAAAAATCACAAACCAGAAATATAAGACAAAACACCTCAAGGACAATTGATATTTGATAAGTTCAAATCAATTCAATTAAGAAAATATTATTCTAAAATTAGAGTTTGTAAAAAAAATTAAATACAAGCTAAATAACCCTATTTATAATAGATAAAAACATTCTAAACAATTATGAAAAATTAATAACAGAATATTAATCCAAATAAAAAAAAAAAAGAATCATAAACCAACTAGAAAACTAGTGGAAATCCCATATAAGAGCTTTGGTATTTATTGTAAGGCCTTTTCAATGACCAATCGCCATGAAATTTTAACCCTATAGATTACAAGGCCTTTAAAATCTTGTGCAATTTTTTTTTTCTCAATCCAATGTTTAAATTAAAAGTTATATTTGTTAGTATAAAACTTCCCATTAGAAAAAATAAGTCTAAAATCTCCTCTAATATCCTTGAGTAATAAGGATTGCTGCTGCATAAGGAATCATTGAAAATTGCCTAATTTTTCTTCTTATATAGTAAGGATTCCTTGCAAAATAATGATTTCACATATAATTAAATCATTGCTTTGTATGAATACACAAATCAAATAAAAAAAAACAATTCTTTTTCTAAATTTCCTTATTTAATGGCAGATTTTAATTCTATTTAAAACATGTCATTTTCTCTCATCTGAACGAGTTACTAAGCCTATAAAATATCTATGGAAAGCTTAAAATATCTAGTTTGCAGCCTAACAAAAATTATAGCAAAATTCCATATGTAGCTTTATACATGCCCCAAATAATGCATATAGATCTAGTCTAGCAGATTTGCAACTTGTTAATTCAAAAATCTAAAATCAACTCAATCAATTATTTTTAGATCCTCTTAGCTTCAAACCTTTTAATAGACTTGTTTGGTACTTTTAATAAATTATTTGATGATATTCGTTGATTCACATCATTCTCTCTTCTATCCTCAACCATACACATCACCAAACACCTTTCATTCAATCTCTCATCTTGATCATAACTCCTATCAATAATAATAATAATAAAAAAAAAGAATAAGTTTCAATCAATTCAAAGATAAGCTATAGAATATATCTAAAAATTATTCCAAAATATTTCTCTCTATGAACTGCAAACATGAGGATTTTATAGCAAATGATAGTGTCACAATATCAATATGGAGCTTTTATAAACGCATAAAGAACCCACAATCCAAGTTCAAAGTAAATCTTGAAAAATCTATGATTGTATGAATGATACACCCAAAAATTTCTTGTTAGAATTTGATTGAAAGGTCATCGAACAACATCCATATCTCTAAAAGAAACAAGTCCTCCAATTATAGAGGTCCACGATCGAAACCACATTTTGAACATGTATTTTTTCCAAACACCTTGCGTCCATAGTCTGCGCACCATAAATGAAATAAAGATCCATTATTACACAAAAGCATATCCCTTGAAAACCAAATTTTAATAGCAAGGTCATGGACTTGTTTCGTGTGCAAGAAGAATGAGAAACTAAAGATCAATTTAGAAAAAATCGCAAGTGTAAGAAGTTTATCTTATAACAAGATATATAACAAAATCACAAATTTTTTGTTTGTACTGTTGAATGAGAAATTGAATACCAATTTAGACAATTGCAATTTCATTTGAACAATACCCCTTTCAGTAGTTGATTCGATTCCCCTGACCTTAGTGTAAGAATAACATTCCATTCATTCATTTTTCAACTAGAACATTTTCAACTGCTCCATCAAAATAGGCATATCGATTTACTTGTGCTTGGTATTTCATTAATGTAACTCTCCAGGTGTGAAGCAACACCACCAATCGCGCCAATGACAAAGTAAGAGAGAAAGAAAACAACCCGATCCAAGGAGAAAGAAAACAACTAAATTTAGGAAGAAGGAATTAGATGTTTTAAAGAGAGAAAAGAGATGAATAGATAGGTTAAAGGGAGAGGAGAAAGACGCATATGCAGAATAAAGAGGGAAAAGGGAAAAGAAAGGAAAAGGGTAGAAAACAAGTTAGGGATTATTTTTTTTTTTCTTCAAGTTTTGAATTTAGTGTTAGTTGATATGTAAAGTGTGATTTTTAACATGGATAAAGTATTATATATATATATATATATAAAAAATCCCTAACATGGAAGCACGTTCAAACTAAGGTTTTTTGTGCCATATTACGAGGTGCAGTGCGGTCATGGCCGGAGAGTTATGGTTCAATGTTTTAATGATTCAGAGCCATGGAGGTCAAGATCATATACTCATCAGATATCTTTGGATTCCTTTAAAGATACCACAGAAAGTGCCAACAATTCAATTTGGTTTTGACAGACAGTAAAATTATAAAATATCTCATTGCACAATGCATGCAGTGAAATTTCTCTTTTCTAGAAAAGGACATTGTGGAGTCATAACCATGATTATAATGGTAGAACTTGCTGAGCTGTTATATAGATTTAAAACCCTACTGCCCACTTGTGATGTCGGAACTCATGTGCCGGCCATGTACATGAAAACAAATATATATCTCGGTGCCGGCCTAGTCATTATTAGTGAAGATTGGGAAACTGAACAAGTCCTTTTCAACGCATTTGTTTTTCCACGCATAGCTGAGCTGGGATGGAGGTGCATGTACGTGCTTGGAGTTTTCTCTTAATTTGGTGCTTTGCACACAGCAAAGGGCACCACCATCCATTTCAACCCACTTAAAAAGCCTGATGATATGATATGATTTATACCTCCTTATGCCTTGATGAGGACGCCCCAGCTTGAAAGTGAATGAAATTGAAGATATTTCATACTGTTTAATTTCTTTCATGGGTTGATTTCAACCCGGAAAAGGATACCGTATTTGGTAGAGAATAATATAAATTATATCCTGAGATCTCACTTAACAGTTTAAGCTATTGGGTTGAGATGGTTCTTTGGCATGGTATTAGAGCCTTGATGACCAAGTGATCACGAGTTCGAATCTCAATATCTTCATTTCTTTGATAAAAATTAAGTACAAGATAAAATAGGACTGTGTAAGTTTCAAGCCTAAAGGGCTTTTATTTGAGGGGGTATGCTAAAGAATAATATAAATCATATCCTGAGACCTTACCTAACAGCTTAAGCTATTGGTTTGAGATGGTTCTTTGACAGCACTTCACAGCCACCGAGAGAAATAATTAGCATTTCGACAAGAATGTCAAGGATCAAAAACATGCAGCAAAGGAGCGATCCTTAACAAAGGCTCTAGTGTTTGAGGTAAGAACTTTCTGGCGAAGAGATAACACATTGAGGTTGTGTTCCCATTGTAAACGCATTCGGAACCATGCCGAATTTGATTCAAGAATTCGTCTGTAATATCACCCCACTGGAACTTCCCTGGATGAGGACCGCCCCTTGACCAGTCCACCCAAGTGATGCTCCGATTCGAATTTAATTCAGGATAGAGTATGTTCACCAATGTTGGAAGATAATGCTCATCCATGTAACATGGCGGGTGACAGTGCTCTTGAAAGACTTGGTAATATTTTTGATCGGAAATAATGTGAACCGCAGTGTCTCGGTGCACCTCAAATTAACCATTGTGATCCTTTTCGCCAATCGGTAATGTTTATTACAGGCCACATTCTAGGGTTGTACCGACCACGACCTGGTTTTCTTGGATCGTCAAATGAGCCTAGGAAGCTTGTATTTGAGTTCATGAGGTAGTCGTATGTTGTCTTGAAATTGAACAGTGGAATACAAGATTCAGAGAGCAAGACAAATCTTTGGTTGGAGGAGTCAAGAAGGGCATTCGCTAACAAGCGTCTCTCGGCATCTATCATTGTTCCAGTTCCCCAGTAGACTGCCTGCAACACAAAATATAAACAAAGTTTAGAATGATGCTACATAAAAGAAAAAAAATCTAACAAATAAACTAAAAAAACTATAGTTTTTCTCCAGCTGGTTTACTGTTTATAAAAACATTGAAGCTTCTCCTTTTTTTGTATTTTCATTCCTTTTTTTTTAATTTCATCCTCAAAAATTTTTTTATTTAATTCTTTTATGGCCTCATTCTATGCTATAATGTTTTAGATTATAGTAGAAAAATAAAATTAAAAGATAAAGGACTGCCATATAAAACACGAAAAAAATGTGGGGTCCATCTCAAAGTTTTTAGAATTCTTGTTCTGATCCAAAAGCTTATTGTATATTTTTTTAATTTCATCTTCAAATTTTTTTTTATTTAATTCTTTTATAGTCTAATGCTATGCCATAATGTTTTAGATTATAATAGAAAGAAAAAATTAAAAAATAGAGGACTGTCATATAAAACACAAAGAAAATGCAAGTCGATCTCAAAGTTTTTAGAACTCTCATTTTGATCCAAAAGTTTATTTTGTATTTTTTCAGTTCCTAGATTTGAGATAAAAAAAGAGAGAGAGTTGTTGTAAAATGGTAGATAAGAAAAAAAATTATTGAATGACCATATTCCGAAAACAAATATAGTTTATCTTGATGTAAATGTTTTATTTGATGATAGGAGTTTGATGGTGGTGATCTTTTTCCTATAAACATCTAGAAAAAATAGATCTGGTAAGTTTAGATTTAGTTGATTCTTGTTTCTTGAGTGATTTTGGGGTATTGTTTTCAAATTGATAAGTGATTTATGAATGTTTTTATTTTATTTTTGAAGTGTTTTTAAGTAAAAAAACCACTTAAAATTTAGGTTTTTGGAGAAATAAAAAACTTATAGATTTTTTTTATAAAAACAAATAAGTCATGGTTAAGTACTTGCATGCCCCGTATATATTTGATTTTTAAAAGAAAAGTTGACTTTTTATTTTAGCTTTTAAATAGCATTAATAACATTTTCTAGGTTTATCGGTTCATTAGTTTTTTTTTATATATATCTAAATTAATACTCTCTCTATTTTTAAAATTTTTAATTCATGTTTATTAAATATTAGTTATTTTTAAATTATTTTATAATGTTTTCAAAGATTTATTTCTTTTTTATATATTTGATATCAATAGAACTTATTTTCATGATGTGTTTATCAAAATAAAAATAATCTTATTCTTGGTAAAATAACCTCTAAGATAATAAAAAATAAAAATGTATAAATTAAATAAAAAATAAAAAATAAAAATAACCTCTAAGATTTCAATGTCAACGCATTTGCACAATCCAAGAGGATAAAGAATAATCCACCATAATTGATAGGTCTTAATTTGTGGGGCCTACGCCATTGGAGGTGTAATCATGAAGAGTTGGATTGGTGGTAAAGAAAATGTTTTTCCTTTTTTCATTTTCAGAATTTAAATTTTGGAATCAATACTTCACAGATATTTATTAATTTTTTAAAAATATATATATAAAACCAATGTAAGATATGCATCTTTAAGATTGGCCAATAAATTAGAAGTTAGTCTCTTAAAATGCAAATTAATCCAGAAATAGTTTTATAGTGGAACCCAAAAAAAAAACACATTTAGCACTGAATAATGGTATGTATATGGAAGAAATTTGAAAGAATATACAAGAAATAATGTGCCTCCAAAAAATTGTAGACTCCTTGAGTTCAAGCCTAGCATGATAAGTTTCGGCTGTGGATTTGGATTTATAATTTTATTTTACTATTATTTTTTTATTTAAAAGATTTTATCATAGTATTACAAAATACGAATTTAGAATTACAAAATACGAATTCATTCTAAAGAAAGGGAAGACTTGAATATCGTAAATTAATAATAAAAAGAAAAAATTAAAAACAAAATTCAAGAAAGTAAAAAAAAAAATAAAAGTAGTATAATTAGGATTTGATGCATAATTGCGCATCCCAGTACTAACCTCCATCTAAAAAGAACCTATTAAGTTCAATTCTACTCAAAAAGGTCTTGGATTTATGAAAACTTTCCAACCTATAACCTTGCATATGCCTAAACAAATTCACCTAGCTAGTTTGGTGCTTGTATAATTAATTACCAAAAGAGAAAAGGAAGGAAGGAAGAAGAAGAGAACTTTCAAACAATATTGATTCACTGAGTAAGGGATTTCATGTCGAAGTTGCCATGTTTTTGAAAGAAGCTAACCTGGCTAGGAATTCTTCTACCATGGAAGACAGAACTTCGAGGCCATGAATCATTGTAAGAAGGATGTGGGTGCACATAAATGGAGTAGAGTCCTTCATGTCCTTCAAAGAACTTCTCCCACAGGAGAGACAACGGAAGCGGCCCATTTGTCAAGAACATAAAAGCCACTTTTGGAGCAAGTTTGTGAGCAGATTCTTGAGCTATCGGGACCTTGGATGCTCTCCTCAGCAACTCCTCGTCACTCATATTGTGCATCGCGAGGAGTTCCTGTTCTTTCATGAAAATATGCGTTCCTTTTATTGTTTCAACCAGCAATGACTCTGATGGTAATGGTGAAAACACAGGGCTGGGAGTGGCTTGTAAAGTGAAAGGGAAGCTCCTGAGATACAGACAAAGTACCATTCCAAGTGAGAAGCCGAAAACGAAGAACATGAAATGGAAGACATGGGCTAGTTGTGAATGGAGCTTGAAAGGGATCAAAGTCGATAGGGCTCGTAGATATTGCTCGTTAGCCATTGCTACTGATATTGCTGGAAATTAGAGGAGAAGATTCTCAATTTAAATTGCAAGAACTAGCTGGACGTTGATGAAAATACTTGGAACGCAAGTAGTGGTGGCTAGAATGGGTTGCTGCAGCTCGCTTCTCCCGTAGTAAAAGACCAGCACCATTTTTATTTTTATTTTTCACTTCTTCCCAGGAAGTCTAATTCCATGACCTAACAAGAAATTAATGGACAAATTGCGATTTGGTTGTCTATGATTATGGACCGCAATAGACCAAATCAGAGAGGCATGACACTGAAGCTTGCCACTCGCTTAAATTTAGGCAAGCAACCACATCTGTACTCAATCTTTGTTTGAGCACTGGATTCTCTTGTCTTCTAGCTTCTGGGTCCTCTTACACCGCTTGCTCCTCCCCCAAGAAACTCAGTTCCTGTTTCAATTTGGCAAATTGTTAGGTCTTGGCCCACCATCGATCCTAGATAATACATGGCCAGCAACACACTTTGACTAATCTAGAGAAATGTGACGTTAAATCATTGCTTGAATTTAGGTAGCAACCACAATCGTAATATTGTATTCTAGATGCGTGTTTAGCATCGTTATCTAAAAAGTATTTTCTAAAAGTGTTTTTTTTTAATATATTAAACGATATATATATATATATATATATATATTAGAATTATAAAAAAATATTAATTTAATTTTTTTAAAAAAATATATACTTTTATAAAAATATATAAAAATAAAAATTACTGCACTGATAGTCAGACCAGAGATTGCTTCGTTAGGCTTTTACCTAAACTTCATTTAGGATTCGTGCCCAATGACAGCACATGGCCTTGCCAAGACCATAATTATTAAACTCTACTTAACTTTAGTAATACTAGACATTTTACGCTATCAATAAAAAAATTAAACATTCAGACCTTTTCAACGGTTTTTCACACAAATAAATTTCCTAAATATAAATAAAAAAAAAAACTGAAATGCAACATGTTAATATTAAAATAGATAATTTTGATGACCAGAATCAATATAAATATAGATTTTTATCTCGCTAATACCGGTAGCTGACAAGTGAAGATATCAAATAAGAATTTTTATCCAAAAAAAATTAAATATACACACACAAATATTAATTAAAATATAAATTTTAAAATTATTCTTAAAAGAAAAGTCATATTAAACAGTAAATCGAAAATGTTTTATATGAGTGTATGAATAGTATCAATCTACAGTAAATTATTCATATTTTTTTGTGTATTCTATAATATAATGATCTAGAAAGCTTGTAATTTGAAATCTAATTTAAGTTAAATCTGTAGGTTAAATCAATTAGGATATGGTTTCAATCAAAACTTAATTGACTCTTAATTCGGTAAATATAAAAAGTTGAACTAAAAAAAAAAAGAAAAAAAAATTACTTTCGATAGTATTTGAACCCTAATTTACTTTTACCAACTCACTAAAATTAATTTACCGAAATTTATAATTATGCTCTGGATCATGCTATTCAAAATTTATTGAAATTTTACTTGCAACTTGATGAATAGTCAATTGATTGATTGTGAGATAGGGCAAATGTGTACAGGGATCATGTATATAATTTGCTCCTGTTTGTCAGGGTCAAAAACTGTGCATAATAACAAATACCATGTTGATGCATGTGACCTACAAAGTCAAACTTAAGGTATGTTTGATATTATATTGTTGGGTGTTCTTTAACATTATTCAAAAGTAATTAAAATTATTAATTTGATTTTTTTTAGATTAAAAACAATTTAAAAAAATATCTTGAAAAAGTAAAAATTACCGTAAATTTTCATGAAAATTTTAGGAAGTGTTTGAAAATACAGTTAGACTATATTTTTGAAACAAAGTTAAATTTTTTTGTTTCAAATTAATTTTATTGTGATATTAAATTATTTTGATATATTGATATTAAAAAAAAATTTATAAAAAAAATTATTATTTAATATATTTTTAAACAAAAATTATTTAAAAAAAAAAATATTTACTGCTGTACTAAACACCCCTTAAAAGTTCAGGAAGTCATCGGGCATTACTCGGTTCAGAAGAGATAGCAGCTGGAGCTTGAAGTCAACATCTTCATTAAAAGACTTGAAATTTTCCCAATGGAAAGATCAATGATTGCTTGTGTAGTCAAGTTTGAATATCGAGAAAGAAGATTTTAGAGGAGGGGATGTTTATTTATTTATTTTTGTTTTGGAGGATGCTTAAGTCTTTTAATTATTATTAATGTAGGTATCCAAGTTAGCTTATGTGTATTTCGATTAATTTTACGGGTCTTGAAATTAATAATTATATAAATTTCAAATAATTCTAAGATTTATAGAACTCGAATCGATGATTTTTAAAAAATAAAACTAGAATTTAACCAATTTAATTATACCTATTATGCTTAAAGTTTTTGATGGTGATGACAGAGAGACATCACGTTAGATTTTTGGCTTATTTTACTACATGCTATTTCTTTTTTCCCTTAAAAGACTAAAATTTTAAAATAATGTATTCATCTCAAAATTGACCATTCACAGGTCTGGTTAGCCAAATTAGCTTCCTCTTCAAAGAAACTAATAAGAACATCCATTTGCACTGAATTTCTTAACTTTAAATTTGAGAAATTAATATGAGATAGACATTTTACAATGAATAACATTATTTAAATATTAGATTTGGAATTTGCACTTGAAATCAATTCTTAAGAGTATTTGAACAAGAAGAAAATCACATTTTACTAATTTTATTTTATTAAACAATTCAGTTAAACGGCAAAGAATGCATATGTTTTTATTTATTTATTTAGATTAATAAAAGTTTTAGAAGTTAGTCCACGATTGGCTTTACTAATTTTGCATCTGTTATTATTATTATTATTATTAAAATCCATCAAAATTATGCATTTAAGAAGTAAAAAAGGCACGACTTTTGCCTATTGCGCCGTTTTGGCCAAACCAAAAGAAATTAAAGGCTTTAAAACGCACCGTTTAACACTTTGATCTTCAAGAAAAGAAAGCAAGAAGACACCATCAAAACAAAAGAGAAGAAAAATAGGTGACAATGAATCAGAGAGAAGAAGGAGATGAAGACGAGAGGAGTGACGTAATAGCATCAAACCCTTCTTTGCAACCCAATTTCAGGCTCAAACGTGTCACTAAAGACCAGCTTTTCAAGCTATAAGTATGTATGATCATCAATAACCTCTCTATTTACAAGATACTTGTGTGTATTATTTAACAAAATTCTAAAAGTTGTAGTGAATTCATTGCATTATTAACAAAGTTTATTGTAAATTGCTATAGTAAATTCTTCTTGTGCCTCTCAATACAAAAAGTTAGAAGGCCAGGATATAGGGTATTTTGATCATTTACGCTAACTCATTAATCATCAAAAGATTAAATAAAATATTATTGTCTTAATTTGTAAAATATTTTGTATAGTAAAAATACTCTTCTACCTCCAATATCAATGAAATGTAAACCTGTTGACCAATGGTATTTTTTACTTTGCACAAACTTTAAATTAAGTAAAATATTTCTTTGCCATTAGATAAGACAAAATAGATTATATGCATTCAAGGGTGTTTTGATACTTTCACATGGGTTTATTTATTATTTTGAGGCTATGGGAGACTTTTTAGTAATTTAATATTTATTTTTAATATTAAATTCAAAAAAGTTATTGGCGAGTGCTATTCACACACTCATGTACTAGTGGCATTCATGCACTTTTGACAACGTATGCGGTGCTACTATTTGTTAGAAAATAGTCTTTTATCGTGTCGCTAGAAGTGCCACCACATACTATTCCTCCTGGTGTGGTGCCTATTGATGGTGGACTGATGGTTTGTCGTTGTTAGTCGTTTCTTGTTTCTTCTTCCTACTTTTCTCTCCCTTTCAATTAAAGTACATGTTTGTCCTTTTTTTCTTTTTTTTTTCAATTTTAGTTCTTATTTTTATCCTTGACCCTTTTAAAAAAGTTTTTTATGTTTTCAATTTGGTCCTTAAATTA
Organism: Populus alba; assembly: GCF_005239225.2. Lineage (NCBI taxonomy): Eukaryota > Viridiplantae > Streptophyta > Magnoliopsida > Malpighiales > Salicaceae > Populus > Populus alba. The sequence goes on from NC_133287.1 coordinate 9,015,401, forward strand.
CAATTTATCATATATTATTTTTTTCTATTTCGGTCTTTATTCTTTTGATTTGTCATTTTTACCCGTGGATCTTTTGTTAAAGTTTTATAAGTATTCAATTTCATCCTTCAATCAAAGTTTATGTTGTTTTTATATATATATCAATTTAGCCTCTATTATTTTGATTTTATCCCTTTTGTTAATTGTTTTTTTCTTTTCGATTTAAGCCTTCAATTTAATTTTATAAATGCCCTCAAATTTAGTTTTTTTTTTGTTTTCCACCCTTATTTTTTTAATTAGATTTTTTTATGTGGTTGATTTTTTTTCTCAGTTACATCCTTCAGTGTATAGAATATTCATTTTTAAATAATATTGCTAATGTGTTTGGCCTTGCATAATTTTTTTAGTGCATGATTTTATTTAGTCAATTTCATTTATGTTTATCTTTCATGATTTTTTTAAGTTGTGGATTTATCTTTTATTGATTTTAATAAACAACTTTATTTTTTTTTTTATTTTCAGTCCCAAGTTTGAGAGAGAATTGTTGAATTCTAATTGAAGAGAGAAAATCTTGGTTTACACCAATTCCAACCATGGAATAAGTCGATCTTAATGTCAACAAGTTTTATTTGATGATAAGAGCTACGTTGAGGTGCTTTTAAACATTTTTATCGTATAAGATGGAAGATTTGAGCTTGAGAAACTTTTTCAAGTAGGGCTAATTTTGGATTTTTTTTTTTTTTTTTTTTGGAAAGATTTAAGGCCATAAATGGATTTATAAAGTTCTAAGGTGTTTTCTATGTGTTTTTTTTTTGTCAAAATAGATTGAAATCAATTTTCTCAGCATAAAATACCCCTCTTTGGCCTAACCCAAGACCCTTCAATCGCTAGGGTTACAAATGACATGTCTTTTGTGTTTATTTTTAATAAACGATTAACGACACATCACCCGCCTTTTAATATACAAAAATTAAGATGTGTGGCACATGTACCTGACATCTTTTTTATAAGCCAAGCATCAAGACCCATACACGCACCTAGCCTTTTTGTTTTTTTATTTTTTTTATATATATATTTTCCTACATTTTACACTTTGGCCATTCAAATAGATTGGCTACATAATAATTTGAATTTTATTTTATTAAATTCCTTTGAAATTCCATTTTTTTATCATAGCCTTTTTTATATATTAGCGAGCTCAATTTTTTATATTTGTCATAATTTGTTTTTTTAGATTTTATTTGATCGCTGATTTTTTTTATTAGATATTTGTTAATCTATTTTTATGAAAATTTATTATTTTCTTATGACGTTGTATTCACCTATTCTTTTTCCTGTCTGTTATCAAAGAAAATTAAGGGCCACCAATAAAATACCGTGGAGCAAGACTCATTGTATTATGGATTGCTATAGGATTTTTTGCCCTCAGCAGTACAAGCCATTGAAGCACAAATTGGAAGGCAAAATGATCTTTTCACGAAGTTCAATTGGCATTATCGAATTGAATAGAGATAAATATGTCTCTTTACTTTCTTTTTTTTTTTGGACAATGAAATTACTAGTAAAAAACAAGGATAATATATGTAAAATATATTTTAAAGTAGAAAATAGTGTCATGTGCAACATAGTGAGTGGGAGGAGCCCGTAGCTTTCTTTTGCGGCGATGTTAGGAGCAACGCACCAAGATATTAGCAATGGTGATGCTTGTATCGGTGGTGAACTGACGATATGGATCTAGTGAATTTATTTCTTCTCCTCTCCCTTTTCTCTCTCTTCTCCTTGGTAAAATACATGAGTTTCCTTTCATTTTTTTATACAAATGATCCTTATTATTTTGATTGCTGCTTATTTGTTTTTTATTTTTTGTAGATTATTTTTTTTCTTCAATTTCATTTTTCATCATTTGGTTTCATTTAATTTTTATATGAAATTTGGTCTTTTTATTTATTTACTATTTATTTCTTTTTTATCCTTTTCCTAATTGAATTTTGTTTTCAATTTCATCCCTTTCATTTTTTTTTTATCATTTTTCTTATTGAATTTTGTTTTCAATTTCATCCTTCATCATTTGATTTTGATTTATTTTTATGACAAATCTTACCTCTTTTTTATTGCTATTTGTTTTGTTTTTTTATTATTTTTTTTTTCAATTTCATCCCTCATTATTTTGTGATTGAAAATTGACTTCATTGATTTTTAGGGTTTGTCTTCTATGGAATTAATCTCAGGCTCATAACCAAAATTACAGTTTTGAATATTAAAATGAGTTAACTTCGGTGTTTTTTTTAGATTTTTTATTAAAATTGATATCTTTCCAATATTATCCTTTAACACTTAATTTATCAGGAATTGGTTTTCATGTTTTTTTTTTTTTTTACTTTTCTTTGATAGGGTACAGTCATGAGGTCAACAGATTAACCTAGGTTGAGTATAATTTTTTTTTTTCAGTTACTTTGTTAAAAAAAAAACTGATATTTTTATTAGTTTCACTATTCAACATATTAGATTATTTCATATTTAAGCTTTATTAGTTATTCAAATTGCTATTAACAAGGTATCCTGATATCATAACCGGGTTATAGATTTGACATACTAACCTAGATGTTCTCAGGATCTTTCTTTTTTTTATCTTTTTTTCTATCTGTTTTTTTGTTAGTTACTTTATTGTCATTATATATTTTTATTCATATTATTAAGATTATACAAGGTTATTAAAATCAGTCAAGTTAATGACTTCATTTTTTTTTCAGCTTATTTAGAAATGCTTATTGGATAAAGTATAATCAAAGGTGGAAAAGAGAGCCAACATATTGACATTATTGGTGGTTTGAGAAGCACTCATTGGATCTAATGTTCGTTTTTCTAGGCTGAATGTGCTGTTATCGTACTTGTCCCAGGGTTTTACCCTGCCTAAGATCCTAGTCATATTTTTTTCAAAGCAACCCAAAAAAATATTTTGTTTTTTTAAATAAAACAGTGTTATTATAGAAAAAAAAATTAAAACAAAATATTTTAATGGAGTTGACCTGGTCAGGTTAGTTAGCTCTAAAGTGTTCAGTTCAACGGCATTCAAGAATACAAGTTTGATCTTATAAAATTAAATAAATAAATAAATAAAAGTTAGACGCTGTAATACAACTACAAGCCACCCCCTCAGTATTTTTTTATGTTGGTGTTCATGTAAATTCTGTAATATCAGAGATATCTCAGTTTCAGAATATTGTCAATGGACTAATGATATGGCCAATAAAGCAACCAAACAAGTCCTTATCAGGTTCTCTTGACCATTTAAGAGCTTAACTTACAGGAACATGCATCATTTACGGTTTCAGATTTGAGCTATTTGCCAAAGCTCAGAAGCTTAACTTAATTTTTTTAATCACTAGGCGGAATGCTCATGTAGAATTTTATTCAACAATCACATGGGAAACAAAATCTTTGTGATATTCAACATTCAGTTTTGATGGCCTGCATGTTCGTGCGTTCGTTCACTAAGCTGGTTATAACAGAGATTTGGCATTTGAAAATGCCGGACAATAAGCAAGCCCAGTGAACGTTCCGCAAGAACAATGAACCCTCCAGGGATTAAAACCACCATCTATCTTAAGGCATTTATGTCCATGAGGTGCAGTGACATGTTACCTTGTGTCCTTGCGACGAGTATCCTGATCTGATCAAATTGTCGGGTTAAGAGCTCGCTCTATTTCCTCCAACGAACGTCCCTTTGTTTCCACAACATTAGCTGCTATGTACAAGACAGCAGAGAGACAGATGCCGGAAAATCCTAAATACACGGAGCTGATCCCAAACTTGTTCACGAAGCTCAAGAAATACAGGCCGATGACAAAATTTGCAGCCTGTTACCATAGAAAACCAAATCATTATTAGCATGTAATCAAGTCATTCTCCAAAAAAAAAAAGATACAAGTAAATTAAAAGTAAGTTCCATTCACATTTACACACTCAAAAACAAGTAACAAATATATGAACACAAATGTGTGAGCTATATGCCCACAAAACTCCACATAACAGAGGCCATTCCCTTGGTATTATATCTAAATCAACAAGCTGACTATGGCCTCCCCTACAGGCATGCACGCGCATTCATATATCTACAAAATAAACTATTCAAAGTAGCATAAGAAATGATGATTTGTTTTTCAGACACTTTCTTCTAATTCCAGTCAATTGCTTATTTATATGTTTGTGTCAGTGTTTAAACTTTATTGCATAGCAGTTTTTGAAGGTGGTGATCAGAGGCAAAATGCAAATCATTCCAAACTAGCAACACTGATATCTGCGGTTGGGAAACTATAGTTTACAAATGTTCTTCTTTCATGACTTACCCAGTGCATGCCCAAGGATAAAGCAACTGCTTTCGCTCTAATTCTGGAGGCAAATATCTCTGGAAGAAGAAGAGCTGGCACAGGACCAGCACCAAGTGAAAATGACAACACATAGCTGTATCAAGAGATGAGAAGTCCGATTCAGATTTCATATCCAATTGCATAAAAATAACAGACATCAGAAAAAGGTGAAGCTCAATTAAATCTCATAAGGAAATAGCCCTCCCCAATCGCTCAGAAACAGGAAGGCAAGGCAGAAGAAAAGAGCTTGACTTATCTCACACGGAAAATAATTGACTTACCAAACTGTCCCTAGAACTGCAAGGGTTCCAGAATATGGTGCCAGGGCCTTCCAAGTGAAGGACAAGGAAAGCAGCAGCATTGAGGCAGCCTTCATGACAAAACACGCAAAAAAGGAATTGTATTAGATACAAGATTATCCTAGTCCTTCATATTTGGAATATTTTTCTTTGGGAATAAAAACGTTTGTAAAGAAGATGCAGAAAAGCTAAATTATGTCATGTTCTCTCAAGAAGTTACAAAATGGACTTGTGGAGGGATCCTGGCAACGGTGGGTTGACATTATGTAACCAAATTCTATGCCATGTGTGCTCGAGGAAGAAAAGGTTGCCAGACTTGAAATACTAATATTATCTAACTTGGTGCAAATCAATAATGCCTAAGTAACCATCAGCTCATCAAAATGTCTGATAAAGCCATTCATCAGTCAGCCAAAACAAAGAGAGAGCTCATGACTCGAGAATCCATCAAGGCATCTGTAAAATCATTTCAGGTCAAAATACTGGATGAAAACAAAGAAGCGAGGCTTATGGCATCACTAGTCTGTCGCCTATGTGAGATGATAGATCACAAACTAATACTTAAGGATTAGAAAATCCTTCTTATTTTCAGCATATCAAGCAGGTATGAGCAGACCAGCCCTTGTCAAGATAATTTCTTCAGGTATAGATTGGTCCTTATCTCCTTCTTTTAGTTTTTCTGTGTTTTCTTAATTCAATAATTCCCAGTTAGGTATTGAACCAATAGGATTACAAGTCAGTTTTGTAAAAAAAATTAGTAGTTAATGACATAAAATACAGTTCAGCAGTGAAAGTTGAGGGAGAGAAAAGGATAATCTGAACCCAAAAAGAAAATTCAGGAGGTAGTTTAAAAGGCTCTAAGCTCTGTTCTTGATGACCATAAAAAAGTACCAGAAAATTATGTTTATCTGATTAAAAGAATGAATGGTTTGAAACTACAAGTAACCCTACCATTCCAAAAAAGCTTGTGATTAGAAGACTCTTCCTTCCTTGTCTGTCCATTAAGGAAGATGCAATAGTTGTGCCTGGAAGAAGCCAGCCAAATTAAAACATGGTGGTTGCAAATTGTAAAGTTATACGCGCCTGATTCAGAAAGAAAGAAAACAAAATTTTACCAAAGACGTTTGATGCCCCAACAAGAGCACTAGCAGCAACATCTGATGCAATACCAGCACTACGAAACACAGCAGTTGAATAATACACCACAGCATTTATCCCAGCCATCTGTTGGAAAAAGAAAAGTGCTACACCAACGCTCACAACTGCATAAATAAAAATGTTAGTAAAACAAATTGTTTACCCTGACAAATCAAAAGTTATTAGTTATACACATACTATAATACCAAGAGGTTGAAGTAACAATAAGCTATAGAAGATTATCTTAGGATGGTGTTTCAACTTGTGACAAAAACTATTTTCCAAGGCATAATCACTAAACGTGCTAAGACATGAGTTTTTAATGCAGGAATGCAAGGTGATAACCCAGACTTTTATCCCATTCATTGTTTAAGCAATATTGGCTTGGATGGTTGTGCGAAGTACAATCTTTGATTTTCCTCAGAGAGCCAATTAACATTTATGCAGTAAAGCCTGTAATAGTAGATTTAATGAAGAGGTCAACAACTAATTAAAATGCAGAGGTATAGTCACGGGCATGTTCAGAAAATTTTGAGACATTTTTTTAAAGTGGCAAAAGTTTCGGCAAACCAAACAAAGATTATATCATCTGATTTAGACTGTTGCTTGCAAATCCAATAACCAAAGATCTACATCTTTCATCTGAAACCAAGTACCTTTCCAATAGCGGCCACTAAATAGATCAAACCATCCAGCTTCTGGCTCAGCAGAACCTTGACTACCCACAGTTAAGTCGGTCATGACATCAGCAACTCTTTCTTTTCCATTAAGTGTCTTTATGGACTTTTCAGCTTCAGAAAATTTTCCTTGCTGCAAGATAAATAAGTTTATCAATATCTTCTTAATGAATGATTAATTTAGATTAAAAACATATACAATAACAGCTACATCACAACATAAATAAATATACAATGGCCTCAATGACATGAGATTAAATACAACTAAACCTGAAAAAGCCACCGTGGACTTTCTGGAGAAAATGCCATTCCCAAAGCCAATAGAACAGCAGGGACAGCTGAAATGCCGAACATTGTCCTCCACCTGAAGGAAGTGTGTAAATAGTCTCGAGTAAATGACTAAGAAAGGAAAGATTATTCATGAAAAAGATGATTTCCAGTAAAGAGCTTTTTAATAGCCATTCAAGAAAAAATGAACATCAAAACTTTAACTTGGTGCCACTCGATTTATTTGCATTGATCAATTGTGCAAAAATCATGTGTTGTTTTGACATAACAACTTCAATTTTGCCAAAAGTGTATTAGGTAGATGAACTATTCTATCTGGAATGCTAATGAGATGAAAGTTTATGGTTACATTTTCTGGCAATAACACAAGAGCACTGATTTCGATTGGTTACAATGTATTCCTCAATGCTACACAAAAGTGAAGCAAAGATTTAAGACTTTCTGACAAGGTTCCATCCAAATTTATGCATACTTTAATGCTCTTAAAAAGAGTCTAAGCAAACTCGATGTGCAATTGGCCATTGCTAGAATGGCTAGTTGGAGTTAGCTAAGACAACATCATAATATAAAACTTAAGGAAATTGTAACCTTTATAATGTGTTCACTTGAAATCTTTGCAATGTTAAATTTCCAGGATCTGGGAATTTTCAATGCAAATCATGAGGGGATTTGGTTTTTGCTGAAAGCATTTCTTGAGCTCTTTACTTGTGATAGAAATGCTCAGTTATGTTTTTTTTTTTTTTTTTTTTCATTAGGAAAAATGCCCTAGTATCTCACATCATTTGCAGAATCTATTCCTTTTCATTTCAGTTAATTTCACCCAATGACAAAATAAAAGAAATGGTGTTACACAGAATATTTGTGCGCACATGTAAAAGGCACACTCAGACAAAATAATTTCTCTCTAAATTTGGATGCAGTTATCTAATCGTATTTGCCTAGATCAAAGTTTAATAACTGATGAAAATATTAATGAATAAATAAATAAATAAATACAAGTGGGAATACGCAAAAGATATTCCAACCTCAACTCTCAGAGGAACTATCTTAAACAACATAGATGAGAAAACCCAATCCAGGATTGGGCTGCCAGGAGTTGTAAGATAAAAATAACAATTAAAAAAAGTTAAGCATGGGCAGCTCCTGATTTTAACATTCTTTCATTGCTCTTTTCAGCTGTACAAAGCATTAGTAACGACACTTTCCAGGACCTTGCCATCCTTGCACGGACGAACTAGCTAGAAGGTCCATTAAATTGCCACTGTTGGTAACATAAATCAAACGATAACACGCTGCCCTGTCATGCTACCCTCTTGTATTCCTATAGAGCTTTTGCTACAACCATATTAAAATCCTGTCTCGCATGAGGGCTGACCTCATTAATATTTACACAACCCCATATACTAGTTCTGTTCTCCTATTTTAAAAGCATGTTGAAACCTGTCATCTTTCTGGAACTTGTATTTGCTTAAGATTCAGAAAGCCAAACACTTTCTAAACATATGATTTCCTTAAATTAACAACTTGATTTTTGAGCCATTTAGTTATTGAAGAGAAACAAGGATAAAATGCATTGACTGATCAAACTTTCCTAATGCAAAAGTATTGTCACTCTCCAAATTCCAGAGACAGATTTTATCCAGGCCACATGTCATGCCAATCAGAGAATTTGAAATGTCAAATTCAAAATCGATGCATTATCTCTCCTCTCCTTAACTAAATCATGTTCCTCTTGGCAACCACATGTATGGTTAGTCCTAAAAACTAGACAATTGATGAGCATCTCTAAACAAAGAAACCAAAAAACTTGCTAGATAATTATTTACTGCTTCAATTTAGCACCAGTATGACATATCGATACAGCTAAAGTTTCATTGCTCCATCTTCGAAGTCTGTCATCAATAGCTTCCACTCATACAATCCAAAACTTTTCTTGTGGACATGGAAGAAAAGATTCTTGAAGCAGCATTACCAGAAGCATTGTTGCTTATATCGTCAGGCATGTAATTACCATATGGTTTATTTAAAATGCTTATTTCTTTCTTCATGTTGATTAAGCATAGCAATCACAAACACAGCCACTAAAGAAAGCATATAAAACATACCATATAGGATTTCCTGCCAATGGTAATCCAGCCACCAAAGCCAAAAGGATCCCAATACATATAAAAAGTTGGTTTATAGATCCCAGTGCACCACGGATTTCAGTTGGTGAGATCTGACAAAAAAAATAAGCACCACCAGATTAGCTCTTGAAAAACCATACACACTTGCAGTGGCCTTATTAAAAGGAGATAAGTAACAACCTCAGATATGTAAAGTGGCACGATAGCAGAAGAAATGCCAATTCCTATACCAGCAAGAAGACGCCCAATTATCATAGTATGTACGCTCTGGGCAGTAGCACTGGAATTTTTTAAAAACATAAGCTTTTGCAAAAGCATGATAAAAAAAATTCAAAAAAAAAAAGCCAAAAACACAAGATAAAGGGAAAACCAAAGCAATGCTCCAATTGTAAGTGGAATTGCATCCAACTGAAATGTCCTTGTTCTTCCAAACTTATCAGCCAATGATCCTCCAGTAAATGAACCAACAGTAGCACCAGCAAGCAGTGTGCTAACAACCCATCCTGCTCAATCATTTGAATGCTGAGATTATAAACTACCCAGCAATGCCAATTAAATTAACAAAAACACTATAAAGTCTAAGAAAAATATTAACATACTGAAAAACCAAATAGATCTCTGTTTATACTAGTTCGGCAAATGACATTCTCTGTTTCATTAAATTAAAACTAAAGTAATCAACACATTCTCTGTTTTCCTGAATTAAACTCAAGTAATCAACACATTCTACCGGCAAATTACCAACAAACAAAATTTCCATTGATGAATTAACAAACAATTCCTTGCCTTGTAAGGCCGTGTTTTCGACAATCCCAAGATCCTTAGCAAGATACTCAAGAGAACCATTCACCACCCTGAATCATCATCATCATCATCCAAAACCAATAAATAAAAAACCAATGCAATTGAAAAAAGAAAGAAAAAGAAAACTAATAACAAGCAATTACCCTAAATGATAACCAAACAAAGTAGCCCCTAAACAAGCAACTCCAACAAACGGAAAAACCGTTCCGGTCGAAGCTTTCCCCTGCTGCTGCTGCGGCGGTACAACATAATTAACGTCCTCGACCGATTTTATTGGCCTACCTTCTTCCACATCTCCCTCTCCTCCTCCTCCTAAAAGTTTTAAAATCAAAATCAAACACGCAACTTTACGAATAAATAAATAAAAATGAACCGTACGAACCGGAAGCGAGAGCTTTGACGATGGGGCGGGAGCGGAAGAGAGAGGAGCGAGTGAGTTCGGTTCCCATAGAGGAGAACGAATCGAGACGCAATCCGAAACAAGAGGTGTTGTGAGGCATGCAAGAAGAAGAAGATAGTAGTTGACAGTTTGTGTTGCTGAAATCAATGGAGGATGAGAGTTGCTTCTGCTTCCGGCCTTTTTGAGCTCTGGAAAAGCAAACTGCTAGGCTTGTAGAATTGCTGTTAACGCTACCTTTGACGACGACTCCTCCATACATTACCGCTGCTTGCATCTTAATTAATTAATTCTGATTTTGAAAATTCAATCACACAAAAGTCAATAAATAAACACACTAAAAAGCCAATAAAAAAACAATAAAAAGGAGCAGAAGCTGCAAATGCAGAGAGATAGAGAGAGACACTTTAAGGCTATGATATGATCACTGATGAGTGAAGACCACTGAAGCTTGCTTCTTCTTCTTCTTTTTTCTCTGTATAGATGAATATAGTAGAGAGGAGGGCTTTGGAAATTCCGTTATTTGCTTAGTACGGAGAACAAGGTTGGTGGAGATTCGATTCTCTTTCTTCCTTTTTTTTTTCTCCATTAATTTTTTTTTTTCACAAATTCAAAGGAATATCATATCATTATTCACAAAATTAATCCAAATTAGATTCAAATCAATTCACGTCACTTCATTTAAATCATAAATATTAAGACATTTTGAAAATCAGATAAAATTATTAGTGTATTATTCAAACTTCCATTAACATATTTAAAAATTGTTGATGCGGTGCTCATGATAGATGATATGATATTATAGGAAAAAACCGCAGTGCCATACACAAATAAAATTTTAAATTTACTACACGAATAGAGTTAATAATTTTTATAAATATATTTGGAATTCAATAAATAGCCATAATCGTTTTTTTTTCACAGGCAAGTAACCAACCATTTACCCTTTGTAAAAAAAATATAAATGACAGTGATTAAAAATGTATCAGATATCGGAAAGAGGATGACGACGAGTGGATTTTGGATCAGATTTTTGGGCAGCGTTGGAGGGGTCGCAGGTGGGTCAAGGTGTTTGCACGTGAGGACACGCAGGTACTTGCGTTTTCTGTTCCCTCCTGTCACTCCATTTATAGCATGACTAGATATTTTACTTTTTTTTTTTCTTAACCAAAAAAAACATTATATATAAACTTTTTCAAAAATATAAATTCTAAATAAAAATAAAAAAAATTTATACATCTTTCTAAATAAATTGAGAAATTGTATATGTTAATAAAAAAAAATCATAAATAATGAATTAAAAATAAAAAAATCAAAAAATCAAGAGACAAGTACAAATCAATATATTTAATTTCATAAGATGTGACATTTACGCAGTTATATTTGTTAAATTTATTAATTAAAATATTTTTTTTTATTCAATCAAACAATAATAAAAATAAATACACATATTAAATTGATTAAATAAAAAAAATATGTAACGCTACACATATTAAATATATTATTTAAAAAAAATTATTTTTTTTTCAAAAATAAATTCATCCATACAAAAAATAAAAAATATATATATTTATAGAAAAATCTCCTAGAAAATTAAATCCAAAATTAAAAAATAATTGTTCATTTCAAATAGGCTTTCTAGATAACATAAAAGAGAGAAGAGATATTAATCTAAATAAAAATAAGATTAAGATTAAGATTAAATTTTTTTTTTAAAAAAAAAAAAAAAAAGTGAACAATGTCATCCACATTAAAACTTGTGAGGTGAACTCCGAACCATAAACTCAACTGGGTTTAATATTTTTTTCCCTTTAAATTTATAGCAAACCTAAAAAATGTAAACAATTTCTTCCATGGTAAAACATGAAGGAGTGAACAGTGCGGCTGCATAGTTTTCACCTCACACATTTTCCCCTTAAATTTATAGCAAGATCTTTTAAAAAAAAAATTAACTAGTGTGGTCCACAGTAAAACGTGAGGGGGTGAACAATGCTTCTACACAGTATTCACCACACATGCTTTAGTTTATTTAGGGTGAATCCGGACCATGAACTCAATTGGGTTTAATATTTTTTTTCCTCTTAAATTTATAGCAAACCTAAAAAAAAGTGAACAATCTTGTCTACGGTAAAACATGAGGGGTGAACAGTATAGCTACATAGTGTTCACCTTACACATTTTCCCTTTAGATTTATAGAGGGGAAAAAAAACAGTGAATAGTGCATTCACTGTAAAACATAAGGGGTTGAACAATACGGTTGCACAATTTTCATCCCACACGCTTTAAATTATATATATAGGGAAAATGGGAAAAACATTGCAGACTTGCACAATGTTTTTCCCACGATTTAGATTATAGGTAATATGGAGTGATCTTGAAGTTATTTTTAAAAGTATTTTTTTTATTTTGAAAATTAGTATATGAAAACTAATTAGTACTTAAAAGTGTATTTTTATCAAGGTTTTATATCATCATTTTGCACTTGAAGTATCAATAACTCCTTAACTAAAACATGTTTTATAATAACATATCTAATAATATAAGATACCTTTAATTTATGGTAAATGTTCATCTTAAATGCAGGCCTATCACATAAATGAAAGGATTGATTAATGAGTTTAAGTACTGAAATTAAAAGGACAAAGAGAGAGTCAAACTTAGAAAAGAGATGTTGGTGCAGTCCAAACTAAAACATTGTTCGGTAATTAGGTCATATCTGGAGCTGTAGATATCGGATTTAGATCTTCTTTATATGGATAGAAAGGTAAGACATAGGCCTACAACTTTCATGTGAAGTTCAAGATTTCAAAAGGTTGTTTTCAAGTTTAAATTATAGCAACAACAAAAAAGTCTGAATATGTCATACAACCCAAACACTGTTCAGTATTCAGCCCATATCTCAAGTTCTAGAAGTCCAAATGACCTCAATTGTTTTTTTCTGGAAAGATAAGATAATTTTCTATAACTTTCATGAGTATAGTTCGTTCCAATTCTGATGTTAACAATGACGTTTTGTTTATACAAGAAGATAAGGATTTTCACCAAGTTAAGAATTGACCATGCACTCAACAATTAATCATCAAATCAATAGTTTTAAATTTTAGCCTATAAAAGGAGGCATTTGCCATGCATTTAGGAGCTTGGTTGTTCAGATTAAGAACTTGCTCTTGCTCTCTCTCTCTTTATATTTTTTTGTAATTCTTAAGTTTTGCTTTCATTAATATCTTGTTTATGCTTTTCATTTCCTTTCTTTTACTTAGTTAACTTGTATCTTATTTATGTTCTTATTTTGTTCTCTTCTTTTTTATGTTTAACTAAGTTTATTATGTCAATGTGAAAAGGTTACACTAATGGTGTAAGAATAAGTATAGTATAAACTCAGCATAGACCTTAATGTTTAATATTAACATGTCTTATCTTTTTATCTTACTAATTCTTAATACCTTGCTTGTTAAATGGTTAATCTAGATTTGTTTTGTATAATTCCTGACAATATTTAAAAGTTTAGTGTTACTTAAATAAGATAATTAATATGATCATGTTAGCAATTTATAATGAACCATTAATGACAAATCATCTGATTGGAACCTCTTTTGTGTGTGGTTTCCAATTGAATAATAAGAGTTTATATTATACTTATTTGAAATACCATTAGTGAATCCTCTAACCTTGATATTTGTTTTTATCATTGTTTAATCCTTACATTAATCTTCCATGTCAAAGTTCTCGCCCTTCTTCTTCTTCTTCTTCTTCTATTGTTGTTGTTGTTGTTGTTTATAATTTATACAATTAACCTCCCTGTAATTCGACCTCGGTCTTACCTGGTTATTTATTACTTTGACACTCTTACACTTGGGAGAAGACATCAATATTTTGGTCATGTCAAAAACTATCTAAAAACACTCTATTAAAAGAATATTAATTTGAAGATAAAAAAAAATTAAAAATTTTCAAAAATGTTGTTGAATTATAATGCCAGAAAAGTCTTTTAATGTTCTACTATATCATTAACATACACTATGTTGCAGGTCAAATTAATTTTTTCTTGAACATAAAAAAATATTTAAAAGTTGTTTTTCTCTTTTCTAGTGGAAAAAAAACAAATCGCGTGGGAGTCGACTCGGTTGACTTTACTGGTAAAGAAAACTCAGATGGCCGTAAAAACATAGTTTAATATTCCACAATGATAATTTTTTTAATATTAAGATAACAACATATTGAATTGACTAGGGTTAACACATGTTAAAATGCCAAATCTGCGATCCGGATTATGAAACTATGATAATCCTATAGAAAGCAAATCAAAACAAATTATGAAGTCAATATTGAAGGATAAAATTGAAAAGATATAAATTAAAAAAAAACTAAAAAATGACCCGAGTTAACATGTCAAACTCGTAATCCAGGTCATAAAACCAAGATAATCTCATAAAAAACAAATCAAAACGAATAATAAAGTTCAAATCCTAATTAGTCCAATGTTAAAGAATAAGATTAAAAAACAATTAAAAAAAACATAATTTAATCCATCAAACTCATGACCTAAGTAATGAGATCAAGATAACTTTATAAAAAGAAAATAAAAAAAAAATGAATTGATTTAACCCTAATTAACCTGTTAAATTAACACGACTCTAGTCGTAAGATTAAGATAACCCTATAAAGAACAAATTAAAAAAATATTATGATGCTTGATTTTCGATTGACATTGTTGGAATCAATATTGAGCGATAAAATTTATAAAAAATAAAATTAAACAGATTACATAAAAATAAGTCAAGTCAACCCGGATTAATCCGTTAAGCACTATTCCTGATTCATGAGACCAAGACAACCTAATGTAAAGCAAACCGAAACAAAATCATGAAACTTAATTCTCAATCAAACACAATATTAATTTATGAAACTGGAAAAATAAAAGTCAGTTAAAAAAGAGAAAAAATGAGTTAACTAAATTAACTTGTCAAACTTGGGACATGGGTCATGAAACGGGGACAACCCAATGAAAAGCAAATTCAATGTTGAAAAACTCGTGACCCAAGTTATGAGACTGAAATAACCTCTTAGAAATAAAACAACTCAATTTAACTGGGGTTAAAATATCAAAAACCGCGAACTTAATCAGGATACCAAGATATCCCCATATCAAGTAAATCAAAATAGATTGTGAAGCTCAATTCTCAATTGACACAATATTGAATGATAAAATTGAAAAAAAAGATTCAATTAAAAAAAAAGAATAAAAAAAACAACTCGAGTCAACCTGAGTTAACTCGTTAAGCACTATTCCTAAGCTAAAATAACCTAATGGAAAGCAAACAAAATAAATCATGAAGCTTAATTACCAATCAATCCAATACTAAAAAATAAAATTAAGGGGAAAGTTAATTAAGAAAAAGAAAAACAATGAGTTAACCAGGTTAACCTATGATTCGTATCATGATTGTGAGATAACCTAATAAAACATAAAATTAATATTAAATGATAAAATTATACACTTTACATCTTATATCAAACCAAAAATTCAAACAAAATGCATTGTTGAGAATGTAAATTGTTATTGAACAAATAAAGTACATGATATTTATAAAAATATGGAGGGAAAGTGAAATTTAGATCAAACTATATGAGGGATTTTGTAATTATCCTTTTTTATTATTACTAGATCCTTGGTAAATGCTACTCTACAGGTAAGATCAATTTTTTAAAAAAAAACATGCAAAAGAAACATTCAATATTGCTAATATTTTTCTAATAAAAAAAAACTCTTAAACTCTGTACAGAGGTTGATATGATGTGACTTGACCAACTTAATAGATTTAGGTTGATCTGATATGACTTGACCGACTTGATAGATTAAAAAAGAACCTAAACGACCAGTAAAAACATAACTTGACTCATAAAGATTTAAAAAAAAATCTTTTTCCTTTATTGGACTATTGCCTAGAATAAGATCTTCACTATAGAGCTTGAAAAATCACGAGGCCTTCAAAATTCATTTTCTCACTTACTTTCACCTAAAATAACCACAAAACCTCCACAAATTATACCCTAAAATCATTGAAAAAACAAAAATTAATCAAATAAAAAAATCTAAATGAATACCAAAATATCTTTTCAGGCATATTCATAGAAAAAAAACTATTATCATTAAATTGTTTCTTGTCAGATGAAATATTTTGATATCTAAATCAACTATTTTTATTGTTAGAATATGGTCACCCGAAAATTTTTCTCTTCTTTATTGTTTTTCGGTAACTTTTATTTTTCCTCTCTCAAATCCATGGACTAAAACATAAAAATAAAATAAACTTTTAAATCCAAATGAAAATTCTAAAAATTTTAAGATTGATCATGCATTTTCTCTATATTTTACATTATGGTCTTCTCAATTTTAATTATTTTTTTATTATAATTTAAAATTTTATCTTATAAAATTAGACCATTTAAAAAAATTAAATAAAAAATAAAAAAGTGTTTGAGGATGAAGCCTTTGTTTACTGCAATCGCCATGTCATGTCAGATGTGAGATGTGGCCGTGGACTGGACATATATGAGTTACTAAGCTGGGCTTCGCAGAATTACAAGAAGAAATGTTGGGTTCTACTCAGGAATACTCTCTTCTGCATTGGATTCAAATTTTTGTCCCGGCCCAAATTAAGGAACAATAAAATATATTTTTCTTATTTATGGCCGGCCTATTTGCCTATTTGGACATAAAGATGACGTCTCAACTAAAAACAAATATATATATTTCCCGTATTTCAAGAATATCCATCACTTTATATTCAATATGTACTGCTCATAGTATAAAAAATATTTTAATTAATTTTCAAAAATAAAAATTAAATATAAAAATTAAAAAATAAAAATAATAAAAATTTTAATATATAATTATTAATCAATATACATATTGAATAATAGGTTTTTTGATATATTATATTTTTCATGAATGAATGAATTAGTTTACATACTAAGGTTATATTTATTTATGAGGTGTAAAATATTATATTTTTATAAACTAAATATAATTAATATCAAGTGTGGGTTTGAGATTGTGGTGCATAGTGGTTTTCAAAATAGCTTTTTACTTGAAAATATATCAAAATATTTTTTTATTTATTTATTTTATATTTTTAATATTAGCACATTAAAAATATTAAAAAATACTAAAATTATATTTGTTTACGAGACGACTCACCTTGTAAACAAACCTATTATGATATAGAACCACACTTTAGAGAGAAACCACAATTTTTATAAGCTCGTTTGAAAGTGTAATAATGATTATTTTTTAAAGTATTTTTATTTTTTAAAATTATTTTTAATATTAACACATTAAAACAATATATATTAACTTTAAGCAAGAAAATGAATAATTTTTTAAAAAATACTGTTTTAACACAAAGGCATGACACCATGATAAATTAGCAATTGATTGAGACTCCCACAAGGAATAGAGGGTGGGTGTCCAGTTATTAGGCATTCGGGCAATGTCAATATCCTGAGAAAGATGAGAATAAGAAAAAAAACAAGAAGCAATCTTTGATATGTAAATATCCAATTAAATTCATATAACTATTTTCACTTACTTTTGCAACCATTGTCAACAATGGATCGGTCTTGATTTATGGATTCGAGGCCGAATTAGCTAATTCATTGAATCACTACCATGCCGGCAACAATTTAGGTATTCATTTTAGAACTATATATAAATGCAATGAATATCTTATATTAAATTTAAAAAATGCTAACTTATTGTATTATTTGTCGCAAATAAAATTTAAGTATAGGTTTATTGTAAATAAATTGTATAAAAAATTAAAAGCAAAAAGTAATAAAACCTTCGTTAGTGTTTGGATAGAAGATAGCTTGTGTTTTTTTAAGTAAAAAACATGTCTTTTTAGCTTTTGAATGTGTAGTTTCTATTTAAAAAGTACTTAAAAAGTACTGCAGCTTAAAAAAAACCCACCACATCTTCAAGTCAAACATATTGAATCCATGTTATTAAAATTAACATTGTGACTTATTGACTTGATTTCTAATCTAAACCAGGTGTTTATTTTTTTTTAAATAGATTTAACGACCTTGTTAAAATTCTATTAATTTTTTTTAAATAAAATGGCATAGTAAATTTTTTTAAATTAAAATAATATTATTTTAAAAATAATTTTTATTAACCAAAGTTAACTTATGAATCATCCAGGTCTTTAAAAGTCCTCGCCAATTTAACTGTCCATTATGGTTTTCTTGGGTAACGTTTCTTACCCTGACTTTTACTAAACCAAAATGGTTAATAATTACATGGTTCATCAGTACTGGATTCTGTCAATTAGTTGGGTTTGGTTTGGAAATCATTACATTGTGATAATAATTATGTTTTTAAAATAATTTTTATTATAAATATATTTAAATAATATATTTTTATTTTTTTAAAAATGATTTTAAAACTAAAAAATTTTAAAATTTTTTTCAAATCACAATTTTATCGAAATGCAGGATTAAAAGGATTTTTAAGAGTATGGTTACAGTTGTTTTTCAAAGTGTTTTTTACTCGGAAAAAATATTAAAATAATATTTTTATTATTTTTAAAAATTTATTTTTGATATCAATACATTAAAATAATCTAAAAACATAAAAAAATATTAATTTAAATTAAAAAAAAAATTTATTTTATTAAAAAATTACTTTTAAAATGCAAAAACAATTCAGTTTTATATTGGTTTGGTAATAGTATTTGCAGTAATTTTTTTTTTTTTTTAGGTAATCTCAGAACTGTTTACAACTACTGCTGTGCCTTGGGCTTTTGTAGAAATGTTGGCAGTAGGAATAACTGAGAACTCAGAACGATGTAATTAGTCGTTGGAAAGTTCTTGTACGAATGACATACACTTCAAACCTTGTTAACCTATAGTTCCCTTCTGTCCTAACAACTTAGACTATAAGCATGTCACAACCATTGCATCTACCTTAATTATATATTCTCTGGAGACAAGTGCTCCCAAATTTCAAACCCTAGTTTCCAAACCCTAGCTCTTAGCTTCTCTAATAAGATAACAAATCCCCAATCAATCAGGACGTGTGATCAATAGATAGACATAAATGCAGTTATATTATTAAGTTACTTATTATTATTATTATTTTAATCATGGGCGCCATCGAAGTGTTTCTTGGTGGTAAAAAAATATTATTATTAATTATTGTGTATATAATTTTCTTGCTTAGTCCATCTGTGGGCACAACCTTTATGGTTCTAGAATCCTTCATCTTGGATCCTAATTTTACCTACTATTTATGTTACACATGTTCAAGCAAGCAACAGCAACAGTCAACAATCAACAAACTGCATTAACTGAGATACAGAGATTAATTAATGATTTATAATAATTCTGAAGAACTTTTAATACATAAAGAAGATTTTAAATTTGTATTGGTATGTCACTAGATCATTTCCTGCACTGCGCTAAAAGTAAGATTAAATTCTTTTAATATAAAAAAAATATTTATGTTTTTAATGTGTTTTTTAACAAAAATAAAAAATTAAACTATATGAGAATTAATTTTACATAACCTGCTTGACTTTATAAATTTAAAGACAACCCGAACGACCGATAAAAATATAATTTGACTTTAAAAAAATTAAGATGATATCTTTTTTTATATAAATATTGAAATGATACCATATTAAATATACTTTAATCAACTTGGTTTAACATATCAAATCCGTTATCCAGGTTAAGAGACCATGGTAATACTATAAAAAAAATAAAAAAAAAAATATTAAACCCAATCATTATTCAAACAAATATTATAAGATGAAATTTAAAATAAACTAAAAATAAGATAAAAAAATCCAATCAACCGGCCTAACTCACGACTCGGGTCATAACACTGTGATGATCACATAGAGACAAAATAAAAAAAACTTATAAATTCAAATTCTCAATCAACATAATTTTGACGGATTAAATTGAAATAAAATGAAAAAATGATACAAAAAAATAACCCGAGTCAACCCCGGTTAACTTACTAAAATCGGATTAGAGAATTGAGATAACCCCATAAAAAGCAATTCAAAAAACATTATAGAATTTGATTTTCAACAAACTCAATGTTGAATAATAAAATTGAAAAAAAAAAACTAATTAAAAAATGACCCGAGTCAACATAGCTAACCCGTAAAATTCATGATTCGGTCTATAAAACCGAGATAACTTTATATAAAGTAAATCAAAATAAACTAAGAAACTCTAATTCCTAGTAAACTCAATAATAAATGATAAAATAGAAAAAAATTAAAAAAAAATCCGAAAAAATTTAAAGATCAAAGTAAAAAAGAGCTTCACTTTTTATTATTCATTGCTACAATGATTTTTAAAAAGAATTTTTGATAATTTTATTGTAAATTATATTTTATATATTTTTAAATTATTTTGATATGTTGATGTAAAAAAATAATTTTTTAATATTTTTATATAAAAATATTTTAAAATATAACTGATATCAAAATTATAAACAGTAGTTACAGATATGTTTAGGTTCAATCTAGTGCTACAAGAGAAGCCAAACAATGACATATTTTGCTGATTAGGTGGGAGACATATACTATCACGAGAAAAATCGAAGACCTTTCCAAGTAACAGTTGATAATGAAGCAGGTGAATTATTCAGTGCTTTAGCTCAACACAAAATTGTCAAAGACTATGATTTATTGTAACATCCAGTTATTGTTTTTTGTGTGTATAAGTTAAATGGACGAATATTTTATACGGTAAAAATCGTAAATTTTTTCATGGTATATAAAAAATCTTTGGTGATCTTGATGCATGTCAATACCCAATCAACACTGTTGTTGGATTAAAATCCCATTCCCATTTATCAATTACAACGGTGTTCGGGAGTGTTATGATAGTTATTTTTTAAATATTTTTTATTTAAAAATTTATTAAAATAATATTTTTAATTTTTTAAAAAATATTTTTGATATCAACACACCAAAATAATTCAAAAATATAAAAAATTTAATTTTAAATAAATTTTTTAAATTTAAAGATAAAAATATGTTTAACAAAAACATTGTTATAAATAGGACAAACATATAATGATAAATACTCAAAGTGTAAAAAATAAAAAAAATAATATTTTTTCCAAAAAAGTACAAAGAAAAAAAAACTAAAAAATATGATAAAAAAAAATATTATAAATATGACAAGTATAAAATGATAACAATATCAATTATAAAAAGAGAAAAAAAATATAAAATTTACATCTGTTACAGTAAACAATTAGCAAAATTTATAATTATACTATATTTACAAGAAAATACCATTTCTTCTTAATATAATAATAATAATAATTTTTTTTCGTACATCTATAAAAGCCCGTGGAGTTAAAAGATAGTGATGTGAAAAAAAAAAAAAAAAAAAAAAACTTGCATGATAGGGTTGTGAGTTGAAAATTTTTCAAGGGGCATGCTCATTAGTCATGACTTATTGCATATAATAGTAGCAATTAATTATCTCTCCAAACGACGTACATCCAATCAGCTAGCCAGGCAGTAGGCACATCAGACGAATGCTAATGGCGATGACTTATTGCATATAGAATACTAGTAATTATCTCTTTGAACGACGTCCATCCTATCAGCTAGCTTGGCAGTAGGCACACCAGACAAATGCTATGGCGATGGCTTGTTGCGT
This sequence comes from Populus alba, assembly GCF_005239225.2. Lineage (NCBI taxonomy): Eukaryota > Viridiplantae > Streptophyta > Magnoliopsida > Malpighiales > Salicaceae > Populus > Populus alba. The sequence continues at coordinate 9,037,176 of NC_133287.1, forward strand.
ATATAATATTTATTAATTATCTCTTTAAACCATGGACATCGATCCTTCAAGCTAGCCAGGCAGTAGGCACATCAGAAAAATACTATGTGCTGAAAAGACACGAAGGGGAGAGTTTATTAGGAGCAACCATATCATTAATTATATAGCTACGGAGAATTAATTAAATTTTTTAAAAATACTAATTTCCCGAGGGAAATTAATGTTCATCGTGAATCAAATTCACTATTTATATATATTTCAAAACATTAATTTAATAAATATAATTTTAATTTAAATATAAATATAAAGATAAACTAACTTGAAATTATGTAATTCAAATTTCAAATACAAGTAAAAAAAATAAAAGTTTAACTGATATAACATGATTGATTCGATGAGTTAAAAGATAACATGAATGACTCGTAAAAATATAGTTTGATAGAAAAAAATTCAAGATGACATATTGTTTTTTTAAAAAAAATATTAAGACGATAACATATTGGATTAATCCAAGTTAACATTCTAAATTTTTTACCCTAATCATGAGACCTTAATAACCCCAAAAACAAAATAAATTATGAAACTTAATTATTAATAAATCTATTGTTGAATGTTGAAATTAAAAAAAAAATTTAATATAAAAAAATAACATTTCAAAAAAAAATTATGATAATGTCATTGACAGTCCCTCAAGGTTTCCTAAATTCCAATTACCCTAATATTTCAACCTAAGATATATAACTATGTCAGGAGACTCTTTTTTTAATATTTTAATCTAATTTAACAATAAAATTAAAAGATGTGATTGATAATGTAAAACTAGATAATATTTTATAAAAAAATAAAGCAAAAAAATGGAACATTCTGGTTGGGATTTGGGCAGAATTTACAAAACAGGCCAAGATTCTAAGCGATATGAAATTTGTTTTATTTTTTAAATTGAAACAAGATCTACCAGCCTTTATTATAAATTGACAACCTTGTCTTAAAGGCAAAACCAACAAAACTCTAACCTGAGAGATTTTTTTTTAATCATTTTACATTGGTTTTATTATAAATTTTAAGTGCATCTCGGGGCATTGCTGTAAATTATATGTATTGAATAATTTTAAAAAACTTCTTGGAGCGTGCGTAGCACGCGTCAGTGTATGGAAGGCCCCCACACAATTTGGGTGGCATGTGAGGGGTCATTCGACCACCAAACATCACCTTTTAGTGCAAAGTTTGAAAGGTCTTTACGCCTTTGATGTAATGGAAGAGTGTGTGCCTATAACGGGAATTGGGTTTGGTGTTGAAAATCATTTTTCTCTCTCCCCACCCTTGAATTTACCCCTTCAAAAAATTAGATCAAACCCTACAATTTATTTTCCCTTCATATTTGGTCCATATCCTTTTAATTACTATTTTTTAATTTTCAATAAGCCATAAAATTACAAATATTTTTTAATTTCATCCCCTTTTAATTTTTAATCTTTCAGATTTGGTCCCCATTCTTTTGATTACTATTTTTATTTTTATTTTTAATAAGCTATAAAATTACAATTGTTTTTCAATTTCACCCTCCTTTCATTTTTCTTTATCTTTCAAATTTGGTTCCTATTTTTTTTATTGCTATTTATTTTGTTTGAGATCATTTTTAAGATTGTTTTTTTTTCTTACAATTTTATCATCCATAGGTTTTGTTTTCTTTCAAATTTGATTTTCATTCATTTTATTGCTATTTTTTTTATTTGGCAAGTTTTTTAAATTGATTTTTTTCACAATTTCATCATTCAAATTTAAATTGGTTGGGAATTAAAGTTTTTAATTAAATCCGGGATTTCACGGGTTATAAATTTTAGATATTAGACCGGCTTTAGAAGGTGTGCTCGGGCTGACTTAGGTTTTTTTTCTTTTTAAAATATTGTTTTACCCTTTTTTAAAGATTCGCTTTATTATTTTTTGTAGTTTTCATATTTTTCGCTTTAGAAGGTAAGCTCGGGCTGACTTAGGTGTGCTCGAGTGAGCTTGGATCAAAACCAATTATTCAAAATTTTAAAGACTTAATAAAATATTACAAAAATTCTCTTTCGTACCCAAATGACCTTCAATATTTAATTTTTTTGGTGCATTAAATTCATTCATTTAATAATAATAAAAATTGGACACAAAAAAAGGGTTTTTGTACCCCAACTTTTTGGATTATTGTCTCTATCAGATTTTAAATTGAAAATCGACATCGAACTATTTTTCCAGTCTCCTTTCAATTAAATTTTCGAATCTAAAAGATAATGGCGGTAGCAATCCCCATAACCAAGTAGACTAAGGTAGCGTTATTATTAATTTTATCTTGAGACAGTACTGGTCTGTGATAAGAAAAAGATATATCCAATCCTAGAATATTTTAAATTCAAATGTTATTATTAATCTTTGTAAGATGATAAATCTACATCTAAGAAGTCATATATTTACACGAATATATTAAATTGCGGCCTCAACTGAGCTTGCATTTATTGGTACGAGAAGCATAATATTTCTTGTGAAAGGATAACAAAGAACATAGAGATCACATGCGTGCATCACATAAGTTAAGGTTTTTTTGACTAGATGAAGATTATGTTTGCTATAATTAATCTATCGAAAAGATGACGGGAGACTCGTTACTTTTAAGCGAATAAATGGCGTGGTGAGTACCAACAAGAAATAATATAAGGTCAAATTATTTGCACACTCATTTTTGTAAAAAGAAATCAAAATGGGTGCTTGCTTTTTTGGTGTAAGATCACAAGTCCTAGCTCCTTGAGTAACATATACAGCTGCAAAAACCCGGAAAATGCAGTCAACAAAAGGAGAGTGAAGCTAAGCCGGCTCTTGATCTCATCACTCTGATTGTCTTATACAAGCTGTCCACATGCATTTGTGCTTCTTCCAAGCTTGATTAGTCTGAATTTATGCAATAATATCCCATAATCAATCATGGCAGCTTCAATCCAAAAAAAGAAGAAAGAAAGAAATCATGGTAGTTAGTAAGATACGGGAGATCTTCTCCAAATAAACAAAGCTTAGATCTCAACGTCAATCAAGCAAACATCCAGAATTTAAGGCTTGCATAATTTATCATGGTGGTCCCTTAATCATTCACACTCGAGCAATCATACATGGGAACCTGTCTTCCTGTTTGACAATCAAACCCTCCATTCTAAGACAAAGTCTTCCTCTCCAACAAATCATGTTAGGTTTCATTTTTCTAATCTAACCCCTTTACATCATGTGAAGTGTTTGAACTTTCGATGATTCAAAACTACTTTAAGTATACATCCATTCTGTTCTGTATGATTAGCAAAATACACATGAGCAACGTGGTTTTCTTGGTATTTACACATGCTTTTTTCCATACATTAAGAGGTGGTGTTGGATTTGTATGTATCCAGTCTAGCATGGTTGATTAAATTAATACCCTAATGATCATTTTTTATATATTGGGATCAGGTACATGGTCGTTTGTCGATCAAACGACTGATGCTGCACTTCAGGGCAAGCTATATTAATAATCTATTTAGGGTTAGGTCCTAGTTTTCTTCTTGCTCTGGGGATTTTCTTGAATAGCTAGCTCTTGCTTTCTCCTCCTCTTGTCCTACCGATTTTCGCAACCAACTAGATCTCCCTTTCTTTTCATGTCTCAACTTCTCGATCAAATTCTTTTTCTACAGATTACATGATGAAAGTGGTCCTATATACACTGTTTTTTAGCTTTTTATTTATCCTTTATAAGTAGTACTAACTCACATGTGTACGCACCCCACCTAGGATCACTGGTTTCCATCCTTCAAATTCTTCTGTCGGCAGCCCCCCTCTTTTTCTCTCATGGATTTTGGTTGTCATGCAAAATCTAATACTATCTCCAGCAACAACACAACCCTAAAACTCTTTGGCTTCGACATTTCGGAGAACAATAACCCTACAGTGCCCTTAGATTCAAGTAAATCTCCATCTGGGTCACTGGAATCAGAGACTAATTTCCAATCTTCCGAAGGTAGAAAATATGAGTGTCAATACTGTTGTCGTGAGTTTGCAAACTCTCAAGCCTTGGGCGGTCACCAGAATGCTCACAAGAAAGAGAGACGGCTTTTGAAACGTGCTCAAATGCAAGCCACCCGCAGCTTGGCTGCAGCTTCATATGTTACCATACCAAATTCTATGTTCTCAACGTTTTCACCACCGCCACCTCACCTCCTTGATCCAGCGGTGGTTCCGATGGCGGCGGCGATGCAAGAACATGCCCATTCCTCTCCCTGGTTTTACACGTCCTATTCGGGACGCATGCCGCGTGGCGGCCCGTATCTTAATGGGCCTGCTTCTTTTCACGGAAGGTGTCTGGACGGAAAGAGTTTGGTTGGCAGTGAGGTTGGGCTTCATTCAAAAGTTTTTCCGATGAGTGGATTCACTAGAGAAGACGTTGACCATCGTAAGGGATTAGGTTTGGATTTGCATCTATAGTAGTAGTCGTGGACAAGACACGCATCTAGTTTGAGCCTCTCTTGTAATGAATTTGTGTTGTGTTATCCTAAAAAACATGGGGAAAAAAAAAAGCCTTGTACATTTTCCAACTTTCAGAATTGCTACAGTTCTTCACATTTCTTCTGGCAGTGTGTGCGAATTTAACACTTTCATATATATATATATATATTGGTAGCCATTATTAATCATGAATGGTATTTGGCATTTGGGATTGATACAGTCTCAGGATTAATTTGCCGAAACAAAAAACTATTATATATAACAATGCATATGTGTAGACAAGTCTCAAATTTTGGAGAAATTGTTAGTTTTCCCCTTCTCTTTTACTCAGCAAGCAACCTCCTAGGGGGGCTATGGCTCATGGGATGATGGTTGCGCAGAAGCAATTTTCTGAAACGGTGACTAACAAGGAATGGATCAGATCTACTACGTACGATTGGAGGGCAGGAGGGGATGGGGGTGGTTCAGGCATGATAAATAAGGTAGGATCCTTGAAACTTGATGTATAATTCTAGGATTTTTTTATTTTTTTTTAAGAAAATAGTTTGAAATTATCTTTTTAATTTTTCTATATTTTGTTTTATAAAAAAATTGGTTGACATAAAATATTTTATTATTACCTTTAAATTTAATTTATCTATTAAAAATATTTTTAATTCTTTAAAAAGCTATAAAAACTTTTATCCACTCACAGTATCATCCAATTATTTTAACCCCATTTTTATTACTCTCATTTTCCACTCCATCTTCATCACTATTTTTGTGACAATTTTTATATTATTATTACTCTATCACCATTACAGCTATCTCTTATATCACTACCATTATTATTATCATTATAACCATTTTTAACACCATCACCACCATTTTATAATTAGAAACACCTCACCATCATAACTCTCACCTTTATCATCATTATTTTCTTCACCAATACCAACCCTCACCACAATACATTACCATTATTTTACTATTATTTATTTATATATTCCAAACGTTCCCTTAGTTTTATGGACATGTCTAGATTAGGCTCGAGGACCGTGGACCGGTTAGGAATTGTGCTACGTAATGGAATCACTTTTTATTTTTCATAAAAATACTGTGAAAATTTATAATACAAAAAAAAATATTTTTAAAATATTAATAATAATATTTATAACACAAATAATAATATTTTTAATATTCATACTATTAATTATAATAAAAATAATAATATGTATAACACAAATAATTCTGTTTTTGGTATGAATATTTAGAATTATAATAAAAATAATAATATTTATTACATAAATAATTATATTAAGAATTCCAAGGATGATTATAACATAAATAATAATATTTTTTATATCAATACTTTGAGTTATAATAAAAATAATAATATTTATAACACAAATAATAATATTTTTGATATGAACATTTTGAATTATAAGAGAAATAATAATATTTATAACACACATTATTATATTAAAAAAACCAAAGAATATTTATAACACAAATTATTTGGGTCGTGGCAAGAACCAAGTGAATTGGGTCTTATGCAAGACCCATTACTATTGGGTCTTGCATTGGACCCATTGCCATTTGGTCCTGTGCTGGACCAATTGCATTGGGTTTAGCGCATGACCCATTCCCATTGTGTTATAGCATAGGACCCAGGTGAATTGGATCTTGATTCAGGTGCACAGGCAGGGCAGGCCAAACGTCAGGACTGGTCACGTGGCGCGCAGGTTTGGCTGTGAGCCCTTGGTACACCAGCCCCAGCCCCTATGTGGTGCTCGGGTCTAACCCAGTGCAAGGGCAAGCAACCTAGGCGCCATATGTCCCTATATTAGGATGCAGGCTGGCTTCCACCCAAGGCAAGGGCAAGACAGCCTCAGCATCATGTGGCGCTCTAGTTTGACCCAGTGCAAGAGCAGGCGGCCTAGGCACCAGGTGTCTTCATGTGGGGCATGAAATTGGCTCACGTCCAGGGCAAGGCAAGCCAACATCACGTGGCGCATAGGTCTGACCTAGTGCAAGAGCAGACAATCCAAGTGCCATAAATATTATTATTTTTTATTATAATTTAAGATATTAATATTAAAAATACTATTATTTGTGTTATAAATATTAATATTTATACTATAGTTCAAAGCATAAATATAAAAAAAAATATTATTTATGGTATAAATATTATTATTTGCGGTACACATATTTTAAATTTTATTATAATTGAAAGTATTAATATTTATTTTTATTGTAGTTCAAAGTATTAATATAAAAAATATTATTATTTTTGGTACAAAGATTATTATTTTTATAATCATTGAAAGTATTAATACTAAAAATAGTGTTATTTGCGGTATAAATATAATTATTTGCGGTATAAATATTTTTTTTTATTGTTATAATTGAAAGTATTAATATTAAAAATAATATTATTTGTGCTTTGAATATTATGATTTTTATCATAATTCAAAGTATTAATATCAACAATACTATTATTTGGGGTATAAATATTATCATTTTTATTACAATTGAACAAATAATATTTAGAACACAAATTATAATATGTTTGATATTAATAATTTCATCTATAATAAAAATAATAATATTTATAAGGGAAATAATTATATTTAGAAACATAAGACTCTATAGCCCCAAGTCCTGATGCAGGATCCATTAGCCCTAGGAGCAGGGCAAGCCAGCCTTAACACCATATGACGCGCGGGTCTGACCTATCATAAGGGTAGCCAACCCAAGCGCTAGGTGTCCCCATGTTAGGGCACGGGACTGGCTTCCACCCAGGGCAAAGGAAGTCAATCCTAACGCCACGTGGAGCTCCGGTCTGACCCAGCGCAAGGGCAGATAGCCCAAGCGCCAGGTGTCCTCACAAGGAGGCGCGGGCCTGGCTCCCACCTAGGGCAAGGGCAAGGACAAGCCAACCCCAGCGCCACGTGGCGCTCGAGTCTAAAATAGTGCAAGGGTATGAAGCCCAAACGCCATAAATATTATTATTTTTATTATAATTTAAGGTATTAATATTAAAAATACTATTATTTATTTTTTAAAATATTAATATTTCTATTTTAGTTCAAAGCATTAACATAAAAAATATTATTGTTTGTGGTATAATATTATTATTTGCGGTACAAATATTTTTATTTTTATTATAATTAAAAGTATTAATATTTATTTTTATTGTAGTTCAAAGTATTAATATCAAAAATATTATTATTTGTGGTACAAAGAATATTACTTTTATTATCATTGAAAGTATTGATAATAAAAATAGTATTATTTGTGGTATAAATATTATTATTTGCGGCATAAATATTTTTTTTTATTGTTATAATTGAAAAATATTAATATAAAAAATAGTATTATTTCTATTCTGAATATTATGATTTTTATTATAATTCAAAGTATTAATATCAACAATGCTATTATTTGGGGTATAAATATTATCATTTTTACTATAATTAATATGAAATAATATTTAGAACATAAATAATAATATGTTTGATATTAATACTTCCAACTATAATAAAAAATAATAATATTTATAAGGGAAATAATTATATTTAAAAACCCTAAACCTAATAGCCCTAGGTCCTAACAAAGAAGCCATGAAAATTGGGTTATGATGCAGGAGCAATTAACCCTAGGCATATTGTCACGACCCGAATCCCGGATCCATGACCGGCACATAGGCAAGGTTCCCCTCCAAGGTTCCAAACCTATGCGAACCCAAACTTACATACAATCTTTTGAACAACTCAATCAGAGTTTAACACAACATTAACAACAAATTAACTTCATAACATAATTTGATTGTCTTAATACAAGAGTTAATATAATTTCATAGTTTTGGAGCACTAACTTGACATAAAAAGAAAGATACAAATTACAATCAAAAGCAGGTTCGGAAGGTTCAACAAAAGTAACCCGCTATCAAGCTATAAGCCTGAAAAGAATAAATAATGAGAGGGTGAGTTCAACAACTCAGTGAGTAGATAACGTTCAATATACACACGAGGTAATATAGCAATGAGAAATATATATACAAGTATGGCTTTAGTTCTTATACGAAGGTTTATCAAATAGGCCATAACAAGAATATCATATGGTAGAACTCATCAGAAAATCAAAATGCAATGAGCATGAGGCTCCGTACTGTTGGATGATTAGTCCACACAGGTTGGTGTCTCCCCCGACCAACTAGGGTTCAGATATGATGTGCACAAAGACTAACACTACCCTGTTAGCATGGGTATTCTGACTGACATACCATAGGTTCATAATCATAATCAAACAAACATATTCATATCTCAAAGCTCAACTCATGACATCAATCAAATGAGGAGCTATCAATTCAGAATTCACTTCAAAATACATACTGGTTCATATCAAGAATTCAGATTCAATAATTGATCATGCTTTATCATAACAAGGATAATAATCAATATATATTATCAGGAAGCATGATCCAATTCATATTAACAAATCAAATATTTATACTATTTCTCATGCATATGGAAAATTATCCACTCACCTGACTCAAAAGCAAATAGATGCCAAAAGCAGACACTAAAGAAAATCATACTGACGTCCCGTCGGTAGAATATCAGGATTATCTTAATACAAAGGAGACATATTCAAGAATGACTCGAAAGAACATATAACCTATTTAATACACTTAACTAAGTGTGTATTCCGTAATCCTATATGTTTTTGAACTAACTAGTCAATTTTCTTAAAAACCCAAAATCTAACGGTTTTTCCGAAATCTAATCCATAATAAAAACAACTAATAAAATTGGTAATAATTCACTAAATAACCCTTAATTATTCATAAAAATAATCTGAAAAAGCTAGGATTACAGCTAGGGACTAATCTGAAATTTTTCCATATTTTTAGGGCCAAATTGTAACTTTTGTCAAATGGAGGACCAAACTGAAATTTGTCATAAATCCATGAATATACTGAAATTATGACCTCAATTAATCCTCAATTATGTCCAGGATGTATCATTATGCTTCAGGGACCATTCTGGAATTTTACTAAATTTTTAGGGTCAAATCGTACTTTTTGTCAAATTGGAGGACTAAATTGAAAGTGTTAAATTATCTTATCTATACAGTAATTCTGTCCATAATTCATATGTTATTCTGTTCAGAATCTCGGAATATGCTCCAGGGACCAATTTGTAATTTTCCAAAGTTCGGGGACTAAACTGTAATTTTCGGAAATTAAGGGACCAAATTGAATTTTCGTCATCTTCAACCTCAAACCCAGAATTTCAACAGATCAACTACTGTTATCCCCTGATTTCTAACACAAATTCACCATTTACACAATTCATAACTCAAAATTATCACAATCTTCCATAATCAACTAAATCATCAATTAAACACAACAATCAACCCTTAACCTTCAATTTAATTCATCAATTTAAACCAAAACACAAATTCTCAAAACCCTAACATTCATCAAAACTGAAATTAAAGCTTAATTAACATATTATACATATTAAACAACCTAAATCTTACATTTTCCACTTATTTCCTCCAAATCTCTTCCTTTTTCCCTTATTTTCCCTTCTTTTCTCTTCTTCTTCTTTCTCTCTTCTCTCTCACGGTTCTGCTCTCTAATTTCAGATCACTTTCCCTTTTTTTTTTTTTTACTTCCTATTTATATTTATCAACTATTGGTCAATTACCACACTACCCTTCAATCATTTATACCCTCTCTTTAAGCCTCCAAGGGCTTTGTTGTAATATCCTATCTTATAAATTTCAAAACATTACACATATGGCAAGCTAGCCCCAGCACCACATCGGGTTTGACCCAGCACATAGGCAGGGCAGCCCAAGCACCAGGCATCACCATGTGGCACGCGGGTTTGCCTAGCACAAAGACAAGCAGCCTAAGCGCCAGGTGTCTCCACGTGGTGGCGCAGGCTTGGCTCATGCCCAGGGCAAGGGCTAGCCAGCCTTAGTGCCACGTGGCGCTCAGGTTTGACCTAGCGCAAGGGCAGGTCAGCCTAAGCGTCATGTGTCCTCACGTGGGGGTGCGGGTCTGGCTCATGTCTAGGGCAACCCCGTCAAAATTTGAAGTGATCTTTTTCTCTCCAATCATCCTTTCAATGTCAAATGCATCCTAATAAGAAGACAACCTCACCCTTTCCTAGCTGCCCTTGCAACTCTTTATGGCAAGCGCTGGGCTGCTATTACACTGCTTTAATCCACTGTGCTTTGAGTCTAGGTAAACAGTAAGAGAGGCACTGTGAGATTTGGCATGCACTAAGACCTCATATTTCAGGATGGTAATGTGTAGTTCCTCCATTTTATATAGTTTTCAATTTGGTCCCTTGTACTACCTCCTAACCTTTAATTGCTGAGTGTTCAAGAATTCAAACCAATTAATCTTAGCTTAACATTTTTGAATAAGTAAATAATTATGGATTTTCACTCCTCCCTTAGAGTTACCGTCTTGTGAGAGCAATAGATAAGAGAATAATCGCAAAAATCAATGTGGGAATAGCATTCAAATTTGAGACTCTCTTGTTGAAAAAAGAAAATCAAGGATGAGAATATAAGAAAAGCTAGAATATAGTCGTGAAATCTGCTTGAAAATGGAGCGAATCAAGACTTCAGGATAATATATTATTGATGAATATTGTTAAGAAAAGTAATAAATGTAGGAGTTAGTTTAATTTCTTTTGTTTTCAAATTTCTAAAAATAGAAATAGAGAATTTGTTTCTGTTTGCTTTTTTTTTGCGAAAAATAAAAATTAACAAAAAACAATTATAATTTCTGAAACCTATTTTGTTTGGTTCTAAACAATTCAGATAATTCGGATTTTTATATTTTTTTTTACATAGAAAAGGAAATTGAAAAAAAAAGAGAGAGGAAATTATACCAACGATCCCATGAGTCCAAGGCTACTGGTTTTTACTTTCATTATAATTTAGATAATAGTATTTATATTTAATGCTTATGTTATTTATGTCTTCAAGTGATAATAAAATATATACGAAACAAATAAATAAAACACAAATTTTTAGTTATACATCCATATTTGCATAAACCATCACGTTTTTTTTTTTTAAATAAGAAACTAATATTTCGAAAAAGATCTTACTCATATATTGCATCCTTAACCAAAACCCAAGAAACCAACAGTGGCATCTCCCCTTTTTGTGGTAAAGGTATATTTGTAACTGTAAGAATGCAGTAATAACAATTTACGTTAAGAATGGAGTGGTTATGATAACATGGTTGTCTTTGGGGTGACATTGTGTTTTTGGTGAGTCCTGTCTTGTTTTTCAAACTATTTTTTATATAAAAAAATATTAAATTGTTGGTTTTTTTTTAATGTTTTTTAATAGTTTTAATATGTTAATATTTAAAATAAAAAATAATATAAAAAATATTATTTTAATATATTTTAAATTAAAAATATTTTTAAAAAATATTATACACTATGTTACTAAAATAATAAGTAGATGAATAAAAAACCTGGGCACAACAATCACTACCATCAATTCTTTCCATACCTTTCAACCAAGGTTGTCAATTCTGTTCCGTTCCGCCCGGAATGGCCGAAATATTCCATACCAATTCAAAAAAGGAACAAAACGGAATAAATTTCATCTCATTTTAAATCTTGGTTTGTTCCGGATTTTTTAGCTAAATTCCGCCCGAAACATTCCGGTTTCATTCCACATGTTCCATTCCGCTCTTGAAAAGCCATTGAATCAAATTGAACCTTGCTCAATTTCATTAATTAAACCATCCGATTATAAAAAGCTCATTTTCATTACTATTTTCAATAGCAATGATATTAATAATAATATTGAAAATTATTATTACTATTTTCATTAACAATGATATTAATTTTTTAAAATTAGATTTATCACCAATATATATGGTTTATATTCATGTTTTTTTTTTCATGTTTATATTCTGTAGGAATTTGAGCAAAACAAGGAATGCTTTAAATTCAATTAGCTACTTGATAACATTGACCTAACTTTATATTTAAATATTTTTTGTTAAAATATTTTACTTTCATGATATTTTGTTTAAGTTGAATTACTTTAAGTTAAATATCTATTTAATCTTGACTATTTAGAAATATTTTAAATTTTGAAATTATATTTATTTGGCATTGTGTTTGTATTGCATAATTTATAATTAATTTATCTTGAATTTGAATTATGTTTATTGAATATATATAAAAACAGTACAACCCCGAAACGGCACGCCGAAACACTCTGAAACTGAAACATTCCATTCCAATTGAAAAAACAAAACACCTACTGAAACGGAATTGACAACCTTGCTTTCAACCACCGAATCAATTTCCACAAAGTATGCTTATAATTTTAATTTTTCAGCTCATAATTCTTTACATGATTGATAAATGGTCCATAATTGTCAAGCCAGTTATCCCTCCAAAACTTAACACATAAACTATCACTTACACTCCAACATACTTCCTAGTAACTTGATTCCAGAAAACACTTATTGTCTTCCATAAACTTGAATATTTCTGCTTAGCATTAACCTAAAGAACTCCCTCATTAGATTTGATATGTTTTCCCCTCAATACTTTCACCCAAAGACTATAACTCTCATACATTACCCCCTAAGCTAGCTTTATCATAAAAGACATTCATTTTATGCATATTTTTTTAACCCTAACCCACCTTTAATTTTAGGTTTGCATACAATCTTCTAGTTCACAAAGTACACTTTACCTTTACCTGCTTTTGATCCCTAAATACATTTCCTACATATCTTTTCTATATCATAGAAAATTCCTTTTGGTAATACTATTGATTGCTTTGTATAGAGAGGAATAATTGCTAGAACATACCTACAAAGAGTAATATTTTTTACTAGAGAGAGACAATTTGCTTTCCAACCAGCTAGCTTCTTCTGCACCTTTTTAATCAAGTAGCAGTATGTCTCCTTAGTGATTCGTTGGTGAATAATAGGTACCCCCAAGTACTTCCTCATATTGTCAATTCTATGGAAGCCACTATTTCAGGTTATATTTATAACAGTTGTTGCTGACACATTCTTTGAGAAGTAAACCTTTGTCTTACTATTGTTTACCTTTTGGCCTGAAGCTTTACAGAAAGTGTTAAGGTAAGCCATTATATTCTCCATTTGTTCCTCACTTGCTTAAGCAAACAACAACATGTCATCTGCAAAACACATGTGAGAAATATCAATCTCATTTCTATTAATTACGAAAGGTTTCTAAGAGTGATCTGCAACCTCCTTTCAAATTAATTAGGATAATTTATCCAAGTAGAGCATAAAAATATATGGAGACAATGGGTCTTCTTGTCTAATTCCCTTGAAAAGTTTGAAACTATATGAAGAACATCCATTCCACAGAATACTCAAAGTAGATGACTCAATACAAGCCATTATTAGGTCCACTATCCTTCTAGGTAATCTTGTTTCCAAGATAAGTTTCTTTTATAAAGTCTTCATAAGCCTTCTTAAGGTCCACCTTTATAGTCATCAAGCCTACCCTTCATCTTTCTCATAGAATGCATTATTTTATGGGCAATAATTTATATTATCAGTAATCTGTCACCTAGGGATAAAACTGCTTTGATAAACATCAATTATCTGAGACAATAGAGACTTCAGTTTATTAACCAAAATCTTACTCATAATTTTAAAGGTTACATTGCACAGTCCAATTGGACAAAACTAATGCATGTATTCAGGGGACTGTACCTTTGGTATTAATACCAATTAAGATTGATTCATCACTGCCACTTCAGTTCTTCCTAAAGAAATATCTTTAATGAAATTGCACATTGTTAACCCCCACCATTCTTTATTGATCATGATAAAGGAATGGTTGATAACCATATGGTCGTAGAGACTTGTAAGGCTTCATGTCAAATATGGCCTTCTTGATTTCTTCATTAGAGACTGAAATAGATAACATCTTAAGTTGGTCCTGCAAAATCTCAGGAAACTTCTTATACAACATCCTTCTTTGCTCACCCCCTCCTCTTTACTAAATAGCCTTTTATCCCATCACCATATTCCTCAAACTATCATCCTCTCACACCCACATATTATCCTCATCCTTCAGTGCTTTAATTCTGTTTTTATATCTCCTAATCATCATCTTTATATGAAAATATTTAGTATTGCAATCCCCATAGGATATCCATTGGTATTTAAATTTTTAATACCAATGAATTTTCTTTTGTCTAAGAATGCTATAATACTCCCTTACCAATTTATTCTCTAAATTCTAAAGAACTCTATTATTTCTCCCCATTATAGCTTTCTAAATCCTATCAAACTTGTTCAACACCCTCCTCTTACATATGAAAATGTTGCCAAACACCAAATTACTCCAATCCTTTAACTGCTTAGTCATTTCATCTAGAGCTGGAACAAACCTCGTATCAGTCTGTCACTTACTCTGAATAAAATCCTAAACTCCTCATGTTTCACCTACGCAGTTTCAAACATAAAAGGACTACTCTGCCTTTGAACACTTTGACCATCACCACCAACACTATTAATATTGGATGATGATCCGATTTAAATCTAAGCAGAACCTTAATAAATACATCTTGAAACTTTAAACGTCATTACATATTCCCAAAACCCTTATTCTTAAACACCTTACCAAAACCACTCATTTCTTGACCTCTTTAAGTAAATTTTGACCTACAACACCCAAATCAATCAAATCACACGCTTGCATCCATCTCTCAAACCTAAAACAATACCTAACATCAATAAGGACCCTTTGTACCTTCGCTTCAATAGATAAAATTTAATTATAGTCCCCTAATAACAACCAGGGCATATAAAACCCACTAGCTATCTGTTTAATTTCCTCAAAATATTCTTTTTTCAAAACCTCATTTGAATTAACATAAACATCTATAAAAACCCAACCATCCCTTTCCTCTCATCCACAACAACATAAATAAGATTTCAAGAAGACTTCATAATATCTAGCTCCACTTTATTTTTATTCCACAACAACCAAATCCCTCTTGATCCCCCCTAAGCTTATACCCTAAAACTTACATTAAACCCTAGTTTCTCTGCTAATTTATCAAATACTACCCCCACTCACTCACTTTAGGCTCAATTATTTTCATTACATCAACCTTATAACTTCTCCTTAAATCATTAACAATTGAACAAAACCTATCTTTTCATGCCCCTTTACAATTCCAATATAGAAAATTCATAATAATAAATTGTAGAAGAATTACTAGAATCATCATACTCATTTATTTTGGAATTGGTATAGAGGTTCCCATTCGCTTATCCTCCTTTATTGTCACCCTCGCACCCTGCACTGCTTCAACATCATCTTTAATTAAATTATCTTTTGCAACCTTTATTCCTACCTAATAACTTGATTCAGGAGGTCTTAGTTCTTGAAACACTTCACTCCTTTGGATTTGAATAGACCTCTCTCTTATAAACATCTCATCAACCATCGATAAAGATATGATAATTGCATATCAATCTTCATCATTAACAATAACCTATTTATTTTTATGTTGTTGATGAAATTTCCTATTACTTTTGTTATCCCTAGTATTATTTAATAAGAAGAGAATATCACTACCCAAACCCACCTCATTAATCCTTAGGCTAGCCTCTTTCTTCTTAATAACCCCCTTTGACCCATGTAGCATAACCATTTCATTACCTAATTAACTACCCGAGCCTCTTTTAGGCCCATTTCTATTATTGAAGTCACCTCCTTATTTGTATCTTTTCTTACAATCACCTCATTTGAATATTTTCTTTTATTATTATTATCAATAATAAATATATCTTCTTCATTTTTTCCTACGCCTGGCTCCTTCAATACATTAAATCCTATAATTTTAGAATTTCTTTACTCATCAAACTCGTTTTGCAAATAGTCCAATTATTTATGGGATTTTTATTAAGGTCATTATTACTTGTCATGACTAGTGCTTTACTAACATTGCTTCGTCATCTCCATATAGCCACCATCCATTGCCCAAATTATTCTTCCACCTCTAGTCTAGTAACTCAACCACCTTCTTGCTTCATACCCTATATCATATCATCATCATCTTTGCTCTCATTCTCAATGATTGTCTCCTCCCTACTCTCCTAATGATTTTGACGTGTATAGGGGCATGTTTCTTTATTATGATCATATTAGCCACATGAAAACAAATTAAAAGAAGCTCTTCATATATAATGTCTAATTTTTCTACGCAATTTGAATTTAGCTAACAATGGCCTCATCAGACCCACCTCTACACAAATTCTAGTATAATTACCCCTCGTGCTAAAACATGTAGTACAATCCACTTTTAAAATCTTCCTTATATGATCACCAATTCTCCATAATACAAAATTATTATTGTATTCCATGATTAAGGCCCTATTTTTTTTTTTTTTGCGTTACAAAAGTGTTTTTGAAAAAAATTAATTTTTATTTTATTTTTTTTCTTTACTTCAAATTAATTTTTTTTGGTGTTTTCAGATCATTTTGATGTGTTGATATCATAAATATTTTTTTTTTAAATAAAAAAAATATTATTTTGATGGATTTTCGAGTGAAAAACATTTTGAAAAACAATCGAAACCACATTTCCAAATACGCTCTAAATTCGGCAATCTGACCCATCTACAATCTTTTCAATAATCACTCTATATGGATCAAAGTTTGAATGCAATGTTTGTACTATCAAATAATGATAAGAGACCATGCAGAGTCCTCCAAAAAGCACATATTCCTTACCTTTGAGAATTTAGCCAAAAAAAATTTGTTTCCCAGATCTACTAAGCTATAACTCCTTGGATCCTCAACATCGTTCTAAGCCTTTTCATGAGATACGTGTGTCCCACTTTATGTCCCATGATCTTGATGATCGAAGTCTGTTTCCAAGGTTCCCTTGTTCATCTCTTTTCCTCTGCAGACAATTTGAATATCGGCCGGCAGTCATCTTCATCCCCATCCTTTGATTTGTATTCATCCATATATGCCCCTCCCTTCCTTTAGATTATCCAAATAAGGTGACCCATTAAATAATATTTATAGCTAAACCCACTCCTTCTCTCCCCATCAGCTCCTTTGTATGAAGTGTCTTCCATTCGTTGCTTTCCCATATCCACTTTGATTTTCTTATTGGAACGTGCCAATAAATCTGCCTCTTCAAAATTTGGCTCTGTTGCTGTCTCGCTAGAGAGCATCTCACTAAGTTACTTTGTATTGAAATTGAAGGGTTTTGTTTAATATGTTTGATTTTTACTATATTGTAAGCCAAGTCAACTCTAGCAGCTTAAGAATGAATATTTCATTAATTCTCTTATAATTAGTACCAATGAACTGTCATAAGAATCAGAGAAATAAGTTCCTGGTCTCCCCTTTTAAGTTTTATAAAGGAGATTTATGCTTTATATTTTAGTATCCAGAAAGGCTGGTTTCTAATTTAGTTGCTTTGCCTTCAAATATGGTAGAATTAACATGGGAAACACAGAAGATTACCCTTCTTTTGTCACCTTCATCTTCCTGTTCTCTTCATTACCACAGGCTACGAGCAAGGGCGGAGGTACTTACAGGGCTGAGGAGGGCTGTAGCCCAGGTAGGAAAAAAAAAATCCACAGTTACTAAAGAAGCATATTTTCAAGAACAAAAGCTAGGAAATAAAATATCCATCAAGTTTGGTTTTAACATACCAAAACGCAAATGGAGTTTTATAATTTTTTTTTTCCGACCACTAAATTATTTTTAACAAAAATTTCAATTATCTTGCATAGTAAACTTAAAAAAAAAAAACAACTTAATTTTTGAGTTTTTTCCCACACTTTAAAAAACAAATTAAATTAAATGTTGAAGGATAAAACTGGAATAAAAAAACATGAACTTAAAAAAATAAACTCAGACAAATCACCTAAACTTAAGTTAATATCCTAAATTCTCAACTCGTTAAATTCTAAAATCAGGCTCAACCAAGAAGCCCAGATCATGTTAAAGTAAGAAATAATATATATATATCAATTTTAAAACTTGCTGAGGTTTAAAAACATAACAATAAAAAAATGGAGGATAAAATCGCAAAAAAAAAAAAATCAAATAAAATAAATAGTAATAAAAAAAATGAAAATCAAATCTAATAAATTTAAAAATTACAAGGATATGAAATTGAAAAAAAATTTCAATTCTATAAAATAATTCAAATAAAAAAAATATAAATTATACTTAGCTCTACTTTAGAACTTAAGGACAACTTTAAATCATTTAAAGCTGATGCTATTTCCAAGCTTGCTGAGAAATTTTATCCTGAAGATTTCAATGAATAAGAAATATATTATTTAAGATTTTAGTTAGAGCATTATCAGATTGATGTGATTCATCATAAGAGCTTTCAAAATATGTCTACTAAAAGTGATCATTTCCGATTCGGTTCGGTTTTTATAAAAAAAAGTAACCAAACCAAAAAAATCTTTTTTTGAAAAAAACCTAAACTGAACCGAAACTTGTTCCAATCGAACAATTTGGGTTTGGTTTAGTTTTTTAAAATAAAAACCGGTTCAAATTGGTAGGCTCGATTTTTCCGGTTTGGCTTAGTTTTTTCGGTTTTAAGCTTATAAAACCAAAACCGAACTAGTCAATTTTTTCAAAATTTTAATTAGTTTAATTAGTTTTTTTATGGTTCGGTTTTTTCAGTTATTTTTTTTATTTTCTCGATTTAATCGATTTTTTAGATTTTTTGCTTACCCCTAATGTCTATCATTTCTGAATTATGTTGAGGATTAGCTGAAACAAATAAATCACAGCGCTATCATTTGATTAACAAGTTGATTCATTTTATTTTGACTTTGCCTACACTGCCACAAAATAGAGGATATTTTTAGCTATAAAACATGTTAAAATTGTGCTTCGCAATAAAATAAAAGAATAGTTCTTAACGTATTCTATAATGATTTACTTTGAACAAGAGCATGTTAAAGATATTGATTCGGATTCGATCATAGATGAATTTTATTCTACAAAACATCGAAGGATGCAACTTTGATATTGTATTTTTAAAAAAAAAATTATATACTTTAAATTTTATTTTATTTATATTTTGTATTATGTATTTAGATTGAAACTTTATTATTAATTTGATAAATTTATATATACAAGTTAATAATTGATCTTAAAAAATAATTTATGTATATTTATATTATAGCCCAGGATAGAAAAAATTCATAACTCCGCCCTTGGCTACGAGGTTTGTGAAACCACGTTAAACATTCCAATTTCTTACATCATCGGCAAGGAAGGGTACATTCCACTCTCGAACACCCCACCCTACCTCCAAGTTCCAACCCGATAGACATAATAAGCCATACGAAAACAACGGAAAAATATCTTCAAGTTATCATCAATGAGGAGCATAGGAACTTGTTACAGCGAGCATGCCATCAAAGTATCTGATTCGTATTGCTCAGGCCCTTCAAACCATGCCTACCTCTCCCCAAACTTTACCCCTTCGATCCAAAATACAGTTTCCTGTATATACAAAGTGAAACTCTCCACTCAAAAGCACCTCTTGATCACCCTCACTTGGTGGAACAAATTGATATTCGAAGGCCTTAACATAAATATTGATGACAGCATTTCCTCTTCTTCAAGAAACAGTGCTGGTTCCGTCCACCAGCTTCAAGAAATTATAGGCACCAGCACATTTCAATCTTGTAATTCAAAGATTGAAATCTTTTGGGGTCTTTCTGCTGCTTGTTTAGATGCAGGACCTGAGCCCATCAGAGGGTTTTACGTTGTTGTTTTGGCGGACTCAGAATTTGGTCTGGTCGAGATATTGATAATGAAGAAATCAGCACAAAATGTTTGAAGAAAAAATTGGCACCATTGAGACAGACCCTCATTGGCTTCTCGAAGTGAGCATTCTTCAGGTAAGACTACGTATTCAACCAAGGCACAATTCAGTGATACAGGGACAACTCAAGACATTTTGATCATGTGTAGTGGAGATCAAGAAGATGGATCGAACTTGTATTGTCTGCGTGGATTGATGACAAGAAGACTTTTCAAGTGAAGAGATTAAGGGTGGAATTTTAGAGGGAATCAGATAATTTTTTTGGATGGTTTAATGGTGGATATGATGTGGGATTTGCATCAGTGGTTCTTTAAGGAACAATCTGGGTGTGCTGTTTTTGTGTATAGGACTAGAAGTGGCTTGGATAGCAGGTTATGGCTGGAGGAGGACGATAAGAATTTGGAGCAGAAGAGCCGAGACAGACCCGAGTTCTCCTTGTTGATTTCTGCCAGTAAGAACCCTGGGTGATTCTTTGAATTTCTCTTTGTTTTTCTTTCATTTTTTAATTTATTGGAAATTTCAGCAAACTTTCAATCACATGGAGACAGTCATTACAGTATTATGATTGAGTACCTGCATCTATCTGGATTTGTAAGATTATAGGATGCACAATTACATAATAATAATCTGTCTTTAAAAAAAAAAGATTTTTTTTTTAAATGTTAGTATCCGAGCCAGCTTACATATATCATAATTAATCTTACAAACCCTAAAGTTTACGACTATATAAACTTTCAATGGCTCTAGGATTTGTAAAACTCAAACTAATAACCTCTCGGAAACAAATCTAAAACTTAATTAGCTGAGCTATACTTAGCAAATTAGATAAAAAAAAAAAATTCTATGTTGTAATTTTTTTTCCGACATGGTAACATGTCGTTGATTGCTATTTGGATCCATTATATGGATGACAAAGGCATTTATAAAAATTTATACTCAAAATTGAATAATAATAATAATAATAATAATGATAATTTTCTTAACATCTGGTTAAGTGCTGTCACATAAACAAATGAAAAAATAAGAGAGAATTTTAACTGAAAATATATATTTTCACTCTAGAATTTAAATCATTAAAATTATCTATAGTATTTTTCAATAATCATGAAATTAAATAAAATAAATTTAAAAATAACTTCACGCTAGAAAGAAAACTAGCATTGTATTACGGCTATGTTTCTTTCCCGGAAAGTGGTTTCCCGAAAAGTTGGTCAACGAAAAACACTTTTTAGTTAAAGAAAAATTTGGCTTGATTTTCAGGAAAGTGTTTTCCTGGAAAATTTGGGCGGAAAACACTTTCCGAAAATTATGAAAAATTTAGAAATGTCATATTATTTGTTGATTATATCAAATTTGGTCCTTAAACTTTTGATTGCTATATATATTTTGTTTTGAATATTTATTTTTCAATTTCATCTCTTCAAAATTAATTTTTATATTAACTTTGGTCCTCATTTTTATAATTGTTATTTACTTTTCCCTTATTATTTTTTTATTAAATTTTTTTATCTATCAAATTTGGTCCTCATTCTTTTGAATGTTACTTATTTTATTTAAAATAATTTATGAAATGTTAATTATTATTACTTTAATTTCTCCATCTTTTTTTTTTTATTTTTCATATTTGATCTCTATTATTTTGATTATTATTTATTTTATTTGAGATAATTTATGAAATTATATATTTTTTTCAATTTTATTATCATTCAACTTTTTAATTTGTAAAATTTGTTCCTCATTATTTTAATAAACTTGAGAAAAATAAAATATTAATAAGTTATTTTCTAGCTAATTTTCCATGATACAACCAAACACTGGAAAGTGTTTTTCAACTTATTTTTCATTGCACTACCAAATATCAGAAAATAATTCACTCCCGGAATTCACTTTCTCAAAATTCACTTTCCAAAAGGAAACTACTTTCCAGTAAACAAACGGGGCAGAGTGAACTTTTTTTCTAACTTCTCCATTTGGACTGACTAAGTGTGTTTTATAATATGGTGCACTAGTATGTGTATGGTAATGTGATGCATAATATATTTTTAAAGTATTTTTTAATTAAAAATTTATTAAAATAATAATTTTTTAGATTTTTTTATTTTTGATATTAGCATATCAAAATCATCAAAAAATACTTAAAAACATATTAAAATAATATTTTTACAAAAAAAATAATTTAAAAAAACAAATGGTTTGTCATCACAAATGAATCACCTAAGTTAACATGTTTTCATAAAAGTCTCCCTTTTTTCAGTAATAGTTCTTGAAATATATTATCAATGAAAAATAGTTATTGAAACAAATATACTTGGAAAAAAATAATATTGTCTTTGAAAAAGATAAGCCTATTTTTCATTGTGAAAAAGATATGCCTTGAAAAAAATATATATTCACAAATTCTGATATGATGTTTTATATTTTACAAGTTAAGGACATTCTTATATTTATATAATTGATGTTTTTAAAAACAATATTAAAAATAAATCTCTATATCAACATGATAAATTCAAAGAAATTTAATAAAATTTTCTTCGAAAACAAATTCTAAAATTAAAAAAAAAAAACCTAAAAGAGGAGGGTTGTGCATCATGGATTGTGAGGGAAAACATTGTTGATTCGCACAGTGTTTCAGGGTTGTACACTTTAGTGTGCTAAATTATGAGAAAAAACATTACGAATTCACACAATGTTTTAATCCCTTTGCCCTTCTCAACAAAAAAGAAATTGTCTTCCTAGCAAGATTAAAATTGTATTTTTTAGGAGGCACAAATATCATTTGTAAATTGATTGGGGATAATTTAGTAGGTTTATCTTTTTTATATAGCTAAATTACATAAATACCCCAGAAATGCACAAAAAAATAGAATGACAGAGGGATTTTGCACAGCTTTTGTTTTCTTAAAATATTTCAATTACTTCATTGTCCTTCAAGTCAAAAATAATTAATGGACAAGTCAAAGGGTATTTTAGTATTTTTCATCATTGTTTTTTGGTTATACTCCTTTTTGGATTATGAGCAAATTAGTATTTCATAAATTTAAATAATTATATAAAAAAAAAAAGATGTTGGTGTATTTTGTGCACGCGCCAATGAGTGAACGCCACAAGCGCTTTTGGGCGGCGCATGAAGCGTCATAAGGTAACCAAGATTTCTCAATCGTCATGTCTTTCGAAGTGTCCAATGGAAGCATACTATTGGGGCGGCACGTTTTGCTTAGTTCTTGGCGGTTTAGTGGTGTTTAGATTTTTGTATTCTTCCCTCTCTTTTTTCTCTTCTCTTCTTGAAAACCATGCCTAGTGAGCCAAAAATCAGGGTTTTCCTTCCATTTTGTTTTTCTTTCTTTTTATTGGTCTTTATCTCTTTTGGATTCTTTTTTCAATTTCATCCCTTTTCATTTTGATTTTGTCTAGTTTTTATATCAAATATGATACTCATTATTTTTATTATTATTTTTTATTTATTCTTTTCTTGATTATTTTTTTAATTTTGTCCTTTAATATTTATTTCATTTTTTTTGTCTAGATTTGATTCATATTCTTTTAATTTTTTTTTTATCTGTTTCTTATTATTTTTTTCTTTTAATTTTTCCCTCAATATTTTATTGCATTTTTTTAATCCAATTTTGATCCTCATTCTTGCAATTGCTCTTTTTTTATTTTTTTTTTATTTTTCAACTTAGTCCCTCACTATTTTCTTTTATTAGTTTTTTACACTAGATTTAGTCCTCATTGTTTTGATTGCTATTTATTTTATTTTTTATTTTTTGATGGTTAAGAATTTTGTTCAACATATTTTTGTTTTTTCCTTTTGTGGGGTCCTCTTGGTTACATGACCCAAGTTGTAGGTTTCGAAGTTTAATCCGATTTAACTTCAGTTTTTTTTATATAAAAATAATAATTTCATCATTTGATATTAAACTATTGGGCCTTGAGCTTTTTATTTTTTTTCCATTTCTTTTATTTAAGCTTATTTCGGGTCATAAGTTAGTCAAGTTAACTCAGGGTGTTTTGGGATTCTTTTCAATGTTTTTAATTTTTAAAATTTCATCATTTGACATTAGTTTAATGATTCTTGAGTTTTATGATTGTTTATGCTATTTCTTTTCATAGGGTAGTCAGGTTAACTCAGGATGTCTCAAGTTTTTTTTTTAATATTTTAATATTTTTTTAACTTCGATCCTTTTTTCTAAGTCATTTTTTTTAAAAAATATTTTTTTATTCCAATCTCATGTCATGGGTGGTGAGTTATTAGAGCGAACCTAGGTTGACTCAAGTTTTTTTCTTCTACATTTCATTTTTGAAAATTAATTTTTTTTTCAATTTATCATTTGAAATTAGGTTGTTGGCCCTTGAGCTTTATGTTTTTTTTTTTTTTTTTTGCTTTCCATTCTATAGGGTGTCTTAATCCCATAGCTCACATGTTAGTTAAGTTAACCTGAATTCGCTTAGGTTATTATCGTTCGAACATCTTCATTATGAATATGAAGTAGGTGCCCCCTATTTTCTCTCTTATTTTTTTTTCTTTTCTTTTCTTATGTTAGAAGAAGTTTGACCCAAACCATAGTATAGCACTGGCAAGAAAATCTAGTTTTACACTATACTAAAAGAAACGGGGTGCAAGACATTTGCTTCATTATGAATATGAAGTAGGTGCCCCCTATTTTCTCTCTCTCTTTTTTTTTTCTTTTCTTTTTTCTTTCTCTCAACTTCATTGTAATATTTTTTAACAATTTTTGAGTTATTTTTGAACCGACCAAGTCAACTAGGTCATGTTAAACCAACTCTCACACGATTTAATTTTATTATTAGAACATCTTTTTTTATGTTAGAAGAAGTTTGACCCAAATCATAGCATAGCATAAGCAAGAAAATCTAGTTTTACATTATACTAAAAGAAGTGGGGTGCAATAGATTTGCTTCACTATGAATAGTGAAGGAGGTGCCCCCTATTTTCTCTCTTTTTCTTTTTTCTTTTTGTCAATTTCATTGTAATATTTTTTAATAGTCTTCAAGTTATTTTTGAACCAACCAAGTCAACTAGGTCATGCCAAACCAACTCTTGTACAATTTAATTTTAAACCCAAATAAAGTAAGGAGTTTAATTAGGAGGTTTGTTTTCAATCAATTTTGTCCTCTCTTTTTTTTTTTTTCTCATTTCATCATTAGGTTTTTTAACAGACAATCAAGTTGCTTTTGGATCGACCAAGTCTGTTATGTCACATTAAAAAAACTCTAACAAGGTTTAATTTTATACCCGAGATAAAAAAGAGTTAAGTCAGGAAGTTTTGTTTTTGTCAATTTCATCCTTAAGTTTTTTTCATTAGTGAATTTGATTATCTTTGGATCGGCCAGGTCAATTGAATTACTTTATAGCAACTTTCACAAAATTAATTTAAACCAAAGATAAATAAAATATTAAATCAAAAAATTTTAAAATTGATATATTATGCCGTGTTTAATAATAATATCAACCAATTCTTTACAAAGGCGAAAGTTTTCGTTATGTATAAAAACTTCTTTCTTGATGCAGCATTGCTCGTAAACTGGTATCCTACTAATAAACCAATAAAACATAGTGAATAAATCACTTCTTCAAAGAGCCCAAACTTCATTTCAGAGCCCATATATTAAAAGCCCTAAACTACAGGTGCCCATTTAGAGCTACAGCCCAAAATCCCTCATATTTATCCTCGACATGATTATTATCTGGTTTCTATATCCAAAAATATCAATCAACGAGCCTACAGGCTACCCTGCAACTTCTAAAACCAGCGAAGACTCGACGTCTATGCTTCAGCTAAGCTCTTTAATTTACTGGGTCTCTCTCTTCCTCTAAGCAACTAAGTTTTTCTCTGAATTCAAGTATCAAAACACATAAAGGGTTTGTTCTTTTCTTCTTTAGTAAGCTTACCTTTTGAGTTTCAAATATGGATTGACTTATCTTTTTCACTGATTCTTTTTAACGTACCATGTTGTAACTCTCTCTCTGTAATGTGTTTGTCTTTACTGAAGTTAATGGATATGGGTTTTCTTTTTGGAACTGTAGTTTGTGAAAAGTTCAATCCTTTTTAGTGTTTAAGTTGCTGGAATTATAGTTATTTAGCTCACAAAATTCTGTGATTATTATGATATTTGTGGCCATTTTCATTGGTTCTTGCCTAACGGTAGATGTTTTTTTAATAATTTAAAGAGCTCATTAGCACTTAATGGTAGTCGTGGTTGGTTACAATGTTGGGTTTTCAATAAATTTTTCCATTAAAGCTTTTATTTGATTCTGTGAAAATGTTGGAAGAAAGGAGGTTTAAAGTTTGGAATTTGGAAGCAGAAACCTCTAGTTTAATCTAGCCTAGTGCAATAAAACTTGTTTTTCTTATATTTGATAGAATTATTCTTTCTTTGTGAATGGTTATTCATAATCTATTTGGTTTGTTTATACCCGGTATTTAAGTTCTGCTTATTTTATGTGTAGGTCAATGTTGTATGCAATATCTACCCCTAGAACCTGCATTTCCTGTCCAAGAAGTTCTCGTTTTCATCAAAGGAATTTAGTTTCGGTCAGGCTTTGTGCACGTGCTTCATTGCCCAATAATGACAATGGAGTTAAAGTGGAGTATACTCCCTGGCTAATTGTTGGATTGGGTAACCCTGGAACTAAGTACCACGGCACTAGGCACAATGTAATTAAAGTCGCATATGAATTTGATGGCTTCAATATTGTTTTTTATTATTTTAATGATTTTGCAACTTTGTCTTTGTCAGGTTGGATTTGAAATGATTGATCGAATTGCCCAAGTGGAAGGTGTTTTGATGAACACAATACAATCGAAGGCTTTGATTGGAATAGGTTGTTAAGTAAAAAATCTCACTGCTAACTTCCCTCCAAGTTTATGCATTTTCTACTTTCTTTCTTTGTATATGGGTGATGGTTTATTCAGATTCTTTCTGTTATCAGTACAGGTTGCATCGGAGAGGTGCCGATTCTCTTGGCAAAACCACAGGCATATATGAATTTTAGTGGGGAATCAGTTAGTTCCATGATTCTATTTTGTTGTCATAAAATTTTACTTTTGATTTGCATGTTTCACTGAATTTATCGACAGGCACTTGGATGTGATGTAAACATGTGCTTTGCTGTCCCTGAAGACAGCAGATTTTTCAACTAACCTATTTTTCTTTTCAATGTTTTCAAGGTTGGACCACTTGCTGCTCATTATAAAATACCTCTTCGTCATATTTTACTGGTATGCATTTTTATTCCTCACTTCCATTTAAAAGAATTTTTTTTGTTTTATTTACTCGCAATTTACTCTATACTGACATTATGGTCCTGGATTTGAACATGTAGATCTATGATGAGATGAACTTACCAAATGGCATTCTGAGGGTTCAGCCAAAAGGTGGACATGGCCATCACAATGGGTATATTTTACTGTTACGATGTTGGCATTGTTTGACAGCACCTATCATCCCACTAATCCTCCTTGACCCACAAGTTCTTAAACCACTTTCTTTTTTTCCAAATATTAACTTATCTTGATTCTACCACAACTCGTTATTAACTGAGATCTTTATTTGCTAAGTCATAATGTAATAAATTTACAGAAGAGGAAAGTTGTTTACTAATGATTTGCTTGTTAACTTTTCTCATTCTCCTGTAAGAAGATTTATGGGTCACTTTTCCTGGCTTAATTTAAAGCTCAAGCTACTGCACTAAGCATATCTATTGATCACCTGCCAGCCTCTGAACACAGAATTACAATTTGTTTCAAGGAGTTGAAAGAAAATAACTATTCCTTGGACCAAGTACAAAGCATCTAAAACCCAGTGTAGGTTAAATGAATTTAATGAGCAGCATGCATTTCATACCTGTATAAAGAAGGGATTTTCTGCTCCTTGGTTAGCTTGTTATAGAGATGAATAGGAGGTTCATCAAACATAATGTATTTACATATATCTTTTAAGAGATGAGGAAACCTTCGTTTTGTAATTCAATAGGAGCAAATCAATTAGTTGATAGCTAATTCATGGATAGTCACTGCATCTGCATGTATTATGGGGGTTGGGGTAGCAATTGGTTCCCATTCTGGAGTCTTTTTCCTAAATTATCTATGTTGTTTAACCTCCTCAAATGAAATTCCTGGGAGAACATTATCAATTAATCAAATATTTTGGCCTCATATTAATGCACCTCTTGTAATTTAAAGAACTCTCATTTCTGAATTAAACCAAGAAATACAAAAAACATTTATTTGTGATCCCTTGTTGCAGAGTAAAGAGTGTGATGGACCATTTGGATGGTTGTCGAGAATTTCCTCGATTGTGTATAGGCAAGTAGTTTTCTCGTAGCTCATCTTTTCAGAACATTTTATGTGCTGAAGAGCCATTTTTGTCTTTGTTTATAGAACCTAAAAAGTTCCATTTTTTGCAGGCATTGGAAATCCACCTGGCACAATGGACATGAAAGCTTTTCTCCTGCAGAAGTTTAGCCCAACAGAGCGAGAACAGGTATGTCATTGTTTGATTCTAGCGCAAAGGTTCTTCCTCGTGCTTCATGGTGAAAGGTATTTGATACTAAAAGGTTCAGGCATTTGGTGCAAAATCATTTTTTAACATACTATATTGACTCGATCCTTGTATTAGTAATATACATGTATTTCAGCTATTCCAGTAAGTATGGTGTGTCTGGCTTTAAGGTTGCCAGTAGTGAAATCATTGATTTCACATTTATTGTCAAATGCTTTATGGCTGTCTATGTCTGCGCAATTGTTCATTTCTCACATTTTCTGATTGAACGACTTCGTGCCTATTGCTCTATATTTATATGGGTGCATTTGTATTTTTCTCAAAACTGCTGCAACGTTTTGACCGTTAATCTCTACTGGACAGATTGATGCATCATTGGAACAAGGGGTTGAGGCTATGAGGACCTTGATACTTGGTGGGTTCACCAACAAAATTACTAGATTCAATCTGGGGCAAAAGTACAAGTATCACAAAGTTTGAATCCAAGAAAAAGGCATAGCTGAAAGAGAGGCAAAAACCATCTCAGTAAAGTTGAGAGCTTCTGACATTTGAGCCAAAAGATGTAGCTTCTTGTAAGCTTCCTTGCAGTAATTAATCTACGGATGCTTAACCATTTATTGTCGATGTCATCCTCGGCTCCTTCTGGCCAGCAGTGTCTGCATCTCATGTTAATTGAGGTCATATGACTGAGAGATAAATTTCATTGTCATGCTATTTTGTTACGCAATTTCATATATGCAGTCATATTATGGATGATTGTTTTCGGATCTTAAGCTCAAGCATGCCAAAGTCCCACAAAGCCAAACCAAACCAAAATGATCTACAAGTTTTCTGGTTATTCTGCTTTTTTGTCATTTGTCTTTCAAGTTTTAGATGTTGTTTAGCACTATTATTGATTAGAGCTTGTCATAGGCTAGTCATTGCATAAATCTTTGCTTGATTGCTGAAACCTGATGACAAGCGACTAATCTGGCTGGATCTGGTGTTACACGCATGTTTTATGCAAAGCTATCTTGGATAAATTAGGCCATTAGCATCCAAAATATAATTAAATGCTGAAATGTTATAAATTGAAAAAGTTTTGGTGAAATAACATGGTTTGGAGATGTTGCGGTTAAGAAATGCAACATTTGATACATGTTTTATTTTAGAATCCTGACAACTGATATCACGGTTCACAACCACGATACCACGATATTATTGAAATGTTGTATTTCTGAACCGCAACATTATTGAAATGTCATGGTTTGCAACTATTTTGAGAAACTGCCAAACATTTGATAAAACAGTTAGATTGTTGTAGCCTCAGGAATGCAAAAAAAAAAAAAAAAAAAACATATATATATATATGCAAAATGAATATAAAATAATTCAACAATACAATATTCAAGTAATTTTAAAATATATAAATATAATTCATCTATCTATCTATGTCTATTGAATGATCCATACTCATTAGTAGCATGATCGGATTCAACTCCTGCTTTGTCTGAGTGGCTTTGTCCTTTGTTATGATATCATTAAGAGTTAGTCTCTCACTAAGGTTTTAAGTCAAGTGCGGCAAACATTTAACCACCTGAACGCTATGGTGTGTGAATTTTGCTTTCTTCATCAATATGATGAAGATAAGATGCGGCCTTTCAACCTTCCTGTAGCGAAAAGCCAACTTAATATTAATAAAATATTAATTTTAAATTAAAAGATAAATATATAAAACTCAATGGTTAATATATTTAATCATAAAAAAGATTTTTTTTACTTACGTGATGTTGAATATGCTAGGTATGTTGCTTGTATTACATATATTCAGGTGGAGGAACTTGCTTAGAAGTCGAACTAATGATTTGTCATGTTATATTTACGTATTAAATCATATACTACTCGTCAGTAATCATAAGAAGCAACTCTGTAAATATTTCATTACTTTATGCATCCCACTATGATACATAAACATCATGTCGACTTAATCAATTGTAATTATTATTTTTATCCCTACGAGTAATGGCGTGCAAAACATCACTTGTATTGATATTGACTGGATATGTTTTTTGTAGCCGAACTGTAGCATTACTTGATTCAGGCAATATAGTTCAACCATCCTAAAACATATTAGCAGCACCACTATTGTCCATATATCCATCCTACTGGTGCAATGACCAATCTTTCTTCCAAGTAACACATTTAAATGACCTACAAATTATAAGTTAAATAACTATTAAGCAACAATAATTCGATGTAGTTAATTATTTTATTTAACAAATAGTTCAAAACATATATGGATAGTATGTTGTTTGTCAAGCTCACTCCAATAAAATGCTAACATATATGTTGCATTATTTTCAAAAACTCGTCCAATACATCACCTTATATTAAAAACATGTCAGTTTCATTGTATTTTTCAAAAATATAATGTAAATGTATATAATTGCAAAAATAACATCACAATATTTTCATCCTAGTAGGAGATAAAGTGTAACCCTTATAGCTTGGACTGTCATATCCGACAATTTTATTTCATCATGTATGCTTACAACCATCATTGAAAGATTATTCATTACAAAGGTTGATGTAGCACTAGCAATATAATTTGCATCAAGTTGATGGTGGTTGTTTTGGACAAAGGTCGAAATACATGTGTGTGACTCTTTTAACTTTGTTATCTCAAATGAATATGATCTTTTATGATATTCCTTATGCAAATACTACTTACAATTTGGTGCTTGCACACATTGTAATTGAACAAATATTGAGTTCGATCATTTGACTCGGTACTCAACCAAGTGTGCAATGTGTCACTGTTTAACAACATTAGCCAATTCATTTTTACTATTAAATGTTTGACCAACCACCAATTCAAACTCTCCTGACATGCATTTATGACTAAGTACTCAATCATATGAAACAACAAAACTAAATGTAGAAGCATCTCTAAATTCATGAACATGAGGAATAATTTTATCACGAATATCATTATCAACATTATTTTTTTAGTAAAAAATACTTTAAAAAATAATAACAACCACGCTTACAAACACGCTAAACTAATTGATGTCCCAAATGGTGGAAAGTATGCTGCTGACAAGGCTATTTTGGTCGATATGTTTCTCTTTGCTCTTGACAACCCCGCCACCTTCCTCCGTCATGCTTATCTCAGGGGATGTGGATTTCTCTCCAGCACTTGACAGACTTGGTCAACGTGGATATACAGTGATTCTTTGTAATCCCTTCTGGGGTTGGTGTTTCATCTGCCCTGAATGAAGTTTCAGCAGGTCACAGAGTCTCCCATCTGGTCTGAATGAAGTTTCAGTAGGACGTCGTGCTTCTTATGATGAGTATTATTCTACCATGTGGGTACAGCCTCGAGCAGTTCAAGTTTGAGTTGCAGGAGATTCTAGTGAGCTATTCTTGTTTGATTTTCTTGGGTTGTTTTGAGGCAATATACCAGCAACGATACAAGAAACCATTGGACTATCAAAGTCTTGGTGTGGATCAGCTAGAGCAGCTTTTTGACAAGGTGAGAGATGTCGTGGTCTTGCATGAAGAACCAGCAAGCAACAAGAAATTCCTGGCAAGCAAGGGGAAAGGGGGTGGGTGGAGTGTCGGGCGGGAGGAAAGACCGAAAGGGCTCAGCACTCAGCTGCAATGCTGAGTCAGCAGCCTTGGTCAGCGAAGATTGCCAGATTTTTCAATTTTCACCTGAAATCGTGAAATCGGTCTGGTTTTACCGATTTTTACGAGTTAAACTGGTTTTGAATGAGTTTGATTGATTTTACTGGTTTTTAAAATTTTAACCCAATTTTACATGATTTATATGTTTTGACTCGTAAAATCATACGATTTTAGAAGTCAAAATATGTTTTTGATAAAATTGTTTATTATTATCATAATTTTAAAACATGATTCGGGGGTCAACTCGAGGTAAGGCGTACATCACGGATTACTAAGGTCAACACAGGTTGACATTGGTCAATGTAAAAATAAAAATTATTGTTATTATATTTTTAAAATCTGACTTGGGGTTGACTGGAGCAAGACTTAGGTCACGAGTCAGGAGGGTCAACATAGGTTGACTTGAATTAACGCATGGATAAAGTGATTATTATCATAATTTTAAACCCCGACTCGGAAGTCGACTCAATAGTCAAAGCAACCTTGTTTTGATCCCTTTTTTTTTCAAAAAATTCAACGAGGTTTTTACCCTTGTTTTATCCTAGGTTGACCTGGGTTTTTAATCGAGTCAATTATTCCTCTATTGTTTCATAAACTCAAATTAGTTCAGGCCTCGAGTCAACCCAACAAGTCAATCCTAGTTTTATAACTAAGGTTATTATAATATTATTAATTTCAACATGCAATATAAAAGAAAAAATATATCTAATTATTTTTTAAAAATATATAAATTTGAAAAAAATACATATTAAAGGTAACATAGACTTTTTCATATTTTATTTTGTCGTGTTCACCATAACCAAACATGATACAAAGACAGTCATTTTATCTTGTAAATCATTACCGAATATAATTATGTCTTTATCTCTTTTTCTGTTTTGTCTCATTTATCTTCATTGTCTTCATCTCTTTTTTCCTATGATAGTAACCAAACACTACCGTAAAAAAAAAAAAAAAAAAAAAAAAAAAAAAAAAAAAAAGGCATCCTATAAGAGTTCACTCCATATAATTATGGAACCTCGAGTTCAATTTTCATGTATTGCTTGATATCCTTTATGTTTTCTAATAACGATTGCTCATATCTAGTACTTGATGATTTTGTTATTTAATTTTGATGAATATTAAAGCACATTTGCATCAAAAGTGGGTAGGTTGGTTACATATACCATATTTGAAGAAAATCAATTCAAGAAACTTGTTATAGACAATAATATTGAATTGCAAATCTAAACAATATTAGAGAATTTGATAGAAAGGTAAACTTTATTAAGTGTTTTTCACTAAGTTATTTTTTCCAATACACTTTATATCATAGTTATGATTAAAAGTTTATTTATAGGCATAAAATCTTAGACAAATAAGGAATTGAACTAAACAAGAAAAACCTATTATAATTAAGAAAATAATTTTGTCGACTCAATCGGTTGACCGATTCTCAACCGGAAGACTGGTTCCTTTGTTTTTTTAAAAAAAAAAACAAAAAATCTAGTTTATTTTCACCATCTCCCTTAACTTGATTTCTAATTACTCCCATCATATCTCTTTTCTTGGCAAAAACATCATGTATGAGTGGCTTTGTGAAAATATATGTAACTTGGTCTTAGGTTTTTACATATTTGACTTCAACTTTCTTAGTTGTAATGCAATCTCATAAATAATAAAATCTTATGTCAATGTGCTTACTTCTGTCATGAAATAATTGATTATTTGTTAAGGCAATAACTAATAAGTTGTCCACATAAACTTTAATATACTTCTCTTATGGCATTTGTAACTCCTTCAATAATCTTCTTAGCCATATAAAATGACAAACACATGTTGTAGTAGCTATATATTCAGCTTTATAAGTTGATAATGTGATTATAGATTGCTTCTTTGAACTCTATATGAATGTTGTGTCTCCAATGTAAAAGGCAAAACTTGCAATGCTCTTTCTATTATCCATATCTTCAGTCCAATCACTATCACTATAACCCATAAGATCAAAGTTATTAGAGCAACTATACAAAAAGCCAAAATTTATGGTACCTTTAATATATCAAAGAATTCGCTTCAATGCTTTAAGATGTGCCATAGTTGGTGTCTCCATAAACCTACTTATAAGTACTACTCAAAAGAGAATATTTGGACGAGTACATTTCAAATATCTCAAACTCCCAACTAAGCTCTAAAATATTGTAGAGTTTATCTTCTCTATTTCATCATTCCTTGACAACCTCACTTCACACTTTACTAAAGTATTCACTTTTGCATAACCCTCTATCTTGGACTTCTTAAGAATCTTTTTACAAACTTCTTTTAACTAACAAAGATTCCATCTTCTCCTTGTTTGATCTCAATTCCTAGGTAGTAAATCATAAGACCAATATTTATCTTCTCAAACTCTTTGATCATTTGCTTGCTTAAAGTCTCCTAACATCTTTGGGTTATTATGTGTAAAGATCAAGTCATCCACATATAAGTATACAATAAAAGTATCACTACTCTTTTTTATCTTTAAATAGATAGCATATTCATAAGGCATTTTACAAATCCATTCTTCAAGAAATAACTATCAATGCGACTATATCAAGCTCTAAGAGCTTGCTTCAATCCATATAAGGCTTTGTTCAACTTTAATATATTATCTTTATGTCTCTTCACTTCATAACTCATAAGTTGCTCAATGTAAACCTCTTCTTCAAAAAATTCATTTTGAAAGGCTGACTTTGACATCCATTTGGTAGATTTTCGATCTATATTGGGCAACAATATCAATTATCAATCGAATGGTCTTCAATTTAACAACTGGAGCAAAAACTTCATCATAGTCAATTCCTTACTTTTGATTATAGTCTTTTGCCAACAATCTCGTCTTGTATCTCTCCACTTCTCCTTTCACATTCTTTTTTTCTTTTTAAACCTACTTAACACATATTAGTTTCTTTCCTTTTAGTATAAAAACCAATTTTTATATGTCATTCTTTTTAATTGATGCAATCTCCTTATTTATAACAATTCTTCACTTTTCATCCTTTATTACTTCTTTAAACATTATAGGTTCATATATGGCAATATGATAATATAGTGTTAGATCATTATCAATTGAATCAATTTAATTAGTTACTTTATATAGGTCATTAAGGCTCATCATATTTTTTTTGTGGACTTGGTGGGTTGTCACTACTTGAACTTTTACTAGAAAAAGATGATAAAGGTAAATTTGAGTTCATTAGTGATTATGAAGGTGTAACTAGTTTTTGATGATATGTATATATATTTTTCTCTTCATCAAGAACTAATGAAATGCCATACTTCTCACCATTATCTACCTACTAATCACCGTGTTTCTTTTATTAGGGTTGTAAAGCGTATTTCCTTTGGACTTTTGATCATAACTTATAAACATTAGCTTTTTGCTCTTATCATCTAGCTTGATCCTCACTTAGTCATTTATATGCATATATTCAATTATCCCAAACACATTCACGTGAGTAGCACTTGGCTTTTTTTCATTCCATGCGTCTATGTCATGACATCCAAGCCTTTTATATGACACCCATTTGACAAGTAAACAACAAAATCTACAACTTCAGCCTAAAAATCTTATGGCATCTTCATGATTTTGAGAATGTTTTTCGCTATGTTAAGGATGCTTCTATTCTTTCTCTCTACCATACCATTTTATTGTGGGGATTTAGACATTGTTACGAGTATTTTTATACATTGATATTCACTAAACTCATTAAACTTGTTAGAATAAAATTCACCCCCTATCTATCCTAAGTGATTTTATAGAATAACCATTTTTTTTTCAACTAATGCCTTAAACTCCTTAACATAATTTAATACATTAGGCTTTTTTTTAGAGAAGTATATTCATATCTTTCTATTATAATCATCAATAAAGAGTAGAAAATAATTTTTTTTAATCAAATAAGCATGGTTGAACAGGATCACATACATCTCTGTGTATCTCTTATAGGGGCTGACTTATTTTAGATGCAGACTCTTTTGAAAAACTTTTACGGAATTGTTTACCCACTAAACATCCTTCACACAACTAATTCAAATGTTTAATGGATGGTAGACCCTTCAACATCTCCTTTTGCATCATCATCTTCAAGCTATCAAAGTTTACTTGTTTAAGTCTTATATGTCAAAGCTAAGTCTGATATTTCACACATGTTTTTAGGCATTTAGACATATTTATCTCCATGTTTAGAAAAAACATCATTTTATTTGTCATGGTACCTTTGCTATCATAGCTCTATGAGTATCAAGTAATGTCAAAATACAATCTTTCATCTTAATTTCATAACCTTTCTCCTTTAATTGTCTCAAACTCAATATATTGCATTTTATAGTTGAGATATAATATACATCACCAATAAATTGATGATTACCATCTTTCATTTGAATTAGAATCATACCTTTCCGTTTGATAAAAACCTTTGAATGATATACAAATATGATATTACCTTTAATTGATTCATCACGATCCATGAACTTGTCTTTGTCTCCATACATGTCATTGTTGGCTCTATTGTCAACATACAATATGTTTTGTTTGGTTTCTATTTGTTCATCATGGACTAATAATAAAGTGGTCTTTTTTCTCCTCTTCTACTACTAGATTGACATTCTTTTCAATCCTTTTGGTTGGATTCCAACAAACCCTGGCATAATGACATGTTTTGACAATTATAAGAATTAATTTTTATTTTTTCAAACCTAGGTCTCGAATAGCTAATGTATAAGGATCTAGTCGATCGGTTAGTTTCAATCAGTCGACTGATTGATCTATTGAGGCTACTTTAGTGTTCTCTTCTAAATCTATCTTTTCCTCATCGTCCCCTGTCTTGTCTATGACCTCTACCTCCTTGGATATATTAAGAGTAATCTTGATTCTATTTTGTTAAGAATTTTGAGAAGAGTGCTTGTGCATCCATGTTTTCTTGAATTTTGTTGACTCTTTTTTCATAGGCTTGTAGTTATCCCATGAGACCTTGAATTGTTAAAAAAATTATATTTTATGATTCTTCTATTACGACCACTACATAGTGGAATTTCTTTTGCAAAGAGCATAAGATCTTTTCTACCACGTGTTTCTTCCATCTTCTCCCCATATCTTTTCATCTGATTGTATATGGCCAATACTCTAACAAAGTA
Organism: Populus alba; assembly: GCF_005239225.2. Classification (NCBI taxonomy): domain Eukaryota; kingdom Viridiplantae; phylum Streptophyta; class Magnoliopsida; order Malpighiales; family Salicaceae; genus Populus; species Populus alba. Next base: position 9,074,862 of record NC_133287.1, read on the forward strand.
ATTTGATATTCTGATTCAAGCATATGTAAATTTTCAAAGCACCATGTAACTTTTGCAAGTGTACCTTTTATACGTTTTAATTGTTGCAAAGCTTTTCATACTTGCTTGGCAATGGTTGCGTCAGCCACAATCTCAAAAGTGGTGTCATCCAAACATTAATAAATGATTATGAATGCTTGTTGATCCTTCTTTCATGCTTTCTGCATGGCCTTCTTTGGGGAAGATGTTAATGTCACTTCTTCTACAGGCTCTTCAAAGCCTTTTGTTGCTGTTTCTCACACATCTTCGGAACTTAGCCAAGCTTCCACACGGGTACATCAAATCTCATGATTATCCTTTGTCAAACAAGGACACTATAATGGGAAGTTTAGATTGGTCATGTTAAACAATAAGAACAAGCTTTGACACTACTTGTTGAAAGAAAATCAATTCAAGAAACTTATTATGGACAATAATGTTGAATTGCAAAGCTAAAGATCAAGAGAGATTTTAAGAGGAAGATATACTTTATTGAGTATTTTTCTTAGATTTCTTTTCTATTCAATGTATTATGATCTTGATTACAGCTTATTTATAGATCTAAAATCCTAGACAAATAAGAAATGGAACTAAACAAGAAAACCTATTCTAACTAGACAAGTTATTCTACCGACTTAACCACTCAACCAGTTCCTTTTATTTTATTTTTTTATTTAAACTAAAAATCTAATTTATTTTCAACACACCATACCAGCTTAGGTTTGCATCCCAGCAGAAAAGGCGAGAAAATGTGTCATAGATGCATTCATTGTCTGTGCCAGTGTACTTTGCATAGAGACAATAACATTCTGCAATTGAGTTTGACGAAGAACGCTAGAGAACTGGTTGTTTTGTTTCAAACCGAATCATAAATAAGAGCTGATTATTTCACGGGTCTGAAAAAGCGATCGATCTTAAAGGATACAGACTACAGAATTATACAGAAGACCATTTGGAGCTGCTTTTCATTGTCAAGACAAGTTACAACTAACCATCAATGACGTTAGACATTGTTTTTAAGAAAAAAATAAAATGCCACTTTCATAGTAGACAATGTGGCACCATAGTAAAACAAAATACACTTGCAAATTCCATTATGTTAGTCGCACCCCTCAAAAGGAGGATACCCTGCACTCCCAAAGGTCGACAGCAATTTCCTCAACCAGAGTCTGAAGTATGTCCCTGTCGATTTCTGCACCAGTTTCGAACCCTTCAATTTCAAAATCTGTCCATTTTCCCAAGGAATGACTCATCTCCCAATCTATTATCTCATCTGGAATCATCCCAGCAAAATCCGTCCACCTTCCGACTTCCTCGCCGATCTCTTGAATCAACATTTCTGCATTCATGCATGGCGGTACTCTTTTCCACGTATTGAATCCAGTGTTAATGCACCGGGTGTATTTTGAATCTAGGCATTCTATCACACAATCAAAAAGAAAGCTTCTGAGTTGATTACCCTCCTTGCTCTCTTCAAATCCAGGAAGGCAATTAAGAGTTTTCCCCAAGGCACCAGCCAGAGTTTCAAGTCCGTCAAGCAGAAAGGGTCCAACGAGAAATCTCTTCATTCTATCTGAATTACATAGTGTTGCTTTACCAAACAACAGTTCAGCATTCAAGATAACCTCCTTTGCATGAGTGAGCTTGTTTCCAGTTAACCTGCCACCAGCAAGATTGATGCTCTGTAATATCCTAGAAACATGGTTAAGAAGATCAGTCACCGTCTTGCTACCTGTCCTCCCTTGTATCAAAGAGGATGCACAATCCAGAAGATCCGTATCAGTATCTACTGGTTGTGGTTGATCATAGGAGCAATCCATGGAGTCCGGCAGCATCCTGCATCCTAGAATCACAAGCCAAAATAATACATTTAAAGAGAGCTCAAAATATTTGATAAAAGATTAGATAACATAGTAGTGACTGAAAACAGGGTTTTAATATTTATATATACACACACACACACACCACTATTTCAGAAAATTCATAGTCAAGGTTCTCAGTAGTTCAATAAAATATACTCAAGAAACCCTCATTCTGCGTTGTCATAAAATTTCACTTTCTTACCTGAGCTCTCATCCAGACTGCTTGAAAAGCAACTGTCATTTGAGAAAGAAGCTTCAAGAACAGATCCAGGACTAAGGTGATCACCATCAACTGATATTCCAACTGAATTCCTCCTGATTTTTCCTTCCTTCTGAGAAGAGTAATGCACACGCTAGACATGTCAGGTCCAGTTATTGTAAAGGTACATTAAGCACAAAATAATTTTAAAAATCACACCTAGGGAATAAAATACTATCAAGGAAACCTAGCTTTCACAAAAAGGAAAACTGTTAATTTTCATGGCGTATAGGTTTAGGGTGATTGGCCTCAAGATGACCTTGAATTGAACAACTCAGGGCTAGTTCCATGAATCTGGTTATTCAGTTCTATTTATGCATTCCTGCTCCAGTAACGTCTCTAGCTTATTTGACAAGATAAACCTTCCCTATTGCCTCAAAATGCTTACAAAGGCAGCTTATAATTGCAGTCGTTAACTACAATTCCAGTGCCTCTGTAATACATTATTTTCATTTTTAACCATTATGCTAATACGATGATTTGCATGCAGAGGCGATCACTTTAGCTAACCATGGAAAGCAATTGTTTAAGACATCCCTTTTTGCCTCATAAACTTTCAAACCAAAGCATGTTTCTCCTTCTGACATGCTTTTGGGGCTACCCATACACTTTTTTGTATCTCACAAATGCTTTCACTCCATTTCTAATAGCTTTTTCCTATGATGTACCATCTTTACCACTCAGTAGTAACATATGTTAGGAATGGGCCACCTATAAACTGTTGGCTTTCAATTCATATTCTGTATATTTTAATCTATAACACTCAATCACCACCTCGATCCCACTCTAAGTTAAAAATGCCCTCTTTATCTATCATTCTCCACACCTGTCCACAGCCAGTTTCCAGTCTTTACTCATAAAGTTGCTGAACTTCAATAGTATTGTTGAAACTTGCCAGGACATGAATAAAACTTGTTGAAAAAGAGGAGGAAAGGAAAGGCCAATGTTTCACTGAAACTAATTGATCACGGGAACTTATTTTGTTTTCTCACATTCCATGAAAACGAAATAGAAAAGAGAGGGTGAAGCCAAAAAGTTTTAACTCCTAAGGCCTTACGTCTCATCATTGACAGCAAGTATCACTAAGACGCGCTGTATGGTGCACAAATTTCAAACAGCAACTCAGTCATTCGACAAAGTCAAATTTCGCAACCTTCTTAACTAACTATAAAACAAAGATAGCAACCCATGGGACATTAATCAATGAGAACACATATCAAATGAAAAGGCAATCCTTGCACAATTTCATTAATTTCTCCATTTTCTTTTATTTTGGTTGCGCCAATGGTATAAGAAATTTCACTCAACACAAGCACCAGAATCAGCATTCTCCAAACAGACATGCAAAGCTAAAACAGTTCAAAATAGTTTATTATTTAGAGATAAGGTAGGTACCGATATCAGAGGGGAACGGACGTTTTGTAGTTTTTTCTTCAATCATAGATGCTTTAATTAAGTCAAAAACCAAAACAAAATAAGCACAGAAATTCTGGACCATAGACAGCATAATAAAAAGACAGCACCGTGCCAATACATAGCAAACCAACCTGGTAAGTTCTGTCTGCATTAAACATATGAGCATGTGGAGACGTAGGCTGATCCGCAGCCAAAGCAAATATTAGCTCTTGGAGAATCATAGCAGTAGATCTCATGGGTTTACCACCTCCACTTGTCAATTCATCCTGTTCTTGAGAAGCCAGTTCCTTTAGTTTTTGCTCTAAAATTGTGCCCAGGGCATCTCCTCTTAATGGAAATTGATTCTGCAAAGGTGTTTTGCCATCATTTTCATCCAGCACCAGCCTTCTTTGGTAAGTGTTCTTATCAATTTGAAGACTCCTCTCTTTCAGCCCCTTGGAAACAAAAGTTCTGTGCCTAAATGGGGAATTAAACGTAAAAGATATAGCATCATTTTCCCTACTGCCATTATTTTTATTACACTCTCCATCATTAACAGATCTACTTTTGATACATGCACGGTCCATGGAGAGAGAGCTGGATGCAACCACTTTTCTACTCACACTGTCAGACTTGGTATTCCTTTGTCCCATAGACATCGGATTAGCAAGTCCAGTACTTTCAACTTGTGCATTGACACCAACTGTCCTCTTGCGCCCTGGGCTCCTTAGCGGTGAAAAGGAATCATCTCGTCTGCTGCAAAATTTTCTGTCTTTGTCAATTGTAGAATTATCAGCCAAGTTAGATGCCCTTGTCCTGCCACGACTGATTATGCTTCTGTTCAAAGCAACAAAATCTGTTGCCTCATTAATACCATTTGCAGCTGAAGAAGCTCTCCTGCTTTGCAGATTATTTAGTTTGGCCCTTGGAGGAGTTCCATCCCTGCTTATGAACATCTCATTTTGAGTCTGAATCCTTTGCTTATAAGTAATAGAAGATGACTCTTGCTGTTGAGGCCTGCATTGCTGGCTTCTCAATTGCCGCTGCAATTGGCCCTCTGGAGACACAGGTTTGATAACTGTGATGGTTTGACTTGGTACTCGTGTGTTATCCTTTTCTTTCACAGGAATGGACTGTCGGTCCCAATTTCTCTGATAAATTACATTTCTTTCTTGCTCAGGAGTGGATATGGGTGGCATAGGCTTAATCATTTCTGATTCTTGAGAGAACATATAATTTGAAGGAGTGGATGGACAAACGAACTGCTGCTCCTTCACATTGGGTCTAGTATCCACAACATCAAACATATTACCACAATTTTTGCAAGAAGTTTGCCCTATGAAAGACGTGCCTTCTCCCTCATTACAATCTCCAATATCTTCTTGTTTCACAATGTTTGGTAACATGATTCCAATCTCCTCTCTCAAAACTTCATCCCTAGGACAATAATTCATAGAACTTGGATAAGTAAGAGCACTTTTTGACCTATTGGTAGCTTGCAACCCAGGTTCCAAAATTCTAGTAGCAGCATCAATCAACCTAGACGTCCTAGATGCATTCTTGGACGAGGAAATCCTAGGACTCTTAACTGGTGGTGCAAGTTTTGGATGATGATGCCTTCTCGACCTTGACAAAACACCGTTAATTTGCAACACATCGGCTCCGAACCTAGTCAATGCTTGTCTCTCAAACTGGCCTGTCTTTTGAAGCTTTTGAGGCCTAGATTCAACCTTTGTGCTCCCTTTCTCCATATTCAAATCATTCCTATCAGATTCACTATGACAATCATTAACAAGTTTCTCTTCGGTAACATCACAAGCAACAGAATTTGAAACTTTTTTGTGCTTATCTCGATGCACAGCTGGCAAAGAATCGAGGCCCATCAACCTAGCAACCAAACTTGGAGCTCTCATTTCACGCTTTTTCACTACAATATCATTATTACAACTCCCGCTTTTCTTTACATTTGGAAAACCTCCTTTATTCTCATCAACAATCTACAATTCAAGCACAAGCAAAAAGCCCTCTTGATAAACAACAAAAATAAAAATAAAAATCCTAACCAAACTCACAGAATTAAATCTCTTTTTATTGAGATATAAATAAGTGTCCCTTAAAAACATCTATGAACATCAAGATCCAACTTTATAAACCAAAATGCATACCAGATGGAGCTTTGTTTTGGGCATCTTCTCATCCCCGCCAAACTTCTTCGATGGATGTTTTGCACGAGCTGGACAGCAGCAGCAGCACACGCATAAAACAGCCAAAGAAATCAATTTTAAGCATTCTAGTTCAAATGGGTATTCTTGGTTTAGAGATAAATGGACTAACCTGCAGGAAGCAATTTCTTGGAGAAGAGTTTTTTCTTGGCGAATCTCCTATTCCAATCAAATAACTGAAAGAAAATACCAACACAACCACCAGACCTATGAGCCTTTTTCTCTGTCAACGCCAAACATGCCCCTGCTGGATTCCCTGTTGTTTCATTCATCTCTCCAAGAAACCAAAAACCATACACCAAAACTCCCTCTCTTTCAAAACAAAACACACTCGAATCTCAAATACCATCTATCAGCCAAGCCCATGTGAAAAAAAACTAACCATTCTTTCCAACAAAATAATACAATGTAGCTAACCAAGTTTGCCCAAAACAGCAACGGAATACCAAGAGAAAGAAAAAGGAGTAAGATGCATTACAAGGATGCAATGGGAAAGAGTGAAAAAGACAGGAGAAAGCAGGAGACGACAGCCAAGAAGACCCAGTAGAAAGCGGAGTGAAACAGTACTGGCCTACCTGTATTATTCTGTTACTTGGTAGTATTATCTACATGTCTTGAAGCAAGGAACAAGTGATTCTCTTGAACATAGAAAGAGAAAGATCAATGAGTAAAAGATGGTGATGATTGAGAATCAAGAAATGAAAAGATGTGAAAGAAAGAGAGCATCATGTGACTGTTGACATATTGGATTGTGCACAGAGACCAAGAAAATGAAGCTCGAGGGACTGGCAAGCAACGTAGCAGAGAAAGAGTGAAAAAATGATACAAAAAAAAAGCAGGTTCTGTTACTGCGCTATGAAAAGGGCTGGCTACAGAAAGACTAGAGAGAGGAGGGGCTAAGCAGAGAGAGAAAGAGAAGTGACGCACGCGCAGTACAGTGATTCACATTCACTGTGGATGCTCTCTGCGTGTTTGTGTGGATGGTCAAACGGGAGAGAGAGAGAGAGAAGAGTAGATAGATACTGTTGTGTTGTGTCGTGTCTGCGTCAAAGGGACCAATGTTCTCTGCCATGTCACCCTGTTTCTTGTAGTCTATAGACAGCTGGTTCCATTTTTTGTGGTAAATTTATGGAAGAGGAAAATGATGCTGTGATTTAGATTGTGTTGGATAGAAATTAATTTAAATTGGATTAGGTAAGGTGATAAAAAAAGGAAGGTTGTTTTTTGTGTTTGAATGTTGATATTTGTATTTATTTTAGGATAATTTATTTTGTTTAAAAAATAATTCGAGAAATATATTTAATTGTAGTTAATATATAAACTAATTTGAGTATTTTCTAAAATTTGAATGGATTAATTTTGGAATTCATGAGCATTCAAATTATTTTTTTTCCTTATTAATTCAAATTCAAAACATAGCTTTGTGCCCCCATTTGTTACATCTAAGATATGATTTCATCGATATTTTCTTCTTCTCCTCCTCTTATTCGGTTCACCTGTAAAAACTTGGTGGGTAGAAAATATATTGCAATTAAAAGGAAAAAAAAAAAAAAAAAAAACACTTGTAGTTTTCAAGTAATAAAATTCATTAAATATATAAGTTGAGGGACCACATGTATATTGAGTAAAGAAGAAAGAAGATACACATGAGGGTCTAGTTCAAGTGGTCAACTGCAAGGCTTGCCTTACGACTGTCCCGAGTTCGATCTTCAAGAGTACACCCTCGCGGTGCCTTACCTACCCACTAGGCTTGTAAGATGTTCAGTGGGCCTGGGGATTAGTCGTGGTGCGCGTAAGCTGGCCCGGACACCTCGGGTTACAAAAAAAAAAAAAAAGAAGAAGAAAGAAGATAAAATAGATTGTCACAATATCTAAGCATGGAAGAGAAAAATATAAAAGAGAAGAAGAAGAAAAAAAAGAACATCATAAACACATGGAAAACTCATTAGAAAGAGCTCAACAAATTAAATTCATATACACTAAAAAAAAAAAAAAGCCACCTTTCAACCTTCTAGTGACTACAGCAACGATATTCTCACATGTTAATGTGGTGTGTTACTGTGCTATTAAAAAATTAAATTAATAATCTAATATTAAAAAATAAAATTTTAAAAATCTAAAAAAATCAAATCAATATAATTCTTGAAACTCGTAATTCATGTTATAAATCCAGGATATATAATAAAAGAAAGCATAAGAAGAAAATTATGTCATTTTACTATGCTTTAAAAAATATATATATCTTTAAATGCTAGTTTAATATTGTTTATTTTTAGGATAATTAAATAATTTTATTGTGTTAAAAATACAAAAGATAACATCATTAGAATTAATTTAATAATAATAAATGAATTATGTATATATATAATTTTTCTTTGGGAAAGTTTTTGCTCAGAGTGTTCCTTCGGGGTAAAAAAAAACCTATAGGAAAAATCGGTGAGATGAAGTTAAAAAGTAGGAGTAAAGGAAGGGCATCTTTCTTTTCTGACAATTTTATTTTTATCTTTGATTTCGTGGAGTCTACGCATGTCTCCTCCTACGAGCTGCTACGAGTCACGACGACATGGCAGGGCTAGAGGCAGGCCTGCGTTATCTAGTAGCAATGAGTTTTAACTTCTTCTTCTTTTTTATAAATAAAATTTTTAAATTAATTTAAATTAATAATGTTAAAAATAAATTTTAAAAAATAAAAAATATTATTTTAATAATTATTTAAATAAAAAATACTTTGAATAATAATAACTATCATCCTTTTAAATACATAATTAAAATATATATTAAATTTGAAAGTGAGTTAGATATTATTTTTTAAAATATTTTTTATATATAAATATTAAAAATATTTTTTATTATTTTTAATAATATTGCATTAAAATATTTTAAATTTATTAAAATATATATAATTTTTAAAATGATATTCTTTTATTTAAAAAAAATTTAATTAACTGAATCATTATCTCTAATTATTTCTTAAACAAATTTAATAATGACCTCTTGATTGTGGTGATGTGAGAAACAAACTTTATATATATATATATATAATATATATATATATATATATAGGGTGTTTAGAAGTATGATAATTATTATTTTTAAAGTGTTTTTTACTCAAAAATATATTAAAATAACATATTTTTTTTAATTTTTAACATAAAATAATATGAAAATATTTAAAAAATAATTTTTTAAAAAAAATTAAATTTTAACCAACCGGACCCTCAATGGAATGGAATGGTTTGAATTCCAAATGTTTTTTTTTTTTTTTCCAGAAAAAGAGTTATAATTTATATACACGACATGCCCCAACAAGGGGTGGAACAGTCTTCCTGCCTCCATTCTTTCGCTAACACAAAGCAAATATAGGAGGTAACGTTAGTGTCGTGTGTTTTGACAAGGACGAGGGGAAATGTGAACGAGGACACATTCACGTTCTAATGTTTTGTTTTCCTCTCTATTATTTCTTGTACCAAAATAAATGCTGTAAGTTTTTGTTTTTCTTTTTTGGAGGGGAAGCTTTGGAGGCCATAGCTTGTGATATAATTCATATGTTAACACAGGTCTTTTATCAAACTAGTACGATTTGATAAAGTTTTTAAAACATTAGCATAAGAAAGAAAAATATTTAAAAAATAACATTTTTTTTACTCAATCACTAATAATAACAGCTATTGTAAACATAAATTATATATTGAGATCTCCTCTAATAATTTAAACTGAAATTATATAATTTATTTGATTTTTTAAGTTCAAATATTTAAGTGTTCTTTTTTGTAAAACTTATAGCATACCATCTATTTTTTTATGCCTTTTTCATTCCGACCCCTCTTTTTTCAATTCTATTTTTTTTAATAATAAATTAAAATCAATTGATTCTCAATTAGAACTAAATCACAAAAAATAAAATAAAATGAAGGATCAAATTTTTAAAAAGTAAATTTTTGCATAGCTCATTCTCAATAACATGCAAGAGGATAAATAGTGAACTCTTGCACAATAAAAAAAACTCACGCTTTTTAAAATAATACTTAATAATAAAGATATAATTTTTTTTTATCAGAAATCATGAAACTATACATCATATTTTTAAATTACCAAACTTCAATGCGACAACATCTCACTTTTATTTATAAAAAAGATTGATTCAAACTAGGAGCACTTTTTTTAATAAGAAATTGATATCCACTCACTTTATTGGCATCTTGCTTCACTTAGGGGTGATCAAAAAAACTGAGAAACCGAAAAAACCAAGAAAATCGAGAAAAAAAAGACCCAAAAAACCGAACCGAAAAAAAAAACCGATTAAAATTTTGAAAAACCGACCGGTTCGGTATCGGTTTTAGGCTTATAAAACCTAACCGAACCGAACCGGAAAAAAACCGAGCCAAAACCGGAAAAAATGAGCCAAAACCAAAAAAGAGCCAAACCGGAAAAAACCGAACCGAACCGAACCGAAACCGGCCGGTTCAAACCGGTTTCGGTTTTTTTTTTAAAAAAAAATTCGATTTGGTTATTTTTTTTGATAAAAACCGAACCGAACCGGTTTTGCTCACCCCTAGCTTCACTTGTGTATAAGTGCTGGTATTTGTTTAGTTTAGTATTGAGATTGAATCTATTTCTCATTAAAATTTACAATTTATTTATTTTTAATTATTTTTTAAAATCATTTTAATATGAGAATATTAAAATTAAATTTTAAAAATTAAAAAAATATATTATTTTAATATAATTTTTAAAAATAATAATTTAAAAAAAAAAATTCTACCTCGCTCCCCCCCCCCCCGCGTCATCAAAAATTTGACCAGTTACTCTCATCCTTTGAACAAAAATCTAGAGAAAAAATCTCTTAATTCCCGGAATGACAAATGATTGAGTAATTCACACCCACTTGGCCACTTGCATGAAGCAAAAACAATTCACATGCCCCCAAAAATTAGCTCACTCTTTGTTGGTGTGAACTGGTGAAGCGTAAGATATATTTTTTAAAAGTATATTTTACTTAAAATTTTATTAAAATAATTTTTTTAAAATTTTTTTATATCAACATATTAAAATAATAGAAAAACATAAAAAAATATTAATTTAATAATTTTTAAAATAAATCTAAATGTAATTTGAAACACAGGAAAAAACCACCAAACATTGGAAAGCTAGTGAGCAATTGTCAATACCATTTCCAGAAACCCAGATGCATGGGACAAGATAAATAATTTTGGTCTAGAGTCTGGTAAGTAGGACCATCCTATTTGGTACTGCCCACCTAGTTATTTTTTTTTAATTGACGAGGGTCTTCGGGTTAATTTGTATGTATTTTAATTAATCCTATAAATTTTAAAGTTAATGATTACGTGAGTCTTCAATAAACCTGAAATTTATAAAATTTAAATCAATAATTTCTAAAACATAAATTTAAAATTTCATCAATTAAACTATAATCTTTAAATTACCACCTAGCTAGCTTTTACTCCTAAGTTACGTGAATCTCATGGGTAAAATGAGAAATGGCAATGCATACAAACTTTACTAGGAAAGTGGACAAATGAACGTCCAAAGGGACCTCGATCGGCCTGTTTCATATATTTATTTATAGACGTATGGAAAAGGACAGCTAAAACCACCACATCCTTTGGTTTGTGCTCGGTGTTGTGTCGTGTCGGCATGGTGAGATCACTGTTTGATTTGATAAGTTGTTAATTAAGCTCCCTCTGGTGGTTAAAAGTAGCTTTATGTTTAATCATGTTAGGTTTTAGATGCAACCAATCCAGCTCTTCCACAGTCTATTTACTATTTGTTTCTTTTGGAAAAAGCAAAGCTTGGATTGCTTGTTTCATGTGACTTAAGAAAGTTACTTAGAACTCAAATAAGGATTAAAGATACTTTTAAGCCTAAAGTACTGGACTGGAAAAGGTATTTATTGAGAAAAAAATATTACTACCTGGTCAAATTTCAATAAAGAAAAGAAAATCTCGGTTAGCATCATCTGTCTATAAAAAAAATAATTTTATTTAAAGAGACATGAATAAACTATAAGCTGTGGTTAGTGTTAGAAAAAGAAAATGAGAGTTCATTAAGCACAACATGACAAAAGAAAAAAAAATTATTTGTTACTTTATAAACGTGGTGGAGGAGGAATAAGAATTCATGTGCCATTACAAAGTATAATGCATTGAAATTATCATCAATGGTGGCTTGCCATTGTGGACATTTGAGGGCATTGGCGGAATATGTTGGTTTTATAAATGATGTTACAGAGTGTTTTGGTAGCATTATAGATACACTTTTTTAAAGATGTTATTTTATGATTTTTGTTTTTTTTTTGGTAATTACAAGTATTTGAGTTAATTTATATATATTTTAATTAATTTTTTAAAATTCTAAAAGTAATAATTAGATAACGTTCACTTACTCTAAAATCATAAAATGAGTGTGAGATGATGATTTTTGAAAAAGTTTTGTTTTAATCGTAGATACATGATTATGTGAGGAAATTAAATGAGATCTAGAAAATGATGTGGGAGTGGGTGATTGTGATTTGAGATGACACAAACTACGAGAGACAGAGATACAAGTGAAAGTGTTTTTTATTGGGGTAGATGCTAGTGGAGCAAACATTACTAATGGAGGTTCCAACGGAGGTTAAAGAAGTAATAGAAATATGATAGGTAGATGATGTCAAAAAAATCATTTTAATCTAATAAATTAAGTTATAATTATCTTAATATAATGGTTCAAGCTATTAAATAAGATTTTAATATATAATTTATATTATTTTTTTATTATATCTTCTCAAGTAAAAGCTATTTAAGCTTAAAAATTACACAAGTTTACATTATTTTTTGTTTAATTTTTATTAAATAAATAAAAATGATGAGATTCGAACTTGTGACTATTTGATCATAAAAGCTTTGATACCATGTCAAAAAAATCATCTTAACCCAATAATTTAAACTGTTAGATAAAATTATAAAACATAATTTATATTATTTTTTAAGAACTAATTTATAATCAATACTTGCAAATTAAAAATATACGAAAAAACTATAAGGTATAAGGTGTGGTTGGTGTTAGAAAAAAAAAAAGAATGAGATAAAAATTTTATTTGTTACTTTATCAAAATAAATATAAGCACTTTAAGAATGGGAGTACCTAATAAGAACAAAAGTACAAGATAAAGCTTAAAGTTTATTTTGAGTGTAGGGTTGAAGCTACGGTAACACATGCAACCAGAAGTGCAAATCTTTTTTATAGTGAGACAATTGATTATAGAGCTTTTCAAAAGGAGATTTCATTTCTAAGAGTGATGTTGGCAACCGTTTGACTAGATATGCTTTGTTCGAAAAGCAAAAGACAGGCATGAAGACTTGGTGAAGTAAGGTGAGTCCAATTTCAACAATGTGATGATGTTGACTTTTGGCAGCTCCATTGTGTTGAGGTGCATGAGGTTGGGTAAGAAGATGAGTAATACCAAACGTGGCGAATAAAGTTTTTTTTTTTTTTTTTTTTTTTGATCCTCACAACCATTAGAGTAAACTGTAGAAATTTCTTGCGAGAAGTAATTTTCAACAGTTGCCTCGAGTTTTAAAAAATAGTGTAGAAAAAACCATGGCTGGTCTCCAAACATCATCACTATATAATAGATCAAGTGGACGATGAATTGCAAGTGTTGAAGTACAAGAAAACAGAAAGTAAAAGATTTAATGAAAAATAAGATTATAGAATATGATTTATATTATTCTAGCATTTTTTTCTCTAGTGTCAGATTGATTGCCTGCTATAGGAAGGATTGTTGCAAGCGAAGTTATTGAGGTTAAAAGTGCTGCGAAAATTGCTTTGTGATGGCAGATAAATTATTCTGATTTTCCTCTTTTTTTCTTATTTTTTTCTCATTATAATCGATAAATTTGCAATTTACGACCTTGACATGTCAAGCCAGTGCCAGCTCAGTTCGTCAATGGCAACCCAGAATGCAATTACTGGCTTCCGGGGAATCAATGAACAAATGATACCTAACGTTTGAAACTATGGTTGCTTTTTAAATTATTATTTGATTAAACATATATTATAATATATATATATATATATATTTATTTATTTATTTTAGATGCTAATACATTAAAACAATTTAAAATTATATATATAAAAAATTATTTTAAAATTTTCAAAAATGTTTAGTTTAGATAGCTGGCAGGAGTGCAGGTCCAGCTCTCCAACTCTTTGATGCCAACGTCCACGAGAAAATAAATATGCTATAGAAAATAAAAATTGTGAATATTTGTTTTGAAGATCTCATGGTGTATTTATAACTTATGAGTTTTGTCCTTTTATAAAAAAAAATAGCTAGAGTGTAACTTTATATTTGTGATATTTTGAGTTGCATTATAAATTGTATTCCACTCATTTTATCTAGGTAAAACATGGAGAAATGATTGGCCATAAAATACTTTAATTTATGTAATGGTCTTGGTGGAGTATAAACTTATTTAATTAAGCATATTTGTTAAGAAATAATTTTTCTATTAATTTTATATAAAAATCTATAGAATTGATGAAATTAGACTCAATCATCTCATGAGTCTTGGCAGCACCAGATCTACCATGCATATGTTAGGTACACCGTCAAGCCCATTTATGGCTGGGTCTAGCCAGCGCTAGACCCAACGCTTGGGGCGACCGGGTTTAGCTAGCGACAAACCCAACACGCTTTTATTAAAACATGTTTGTGTTCTGAAAAATTTATACCTGAAAGTTTTTCTTTAGCCAATATTTTTTTGGCGCGCGTGTGTGTAATCTTGGTTCATGGTAAACAATGTTCAATGATGAACGAGAAGCAGTAAATCGCTCACTTCTGACTATTGATAACGTAAAGTCATGAGGAAATGTAATTGATGGAAAAGCTAAAGCCAACAAAGATGTTATCTTGTCAGGTCACATTGAATTTGAATTGATGCTAGCAAATGCTTGTTTTCCATGAGCTGAAGCCATTTTCGAGGTCCAATTTTGCGAGGAACTATATAAAATTTCCCCCTTTTTTCTGGTACAAACCAAGTGGATAAGCTCTTGTTTTCTAATCGAAAAGGATGTAGATTTTTCAACTCTGGCTTTGATCACACAAAAATGGATAGGAGTAGGAGATGAGATTAGATGAGATGGCATTAACTAGGAGCTTGCCTGATAACTTCAAAGGATTAGTTTTGTGATTAAAGAGCTTTTTTGGAATATCATCCACGAAATTTATTAAGTTTTTCTTGATGCATCATATATGTTTTTAAAATTATTTAGAAAGGGGTTTAATCCTAGTTTTTGCTCAAACAAATCCAAGGAACTACTTGATTAAAAATTAAACTAGGATGATTTAATTAAGTGAGACTTGATTAAAATATATTTTAGAAATTAAAGATTAGAATATAATTAGTACAAAGATTATATTTCTAGACCTAGAAAAATCAAGTAAGAAATTGATTGAATTAATTTCTAAAATTTTCTTGAATTAATTTATGGATATTATATTGAAGGGGCAAATTAATATTTTATCAATTTATAGGGTTTATTAGATTTCCCTATAAATAGTAAACTATACCTTTTATTTTTAAATAGTTGTTTATTAGATAAAAAAATTGCGTAAATAACATAACAGAGAGCTAGCGCTCCAAGCACAGCAAACCCTCTCTCCTAAATAAGAATTTAAAAGATTTCTGACTTGTGGTTTGTGTAGATTATCATTGAGGTCAGAAAATTGGACGACTTGTGGTTTGCTACAACCTAACTTTTAAAAAAATTATTCAAAATCAAAGAAGATTAGATCTTCAGGTAATAAATCCCTAAACAACTCTAGATTTTTGTAACGAGATATTAGAGGATTCTAAAAAAAATTTGCTTTACTGTTTATGTTGCATGATATTTTGGAACTTAATAGTTTTGGCCCATATCTAGGACAACTCCTTACATAGCACAAGTTTTTATTTAATTTTATTTTTTAATATTAAATTAATGATAAATTGATTTTTATATTTTTTATAATATGATAAAATAAAAAAATAATTCAAATAAGTTGAATTCATAATCCAGGTTACTGATTTGACATGTTGACGAGAGCTTACCTTGTTTTTTTTTTTTTTTTAATTTACCTAGTTGATAAAGTTATATAGAAATAACTTTCAAATGATTGAATTTTAAATATTAGCTAGATAAAAAGTTGGTTAAAAGGTTTTAAAATTAACCTATCATGCCAAGTTTAATAACAATAATAAATAATTCATTAATTTTATTTTTTATTCCACCCTAGTTTCCAGCTAAATTACATGACAGCATTCCAGGGGTAATAAAAAGGAGGGGAAACACTGTAGGCTCCCTATGACTGTGGACATTAAAGTCAACGCAAAATTAATCATGTCTACAAGATCACATTTTCTGCTTACGAATTCATATACAAAATCTAATTCGAACCATCCTTAATCAAAATTAAGCATTTCTACTTCCACTTTTAAATTCCTTTTCTTGACCTTTCTCCTTTCTATTTGGGCTTGCAAGTCCAATTTCATAACATTTCAATCCAGATGAGCCCAAATTCATATCCAATTCACGCAATTTTCTTTGTTGCGTTGCTCCAATAAGTTTTAGAATGTGTTTACACATGATATAAATCATGTTTTAAAAAATTTTAATATAAATTTTTTATGTTTCTAAAAATTAAAATAATTTTATTTTAATATATATATTTTTTTAAAAAATATTTTAAACAGTCATCACTTCCATAATATTTATTATTCAGGCTATTGAAGCTGGACCACAAGGAAAAAAATTCAGTGTAAGGAACAGCAAGGCCACAGGAAGTACTAATCAAATAAATGGCCTCCTCCCATTAATAATGAAAAAGAAACATTAGCTACACTTATGAGAAGGAGAAAAATTCTCGTAATCTTGAGGGGAATGATTTTTTTATTATTTTTTTTATTGCTTTAAAAATATTTTTATCATTACAAAAAAAGTTATAAATTTGTTTAAATTATAAAAAAATAAGAGCAAGAAGCGAATATAATTAGTTTTGAAGAAATATACTTTTGTTTAGAAAAATTATATTCGCTTCTTGCTCTTATTTTCTTATAATTTAAACAAATTTATAACTTTTTTTTTAATGATAAAAATATTTTCAAGAATAATATAGCATGATAATTTACCTAAATATCAAGGATAATAATGTAGTATTTAGAGTCGGTTTAGTATTATGATAACAATAAATTTTATTATGATAATATTTTTTATTTTAAAATTATTTTTAATATTATTATATCAAAACAATTTAAAAATATAAAAAAATTAATTAAAAAATTAAATTAATTTTTTTTTATAAAAATACTTCAAAAAAAAAAAAAAACAAATGGAAAATGATAGTGGATTAGAAAACAGCAAAGGGCATCCAATTATACAAATTCAACTTAATGATTGTGACAACCTTTTCGACATTGGCATTCGCTTGACATTTGGTACAGACCTCAGAATTGCTTCGACAAAAAAAAAAATGGAAAAGGGCATGGGCTCCCTCCATATATGCTAGCGCACAACTCGAGCTACTGCTCATCTTGCAACGTGAAGATGATTTCAAGTTTTTTTACTCGTGGCCATCCGGTGGTTTATTTCTTGCACCCTCGATCATCCCTTGATTTGAACCTTTGCTGATATCTTCATCAATGTCACCATCAGCATCAAGAAATGCGCCTAAAGGTGAAAATGGTGGCGGGATATTTTTCTTTTTCTTGATTTTGACAGGAATAATGATTTCTCCATCAAAGAAATGCTCCTTCAAGGATGAAAACTCTTGATCATTGCTGTTTTCGTTGATTGTAGTAATCTCGATTACCTTTGAGCCCTGATCACCCCTTGAATCATTACTAGTTATGGTAGCATCAAGAAATGGCTGTGGAGGTGGACTTAGAGGTTGTTCTTGTAATATACTTGATTTCAGTAGGGATGATCTTTCCATTGAGGAAAAGGTCGTCTGCTGCTGGAGATTCTGGAAAAGCAAAAATCGGAATTCGATGAACTTGATTGGGGATGACGTTGTTCTAAGGGCACAACGTCTGTTTGGGAAAATTCATGAGAAAATGAGATTCTGGGACTCGTGCAGGAATCATCGGAGCATAACTCATTAGCCATTGCTTACAATTTTTCAAGAAAGCACAGCAATATTTTTCACCAAAAAGCTGGCTGTTTTGTAGCTAAACATAAGGGCTTTAATGGCAAGCTATCTAGGAGAATGGAAGTCTATCATATTTCAACAAAATACAACGGTGCAGAAAGGAGATCGGAAATGGAATCTATTTACAAAACAGTGTAAGAACTTGAAATCACTACTTTCGACGTTGAAGAAGGTAGAAAATGGAGCTACTTAAAAAGACTGAAAACAAATACTGTTCCTTCTGTTTGCTATGAACAGGAAATATCAAGAGATGTGAAGAGACCCAGTCCCGTTTGCGACAAGGGGTGTCAGGAGTCCGGCATCCTGAGTTGCTGGAGCGGTAATGGGAGATCAACACGTAAAAAGATGGGTGAAACTTCATGTATGATCCAAGCCCATCTACCTTGTCAGTTTACATACCTAGTACTTGAGATCAAGATTCAATCCATAGCTTGTCAGCTTTATGTGTGTCCATAGTGATTTTTATTTACTCCCGAAACCATTTTCAAACTAGAAGAAAAAGTTACAACTTTAACAGTAACAAGCACTGTAATGGAACTCTGATAATTAGTGCTAGTTAAGAGATTGATGAACACAGGAAGATAAATGGAAGCAGTTCATTTTTTACTAACATCATAAAAGCCATATTTATTGATTTGTCTACCTTTCGCTACCTGCGTTAAAAAGTCACCAACAGACAGGGCATCTTGTCTCTTAATTCACATATTGTACTGCCAGACATCGTGCTTCATTTGACCATGCCACACCTGCTGTGTGCTGGTAGCTACACATGGGCAGAACCGATGCCTCGGGACCAGACATCAGAATTACGATTACCCTGGATAGCATTCAAAGCTCCAACCTCCAGAGGAAGAACAGCTGTTGATGCCAGGTTTCTCTTCTCATAATACAGCTTTTCAAACTGTTGAAAGGTTTGGTTAGAAGGAAAAGCGGTGCTTGATGTGGATGGGACTCACACATTAGCACTACTAAGAGAATGTTATGGTAGCACGAATATATATATGAATTAAAATCCATGTTAGCTAGAAGTCAATGCAGACCATAGATTGCTTGTTGAGGTCCTCTTTGTAGTTGTGTGAAAATTGGGATCCACACGGTTGTTGCAACTAGTTTTTTAAGATGGAAACACAAAAGCTGAAGAATACCCAAACTTTGCAAAACATGACAGAGACTGATGAGCACTCGGAGGAGAGCTATTGAAGCGTAGACGCCATGAACATGAGATAAGAATACAATGCTTGGACAAGCATGCATGTCTTTATTAAGCTATGGCTCTTTCAGGTCTGAGATGCTGTCTATGTAGTTCATACAGTAGACTTTCTTAAAAACATTGAAGATAGCTAGCTAGTTGCCAAGCAGGCAAGAGGAAAAAGAAAACAACAAACAAACACATACATACGACACTTAGTGTTCTTATCTTTGCTGTTGAAAAAGATGAAGCCAAGTGATTGAAGCGCAACACTGGAAACATTTCCTCTGAGAAAGGAACGTTTAAGGAGGCTCAAGTAAAATCAAATATCATTTTCTTTATATCATAGCTTAAAAAGGGCAAGCTGGGCAGGCACATTTATTTCATGTTGTTGAAAATTCATCTTGAAACTAGTCTTAGATCTTCAACTTCCAAACAAGAACAACCAGCTCATCATCCCCCCGACCGGAAACAATGAGACACCAATTCATGTAATAGAATCATTCCCACAAACTTGAATAATATCTTCTTGTATAAAATGGAAGAAGAAACCAAAATCAAATTATTTACACCATGTATGAGCAAATACCAAAAGCAGACACAGAATGGGACAACCATGAAAGCGATGGTTACCTGTCATTTTCTGCTCCAAAACCATGTGCCTTGAATTATATGGTCATCTTTCCTGGTCCCTCAAACCCTTCCCACATTTCAATCTCTTTGTCATCATGACAGTACTGATCTTTTCAAATTTTCTATCTTTAGTACCACTCAAAGGGCAAATCAAGTAAACAAAAATTAAGTAAAAAAAAAAAAACACCAATCCACCAAAAAAAAAAAAGAACATTCAATTTAGGCTGAAAGTAGTTTTAATTAGATCACATATTGTGTAAGTCACTTCTTCTTGTTCTTATCTTTGCCATTGAAGAAGATTGAACCTAAACCAAATAGATTCCCTGATGAAACATTCAAAACCGGACTAACGCGAACACCGTTGCCATAAGGTCCATAATTCTTCTTCAATGGAGGCTTGTGATAATTCGTGGAAGACGACGATTGTGATGGCTTGAGAAATGATTGTCTATGCTGCTTATGATTGGTGTCCTTGCTTAGTGGTGCTCGCTTACTACTTGGTGTAGAACCAGTAGAATAGCTTCGTGATAAGAGTGGCAAAGGACACAAACTCTTTCCATAACCACTAGCACAATTCAAGCTACTACTCCTCTTAAACCTCCAAAATGACTTTGAACTTTGCTTCTGATATTCTTCTTCATATCTTGAACCCTTCATTTCATTCAAGCAATCTTTCTTGAAGCCATCATTACTCGAAATATCATCTTGTAGGGCATGTCCTGGGGGCATAGATGGATCAACTTGTTTTGCAGAAGCAGTCTTTTTCTTGATTTCAGTAGGAAGAATTTTTCCATCAGAGAAAAGCTCATCTGCAGACGATGAATCTCGATCGAAACTCTTCCGGACGCAGAAGTCGAAATCAATGTTGCCTAATGAACTTGGTCGCAGAGGGCGTTGTTCAACAGGAACAATATCTGATATGCAAAGATCATGAGAAAACGAAATTCTTGGACTAACACCAGCAGAACTATCCGAGCAAAGTTCAATTGCCATTTCTTGATTTACCCTTCAAAGAAGCCAAGAAAATCATTCAAACCCAGTAGCAACAACAGTGATCATATCAAGAAACAAGAGAACCAATGTCCTGATAGAATTGAAGACAGCCAGCCAGCCAGCCAACTTTGAGGTTAATTTTCTTATCAAGAAAGGAGCTTTCAAAACTGGACCCTAACAAAAGCTACATTTAAAGGTCATAATAACAAGCAGATAATAGAAGACTTCGGTGTCTAAACTTTAGAAAGGGAGCGCTGAAGAGTATCAGGAAAAGGCAATTCGATATTGGGGTATCAATGAAAAATGAAGACAAGGACATGGAAACAGAATGCAATAGCTAATCCAGGATCCAATGGAGAGATGAAGGAACCTACGAACTATATATGTGATAAATGATCTTAGGTAGGGACGGAGACCGAGTCTACTCACTACTGTTTGTAGGGAGAAGAGATAAAGAGGACGTGTCGAGAGATTTCAGCACTAATAATCAGACTTGAATGCTGGTAGAATGCTGGTAGTTATGAGAAATAAATAATAGTTAGTTCATATAGTTTTAGCAATGTAATAACTTAGTCCCTGTAGTTTCAGAAACGACAACTTAATTTCTTAACCTACTATCACTTATGACTGTTATTCTTTTAATAGATTGTTTATTTTTGTTATCCTTTCGAATTGTTTTGACACCGTGATGTTGAAAGTAAATTTTAAAAAATATAAAAAATATTATTTTAATATATTTTTAAATAAAAAGTACTTTTAAAAATCAGCTGTTATTAATTTATTGGAATAGGTTTTATATCTGGTATAATTTTGTATTAAATAATGAAGGTTTCTTTCTAGATTAACATATAAAAACTGGTATTCCAGAAAGAAAATAAATTGAATTAGAGTCATGAGCTTGCAGTCAAAGATGAGCAGGTTCACACACCACATAAAGATGCTAGACAGATTTGATCTCATTCTAGGACAATAATTTAGTTAGAAAAATAATAATTTGCTGCCAATTATGGTCACTTCTAACTTTTGTTGATGGAAGAGGGAGATTTGAAGTGAGAATTAAGCTAAGAAATAAAGAAAGAGGAAAGGTGGGGGTGGTGATTTTTGTCTACAAACACAACATAAATTAGTGCTATCAAACCATCAGCTTGCAGGTGAACCACCACCACCGCCACCGCCACCACCTCCACCTCCATCTCCATGATAGCTGTGAACAGAATGACCATTGTTTTCTGACAGATTTGTCTGGTGGATCATACATGCAATCAAACCCATGTCTGTGAGATCCCCCACACCGCCTGCAGACAATGGCAAAATAAGTGGACAGTATAGTCTCTGCCCCTGGAGGGATTGCAAAAGCTTGAAAAACATACAAGAACCCTAGCGACTGCTTGTGAAGTTTCTTTTAAGATTTTATCATGCAAGACTGGCGAGCTGGCAGACAGGATTTCCACCTGAATTATCTTTGCAAAAATTATCAGGATCTCGGGGGTATTTATTAAGTACAGTAAATTATTGTTTTTTCAAGTATTTTTTTTAATATATTAAAATTTTATTTTTAAAATTTATTTTTAATACAGCCCATTCAAAAATATTAATTTTAAATTAAAAAAAATGAACTTTATCCTACCTCTGCTAAAGATATTTGATCAATTTACTTATCTAATGTATTTTTTTCCTATCCTTTTATTGGTTACATCAAATTCAGGAGTACAGGTTATAAAAAAATATATCAAGGGATTTTAATATGTTAGGTAGGATTCCAAGTTAATTCTCAACTAACATAGTTGAGAAATGTAGCAACATCATAGAATTGTTTTATTATATTATATTTTTTTTAATTGAAAAATATAAAGATATTATTTATATTTAATAAAATTAATTTAAAAATTATTGAATTGATCAACTGTGTGTGAATGAGTTGTTAATACTATTTACACAAGTATGCTAATATTTAACACTCACTTTCTTTTAAATTTATGCAATTTTTTTTTTTATCTTATTGGTTATTTTTCTCATGAAAAATAATTATATTTTTAAATACATCATGCAAATATAGTTTATTTATGTAAAAAATATATATAAAAAAAATAAAATATAAATTACAATAATTTCTTTGAAACATTATAAAATTATAAAAAAGAAAATAATAATAACTATTTAAAAAATGAACAAATGTTTTTTAAAAAAATAAGAGAGAATATTAATTTAAATTTAAATAAAAAATTAATATAAAGTGTGTATATATATATATATATATATATATATATATATAAAGAGAGAGGGTATTAATTAAATTTTATGCAAAAAATATATATTGTTTATACATATATTTGGTTGCACAAATTGTCTAGTACCATAAATAGCTATTTTGGATATTACCCATCCGCTGGATAGTTGATAAATAAATATAAATATGTGATCTTTTTTTATTATTATTAAAATATACCATAAAAATGATTAGTTGATTCAAGATCTCACAATCAATATTTTTGATCTAAAAAAATTTATTTTTCTTAATAGAATTGATTGATTAGAATCAAATTTTATCCCTTGAAAATTGTACATGTAACCTTTTGATCCATATGGCTCATAAAAAATCACAAAAAAATTAATTAAATCAATATGTATATCTTATTTAATGAATAACAAGGGTATTTTCCCTTCATTTTTCAAGAAAGATGGTTTTGTAAGTACCCATTTATCAATAAATAAATAAATTAATTAATTAACTAAATTTATCAGACTAACTTCTCATTTATGTATTTTTGTCATCGAGATCCAATTGATAAGATGTAAAAAAAAAACTTTATAATATTATAAAAAGATTGATATACTCTTATCCGAAACCAAAGTAAAAATTAAATGATATTTTATAAAATAAAATATAAATGTATTACTTAATTAATTTAATAAATTAATATACTAATAATGTATTAAATTAACTAATTTAAATATATATATATATATATATATATATATATATAAACTTAAATTAATTAAAAAGAACATAAAAGACAAAAACATGCTAGGCTATTTTTCCACTTCCTACTTTTTTTTAAAATTAATTGGTGACTTGTCATTTACAATTTCCATGATGCGGCTACAATGGTGGCTAAAAAACTATGTATAGTTTTTTTCTCCTTTAATAATTTCAAAAAACCTTAAAAAATTATAAAAACCAATAAAAACCACTCAACAACCCCAAAACTACCAAAATGATTCAAAAATAAAAATTGATCTAGATCTACCTTTCTTGTGACTTGTCATGTTTAGAGTGAAAAATCATCATTATCGAATTTCTCTTGTCAAAAAAAAAAATTTTATACTAAGAATTAACACCTATTTTTTTTTACTAGAATCTTGACAACCGACCATTTTATCTTACTTTGGTCATTTTTCTAAATAAACTTGGGATTGAATGAAAATTGTTGTGAATCTAGGATTAACCATATAATTTCTTCATGTTTACATTTCAAGTCATTTTTTATTTTTTATTTTTATCTCAATTTCAAATCTAATTTTATTTAATTCAACTATAAAAGGATTCAATTAAAAGAAATATAAAAAAAAATCTAGCTACTTCACATTTTTGGAAAAAAATGAAGGAACTGCATATATACCCAGTTCATTTAGTATAGTACTTAATTGTTGCCTTTTCCATTACATAATTATAATTACAATTATTTAAACCTAATATTGTTTCACTAAAAAAAACTATAAAATATACTATTATTACACTAAACCTGCTTATGTATTTACAATTATTCGGTTGATATAAAGTGTCTCTCTCTCTCTCTCTCTCTCTCTATTAGGGATGATCATTTTCAGTTTGATACGGATTTTATCATAAAAAAATAACCAGATCAAAATTTATTTTTTTTTTAAAAAAATCAAAACCAAACCGAAACTAATTTAAAAATCGGCTTGGCTCGGTTTTTTTAGTTTTAGCTCGTTTTTTTCCGGTTTTTTGTTTGGGTTTGGTTTAATTTTTTTATTTTCAGGTTTATAAAATCAAAACCAAACTGGTTGTTTTTTTAAAAAAAATATTACTTTAATCGGTTTTTTTTACAATTCAATTTTTTTTTTCTTAATTTAATCAGGTTTTTTACTTCATGCTAGTAAGTGTCACGTTCTCCTCACATTTCCACCGGGTGCAATGCCAACAACACATAATGGTTAGGTATGAATAATTTATCCAGATAATAATAATAATAATAATAATAATAATAATTATGTGGTCTGTGATATGTTTCACTGAAAGTGGCATAATTAACACGTGATATAAATTGACGACATAGTAATTTCTTGCATATTACATTGAAGTATGATCCTTATAAGTTTAGATACTCATTCCATTTTATATCAAGTTAATCTAGTAAAGATATTACAAAACATGATTGCTAAATGTGAGCTATAATTAAACCAGAGATAAAAATTGTTTAGTTTATATAATATATAATTAAAGAAATTTGCAATATAAATCCAAATAAAATAATAGCATGTATTCTAAGCATATAAAAAAATGCATATAATTTAATTTGAATAGTAACAGATCATAGTATGCATGCTATCACATATAAAAACTATTTTAGATTAATATAAAACAATAGTGAATATAAAATACTTGCTTGTTGAAAAACTTAAAATTAGAAGTAAAATAATTTATTGTTGTTAATTTTCTATCTTGACTTTAATTTTTCTTACTCGGTGCAAACATGACACTTATAATAACATATCATAATGTGTGTATTATAACATATAAAGACTATTTCAGATTAGTCTAAAATAAGAGTAGATATAAGGTAATTGTTGAAAAACTTAAAATAAGTAAACAATAATTTATTATTTTCAATTATCAATCTTATATTCTTAAAATTTTATTTTTTCTCACTTAGTGCAAACATGACACTTATATAATCAGCTCTCTAGGATTCCAATAACTTCTCCTTGTTTAGATACACTACTAAACAAGATTAAAGAGCGATAAAAATTTATAACTTGAAAATCTTTATAAAGAACATGACTTAAACACTAGATTAGAGAAGTAAAATGGTAACAAACAGAGCAAAAAGAGATAAGGAGAAGGCTAGAGAGCTACTATAAAGGTATCTAGAACATTTTCTCTTCAACCTCTATTTATGCTATTTTTTAAAAATTAAAATTGATGAAAAAATAATTCTAGCAATTAACAAAATTAATTCATATTGTTTTGTCTTTATTACCCACCATAAAAAAAGAATAAAAACGTGAAAGTTTTCTTAACTTTAAAACTAGATGTTTTTCCTCTAAAAAATTGTTCAAAAAGATGAAGAATAATAACTATTCAAACTCTTTATTCATGTAATGGATATCCATAAATAGGCTAAAAAAATAATTTTTTATTAGCTAAAGAATTTTTCTCTAATAATCTCAAATTCAAGTACAAAAATAATTTAGCAAAAGCAAACTCAAACCCAATTCAAGACTTGTCTCGAACCTTGAACCTGGGGCTTAAGCTCGAGCCAAAGCTGAGCCAAGTGCACACTTGTTATAGGTTAAACCAATGCTACTTTGCTAAGGCTTAATTATAACTCTTCAACTTCCAACTATATATACAAGAAGAAAATCACATTGTTTTCTATATAGGATAAAGGGTTTTGACTTTCTTTAAAAACATGTCAACCAAGTATTTTTTTTATATTAAATTTTTATTCACCTATTATTTATTTTAATTATATTAATATTATGTGTTAATGAAATCTTGTTGGAGAACAATTTCCAATAAAATTTTAACCCTAAAAGTGAGTGGATCCCACTTTAAATTTAACTTTAAATGTGATAATTAACTATAATTTATTAAAATAAAATCCAATATTATAATTGCAATTGCAAAAAATAAAAAAAAAACACTAAAAAGAACTTATTTTTACTATTCTTTATCTCATAAAACTAATGTAGATAGCATAATTCATTCCACAATAACTTTTTTTTTCCATCCCCTAACTTTATTTCTTCAATATTTCATCATTGCACTTGATGTTTACATCAATTTATATGTTAGTATTCACTTTTATTTGTGTATGAGATCTTTGTGAGTATTTATCGGTAAGTTAAACATCAATTTTATGAAAAGAAACTTTAATTTGATTATATATATATATATATATATATAGTCCCTATTAATTTAATATCTTATATTTAGGTTGAAAGCTTCATTTTGATTGCATTTTGGTCACAGTGCGTTGAAGGGGAGATAAAAAGTTGTAAGAAAAAAAGAAACGAGGGAGAAAATGCTTAGTCAATCTCATTCGGGTCATAAAAAAAATTGAGATTTTGGTGTCAATGAGTTCATCTTAAAAAGTTAAGATTCATTAAGATGGTTTTGAACTTTCATCTTGCTAGGAAAAAAAAAAGATTAAAGCTCGGTAATGTTTTTTCATTCAGTCTAATTTTTAGATTGTTTAATCAATTTTATGGTGTTTTAGGGTTAAAAATGGTTCCACTAAGTTACTAGGATGTTTTGTAGGTGTTTTCAGGTAAAAATAAGTTAAAATTATGGTTTTTAGGTCTAAGAATCCAATACTTGACTTTCCAGCCAGCTAAGATACCTAAAATTTGAACAAGATAACAACGTGTCATCTTCCTAGGTGAAAAATGTGACATCTATGTTATTAGAAATATAATTTAAGCTTATGATGTTTCATCTGCTCATTTAAAAAACAAAGGGCAAAGCACACAATATTGACATTTCAAGCCTATACATATGTGGGCTTTTTTTTTTTTTTTTTTGCCATGGACGTTAGCTAATCCTCTCAAGCCTAACACCTAGCCTCTTTTTGTATTTCTCTTTAATTTTTTATTTTTTTTTCAAATTTGAATAAAATTCACTATAAATAAAATAATTAAAATGATACTTAAAATATTATCCAATCTTGTAATAGTTTTCAAATAAGATTATATTTTTTACTATAATATTAACAATTAATTTTTAATTATTATATATGAAACCTAATATATATATATATATATATATATATATATAAACAATATGACCATGAATATAAAATAAGAATAAAACATCTATTATGTATTGTAAGTTTTTTAAATATTTTTTTCTATCACGTACTTATTATCAAGTCATGATTATTTATATTTCTTATTGAATTTTTTTTCTTAGATCCTAATAAGTTTTTGTATAAAAAGAAATATTTTTCATAAAAAAATGTTTTTGGCAAAACAAAAAAATTAAATGAATAAGGAAAGGGACTTTTGATTGAAAAGATTTTTTTTTTCCTTCTTAGTTCAAATGGTTGGTATTTGTATGAATATTTATTTTAATGATCTTTATTTTTTATTTAAGAATCAAGCTACAAATAAAAATACACATTAACAATCAAATGAAAATTCACTTAATAAAATATTTTTTTTTCAAAATTTAAATCATTTATCAATTTCTATTTTAATTATTGTAAAATTAAATAAAATTTAGTTTTGAAAATTATCATGTGTGACATTACATAGATAATTAAAAAAAAAAAAAAGGAGGATGAAATCTAAATAGCACAAGAGTGATGAGACAGGAAGGCTAGTATTAGAATTTTTGCTAAAATTATTTTAGCATTTTCCTAAACCATCAAAGAGAAAAGAGTGAATGCCTTCCATTATTTAGTGCAAAAAAGAAAAGGAAAAAACAAAGTGACGAGGGTTGAGATTTAAGTTTTCATGATGATGAAGTTAGGAAAAAACTTCACACATGGTATAAGAATTTCCATGGTCAGGAAACTAGGCCAAGATATATGAACTTAATTATAGGCTTATATCTAAGTTTTGGTGGGCTTAACCAATGATTGTAAGTTTGCTTGAAAAATATATCCCTCGTTGAATGAGGAAATATTTGATGCTTAAATTAGTAATTTATACAAGATAAATAATGTATAAGAGAATTGAAAAGAAATATATATGTAGTGAAATTTTTAGTATGAGAAACATATATTTTTACTTGGTGAACTGAGGTATTTATAAATCTTAATCACATTCGCTCACCTTGAACATTGAGATTTGTGTTACATTTGAATTCTAGAAATGCTGGTGCCCACCATCGATTATAGTATTCGGCAATATCATTGGTTGAGTAATTGATGAATGATAATAATACGTTGAAGATAATAACTATTAGTTGAAAAAGAGGTGCTCGCCTTGCATAAGGAATGGTGTGTTATCACTAATGGCTATAAAATGTGGTGCTTTATATAAAAATATGTACTTGGAGAGAGAATATATTTGTTAATCATAAAGAAAAAAGAAAAATATTATGTTAACAAGGCAATGCACAATGTCACATTCTTGAGATTGGAAAAAGTGTATGTGCTAGGAGTAATAATTTATTGAGTGTAGCCATTTGGATCAAGGCCTAAACCGTTGATAAAAGGTGGTTGTTATATGGGTCACTTAGCCTAAACGACAACAAATTAATTTTTTTTATAAGAACTTACACACACAGAAAGGTTTGCGTGAAAATATTATTTTGTTTAAACCTACTTGAGAGAAGAATGGTTACGTTTTTGTTGTTATGTCGTACATTAATGTTTTGTGTATAAGATTTCTTCATACAAATCTTGTCAATGTTTATAAAGAAGAATCCTTAATCATTTTGGATGGTCATGAGCGTTTTGAGACAAAACGTTATGAACACTTGGAGACAAATAATCATAAAGACCAACAAACAAGCGGTCCCTTGTATTTAGAGAAGGATCCCTAGTTTTTTTAAAAAAGATTTAGAGACACATATAAATACTCAATGGAGACATGAATATTTTTTTTAGAAAGAAGTTCAGGGACATGGAGATTTGGAGAAAGACTACTAAAAATTCAAAAAACAAATATACACTACATGGGATAGCCCGAGAATTATATGATCTCGGGTAGCTTATCAAGTGTGTAGACTTGTTTTGTTTCTTGCTTTAACTTTGTCTCTTTTCTCATGAATTGTTGGAGGTAAACTCTTGCAATCAATCTTTCTATCTCCTTTTTACAAGGCATGACATTCCTTAGCATCATGCTCATGTTCATGATTAAAAAGAAAGAATTTATTAAGGTTCCTTATGTTCGTGCCACTTTTCATGGGAGGTGAAATATTTTCATTTTCTCTGATAACAACTAGCACCTTTATTCATATAGTGATCATAAGTGTAGTCATGAGCTATAAGAATGGTAGACGATCATGGACATGGCATTTGGTGCTTTTTATGAATGATCTTGTGGGAGACTAATAACATTATGAAGACTCTACTTATGAGTGGAAACGAGGGTGTCCTTGTTAGGTCACACTAACTTCTTCCACCCTAATATAATTTTTTATTGTGTGTTTGACGCCGAGAAGGTTTCGATTAGAGAGAGTATAGAGCATTTTCCAAAAGAAATAATTGTAGACTCCATCAATCAAAATTTCTATGGCAATAGGCTTAATGAGTCTTTCCACCTTAAGCATCTCTTCCATTAATTATGGGCTTCTATCTAGGTTTTACTGGGTTTGACTAGTGACCAAAAGTTTGCCTAAAAAATAAGTCTCTCGTGGAATAAGAAACTCTTAAATGCTTAAGTCAGTAATTTATATGAGATAACTAATGTACGAGAGAATTAAGAAAAATATGTGTAGTGAAATGTTGAGTATGAGAAGCTTGTCCGTTCACCTGGTGATCTAAGATATTTGTAAACCTTGGTCATGTTGACTTACCTCGAGTGTGGAGAGTGATGTTTTGTTTGATTGATGAAAATGTTGGTGTCCACCATTGAGTATAGTGTTAACAACATCATTGGTTAAGCAATTGATGAAAGTAGTGATATGTTACAAAAAAAAAAAAAAAAGTTATTTATTGAGAAAGAAGTGTTTGCCTTGCATAAAGAGTGGTGAGTTGTCACCATTGACTAAAAAAAGTGTTGTCTTGCATAAAATGTAACAAAAGTATGCCAGTTAATAATAAAAATATTATATGAGTGGAGTGATGTGCGATACTATGTTCTGACTCCTAAAAAATAAAAAATAAATATGTATGCTGAGAGTGAGAATTTATTGGGTGTAGCTATTTGAGCCAAATCCCATGCAACAATGATGTTTTTGTTTGAGTTAGGCATAGATTATTGATGAAAGGTTGTTGTCGTTTAAGCCCTATGTCTCAAATCATGAAAAATTAATTACTACTACTACTACTACTATTATTATTATTATATTATTATTATTATTTAAAATAAATTAAATATATATTTTTAACCATCACATGACTAGCAAAAACATGGGAATGGTGTTAAATTCTTTGCATTTAGAAAAAACACATAGAAATCAATTTAAGTATAGGAGCAGAATGGAGTTCTAGCGTTCTTGAGGCATGCTATCAAATAGTGTTATTAAACTATGCTAATTAGTATGGAAACCTAATGATATAGTCATGTATGAGCTGATAATTCAAATTGAATTCATAAAAGATTGGATTAAATTTGATCAAAACCATTTAAACTTGATGAAATCTGATTGATTGGATCAATCAATTCAAGTTTGTCAATATATCTATATTGACCCTATGATCTTTCTCATGACCTATCAGCCCAACCAATGATAATGTTCTAGTTGGTTGAATGGTCACTATCCTGATTAATTTTAGCAAAACTAAAATTAAGATGATTTCTTTTAATATTTTTCAGGAGCTTTTTTTTTTTTTTTTTTCATGAAAGACTAGATTTGCATCACAATAAAATTAAAGTAGTTATGTATGAAATTAGAAAAAAAAAGAGTAAATTATTTATAAAAATAAGTTTTATAGGTGTAGTAATAGTTAGACAAAATAAATTATTTGGTGTATATTTTGAGTAAAAAATGGAGAGAAAGACTAAAAAATGGTAAATTTACCCTCCAACATTACAAGGCTAAATTTTAACCTCTAATATGCCCCTACCAAACATATTCCAACAGCTTTACCTTAATTACATGTTTTCATTTAATTTCTTTGGTTGGAAAAAGACTATATAGATTATAAGTAGTCGCAAAACAAAGTCCATTAATTAATAAGGGCTCAAATAGAAAACGTCCTTTTGTTTCTCTACTTCAAAACCAGCATAACAAATTGGGACGCTAATTTTCTTGAGGCAATTTCACCTACTAATTAAAGTTATTAAACCTAGTTCGGGTTATAAAATTGATATAAAACTTGGGTTACAAGTTAAATTAGTTAACTAGATTTTACATAGGTAAATCAAAATGAGTTGTGTTTTTTTTTTTTTAAATCAAAACAATGTCATTATAAATTTTATTTCTTAATAGTCGAACAAGTTTTCGACTGAGTCAACCCATTGAATCGATTAGGTTAACTCCATATTAACTTTTTTGACACCCAATTGGGCCAAGAGCTAGGTTGACCAGAACCTAGGTCATGAATTAGACTAGTTAACCTAGGTTGACAAAAATCAATCAAGATGAGTCATTTTAATTTTTTTAAAAGTCATATCAAGTTTTGATCAAATCAACTCATCGGATTAATCAAGTTAATTCCAAATTGATTTTAAAAAAAAAAAACTCAACTTAGAGAAAAAAAAAAAAAAAAGTCAACCTACTAAGACGGGTTTATTAATCGTGCTAAGGATATGTTTATAAGATATTCACGTATCAAACAATCAAATAAAATTAGCCCATCCACACCATGTAGTATCAACTAGATACGAGCCCAGCTACACCGCGAGTAGTTCAAATTTTTTCCAACATAAAAAAAATTCTAAGGCGACACAAAAGTTTTTAAAAAACAAAAAACAAATTCCGAGACTAAGATCATTGACTTGAATGGGTTTAATATGTTCAAATAATTTAAATAATACAAATAGAAAATTTAATGACAATAAATAAATTGAAAAAAAAATAACAATGTAAAAAACAACCATGAAGCTCATCAAAAGTAAATTGAATAATATCATACAGTTCAATTATCAAACTATTCAATGTTAAAGGGCAAAATATCTAAGTCAACCCGGGTTAATCTGTTAACCTCTCAATCATGGACACATGATTAAGATAATCCCATAAAAAGAAAAGTATAAAAAATGAAGATCAATTTTGTGTTACCCTAAAAGTTGTTTTAAAAAAGAACCTAAGAAAAAATCAAAATCAACTCATGTTATCCTTCAAAACTTATACCCCTAGTCATGAGCCCCAAGCCAATCCAATATAACGCAAACCCTAAAAAATAAGATAGAAAAACTTTAAATCAATAAAATATTGATTAATGAAATTGAAAAAAAAAATTAATAAGAAAACCCTAAATAAAAGAAATAATAATAAAAAAAATAAGAACTAAATTTGATATAAAAAAAATTTGAAATCAAATACTAAGGGATGAGATTAAAAATAAAATTCAATTAGAAAAAAAAAAATCAATTTTAAGAAATACTTTGAAAAAACATTTTAAAAAAGCAAATTGGCGCATGTCTAAGCCTTAGAAAACTCATATTTCAATATACAAGTGACGTTTTTGTTCTTAAGAAAATATTGTATAATTCCTCGTTATTTTAGATGTTAAAATATAATATATTTCTGGAAAAATAGAATAAAAACCCGACTCATTTTTTTAACCGTGTTCCAATATTGTTGCATCTTACAAGGGAAAAATACCAAAGTATATGTGTGTGTATTTAAAAAAAAAGAAGCAGTATACATACAATAATTTACGCATAAAGTAACTCAGATCAAACATCCTTTTTTTCTTCTTTTTTTCTTTCTATAATCTGTTTTGCGACAAGACATTGATGGCCAAGAAAATAGAGGTCTCGGAGCAATAATTTAACTTACAATTAAAACACCATCAATTTCAATTATTGAGTTGCATAAAATTATGAATATTATTATTATAAGAAAAATGATAGATTGGGAGACAAATCTTTAATTGAACCCACCCGTGTATCCTAATTAGCCTTAGTTGCTGGACTCATAATTTGTTGTTGATTTGATCTATGCTGTGCCTGGAAATTACAATTCACCCTCACTTTGGCCCGTTTGAAACTGGGTCAAGAAATGTCCATCAAACCCAGGGCAAATATGCCCATTTGCATCGGTGAATCTTTCGAGGAAAAATTAGTAATCCTGTTATAACAATCGAGGAAAAGATCAAATTATCTCTTATATTAAGATTATTGTGTTTTTTTTTTTTAATGTTAGAAGAGCAAAATAATAATTATATTATTCATAACTTATATTAAATACTAATGAAATATTGGTCTAGTGATTAAGACAATGTTATATTTTTATAAGAGTAAGAATACAAGTTTGATCATCAAGAAAAACACTTATTAAAAGTGGTAGCTATGAGCCCCGAACGAAATTAATCTTATCCTTTAAAAGGATATAAGGATATCCTGGTAAAATATTAAAAAAAAAGTACATTAATTAAATTCACTACCCCAATTAAGTTTTTTTATTTTTTATTTGACAACTTTTTCAATTTTACTTTCTTACTCAAGAATAATTTTTGTTTTCCTCTCAATTCCCAATGGTTGGATGGTTTAGTTCACTTCTTTTTCTTTTATATTTATTATTTTTGGGATTCCTTACAAGACAATTGATAGTTGATGTTCCAACAAAAAATGGTCCCAAGGAATTCTTTTCAACCTTTTTCCATCATCTCCATTGAATTTTTTTCTCTTCTTTTTCCATCCATGGCCACTTGGCACGTGACATAAACTAACTATGGCTACAAATTCCGATCTTTTACTCCAACAAAGGTGGTCTCTTGTTACCAAAGATGAAAGAACCCCACCATGAAACCTTGCAAGTTTTGTCACCATCCTCGCTGGTCTTTGTGATTGAACCTCTGGACTGACTACCATAAAGCTGAAAAAAATGGTAGCTAACTAGATCTTACACACTCTGATTGTTATCTGAAAACCTATGCATGAGTTGAGTTGTGTGTGTGTGTGTGGGGTACCAATTAACTACTTCTGAGGATGAATCATGGGCTCCAGTTTCTTGGGTTTAAACTTTTTATAATTATAATCTTCTTGTTCCATGAAGATCCCTAATCTATCTTGATTAAACGTGGGTTAAAGAGAAAAAACGGTGTTATAGCATGGGATGATTCACTTTTGATTGTTTTTGTGCTTTAAAAGTATTTTAAAAAAAATTAAATTTTATTTTATTTTTTATTTTACTTTAAATTAATATTTTTTTGGTGTTTTTAGATCATTTTGATGTGCTAATATTAAAAATAATTTTTAAAAAATAAAAAATATCATTTTACTATATTTTCGAGTGAAAGTATTTTAAAAAATAACCACAACCACACACTCAAATACGTAATTTAAGTCATGAAAAGACTTCTTATAAAAATTAGGCCTTCCATGGCTATGTCCTAAGCTAATGGAGTGATGAGCTTGAACCCTTTTGTGGCCACACTTAAATCAATAATGTTAAAGAATAATATAAATCATATCTTAAGATTTTATCTAAAAGTTTAAGTTATTGGGTTGAATTGATTCTTTGACATGATATCAAAGCTTTGATAACCAAACGGTCACGAATTCGAATTTCATCATCCCCATTTATTTGAAAAAAATAAGTACAAGATAATATAGATCTATGTAAGTTTTAAGCCGAAAGGGTTTTCACTTGAGATAGTGTGTTAAAAAATAATATAAATCATATATTGGAATCTCATATAAAAACCTAAATTATTGGGTTGAACTATTGGGTTGAATTAATTCTATGAGAAATAATACATAAAAAAACAAGAAAATAATGTATATAAAAAGTAAAATGAAGTTTAAAGGATGCTCTAGTTTTTAAATGGTTTTATGTTGGATTTATATTACTGAGAATTGCTTTGTCTTTTGGCCCAATGACTCCTGAAATCAATATTATCAAAAAAATGAGTTGGCTCTTAAAATCTTATGATTTTACAAGTCTATATATATTTAACATGTCAAATCGGATTTAAAACTCGAAAACTAGTAAAATCGATCAAACTCAATCGAACTCTTTCAAACTCGGTAAAATCAGTAAAATCAGAGCGATTTTACGAGTTTGAAAAAAAATATAAAATTGTGTATTCTGGTAATCTACACCTTTAACATTTTCATTGTTTTAAATTCATATCTTGCAAAACTTGTGCAATTTGATAATCAAAGGCTTGATTTTGACAATAATTATTATAATTTTTTTAATAATACAAGTTATTTATGGATTTTATTTCTGTAAAATTAAAATACATATTCATTCTTCACACTTTCTTATGTAAACTATTAACATATCAATTGATGTATTACTCTGTTTTAGCTGGCAAATATATAGAATAAAAGTTGTAAATTGACATGCTTGACCTTTGAAGTAATTAATGTTAAATGGTCTATCAAAATTTAAAGAAACTCGTTTATTGTAAATAACAAAGTGAGTAGGTCGATTTGTTTAAGAAGTACACGAATCAATATGAATTATAAAATAAAGTTGTATGAACTTTTCTATTATTTATTTTATTTTTAATTTAATTATATTATATTATTAATTACTATTTAATTGAAATTGCTAATATATAATTAATTAAATTATTTTACTTATAATTTTATAATTTAAATTTATATTATATATTTAATATCATATTAAAAAAATTATTTTTCACAACCTTGCCGAAACCTTACCTCGTAGTAAAGTAAAATATACACATTAAAAATTGGATCTTGCATCATGCTCGTCTGGGTTGCCATGACAAGCTCTTTTGGTTTGTTGTGCCATGCATTATTGAAACCGCATTCTTTAAAAACATATTGTTTTTTGCTCAGATAGTACTATATCAAAAGTACTATATTTAAATAATTTAAGGGTTTTATATTTTTCAAAAGTATTTAAGAGTATTATAAGGATCTGTATTGAAAAGTGCTATATCCCCTTGATCATTCCAGCACTCCCACAGCTCCTTTCTATCACGGTTAGCAGCAGGACCCAACTGCTGAGATTTTTCAATATCACAAACAAAAGCTAAAACATCAGCTGCACCAAATATCTCATCATTTCTCCACTTCTATCTTTTCCGAATGGCTACACCAAATATGACACTCGAACAAATATTACTTTGCCTAAATCTTCTGTAAGTGGTAAAAAAAAAAAAAAAAGTTTCGGAAACGGACCAATGAACTTGCTTTCACCCCACTTGTGCTTTTCCAGTAATTCATAGGTTGATTTAGAATAAAAATCACCATCAGAGGAAAGACTCCAAGTGATTGCATCATCATCGACTGAAAAAGATGGATCAAACATGGACGAATTCCAGGCCTGAACCGATGACAAAATAGTTGACAGTAACAGTAGCAATCTCCTCAGGGACCAGCTGACTAAGAGGGGGAAAACGTAATAATCAAAGGAGAGTATAAACCATCCATCCTCTTATCCAGCCAAAACCGAACCTGATTAGCCTTCCCAACAATCCATTGTATGGAACACGATAAAAACCAACCCTATGGCTTGACCCGTAAACTATCCTCCTGAGTGTTGGAGAATAATATAAATCATATTTTAAGATCTCATTTAATAACTTAAGTTATTGAGTTGAAATGGTTCTTTGACACTGAGTAAGCAAACCCTAACCCAGTTTCACAAGCATAGCCTCCTTCATCAGGACTCTTCAGGTGGAGAAGAGTAGCTCAGCTAAGCAAATGTATTTTAAGCTGACCCTTATGCTCAACCCAAACGGGAAAACCGACACAGCCACTCAACGTTATCAATAGTGGCATTGGGCAGCTTAGTACTTTGCATTGTATACAAAGGTACGTAGAGAAGCTAAAACGGACTGGCATCGAGTTATACGGCCAGCTAGCCCGAAAGACGTCGACGATGATGAACTTTCTCGACCAAAATGATGATACGTGCTTCTAGTAATCCGAAAATGCAACGAAGGCGCGCCTAAAT
Source organism: Populus alba (assembly GCF_005239225.2). NCBI lineage: Eukaryota > Viridiplantae > Streptophyta > Magnoliopsida > Malpighiales > Salicaceae > Populus > Populus alba. Next base: position 9,112,529 of record NC_133287.1, read on the forward strand.
ATTTACCCAGATTATCACATTTTAGTAAAAGCACTAGCTTGATCAATAGAATTTTCCAAGGTCAAACTGACATTCTTGCAAAAAAAATAAATTAATACGAGTTTTGGCAATACTGACTTTCTGACCAGAATAGGCACAAAATAAATCCACGCACCTTCGAACCTCCTGAATTTGATGCATACTGTTCCCAGTAAAAAGATTTCTAAGTTTGCTGCAGAAGAAGTACAAATACATGGCTTAACCAGAACTGTAAAATTAAGCATAAAGCCTGCACTTGAAGTTTATCATAAATAAAAACCTAACTCAGACGATCATAAACCTTTTCTAAATCAATTTTAATGACATGAAACCTCTCCTAACTTTTTTTCACCCAAGTTATGTTAAAAAATCATTTCAACCCAATAATTTAAATTCTTAAATAAAGTTCTAACATATGATTTATATTATTAACACATCCCCTCAAGTGAAAGCATTTTGAACTTGAAATTTGCACACTCGTATTACCTTGTACTTAATTTTTATCAAATAAATTAAATGAAGGTGACGAGATTCGAACTCGTGATCACTTGGTTATCGAGGTTCTATTACAATGTTATAAAACCAATCCAACCCAATAGCTTAAGCTTTAAGTGAGGTCTAAGTATATAATTTATATTATTTTCTAACACACTCTCATAAGTGAAAGCCCTTTGGGCTTCAAATTACACAGGTTCACACTACATTGTATTTAATTTTCATCAAATAAATAGGAACGGTGAGATTCGAACTCGTGACCGCTTGGTCATGAAGACTCTAACACTATGTCAAAGAATCATCTAAACCCAATAGTTTAAGCTGTTAGATGAGGTCCCAAGTATGATTTATATTATTAACAAGCTATAATTTTATTATCCATTATAAGTCATCCCGGAACAAAATACTCTGAAAAGGACTAATGAGCTTCAAAAGTAATGGTTGGATCTTGTTTTTAATGATCTTAGTAATCAATATGTAGATAGCTATAGATAGGTGGCTCTTCTTTCATCTCGGACCGATCAACTGTTTTTGTAACTTAAGAAAATAATATGCATGCGTTGCTAGTATGTTTTAAAGAAAAATAAATTCCGCAACTTGAGTTATAGACCTACTTATGTTATATATATATATATATATGATAACATGTAGAAAAAAAAACCTTGTAAAAAAAAGTATGAAGTTAAATTCCAAGATAACTCAAAGTTAAAGAATGAAAAAAATTATAAAAAAAATACCCAAGCCAATCTGAATTAGCATGGAAAACTCATGACCTAAATTGTGAGGTGTAAGAAAAAAATATAAAATAAGAATGATGTGAATTTGGGTTAACATTTCATATTTGTAACCCGAGTCACGAGCTAGGATCACCGCATTGAAAAAAAATACGAAGCTCAATTATTTACAATGCAATATTGAATGATGAAATTAAAAAAAAAATCAAATTTTTTTTTATAAAAAAAAGATAAAAACAAGAAATAAAAGAATAAAAATCAAATTTGATATAAAAATAAAATGATGTAATAGCCTAAGTCAATCTAAGTTAGCATGAAAAATCTAATTAAAAACAAATAAGTTCTAAACTTAGTATTGAAGGACGAAATCTAATTAAAAATAGTTGGTGTAAATTTTTTTTCAAAAAAAGACTAATGGTAATATAGGTTAACATTTGATATTCGTGACCTAAGTCATGACATCAGGATCATCATATAAAAAAAAACATTACGAAACTCAATTCTCAATCAATTTAATGTTGACGGATTATATTGAAAAAATAAAATCAATTTAGAAAAAGGATCCAAAGCAAAAATAAAATAATAAAGATCAAATTTCATATAATAATAAAATAAAATAAAATGATGTAAAATCATCGGGCCAATTCAAGTTAGCATGGAAAATTCATGACACGGGTTAGAGGTTTAAAATCTATTTCACAAAAATACACGCAGACTTGGCTCTATATACAATTTAGTAGCTTCTATTATTCAAAGTGTACTAGACTATTCAACAAGGATATTTAGTTTATAAGCTTTCAAAATATAAAAGATATTCAAGAAACGCCTACAGTTCATACAAATTCAAATTTATAAGCATGCAAAATAAAAACTCATGGAAAAACATGTTTTCAATACAAAAATAATAATAGAATTATAGTATGCATACAAATATATATTCAAACTTACAATTGATATTAATTCAAGGTTCTAACATGCATACTAACAATAAAAATATGTGTTTAAATTGAAACAAAAAAAGGTTCTTACTTGTTGAAGCACTTTAAAGTAATGGAATTTTTCTTATTGTTAATGATGAATCCTTTATCCTTAAAGTTTTATTACTCCTCATTTGTGCAATTAAAATGTTTGTATTATGTCTCCCAAAATTACATAACACCACCACCTTGGTTTAGATGCACTTTTAAACAAGGTCTTTAAACCAAAGTAAAAGAACTCAATTATCTCTTATCAAAGTAAACCTAAGCTTTAAATTTGAGAAAAACACAAAGCATATAAAAAAAAACACCAAAAAAGAGGTGAGGAAGAGCGTGTAAAATTTTGAAAAAAATAAAAACTTGTAGGAAACATTTTTTTCACCCCTTCCTCCTTTTATAGTGAACTTTAAAAGCTAAAAGGTTGAAGAATTAATTCTAATAATAATCAGAATTAATTTCCACTATTACCAAATTTTGATTAGCCACCATAAATCAAGAATTAGATTTGAATATAATGTCCATAAATCTAAATTTTTTTAGGTGAAAATGCTTTTGGAAGAGACTATTAACATTCATAGGCTGGATTAAACAAAACAATGGGCTGTAAGAAATAATTCTTCATGGACTAGCCCAAGTCTAACTTCTAGTTGGCAAACAATAATAATTTTTTGTGGTCTAAAATATTATTTTACAATAAACTCAAACTCAAGCCCAACCCTAAGCCTGAGCATGAGCTGGACTAAGCCAGTTCGGTGCACACGTGGGTTTAAATCCATAACCGACTTTGCTTAAGACTTCTCCTTTCTAAAAACTTAGGTACTCTTTAGGCCTAATTTTAACTTCCTAGCTTTCTACTTTATAAGTATAAAGAAAGTTTTGTTTTTTTTGTTTTTTTTTCTATATGGGATATAGTTCTTTTAGAAGGTTTTGAGTTTCACCAAAACATGTCAACTAAAAGTTTTTTTAGATTAATTTTTTATTCATCACTAATTTGTTTAAATCATATTAATATTTTATTTTAAAAGAGCTTATGTTGAAGATTAAAAAACCAACAAAGTTTTAACTCAAAAAGCGAGTGGACCCCATTTTTTATTTAGCATTGAATATGTTCATTAACCATTTTCTAAACAATTTTTTCCAACAATCCCTCATGTAAATGGAAACTATCTAACCAATTTAAAAACAACTCAAAGATTTGTTAAGAGATACTGATTTGGTAGATCATTATATCATGATAGATAACTTCTAGTGAAATACTATTAGATTTACTAATTAAATAATGAACATAATGTCTTGAATTATTCATCTTTTGTATAAACCAAAAAAAAAATATTCATATAGTTCTTTACCTAGAAATTTTATTTGGTTCTGAGTGTTATGTTTATTTTGGTTCTGAATAACTCTTGGGTTCATGAGTGCTTTAGACAAATGAACCTTTATCAAAATTATCAAAGAAACAACTATATTTCTTACTTATATAAGTGATATTTCATTAAGAGTATTCTACTATACTCTACTTGGTGTGCCAAGATATAAGAATCATTAAGAGCACAACTCATCCTTTATCACGTTGCATCTAGCACTTATACTTAATTTTTCATTTGACCCTAGATTTTGAGATATCTAATTAGCTAGAAATGGTTTCTATCATTACAGTCTTTCATCTTTACACAAGCTCTCTTGAAAACACTTTTGTTAGCGGATCCCTAGTATTGTCCTTTGACTTTACATTGTCAATGCAAATAATTTCATTTAAAAGCAAGTGTTTAACAATATTATATCTATGACATATGTGTCTAGACTTACCATTATACATAATACAAATTTCTAATATAATGATATTAGGATAATAGGTAAGCTCCTCATTAGAGTCACCATTTAAAAAAGTTATTTTTATATTTATTTGATTTATTTCAAGCTTGTTAATAGGTATTTGGGAGTTGGATACATAGTTTCTCAATGTATAAATAAGAGATGTATGATTTTAAAGGATCACGACAAGATTGATCAAAAGTGACAACACTAATGTTGAGATGTCACCACTTGAGTATGCTAGTGATTGGGATGTAGAGTATTTGGTTGAGGTAAAATTATTGGTTATTCAGCATGCACTAAATGTTCAGATTAAGAAAGATGATTAGGAGTAACAAAGAGAGAATATATCACGTACAAGAAGCTATATCGATACCAACATATATAGTAAGATTATTTATGGTGGGAGTTGTGTTAATGTTGCTCGTACTATACTTATTAAGAAATTAAATTTGATTACTAATAAACATCATAGACCATATAAGCTTGAATAGTTGAATGAATATGAAAAAGTTAAGATTAAAAAACAGATCCTATCTTTTTTTTATTGGGAAATATCATGATGAGGTTTTGTATGATGTGATTCTTATGCATGCGGGCCACTTGTTATTGGGGCATTTATGATAATTTTATATAAGTGTAGTGCATGATAGGTTTAGAAATAGAAACTCTTTTGTAAATGATGAAAAATTCATCACACTTGTACCATTGTCACCAAAATAGGTTTATAAAGATCAATTAAAATTGAAAAGATAAAGTGAAGCCAAAATAAGTGAGAAATCATGGAAAGGTCTTGAGCTTAGAGAGGAGAGAAAATATTATGAGTCATTAGGGAGAAATAAAAAAACATCTATGTTTTTATGGAAGGAAAAAAAAAAAAAAACAAAGATCAAGAGTGTTTTTTTTATTCTAACCAGGTGATGAGTGTATTTGTGTAGAAAAAGACTTATTTTAACATTAATGAACTTGATTTTTGTTTTTCTAGTGTGGCAATTGTTTTATTACAAGAATCCAAAGATATGTTTATCAAAGATATTCCTACTGGTTAACCACCAATAAAAAGAAATTAAACAATTACTAATTGACCAACCTATCAAAGTAATCTTGAGGAGACAAATAAATTTTAAAAGCAAGTTGAGGATTTCTTGTCTAAAGAGTGCATAATAGAAAACTTGAGTCAATGTGTTGTTTTGATGTTATTGTGCTTGAAAATGATGGAACTTGGAGGATGTGTGGTTATTATCATGCAATTAACAACATTACGATAAAGTATAGTCATTCAATTTCTAGGCTTCATTATATGTTAGATGAATTGCATGGTTCTTGTATTTTTACAAAGGTTTATTTAAAAAATTGTTATCATCATATTAGGATGAAAGAAGAAGATAAATGAGAAATTACTTTTAAAACTAAGCATGGACTTTAAGAATGGTTAGTTATGTCATTTGGTCTTATTAATGCATTTAGTACTTTTATGAGATTGATGAATCATATATTGCATGTATTTATTGGAAGATTTTTTGTTGTGTATTTTGATGATGTCTTGGTTTATAGCAAGAGTTTGGATGAACATATTGAGCATTTGCATTTTATACTTAATGTTTTAAGAAAAGAAACATTATTTTCTCATATAAAAAAAATGTACTTTTTTCATGGAAAATATTATATTTCTTGGTTATGTTGTTATTGTAAAAAGTATAACGATTGATGAGGAAAAAGTGAAGGCTATCCAAGAATGATTACACCTATGTTAATAAACCAAGGCAAGAAGTTTTCATGGTTTAACTAATTTTTATAAGAGATTTGTTAATGATTTTAGCATACTAGCTGCACCACTCATTAAAATCATTAAAAAGATAGTTTTAAATGAAGTATTAAACAAGATAATATATTTAATATTCTTAAAAAAGGATAAGTTCAACATCTACACTTTTATTAGCATCGCCTGACTTTACTAAAACTTTTGAAATTAAATGTGATTTTTTAGGAATAGTTATTAGGGTTTTTTAATATAGGAGAAGCAAACGATTGCTTATTTTAGTGAAAAGCTTAATAGTGCAGCGTTGAACTACCTGACTTATGGTAAGGAGCTTTATATCTTGGTGAAGACTTTGTAGACTTGGTAACACTACTTATGGTTGAAAGAATTTGTGATTTATTCATATCATTAGTCACTAAAACACTCGAAAGAACAAAGTAAGTTGAATCAACATGCCAAGTGGGTGGAATTTATCAAGACCTACCTTTATGTGACTACATACAAGTAAGGTAAGGAAAATGTAGTGGTTAATGCACTATCTAAGAGGTATATTCTTCTTTATACTATAAATACAAAATTGTTGGGATTTGAATATGTAAAAGAATGTATGCTAATGATAGTGATTTTGATGATATATACATTGCTTATGATAAGTCAATGTTTAGAAAGTCTTATAGTACAAATGATTACTTCTTTGAAGTCTGATAGATCTATGCTTGAATTTTTTATTTGTGAAGCTCATGGTGTGGATTAATATGATATTTTGGTTTTAAAATATTTTAGATGTTTTATGTGAACACTTTTTATTGGCCTTTACAAGAACTATTTATAAGCTCTAGATTAGAAAGAAAATTAATAAAGAAAATAAAGTTGTAATACAAGAGGAGCTAAGCTAAAAAAAATAAGTAAAGATGGAGTGTATAATTACTGTAAAATATAGGTAGAAAAAATTAACCAAAAACACTCTTCTTCAACTTCTTTTATAGATGATTTTGGAATCAAAACTGATACAAAATTAATTTTGATAATTTTCAGAATAAATTCTTTCAATTATTAATTTTGATTACCTACCATAAAACCAAATTAAACCTGAATGTTTTGGCTTTAAATAAAATGTTTTTAACTGAAAAATTCTCATGGATCCAATTTTAACTTTTCACATTCTCATATATAAATAATAGGCAAAACTTCTTCTTTTTCTTATGTGGGACAAACATTTATAAATGGTTTGAGTTTCTGTAAAACATATCAACCAAGAGTTTCTTTAAAATTATTTATTTATTTATTTATAATTTACTTAAGTCATTTTAATATTATATCAAAGTTTTAATGCTAAAAATCAGAAGATCTCACTTCTAACCATGTTTTAAACAAATTTTCGGATACTTTTCCACACAAAATCTTGAAATTTGTCAGCACTTTTGCAGTACATATAAAACAGAAAACGGCCAGCACTCACTCTGTTACTTATGTCTTTTTTTTCACTCGATGACAAAGTTGTCTCCAATAGTTGAAGATGTGTCTAGGTTAAAGTAAATGAATAACCAAAAACTAGGTTTCTGTACTTTGATGGCTTCCTCAATTCTCATAATCCTGTTCAGAGACTTGAACGAGTCAGAAAGTTTCTTTGCAACATCGACCAGGTCATATATTAGACCTGGCTGGGTTTTCTTGCTTTGCCCAGGAACCAAAATCACAACGTTATAACGCAAACAACGTTGCAGGTATAGAAAATAACAAAGAACTTTGGCCACTTTCGAATATTAAATAGAGGATGGTTACCTATTCCAAGATATCTAATTTTATATACGAATGTTGTGATATTAGGCTACCTAAATAACATTTGATTTACTAATAAGTGTTGGTTAAAGCATTGCTATATACTTATAAGGATAAAAACTCAAATTTGATTTTCAAGAAAACGTATTTATTGGAAAGGATAACCACAAATTTCAAACTGGACTAGTCTTACCCTTTAAAAAAAATTGGAGGATACTTGAATAAAAAAAAACAAATAACATTTGATTTGATTGTAATTATTTAAAAAAAAAAAAAACTATCTATTTTTTATTATTATTATAGCTATTACCTAGAAAAGAATAGATTAAATCAATAAGTAGCGTTTAATTACTCACGGGGGATAAAAGAACTAAAAATAGTGGGTTATAAGATTATGTATGCTTATACTTTCATTTTAAATTTAATTTAGAAATATATTTTTATTCATACTGTTTTTATATCTTTTGCCCTAAGATAGAATCAAACATTACTTAAGTTATTAGGTTATCTTGCATGTCATTGAAGCAACCCGGGTCAACAATTTTTATTAAAATAATATTGTTATATATATTTTTATTATTATTGATCTAACCATATTTAAATCGGATTAATTACATTACTAAAAATCCAATTAAATCAATTGAGTTTTATTATTTTAATATCCTATCTGACTTAACTAAAAACATTAATTTTAATCTCGCTTTGAATCTAAAAGTTTTTTTAAGAGTTTGTGTGATAATAGATCACTTTTAAAAATGTTTTTTATTTAAAAATATATTAAAATAATATATTTTTTATTTTTTAAAATTTATTTTTAAAATTAACACATCAAAACAATTTAAAAACATAAAAAAAAATAAAACTAACAAAAATTTCTAAAAACACAATTAAACTAGAATGTGTCAACGGACAACCCAGTCATAAATCAACCCTCCAGGCTAACAACTATCCTTCCGATCGCATCTTTTTTATTATTATTATATTTTGTTTTCCCTACTTCTCACCACCTTCCTGCCCTTATTTTAATGAATAGTGGACTTATAAAATTTTTAAAACTGGAGCTTTTTACACGTGACAACCTACCGTTAGGACATGCATTGATTGACTTAAAAAAGGGAAGCACCTTTGCCACATCCAATAATTTATCCTCACCCCCATGATTTGAATTTCCACATGAGAATACAAAATTACCCTCAACATATTTCGTCTTGTTTAATATTTCAAGATTGACTTAAAAACAATAATCTCAAAATGGATACCGGCTAAGTAAAAAAATCAAAAAATTAATTAAATTAAAAAAATTATACCATAAAAGAACTAATTAAAATTAAAAAAACAAACTAGTTTAATTCAGTTTTATAAGCCTGAAACCAAAAAAACCAAGATATACCGAGCCAAAACCAAACTAAACCAATTTGAATTGATTTTGGTTTTAAAAGCTAAACCAAATCAAATAAAAAAATGATCAGTTTGAACCAGTTTCAGTTATGTTAAAAAAAATTTTAATTTGATTATTTTTTAAAAATAAAAACTGAGCGGCCCCAAAAAATACCCCCTACTCTATTTTTTCAGAGAAAAATCATGCATGTTCAAGAATTTTGGTTTGAACATTTTGGAATATTTAGCTGATAGACTTTTTCTCCTCTTTACAAATTCAAGTCTTCACATCCCCCACAGGGAAATTTCCTGGAGTTTAAACCCAACTATTATATTATTATATTAAATGATATTCAAGTCTTTTTTCCAATTTCACACTAATAATCAGTAAAATCCAAAAAAAAAATTAAAAATTTTCCTACCAGAAGAATTCATAAATATTTAATAGTTTAGTAGTGGTTATTTTAAAAAATATATTAAAATAATATATTTTTTTATTTAAAAAAAATTATTTTTGACATATTTGAAACAATTTTAAAAAATTATATTATTTTTTTTGAATAATCAAATTTAAAAAAAAAAAAAAAAACACGGTTTCCCAAACATTATTTTCTATTTCTTGCCTAATTCCCTCACCAAGAACAACTAAGCTTCAAATAATCTTTGAAAAAAATCTATCCAGCGCGCAATAAGCTCTTTCTCTTCTCCTTGACATTTCAACAATACAGCGTTCAGGTCCAACAAGAAAGCAAAACTTGACATGACCCTTGTTTTTTTGGAGAGAAATTGAGAGGTTTTTGTTATAAAGAAAACGAACCCATCAAAGTTTCTTACTTTGTGTAGTTTTTCTCTGGACTTTTTCTCATTTTCTCACCTTCCAAGCCCGAAAATGCCCAATTGGGAACTCAAGAACTGCTGCAAGCATGACCAGGTCTCCTTCCTGGTCACTATTGCAATCTTCTCTGTTGTTATCCTCGCGGTACGTGCAGTTTTCTGTTTCTTGTTTTTGGCTTTGGTTTCTTGGGTTCTTTTATGTTTTGTTGCCTCTGTGTTTTGAAAGATTAGAAGATCAAATCGACTTGGTCAAAGATTTGCTTTGAGGGGTTATGAGGAGTTCTAATTGGCTCAATTATGTTTAGTTTTTTACACTAATTGATGAAAATTGAGATGCCCTTGTCACTTTTTATGCGGTCCGGTTGTGTTGAACTTGTTCTTTGACACTGAATTGTTGAATTTTTATTGTTGCAGTTATGGAGGACGTTCATAATGACACCCTTTAAGCTCATCACTGTGTTTTTGCATGAAGCAAGTCATGCGATTGCTTGTAAACTGACATGTGGTCAGGTATGAAGCTCGTTCTTTGCCCTGTGTGTTCTTGGCAGGCCAGGGAAGTTAGATGCTTTTGGTTTCAGTACTGAATTTTATTAACAGTATGGCCTAATATGTAATTTAAGATGCAATTAGGGAGTTTAAAAAAAACCAAAATTACCTTTTCTGTTAGGTAATATTGCTTCCCTCAAAATTTGACTCATCGTTTAAGTGGAATTCTGTGCATTACTATTAACATGCTTCATGCTTGTTTGATCCCATATTAACTAGCTTGCTGTTTGCTGCTTGCTGCTTTTAATGTGAATTCACGTGCATATTGAGGTATACTTCATGCTTTCTTGCTTATTGGAAGATGACGTTTTTAGGCGCTCAAAGGGGTGTAGTTTATCATTTTTCCTTATTAACTAATAAAAGTGATCTTCACAATTAATTCTCTAATGTACTTCATGATTCCCCGTCATATTAAGGAATAATTTAATGAGAACTTGGGTTCTTTGTGTACAACCTTAAGCTATGTAACAGAATGCATATAGTTTACTTTGTAGTTGAGTCAGATGTATGATGTTTGTATTCATAGATTTCGACAATGTTATCATTCAACATGCCATTATGCATGAGGAAACAACAACTTGACATGCTCTTGTTAGATAGATTCTGTGGTATTTTGACTTCTGTTTTTATTAAGTGAAGTAATTGGTTTTCTCGAAAAGCAGTTCATGAAGTTGCCTTTAGTGCCATTGCTTTGATTGAAATGATGATCTAAGTGAGTTCTTTGGTCAATGAAAAGATGACTTCAATGTTATTCATCTTGCCCATCATACCTTTATTTGACTTTCTGAATGGTTCTTCAGAGTTATAGCGAGTTGCAAATGAAATTTTCAATAAGGACATCCTGCCTTGTTCTATAAGTATGGCACTGACTTCTGATTGTTTGGTTGTTATGTTCACCCTTCACCGTGATTTCTTCCTTGAATGATTATTTTTTCTTTCCTGTGATATGGATAGACTTTGTATTTTTTTTTTATAGCATAATTAATTACAGATAGTTACCATGTTTGTTATTTCACACTATCCTCTTGATCTCTGTTGAGGAATGCTCATCTTTAGTTTATTAGTATCCACTGTACTATGCAGGTGGAAGGGATTCAAGTTCATGCCAATGAAGGTGGAGTAACACAGACACGCGGTGGTGTATACTGGTTGATATTGCCTGCAGGATGTACATTCCTTTTGCCCTTGAAAGTTTTTCTTTTAATCACAGTGGGCCTAGTTTTTATTGCTTGTTTCTAGAACTACTCCAATTCCAAGTCTTATTTGCCTCCAATTCCAAGTCTTATTTGCCTCCGTAACCAATACATGTTTATGGATTAGTACAATGCAAGTCAAACTTGTTGTGGAGCCCATTTTTTTAATTTTGCCAAGTCCAAAGTGAAACATCAATTTGAAAGTGCTATCTTTCTCAGTGTTTATGCTTTAGAAGCTTATACAGGAGCCATGAAGAGTTTGCTTTGGACTTCTTTTTTTTCATAAACTCTCAATGTTTGTTCTGTTAGTTTTTATGTACTCGATTTTAGACATGTTCTCTATAGTGCTGCTTCCTTATGGCACTCACATTTTGTGCCATTGCCTTGTGCTTCCAGATCTTGGTTCGTCATTTTGGGGGATGGCTTTGGTACTTGCATCCACAAATCTCATTACTGCAAGAATAGCAGCTGGTTGCTTGGCTGTTGCCCTGTTAATTGTTCTCTTTATTGCTCAGAATGTAAGATAGTGACATAAGAAGATTATATTTTCTGCAATATATTATAATCCCTAAATATGATGATCTGTATCAGATTATTGACATTCATTTGAAAGGTTTTCTCAAGCTTTAAATTTGTATGTTTTCACTTGATTTTTTTTCTTGCAGTGGACTCTTCGAGGACTTTGTATTGGTGAGTGTTTTCATGAATGTCCATCAACAATTCATTCATACATTGTTGTTGTTGATATACACTGTCTTCAATACTCACATCTTGTATTTAACAAACCCAATTCACAGGATTCATTATTTTCCTCGCTGTTGTTTGGGTACTGGAAGAAAAAACAACTGTACGAATCCTCCGATATGTCATTCTCTTTATTGGTAAATGCTTGTCCCATTATATCTTCCCTTTTTTATTTGAACTTCCTTCTCTACCTTGGTGTCACTGTTAAGGTGAATGAAATAGAGATTTAGCTTATATTCTGTCTCGCAATTGCAGGTGTGATGAACAGTTTGTTTTCGGTTTATGGTGAATATTCTCTTGTTCTTCTATTGTCCTTTTAATTAACCATGTGCCATTAATATAATTATTGATTCTATCTGACCAATATAAATGGTCTGCAGATATTTATGACGATCTAATATCTCGAAGAGTCCACTCCAGTGATGCTGAGAAGTTTGCAGAAATATGCCCTTGCCCTTGTACCGGTGTTGGTTGGGGAGTCATTTGGTGAGCTTTTAACCTTTGACAGGAATATAAAAGGTCGATAGAGTCAATGTCTGTGATAAGGGAGTTTGTGCACTTTTAACAATTCTGCATTTCCTTTTTCTGTGTGTGACTTCAATTGCAGGGGAATAATCTCATTTTCATTTCTGAGTGCATCCATATATCTTGGACTGGTCATCTTATCCTGAGGTAAAGCCTACTTTTGCAAGGATTTGATTTTTCGAACTATTTTTTTTTATTTCATTCTTTATGGACTATTGGAGTTGTGTGATTTGGAATTTTGGCACTGCAAGTCATCTATAATAAGGTCATGAGAAACAGAAATGAAGCTATTACAAATGCTGAAAAATTCCATTGAGTGTGACATGCATAATTTATATGAAGTTCATAGAAATAAGAACCCCATTTAAGAATGCTTTGCCTAAATGAAGAACGGGAAGAAATCTAAATGCCTCAGAGAAAGTCTCAATAAGTTCTCCATGGAAATCATGAATTATAGGCTTTTTTCGCAGTTTTTGGATGCAACAAGTTTAATTTACTTCATGGCCGGAGTCGCTGTTAGATCTTTGAAGTGTTTAGCGATATTGAATTATATTTTGTACTCTCATTTGAACCGAGTATTGTGAGTTTTGCTTCCTTCATTGAGCTATCTTTGTACTATCTGAGTGTCTGTAGAAGTAGAATGTCAGCTGAATATAGGAGAGTTGTTAGTAATTTAAGGATTATTCGTGGGGAAATTTCCACTTTGAGCTTAATTATCTAATGTTCTTTGCGTAAAGTTCAATCATAGACCCTAGCGTGTAACATCTGTAGAATCACCATGATTGATATCTTCAAGTTCTTCTAATTCCCCTTTACATTTCCAGGTCCAGACTCCAGACTCATGATCCAAGACATTATATATTGGAATGGCTCCTGTGCATGATATTTCTTCAATTTTGAAACATTATATATTGGTGATCCAGCCAATCTTGTTTATCCCTTCATTCTTTTGCCCTTATATCTAGGGTAATTAGTAGGCTATGATGATTGGTTTGAATTATTGTTTTGTAGAAAACTGATATCACTGTACTCACTTTCAATTGAATTGGAAATTTAGATGCAATCAACTGTTCTATTCTTTCATGGAAGCACTCTGGTTCTGTTCTTTCATGGTTGATGACATTCAGGGGATGCCATTGTTTTATTCTAACTATGGTTGTGAGAAATTTCTTCATGCAATCATATCCAGAAGAAGCTGATTTGATGATTGGTTAAAATAATTATCAGGAGAACATAGAATTCAGCATTCAACAAAGAGTTTTTCTTCTTCAGTAATCATGGTGTGGATTTGAAAATATGGCATCTGATATATATCTTACATTGATGTCACTGACATCAACTTCCATATTCATTCATTTTAATTTATTTTTTTGTTGATGTAACACGTGTAAATGTATATCATTTATAAAATTAATATTAGTGGTTAAATTATTAGGGGGTGAGATTTTCCGTTCAATTCAGTTTGGTTCTGATAAGCTTGTAATTAATGTTAATATTATTTAATCGAAAAGCACATCAAAATCACAAGAACATTGCATTTTAATTTCTTAATACCATTGACATCAAAACCTGAAAATCAAGATATAAAATTATAACATAATAAAATAAATTAGAATATGTAAAAATAAAAAGTAGTATTTTACCATCAAAGTAACTTTTGAACTAATTATCATTCGTTGCTAGATGTAACTTTCCACCAAATTCTACAAAATAAAAAAATTAAACATGTTAGATGATTGCAAACGATTTAATTAATAAATCACAATAAAAGGTGCAAGTTTATAAATAAATAAATAAAAACAATTATCTAACTCAAGGTTTTCTCGTAGGTTTCAAGATTATTTATCAAGATTTTAATATCAATAGGAATTGATTCATGATACAACCAATTTTAACATTATTGTTCTCATTATTCAACTGCCTAGTTTAACATCATTGTTTTAATTGATTTTTTTTATTTCATCATTCGGCATTATATTTGTTGAAAATTGAATTTCATAATTTTATTTTATTTTATTTTATTTCTATGGGGTCATCCCGGTTTCATTACATAGATTCCAAATTTGACAAATTAACTCAAGTTGACTTGGGTAATTTTCTTTTTTGTCTTTTTTTTTAATTTATATACTTTTTCAAGTTTATCTTTCAACTTTGGATTAATTAAGAATTGACTTTCATAATTTATTTTGATTTTTTTCTATAGCATTAAGGTCTATGACCCAGGTCATAGATCTATGTTAACTCAAGTCAATTCAATATGATATAGTTTTAAAATTTAAAAACAAAATGTTATCGTATCAATATTTAAAAATAATATCATCTAATATACATTATATTTTGCGTTTATGATTAGTTTTTTTTCTTAAAAAATATATTAGCAACTTTTAAATATTTTTTTATGTTAAAAACATTGATCTGACTTGCAACGCGGGCTAATGATCTAGTTTGGATTATGTCTTTCTTTGATGTACGTTTAATCTTATGTTTTTATTATAATATCAATGAAATCTCTTATCGGTCTTGATAAAAAAGAAAAGAAAGAAAAATATAACATATATTGAAAATTAATAAAACTAAACCATTACTAATAAAAGAAAAACAGATTATTTTTTATTAGATTAATTAATTGCATTGAAATATATAAAGTGATTTTTTTTATCTCATTACAAAAAAAAAAAAAAAAAAAAAAAAAAAAAAAACTAAACTAAAAGGCCATATTGATTTATTATGCACCAAGACATTTTAATGTGGATTGGAACAATAAAATTATCATTTTACCCTTGCAAAAACAAAAAAAAAAAAAACTCATATAACTTGGTCGTAAGGGTAAAGAAGTCTTCTCCCAAGGATTCATTCATTGTTTTTATATTTTAAATAAATAGTGTAATGATTTGCATACTTTTAAAAGTAAAAATGGTTAAAACTAGGTAGAATAGCTCTTTGGTCTTTTTTGTACTTTGAATGAACAGTAAAATAATCACATTGTCCTTAAAATAATAATAAAAAAAACATAAGACTTATGGTTAGGGGCACTTAAGTCTTTTCCATATGTTTTTTGTAATTATCTATTTGAATGAGGGGCAATTAGGTCTTTGAATGGACCTAAAAAAAAAATGGCACGTGCGTAGCCAACACTAGCAAGTGGGAGGCACTTGTGCTTTTTGAACAATGAACGACTTCTACAGGTTTTCAAACACTATCATCTACGATAGCTTTTTAAGCATTGTGTTATCCTTCTCGCGATAGTAGTGCTTGTGTTCACAATGAAGGTGCAATTGGGTTTCAATAAGCTTTTTTTGTTTCCTCTCTTTTCTCTCACTTGGCCTAGAAATATGCACTAGCCCTTCCAAAAATCTATTATGTCCTCTAGTTTGTATTCCTATCAGTTTTAACCATCATTATTTTGATTACTATTTGTTTTACTTTTAATGCTTTTTGATGGGTTTTTTCAATTTTGTCCCTGGAAATTTAATTTCATTTAAATTTTTTTTTATTAAATTTGATCTTCGTTTTTTTTATTGTTATTTTTTGTGTTTTATCAGTTTCTTGATTTTTTTTTTTTTCAATTTCATCCCTCATCATTGTTTTCTTTCATTGAGTTTTTATACCAGATTTGGTCCTCATTATTTTGATTGCTATTTGTTTTGTTTTGTTTTTAACTTTGGATAATTAAGGATTTTTCTTAGTAATTTTTAGTGTTTGCCTTCTATGAAGTGATCCTGGTCTCATGATTCGGGTCACTGGTTTTAGAGATTAGTTCGATTTAACTTCAGTCTTTTTTATGCCTTTTTTTTTAATTGATTATTTTTCAATTTTAGGTTATTGAGACTTGAGCTTTGTGATTTTTTTGTTACCTTTTCTATGGTTTTTCCCAATTTTATATCCCAAATCGCAAGTTTGTTAGGTTAACTTAGTTTGCAACCATGAAATAAGAATGAATAAATGCCTAAAGTTAAACCACATCAATACCATGGAATCCCATCTATAAATCCTAAAAGGATTCATATTTATTTAAAAGTAAAGGCAAACCATTAGTCATGAAATAATAGTGAATAAATTCCAACAAATAGTGATTGCTCTCATCCAAGTAACTTAAGAAATATCAAAGGAAAAGAGATCATAAAAATTACCTATAACTAGAGAAATCTAAAAAGAGCTTAAAGGCTTATACCATGGCTTTGATGATTGCTTAAAAGGCTTGTTACTACTGATGTAAATGTATATCTTAGAATTTCATCCATCTAGTTTAAGTTATGAAGAACCTATCAAAATGAAACCATAGAAGAAAAGGAGCAAACATATGATGTAAAAGATTACTCCACATTAAAATTGAGCATTTTGACATGTTGTGCTGTTAATTAGAATTTTTTATAAAAGAACAAGCTTTTTATAAGATCAATATCATATAAGTTATACAAAGCTATTATACTATGAAGAATATTAGAATAACTTTTTTTTATTTAATTATGCATAAATATTACTTTGTATTGATTGGGTTTCTAAAAAACTGTAACCATGAAGCCTTATGCCACTACCAAAGGATAGCCAACATCATCTCTATATACTAGGATTTGTTCTACTACATTAGCACATGCCTCAAAAAATTAGGACAACTCTTTGGATATATAATGCAATCGAAAGCTAATAGGATAACAGCAGTATAGAAAACACAAAAAAAATAACGAGAAAAAGAGTTAAGATGTGAAACTTAAATTAACAATTTTATTCTCTGAAATTTAAGCATTTAATGGTTGCCTCTTCAAGATGTTTACAAGACCTTTAAATAGGTCAAGAAACCTACCTTTTTTAGGAAATAACTTAAAGTCTGAAAAATCTAAGGAAACTAAAACAAAATCCAAAATAAAAATAATAAATCCAAAAAATTCTAGAAAAATAACAAAATTGGCCCAAATAGCAACTTTTTGAGCCTAATTCTAAGAGTTCCAACAATTTGATAAGGGATAAAGTGGTGTCCCATTAAGTGGTGTCCCATTGGAAAATTATTTATAGAATCACTTAAAAAGATTTGAACTCGATTCAACAGTCAAATCTTCTGTTATCTCGGTTTTAAGGTGTTGATCTAGCTTGGTGGGATCAAGCCTCCTTTGGGTTTAGACATGTCTCAACGTTCCATAAAAGCATCTGTTAGGCCATCCATATAGTCTACTTGTATCATATCCCCATCTAATAGGGTTAGATCCTCACATGAATGCTCGGAATCTTTAGTTTGTACAACCCTGGCTACATCATTCTCCTCAAGTTGAAGAGAACTTGTCCTTAAGTTTTTTTTCTTCCTCTAGATATGGTGTCAAGCACTACACGTTAAAGACATCATAAGTCTTTAGATGGCTAGGAAGGTGAAGTCTATAAGCAATGTTATTTATCTTCTACAACACCTTGCAAGAGCCTATCTTTCTTTCCTTCAACTTGTTATACTCACCCACTATAAATTTGTCATGAGTAAGCATTTCTCATACTAGATCACCAACTTAAAACACCACTCTTATATAATAAGTATCAACTAGGACTTTATACTTGGCATTGTTGTTAATGATTTTCTTCTTGACTTGCTTATAAATACCATGCAAGTAATATGTCATATCATCAACTTGGACACTCAATCATCCAATACGAGGAACAAACATCAACTCTGGCACTTTAGAAGGATTTTGTCTATACACAATCTTAAATGGATTCCGTTGGGTAATTCGATCCTGTTATTTGTTATAAGTAAAGTTTGCTTGCAACAAGGCCAAATCCCACTATTTTGGTTTGTCTCCCATTAAACTTCACAGCAAGTTGCCAAGGCTTCAATTAACCACCCATGTATGTCCATTTATTTGAGAATGATATACACTAGTAAAGGTTAGTTAAGTTCATATCTTACCTCACAGGCTCTTCTAGAAATTACTGATAAACTTTATGTCTCTATCGAGAGTCATATATTTAAGAATGTCATGTAAATAAACCATCTCATTGAAGTTGAGGTGGTCATCCAGGATGTGTCCATGGTTTTTTGATATGCTATAAAATGAGATATCTTTGAAAATCTATATACTACGATAAAAATAGAATTTATAGCTCATTAGGTATTGGGTAAACCTAACATAAAATTCATACTATCATCCAACCACATAGTATCAAGAACTATAAATGACGTATAAAGCCCGACATTCATTAAGGATCTTTTGAACTTTTGACAAACAACATATCTCCTCATAAAAACTAGATATATGATCTAGCAGTTTCGGACTATAATAATATATGGACATTAGGGTTAATATTTTATCCTGCCTAAAATGTCCCTTAAAATGCAATTCATGAATGATATGTTCTCATAATAAGTAAAACGGAATACAAAGTTACAAACCATGAAATTAAGGATAATCATTCATAATCATAAAATTATTTTACTTACCTTCATTCGTTAACTTAGCATAAATCTTTCTAAATGATGAATCTTGCGAGAAACCCTCTTGAAAAAATCAAACTCTGTCACTTGGGTACATATACTGAGTAGAGCACCCTGTCTACTGAGGGTATTAGCTACTTTGTTTAAGCTACCCAGCCAATGCCTTAAAAAAAAGATGAACTCTTATAGAAACGACACTCATCTTGCATGCCAACAACTTAACTTATGTTACCCATTTATATATATTTTAGATCTTTATGATCTATGATTAGGATAAACTCCTTATGTACCTGGTAATATCTTCAATGCTTAAAACTCTGAACAATAGCATAAAACTTCATATTATATATGGAGTAGTTCCTTTTTGAGCTAGATAACTTCTCACTAAATAAAGCATTCGGCCTCTCATTCTAGCTAAGTCTCTTAATTCCTAACCTATATGCATCACATTTTATCACAAACAGTTTCTTAAAATCTAGAAGTGGTAAAATAGGAACTTCACCCATCCTTTACTTTACAAGCTGAAAGTTAGATTCAGCCTTATCTGCCACTATAAAATATGCCCCTTTATACACTTCATAATAAGTGCAATAAAAGAATTAAAGTTTTAGATGAACTTTTTATAGAAAGATACAAGTTCGTGAAAGCTCTAGATATCTTGAACATATTTTAAAGTCGGCCACTCCATAATTACAAATATCTTAGATGAATCAATTTTAACCCTATCAACAAACATAGTAAAATTTAGAAAAGTAACAATACTGGTGAAGAAATCACACTTCTTGCAATTCACATACAGTTGCTCCTTCCTTAAAATGTAAAAAATAACACGTGGATGCTTTAAATGAAACTTTAGAGTAAGGTTATAAATTAGGATACCATTGAGATAAAACATTAATATGTATGTCGCATGTCACCGTGCGGCGTTAGCTAGCGATTTTTTGTTTGTGTTTGCTTTGATTGGTTCGTTGAGGTCGCCACCTAGTATTTAATTGAGGACTATTAGGAAACTCAGGTGTAATAGTCTTATTAGAGATTCACGGGTAAGAGACTGGTTTTGGTTAGAAAAGGTATTAGCACCCCTAACATATCCTATCTAAGATAAGTTACTTTGTGACTTTGATGTGTTAAAGAAGTAATGGAAGGTGTGGACGGTGCTTCATTTAGTGTACTCTCTGATATTGTCATCGGAACCGGCAGGCTGTGCGTAGAAAAGAGTGGTACAGATAATGGATTTCGCCTATAGAGATACCGACTGACATATGGAGATCGGCTTTTAAAGTAGCTCAATCATCTTATATCAATTCCAATCTTTGGTGATCCAAAACTATAAACAGCACATGAATTACTCAAAATGTCTGTAACTCTGTATCTCACAACACTCTTCGTCGCGCTCAAGAAAGATATACAGGTCAGTAGAAAAACCGAAAGGCACACTCAGAAAAGCGGAAAAAACTGCCAGTCTTCAGAAGATTGGAGGATCGAATATGTAGAAGCCTAACAGGAACTTACCAAACAACACCAGACTCCTAGAAATAAGTCTCCTGACGAGCAACAAGTGTCAGCCTATATAGCAATCTTATGTTAAATCAAAACACAACGCTTTTTATATTTATGGAGTAAGCTCGCAAACAAGCACAAGTGAAAATATACTGGGTATTAGATGATTTGTACTTGTATCCCTCACTATTGCCCAACGTGAAAAGAATGCAATGGGCTCGTGCTATTTTTACCAGTCCAGTGATCCTTGTGGTGGTTACTCCTTTCCATTAAAATCAGGGCAAGGCCATGCACCCACTTTGAAGCTCTCTCTTATGGCAAGAAAATGTATGCTGGACAGGGCCATTACGCATTCCTCTTAAGCTAGCAAAAGGAATTACTTGATAGAGGTGACAACACTAAATTGTTCTTGAAATGGCAAGGATACAACTCAAACTTGAGAACCATCTTTTCCTGGACTGGATCCATTAGCCTAGATGTCCATTGTTGTTGTAGAACACTTAATGGCTTTCCTCCATCTGCTATCCTCTGCATGCTTAAAAGTCTGCTGGATCCATTTATATAGCATTGCGCTGCCTCTTATCAAAAAATTAGCATCACACTGATCCGAGGAATAACCTTTTTTTTCTAGGTATTCTATGCTGGACTAAAATAGTCAAATAGTGAAAAATAAAAATTGATTTCCGTTTTAAGGGACGTGCAAACAACCAGAAAATGAGATCCTATATTTTACAATTTATGCACTCTGGCATCAGTTCATAATCATGAACAGTGCATGTATATATTATATATCCAAATCATCATCTGGGTCCTCGTCAGAATCTGGCATCTCATCATCTGAATCACGAAAATATATTATCTCACCTTCACCAGAGTCAGTTTTTTGGGAATTCGCACTTGAAGAAAGAGTTGCCTCAGTTTTGCTCTCTGTAAGAGATCTTCGACCATCATAGATTTGAATAGGTCCACCGTCTCCTAAAGCAAACAAAAGTGAAGGTTAAGAATTGATGTAGAAGCAAACATCTTGTACTTTCTAAGATTAAATAAAATCTCAGGTGAAGGAATCAAATCTATTAATCAATCCACGTTTCCACACCTTGGTGCTCAAAAGGCAGTACAACCTTAGCCCTGTCAATCCGCTCTTTCTCTGTTAACTCTAGATTAAACTGCACCTGTTGAAAGAAGCACCAGTTACAGAAAAATGAGTGAAGTTACACAAAGTACATCTGCTATCTTGGGGGTGCACATGTGCATGGGTGCATGTACTGGTGTGTGTGAGAGAGAGCACTCCACACTGACCTTTGGCACAAGGCCTTGATTAATTTGATTAACTAGCCCATCTTCAGATGAAACAGATGTAAAATTGTTGCTTGACTGATCAATATGAAATCCTTCATTCTAAAAACAGAATAAAAATCCGTTACAGCAATTTGATGCTTCATAATCAGGGGCAACAGATCCCACCAGACCCTTCCAAAAAAACAGAAGAAAGAAAGAAGGCAAAGAGAGAAAAGGAGAGAGACACTCACCACCACACGAACACGCCCATTCCGGCGCTTGAATCGGACTTGAAGCTTTCCTTTCCCAAAGTTCTGTTCCAACAAAGAGAGGTTTTCTAAATCCCCTCTCTTTCCTCCAGCAGTTTGATGCAGTGGTTCTACACTGGCCACCACAGAGGACAGATATTCAAGAGCAGATGTAACTTTGACTTCATGAAGGTCTGAATGTAACAACCAAAAGATGCTAGAAATCTGTTCTGCAATCATGAAACAACAGTGAATATACACTCAATATTAAACCACATCAATGTCATCAAAACCCTTCTGCCAATCCTAAAGGATTCAGATTTATTTAAAAGGAAAGGCAAACCATTAATTTTTATGTATTTAAACACCAAAGATATAGTTCTTGTTCTAAGCCAAGTAACAGCAGAAATATCAAAGGAAAACAGTGCATTAAATTAGAGAAAGTCTGGGGGGGGACATGAATGCTAATACCATGGCTACGAAGGTTGCTTAAAAGGCCTGCAACTGTTGGTGTAGATGTATGTCTTAGCATTTCATTTATCTGGTTAAAATTGTGAAGAATCCATCAGAATGAAATCATAGAAGAAAAGGGGCAAACATATGAGCTGTAAGACATGAAAGACTACTCAACATTAAAACTGAGCATTCTGACATATTGTGCTGTCACTAGAATTTTATATAAAAGGACAAACTACCACAAGTTCAATATCTCACAAGTTAAACAAAACTATTAAATTATGATAACAGATTGAAATTGTCCTTTTGGTGATTCAACATCAAATAAATATAATCTGTATTGATCAGGTTTTTTAAGAACTGTAATGATGAAGGAAGCGTTGTGTCATTCCCAAGGATAGCCAACATCATCTCTATGTCCTAGGATCCATTCTACTGCATTAGAACATGCCTCGAGAAACAAGGAGAATGATTTCGATACCAATCAACAAATTCTCTGGGTTTTCCATGGGCACTGTTCATGTGAGCATGCCTGCTGAACTAAACTGAGACAAAAAAGCACTATGCAAGTACCTTTTGGCATCTTTTGCTCTAAGAACCATATTTCAAATTTATTCCACGTGAGTTAGGAGAAAACAAAAATGCAATCAAATCCATCCATTTCAGCATATGAACCTCCTAATATTCTGAAGTAAGACACTAGACATACAATCCCTAATAATGCCTTCCCTCAGGCTAAGCCTGTCCTCATCAGGTTTGTTGGGAAAACATTGGCACTTCACAGGAAGTTTCCACAGGTCACATCCAAAACAGAACGATACTTTCTAACAGAGGCATCCAATGTAGTAACCCAAAATACTTCTTGGCTCATATCAGTACTTGACAAGAAGTTTCCACACAGAAAAGCAACCTGCAATCCATTTGTTCAGATTACCACACATAACTAAGTGGAACTTAGTTATAGACCTAAAGCAACAATTTACTAGAAAATCATTAGACCACACCAGCAGGATCACCTGAACTTCATTTTAAACTTAACAGCGATGGCCATAACCCTAATTTTTCATATTCTAAACACAGTTATCAGAGATTCAAACTTGCAGGTTCCAGAATTACCGAATCTATGGCAACAGAAAAACGATCCTTTCCTTGTCCAACCAACCCTGCAAGTAAAAACAGAAAAAAACTACTCGCAAATTAACCAACTGATGGACCAAACAGTTTTTTAAGCACAATACTTCTCAGAAGAATCCACTTTTCTTCTATTTCCATTATTGTCATGTCTTTCACATACAAAACCAAGCAGCAACAAAAATTCACATAGAACTTGCCTTTCCCCAGTTCAAGAATCATAGAGTACATCTTGTCCAAATCCTTCACATCCTTACAGACACGGCTCAAACTTGAAGAAGTTCCAAGGGAAGCATCCATGAAATTTCCCGACCCCATAAGCTGATCCTTCCAACAAAGCGGATCTGTATAACAATCCAAAATCTGAACCCTACAACAACAATAATTCAGCCCACATGTCCCCGCCCATAAATCACTTCACAAATTCTACAATCACAAAAAATATCACGATTTTACCAAAAACATAAAAATTATATATATATAAAAAAAACACTTAATATTTTTTTTCCATTTCCTTCACTTTCACAATAACCAAACAGTGTGTATAGAGTAAAAAACTTTTTACCATTTATGAGATGAATTTACATCAATCCCTCTTCTTTTCAGTAAATCCACGTAAAACGAAGGGCTCCGTGAAAACGCAACAATCACAATACCACTGCAACACCAATTAATTAATCTCGATTAAATTAATAAAACAACAAAAGGGACCAGAAACGGCGTGGTTTTGAATTGGACAAACCGGGACTGGGATTTGGAGCCTAAAATGAAGGAGGAGAGCTGGGAGAGCACGTGAGAGAAGACGTGGAAACCGAAAGGAGAAGCTGTAGTATCTTTGACAGTAAGAGCTGGTGCTTGCTCTCCTTCTAACGATCCGTCTCGTAGGGTTCTGCACATTGATTCTGCCATTGTTGTTGACTCTCAGAGATTTTGAGAACTGCAAGTAAAACCCTAATTTTGAGGGTTCTCGAAAAGATTTAGGGGGGTTTTGTAGTTAGGTTCCTGGAATTTTCTATTATTACTAAATGGCCCTAAAGTTTGGATGTTTTTAGTATTTTTTTTATTTGTGTACTTTGTTAAATTTATTCATTCTCTTAAAATTGCTGCATTTTTTTTTAACCAAAATTAGTTAGGAGCTTTCATATAATTTTTTTTTCTAAGATATTTAGTAAATAAATAGGATTTTTTTAGGGAAATAAATAAGAAGTTTTGGTTTAAAAGGCTTGTAAAAACAATTTTGAGAAAAAAATCAAAGAAAACTTATTATTTTACAATATTTTAATTTTGTTATAAATTATAAGCTAAATTAATTTTTTATATTAGATAGTGGCTCACCTGTTAAATAGATTTACAGACATGAGAGAGAGAGAGAGAGAGAGAGAGAGAGAGAGATTAAAAATAATAATAATTTTTTAATAAATAAAATATTTTTATTATTTTTTTGAACTATATATGATTTTTTTATGTCATTCTCGTATCTATTTCTGTCCGTATACAAGCATGCATGGTAGAATTTTTCTTGATATAAATGGCACTACTGTTTTGGTGTTCCAGAATAAAATAAAAACTATTCAGTGATAACAGTAATAATTATTTTTTAAAAGTATTTTTTATTTTAAAAATTAATTGAAATATTTTTTTATTTTTAAAATTTTATTTTTTATTATAACATATTAAAACAATCTAAAAAGTTTAAATATTTTAAAAACAGTGATGAAGCCCCAAACAAATTCTTATATTTTATTTTAGAACTTCTTTCTCCTATTTTTTTTTTTTCCTCCTAATTTTCAAAACTCACAAATTCCTATTAATTTTCTTATATTGCTAAATTATTTTGAAAGATAAGATTTGAAATTATCATCGGATTGAACATTAAAATATGAGGAAATTGAATCTTCCCCATATTAGAATTAATAATATGAATTTGTCACTCCAAAGGTGGAACGACAGTACCAAATCCTGCTAATAGAAAATTACGAACTGTCTAATAAACGATCAATCTAGTATATTAAAAATTCATTGATTTTTTTCTAAAAAAATTTTTGTTAAAATAATATCATTTTAATATTATTTTCAAAAAAACCAACATTTTCATATTAATCCAAATGGAATCAAGTTAACATCCCAAACTAGATCAATTTTTAAATCAGATATTATAACTATGGGTTAAGCAGTATTTGAAAACGTGGTTAAAACCATATTTTTTAAAAGTTTTAATTTATTTTGTTTTGTTTAAAATTAATGTTTTATGTTTTTATATTATTTTAATATACTGGTTCGAAAATAATTTTTTTAAAAATAAAAAAATATTATTTTAATATATTTATAAATAAAAAATATTTTAAATCCCAATAAACAAATTCTTCATGGAAAACACATGTATTTTTTAATCTTTTTTAACATTCCATTGACATGTAATTTGTAAGGATAGTCACTCATTTTATGCTTTTGTACGAACAAACTAGGTATATGTACAAGCATGTTTAAAAAAATAAAAAAGGATGGAGGAGAGAAAAATGAATATGAGTGGCAAATCAAAAGGCAAGGTTGTGACTCTTGCAACCTTAGGAAGCTGGAACTGCAATAATTGCGTTGCCCCAAATGATTACTCTAAATCATAAATCTCGTTGTTTTATTTACATGCACGTATTATATCCCACGAAGTTGGAATAAATATACATATAATACTTCGTTGATTGGAGTGAAGAAAAATAACAATTTGTTTTTTTCCCTAACAAACTTCTTATATTCTCAATGGAAAATGATTACCAAATGGCTTATTTATAAAAGTAAAAAAAAACATTCTTTTTTTTTCTTTTTATTATATCTTATTTCAAAAATTAGAGGTGAGCAAAATAACTGATAAACCAATTAAATTAGAAAAACAAAAAAAAAAATCGGATTAACCAATCAAAAAATCACAAAAAAGTTTCAGTTCAATTCGGTTTCAATTTTCAAAGTTTGAAATCGATTAAACCGAACCGAACCGGTTCAACCATGCCAGGACTTAAGAAAAAAAAAGTATAAATAAGATTTTTAAACCTAAACCTAAAGTAACATTCAGCAGTCACCCTCCCTTCCCTTTTCTCTACCTCTCATCATCTTCTCACAACCCCTCCTTTTTCTTCTCTATGCCTCTCATCTCTCCCCATAGCCCCCCCTTCCTTTTCTCTTTATCTCTCATCTCTTTAAGTCCATCCCTGCATCAACATTTACTTTAATCAAATCACATCATACCGGGCAAATAAAAAAAGAGATGGCTTTTTTATGATAAAGATTCTAACTCCATTTCAAGTTCATCCTTGCATCTCTTGGGTTTTTGCTTTATTATTATTATTATGTTATAATTTGCTTGTAGTTTGTGGGCATAACTGTTTTCTTGAACAACAGAAAACGAGATTTGCTTGTAGTTTGTGGGCATTAGACATCAAGATTTGCTTGTAGTTTGCGGGCACCGGGCAGATTTGTTTTCCCGAACAACAAAAACTGAGATTTGCTTGTAAATTTACTTGTAGTTTGTGGGCACTGGCATTGAGATTTGCTTTTCGGTTTATTGATTTTTGAATAACAAAAACCAAACCGAAACCAGTCGATTTGAATCGGTTTTGGTTTTGATTTTTTAAAATTAATGATGTCGGTTTGGTTAATTTTTTAATATAAAAACTGAACCAAACCGAAAATGATTACCCCTACCAAAACTTAGGTTACTGATTAGATGGGTTAACTGAATCAATCTAAAATGATATCGTTTAAAAGAATTTTTTGTTTAATAAAATTAAAACAACATCGTTTTTATTTTTTAAAAAATTAAATTGGATTTTAAACGGATCAACCGAGTCATGAATTAACTCGTCAAATCAACCAAGTTTAACCTAGTCAACCCATAATTGGTTTAATTTAAAATTCAACCCGAGTTAAGCCAAATTTAATAATATTACATGAATGATAATGCAACTACGAATTGAAAATGATAGTTGCCTCTAGCGTTTGGTTATTGTTCCAAGATAGAAAAGATGGAGACAATGAAGAAAGAAATGTGTTTGGTTGAAAAGATAGAGATATAAAAATAAATATGTCTATGAAATAATTTTTGAGTGAATTTATATACTTCCAAAACATGAGGTATGTAAGTGGCATGTCTCAAGAGACAATATTTATTATTTTCTATTTCTAAAATATCTTTGTAAAAAAACTCTTAATTTTAAAATTGTTCAACTAAGATATGCAAGAATAAAAATGATTATTATTATAGTTTTGAAACCCAACCCAGTGGTCAATTCAGAGTAAAACACGGGTCACTAGTTAAGGCTTGGGTCATGAGTCGGTTGACCTGATTTAGCATAAGAATAAAAATAATTATTATCATAGTTTTTAAATATGATTCAAAGGTCAATCTGGAGCAAGGTTCGGATCGCAAGTGAAGGTGACCATTGACTTGGGTTAATATAAGCATAAAAATTATTATTATCACAATTTTAAAACCTGACTTGAGAGTCAACCCAGGGTAAGATCGATATCTTGTCTGAGGAGGATCAACCCGAGTTGACCCAATTCAACATAAATAAAATGATTATTATCGTAGTTATAAAACTCACTTCAATGATCGACCCAAGGTAAGACCCAAGTCACGTGTTAGGAGGATCAACCCAAGTTGACCTAGGTCAACATAAAATAAAAATGGTTATTATCATAGTTTTAAAATTTAATTTGAGAGTCAACTCAAGACAAGGTCTCGGTCATAGATTAAGAGAGTTAGTCTGAGTTAGTATAGGAATAAAAATTATTATTATCGTAATTTTAAAACCTAACTAGAGGGTCAACTCAAGACAAAGTTTGAGTCATGAGTTGAGAATATCAACCTGGCTGACCCAAGATTTTTTTTTTTTCAAAAAAATCAACGGGTTTTTCACTTGTGTTTTATCCTGAGTTGACCTAGGTATTTGATCACATCAGGTCGAGTCAATTATTCCAATATTTTTTAAAACTTGAACTAGTTCAAGTCTTAGATTAATCTGTCAAGTCAAACCAGGTCTTGTAACTATGATTATTATAATATTATCAATTTCAACACTCGATATAAACTAAAGTAAAAAAAAAAAAACAAATTATTATTTTAAATATGTAAATTTGATAACAATACATATTAAGAATAAAATAATTTTTTTATAATTTATTATGTCTTATTTATTATAACTAAACAAGATACAAAAAAATTATTTTATTTTATATTTTACTACTAAGTACAATTTTATCTCTATTTTATTTTATATCTTCTGGATAATAACCAAATATAGGATAATAATAACTTTTTAGAAGAAAAAGAAGAGAAGAAAAAGGAATATATACTCTTGTGGATTCTATTCGTTTAGTGGAGTGAACAACACAAAAAGTGGATCTTAGCTTCGTTGGCATCTGTGGGCCGCCGTCCACTCCGTCCACAAATGTCCTGCCAACGTCACGTGTGCATAACAGAAAACTTTTTTCTCAAGCGGTATGATTCACGCGTATAATAATTGACGGATTAAATTCTTTAAAGTCCCCATATATTGCATATTGTTTCAATTTAGTACACCTTAGTTGCCTTTACAATCATAAAACTATGAATTTACCCCTATCCCTCTCCCTCTCCCTCTCTCTTATCCAAGTATTAGGCGATAAAAATATCCAAATCCTATTGTTGGGAAAAAAATTATAAATTTTGAGATTATTTTTATCAATTTTATATGGGTGTTTTATATATTTATTCCAACTACGTGGAATAACATGTATAATATCCAATACTAAAGTTGACGGTTTGAGATTATAATATCTTGTTTTTTTTTTTATTATTATTATTAGTTTCTGGTGGAACCTTCTCCAACTTGTATCAACTCATTACCTTATATTATTCTATTATTGGCGGTCCAAGGACCTTTTCTCATTTTATCGTAAATCTCGTGCAAGTAAGAAGCATCTTATTCTTGTAATTTCAAAGATAGAATCGGAATTCAAAACAACAATTTTGACAATATATTTCTTATGAATTGAGCTTGGAATATGCTCGTCAAAATTGATACTATGGATTGAACAATCCACGGATAAGAAGTCATGTTGCACAAAGTAGGATTCGTAGAAAAAATGTACCAATAGAGTGCTTATTCGATAATGTAATTGCATTGGCTTTTCATGAATTTTTTTATTTTAAATTATTGATATATATTTATATTTTTTTATTTTCTTGATATTAAAAATAAAAAATTATTAATTTTTATAATAAAAATACTTTAAAAAATAATTCCAATCACATTCTTATATTTTTATATTGTTTTATTGTGTTGATAGGTAGAAAGAATATACCAAGAAAGTGATTGTTTGAGATTGCTGTTGCATTGACTTTTCATAAAATTTTAATTATTTTAATTTTAATTATTTTTTTAGATTGTGTTAATTTATTAATATCAAAAATAAAAAATATTATTTAAAATTTTTTTAAAAAAATAACTTCATTCACACTATTATACAAGCACGCAGAATACAAGATGGTTTTATTACTTTTAAATAAAACTAAAAACTTTTTCACTGAAATTGATGCAAGAAAATGTTAAATTAAGACAAAACACTATTCAAGTCAAACATTATTCATATATTAATTAACGTGAAAGCATTATAAGAAATTGAAATGATAACTACAAAAATTCTCCTCATTGGATGGTGATGCTGTGTCCAATTCACATGGCGTTGATCAGTGAGAGATCAGGCCCCACAACATGCGGGTTCCTTTTCTTTAAATTTTTTTGGGTCAAATGTTTCTTTTATTTAATATTTTATTTAATTGTCCAATATTTTATTTATGATAAAAAAATATTATAGAATTAATTTGTACTTCAATTAATATCAATATCAAGTGAGAGATTTCAAGAACACGCTCATTAATTATATGCTGACAAAACAGAAAGTACTGAAGAAGAAAGAAAATCTTGGGAGTTAGGAGCTAAACAGGAAGGGAAGGGAATGAAAACTGGTAGCCAGATCAGACCCCACTACATGCGGTTTCCTCTATCTTTTCTCTCAAGTCTCCTTTTCTTTCTCTTTCTCAACTTGTTTCCCTCTCTCATTTTACCCTTTCAAACACTTCAAAAACCAGCAATATCTGTTATATACACACACCCTTTTCTTCATGGCATTTGCTATATCCACATCTTTGAAGTCTCATTCTTTTTGTTTCATATAATATAGTGAAGGTCTTGTCTTTGATTCAATGGAGACTGGATTGGAGAAGAACCATCAAGGAGGAGGAGGGCTGAAGAGACTGAGATGTTCAGTTCAAAACTATGATTGGGGCAAAAAAGGGACAGAGGGTTCTGAGGTTGCAAGGCTATATGAATTGAATTCTGGTTCTGATTTGGAATTGGAAGAGAAGAAGCCTTTTGCTGAGTTTTGGATGGGTACACATGGTTCTGGGCCTTCTTTTGTGGTGGAAAGTGGTGTGGAGAATGGCGACTCAATTGGGTCCGGGAGTATGAGTTTGAAAGAATGGATTCTTAAGAATCCTAATGTGCTTGGTGATAGAGTTTTGGATAAGTGGGGTTGTGATCTCCCTTTCTTGTTCAAGGTACAATCTTTTTTTTCTTTTCTTGTATGTTTTTGTTTGTGTTGTGTTTGAATTTATGTTTTCGTTGAGTCATGAGTGTGATTTTTTTTTAATTGGTTCTTTTATGATTAGGATGAATTGTGGTTTTTGTGTCTGTATATTAGACTAACTTCTTTATCTGTGTTTGATTTAAAAAAAAAAAAATCACTGTGTTTTGATCGAATGTTTTCAATTTGATTTTGAAAGTTTGGTGTGTGATAGGTACTTTCTGTGGCAAAAGCATTGTCGATACAGGCTCACCCAGACAAGGAATTGGCAAAAGTTCTACACAAGTTGCAGCCAAATCGTTACAAGGATGACAATCATAAGCCCGAGATGGCTTTAGCCATAACAGAGTTTGAGGCCCTCTGTGGTTTTATCAGTATTGAGGTGCTCGATTGATCTCTATCTTTCTTGTATTTATCTAATTCGCAAATTCTTCGAGTTGATTTTTGTGCATTGGTAGTGTTGTGAATCTTTGTTGGAATTGAAGGAGTTTTAGAGGTCATTCTGATGCATGAGAAGCACATAGGCTCCTTAAATTGTTTATTTTTCATTTTATGAGAAATCTAAAGATTCAATCAAATGGATGTGTTTCTACCATAACTTAACCCGTATCTCTTGGTAATTCCTGTTATTAATATTTCTAATGGGCTAGAACTATGTGGTTCTCAGCTGTAATAATCATCAGTCTGGCGATTCTTAATATCATGTGACCACAACTTGTTTGGATTGCATCGCTAAGATGATGGGATACTTTTGAGTTCCTTATCCTTTATTGCTGCCCTTTTGGGTTCCTTATAGTTGCGAGAGAATTACCAAGTCATCAACAAACTTCTCCTTCGCCTTATAAAGCATGCATTTTTAAAAGAAGCCTTGAACAGGAAATGGTTACTGCAGACTGCTGGCATATTGAAAAACCATTACTTCTCAATGTTAATTGGGAACTTATTAATCCAAAGAAAATGAGGGTGAAAATCTATCTATCTTGTATCGATTAGGTCTGAATAGGCATCGGTGTTTCTCTCAGTTGACCAAGGTCACCATTACTTTCTTCTAACAACCTTGACTTTGTTTATTGCATCTCCACATGCATATTTTTAATGTCTTTTTTATTAATAAATCCATTGAAGCCGTATCCATTTTTTCATTAAATCGAAGCAAATTGATAAATTTTCCAGGAGCTTAAAGGTGTGCTTCGAGATGTTCCTGAGATAGTAGAACTGGTTGGCAGCGCGGAAGCAAACCAAGTCTTGCAAATCCATGAGCAAGATCACGAGGAAAAAGTAAAATCTGTTCTGAGATCAGCTTTTACCCAACTCATGTCAGCGAGCCAAGAGATCACGGCTGAAGCAATATCAAAATTAAAAAGTAGATTGTACATGGAAAGCAAGGTTAGTTGATATTTTCTTGATTAAAGATGCCTGCTTTGTAAGGTGATCTGAATGCCGTGACTGACGTTTAAGAGATTTGCATTTAGGGTTAAAAGCATTCATTTTATTAATGACTTGTTAAGCTATATCATTCTTGATTTTCTGCCATGCTCTTGATTTAACACCTTAACTTTTTTATCTGTCAGATAAGACAGTTGACAGGGAAGGAACAGTTGGTCTTGCAGTTAGAAAAGCAATATCCAGGTGATATTGGTGTCATATCAGCCTTCTTTCTTAATTATGTGAAGCTCAATTCTGGTGAAGCTTTGTATCTCGGGGCGAATGAACCCCATGCATATCTATACGGTGAGTGTATAGAGTGCATGGCAACCTCAGACAATGTTGTGCGGGCTGGTCTTACACCCAAGCTCCGGGATACTCAAACTCTTTGTTCCATGCTCACATACAAACAGGTAATATATTCATGCATGTTTGTATTTCATTTTAACAAAACTATGTGTGAATTTGCTTTGTTTTTTGTTTAAATTTGATAAATATGTTGGGCTTTTTAAATCAAATCCCTTGCAGTCACCTGTAGCATGTGATACTCCAGAAACCATATGCCTTGCATTTTAAAAAAAGTCATTTATTAGAAAGGGCCAAAAGAACAGGATGGGAAATTTGCTTTTAGTGGCTCTGTCTTGGCAACTTTTTGTTGCAAAATCATTAATGATGATGCTGGTTCTGATCCAGGGCTTCCCTGAAATCTTAAAAGGATTTCCTTTGAGTCCATATATAACAAGATACCTTCCACCTTTTGATGAATTTGAGGTTGATCGCTGCATTCTTCCAAGAGGGGCATCAACAGTATTTCCTGCGATTCCAGGTCCGTCCATTTTTCTTGTCATGGTTGGCGACGGTGCAATGTGCGCAGGATCATCCAAGGATGTAGTTATGGAAGGAGATGTCCTCTTTGCACCTGCCAACTCTGAAATCAGCGTTTCAACTGCATCTGAGTTGCATCTGTATAGGGCAGGAGTGAATAGCAGATTCTTTCAAACCTTGAGGTGGTAGACACTGCAGCTCTCAGTTTTAGGATTGATTCAGTCTCCAATGCCTTGTACTATTTATTTTCAAGATTTTATTTATATGTATTATATTATATGTAATAAACCACAGGTTTTACTTGGTGGGCCGGGAATGCCCGACTTATCAATTTATCTGGTAAACTGCTGGGAACTTATGTAACCCATGCTGGATTAATTGAATAAATGCAACAAAGGTATAGTAAAAGTTATAGTATCATAATCACATATACTATTTTCAATTTGGTTCATCATGCTGATGCCAAAAAGCAATCAATTTTCAACTCTTCTCCGAGGACCTTGTGATGCACAAGGATGGTGATTTAAAGAGTGTAGCGCAGGAGGTTTTACTCTTAGAAGGTATTTGAGAGTGTGTTGATTGTTTTTTTAAGTATTTTTTATTTGAAAATATATTAAAATAAAGTTTTTTTTTAAAAAATAATTATATTTGATATTAGTGTATCAAAAAAATCTGAAAATACCAAAAAAATATTAATTTAAAGTAAAAAAAAAATAAATTTAAATTTTTTAAAAAAATATTTTTAAAATATAAAAAATAAATAGTATTTTAAAGGCTTGGACGGGGGTAAGTGAGTTTGTTCTCAACATCATTTGGGGTTTTATCTTTTCTATAACTAGCTTTTAATTTAGAATTTTTATTAGACCATTTTAGATGTCCAGTAACTTATTCTATCTCTTTTACTTTACTTTTTAGCTGTTTAAATGTCCTCAGTAACAAGTAACATGAAGTTTTTTTCATCATAGAAAAAATATAAAGACAATACAAGTATTTTCAAAAAAATAAATCTAAGATTCTGATTATTGAGTTAAGTTAAAAAAAAAAACTATAAAAAAATAAATCTGAGTCAAACTTAATAAACATGTTAAATTTATGACTCAAGATATGATATCAAGAAGACTATAAAAAAAAAAAAGGTAAAAAAAAAACAAATACATATTTTCAACAAACTTAATGATTATAAATGAAATAAAAAATGATCGAAGCCAAACTGGTCTAATCTTCAGAATTTATGACACTGATCATTAGATTGTATTATAGCATAAAAGACAAATCTGAAAAAAATAACAACATAAGATTATCAATCAACCAAAATAATTAGGGATAAACTTGAAAAAAATAATAAAAAAATAGATAAGAAAAAAAATGTTGATTTGAAAAGAATAAAAATCAAATTTGACATACAACAAAAACAATTTTAATTAAGAAAAGAATAAGAAAAACTAAAAATAAAAAGATTGAGAACCAAATTTGATATAAAAATTAAATATTAAGGGATGAAATTGAAGAAAAAAACTAAGTTAATAAAGGATTCAAGACCAAATACATTGCAATTAAAAGAATAATAATCAAATTTGATATAAAAATAAAATATTAATAGATAAAATTAAAAAAAAATTAACTCAAAAAATAATTCAAAACCAAATATATTACAATAAAATAAATGACCCAACAAATAGATAACCATACTTCTTTAATTTTTGAAAAGGCTAACGCATTCTTTTAGGAGGAGAGCGGAAGGAGGGAAATAAGAAAAAAATATGTGATCAAAGCTCACTTGCTGGTGCATGCAGTATTTCGGAGATATTTTGGTGTTACACATGCCACCCTAAAGGTGTGACGTGAAACTCCCTTGCTTGTGCATGCAGCTATTTTTTTTAATAGAAATGATATTTTATATATTAAATGATCCAATTACTCCTAATAATCCCATATAATAATAACAAAAAAAAAACCATAGCAAAATAATAAGTGTCCTTGTATACAGAGCTAAGAAATAATATTTTTTATTTTTACTAATTTTGAATTGTTATTTTAATTTTGTTTTTAACTATAGCATAATATTGATAATGAATATTCTTGGATAATTTGCATACAGGCATTAAAAAAATAAAATTAAAACTCAAATCCTAAACTTGGCAAGGGAAATGGTAGCTACAGTGTTTTTACTTTTTACCTTTGGATTGAGTATAGTTGTAGTTTTTATGAAACATGGGATCCTCATACAATACGTGAGAAAAGAAGTAATATAATTATAATAATAGTTATAAAATCAACCTGTCAAAACAAATGGCTTGTATTTATTTTTTCAAAATAAAATTATCTTGACTTTTACAGGATAACAATGTTGACTTTTTTTTTATAATCATTATGACTTTAGCGAGAGAAAAATGCTGACTTATTATTTTTTTAAAAAAAAAAAATTAGAATTGACCAGATGAAACCAATTTGACTTTCTTAAAAAAAATTATCAAAAAGTTGAGCTGCCTTTTGAATGGAGTTTTTTTATATCGAAATTAAAACATCAACTTGTTTTTACCCATTTTTGCCTATTTGTTTTAAAAAATATCAGAAATAAATTAAAAAAAATTATTATCTTAATGCAAGTATGTAAAAAAAACCAAGTGCAACATGTTCTACAACCACCACCACCTATGCGTAAGAAATTTTTCATAAGAATCCATAAGATTTAGGAAGTTAACTCAGAAGTGCATGGTAAAAGAAACCTTGAAGAAACGTGTCCTATTCAAATGACATTGAATCAAATTCAAGAGACAAAATTTTAAATAGTATCCTATCTGCTTCCAGTTATAGAACTCTTGAATAGAATAACATTACAAAAACTCATCAACAGTTCTTCAAGCCTCTGTTACCGGGAAATCAAAAACCACATCTTTTCCTGTAAGCTTCCGGTAAACTCCTGCATATGATTCTAGCTTGTACTCGGTGTTGTTGCGCTCCTTGGGATCCAAGAAGATCTGAGACAAAATAAAAACGAAATGAGATTTCATGAGAAAAGCAGAGATTATGGTGATAGGGCATACAATTCCATCTATAATTTTCTGTTCCTTTTGACTTAGAAGTGTCCAAGTTACCTTGCTGATTTTGGATCCATCAATCCTGTATCTGGTGCGTTTTCCAACAATCTCAGCAGGATACACTAAATCCTCAAGCATGGCCTCATGCACAGCAGTTAGGGTACGGGAGCGGGGGCGCTGAACAGCAGAGCCTTTCTTTGGTGGACGCACGATCCTTCGGGTAGCAAGCAGAACAACATCCTGCCCGATTATAAGAGAAGCATATGAAACATGCCTCAGAGTTCAGATTCAAATATATATTCAAATGAAACCGGGATTGACTTGTATTTAACCAACATTAAGAACTTCTAACGCTGAGGACCTTATTCTAAGGAATGAAACCAGCAGCCTAGTAGTTGCAAGTTCAAGACTTTACAATAGGCCCCCTCTCAATTACACATGTAGAAAACAAAGAATCTGAGAAGATGTTACCTTCCCACTGAACTTTTTCTCCAGCTCTCTAACAAGGCGAAGATGAACCTTGCGATAAGCTTTCCTCAGTCTATAGGGAACATAAATGACAATAGCTTTGCGGTTTCCAGCAACATCTATTTGACTGCAAATTTACAAAATTAAAATTCAGCAAATAGACCAGGCACCAAAAGGAAAACATAAAATTGAAAGAAAAGAATGAAAAGCTTTGCATATAACAAGCATACAGTAGTCTACTTACACCGCCGAATTTATAAAGAGATCTTTTAGATCACTTTTCAGGTCTGAGCTGGTATTTTCCAAGTCAAATAATGCCTACAGAAGAAAAGCATTTAGATTTCATCACACTTGACTCATTTAAGCCTGGAATGCAAAGTAATCAGATAGAAACCTAAGGAGCTAACCTGGGCAACTGTCTCCTCAAACTCAGTTGGTTCAGCATCCTTGTCCTTTTGGATCTTCTTCTTTGTGGTGAACATCTTCACAGATCTACTTAGCAACAGCAAGAGATTACATTCAATAACTGTACTATAATTGTCAATTCAAGTTCACCATAACAGCTATCACCACATTCTTTTACGAGTTGTCAACCTAATGGCCACCTAATTTCCTGTCATGCATCAATAGGTAAGATCCCTTCAATTTTTTTTTTCTTCAGAAATGATCCAGGAGTTGGGAGAACAAAACATCAATGAATGATGAATCCCACAACGCTGTATAGATATCCCACCAAAAGGTTGACCTAACTCCAAACTTTTTCAGCGCCTTGCAGCAAACAGATGGTAAGCTACCAAGGGTTTTAAAGAGACAGAATTTTTTTTTTAAAATCCACTATTAGTAGCCTAGCAAACAAATACATGGCTAAAGCACAACAATTCAAAACCAAGAACCAGTCCAGACAACTCATGCATTACGAAAAAAGTACCATTTTTTATCATCTTAAAAACCATTCTCACTTCTCCTCTATACCTTCTCTACTCGATTTACTAACAAACCGATTACATTGCAAAAAAAAAAAACCATCAAATCTAAGCACACAAATGCAGGAGACAAGGTTAATGCATCAGCATAATCTAGTGTTTCTATACTGTACATGCACACAAAAGCACACGCTAGACAGCATCTTTAATCTCTCAAAAAAGTGCAAAGTAAGAGAAAATAAAAGCTACCCATTTGCTTCGGAGACAAAAGGCACCCTTATAAGAAAACACTTGATGAACAAGATAACAAAAAAACGAAGCTAAAAGAATCACTACAAGCAAATACATAAAAAGGTAAAAATCTCAGATTAAGAGTTTGATAAAAA
Organism: Populus alba; assembly: GCF_005239225.2. Classification (NCBI taxonomy): domain Eukaryota; kingdom Viridiplantae; phylum Streptophyta; class Magnoliopsida; order Malpighiales; family Salicaceae; genus Populus; species Populus alba. The sequence goes on from NC_133287.1 coordinate 9,151,029, forward strand.
AAGAAATTAAAGAGAGCCCATTGAATTCTTTGAAGCTTACCAAAGCAGCAACAAGAAGAAGAAGACGTTCTGGCTGGTGCTGGTGCTGGTGCTGGTGCTGGTGCTGAGAAGCGACGGTATAAGATGAAGTGTGGGTTTAATAAGAAAGATTTAGGGTTACATATTTTTTGGACGGTTAGGATTCGCTTAGACATATGGGCTGATTTCTACTTTGGGCCGGAAAAATAGGGCCTATTTGTTTTCTTTTCTATTCTGATGGAAATTATTTGATAATATATTATTGGGTTTTGTTGTAATAAACTTGTTATTATGTTATCTTGAATTAAATAATTATAAAATACATAAACTTATTGTAATATTTTATAGAAGCTAAAAATTGATATTATCATTTTAAATTCAAATTAACATAGTAATTGAAGTAAATAAAGATATAAAAAATTTATACATATTTACAGTAAAAAGAATATAAGCTAGTTTTTTTAAAAAATAAAACGTACATTACTTATATCTATAAATTTAAGAAAAAAAAATAATGTTGCTATGAATATTTTAAACGATAATATATAAATATGTGCTAATGATAATTTTGTAAGGTTGTTTTTATATATATTTTTTAAAAAACACAAATAAATACTCTTTCATTTTAAAAAGCATCTTCACCTATTTTCTTAAGTGAAACCTCATAGCTTTATTTGGCCCATTTTGTAATTATCATGTTGTGACTAAAACATTATGGTATTTTTTTTTCTCTCATTGCTTTTCCAAATCAAATAAAATATATAAAAATGTTTAAAACCACAAAAAAACTCACAAAAAGGCTAGAATATTTTTTTTCAAAGGAGAAATTGCAAAGTGCTGTATTTATTTATTGTAAAATTAAAGGGGTTATGATAAGAATGTTGAAAAGAAACTTGTATTTTTTTTTTTGATCATTTCTTTTGAATACATTTATTTCTTCTTCTTGTTCGCGGCATTCAAGCCTTTAATTCTCTTAAGAAAGAGATTAGTACGAAATAATAATAAAAATAAAAATAAAAGAAATGCGTTGAGCATACTCTTGGTGGCTAACATACGGATTTCTGACTTGGCATTATTTTCAAGCAATGTTTATATATATATATATATATATATATTGATCTGGACTGAATTTAACAGTTTGACCAGTCAACTGAGTCAGTGAAATGTCTAAAAGTTCTCTTAGATCAATATTTTATCAAGCTTCAGGTCAATCCAAGTTTGGATGAGACTGCTTATACGCATTTGGATTCAGCGCTTAAAACCCAGGAAATTCAAGAACCATCTTCTTTAATGCCTCATTGCATGCCTTTCCCATTAGCCTCTTACAGTGACGGACCCATGATTTTTTAAATAAAAAAACAAATTATTAATAAATATTAATATTATATATTATATAGACATGTATTATATTAAAAAAATTAATTTGAAATATATGTACTAACTCATATCAAAAAAATTAATTTAAAAATACTTTCAAAATAAAAACAATACTTACGTTATCATTCTTCTTTTCAAATTTTATATTTTAAAACTGTTTCATAATAATTTTATTATCAATTTATTAAATATATACAATCAAACTGTCATTAATCTATTTTTAGTTTAGGGTATGTTCAATGTTTGTGTTTTTCTAAATCTTTCAAGGTTTAATGAAGTTCTTGACAACAATTTTATACTGACATTTGGTAGAGAGCAACTAAAACCATAACTTAAAAAGATTGTCATCACAAATTAATGTTGTTATTGTTGACTTATTGTTTTCTACAAGTGGGTTAAACATAAATGTTAAATATTTTTTTAATTTCTCTATTGTGTCCTTAATTTTTTGAGTTTTTCTATACTTTATTTTTAATTATCGCTATCCATTTTTAATATGAAATTCATAGTAAAATACTTATCAATTAATTAATACTCATTTTAATTTATATCTATGTGCATATAATATTACTCGTACACATATTAATTCAACAAACTCTTAAATTATTATAAATCTTAACATTTTCAATAACTAATTGTAAAGGAATAAAACTAAAATTAAACAATGAAACAAATAGAAAAGATGAAGAAAACTTATCTAAAAACATAAATCATAAAAGTTATTTACTTAACTAATTAATAGCTTAGGACTTGAAGATAAATTTTGCAAAAGAAAAGGAGGCAAAAAATAGTAGCTAGAAAGAAAGAAGAAAGGCTCTCAGTTAATTAATGAAAAAAAAAAAGAAAAAAAATTAATAAATGTGCTACACATATATATTATATATATATTATATTATATTATAGTTAACAATAGCTAACTTGGATTAATTAGTAGCCAGCAAAAAAAATTAAACATGTTAAAATATTATTAATATTCTAATATAAAAAGTATTTTGAAAAAAAAATTTAAAAAGGCAATTGCATATTTTAATATAAAAAAATGTTGAAAATAAAAAATAAGGGGGCAATTGCCCCCATGCGGTTCCGCCACTGGCCTCTCAAGTAAGCTTGTTTTTTCTCAGCATTCAAGAACCAAGATAACATGCTTTCCAAGCAAAGTTCCACCCAGAATTTCATCCCCTCCATCCTCGCCTGCTAAATTCGCGCAAGGGTCCCCATATTGGTAAATCCCTGCTGCTGGCTAAGATGGAAAGGGTTCAGGTGAAGGACTTACGACCTCGTCTTCTTCAGCTAGCGCCATGGGTGAGACGATTAGGAACAATGGCACAATGACATAGAAGATTGTATACTTTGCTATAGCTAGAAGCCTGAGTTCGATGTAGTATAACGGAATCATGCAATGGCTAATGGTTAGATGGTTTTCGTCAGTTTAACGTGGGATTTTATGTGGTTTGAGATATCATGACCTAATGCCATTCGTTTGTATAATCTATGATACTTGTAACCACAAAGGAGAATGATACAAGACCCACAATTAAGTTTTTCTTTTTCTTTGTTATTTGAAATTCATTATGGCTTTAAGAACCGCGCAATTTTCTCTTGCAAGATAAGCAAGTTTCGAGCAGAATCAAACAATGGTCCTAACTCCTGCCTGCTTAAACAATTTAACCATGATAGAATAGCTCTAGCACCTTTCTCCCATGAACAATCTAGCATCATGTCATGGGCAACCCCTTCAACACAGATTGGTAATACGCCATAAAACCTGCCTGTCTCGTTGAGTCCTTCGGTGTCCTGAAAATTTTATCAAGCAATAAACAATAAACTTTACTTAGAGGTAATGCAAGCAATAAAATAGGTCCAGACTACAAACAAATGAAAATTGCAGTCATCTAGACAAACTGGGACGATGACAATTCCATTTTTCTCCTGGGTTGAAGCTGCAAGATTTTTGGTAAGAAATTCTCAGGCAAATTGTCTAGAATGGCCAGGATATATATCCCTACAAAACCAATAAAATGATACCATTTGGAAAAACTCTAGCATTGAGATTGAAGCAGAGATTATTCTGCCAAAAAGGACGATCACTGTTCAAAGACTTAACTGTGATAATGAGGGTAATTAGATTCATGCAGGAATTGCTTAGGCCACAAATATGGCAATTGCATGCTTTGCCAAAGATACAGAAAATTTAGGAGCTAAATCATACGATGCTAGAGGAGAAAAATGTAATTGGGTTTCAAGGGAGCAGGATGCCATTGAGCATAGCAAGGTGATGGGGATTTTGGTCTTGAATTCAGACCAACCAAAGAAGGTTGTTTTTGTTTTTGGTTTTTTTTCCCAGTATAATAAGGATGGCCCTTATCAAGAAAGGCCCCTTCTGGTGCCTTACCATTGTAAGAGTGAATCTCCACCCCTGACATGTCTTTAAGAAAACATCAGAAGGAAAGGTCCCACTCAGAAATTCAGACACAAACATGACAACTGACATTGCCAAGGATGGGATCCGGCTTTGAATATAGAATAGATGAGTGTGACACATGCCATGATCAGATAAGAAAGAGAATGAATTAAGACAAGCAGCAACTGCGGAAATTTTCACTTTATTTTATTTTACTTTACTTTACTTTTTCCCTTTTGAATCCTTGGAGGCCTGAAGGAGTCGGCAACACCAAAATGGTTGAACCAGAATTCTTGAGGTTGGATTCATGCCATGCATGATTTTCACTATGTAGACAACATACCCTGCCCTATCACATACAGAGGAAAAAGACTCTATACCAAGGTGCTTTCTCAGGCTAACCTTTTGTAGGGATAAAGGAAAACCACAAAATCTCTGTAATGATAAGAAACTATGATTATCTCTAATGATAAGGAGCATAATGAGAAACACAGTACCTTTTCAGAGAAATAGATCTTAATACTTACATGAGAGAGGAATACTAAGGTACTCCAACGATTTCAACATATTAGATCTGAATACTTATAGGAAGATATGAGTTGCTTGAGTTAAATATGAAGTTACCACTATGAAATCACCATTTGCTCCCAGCACAAGCACTTCAATAGATGATTTTAGCACCGAAGGAACTGGAAGTGATGAATTAAGCTTCCTTAGATCAAACAGTGGCATTCTTGAGCTTTCTTTCATTAGTGCTTGGTAACTGAAAGAAACAAAAATGACTCAAACTTTGATGGTCAACTACATAAACCTAGAAATGGATGCACTTTTAAGGATGTAGCTGCCTATGTGAGAGGACAAATTCTTTTAAATTGGCATGGTTAAGGTAAAAAAAAAAAAAAACAGCAAATGGCTAGATTTTCTAGGGTCAGCAACTTAGCATTTTGAATTTTGGGTGGTGTTATTTCTCAATTCAGAACTTGTAACTTCTGCATTATATTATTAAATACTAAAATAGCCTCATTTAATGTACTTCTTGAATTTAATTTTTTTAAGAGTATACAAGAAAAAGAGTTATGCTTATTATTTATGACTTTATTTTCCAAAAATACAAGCCATGTAAAATAGTTTTTCCCCCCTTAAAATTGAGCTGGTAGATATTGCAATCATCATGAAGAAGTTACTCAATGAATCACGACCATAAAATTTTTGAGTATCAAAGTACATATACTATAAAATCTAAATTATTACTAATCTTATAGTATTATTTTAAAATGTATTGATTTCAGCATTAAAGTTAAATATTAGGAGCTCAAACTTATAGTAATTATAAATACCAATCACTGTTTGACAAGTTAGATTCTTCAAAATATATTCTTTAAGAAAATATATATTATAAAGTATAAATCTGAATCAATTGAAGATGCAAACAAATCTTGAGATAGTTTTTTTTTTTTTTTGTAGTCTTTCTTCTTCTTCTTCTTCTTCTTGTTATTATTTTCAACAAAAACACAAACATGAATTTATCATAGAATCTAAAATTATAAAGTGATTAAGATATGTATTCAATACAGGTCCTCACTAATAAAATGGTAAAGTAGGAGTCACTAGTAGTGAAGTGGAAATAACACATCCTTCTTTTTTTCAAAATATGATTTTCATTGCTTCCGGTTGATTGGAGATATTTAGTATTTATATAACAGATTAATAAAACACAAAATATGGCATCAAAAACCATAAAATCATTACCTAAAGCCTGGCCTTTGATGGGCCAGTTTCAAAATAGCACATAAAAATTTCCATCATAAAACTCCCCAAAAAACGCAATAAATGTTCAAATACAGTCATGACTTGGCACATTCTCAATGGCAATTCAGTGTTTACAACTAGGAATTTCATAGATGAATTTTGAGTTTGCTCAGTTGGCCAACCCCTGAGGTATAACATACTGATTGACAGTCTTGAGCATTCTGAAAGGACTTCTGAGCGGAAGTCATACCTATCAAATGCTTCCCTGAGGACTATTGGTGTGAATCACACTAACATAATTGATTGATATATGCACGTTTCTACTGTTAGCATTGTCAATATATTCTCTTTTATTTCATCTCTTTAATAGCTGTCAGTCTTTCTTTTTATAGTGTCAGTATATTCTATTTTCTTTCTATAGCTGTCACTATATTCTTCTTTCTTTGTTTAATTTCTGTTATAGCTGTATATCCCTTGATTCTCTCTAAAGTTCTCAATTATTGTCTAGGCCTAGTATTAAAGGATATGATTATGTTTTTTCCTAGAATTAAGATTTGATACTTCTTTGATGTATATATATATTGTAACTCTCTTAGTGAATGGGAGAAATCATTTTTCCAGAATTTCTCTTGTATTATCTTGTCATTGGTATCAGAGCTTACCTTTGAATTTGTATCCCAAAATCAGGTTCTTTTTTGTTGTTTTTCGATTTCTGGATTATTCTGGATCAGTTCCTAAGATACAGAGGACTCTCAGTTTTTCTTGGTTCTTTTGGTTTGGTTCTTGGTTGTCAGCTGGGTCTGTATTCTCCTGGGTTCTGTGATTTTTTTTTGTGTGTATCACTACAAAAGATGTCAAACAATTCTGATCTGTTTGGTGTCCGATTTTACTGGGGAAGAATTTATTCAGCTTGGGAATTTCAGTTTCAAGTCTTTGTCACAGGAAAAGAATTGTGGGAGTCATTGTGGATGGGAGTGATCCAGCCCCTACTGATGCTAAAGAAACTGTCTTTATGGAAGGTCAAGGACTCGGGTAATGTCCTGGATATAGGGTCAGTTTGACCCCTAATTATTCTGAATCTGAGGCCATACAAAACAGCAAAACCATGTGGGAATATCTGAAAAAGGTTTTACTATCAAGATTAACAATGCTAGACGTTTCCAATTAGAAACACGACATCTTTAATTATTCTCAAAGCAATCTTTCTATTCAGGAGTATTATTCTGGTTTTCAGCCCTTTAGGATAATCATACATGGGATCTTGTTTCATGTCCTCTATCCGTTAAACCCATTGGGTGTAAATGGGTATATTCCATAAAACTTCGCTCTGATGGCACTCTAGACCGCTATAAAGCTCGGTTGGTTGCTCTGGGGAATCGACAAGAATATGGGGTGGATTATGAAGAGACTTTTGCCCCTGTAGCCAAAATGACTACTGTGCGCACTATTATTGCCATTGCTGCTTCACAGGGTTGGCCACTTCATCAAATGGACGTCAAAAATGCGTTTCTTCATGGTGATCTCAAAGAGGATATTTATATGGCACCTCCACCGGGTTTGGTTTCATCTTCTAAATCGGTTGTTTGTAAATTGAAGCGGTCCTTGTATGGTTTGAAACAAAGCTCCCCGGGCCATGGTTTGACAAGTTTCGCACTACCTTGCTTCGCTTCTTCTTTTGTGCAAAGCAAATATAGATTCTTCATTATTTCTTTGCACAACATCTCTGGGGTATGTTTTTTCTACTTGTTTATTGTCGATGACATTGTCATTACAGGCACTGATTCGACATTGATTAGCAGACTTCAGCAACACCTTCGGGATTCCTTTCATATGACGGACCTTGGTTCTCTCTCACTTACTTCTTGGGTTTGGAGTTCATTCTTCCTCTTCTGGTATTTATGTGCACCAACAGAAATACACTCATGATTGATTGCTTTGGCCGGTCTTCACGCTTCTTTCTCCCGTAGATACTCCTTTAGAGGTGAATGTTAAGTTTCAAAGTGATGTTGGGGATCTTCTTTCCTAATCCATCTTTGTATCGACAACTTGTTTGGCAGCTTTGAATTATCTTACTATTACTTCGACCTGATATTCTCCTTTGCTGTTCAGCAAGTCAGTCAATTTTATCGCAATCTCCTCGCATCTACACTTATGCAGCAGTCCGTCGCTATCATTCGATATCTACTTGGTTCTTCTAACCGTGGTCTATTCTACCAGCTGGATCTCCTCTAGTCTGTTTGCATACAGCGATGCAGATTGGGCTGTTGTCCTGATACCAGACGCTCTGTTATAGGTTGGTGTCTGTTTCTTAGTGATTTCCTTGATTTCTTGGAAAAGTAAGCAACAAGTTCGAGTCTCCAATCCTCGACCGAATCTGAATATCGCGCCATGAGTCCGCTGCCATGCTCAGAGATTGTTTGGCTTCGTGGCCTGCTTGCCGAGATGGGATTGCCGCAGACTACTCCTACTCTCCTCCATTGCAGACAACACGAGTGCTATTTCAGATTGCTACGATTCTGTCTTCCATGAGCCACCACAAACATATTGAAGTGGATTGTTCACTCTATCCGCGAAGCCGTCGATGCTCATGTTATTTCTCTTCCACATATCTCCACTGATCTCCAGATTGCTGACGGTGTTCACCAAATCCATGACTCGACCACGACATCAGTTTTTGGTTGGCAAATTGATGCTTAGTAATCCTCCAGCATCAATTTGAGGGGGGATGTTAGCATTGTCAATATATTCTCTTTTATTTCATCTCTTTAATAGCTGTCAGTCTTTCTTTTTATAGCTGTCAGTATATTCTATTTCTTTCATAGCTGTCACTATATTCTTATTTCTTTTTAATTTCTTCTGTTATAGCTGTATATCCCTTGATTCTCTCTAAAGTTCTCAATTATTGTCTAGGCCTAGTATTAAAGGATATGATTATGTTTTCCTAGAATTAAGGGATTTGATACTTCTTGATGTATATATATATTGTAACTCTCTTAGTGAATGGGAGAAAACATTTTCCAGAATTTCTCTTGTATTATCTTGTCATCTACCAACGATATCAATAAGCTTTGCAAAAAAATCATTTGATTCATTTCCTTTAAGGCTAACACCTTTTTAAAAACGTGAGTTTGAAGTTTTAAAAAAGAAACAGAAATTCCTGACATAAAGTAAGCTTCCAGCTCTAGTTAGGTCGTGCAAAAAGTAATTTTGAACCCAAAGTAAATTTCAGGTCTGATACCATATGCTTAAATCAACAAAACAATAGACACATGAAACCACATAAATATGTTGTATATTGTCGATTTGTCATATAGAACAATATGAAGAGTAAACCAGGTCATAAGAATATGGAGAAGAGCTATATAAACCAACCGTTTCACTAGATGATCCTCCATAGTTGATGTGAAAAATGTTTCCTTGCAGAGTGCAAGATCGGTTTGAAAAGCCTTAGCTGCCAAGCTGCGTGTCACCTGCTTATGGGTTCATATAAACATATCTATTATTTGAAGAGACTTATTTGATCAGCCAATCTTACTCTTTGGGTTAAGAAAATAAAGAGCAGAAATTCTGATGTCATGTTTTTGATGAAGTGTAAATTGAAGTAATGAGTCCAGTTTTTCAACATCCAGGTTCCAATATTGAAGAGGAAAGAAAAAAATTAAAGAGGCATACTAATCTTCTATTTCAAAATCCAGAAGCAAATACCTTAAAAGCAGCAACAGGTTTGGAAAACAGATAACGCCACACTAATCCACTGGAAAGTATCAATCAAAATTTCAGTTTGGCTGGTTATGTTCAAGTAAGCGAAAAGTAAATCCATCATAAAAAGCGAACATACCTATTACCTGAAGGCGGTACAGAGCACACAAGCACAGCACCAGCAAGATCAGGGTACAGCATTTTCTTTTCTAGAATGAAGACCGAAGAGCATTGCAGTTAAAGTACAAGTGAAGGGGGACTTTCTCAAACCAATAAAGCAGAGAAGATTACTCTGATGAAAAATATTTGTTCTCGATCACAATGAAACAACTGTTGTTTTTAAATGTAATTAATTTCATCAAGTATATGTTAAGGTTTTGATCCACATGCACATGGCAGTGTTGTCATGAAGGGTATGAGTATATTATCAATCATATCTCATGCTAAAAATAACCCGACCATCTTGAATATAAGAATCAATCAACTAGAAGATGGATATTACCTAAAGTTTGTTTATTCCTTATATTTGCAATGTAGCACTGAATGATTAATCCTCCAAATGAATGCCCAAGCAAGACTGGTGGAGACATTAGTTTTTTCTGGATGAAGTCAGCGACATCACCTGCATGTGTCTACTGCAGATTTGAAAGTGAATATGAAATAAGAAAAGCATTTTAATAGTGAGATATCTTAGATTATTATATAGAAGGAAAGCATCCAAGTCTGTGAAGGACTTCATCAGCTCTAGTGAAGAGCTAAATTACCTGAAGAGAACCAGCAACAGGACCAGCTGGTGCATCACTTTCACCCTGCATAAACATAGGCAACATATGCCTAATCAGTGCTATAATGGCAATCAAAATAATTCCAGGTATTTGTTCCACTGCATCTCAATGCCCTCGTATAATTAACACCTTCGAATGCATATGATAGGAAAACGGTTCTTCTAGCTCATACAGCAGGGATGGCATTAAGCAATAAATGACTGAATTGCTATATCTCAAAAGAAGAAGAATGAAACAATAAAAAAGATTACAAGCCAGACATAAAAGTATGAGACAACGAACTTATAGTTTTGAAATTTGGTGATGTTTGAATGTAAGATCATTGCTTGGTTGCTTGCAAGTCACAGGAAGAAATGCCTTTCCTACCAAATCTTCCAAACTCTTTTTTGTTAAAACCCACTTAAACCGGACAGAAATTGTCAAAAACGCGTGATTTTGTACTAATCAATCATGTAAATTTTATACTAATTGATCCAAATAATGAGGAAACGATTTACATATCTTTTTTTTTTTTTTGCCCACATCACACATTTCTCAACAGTCAACCAAAGCAAAAAAAAAAAAAAAAAAAGATAGAGAGAAACAGCAACAAGAATAAAGCTCCACCAAAATACAGCCTTTCTTCCATATAGGATATACATATCTATTATACACTAACTTATGGTATCAAGTTTTCAAGAAAATGGCACATTCAACACAGAAATTATAACAATAATTGAAAAACCAAGAATTCAAAAATCAAACATTTGCGGGGGAGAGAAAGGAAAGACACAGACCTGACCCAACAAGCTAACAGCATAGCTATCAAAGCCAAACCCTGAAAAGAAAGGCAACCAGTGCTCTGCCCAGCACCAAGCAGCATGGTAACTTCCATGAACAAAAACCAAAGGTGGGTTTTTTTCACTGTTTCCTGGGCTTCTAGTGTTTTCTTCGTCTGCCAGAACACAACCCTTTTGCTCAATCACTTCCATGTTCAGACCAGATGGAAGTTGGTGGAAAAGACGTGTCTGCCCCTGCTTCAACTCATAAGGAACCTGCATTTTGTAGGCTTTGTTGAGGACAGCAAGGGGTTTTGTGGTCGTTTTGGGGATTGAGGGGTTTGGATGGAATTGGGAGAGGAGAGAAAAGGCAGCCATTGCTATCAAGCTTGGGTAACTACCAAAAGTTTCAGTTTTTCACTCATGGATAAGATTTTGTAATCTCCTTTAGCCTTTTTTTAATCGAGCATTGACAACGATGTGATCTTTTCACCGTAATATAATTATTTTTAAAAAATTTTGCAAGAAAATGCTAGTTTTTTCATTATTTTTTTATAATAAAATTACATAATTATCCCTCACATAAAAAATAGCTTAACTTACATTTATGAGCATTTTAGTCTTTTCAATTTCTTAAAAACAGTAAAATAATTTTATTACTCCTAAAAAATATTCCACTAAACTCCACAGGATCTTTGATCCCTGTAGCTGGTTGTTTTTTTTTTGTTAATATAAAAAAGACTCAAGGGCATTTTCTTATTTATCAAATATTATTTTTAACAAAAAATTATGGACGTCTGCCACACACGCACAGTTAAGACATCGTTTGACATTGCGTTTGTATCTACGTTTTATCAAATTTTGAATTTTTTTTTGCTAAAATTAAGTGCGGTTTGTACTTTTTGGATCGTTTTGATGTGCTTATGTCAAAAATAATTTTTTAAAAATAAAAAAAACATCATTGACATGTATTTCGGCACAAAAAGCTATTTAAAAAGCAACCGCTACCACACTGTCAAACACACTTTAAATATATAGCTCTTGTGCCCTTTTAGCAATGCATACAAAGTATAATGATTACCAAACACCGTTTTTTATGATGGTATTTAAAAGATCTCAACATCTCTTTTATAGTGGTGCGCGCGCTAAATACACCTTTGATTTGGTACTAATGACAATTTCTTTTATTTTCTTTCTTCTCTCTCTTTCCACTTCGAATGTCACGCTAACTCTTTCAAAATTGTAGACCAGCCCTTTCATTTTCTTCTTACTTGATATTTAGTCTCTGTCTTTTTATTGTTTTTTTTTTTTGAATAATCTATAAAATTATATATATTTTTTTTAATTTCATCCCCTTTTAATTTTTTTATCTTTTAAATTTGGCCTCAATTTTTTTTATTGCTATTTTTTTTGTTTGAGATCATTTTATAATTTTTTTTTTTTTGCAATTTCATCCTTTTTTGTTTTTTTTTTTCATATCAAATTAGATCTCCATTCTTTTGATTGTTATTTGTTTTGTATAAGATCATTTTTAATTTTGTTTTACAATTTCATCCTCCTTATGTTTATTTTTTTTTATCAAATTTAATCATCATTCTCTTGATTTTTATTTTTTTAACTTTAGTAAAAAAAATTCAATTTCACTGCTTCCATTTTTTTTAACTTTCAAATTTGGGTCTCATTCATTTGAAAGCTATTTGTTTTGTTTAAAATAATTTTTTGAATTGATTTTTTTTTATAATTTAATCATGCTTAACTTTTTTTACTTTAAAATTTGATTCTCATAGTTATTTTTTTTTTTCCCACTTTGGCAAATTTTCTAAATTGTTATTTTTCTTCAACATTTAAATTGGTTGAAAATTGAGTTTTTCTATTGAGCCCAAGGGTTACGAGTTTGAGAGGTTTGCTTAGTTTTTTTTTTTTTCCCCTTTCCTTAAGATCGTATATTTTTTTTTAGTTTTGTCCTTTAATATTTATTCAATTAGAGACTAGGCTATATTATTTTTATTTATGTTGATTTTTTCACTAATTTTAAAAATGACCCGAATTATCTGAAGTCTTTTTATTTATTATTCTTTAATGAATCTTTTTTGACTAATTCTCCAAGTTGATATATCTTTTTTCTATTCCATTATTCAATATTAAATTAATTGAGAATTGAGTTTTTTTTTATTCAGCTTGGGTTTGGGATTTCATAGGTTGCATGTTTGAAATATTAGCTCAAGTTTAGAATATTCGCTTGAGTTTGCTTGGTTTTTTTCAATGTTTTAAGTTATATTTTTCGGTTTCATTCTTCAACATTTATATTATTATCAATTAGGCTCCATACTTTTTTTTTTTATTGTTTTATGTAGGATTTTCTATGAATTTCCAAATTTACTCACATTATCTCGAGTCTTTTTATTTGTTATTTTTGGTTGAATTTACTTTGATTTTTTTTTAAAATTAATATTTTTTTTGATTTTATCTTTTAATATAATATTTGTTGGAAATTAATTTTTTGTTTTAGTTCCATCCTTCAAAGTTAAGGTTATATATATATTGGGCTTCATGATTTTCTTTCTATTCGTTTATTTGGTCCCATCACCTCGAACACAAGTTTGGCGGGTTGGCTTTTTTTTTTTTTTTTTTTTTTTGCGATCAAGCTTCATTTTAGCAAATTTTAAAGATTAACTCAGGTTTGAGAGGTTCGTTTAGATTTACTCTGACAAGTTTTTTCAATTGATTTTTTTAAAAAGATTTCATTTTTCAACATTGTATCGATAAAGAATTAAATTTTTTTTTGAATCCATCAATCAAGGTTGAGGTTTTTTCATATTAGCTTGTGATTTTCTCCAAATACCTTTCTATTTGTTTTGTATTTGTTTTGGAGTTGAGGTGCATGATGTTTCCTGATTTGTTTTCTATTTAGTTATCTTTTTCACATTATTTATATTCGAGAGTTTGGTTCGCTTTGGTTTTCTAGTTATTTTCTTTTAATTGATCTTCTTTTTAATTTTATTATTCGATGTCACAGTTGTGATTCAGATTCGAGAGTTTGGCTTGCTTGGGGTTTTTGAGATTTTCTTTTAAATTTATCATTCGATGCAAGAATTGTTTGGGATTTAACTGTAACCTTTTTTTTTACTTACTTATTTCAGTTTCATGACTCGACTTATATATTTGGTATGTTCAATCATATTGACACAAGTCTTTGTTTTTTTTGTAACTTTATAATTTTGTTCCTCCTCTTAACTTCATCACCTTTTTTTTAACTATTCTTTTCTTTTTCAGGTTCAGAAGAATTTTTTTAAAAGTTGATTCATGTATCAATCTTTTTTCCGGGTGGATCCATGGCTACCCGACGTTGCAATGACTAGGAAAAACAAAAAAGTTTTTATATTCTCTGGGAAAGGTATAATCTTATAAAATAAAGTCGTAATTAATATTATAATTACAAGGAATTCTACCAGTTGAGTTGGGCATGCTGAGTATTTTACAAGTTTCAAGATTTGTTTGTGGGATGATTATATAAAAGAAAGAGCTAACACCTTCTGATTACCGAGAAACCCAGGTAAGAAAAGGCAACCATCGTTAAATTCATGATATCTGATTTAGCATGCCCTTTGTATCCAGCAATGGAAAGACAATTTACCTGATTTCGTAATGCCAGTAAATTAGGTCCCATCAGAATTCCCACTTCCAAATTTTCTTTCAATTTAGCCCTTGAATAGTCTGATTTAAACCCTATATTTTACCCCTTTTTCTGTTTGGTCCATGGTTTCCAGAATTGTGTATTTTCAGCCAAATTAAACCCAATTGAGCCTTATTTCTTAAATTTCTCTTCAATTAAATCTCCTATTACAACTTAAACCATTCCTGGGATTTTAAAAACTCCCAAACTCAATATTTGAATTGGGAGACTCAATTATTGGTCCATCTTCACTTCCAACTATATCTGTTACTTTTTATCTTTTAGATTCTTTTTGTATTTTTGTATTTTTTTTGTGATTTTTATGATTATTTCTAATTTAATTTGACACATAATGAAAAGAATAAAAAAATGGTTAAAATTGACTAAATACATTTTTTTCTAATTTTTTTGAAATATATATAAAAAAATATAAGGATTAAAATTGAGTTATAATAGGGTTTATGTCCCACGTTGTATTTTTTTAAAACTTATTTAAAAGAAACTTACATTGTCCAAACAATTTTTTTTTTTTTTTAAAGTTTGAGCCCATAACGTACTGTGGGTCCATAAATCTAGTAGATAAGCTAAATCTGCAGGGAGGAAAGTCAAGCTTTCCACGCAATAATCTAAATGGGGCCTGCTTATTTTTAATTTTTTTTTTAATTTTTTAATTATAATCTAAAGTTTTATTTTGCACAAAATCAAAATTTAATTTATATTAGAATATTCCTTGACGCTTTGTGTACACGAGAACATGCAAATTAAAAGAAATTTAAACACACAAGAATATATTTTTTAAAAAATTATTTTAAACATCCGCGTTATTCAAATAATATAAAATCATAAAAATATTAATTTAAAAAAAAATAATTTTTTTAAAAAATATTTTTACACCGCAAAAACAAACGGTGTCTAAAAGTTAAATGTATAATAGCGTTTCATGTTATTCAAAAAACAACATTTAAAAAAAATTGTGAAATGCCACGCATTAGAAGAGAAAAGAAAGAAAATAAAAGATTTTTTTAAAACACATTAAAATTCCAATTACAATATCATCAGAATAATTTCAAGAATAAAAATATAATGATATTAAGAAAATTCACTAATGGTGAGCTGGTGCTAGAAATAGTTTATGCTGCTCAAAACATTGCCCATATAATTTATTTTGTAAATGATACAGCGTCCCAAGTTGACCTCAAGGCAAGCTAGAAACGAAGTTTACCTTATACTTTAACCTTTTCTTTTCTTTTGACAAAGCAAAAAAGAAGTGTACTTTTTTCATATTTCTTCCAATATTTTAGCCCCACTCTAAAAACATACATGGCCTACTCTACTGGATATGTATATCTTTTGCATGTACCTACCATTGAAACTCAGACTCGGAAAATGAAATTTCCACGTGTAATTCTCCTGTGCTTTCTATTTTTACTTGCTTAACTGTAAAGCAAAACAAATTTACATTGATACCCAGATTTTGATGGATCAAGATCCAAGTTACTAATAATACAAGCTGTTAAGCTAATAATGCACCATTTTGGAATCTTATAAATTGTATTTCAAAACCCTCTTACATGTAAGCAAAGTTAGGCTCTTTAAGAAGCTTTGGTACTTGGAAGTTTGATGGCTGAGTTTGCAGAATATCTGCAGAGGCTTGGGGCTTCTCAACCTTTGACAGGGATGATGGACATGAACATGGAGATGCTCAAGCATCTTCCAGAGCTGAATCCAAGTATCTTGGAGAGTTTCAGCATCATCCATGGATTCTCAGCAGACTCTTTCTTGGCCCACCAACAACCTGAATTTCCTGCAACATATAATCACAACAACCTTTCAAGCACTTCCCATCCTGACATCTTGAGTACAGCTCCACTTGTTCATTCTGTCACTCAAAATGTTTTCCATGAAAGGAAGAGGCCAAAAGCAATGGAACAATCAACCGGCAGCTCCAAGAACGTTCCTCCCACAGCCTCTATAAACATCACAGAGAAAAAGAAAGTGCGTGTCTGTCTGTTTCTTGAAGTTATTACTGGTTGTTTTATAATTTCAGTTTTTAACTCCTAGTCTTTGTGATATAAGTAAGTTGAGCAGTGCTTTTTCTTGTTGTGTTCAGAGCTTAGGAAGAGGTAAGAAAGGCAAAAACAAGGAGAAGGAAGGGGACAAATCAAAGGAAGTTATTCATGTTAGAGCTAAGAGAGGCCAGGCAACAGACAGTCACAGTATAGCAGAAAGGGTAAATTTGTATGTTTTTGACTGAATAGAGTTTACACATTCAAGAAATCCTGATTATTAACCACTGGCTAGGCTTATTATATCATCTAACTAACATGTAAGAACAGGAATGTACTAATGAAAGCCAAGAAATGAAGAATCTGACAGTGAATTTACTATTTCTTGTGTCAGATAAGAAGAGAGAAAATCAATAGCAAGTTAAGATGCTTGCAAGACATTGTTCCTGGATGCCACAAGGTAAGAATCCTTTGCACAAGTTTAATTTTGAGTATATTTCATGCATTTATTATTCTTGTATAAAGAACATGTACCTTCGCTTATTCAGAGTTGAAGTTTGAATTTCTTGATTATATCCATAAGATGTAGCTGACATGAGTTCATAAACATACAGTCAATGGGGATGGCAGTTATGCTAGAGGAGATAATCAATTATGTACACTCATTGCAGAATCAAGTTGAGGTAACCCTACCATGAAAAAATCTGGTACAAACATTTTTACTGTTTCATCTTGTAGTTCCAAGCACCAGCATGTTTGGATTAACCTTGTTTTCAAAACCCAGTTTCTCTCCATGGAGCTTGCCGCTGCCAGCTGTTCTAATGACCTGAAAAATCTCACAGAATCTTCCAGGAAGGCTCAGGTGCTCTTACATTAACTTGTTGAATCTTGACCAGCTTATCTTTGCCCTAATAATTAACATGTTTAATTGCAGTTGATTAGATAATTTGGTCACTATCTATATGTCCTGGTGCATGTCAAAAGTGACTGATTCTGAACTATCAATTCTGCAGGGAACAAATTCAACTGATGACGCACAGGAGACACAGAAATGGTCGAGAGAAAGATTTGGAGAGATCACCACTTGCTTCCACTCGACATGGTCCTCCATTTGACTGCATTTTTGGCAATTACTCTTTGTTGCTATAAAGCACAGGAATATGCTCCCAAACTATCACCCTTTGCCGCAAATCAAATGTCTATTTATGTGGCAGAAACGCTAATGATGTTTGCATTACTTCACAAAAAAGTAAGAAATAGAGTACAAAAAAAGAGAGATTATATTGCTATTTACTTGTCCAATTCGAGGGCTAATTTCTTTTTCTCTTTTTCAAATTTGACCTGCTATGGTGATTTGTGGTGTTTAACATCCGATGTATTGATGATGCTTTGTCGGCATGAGCAGTTAAGCATCCATTTGATTCAACAGGCTCTCTTGGCTTTATGTATTGCTTGTATATTCATTATCCATTTTGTGACAAAATTATACATGCACCCACTTTATGATTTGGAATTTGGCGTTTGGGCCACTTGGTGAATCTGTTATACCCTTTTAACCAGACACTTTCATGTGGTTCATGGGTTTTCTTAGTGTGCAAGAGACAGAGAAACAGGAAGAGAAGATAGTCTTCTGCAGCTGTCAACAGAATCTAAGTAATGATCTTATATGAACATGCATACTATCGATTTACTGTTTATACTCCTTGCATATACCAGAAATATGTAGACAAATTTGATAGTATGGTACATGCAAGGAGTATAAACATTTTTTGAGATTGATTAATATGTTGAATATGATGTGTATGAGAATAGATGTGAATGAGATTGATTCATAGGGAAACATGTGAATAGATGTAATTGGTGCTTGTTTCCCTATGAATCAAATCAAGTACACTTCCCCTTGACCATCACCTGCATAAATCAATCTTGTCCATGAAACTAGTTACTAGCAGCTAAAGAAAAACTATAATGGCCAAAACCCTTGAGAAAAAACAATTCCCAGTAAGTAGCTAGCTGTAGGGATGATACAAAGGCAAAGTCCAATGGAATAGACCTCCAAGAAATGGCTCATTCTCTTATTAGCTCTCTGGTGTTTGTTCTTGTAGGTGGTAGGTTTCTATCAAAACTTCCATAATACTGATTAACCAAGCAACAGTCGTAGCTCCATTGTGTAAAAAACAGTAGCTCAAAGCTAATCAACCAAGAATCCATCACCACACAATCAACTGCTTCATCATCAAGGCTCAATAACATTGAAATCATGGCAACATCAAGATTAGTAGCAAAGTCTTTGAAGGAAAAACACGTCCTTTGGATAATCACTTGACCCTAACCACTTCTTTCTTGCATAACGATGAGTTTCTATCGGGTGAAAAGCACAGTTTGCGTTGAAAGCAGGGACGAAGCCAGGAAAAAAAAAATTTGCAGGGGCCCAGCCACCCCCTGCCTCCGGCCCTGGTTGAAGGGACAGGCAGACTTCAAATAGAATCATACGATAGGCTTTGCGACATACAACAATGACGATAACAAGACACAAACAATCTTAAGGATTTATTATCAGAAATATAGGTCCTACAAACATATGGATGAATAGAATCCCATTGATGTTTCCAATTCATAGACTTGAATGATTGTAATGAGTAAATTGTAGAATAATTTCATGGCACTAAAGAGAGGAAAAACATGGACAGATGCATTGAATCCAAAGATATATATAAGATAGAAGACAGCTTAAATGGGCCATATCATGCTCACAAGAAGATAAGCAATATGTGTTCTTAGATTTTCTTGAATGAGAAGGACCATAAGAATCTTAAAAGCTTCGTCTATCTGCGATTTTTGACTACTTTCTGAAAGAATTTGTTTCTTCATCACTAGTCTTTTTGTTGGTGCATGCACTTGGAACAGACAATTGCTCGTGTGACTACATGTCCATTGAGCCTAATGAACAATCATCAACATACACGCACACTAGCTTTCATCATCAACCTCCCATACCTAACTTAGAGAAAATATTAGAGGAAAAATAAAAAAAATTAACAAAAAGGGGGGAAAAAATTCTTATCTACACACAACATGACCCCCCCCCCCACTCTAAGATTTGACCAAGAATAGCATTTTAAAGGAAATTGTTTCAAAGTGTTCTGTAATTCAATAATCCAAGGTGTATTATTACATCAGTGGATAAGAAAATGATATAAATTATATTGCATGAATTCCCACTTTCCTGCTTTCCTATGTTTGGCAAAAAAAGGAAAAATGGTCAAAGGAAATGATTCCAGTCAGTGAAGGAAAGGTTTTCCGCTTTTTTTCCTTTTGGCTGCGTAGCTGCTGAATTAATTTTGATCTACAGTGCAAGTTATGCTACTAACTGTGTGCAAAATTATGAGAAGTGGAGGCTTAGTGATGACTAAAGTCAGGGATTAAAAAATAATAAAAATAAATTTTTATATCAAAATTGAATTGAAAAAACATTGAAGTGCTAAAATTATATAATTTACATGATTGTTAAATTTAAGCATCAAAGTGTATTTTTTACAAAACTTATGTCACGCCATCCATGTTTGCCATATTTTTTTATTTCAGTCCTTCCTTTTTTAATCTCACCATTTTATAAAAAAATTAAAAACAATAAGTTTTTAATTAGGATTAAATTGTAAAAAAAAAAAAATTCAGAATCAAATTGAAAAAAAAATTTTTTTGCATAATCCATCCAAATAAACATTGGAGCCTTGCACAGTAGAAAATTTGATAAACTGACTTGGAATTTTTTTTTTATGAATTACCAGATCATTATATCAACTTAGAATTAATTATTTTTATTTTAAAATAATATGGTTTTATTTTTAAAGGATTCTTTAACTTGGACCTCGGAACATCTTATTACCTAACAGAAACCGAGGCATGCCAGTCCTCAAATTTTTAGGTAGGGATACATATGGATGTGGTTTAACAACAAAGAGTGCAGGGGGAGACTGAAGTGACTCCCAAGAGATGTTTGTGTTAAATAGTGTGAATACATATTTCTTTTCTGTCTGATCTTAGTTCCCTACATTGAGGAAATGCATCACGTAGTTATGTGCTTGCAAGATATTTACATGCATCCCTAGATGTTTGGAATTTGTTCATAACTTATTGGTTAATTACTGGAATGATTGGTAACATTAATCCATGTCTTAGCTCATGCATATTTTGTAATTTTGATCCGAGTCACAACTAGAAAATTGAAAAAAAATTTATTGACCACTTTTTTCGGCTAATCCATCAGTAAATATTACCAATTGATCAACGATAAATTAATCATTGGTAATTGATTGTGCATTGCTGATGGATTCTTTTGATAGAATCACTAACATACAAATTATGTCGGCGAATGATATCAAAGTAGTTTACAAATTTTTATAGTTCTTCTAGAAAAATGAGCTTGTATTACTTGATGAAATCACTAGTAGAATTTTTTGTTTGTCTTGTGATTTCATCATATTTCAGTAATTTTTTTTTTTTAAATACATGCTTATTTGGATCAAATAATTTAACATTAAACAACTAAATTAAATCAAAGAACACATTTAATTTATTAATTTAATTGTAAAATCAATTATAAATATCTTAATATATTTGAAAAATGTTGGAGCTATAGGTGGAGGAAAAATTCCTTGGAAGTCCATGAGTGAGAAGATAATAAATTGACATGTAAGTCATCATTTACTGTCATTATTTTCTACTTTATTTTTCATATTGCGCCTTCATTTTGACCCTCAAATCGACCTTTGCATTAACAATTTTTTCTTGAACCAACTCTTGAATGGCTGATGATGGCTGCCTCATGTTGGATAGTGGAATGCCTATGATCAAGACACTACAACATATCCTCATATCTCAAATCGTAGTAATATAGATACCATAAACCTAATTCCTATAAGGTTTACTAGTTGCTCCAGCCTTCAAGCACACTCTGGATTGTATTCCAAATAGGTTAAAGGGTCATTTTGTATTTGGCATGCATGCGAGCATTATATATATCTTTCATTAAAAAGAAAAAAAAAGCTAAATATGTTGATAAAAAAAATTAGTCCAAAAAATATTCAAAAGGTTTCCAAGTCTATTTATAATAAACGCCTCGGCTCAGCTATCCATGAATCATGACATCCCTTTTTGTCTTTTTTTTTTTTTTGTATATGTGTTTCCACATATAACTCCATTAAAATTGGCTCGCGTCCAGTCATGTAGCTTGCAAAATAAATCGTTAATTAAACATTGTTACAAATAATCACTAACTTTAGAAGAAAAATACTTAAAAATAAAACAAAATCTTATTAGATGTGTTTGTATGGTTAATGAAAAGAAGCGATCTACCATATGCTTACTCATTAAATTCATTGTTAAACATTGTCACAAACAAAGTCTAAGCATATTATTTCACACAATACTAACATATGAGAATAAGTATGCAATATATGACAGATTTATTCCAACATCATTTCAACATAAAATCAATCACACGTATATATACTGCATAATACCAAAATCTCATAACAAGGCAAATTAAAATCATCAAATAAGCATGATATTTATTCAACATAAATATTCATTCAATTCAATGAATATTATCCAATCCAAACCAAATTATAAAACACAACAAAAATCAATAAGAAAGCAATATAACTATTCAAGAGAGGTTTTATCTACAGACTGCACATGGTTTTCTCTTCGCCATGACACCTAATGGTAGCTGGAGGATGCATCATTATCATGGAGATTGTCTACAACATGGATTTTTCTCTTCCGGGCTTCATAATATGCTCTCCTTGATTTTGGGCTTTGGTATGTTTGAAAGTCTTTCATCATGTTGCTTCATGCAATATTTCTGGAAGTTCCTAGCGATTCATAAATAAAGTCAGCAATAGAGAGACAAATCCTTGGTTTTTTTATGGTCAGATTAGTGGAATATGTAAAAGATTTTGATAGGTTATAGATATCTTGTATTAGAAGCTTATTCCTAAAAAAAAACAGAGAGTAGAAGAAAAGGGTAAGCATATCGCTTAAAATTTTATTATCATTCACCAAACAATTGAAACGTAAATACAATGCAAAAACAAACACTAGCACATTGGCATGGGCATTGGTAGAAATAAACACCATCAGTCTCCTTGTTTCTGTGACATGCTGTAGGGATTTATGAAGCAACTGCTTTGGAGCGTGGTAAAAAGGGTTCTTTTCAGCAATCTGGTCCATTGAATGGGGTGTTGGAAGATCAAATTCAGATTTCGCCATTTCCTACTTGAAGGATGCTGCATTTCTTTTGCGAGTTTTTCTGTGCACACAACAGCTAGAGCAGGTGTTTACGGCCATGAAATTGTTACCATTCTTGTATATATCGATCTCCTTTTTTCTGAGGCAAGTGAAGCATTTCACGGGACATGGGGAAGAATGAGTGGAATCATAGCGTCTCCGATTCTCACATACTTTCTTTGATTTCTAACCAGTGGCCGATTAATTTTTGTATTGAATTGAAGTGTATATAAATGTTCTCGCTCCCTGATTGTCTTCATGGTTGGTTTGACAAAGTAATAGCATGTTAGAGATGGACAAACAGAGTATCAAATTCTTCTATTTGTATTCATAAATGGAATCAAGATTGACAACCTTTCCGATATCAAATGTTGGATTCAAAAATTTCCTGCAAAAATTGGTAAAGCTCTTCTGCAATTATAGTGGGATAATCTTCCTGTGTCAAAAGAGCACCAGGAACCTCAACAAATTTACTGACTCCTTCGTCTCCTCTGGGTGCTCGCATTCCTGTTTTTGACCTCTCTGGAGAACTTTTGGATGACACAGCAAGAACTGGTGCTTTTCCATCCAAATCTACAAAAAGCTTAAGGAATTCCTCCTGGGACAAGGAGACCTGTCAAGAGAGATGCAGGTGCTTATCGACCTCCCTTTCGTTTTGTCAGAGTAATCATCTCTCACTTCAAAATTAATCATGATTCTTTGATATGTGAAAAAAAAAAAAATTGATGTTAATAACTACTTTCATATGTAATAATAATAAAAATAATTAACTATAAAAAAAATGATGAGATTTTTTAATCAATAGTTATAGATTCATTGATTAAGATCAACCACCTTTCTGACATAGATTGCTCAAATTGTTATTATTATTTTTGTATTGTCGATTCTTGTCTTCTTCTAAATTATTGAATTTCATTAACTAAATTAATTAAAAACACAAGTGATATTAAATAACTTTAATTTTGAATTTAAATAATTTTAATTTAACCACTCTCCTTCAAATCAATCTCGCATTGCATTAATAATTCAAAATAACCAAAGATTTATGAAGAAAACTATAAATTGATAGTTTTTAACATGCAGAAAATCTTCTTTGGCATTGATTTTATCACCCCAGGCGTTTATAATTTCATCCAAAGATGAAAAATTAGAAAAATATAGTACAAGCAAGAGCAATTCAGGCTTCACTGTTTTTTGTATTAAAAAGACGAGTGGATTTTAATTTCACTGAGGGGTTTTACAGGAAAAAATATAAGTTGTTTCATGTAAAACTTAATCTTTAATACTAACTTAATCTTAATTTCGTGCTTTAAAATGGGTGACCAAGTAACATAATCTCATATTTCTCCAAAATGATCAAGGCAATGTGATAGGAGTAATGGAGATGTGTTGACAACGATGCCGATCAAACAAATAAGATCAATTACCCCGTCCCCAGCTGCTTCCCTCTCCAAGAAACCCCATTACTCTCCAAGAAACCCCATTACTCTCCAAGTATGAAGTATGGTTCCATTTCCAGGAGAAAGAGAACTCAACCACTAGGAGAGCGTAGTGCTGGCTCCGTGTTTAGAAATCCATCTGAATTGGGAGTTGCAGCAGCTGAGTTGATTGAGAAAGCTGGATTGAAAGGTTTCAGAGAAGATGGAGCTATGATTTCTAACATCCACACGTCAACTTCTTCATAAATGCTGGTGGTTCAACTTCACAGGACATGCTTGACCTCATTGCTTTGGCTAAGGAGAAGGTAGATCAAAAGTTTGGAGTTCAACTAAGGGAAGAAATAATACATGTTCAACCATATTCTGATGGCTTGATTCCCAACAGAAACAAATACCAACCATGTAATCTTTGACGATAAAAGACAACGAAAGTTTTGCAAAACGAGAATTTATAAAAGGCTGACATGTTTTATAGTATTTTTTTCATGTTGGAAAATCCAATTTTTGTCAACCTCTTATAAATTGATTCGATTGTTTCAGCACAAGTCAATAATGAGTTACATGTCATGCCTGGTAGTTCCAGAACCTTTGGTTAGTGCTTTAGTGATGAAATGAGTGGCGATTCCAATCGGACAAAAGAGCAGGCAAAGAGAAACCGAATGTCGAGTCTCAACTTCATTTTCTAGCCCATCATTAAATACCTGCCTGGATAATCGGAAGAAGTGTTAGAACTGCAAGATATAAAAAGTGGATAGAGAGGGGAAATGAGCAGACCTTGCAGCAAAGAGGTCTACAGCTAACAAATGAATCCATGCTGAAGCTAATGTCATCTCACTGGAGAACATCTTCGCTATACCAGGCAGCTGTATACGGAAACCAGATAGAAGTTTTTGTTAACTTTTCCCAATAAACAGACATCTGCTTCAAAAATTTAAGGGAAAAAAGAAAAGGGATATTACATCCTTACCTCTGGTAACCAGTATTGACTCGCAAACATTAGACGCATTGTGTCAGGTGTCCAAGAGAGGTATAATAGAAATGCATACAGAAGTCCAAGCACAATAAATGGAATGCTGCTTTCCATAGACTTTCTAGTCTGCATTTTGCTCAAATTTAAGCAGTTACGTTAATTGTTAGAAAATAAGGCGTGATCAATGAGTTTCCAAGGAAAATCACATGCAAACAGAACTATAGAAGTTAAAGGCCAACATGGGATTTTGTAACACTGGAGAAAGAAATAAAAATCTAGACTTGATTATTATCTTAAAGTGCTAGTTGTAAACACACACACACAGAGCGAAAGAGGGAGATATAGTGGACACTATTCATAAGTGTACATAATTAAAAAATGAGGACACCTGACAACTTAAAACCGAAGTCCCAAAGAGTATAAATGTAGCTACAAGCCTACAACTAAGTAAATCATTAAGATTTCTGTTCAAAATCAGCAAAATTCAGGAAGTTGAATATTCATACACGAAGAATGGACACTATGTCACTTGAAAGATGAAAAAAGGAGAGAATACATATGAAGTCCTTAAAAGGTACAGAAAGCATACCACTTCAGCTTTAGGAGCTACAACCATGAGCGTGTAAAATGGGAGAACAGCTGCAGTTCCCAAAGTAAAAACACTGCTTGCAATCTGAGAACTTGTCAACCCTGTCATATAAAGCAATAAAACAATAAGGAATAGCATCCTCAAGATACAGACTTAAAGTTAGTAGATGTTTCTAGCAGCACTGAATTTGAAAGGAAGAAGTCCTGGACTCTTATCAGTAACAAATAATAGCATAGAACGAAACCAGCTTGTTCCATACTAGTCTTTACTTGTTTATAATACAGAAAACCTGTTCTGTCCATGTGTCGCGCAGAAAAGATCCAAGAGGGGACAACAAAAGTGTTCCTGCCTGACCATAAGTCCCTGTTGGTATCTGTGAAAGAGCATGAACCAATAAAGTCCCTGGTTTCTGAGGCTCTGATAGAAAGTAATTCTAGAGGAGATAAAGTACAGGCATAATAAGTCAGTCATCCAGAATTGGGATGCTCTATAAGTTGACTCTGATGAACCAGATCACCCATTGACAGCAGCTAATAAATGGATACTAAATAATTCAAACCAAGTAATCGACCTCAAGCAGCACCTGCTTCAAGCATCTGACCCCCATAGCCAGAGAAATATTTTCATAGAAAACAGCAGGGAGTCTAGCTAAAATTGGGTTACATTCTACAAATGAGCACGACCTGCCTATCAGTACATGAAGAAGAAAAGAAAACCAGAAAGTTTGCAAAGTTCAAATGTACATAAATAGACAAAATTTTTAAACATTTAAATATTGGGGACCTTCAGCAATGTATCAAGCAGAATCCAAATAAAAATAAAAAAATGAAAGAAAAGAAATGCACGAAACTTCTCATGAAATATAAACATCATAAATGATGAATAAAGTGGGCAATTGGAAAAAAGAATTACATGATGCGTTTACTCCTGAGCTTTTTCGATAGACAAGGAAATTTGTTAGTTTTGGATGAACGATAATTCTTGAACCTCCAAGAAAATTCCAGTCTCTGTGTAAGTCAGCTCCCACTCTTGCAACCCGTTGGCCAAGAAGTTCGATGCTATTACTTCTGAGTGAAGAAAACAACTTTTGATCTTTCCCAACAATGTGATGAGATCTTATAGTCAGCCCTGAGCAATCATTCTGATAAGAGATCAAAATAAACCTTGAGAAAAGCCCTCAAGCTCATGAATATAAACTGAGTGGTTCACTTCTGTGGTGCACTCTAGAGACAATTCAAACTCAAATTCAGCGCACAAAACACTTCAACTGGAAAGACAACAATTTCATAGAACTGGAACCCATTTAATCTAGTCAAGACATATAGAATACATAATAGATCATACTGTGATATAACATCATAACAGAACAATAAGCTCAGTGCATGTGAACAATGGAGAGAGGTAACACAATACATTGCTGTGAACTTAGCAACAGCAATTCAAGTGAAAGAAATGCTAAGAAAATCAACTGTGTAACGAGGGAGGAAATTAGAAAAGAAAATAACCACATATAGGTGAAGTGTGAACATAGAAACTGCAGCAATGCAACAGCTTATCTCTGAGACAAATCCTCACTGCATTACTGAATCATCATAAGCATCAACTAGTGGAATGACCCCGATTGCCCAAACATAACTCAATTTATGTTCAAGCATATTTCGAGTAGACAATAACAGTTAGACAAATATAGGGTGTCATTGATTTACTTAATATGTTTACAACACAAAGGTAAACTCTCATAAAGGCAACCCCAAAATATAATCCCTCTAATATCAAATGGGTGGAAAAGGCATCTTTGATTTGCAGAAATTCAACAGATATATAAAAAGTCTATATTAACTTAATTGAAGGTAACCCAACTTCCCATTTCCAATCAAAGAGAAATTAATCCAAAACCACTTAAATCGGCCAGTTTTTCTTGAAAAGCAGTAACATCAAGAATTCCCAAAACTGCATAAGCACATCTAAAAGATCCCCAAGCAAACACTTGCAATTCAGTTCAATTATCGTTATACTACACAAAACCAAGACAATCAGAAGAGAAAAACAAATAGTCCATAACATTGAAAAAAGCAAAAAGATCATACCTTGAGTGAGAAATGAGGATAGCAAAAGCAGGAAGAGAAGGCCATGACTGAAGCAAAACAAAAACATGCACCAACAATAATGGTCTCTTCATTCGATTATCACTATCTACTATAATAATGCAAGTTACCAAAAGAAAGGGGTCGGTGAACTCCCACTAGAGAGAAAATGGGGGTAACAGACAAGTGGGCAGCTCAAGAAAGCAAAGAAAGTTAAGGTGCCCTGTGCGCGCACTCAAAAGAACACTCAGCATGTTGGACTGCTAATGTTTCGAGATTGTGATAGTGATAAAAGTTTTTTTTTTTTTTTTTTAATGTATTAAAATTAAAAAGAAATTATTTTTAAAAAAATTATTTTTGATTATATCAAAATAATTTGAAAATATATAAAAAAAATTCATTTAAAAATAAAATTTAAATTTAAAAAAATATAATTTATATCGCATTTCAAAATACATCCTGATAGCTACATAAATTTATTTTTGATTTACCATAATGTATATAAACTCTTCTCATTAATATCTTTTTAGTGGTATTGAGAATTTTGTTATCAGTACTCTAGTTTATTTTCAACATTTATTTTATTTTTTATTTTTTTTTTTTTATGTTATCTTCTTTTTTTCTAGCCATTAGATTTTTTTTCTCATGCAATTCGATCTTCATAAAAATACATATTAATTTTTGCAAAGGAAAGGAATGGAACAATGAAAAATTATTTTTCTAAATATACTAGTTTGGAAAATAAATCACTCCACCACTATGATAACTAACGTGGAAAAACAATATTGTTAGATGTATGTAACAGTAAAAGGGACAGGAATTTATCTTCGGACAAGGTTGAGACGGTCCCACTTTGAGTCACATTGTTTGTTGCTTTGTGGGCTGTTTCTGAACTGGATGGATAGAGTTTTGTTTTGGGTTCTTCTCTCTATGTTCTTGAGTTAGATAGATGTATGTGATCGCGGATGCATGCTATGGGGTAGAATTAGGGTGTTTGTCGTAACTTTTGTTTTTATATGTTTTTTAAAAAGTATTTTAAATGTTTGAAAAATATTAAATTATTTTTTATTTTTTAATGGTTTTATTGTGCTAACATTAAAAATAAAAATAATTCATAAAAAAATAATTTTAATACATTTTCTAGTTAAAAGTTATTTTAAAAAATATTTTGCACCGTAATCTCAAACACTCAAAATATTAATATGTGTTTGACATTATGGTAGTTTTTATAATTGCAGTTTTAAAAAAGTTAGTTTAAAAAACACATTTATAGTTGCGGTTCTTAAAAAAATAAAGTTTTGAAAAATATGTGTTTAATTAAAACTGTTATTTATATTTAAAATAAATGAAAAGCAAGTCTACATGAATAAAAACAAATTACTTTTACTTTTAAAAAATTAATGTTTGAAACTCAATTATTTATAGAGCTTAATGAAAAAGCAAAAGCTATTTGATTTATTGTTTGGTATTGTATTTTGAAAAAAACATCAAGTTAATGTTATTTTTAATGTTTTTAGATATTTTTGACGTATTGATGTTAAAAATTAAAAAAAAATCTAAAAAAATTATTTTAATATATTTTTAAATAAAATATATTTTTAAAAAACATCACTGAACACGCATGCACTTAGTAGACAGTTTTTTTTATGGTTAGATAAGAAACCAAAGTACCAAATGTTTTCTTAATAGTACTATGTCTTGGATTGGTTTTCGAAATTTACATGAAAATTCTTCGATGGTATGAATTGAGTATGGAAAAAAACTATATATTTTATATAGTTTATAAAACAGAGCATAACCTATTTATTTAATAATCTTGTCCAGCAAGTGATGTAGTATCATTCTAATAATAAAAACATCATCATTATTATTATTATTATTATTATCTGGTTAATCGGTAAATCTAAAAACATTATTAGTTTAACCACTTTCAATTAATAGACTGCGCTAAGCTTAAAATAGAGGTGATAATGTAGCTTATAGCACAAACCAGAATCTAGCTCACAGGTAGAATGATTCAGGCCAGGCCTACACACACAGTCGAACCACTGTCAATTTATAGTCCGAAATAAAAGAATAAAGCTGAGCCAGGAAGATAGAATCCGTACATATATTGAAATTTATTGGTCATAAATTTAGAGACTAGAGGTTGGTTCACTTATTAAAATGTAATATTTTCTTTCTTGATTTTTAAAATCAAGTTTATGTTTTAAAACTATAGCAAAAATAATTATTAAAATATTTTAAATATATTAGATTAACTATAATGATTTCTCGTGAAAATTATGTAGTAAAGTAGAGAATTGTAAAATGGTTCTTAATTTATACTTCCACTACATGGATTGGGAATGATTTTATCAAAGTTATTAAACCTAATTTAATTTAATATTTAATTATAAACTAAGCAAATTATATATTTTTTTTTAAAATAAAAATATTTAAATTAACTTTTGATAGAGTAGGGAGTTGATCCATCGTATCAAATTAACCTCATTTATTTTAAAATATGGATCAGGTAATGATATTGAGTAAATGGGTCACAGGGTAGCGTGTAGGGTCTAATATCTAGGGTTTTTATAAAATCAAGAATAGAAAAGCCGATGGATTATTTATGAGCCAAGCCCAAGATGAGAAGAGCACCTCTGTGCAATGCATGGGAACCGATGGATAATTGTATTGGACGAGGTGGTTGCAAAGGATAAAGCACGAAAATGTTCGTTACTGTTGAATTACCTGATAACAGAATTCAATTCTTTTCGTGTTTGACTTCCGAATTGTATACTGACTGACTTCCACATTCCGAACTCCATACTGATTAACTTCATCCTCTCTTTTTATATATAAAACAATATGAGAGGAGAAAATATTGTTAAAACAATCGAGAAGGATCGAAATATTACTTCTTGTTCCTATTTGTGTCACTATCTTCTTGTTTTTTTTATCTGTTATTGCAAACAACAATGGAGAAACACGGGGGATTTGATCGAGGAGAAGTCCCGTGGGATCAGCCAAGAAACAAAGAATCTAAGGAAGAGCTGGAGAGAGCAAGGGTGGCTTTTAATCTTAGGAGGATGAGAACGTCCTATACCCCGGGGGATCTGTTAGAGGAGAGTTCTCGTGGGGTATCAACTCATTTGAGTTTATATCATCACTATGATCCATTCACGATCAAGAAGAAGATGAAACCAAGTGATTTGGGTAATTTATGCAGGCTGCTCGTGCCTTCAGATCTGGTGGAGAAACACATCTTGCCTTTCTTAAATACGGATCAAATCAAACAGGTGAATCAAGAAACCAGTTTGGGTTTGAAGGTCAGGGTTTGGGATATGAACACACAGAGCATGCATCAGTTGGTCTTCAAGAGATGGAGCACGTCGAGGAGTAATATTTTCAATGATGGTTGGACAAAAGACTTCGTTAGAAGGAGGAATCTTGTTGAAGGTGATGAAATTGGACTCTACTGGAACAATTATCACTCTAGGTTTAATCTCAGTGTTCTAAGTAGGGCTGCTGCAAGCTGTTAGTTCTAAGTAGGGCTGGATAAATTAGCGATGGTTTTAGCTTATGCTAGATTGTTTAGGTTGTCAATTTGCTTGTTCTATATATTGACACTATCTTCAGCTATTATTATTCTACTCGTTTTTTTTTTTTTCTTCATGTTTGGTTACATATCATAATTAATCAATAATCTCCTTGCCTAAAAGCTTATAAGAATTGCACAAATCATAGCAGCCACGGAAGGCTCCTTGATAAATTTATTGGGCATTAAATTTTATCCTATGTTCATCAAGCCAGGAGATAATGCCGTCGAGAACTCGGAAAATCATCTCATCTGTCTCACCTTTCTGAGCTACCTGCCTTCTCATGCAATGCCTTTGCTTACTGATGGATCAGCGTCTCCAAGCAGGATTAGCAGTGACAGAGAAACCCGTAAAATGTTGCCATTTCGGATCAAACCATAACCATCAGAAAAGACTAGAAAAAACTTTGCATAATCTATCAGAACCACAACTCCTGAAAATTTCATGTGATTCTTGGCTTTTAAGAGTTGTCGAGAAAAACGTCACACCAAGTTGGAAGTTCTCCAATAATCTTCATGGAGCATTATTAGCATGAGAAAATGGATAATTTCACCGCGTAACTTGTGTTACTAGCTGTTGCAGAAAGGTCTCAAGGTCAGAAGACACAGAACAAGTAGCATTTATGTGCCCCGGAGAGAAGAAGATGACATTAAATGCATAACAATAATGCATTGCATCTGTGTTTTATGCTAGATCATAAGACTAATACGCAAACCAGCTCTTGCCTTTTCAAGTCTCTCTAAATTCTGGTGTGGAACTATTTTCAACTCTGGAAACACTTGAGCTGCACCTATCAAGTCTCTATTCTGGTGTGGAACTAGTTTCAAACCTCGGAAACTGTTCAAAACCGAAACGAACTTGTTTAGTTTGCCTTTTCAAGTCTTTTTTCCTGCAACTTCCCGCCCTTGTCTTCTCTCATATGTCTTCTCTCTTCTCTCTAGTCTCTAGTCTGTGGTCTCTTGACAACAGTGCGGCCTCTCTATTCTCTGTAAGTTTCTTCCTCGCCTTAATTTATTGTTATGAGGTTCAATGTTCAAAATTACCTTTTGAGATGGTATGTTTGGATTTTGATAGATGGGCTCCTAAATCTTTTGCTCTCTTCTTTCCCGCAACCTCCTCCCCCATCTCTGTCTCTTGTCTCTCTCTCTAGTCTCTAGTCTGTTGTCTCTTAACAACAGTGCCCCCCTCTCTATTGTCTGTAAGTTTCTTCCTTCGCCTATATATAATTTTCAATGGTGGAAGGTTTTATGCTCTGAGAAAGCATGATCTGTGTTTGCAAAATGATAAAATGGTAGAATAGTTCTAGATCAATGTAACAGTTCTTGAAGCATGGATATTGAGTATGGCAATGGCACCAGATGACACTCTGTAAAATATTGAGTGTCTGGTTCCCGGTGATGGTGATGTTTATTCGGAGGTTTCTGATCTTATAAGGGCCTCAACATTGTTCAAAATCTTCTGCTAAATTACATGGCCGTTATAAATCCAAGAAGCCTGTTTCGAATGATTAAAATTTTTTGAAAGCCCAATAAAAATTCCAAAAAATGACCAAAAAATTGGGCAATTGGAATTGATTTTTCTTACACCAATTAAAAAAGAAGCCCAATTTAGAAAAAAAAAGATTTTTTCAGTTCAATAAAAAAATAAATTAAAAAAAAAACATAACATTTCGGTTTAAATAGGTTTTTGATTTGGTTTGATTTTAAATCTTAGAAAAATAATTTATTATTTAGTTGTTTTTAAAAGTAAAATCCAAACGAAAGGATCATTTCTAATTATCTATCCTTTTTATCTCTTTTGAGATAGGATACAAATTTCATTAATTGATATAATGAAAGATTTTTTTTTTTTGAAAATGATGAGGAAAAAAAAAGCAATGGCAATTAAATATTCTTCTAGATTAAAATTAAAAGTGTGTTCGAAAATATGATAATAATTGTGGATTAAAATAGTTTTTACTTAAAAATATATTAAAATAATATTATTTTTTATTTTAAAAATTTTGTTTTTGACATGTAATATAAAAACATAAAAAAAATTAAATTTTAAATAAACGCTGTTTGAACCGTCTTACAAGCATATCCTAGTCAAATTTGTGTTGATAAAGAAATTAATGTTTATAATCTCTCCGTTACCGGTTAGGTTTCCTTCATTATCTTGATGAGCAACAAGAAGACAGGACATTAACTTCATTGCCGTCTCCGTGCCTAACCAACCCAATGTCCACATAATTGCCAAATGGGCCCTTCTGAACATTCTCAGATTCTCGCAATCTCTTTTACCGAAGGTCTCTTTTTTGTTTGGGGTTTATGGACACAGATAACATTTCTATGTTATTTCTTTAGTTTGAAAGTTGTAAATGGTATTTTATTTTTTTAACAGCATTTTGTTACATACAAGTCAATATTTATTTTATTTATGCTTCACTTGAGAAAAATCAAGGAATTTCTTTCTCTCAACATTTTAATAAAATATTTTTATAGAAAAGTTTCTTCAACAAATATATATTTTTCAATTTTTTTACTACAAAATACATCTATTTATATCTTTTCTTAAATGCTCATATTTTATATTATTTTAAATGAATATAAGGATCCTCGTAACAAAATATAAATTATAATTTTTTTAATATCAATGATTTCTATATTAAAAGTAAAATAAAAATCTCATCCCCAAACCATATCCAATTTTTTTCTATATTCCCTTCCTCGCACTAAGTTTGGTTGAATTGACCAATGTCATTTTTCACGGAATATATATATATATATATATTTTTTTTAATAGAATCAATTAAATTTATCATAGAAAAATCCATCTACTCCAGTTTAACACAATCTTATACTAATTTTTTTTTTTTTTTTTTATCAATAACTACTTGGCCGAATCCTCCCTCCACTAAAAAACATGAGTTTTTTTTTAGATTTTCAAGCAAAACAATCACTTATTCACACTTAAACACTTTTATTAATATAAATTAGCAAAATATTCTAGTCAATTAAATTCAAGAATTCCAATTCCCCTAGTATTAGTAATGGTCGAACCTCATGCATAAGGGGAGGGTGTGAAATTTATTATAAACTTCATGATTAATACCTCACCCATTAATTTCTCATGTAAGTAAACACCATTAAACACCAAGAACATGGAAGCCTCCTACAACCATCCATGATAAAAGCATTGTTATTAATCATGGGCTGAGAATTTTATTGTGTCCAGGGGAGTGATTAATGAAATTTTATTAGATGTATTTATAGGTTCATTCTAAAATAAAATAAATACGAGATTAGAAATTTTATGTTGGACAAGGTTTTGTTTGTTATCTTTTCTTTATAGTTTTTTTTTTTTTTTCAATATGGACTTATTAAGTAAGAAATAGAATACAACTAATTACTATGATCACCATAAGAATTTTTATCACATGCCAACTTAATTAGTCAACTGGTAACCCGCTAATCTAAAGTCCAAGTTTAGCCAAGTTTTATATCAAATTAGATTGATAGTTAATATAATTAAACTTAATTGATTATATAAAAAACTGAAGTGATATCAAATTTAATGTTTTTTAAAAAAATCAAAATGATATTGTTTTTTTTTTTAATAACATCGTTTTAAATTAACCTACATCAACTTTTTAATATGTAATCTTAGTTTTGAACCATTTTTTATAACTTTGCTAGATAGATCTACAAGTGTCAAACACATCTATTGGTAATTATATATTAAAATGTTACAATAAAAGTTTTGATTTGTTTTTGGTTGCAATTATTTATTTGTTTAAACTTTGAATTATGGAGTCTTTGATTTTTTTCATATGTATTTAGAGGAGAAAGATAGGGTAATTTAGAGATTAAAAACATTATATATGGTGTTTTAGACTGGTTCCATACTGGAAAGTTGAAAAAACTCCTTTAAACTTATTTATTTTTATGTTTTTAAAAATATTTTTGAAAAAATTATTTTTTTATATTTTTTTTACTTGAAATTAATAATTTTTAGTGTTTCTAAATTATTTTGATTCATTGATTTTAAAAATATTTTTTTAAAATAATAAAAATATTATTTTAATACATTTTAAAATTAAAAAATATTTTAAAAAATAATCACAATTATATTCCTCAAACAAGTTAATAAATTGCCATGAAGAGGCGGTAAAATTGGTTGAAGAAAGTCACTAGCTAGAGGGATAATGGGGTTATTTGCTATAATGAAAACGTTACAAGATTTGAACTTTTAGCTAACCCTCATGAGAAAATGGTAATTGACTGTTAGAATCATCGAGGATGGTCCAATTCAAAATACAGTCATGAGATTAATATGATATAAGACTCCGGTTATTATATTATCATTTCAACTCATAATTTTTTTTTAAAAAAATAAATAGAATTACACCACGGATTACTATATAGAATTATAAATTCTAGCTAGTTTAAATAACTACAAAACCTAAATCACGAAACATAAGCTTACCCCATCGCTTCTTATGGATTTATATATATATATATTATACCAAGATATTGAATGGGAACGATGAGCGTATAATTTATCAAACTTAAATGTGTTGAAACGAAGTCTTTTTCAGTTAAATACTAAACAGGTCATTTGTGAACAGAATTTGTAAATAAAATTATTAGATTTAAGGCTACAAACTTGAATTATAAAAGCAACTGTAATTTAACTTTAGCGTTTGGATGGTCTCAACTTATATATATATATATATATTTAATGAGAATGTTAGGGCGAATTTATACACAATTAAATTAAATTAATTTTATAAATTTTAAAATTAATAATTATTTAAATTTTAAATGGCTCTTAAATTTATAGGATTTGAATCGATAATATTAATATATAATATATATTTACTTTTATATCAAAATCTTATAATTATTTATGCCAAAATAATTTTGAAAGCTTTAAATAGTTTTTTAAAAAAAGAAAAAGTAAGCTAGATAATCACTTATGTTTTTTCTCTCTTTCAGAAATTTAAAATCTTGATTTTCACTTCATTCAACAACACCAGTATAGTACAATCACGAATTTAACTTGTTTAGAAAAGTGAAAGAGTGTAAGAATTAAAAAGAGATCAAAGAATCTTTTTACTGACCGTTCAAGGAATCTTTGAAATCTAAAAAGTCAAGAAAAAAATCAATTTTTTTAAATTACATTTCTCTCCATGAGGATGTAATTAATTCCGAAATGATCAATTGGCGGTGGCTCGAGATCTTAATCGATTAAGATATTATTTTAATAAAAATAAAATTACTACAAAACCTGGATATTTCTGTCATTGCCTACAAATTTGCATAGAGATTCACCAATCACGCTCGAAAAGCTGTTCACACGAAAATAAAATAAAATCGCCTACCTAGCAAACAGCCCCACGAACGTGGTGCACGTGCTTACTTTAATACCCTCGAAGCAGAGCCTTCAGTCACGAGCAGCACACGTGTCTCAATCAGAGCAGGGAAGTCAAAGAACTAAACGAGCTGACAAGGGGACCCCATCTGGCAAGCTGGCATTTTTACACGGTTCCTCATTTTCCGGTGCGTAAATGACGCCCGCGCAAACAAGCACACGACACGCCGTGTCTCTACTCTCTGCTCTCTGCCCTCTCTCTAGTCTCTGTCTCTCTGTCTGTCTTTTCCCAGAAAATATAATAATTTTATGGACCCCACCTAAGTTTCCTTGAAAAGTCAAAGTGAGAGAATGAGTCTTTTGATTGAGTTTATGGGAGCCAGCTTGACTCGGACTCAGATCCAGTTGGGCTACTCATTATTCCTTCATGTGATTTTGTCCAAGCTCCAATCATGCATGGTTCTGCTCTCCCTTTTCCTTTTTTTTTTTTTTTTTTTTTCTTAAGAACGCACGCTTCAATTATACAAGGAATGTGCACCCATAATGGTAATATAATCTTTTATATTATACTTCTAAAACCCATATCAATGATAAATATTATTGTGTTATTGAATCATTTCAATTCAAACTCTAAATCAACAATTTAATAAATTGATTTATTAACTCGAAGTAAGTTTAAAAACTATCATTTATACAATCTCGAACAAATATGAAGATCCCTTTAGTTATAAGAAAAATAATAACTTTTGAATGGATTTTATTGAATATAAATATCAGTAATGACAATGGAGTTCAAACTAAGCTTAAATCATTTCGCAAACGATAATGATTTCATGATGTATTTTTACCTTCGATAGCAAGGATGAAGAGCTCATTAATTTCCCTTGGTTTGTCAACAGAGACAATGCTGGTGAGAAGTTAGGAATATTTGGAATATATTTCCTTCCAGATGTTGGAGTAAAAGCAGATACAGGAATTTGGTTGTATTCTCTTGAAAATGAACATTGAATTAGCTTCTAATCTAATTTGTGATGGATAATTTCTTCAACCATTTTCTAGGTATATAAAACAAAGTTTGGAAGCGCAGTTAAAATTATTTTATTTTTTAAAATAATTTTTTAAAAAATAAAAAATATTATTTTTCATATAAAATATATTTTAAATTATAATCTCTATTATTATAATTTATTTTTGAATAGCTACGACACCACCACCTGCCACAGCTATCATATTAATTTTCAACCACTATTTTTTAAGCAAAATTTCCAAATCAAATAAAAGGGTTGCCTTCATTGATAGTAATTTATTAGTGACCGGTTCATGGGTTGGTGTCTTACTTGCAAGACATTAAAACTCTTTGAAAGTTCAAAGCAAACGTCGTACTTGTTTTCTCACCGCCTTGGAGAAAAACAAAAGGCACCGTTTGATTTCTAGCCAACCTTTCAAACCATAATGAAAAGAATGGCTCTTAATATTCTTAATTGATCATAATATTTTGTTTTTTTTTAATTTAGATTTATCATAAATATTTAAAAATGTTATCGTTTAAATAATATTTTTTTAACATATCTAGTAAATATTATTTATTTTTGTTTGAATATTTATTTTCTTATAACATAAATTAACAATAAATAAAATTTAATAAATATATTCTTATGATATTTAATGTTATATTAAAAGGTATGCTTTAGCTTTTTTTCTCTAAAATAAATTTATATTTTATATTAGCACATCAAAATAATTCAAAAATAATTAAAAAAAATCAAATTTTAATTATAAACTCACTCCCAAATGCTGTTGGATGTTTAAAACTAGCTTCTTCTTTTTGCTTTTTTCTTTATCCTCTTTTTTCTTCTTTTATTTTTGAATTCAAATTAGAACTTGGAACGCTGGAAAAAAAAGGGAAGAAACAAATGTGTAAAGATTTGGATGTAAACACTACCATATATATATATCAAGAAATAAAATAAAATGACTTATATTTTCAGGAAAACCTCCCCCAACCAGTTGTTAAGCACATCTGTTTTGAGTATGATTTTTCCAATTAGTGGCATTAATTAAATGTATTGATAATAATATAGATAACATTGTGATAAAGTCAGGAAAAAATTATGATTGTGTTGGAGTCTTTTCTTGGCTGGTGCACTAGATTTTGGAGAAATCTTTTTGAGTCAAGCTTGGGGCTCATGAATTTATGTAAAATAGGTTCCCTCTTAAAACATAAATTATCCAACAATACTTCAGTTAGTAAACATAGAGACATAAAATAAAAATGCAATCTAACAAGGAAAGAGATTGGAATATAATGTGTTATTGTGTGTAAAAATAAGGTCGAGAAAAAGTCATCTTCTTTATACCTAGTGATCCTCAATAATTATAGACTTTTAGATCCTCCATGATAATATAAATTAGGGTTGCAAACCTATAACGAGAATAAATTGACAAGCTTTTTATGCCAATTATTATCCTGGTAGGGATAAAGTTGTGAAGCTATCATAAAGATCATGGTTGCGTATTCTCCTAAAGTTCTCATGTCAAGTTGTTTATTTTATCGTTAACCATTATGTGGTTATCTTGTAATATGAACAATGAAAGCAGGTGCCCATATTGTTAATCACACATGATGACACTCACATCGAGTAATAAAACAGTGCTTGTAATAAGGAGTAGGGTGATACTCATGAAATGGAGTGGGTTAGCTATGTCAACGTGAGAATTCAAGTAGACGTAAATGGATCAGGGGTGCTTTTGGTAAGATTTGGGTCTCATAAGTGTAGACCTTACGAGTTATTTTTCATCTTTATTTCTTCCCTTTACCCTTTTCTCTCTTCTTCTCCTATCATTCTCACCCCTTCTAGCTTGGTTAAGCCTTTCATCTCTCCCATTTTTATTATCTTTTTTTCTCCTCTCCCTGTCTCCTCACTCTTTTGAGCTTGGTTGGGTCTTGCCCTTAACCTTTCTTTCTTTCTTCTCCTCTTTTCTTTTAGTTTTGATTGGGCCACTACTTTTTCGCTCTTTCTTGGCTCAGGTTTGATTAAGCTAGCCCACTTCTTCTCTTCCCTTCATTTTCTCCTTTCATTCTTCATTCTTTCTCGAGTCAGGTGTTGGGTTTCTTGAAAAATATTGACGCAATGGAAACGATAATTTTTTAAAAAAATTGAGAGTCCAATAGATCCCGTTAGATAATCTAGAGTCATTTAAGGTTTGAGTAAAGATTATTTGAAGATCAAATCTTCTTTTTGAGGTTTGATCAACTTTTTCAAGGATGAGTTATTGTAAACCACAAATCATCTAAATGTTAAACCTCTAATTGTAGTTCATATAAATCACTAGTGACCTGGGTTAACACATTAAGCACTATTCCTAGGTCATGAGGCCATGATAACATAATAAAAAGCAAACCAAAAGAAATCATGAGGCCTAATTTCAAATAAAACAAAATTTTAAATGATAAAATTAGAGGGAAAAGTCAATTAAAAAAAGAAAAAAAAAAGAATCAACTTGGTTAATCAGTAAACCCGTGACCTAGGTTATAAGATGGAGACACCCAAATGAAAAGAAAATTCAATATTAAAGGACTCATGACCTGAGTTATGAGATTAACATAACCTCTTAAAACAAGACAATTAAATTTAACCTAAGTTAAAATGACAAAACCAATGATCCTGATAATGAAACTAAGATATTCCTATAGAAAACATATCAAAATAAATTACGAAGCTCAATTTCAAATCAATCCAATATTGAATAATAAAATTTAAAAAAAGTTTCAATTAAAAAAACATAAAAAATAACCCGAAATCAACTAAAGTTAATTCGTTAAGCAATATTTTTGGGTGATGAGGTTGGAATAACCAATTAGAAAGAAAACAAAACAAATCATGAAGCCTAATTCCCAATCAATCCCTATAACAAAGGATGACATTAGGAAAAAAATTCATTAAAAAAAAAGAACTAGAGCCAATCGAGTTAACCCGTTAAACCTGTGATCTATATCATGAGAGTGAGATAACCCGATAAAAAATAAATATAATATTAAAGGATAAAATTGAAGATAAAAACATAGATTGAAAACAAACCAAGAGAAGAAAAAAAACAAAGCAATGTGTAAATAAGTTCAAAGTGGGGTTTTCACTATAGATTGCTATGGTGAAAACCTAACATGTTTTAGTGTATTGTACTAGTCTATTGGCTTGCTCTTCACCACAGGTCATACTAATTTTTTTTTTTTAAAATATATAAAAAAAAATGTTTAGAGCACATAGAATCTTTTGACAATATTATTAAATTTTAGCCAAGCCGATGAATCTTAAAACCTCCCAACTTAGCTCCTAGCCTAACTCGAGTTTCCAATTAAACCGCATGATAGCTAGCCTGACTTAAATCGATTGATTTCATCGGTCCAAATATGACCTTGATGATCGGTAAAAATATGACTTAACTTTTAAAAAAACTTTAAGATGATGACTTATTTTTATTTTTTTTTAAATATGGAGACAATAATAGGTTAAATTGACCTTATTCCTCCCATCACCTATGTCATGGATTATATTAGGTTTAGTAATTTTTTTTATAAACTTTTTTATTTAATTACATGGTAAAAATAGATGCTTATAAAATTGAGCACCAACATAAAAATAGACACTTATTTGAGACTGATAACCCTATAAAAAGTAAAAAATAAATAAATCATGTAGTTTATTTTTCCAAACAATTCAATATTAAAAGATAAAATAAAAAGATAAATTAAAAATAAGTATATCTGGTCGATGGGTAAATTCGTTAAACCTATGATTGGGTAACCCGGGGTAGCATATAAAACCTATGAACTGAGTTTTGGATTCCATTAGGATTTTAATTTTTTTTCAAAACTATTTTTTATTTAACAATATGATAACAAAAATGGATAATCGCAAAATCAAACACCAACCCAATACCGAAGATTGTTTTGAGACCATAATAACTTTATAAAAATTGAAAAAAAAACTAAGTTTAAAACTAAATTCAACAGCCTCCCTTACCCTTATAACAAGTATTGGGCGCATCACGCTATCTCCAATTGATGTCTTTATAGCTTCCCAATTAACCTAATATATAAGGATGAAATACAAAAATTAATTAAAAAAAAAAAAAAAAGTGAAACCCGTGAAACCTGCGAATCAGGTTTACCAACCAAACTCGTAAATAGGTCTATAAACTTTATAAAGTTTAATAACATGATTTTTATCTGGAACTATTTTTTTAACTATATGAGAAAAAAATAGATGATAAAAAAAGAGTCAAGTTCAATTAAGAAAAAAAAAAGATACCCCACCAAACTCATAATCTAAATTAGAGCAACTAAGTTACTTTAACAAACTCGCAATCCACACTAATCTTATAGAAAGATAAAATAAAAGGAAACAAATTACAAAGTTTAACTCTCAACCACTCCAATATTAAAAAATAAAATTCATAAAAAAAAAACTAAAAAAATTAAAGCAAAAATAAGAAGCAAAAGAAAAAAGATGAAGAAGCAAAACAATGTAATTTACGAAGCAATGAGTGTGGGTGAATAGTGGTTCCTACACCCTTTTAGTTTTTTATATTTTATAAAATTTAATAACATGAATTTTATGAGAAACTATTTTTTTTAATTATATGAAAAAAAAATAAACTCTAAAAAAGTTAATTCAAATAAAAAAAAGATAGAAAAAAGGCACCCGACCAAACCTATAAATCGAGGCAACATGAGTTATCATAGCAAACCTACAAACCATGCTAACTCTATAAAAAAATAAGATAAAAAAATTAAAATTACGAAACCAAATTCTCAACCACCCTTGCATTTAAAAATTAAATCGACAAAAATAATTTTTTTTTTTAAAAATCTAGTTTAGGAATTACTAAGTATACTTTACTTTGGCTCGGCTAATCTATGGAGGCTGTTGCTTCATATTGTCATTCAACAACAAAACAAGATTATTATTGTAACCTATAATGCAATAAAAAAAAAACTATAAGAAAATCAAGTTCAATTAAAGAAAACATTTCACTAAACCCATAAATTAAGACAATCAAGATTATTATGATACACCCATAAATTGTACTAGCGGTGTAAAAAGATAAAATAAAAAAAATTAAATTATAAAATTAATTTCTCGATTATTTTAATATTTAAAAATAAAACCAACCAAAATAAATTAAAAAAATCATAACAAAAATTTAATACTAAAAAATAATCATAAAAAAAAAAAACAATATGTAATCCGTGGAATGGGTGTGAATGAATACTAATTTCTCTCTTTTTAATTAATAATAATAATAATAATAATAATAATAATAAATCACAAATATAACTATTTCTCTTTTGACCCTACGCATAG
The DNA here is from genome assembly GCF_005239225.2 of Populus alba. Taxonomy (NCBI): domain Eukaryota; kingdom Viridiplantae; phylum Streptophyta; class Magnoliopsida; order Malpighiales; family Salicaceae; genus Populus; species Populus alba. The sequence goes on from NC_133287.1 coordinate 9,194,169, forward strand.
ATTTTTATAATAATTTTCTTACCAAGTCAGTCACTCAGTCAGTAGACAACTACCCTTTTTTTTCCATTCTTCTATAAATATGCCATCCCCGCTAACTTCCTTTCTCCTCCTCTCCTTCGTGGCAGGCACCCCCTCTCTCTCTCTCTCTTCAAGTCTCCTGCTTAAGGTATTTCTCTCTCTACGAATATCCATACGTATATACATACTTGCCTTTATACGAGTGCTAATTAAGCAGATCTATCCTTGCTTGCTAATTGAAGTGTAGATCAGATCTGGTTTAGGTGGCTTACTTCGCTGTTTTTTTTATTTTTGAGCTGTTATTGATTTTATTTTTAAAAATAATTCAGGTATTCAGTGTTTTTCTTTGGAAATTGAACCTTGTTAGTTTTTCAGTGTTTTTATGGGAGATAGGATGAGTTTTTTTTTATTGTTTAAGACCTTATTCTGATGGATTTTGTTTTTAAAAGGCTTGCGTCTAGATCTGTAATTCCTTCTGTTTGGTTGCTGAGAAAGTTGAGGAATTAAAGAATTCGAAACAGATTTGAAAATTTCCACCTTTTCTTTTTAGCTTTTTTTTGTGAAGGCAATTTGATTTAAATTTTTTTTTTCGTGATTTAATGGGGCATTTTTTTGTTTTAATTAGATCAGAGTGATTTATTTTATAGAAACTACTTGATTTCTAAGATTTATTTCTTGAAAATGGACAGGCGTTCTACTGCTGTGGATATATTGTACAAATTTGAAGATGATGAATCAAATCAGTCTTCAGCAGAACGCCATTACTTGTTGTGATGAGAGAAGAGGTTTGGTTTCAATTTCTGATTCCAAGGGTCTTGTTGTTTGTCCAAAGCCTCGGCGAGTAGGAATTCTGGCTAATAATCCCATTAGGCCTTTGAGATGGCCTGTGAGGTATGTAGTTTTCGGTGATTTCTGCTTTTTTTAATAGGTTATTCAGTTGTTTTGCGACTCAGGATGATTTTAATGTGTGGGGATTGTTTTTAATGACAGCCATCAAGCCGAAGTGGGTGATTGGAAGGCTGGGGCGGAGCTTCTGGACATTATTCTCATGAAGGTAAACTGGTGTTGTCTTTTTTGTGTAGAAGTTAGGAAGACATTTGTGTAGTAGAAGTTGATAATTTAGACGTATGCTTATGATGTTGTTGATGCATGAATCTTTATTTGGGAGGCATCTGAACTCAATTTCTTTTCCTTTTGGTGAGGGTGCTTAGCTGTTGTGGTTGTTTAATTTGATTATGTTGAACTTGTTTGCTGGTCATTCAACATTTTTATACATGGAGAGGAATCTGCAGGCTGTATTTCATGTTACGGGTTTGTTTTGACTTGGATATGATCTTGGTGTTAACAGGAGGGTCATGAACCAGATCATTCTGCTACCCAGGTGGTCTCATCGCCGCCTCCATTTTTTTGTGGGTCTCCTCCATCCAGAGTAGGCAACCCATTAATTCAAGATGCTAGATTTGGGGATGATAAACTCACTCCAATGTCACCATTGCCCATTCCATCTCCTTCAGGTTTATCTTCTCCATCGTCATCTGCACGCAAAGGAGGGTGTGCAAGAATGAAGTTTGGGCTTAAGCCAGCCATGGTTAGAGTAGAAGGATTTGATTGCCTCAACAGGGATCGCCAAAATTCCAGCATCCCTGCTGTGGCTTAGAACTCGCAAAATCAAGTGTATATAGAAGGGAGCTAAATCGCTACCAGAGTCACAAACACAGCAGATTTAACAAGAGGAGTTTTGAATCGTTTTGCCAAGAGTCTTGAGAAATGCCCCTAGTAGTGTATATATGATATATGTTTTCTCCGGTGATCATTGCTAATATCTTTGCTAATATCTTGTAAGTAGTTTGATTGATTGAACAAAGAAGAGAGGTCAAAACCTTGTGTTCTTGAGCAAGGTTTCGAGAGCATAGCTCATTGTAATATAAGGTAAGGTGGGCTAGGATTGGGAGGATCGTTTGATTTCTTTTGATGATCACCTTGAAAAAAATCCTGTATAGAGCCAATCGGTGATTGAATTTTTGATCATTTACCCTGTTATTGTATATTGGTAATTGTCAATGAATTGGTCTGCTCCTGGACGCTAATCTCCTCCTCCTAACAACTCAAAAGCTGCTGCTTCTTATTTTTGTATGTCAAGTATATTTCGGGGTACAAGCGAAGCTAGATGTTTTGCTTCCTTCGTTGGAACTCCCATGGTCTCGGTCTTTCGAAGATAAATCAAGCTGGGCATATAATCTTGTTCTAGTTTTTAACCGTCTTCAAGCTCTTGACCTCTTCTGCATCAAGCTGGGTCTTTTGCGTATACTTGAAATGAATTAAATGCTTGTGGAGCCAGGTAGGCAGAACTCCTTTCTAATGCAAGTATATGGTAGGTTTGCTGGTCGATGTGGATAGATTGCTGTTGTTTGGGGGCTGTACATTTAACTTTCATTTCAACCACATGCCTAAAAGCCAACATTTTGGGCTGCCCAGTTGCTGATTATTATCCCCATCAAAAGGTGAACTCGTTAAACCTTCTAATACTCACCTTGGATTTGATTCGTGTTTTTAAAAAATTTTAAATTATTTTTTTTTTATATTTTAGAATTATTTTGATGTGTTAATATATATATATATATATATATATATATATATATATATATATATATATATAATATATATATATTACACTATAACCGTTATCACACTTTTAATTACCCACCCATCAAATTCACAATGGATTTTAACCTTTATTTTTTCTTCTATATTTCTTCCATGCATTTATTTAAGTTAGTTGTTAGATGCAGTTGGAGGACTTATCTGAAATGGGTCTTACTTAGGTAATTAAATTATTGGGTTAATATACATGTTTCCAAGTTAATCCGAGTAAAATTTTTTTTATCAAAATAATATTGTTTTTTTTTTTCCCCAATAATTTCCTTAGTGTTATCCCAATTAAGTTTGTATCAAGTTTATCTAAGTCAATCAAATCACTGAAAACCTGACCAAGTTAACCATGTTTTACCAAATTAATGTCTTTTTCGATTCAATTTAAAACCTAATCCAAGTCAAGTTATTAGTTTATGAAATTCTTAAGTCTAACTACAACTATGCTTGAAAAAAGAAAACATGAAAGTTGGAATGAAAAAATATTGTGAATAATTTTTATTTTTTTTCTTTTAATTGACAAATGAATAATCTAGATAGAATTTTAAAATAAAACATCATTTTTAGATATTGGAGGATGTAGTAAAATAAATTAATCTTTTCAGGCTCTTCTATAGGCTGATATGAAGCCCATATCCAGGTTCTTTCAGTCTCTCTTTATGATTATCTGTCTTCAAAGCTGATTGAAATTTGATTGAAATCATTTTATAGGGTCTCTCGGTTTATAGAAATAGTCGAGTCTGCCTTTAAAACTTAAATTACACAATTTGGTTTCTCTAAAGATTTGTAGGTAAACATTATTTTTTTTCTTAATAAGTTAAATTCACTTTAATCTCATTTTGTTTGTGCTTTGATAGTTGTTCTTTTCCATAATTTATTGTTTATGCATGATATGTTGGAAATTAAGTTTTTGCAATGCCCTAATCTTTTTCTTTTCGAAAACCCTTTTTCTTGCTCAATGTTGTGTTTATCTTATGCTTTGTTAGTTTCAAACACTAAAGATGAAAATAATATTATTGTGGTGGATTCACTAGGTAAATAATCTTTTATTGTGGTCTTGATTATGTATCTTGAATTAATTTTGGATCTGTAAGCCTTATAACATGATATTAATTGTTGATGCTTATGCATTTGGCAACTTATTTGTGAAGAAGCTTATTATGATTTGTGAGCTTCTTCATTCTACGTTATGAAATGAAATATTATTGACTTTTAATACAATTTTTTTGGAATATATAGCCATTGTAGCGAGAATGGTTGATATCTCGTTCTCGTTGAAGTGTTCATATGGTATCATTTATGGAGGCTCGTTCTACTGAAGTAAAAAGAAGCATACTTGAAAAGTGTTACTTTGTATTAGATTGGTGTTGTCCTTACATTTTAGTTTAACTGTCACTTCTGATCTGATTTCTTGTAGTATATGAATTAAACAATGGCTAGATTAGTAACTAAGTTATAAAAGATTGTTAAAGTGTAACAATTGTAGGGCCTAATTTTATTGTTTTAATACCTTTTTCCAGCTCTATGTTGTTTTTACGCCATGCTTAGTTTGTTTCAAGCACTAAAAAAAAATCATATTATTATAATCTCTTGGGGTGGTCTTGATTATATATCTTGAATTAATTAGGTATTTGGGAGTAGGAGCGTTATAACATCCCATTAATTGTTTACTTGTGTGTTTGGCAACTTATTTATTAAAATAGAATTGTGTCTATAGTGTAACTTTTAAGGAATTCCAAAATAGAATGAGTAGGTAAAGTTTTTCTTCTTTTCGTGATATGATATGAAATGTTTCTGACTTCTCATACAAGTATAAAAAATATACAACCATTATAGCGAGAATGACTCATATCTCCTTGTCATCAAAGTATCTATATTGTATCATTGATGGTGTTGTGTTCCATTGAAATATGGAGAAGTGTAAATGAAAAATGGTAGTTTGTGTTTGATTGGTTTTATGCCTTTAAATTTTGGTTTAATTTTTACTTTTAATCTGATTTCTTGTCCTATATGAATCAAGCTATGGACTTTTAGTGATTAATTTATCAATGATTGTAAAAGGACTAATATTGAGGATAAAAAAAAATACCATTTAAAGATCGAATTTTACTTACATCTCCATTTATCGCCATATTTTGCTGAACAAATTGTTTTAGCATTTGTTTTTTCTTTTGATTATAGTTTTTAGGAAAAATAACAATTTCTCATCAATGTGTTGTTGATCACCTACAATGATTGCCAATGTTCTTACAAATGACATCAATGTTTTTCTATGCATTAATAAATGGTTAATCATCATGTTAAATGTCCATTATAGTAGTTAGATTGGATCATATCACATGTTTTCCATGATAATTGACTCTAGCAATTATTGGTCATTAGTATATGTTTTAGTTTTTCTATTTATATGGTCTGGGTAGTCTTTTTTTATACTATTCAAAACGCCATTGTGTTTGAACTCCTTTGAGATTTAGTTGTCTTAAACATTTTTACTTGGTCTAAACTAGCAAATTCTGCTTTTAAAGATTTACTAGTTATTCATTTCTTAAAATTATGTAATTTCTAGTTAATATTGTTTCTAAATCACTATTCTTTATCTTCTCCCTTTATACATGGCATGTACTTATCAGCTTTTGCAATGACAATTTGTTTCAAGTAGCAATGATTCCTGTTTTATATGATGTTTATGTGTTCCTTTATTAGTGAAGGAAAAACAATGTAATTATGCTAGATCCATTCAATTACACTCTCATTTTGGTGACTTTTTGAAGTTAATTGATTTGGTTTGAGTGTTGAGCTCCATTATCAATATTTTGGATCTATTAAGCTTTATAGAGAAAGAAATCTCAATAGTAGGATTCTGGTATTGTAATTTAGATTTTGGAAAATGTTAATTAATACATTTGCACCTCTTCTCAATTCAATACATAATTGTATGCATGATGCATATGGTGTGTAATGTGTTAATTGCGTACAATAATTTGTTGAGTGTAGAAGAAGCACTGATGAATTCCATATTGTAATGTCTAATTAATTATTTATGGCATTGTGTGATTAATCTAAGAGATATTATTGATTAGCATATGCTTTAGAAAATTTCAAAGCAAAATGGATAGACAAAGATTTACTTCTATCCATTACATGATACGAAATATTATCGAATTCTTGTGCAATTTATCAGAAATTTACAACCATAACAATAAGAATAGTTGATATCTCTTTGTCATTGAATGTCTATTGTATTGTTAATAGAGGCACATTCTACTTCCATTTAAAACTCAATATGGAGTTACTTGATAGTTGGTTGCTATACTGATGGTTTTTCATTTTATGAATATTTTAAATCATGGTTAGCTCAACATTTTATGTGATAATATGATTTTCAAAACTAGATGTATTTGTATCATGTTTTCATTGTTAGATTGTTTTACTATATGCTCAAGGTCTTGATCATAGATATTAGGCTAGTATAAAAAAATAAAATTCTTGTAGGCTGAAAGCCTTTACTTCTTACTAGTTCAATGTCACGAGATGCGCAGAAAAAGAGTTTGTAAGGTGGGAGAGGATTTTTTTTAGTTTGGAAGGCTTGTCTTACTACCAATGAGTATGAAGTTCTTTTAATCTAAACTTAAAATATTAGTATTTTAATTGTTGACATGCTTAAACTTCTGTTGTAGTTTGCCTTAGTAGTTCATAAAAACAAAGTACAAAAGAGCAACTGAATACATTGCTCATGAAAAAAAAAGATATGACCAACCTAATAAGGTAAGGAGTTCACTGATCAGTTTTCCCCATGACGATTTCATGCCATGCTTTGTTCTCTATAGAGTGGGCATAATAACTTACTGGTATGCTTGTAAAGACTGTAATAGTTAAGTAATCTAAAATGATTTTGTCAAGTTTGTTATACTTAAATCTCAAGTTAACATCTGAAAATATACATACATAAATATTTTTTGATTTATGAACATAGATAACGTTAAATTTCTTGGTTGATTGTCTATTCATGTTGACTTGTCATACTAGGATTTGTTTTACTTGGATAAAAAATCATGATGCATATTCACAAAACATACAATATAGTTTATTTTCTATATAAATGGATGGTCCATAGAGAAATGGAGTGGGCATATTACTTTAGATTGAGGCTTTATGTATTTTTCTACCGAAGCAATATTTTGGTAAATAGTTAGTTTATAAGAAAAGGTTTCAATGTTATTTCCTAGTGTTATGCATACAAGCAAAATCTATAGAAAATGGTTGATGGTTATTGCCAGATATTGTTGGTGACAAAAGGGTTGGGATAGTTGTCATCCATGGTGTTTTTAGTGGTGCTAGCTTATGGCTTGTTCCATTGTCAATACTAGTGATTGCCAACAATGTTTATACGTGGGAATCAATCTCAGGAGCTCAATGAATGTCCAATATTACTCTATTGTTTTACTACTAGGTGTTTCACATGGTTAACCATTTTAAATAGTACATTGTAATAGTTTTGGGAATCAATCCCGAGAGCTTGAGGAAGGTCCAATACTACTCCATTGTCTTACTACTTGGTGTTTCACATGGTGAACCATGCTAGCCAGTCCATTGTAATAGTTACGAGAATCAATTCCTAGAGCTTGAGAAAGGTTCGGTATTACTCTAGTGTTTTACTACTAGGTGTTTCACTTGGTTAACCATGTTAACTAGTATAATATAATAGTTTGATGGTATTGCAATTCTTTTTTATTTGGTGGTATGGATTGTGTTTTTCTTTATTTACTTTATTGTGATTATTAGAAGCAATTAGAGTGATATAAAACTATTATTGAAACCTCATCAAATAACATAAGTATTTTGGTTGAAATGCTTCTTAGCATGATATTAAAACCTTGATAACTAAGCAGTTAGGAGTTTGAATCTCACCATTGTCATTCAAGTTTCAAATCCAAAAAATTTTTATTCGAGAGGGAGTATTAAAGAGTAATATAAAACTATTCTTGGAGCATCAACTAACAACATCATGTAAAATGATACATACATATAATAGTTTGAGACTTAGGTGCTTGGTTGTATTAGCGGTCATCAGCTTGTTGTCATGGCATAACATAGGGAGGTTTGCTTAGGAGGCAATGAGTTTGACAGGTAACCCAAGGAAAAATTGGTGGATATACGTTTTTATGACACCAATTTTAGTTGACTTGTTTTCTTGTATTGCATCATATACATAAAATATTTCCTGCACATTATTTTCCATGTGAAAGAAAGGGCTTGAGATTCATGGTGATTGATCACGTAGGAGTTGATCAAAATCTGAAGTCGATGTTTGGTTATTGTTTTAACGAGCACCTTGCCACTGGTTTTTCATAGGAAGGATGAGGCTGGATTTTTTTACAGTCTTTGTAGAATCTTGGTCTTATAATGCTTTTTTTCAAAATAGTTTCTTCATTTTTTTTTTCTTTTTCAAAAATGTTTTTTTTTCTTTCTCAAATAATATTTCAAAATACATAGCTTAATGATTGGAAGATTTTTAAAATGAGATGGAATTTGAAGAATCAAAAGAACGAAGAGCTACCTAGGTGAAAACTTAATGGATTTTTGCAAGGAAAACAACCATTGCTCTTAAAATGGCTTGCAGACAAAGCAATAAAGCCAACAGCCCTTGTCATTGCATTATTAACTAGTGACAAAATTTGTTAATTGCCTTTACCTCGTCAAATTTGACCAAGATGCTTTCTTGTAAAGTCTATATCGGGAAGGATAATCCTTGTGTAATTTAATTTCTACCCAGCCTCCTGTCCACAAGGTACCGAGGCTATGTAATCTTGCTTCTGAGCGATACTAAAGATGCAACCATCCATGTTGGATTAGTTTTGATAATTCAGAAGTTAATTCTAAGATTTGAATTCAAAAGGTTAAAAAGGGAACAAAATTCCCTAAATATTACAAATTATTATCATTAATTCAAAGAATCAAAATGCCGACAAAAATATTGTTCATGCTCTTTATAACCAGCTAGTTTATCTCTCAATTATTCTCCATGGCTTTTGTACTTTGCTTTCCTTTGATCTTTAATAAAATTATGATCACTTTCATTAAAAAAAATCTTAATTATTCTTAACACTCATACGTTACAAAAAAATTAGGAAATAGAAATTGAAACGCCGATAGAAAACATTTTGTGTTGTGATGAAGAATTTCTGTTGGAAATTTTTGATGTAAATAATGATGGGTTGTGTTTTATTGGTAATTAGGATTGTCCAACTATGTAAAAAAAAAAAAATGATAAATAATCCTTCAACAATCTCGTTAGTAATTTTATACGTCATGATTTATTGATGGAATTGCCGATAGAATATTTTTGTTGGCAAATATAAATAAGTTATAACCAACAGTTCCCCCTCATTCTTTTTCCTTTTCTTTTTCCTCCTCGTCCTTCTTCTCCTCTAAAAAAAAATACTAGCACCCCCCCCCCCCATTTTCTCACAAAGGTAGCCACTCTAATACACTAACATCGATCTACATCTATCAGTAGTGTCAATATTAATTATTAGATTTTTCATGAAGCTTCGATTCATAAAGTAAGCAAACCCACCCATATTTTGTAAACCATTTATGTTTTAGGTTAATTTATTGATTTTTTTTTATGGTTACTATAGTTTGCTTTTATAAGTGTTTTATAGCTTTTTCCTGGAGAAATTTAATGTATTAATGTATGATTTAGATGTTAGGGTTTGTTTGGAATTTGGGGGAAATTGAATTTTATTGTCATTTGATGAAATTGAGTTTGATTTTGTAACTTAAGTATGTTATAATTGAATAAATGATGAGTTATTTATATAGGTACCAATAATATTTTATCAATTTTATTGTTAAGTTGAAAATTTATGAATTTTTTTTATGGAATTGACAAGATCAATATTATTCTATATAGGCTTCATAATTAAGCAATGAATGATTATTCTTAGATGTATCGAAAGTCACATGAAGGGCTGTATAGAGAAGATTATCTTCAAGAGGTTAAATGTTTTATTGATTTTGTACTTTATAAAATAAAGAATATTAGTGCGAGAGAAATTTTATATCTATATGTGAATTGTAAGATTAAAAAGTTCAACAATGAGGATGTTATGGTGATGCATCTACTTAAAAAGGATTCGTTAAGAAATATTTATGTTGGTATGCACATAGAGAACCCTATGTTCCTCACAAAACCATGTTAGAAATTATAGTTGGCTCAACTTATAGTTCTAACAACATACATGAGTTTGTGGATGATAATATTAATCCTTATAAGAGTATGATGGTTGTTGCAATAAGAATAAATCATAATTATTCGGATGAAGGCTCACATAACATGGTTTTAAGTAAAAAAATCAAATACAAATACTGCTAGGTTTTTTTACTTTTGAAAGATTCCAATAAGTCATTATAGGATGGGTAAATTATTGGTCATTGCATGAGTGTTTACCATCAAGTCAAATTATAGTTTGTGTGAAGTCGATTATGATAGGATCATTGAATGGTTAAAAGTATGATACCTTAGAGGAATGGGTTGAAAGAGAACTTTTATATTGCATAGTCTATTATGAAACATTTTGGCCTAGGATACCACAAACCTAATATGTGTCCAAACTTTTACATGTTATACTATAGTGGATACACAAATTTTCCCGAATGCAAATCTTATTAGCATGCTCGATACAAGCCCAATAATGGTAAAGGAAGGAAACTTATTGTATATAAAAAAACTGAGATGCTTTTCAGTCACTTCTAGGTTGTAAATATTATTTATGTTTTCAAAGATTGTTGAGCACATGACATGATATCATTTACATGATGGTGCACCATTCTGAAGGTGAAACTAAAAGAGCAATTTAATAATGTGTATCTTTGGTTTTCAATGGAACCACAAAACATATATCTTGGTTTTAAAATGCTTTGTGTCATTGTTGTTGTGTATTTAGGTTGACTATGAGATTAAAATAAGTACAACAAATTATAAAAAAGTAGCAATGGAATGATCAACAGACATACAACTTTGTCATAAAATTACAATAGGTTTGAGAAATGATGATGAAATTGTTGATATAACTACAAAATATTAAAAAATAATAAAATTTTCATCGGTGATTTCATTAAAATGTTAATATGCCGATGGAATCACCAATAAAAACTCTATCAACTATTATAGGTAAGAACTCAATCTTCCCCATTTAATCTTTGCTGCTAATTTTTATATAAAAAAAAGTTGTCATCCCTCTCTCTCTTTATGTCATCATACCCCCCCTTTTTCTCATCACCAACTAACTCTCACTCACTACTCAACCCCCTGTTTCTCTATCTCTTTAAAGATAAACCTCTCAATCTCTTGTTTAATTCCACCCTCAATTATACTGATAGTTAGTGTCCTATTATGTCATTGTAAGATTTTTTTTTTTTTTTTTCATAGGTTTTTTCCTTTCTATTTTGTTAGTTAATCACTTAAATTCTAAATTTATTTATTATTAATTGAATACTTGTTGTTGAAATGCTTTAGTGTTGAATTAGTCTAAGCATGGATAACCCATTTTTAATTAGATCGGATATATGACTTCTATGTTTAAATTTGTCTGAAAATATCTTTAATTGTAAAGTTGAGTTTTGTATTGGATGAAAATTTTAAAGTAAAATGTATCAAAAGGGTAAATATTTATAATTGATATATATGTTATTATGCCAATAACCAATTAAGTTCCGTACATTGGATTACTTTTACAATTAAAATATTTTTTGTTGTGTGTGTAATTTTTTTTGACAATTAATATAATTTGTTTTTAGAATTCACTGACTTAGTGTTGTACTGATATTCAACAACATTTAAAGTAGATAGATGATTATAAAAACATCTAAAATCTTTACAATCTCATGTATATTTAACAAATGTTTTTGAACCAGTTTGTGTGATTTGTGGTCTAATACCTATAAATATGAGAAAAGAAACTCATACAAGAAAGGTAGGTAAAGGGAAAGGGGTGAAGAAGTTTGTAAATAACATTGTTGAGGTTTTCGATGTAAGGGTTTTTTCTTTTTTAATCCGTGTAATTTTTCTAATTATGATTGACTTTTTTTGTGTTATAGAAAATATATAATACCGCAATATTTGAAAAATATGGAAAAAACGCGCTTCCATTTTCAGATGGTGATAGAAGATTTGAAGAGAGAAACAAATTGACTTTGCAATCAAATCAACTTAATTATAACTCCAAGCTTTTCCTTTCATTTTCTTTTCTCCCTTATTAAACCATCGTGTTAAAGAACATTATCATACATTGAAACCAAACCAAACCAAACACACCATAACGAGAGTGAGTTGTAACAAACTTAAGCATCTGTGTCAACGTGGTCATCACATGCAAAACCAAGTTTAATAACAACAAACAAGAATCATCAACCTTTTCCTTTTCCATTTTCCATATCTACGCACCGCAAAAAAACAAAAAAAAACAAAAGACAAAACCATTAACTAAACCAAGGAAAACACCCAAAAAGGAGTGGAAATGTCATAGCTAGCCAACCTCCTTGTCGGCCGGTGGTGAGTCCCTCATTTTGCATGGCAGAAGTCCACGTGCCCTGTGTGCATGGCCACGTATAGATGAACTAAAAGAAACGCTCGTTGTCCTTTCAATTTCTTCTCTTGATTCTTTTCTATTTTTTTCTGCAAGGTCATTAATTTTTGTCTCTTGTTTCCTTTGATATTTAGAATACAAATCTTCTCCTCTCCTGATATCTCGTAGCTTAACTTAACTATGGAAGTATTATATATCAATAGATATCTTCTCCAGAAAAAAATGAAGCCCTAGAAAATGAAACGGAAGATTTCCATTTGTGTGGACACCTGCATGTTACCAAACCCTAATGGCCTATTTATATTCACACTCTCTTCAATAGCTATTCACCATCAAAAGATCTTGCTCTCTCCTTTTGTTTCTCACCCTGTTTCTTCTCCTTAGTTCACAAAAATCTCTCTCCCTCTCTCAAAATGAAGAAAGCAAGAGTGAGCGCCGTGTATGAAGGAAGGATTGGAAAGAGAAGCAAGGAAGAGAATGAGAACGACTCAAGGATAGCAAGAATGTATGCAAGAGCTAGAAAGAACGGGCTGAGAGCAAAGAAGAATCGTTGCTTTGTGGTCACTGAAAGGCGGGGAAAGGCTAGGTCCAACACCAAGAGAAAGGTGGAGGCTTTACCAAACAAAGAAGCGTGCATGGTGAAAGATCAAGGCAAGACACTTGACAATGTTGAAGCCGTTGAAATCATTGATGATGAGCCTATTCTTGACGTTGCAGTCATCCTTGATCCTGAAACCGTAGACCAAGTGGTGGCTAAAACTATGAGAGGAGAGGTGATCGTGGAGGAAAATGAAGAAGTGCCTTCATGGTGGGAGGAGTACTGGCCACTGAGCTACATAACCAATGAGAATCAAGCGATGGAGGTGCTGGTGAAAGGTTTTGTTCGTGGAATGACTGAAGCGGAACTCTGGTGGGATGACATATGGAACTTTAGAGACATGGATGATCATTTCCCAAAGGCCCAGAGAGCATGGGAACCGATCTAGGAAGCGAAGGAGCTAGGGTGAGGTTATAGATACCTCACTTAGTAAGTAAGAAAAATGATGTATGCATTAAATAAATAAACCTACGCAGCTGCATGTATTGCTGTGTATAATATCCTATGTATTTTCTGTTTATGTACTTAGTTTAATGTTTTACCTAGAGTCAACTGGTGTCTTTTACGTGTAATTTCTGCTGTATAACAACGTTGAGTAACACTACAAGATTTCACAGTTTTATCGACGGATCTATTTCATCGGTCTGTGATTCATAGTTTGTCAGTAATTTTTTTACTAACAACATCACCGATGAAAACCGTCCATCGGCTTTCCTTTTATCGATACTACCTCATTTCGTCGCTACATCGGTCGGTAAAAAAAAAATTGCCGATGGTTTTACAGACAAACATTACGCGCCAAAAAAAATTCCAGCTTGAAATATACCGATGAATTTATTCCGTCGGTGAGTGTGTGAGATACCGACAAACTATTTCTGTTGGTAAAGTCATTGGTGATTGTGAAATTTGCACCAAGCTACTATGAAATGCCGACGGATTTATTCCGTCTGTAAATTCATCACTAAGATCGACATTTCTCGCTTTTTGTCAAATACTAACGAATATAGTCCATCAGTAAAACCCTCGGTGAGTATTTTAAAATATTTTTAAAAAAACTTATTTAGAATACATTATATAAAATTATATAAATTAATAGTAAAAAAAACCAATTATGCAAATAAATTTTTTATTAAATGTAAAAACAAAGTTAAATAATATTCATTACAAACTGAATGTGTTTTAAAAAAATATTCAATTAACTATTAAAATTAAATAATATTCATTACAAATTAACATAACGACCAAAAAGAAGAAGGCGCACATGGATTACCACTCTGTGATGCCATGTTCATGAATATTTAGCGAAGCTGTTCATGATTCACTTTGAGTTCTGTATACTCCGCTGATAGGTGGTCATATTTTTCGGTGAGCTGAGCTGTGTGTTACTACAAGGCCATGAACTCCTTAGATTGGGTGCTTGATACTAATTGGAAGCTCCCAATAGTTGAAACACTACAGGTCACCCACAAGTTCTCGGCAGTAGTGTTGGAGAGCCCGTACACCCGATTTTTATCGTGTCCATCGGATGATCCAACCTCTATCCACAAATCCAGATCAAAATCCGAATGGGTCGAATGATCGTCCCCATATCTCTCCCTCAACCGGCTATTATAGATCTCATGAAAATAAAAAAAGTAATCATCGTATTCAATTCAATAAAAATAATAACTTACAAAATAAAATGGTTGAACAAACATACCATAAAGTGTTGAGCACGGTTGTCAACGAATTGTTGCGCCCCCTTTTGATTGTCTTAGCTCCGCACGTACGTCACAAAAAAAAGCTCCATCGGGCTCGGCTCACGTCCAAGAGACATAGCCTATAATGAAAAAAAATAATGAACAACAAATTAATTTAATGATGTATTTCATTTAAAATATTAATCTTACAATCCGTTTCGCATGTGCAGCAAATAAAATAGAGCCATCGGTGTGCGTTATCACCGAGCCATGAATGGGCGATCTCGGTTGCCAGCACGGGACTGCGAGCGTTGTGTGAATCGCGCAGACCTCACGTGCTCAAGATAGAGCAACCATATATCTACCGGGATGTATATCGGTTTGAAATCTCTTCAAACCGCTACATCGTTCCAGTATTGGAGACCATTATCTCTCGCGGTTTTTTTTTTTTTTTTTTGTGCTTCATATCAAAAATCACGCAACCTACTTCCATAACAATAAAATATATTCAAAAAAAAAAAAAAACTCTAGACTAACAATTAAAAATAATGAAAATAATTAAACAAAAATCATGCAATAATAGAGTAAAATTACTAATTATTCCAACATATTTAATTACTAATTCTAAGGTAAATTCAACATTAACAATTACAATTCAACAAATTATTCAATTATTATGGAAATACAATAATAAAATATATTCAATAAATTAAAAAAAAAACTATAGACTTTAGGAATGAAATATGCTTACCTTAATAATGTGTTTATTTCAAGACTTTATCTATATTATAAAAAATACACCAAAACAAAAAACATCAAAAAAAATAAAAATAGCTAAAACATCAAAAAAAAATTCCTTAAAGTAAAATGAAATTGAGGAAACACATACCTTTTAATTTGATGAAGATTCAAGTAGAGATTACAAGAAAAACAAACAAAAGTATTGAAGGAAATGAGAGGAAAAAAAATAAAAAATGAAAGGGGAATAACGGAGCAAATGAAAAAATCAAATAAAGGTGCGGTCACTGGGATTTATAGCGCAGTTTTACCCATAGATTTACAGATGAAAATTTAAAAAATATTATTTTAAATTATTCCGTAGGTGAAGTTTTGAAAATCCATCGGTAAATTTTGAATTTCATACAAACATTTTTAATTACCCTCCATATTTTTCGCTGTCCATCGGTAATTCCGTCGGCAACATGACACGGTCAGAGATGCATTTAGTGCACCGTTTTTTGGAATTTGCACCATCTGTCGTGATTTTGTCGGTAATATTGACCCTCCGACAACATACCGGCGGACTGGAATCCATCTGCAAATTCGTCGGTGATTATGGCATTTGCAGTGATTATTTTTCAACTCTTTGTAAAATACCGATGGACGGTAGTCTTTCTGCAAAGTCGTCGGTAATTGTGGCATTTTAATTTATTATTTTTCAACTCTCTGTGAAATGCCAACAAACTTTATTCCTTTATTATTTTTCAACTCTCTGAGAAATGGCAATGGACTTTATTCCATCTGTATAGATGTTGGTGATAGTGCATTGTACAAGAAAGATTATATTTGTATTGCCTATTTACCTTCCCGCAAACACTTAAATGATAAATTGTCCATCGCACAAAACAATAACAATAGTGCTTAAACAATATATAAACATATAAAATAAATATTTCGTGTTACAAAATATATCATCTATAATATATATTATATGAAAAAAAATATTTTACACAGGTCTTCATTTTAATAATTAGTCAGAATTTGCTTCTTCTTCTTCGTCAATTGAATAGTCATCACCTTTATCGCAATCTTCAATATGGATTTCATATAGGGGTGAGCAAAAAAACCAAGAAAATCGAGAAAACTAGAAAACTATAACCGAAAAAACCAAACCGTGAAAAAAAAATGAATTAAACATATTAAAATTTTGAAAAAACCGGTCGGTTCGGTTTGGTTTGGTTTTATATGCCTAAAACCGAAAAAACCAAACTGAACTGAACCCAAACAGGAAAAAAACAGAAAGAAAGCTTAGCTAAATCGGCAAAAAACCAAGTCAAACCGAGCCAAAACCACGCCAAACCGAAGAAACCAAGCCAAACCAGTTTGAACCAATTTTGGTCCTAAAAAAACCAAACCGAAACCGACCGGTTTGACGTGGTTTTACTTTTTTTGATAAAAACTAAACCGAAAATGATCACCCCTAATATCATCATCTTCATCAACATTTGTTTGTCTACTAGAGATCAAAACAACACAAAAATTTGAATTTTCTTTTCAATGTGCATGACGTCAAGGCTATGGCAGAGCAGATTGTTCTTCCAATAAGGAAGCTCCCAAAAGATACTTCATTTTACCCAATTATGGGTCAAACCAAAATCAGGAAATGTTTGGTTACCTAATTGAAGACCAAACACAATGTCATCGTACTCTGATACAACATCATGCAATTTTTCACCAGAAAGATGCGAGGATGCAACATCCCTTTCAACTCTGCCAACAAGGAAATCTTTTCTGTTTTTTTTGTACTTGTGATTATGTGGCAAGAAATGATGGTGACAGTGAAAAAAAGAAGCTTTACCTCCATTTGTTAGCATGAATGCCTTGTTGTTTTCCATGCAGTATGGACATGCTAGTTTGTCATGCGTGCTCCAACCAGAAAGCATTCCATAAGCTGAAAAACCATTAATAGTCCACATCAAAGCCGCCCTCATAAGGAAATTTTGTTTCCTCGATATATCATAAGTCAAAGCTCCAGAGGACCACAACTGCGTCAACTCATCAATCAACGGTTGAAGATAAACATCTATATTCTAGCCTGGGCTGCTTGGACCGGGTATGACAGTAGATAAAAACATGAACTTCGGCCTTATACACATTCCAGTGGCAAGTTACAAATCAAGAGTATGACCGGCCAATAAGAATAAGGAGCAACAAATAACCCAAATGGGTTGAATCCGTTTGTACACAACCCAAGACGCACGTTCCTTGATTCAACTGAAAAGTGAGGATGCACATTGTTAAAGTGTTTCCACGCTTCGCCGTCAAAAGGATGAACCCTCACTCCATTAACTATATCATGTGATTGGTGCCATGTCATGTGCTCAGCAGTCCCTGGTGACATGAATAAGCTCTGCAGTCTGGGTGTGATTGAGAAGTATCTAAGTTTTTTATATGCCATTAGAGTCTTTCCCCTACCAGTTCCTGGTTTGTAACGAGAATGCTCGCATATCATACACTCGGTCATCTCAGCATTTTCAAGGTAGTATAACATGCAGAAGTTAGGGCACATGTCAATTTTATGGTATCCTAAACTGAGGGGTTTCATCATAGACTTCGCAGCATAGAAGTTCTCTTTCAGCCTATTCCATTCAAGTAAAATGCTTCTCGCCTATTCAATAATTTTATCATACTCGGCCTCACTCAACACGTGATCTAACTTGATGGTAAACATTTGTGTTACGATTGATAATTTACTGTGGTTCATGCAGCCATCCCATAATGGTTCGTCAGAATCTTTCAACAAATTAAAAAACCTAGTTGCATCTGTATTAGGTTCTTCTTCTACAATTAGACATTGACTTGCATTACTTTGATTCATTCTCATTGCATCCATAACCATATTCCTCTAAGAATTAGTATTGTCATTTATCGCTTCATACACGTTGCTAGCACTCAAAGTTGACCTAACCACCCTTTCTCTCATTCTCTTCTTACTAACAAATACTTCTTCGTGTGCATACCAACACTAGTAATTCTCCATAAACTCTTTATGTAGAAGATGCATCATTACAGCATATGGATGCAAAAACTTTTTATTTTGACACTTCCTGCATGGACACCTAATACCACCTTTAGTAAAATTCCTGGGAATATATGTTGCGAAATTAATAAAACCTTAAACCCCGTTACAATAATCCATCCTCTGCAATTCTTAGGGTGAACTCAATACATCTATGAACGATCATCCATGACTTCTAGCGAACCTTTATAAAATTTTAATGACAACATGTATTAATTAACTATGTTAGGTAAATAAATTTGAAAAAATATTGATTTACCTCGAGATTATCCAACAAACCAATTACAACTTCTCATAAATATTAAATATTCATTATCAATTATCTATGTTCATACAAATTAATATATATAAATTTACAGAAATTACAACTCTGCAATACCATTAATAAAAATTAAAACGGAACTCGTTAAACAAGCTATTAATTATTTCAAAACAAAAAATATAATTCTGTAATTCAATAAAGTTTCAACAATTTACAAACAAATACAATTTTATAAAATCTAAAACAAACCATAACAAGTATAAAATTATACATTCATATACTACAAAGATTGTTTGAGAAATAATAATAAAACATGTACTTATACTAACAAAATACATATACTAAAAAAACAATAAAATTGACATTTAAATGTTAAAATTTAAAAACATAGAATTACTTACAAAAACTGATAAAATCCATCGGTAAATCAGAACACGGATGCTGTGACCACAAAACTTCAAAATATGACTTGTTGTGCTGAGAAGACGAAGATTTTTTTTTTAGGCTAGTTGTTTGCAGTTAGGGAGAGTTGGGATGGGAAAGAAGAAGGAGAAATAGGGGAGGAGATTATCGGCAGAGTGAGCATATATTAACTTTTGCCAACGGATTCACCAACAAAATTATTTTTTGCCTGTGATTTTGTCAGCTATTCTAATAGTAAATAGGGCTCATCATCATAAGAAGCTGCCGTTTTGAATCCCTCAGTGATTCCATCAGCATTTCAAATGGTGAATTGGTCACATCACTGTACGAAGTTGCCATTTTGAATCCCTCAGTGATTCCGTTGGTAAAATTACCCGCAAAAACCTCCACGTCAATGAACCACCTTCTTTTAATTCTAAATATTACGTCTATCATTCCATCAGTAAATACCGACCGAATGTGTCCATTGGTATATACCGATGGAATGACGGATGAAAAAATTTCGTCGGTAATTGTGACCTCAAATTACCGACAAAAGTATTCCATCAGTAAAGCTGTTGGTATTAAACGAATTTTTGGTAGTGTAATATAAATAATATTGCGTGTCGCTAATCTCTCCTTATTATAGAATATATACTATATAGGAAATATTATAAGCACTACTCTAGTATTGTAATCTCTAGCTTTACTATTGTATATTGCCCTACACATATATATAGAAAAGGATTGGCTAAACCAAAGGTTAAGCCTCCTAATTATTCTCAACTTGTTATTAGAGTCTTCAGTCATCAGAACTCTTCTCTCTCTCCCCCTTACAGTTGGTTTTTTTCTCTTCCTCTCCTAAATGGATTCTACTACTGCTACTGCCAACTTTTCCACCAACACCATTGGTGCAGCTCAGCCGGCCAACAATCTACAAGTTACTGTCAGTGGTGTTCTTCTATAGCAATAACAACCTTTGCTTACAGAACACGCCAATGACTCCTCGCATGTTTTTATAATTCCTCTGCATATTATGGTTACACGGCAATTTATAGGTACATACCATTCTCCTCCTTAACCAGTTGCTCGTCAACATCACATGGTCATCTATCTTAGGCAGCCGAAGACAGCACTGTCAACATCAATTACCACCATCACTGCTGCTCCCATCAATCGAGTACCATCTCCTCCTGCTAACAAACAATTTTTTTTACTGATGTTACTAGGTATGAGGCTTGGCATAGTGCTATACGCGAGGAAATTCAAGTCTTACGCACTAACAAAACTTGGACCTTGGTGTTTTTTCATCCTTCGATGAATGTTATTGGTAGTCGATGAGTGAACAAAATTAAACGTAGAGTTGATGGCAGCATTAAGAGGTATAAGGCGTGCCTAGTTGCCAAAAGTTTCACTCAGCAAGAAGGTATTGATTACTCTAAAACCTTTAGTCTTGTTATCAAGCAGGTGATCGTTAGATTAGTCTTCTCCATTACGGTTTTGTGTGATTGAAAAATTTATCAGCTTGACATCCATAATGCATTTCTCAATGAAGTTCTTGATGAAGAGGTCTACATGAAATAACCTCTAGATTTTATTGATTCTGCTCTCTCCTCTCATGTGTGTAGATTGTATAAGTCTTTATGTGGTTTAAAACAGGCTTTGCGGGCTTGGTACCCTCGTTTGAATTACTTTATGTTATTAATTGGTTTTCGCACCTTCAAGGTTGATACCTCATTATTTATCTTCTCCGTTGGTACTAATATTTGTTATCTCCTGGTGTATTTTAACGATATTCAGCTTACGAGTAGCAACTCTCATATGCTTAAACACCTCATACAGTTGTTGAGCTTAGAATTTAAGCTTCATGACTTGGATATTGTTCATTATTTTTTAGGTATTAAGGTTCAGTCTACTGGTATGAGTCTTATGCTACGACAACATAAATTTACACTTGACATCCTCACTCTAGCTAGTATGATATCTTGCAAACATATTGATACTCCTATCTCTACCTCCAAAGCTATCATACTGTCAAATCATTTGTTTTCAAATGCTACATGTTTTCCTCAAATTATAGGTGCCCTTTAATATCTCACTTTTACAAGACCAAATATTTGCTTTATTGTTATCAGAGTCTATCAGTTAATGCAACCTCTTACATATTCTCATTAGCTACCATTAAACGCATTTTACGTTATCTTAAGGGTACGGCAACACATGGCCTACATATTACTCATAGTTCTTCCTTTGCATTGCATGGCTTTGCAAATGAAGATCAGGTAGATAGTATTGATAATCCAAAATCTATAGGTGGTTATCTTATTTTTTTCTGTTGGACGCCGATTTCATGGAAATCAAATAAGCAACATGTAGTTGCTCGCTCCTCTACTGAAGCTAAGTCAAAGCCTTAGTAGATGGCACTGTTGAGGTTATTTGGCTTTAATATTTATTAACAGATCTTCAGATTTTGTCTATTTTTGCTCCTATTATTTGGTGTGATAATCTTGGTACCATTTATTTATCTGTGAATCCTATTTTTCATGCTCGCACAAAACATATTGAGGTTGATTATCATTTTTTCCAAGATAAAGTTACGAAAAAGGAGATTCAAATTCGTTTTATTTCCTCTCAAGATCAACATACAAGCATCTTTACTAAGTCACTTCCTACTGCTTTGTTTAATGCTTTTCGTTTCAAGCTTCGGGCCGATCTTCCATGCTCGACTTGAGGGGGTATATTATAGAATATATACTATATAGGAAATATTATAAGCACTACTCTAGTGTTGTAATCTCTACCTTAACTACTATATATTGCCCCACATATATAGGTAGAAAAGGATTGGTTAATCCAAAGGTTAAGCCTCCTAATTATTCTCAATTATCCTTGTGCTTGATAAGATATTTATGAACTAAATTCTCTATTACAGATATAGAAGGATCCACTAGATCCTTCTCAAATCATGTTGTAGCTTTTATCAAAACTCAATCCTATGATTCTAGGCAATCCCTTATTATAGACAATAGTTATAGATAGATATGTTGACTTCGTATATTAATTACCTACTGTAATATTGCTCAACATGCTCTACAAATAAGATATGCACTACCATACAATAAATCATGGTGGTTTACAAACCTTCTTATGGTATTAAAGCAGTTCTAATATTCACCTCCCTCAATCCAAATGGCCTTTGAAACTACATCCCCTCCATGTTTTTAAACACCATGGTCCATCTCTTGACCATCAAGTTATCTTCTTCCAACCTTTTCTTGTGGCGTAGTCAAGTATTGTCATTGCTACAATGCCAACATCTTCTTAGATATGTTGATGGGTCCATTAAATCTCCTTCTGCAACTATTAGTTCTAATGACTCTACCACTATCAATCCAGCATTTGTTAAATGGCAGCAGACCAATCAACTTGTATTAAGCCTCCTCATTGCTTTGTTGACTGAAAAAGCCATGTATGTTGTTATTAGCCTCACCTTTTCGCATGTCGTCTGGTCCACTTTGAAGACCACCTTCAACCATCATTCCAAATCCAGGAAGCTGCATTTTAAAGATGAATTGCAGCACATGAAGAAACATTCTCGGTCTGTTAGTGAATATTCTCACGAGTTTTCATGGGTCGCTTCGTAGATGATCTCGATAAAATACGTTGGTTTCTCCACCTTTTCCACTATACGGTTATCTCTTTCACATCTCCCTTCTGTTACTAAGATTGTTCCCATAGCGGAGAGTTATGAAAATTTTATTAAATCATTGGAGCTGCCTTCTATAGAACCCATTTCTGTCGCCTTCACTACCTATCAATGTAATAGATGTCTCTTTTTGTAGGGTTCGTCGTGATTCTTATTGGGGTTAGAGTCGTCGTGGTGGTCTTCATCAACAAAACCACCCTATTCGTTGTCAAATTTATTATGAGGAAGGGCATTGTGCCACTTCTTGTCGTGACTGCTACTCTCATTCCTCAAATGATGCCAACCTTGTAAAGGCTTTTACCTCATGCACCCTTAATGATAATCAGGTCTTTGATTGGTATACGGACACCAGAGCCACTGCACACATGACTAATGATGTTGCTCAGTTGGACAAGTCTGATACATACACTGGTAAAGATTGTGTTGTTATCGGTAATGATGTCTCTCTTTCTATTTCTCACACCGGTACCCTCTCTCCCACCCCCTCCCGTACTTTGAAAAATGTCTTAGTTGTGCCTAGCTTAACCAAAAATTTGATTTCAATCAGTAAACTTACCTATGTTTTTCCTTTTTCTATCACTTTTACTAATGACCGTTTTATTATTTAGAATCAAGTCATAAAAAAGGTGGTGGCAACCGGGCGGCGTGACAATGACCTTTATGTGCTTGAGCGTGTATATCAATCCTTAATTTATATTTTTCTAATAATTGTCCTCGAGCTTCATTATTTGGCATGCCTGTTTGGGCTATGTGTCTCACTTTATTATTTCTTTTTTAAATAAAAAGCATCAATTATATATGACTTCTTTACTTCCTACTCCCATTACTTACTCTAGTTGTCAACTCGCAAAAAGTCATAAACTGCCATTTCAACATAATGACAAACGGGCATGACATGTTTTGGATCTTATTCATTGTGATTTACGGGGTCTATCTCCCATTCCATCCAATTTGGGTTATAAATGTTATGTCATTTTTGTTGATGATCATTCTCGATTTACGTGGCTCTATCCTTTAAAGTTTAAATCAGATTTTTTTTTCGCATTTTTCATCAATTTCAAAATTTTATGAAAAATCAGTTTTCATTTAAAATCAAAGAATTACAAAGTGATAGAGGCACTAAATTTACAAATCATAACTTTTGGGATCATTTACTAAACTATGACATTCATCATCAAATGTCTTGTCCTTATACACTGGCCCAAAATGGTCATGTTAAGCACAAACATCAACATATAACTAACATGAATCCAACTAGAACAATTATGTAATCATGTATATTTTTTCCTCCTAGTGCCTCTCATTTTAATTTTAAGTCAGGCATTATTCAACTTTTAAATTATTTTCATAGCTTAGATCTAGAAAATCCATACTTGTATTTAAAAGAATTTGAAGAAGTTTGTAACACTTATAATGACTTAAATTGTAATATAAACACCATCAGATTAAAGCTTTTTTCTTTTTCATTAAAAGATAAAGCTAAAATATGGCTAATAAATTTGAGACCAGGATCCATTCGTACTTGGGATGAAAAGCAACAATAATTTTCAAAGAAGTTTTTTTCGTCTCACATAACAAACTCTTTCAAAAGACAAATCACCACTTTCACTCAAAAACCAGGAGAAACATTTTATTAATGTTACGATAGATATCGAGACTTACTTAATACTTACCCTCATCATGGTTTTGAAACATGGAGATTGGTTTCACATTTTTATGAAGGGTTAACACCTAAAGATAGACAAATGATGAAATTGATGTGCAATGGAAATTTTAAAAATAAAGACCTTGATGAAGCAATGGAGTACCTAGCCTTACTAGCTGAAAATGCTCAAAATTAGGACACTACGGGCACTTATAAAGCACCGGGTAAAACTCAACCTCATACATCTAGTGGAGGTATGTACAACTTTAGGGAAGATCATGACCTCCAAGCCAAATTTACATCTTTAGCTAGAAAAATCGAGGCACTTGAATTTTAAAAGAATGATCAATTAAAATATGTTCAAGACATTGTGTGTCAAATCTATGAAATGAATGAACATGCAACCAATGATTGTCCAACTTTGCCTTCTTTCAAGGAATGCCTTCATGAACAAGCCTATGCTTTAAACAGTTTTTAAAGGCCTAATCATAACTTATACTCGCAAATATACAACCCTGGTTGGAGAAATCACCTAAATTTCAGTTAGAAAAGTGGTAACAATAATGCACAAACTTCACAGCCACCGTTTCAAGCACACCATAATTTCCAAAATTCTCATGGATATGCACCTCCCTATGCTCCACCTCTTAGAAGAAATCTTGAGGAAACATTACATGCATTTATTGAAAAAGCAAGAGACAATCAATACTCAACTTGCTCTAAGCTTGATAGATTTTAAAGATGCTCTTGCAAAATTCACATCTGCTCTTAATTTTCAAGATAAAGGTAAGTTTTCATCTTAACCACAGCAAAATCCAAATGGAAAATACAATGTAAATACAAGTAGTTCCAAAAGTCAACACATGGATCAAGTCAAATCAGTAATCACTCTTCGCAGTGATAAGGTTATTGAAAAACCCATTCTTGAACCTTGTGAGAAAGATGATGAGTCAATCTATGAGGGTAAGGAAGGGGTTGAATCTAAACATTGCAAAGAAAAGACTGATTCCCCACCAGCACTTTCATTTCCTCATGCCATGACCAAACATGAAGCAATTGAGGATGAAAAAGGCACCGAAAATGTTATCGCTGATCATTTATCAAAATTAACAATAGATTCGACATCCAACATCACACCAATCGATGATTACTTTCCTAATGAATCTTTACTTTCTCTTAGTTCAATGCCTTGGTTTGCTAAAAATAGCAATTTTCTTGCTTCAGGATTTTTACCAGCTCATTTGGATAACCCAGACAAATGAAAGTTTTTGAGCAACGTGCAAAACCTTTATTGGGATGACCTTTGCTTATTCAAATATTATCTTGATCAAATATTTCAAAGATGCATTCCCGATAATGAGGTAAGTAATGTCCTTAAATTTTGTCACTATGAGGTATGTGGGGATCATTTCTCATAAAAACAATGACTGCAAAAATCTTACAAAGTGCAATTTACTAGCCTACCATGTTCAAGGACTCAGATGCATTCTGCAAAACCTGTGAAAATTGTCAAAAGGTGAGATTTATTTCAAAACATAGAGCGTCTTTAGATAATCTTCTATTGACTCTTAAGTCTCATCATAGTGGAGATGTGCATTGTGTAATTCATGATTTATAGCCCTATTTTTATAAAGAACATGTTCATCATAGTCTTGGGAATCTGACTAAAAAAAGACCATGTTTGCTTGTTTTTAAGAAAATTGGATGGGAAGTTTATCCCCGAACCATAGAGGGCGTTTAAGTTGTTCTTGGATGTAAAACCAAGGGAAGATGTGAGCCACAATCACAACTATATGTACATACAAATGCTTTTAAAAAAAAGAAAAAAAAAGAACAAAAAAAAAGGGTAAAAAGAGAGAGAGAGAGAGAGAGAGAGAGAGAGAGAGACTCCAACTAGCTTCCATATAGGTGATATGATTGCATTTTTCTTTTCTCATCTATAAAACCTTCTTCTTCTTCCCTTCATTTCTACTCAACGCATACATTCTACAAGCATAGACAAGTCTTGAAATGGCAGGATCCTCAGCTCTTAAAATAAAAAATATTTATGTTTTTTGTGGATCCAGTCCTGTAAAAGAAAAAAAGTTTATAGAATCCGCAAATCATCTTGGTTAGATACTAGTTGAGAGAAAGATTCATTTAGTATATGGGGGGCAGCCTTGGGTTAATGGGGAATGTGTCAACAACTACATTCTTAGGAGGCAGTCAAGTTTTGGGTATCATTCCAAAAGCTTTAGCAAAAGAGGGACGTCATTAGAAAAACAATTGGAGAGGAACTACATGTCTCCACAATATTTGATCGAATAAATACAATGTTAACCATGCTGACGCCTTCATTGCCTTACCTGGTGGTCTGGCACATTGCAAGAGATCTTTCATATTTCCTCTTGGGCCCAACTGCACATTCACCATAAACCTATAGGTTTGTTAAATGTTAAAGGTTTTTATGATAATTTGTTATCTTTTCTTGATCAAGCTATGGAACAGGAATTTCTAACATCTTCGGCACGACAAATCATAATCTCTGCTGCTACTGCTGAATAATTGATTGACCAACTACAATCTTTCATCCATGTAATTGATCCCTCCATGAGTCGCATAAATTGGTCAACTAAGAAAAGTCACAAAAAGCTTAAATTGGATTTGAGCCTTCATTTATGAAATCTTGTGTCTTTTGATTTTGTTAATAGCATATTATTTTGTTTTGTTATTTCTTATATTTGTTTAAGTGTGCTTCAGGTTTGCCAGTGTTTATTGTTTCAGGTGATGTCTTCTATACTCCATCTTTCTACCTTAAGACATTGAGAACAATGTCTCGTTTTGGTTGGGGAGAGAGGGTAGTAGTTGACATTAAAAAAAAACTTACTAATTATTTTTGCTATTATTAAAACTATTTGACAAAATTGTTATTACTAGAATGACAGAGTAAGGGAGAATTTTATTGACTCTTGAGACACATCTTAGTAAACATTTTCCAATGGTTATTTGCAATATTCATAACAAGGTATATCACATACTTCTCTTGAAATATTCAGGTTTAAAAACTCTTGCATTGTTATCACTTAATTCTGCCAATATACTTATTTAACAAGTATTCTTAAACCTTCATTTTCACATACACACTTTAACATATGATTAGGGGTTGTACATTGGATTATTATATTATTTATATTCTTTTGTTAAAGGTAATAACTAAAGGAAAGGGATAGTATATAATTTGTAAAAAAAAAAAAAAAATAATGATAATAAAAACGTAGATAAATTTGGTTTCATAACCTCCCTAACCTAAACAATTAAGCCCAAAGAGGTATTTTAACACTTAATATCCTAAAATCAACTGACCTGGGAGCTATTGGTCGAATGTTTATTACATGGGTTGAGGAGAAAAGCTTAAGGAAATCATACATTGCACTATCTACGTATCAATATCTGCAACCCAAGTTACTAAGCTCGTAGGGGTGTCTCAACACCTAATGCCCTAAGACCAACTGGTCTGGGAGTCATTAGCCAAAAGCTCGTTACATGGGTTAAAGATGCATTGTGTTTAAGTTATATGTATCTATATTAAAAAAAAAAAAAAAAGAAGAAGAAGAAGAAGAGATAATAATCTCAACCTAAGAAAGTTAACCTTAAACATTAGAACAAAATTTTGTTTTCATCCAAGTAAAGCCCCATAACTATATGTTGATATATTGAGCATAAAATAAAGGTTTATTAATATCTTGTTTAAGAGGTATTAAGCAGATAAATAAATTTAATAAGAATTTGTTTATCTGGATAGATTAATGGAAATTGAATGATGAATGCCTTGCTTTATGGAATTTGCAAATTGTTTTTCTATTTTAACGCTTTGATCACTAGGGACTAGTAATAAGCTGGTTGGGGGGTGTGATTAGTACTTAAAAGTGTATTTTTATCAAGTTTTTATATCATCATTTTGCACTTGAAGTATCAATAATTCCTTAACTAAAACATGTTTTATAATAACAAGTATGATACTGTAAGATAACTTAATTTATGGTAAATGTTCATCTTAAATGCAGGCCTATCACATAAATAAAAGGATTGATTGATGAGTTTAAGTATTGAAATTGAAATGACAAAGAGAGGGCCAAACTTAGAAAAAAGATGTTGGTTTAGTCCAAACTAGAATATTATTTGGTAATTGGGTCATATTTGAAGCTATAGATCTCAAATTCATGTCTGCTTTATATAGATGGAAAGTTAAGACATAGGCCTAAAACTTTCATGTAAAGTCCAAGATTTAAAAAGGTTTTTTTCAAGTCCAAATTATAGTAACAACGAAGAAGTCTGAATGTGTCCTACAACCCAGACACTGTTCAGTGTTCAGCCCATATCTCGAGTTCTAGAAGTCCAAATGACCTCAATATTTTTTTTCTGAAAAGCTGAGACAATTTCCTAGAACTTTCATGGTAAAGTTGGTTCAAATTCAGACGTTATCAATAATATTTTATTCAGACAAGAATATAAGGATTATCACCAAGTCAAGATATGGCCACCCACTCAACAATTAGTCATCAAATTAATGATTCCAAATTTTGGCCTATAAAAGGAAGCATTTTCCATGTATTTAGGCATCTTGGTTACTCAGATCAAGATCATGCGCTTTATTTCTTTCTTTATATTTTTATAATGTTTAAGTTTTATTTCATGTTATATTTTCTTTAATCTCTTGTTTATGCTTTTCATTTCCTTTACTATACTTACGTTTTTATGTTGTTTATATATGTTTCTCTTCTTCATTAAATTTAGCTAAGTTTATTATGTCAATGTGAAAAGATTACACTAATGGTGTTAGAATATGTATAATATAAACTCAACATGGACTTCAATATTTATATCCAAGAAAGTTTGTTATTAACATATCTTATCTTTTTATCTTACTAATTCTTAATACCTTACTTGTTAAATGGTTAATCTAGATTTGTGTTGTATAACACTTAGTACAACAAATGCTTGGCATTTTCATAGCTAACCGTTTGGTATAAACTATACATGTGCTATGAAAGGAACTTAATTTGTTGTTAACATAAGTTAGCATCATGAATTCCTGATAATATTTAAAAGTTTGGTGTTACTTAAATAAGATAATTAATATGATCATGTTAAAAATTTATAATAAACTATTAAGGATAAATCATCCGATTATAACCTTTTTTGTGTGAGGTTTCTAGTTGATTAATAAAAAGAGTTTATACTATATTTATTTCTCATACTATTAGTAGATCCTCTAACCTTGACATTTGTTTTTATCATTGTTGAATCATTAAACTAATCTTACATCTCAAAGTCCTCTTGAACTTATTATTATTATTATTATAGTTAACCTTTATGTGGTTCGATTCTGGTCTTGCCGGGTTATTTATTACTTCGACACTTCTACACTTGGAAGAATACATCAATCTTTTAGTCATGTCAGACAGCAGAGCACTGAGAAGTTGATCTTGCTATTTCCATGTTAGAAACGTTTGGGAAGGACCATAACTGAAGTTAGCAAAGGCAATAGAAGCATTATTGGACAGGTCGTGCGGAGAGGGGCATGTAGTTGATCAGTAAATAAATGAGAAGACTCATTGGCCAATCAAATATAGCTTTATCTGCATACGCCAAAATAAATAATTGGTGTTGGTGAGTTTAAGATTAATGACATGTTGTGTGTTGGAGAGGGGAATAATGGTTGCTATCGCAGCAGAGGGATTTATGGCTAAATTGATTATAGTAGTCAACCCAGGAATCGAAGAGAATGAGCTTGGATAAAAAGGGCTAACATTAATGTCGGCTGCAGTAATAATTAAAGGATCCATAGCAGAGAAGAAGGAGTTGCGCTTTTTGAAGAAAAACCTGAGAAGAAAAGGAGGAATCAGAACACTGAGCAGAAGTTGATCACGGAGAACACAAATTGATATCTACAGAAAACCTGAGAAGTGGGAGTTGTGTTCTTTGCAAAACCTGGAGTGCAGAAAATATAAGAAGTATGTCTACTGCAGAGAGGAGAAGAAGGAGCTGAGCTATCCAGGTGAATGAGAAGAGGATGTAAATCTATTTAGATAAAATGTGCTTTGATAGCAAGTTGAAACAAGGTTTGTGATAATTCGGTGAGAAAGCTAATCAGGTAGCCTCCTCTGATATTTATAAGATTAAAAGCAGCATACATTTGTTATGGTGTAACCTTTACTGCACAAGATAAATTTATATAAGAAAAAATATAATATTTTTTATTTTACAACACATTTAATAATACTGAGAAATATAAGTAATTTTTATTAAAAAATAATATAAAATCATATCTATATATCTGGTCAATCAATACCTTAATTTTTTTTAATTAAAATGGTTATTTAACATAATATTAAAATTATAATAATTAAGAGTTTAATTCTTATCACTGTCTTAATTAAATCTTTTAAGAAAAATTATTATTTTGACCGTAATTCATGCTAATGGACAAAAATTGGTTGCAAGAGGTAACAAATTATTAGATGTTGATGTGAATCAATTCAATTATATTACATGGTGCATGTGTACCAAATCAATCACATATCATGAAGTTTTTCTTTTTTCCAAAAAATATAATTTTAATATAGTTCATGAAAATTATTACTAGTTTTCAAAAAACAAATTTTCTAATAACAAGGGGCTATGCCTTCTTTTTGGTCTCTTCTTCGGCAAACCCAACACAAGAAAAAGAAAGAATCCAATTGGCAGCCACAACAAATAGGTCTAACCCATGAGAAAAGTAAGAAAGAGTCCAATTGGTAGCTACAACAAATAGATCTAACCCATGAGAGAAGTAAGAAGGAGCCCAATTGGCATCAATTATAATGGTAAAAAAACTATATATTAAATAATGATTATAATGGTAAGAGATTGCGTGTAAAATAATGATTGGAGCCTCATGAGGAACATCTTGAAGTAGTGGTTTAGATTATTCTATAATAATTAATCAGCCAAAATTGTAAAAGACAAGCATCAAAATTGGAAGTTATTGTAACATTCAACCGTTGGAATGACAATGACCTGATTTAGCATTGTGACCATAAGCATAAATTGAAATCTTGCATTTCTTTTTCTAGTTCCATGCGAAAGAGATTCTTGACAATTGGCATATTTCAGTTTTTGAGTGCTTCTGATTTACAATTTAGAAGGAAAAAAACAAACATAGTTATGGTAATTTCTACTAATCAAAGATGAGAAAGCAAATAGATCAACATCTTACAATATAATTTTTTAGCTTGAAGAACATCTATGGTTTTTAAAAGAAAAAAATACATATATTAAATAATCATCTTAACTAAAAAAATTTAAACTTTTAAATGATATTTCAAGATATAATTTTTATATATTATTTTTTGAAAACACATTATATAAAAAAAAATAATCTCAATTCAAAATTTTAAGCTATTGTTAGATAAAATTTTAAAATATAATTTATATTATTTTCTAATAAAGAGTAAAAAGACAATAATATATCTATAATGAAATTATTAAAAGAAAAATAGAGAAATGAATTGAGCAATACAAGATGGCAAAGTGTAAGAAAAAGAAATATTTAGTTATAGAACCATACTTTGGTTTATATGTTTTACTTTCTAATACACGAGACATAAAATTGTTGTAAATTGTTGTTCTCATATATGTCTTTTGGATACTATCTCAATTTACTAAAAAAAATCATGTTTTAAAAGATTATAAATTTATTTTAAAACTATCAAAGAGATAAATTTATTTTTATATTTTTGTTTTCATTCATTTAACTTAGACACATTTCTTTCTCTTTTATATTTATTTCTTCTAGCACCAAAAAAAAATAAAACATAAATCTATGTGTCATCTTAATTCTATATGGTATGGTGAAAAACACCTTGACATTGAGATTTTAAAAACAAAATGGAAACAACTAAAATGAAAGATAGGAACACTTCTTATCTCTACCTTCATCTTATCTTATTTATGGCACGTCCACAAGTGTAGCTATCAATGACTGAAACCATGCAAGTATTTTTTAAAAAAGAAAAAGAAAAAGAAAAAAAGAAAAATGACTGAACCATATGGATACTCTAATGAAAGATCGATTTTGGGAAAACACTGTCCACTCAACTTAGGGCTGAGAAAATGGGATTTGTTTTTACCTTTTTACGTTTATCACGCACATTGTCTCTAGCTTAGCTGAATATTGTTTAATTCAATGGAATATTTTATCCATTTCTAAACAAGAAAAATATTTTCTGAAGTTCGAGATCCAAAAAACAAAAACAAAAGGGAGTCTGCTAGTCCGTAGACTTTGTAATTTCAGGCTGTTATTTTCCTCTGGGTCAGTGTTGCACTTGGGGACCCTAGCTGATATGGAATGCCTACATATACATACAATACATACAAGATGCTTAAATTCCATGATGGTCCGATGGATATGACATTTTCATATGAAAAAGGTACGTAGTATATACTGAGAGTGGTGTTTAAGGTTAGTGATCAAGTATGGACAATGAGCTAGCTAGCAGCTCAAATGCTCAATCAAATTTGTAAATTTCAGGTCCACTAATGCGCTTAGATTAGAGTTCTGGTAATTAAAACCAATCAATGAAGCTGAGTCTGAATATTTCTCCATTTGCTGCTATGGTTTTATACCTAAAAGAGTTGGGGGTTGTGTGTTCTATGCCCTTTCAATCGCTGTTCTCTGGATTTAAAATAGAAAGATAATTACAGGCTGATGATGAACATTAAGGAGCGTGTGTGTGTGTGTGTGTGTGTGTGTAAATTTTAAATCGAACTCTTGATTGCAGCTAGGTTACCATATTTGAACTCCATTTGTAGTCATGAGAGTCATTCTTCTGCTTCAAAGCGATTGTAAGCTAAAAATGGTCTTTTCTTGGCAAGTTGGCTATTAGGCACTGGGCAGGGAGTCTAACCAAGGATTGCGAATAAATCACGTTGGAATTCTTCATTAAGAACATTAATCTTGTGTCCAAAGCCTAATTAATGACATTATCCATGTATCTTGGAGGATTAAGGGATATATAACCTGCTCCAAGGTTAAAAACCAAGATAATTATGGTAAACAATTTCATTCAATACCCTTTTGAAGACTAATTATAGCTAGCCACAAGCAAGAGCCATTCTTCCAAGGGTACTTAAAATCAAATTAACACTAGATGCATGAAAAACAAAGCTGCCAATAAAAATAAAGCATTTTTCACGAGTATGGATCATCCGGATTTAAAAATAATCTACTTTTTATTCAACAATTCTCGCCCGATTCAGCATCCGAATCCAGAAGCTAAAAACAAAAACAAAGTAGAATAATAATATTCATCTCCAAAAACCCAATAAAAAAGGAAGAGGTAAAGCATTTTGCCAAGGTCTAAGTACAATTTAAACAAACCACCCCTAACAGATATAGCTAGGGATCGGAGACATCAAGTTTTGGGACTTAGAGAGTTTTTGGCTTGGAGGCGATAAAGCTGATGCACTGCACTTGACGTACGTTGTCGAATCCGATTATACGGATAAAGGAGTTAGGGTAAGCTTTCTTTGCCTCCGCAAGCTCAACCAACACTTGAGATGCCTCAGTGCATCCAAACATGGGTAGCTTCCACATAGTCCAGTAGCGTCCATCGTAGTACCCTGGTGACCTGTGGTGCTCACGGTAGACCCAACCTTTCTGCATAATCCAACATATACAATTAATTTCACAAAAGAAAAAATAAGTCTGTTCTTACAAGCAGGTTCAGCTAAAGATTCCCATCTAGTTATTACTGAATCGACCATGCATGGACTAATTCCTTTTTTCATACATTCATAATTCTGATTGAGCTTCTTTCAATAACCATGTCAGACTCAAGCATCTGGTTAAATGAGACGACAATTTAGTGTTTATAATTGTAATGTGTTCAATGTGATAGTATAGGTGCAATTAATTTAGTACTCCAGTGATAAAAAGCACAAAGCAGGGCTCCAATTCCACTCTCTGTCCTTAATTAAGCATCTCCTCGTAATAATAACAACAACAATTAGTGAGAATTGTGTGATTATGGGACTGGATTTATCACCTCCAACTCGAATTCCAAGCAAGGAACCCACTTCGAGCGAAGAAGGTAATCAATTTCCTTGGCCAATTCCTGCTCTGTGAGATCTGGAAGGTAAGAAAGAGTCTCGAACTTCTTCAACCCAGTTGGTGGCCACACCTATATTTAAAATGTATGAACATTTTGTTGTGGTCGAAACAACAACAGCAACAAAAAACAGTGAGCACAGAAGACTTAAATGCCAAGCTGGTAAAACAAAATCAAGCGTGCTAGTTGTACTGAATCTACTGATATCGAAGTATAATGAAGTCTGTCTATATTAGGTTACCTGCATGCATTGAACTCGTCCACCATTGCTTGCAATGGAAGTAATGTCATTAGCCTTTCTGGTACTGACTGGGAAAGCTGAGGTAGACTTGAGACCATTGAATGGTGCCACCATGGTGGCTTGTGCCGGGGTGCGGTTGACGGTGGCAACGGCTGCCGATGAGATCATGGAGGAGGAAGCCATCTCTTGCAAGCTTATAAGCTATGCAGTGCTCCCTATAAATGTGATATTCTGCTAGGATTTCAATACTGAACTCGCTTTACTGTCACTTCCTATATATAGTGCTTCAACTTGTCTACCACGTATCCTACGGTCACAAATCAGTGGAGCTGATAATGAGCGGGATTTGACCGTTCGATACGATAAGTGATGACATTACACTATTCTGTCCACATAGAAGGTGGGAATTCTCTTAATGCTAGCCTCATCGTCAGCACCACAAAGAAGTTTCCACGTGGAAGAAGCTCCATGACCTTATCTCATCCCACGGAGGACGTCATGGATGTGTGATGCTAGTTAATTTATGGCTTTATGGCTCTTGCTGAGGCAGCCTTTCAGCTCCGCTCCCTTAATTTAAGATATTTATTACCACTTCTGTGGTTCATATATATATATATATATATATATATATATATATATATGAGGTTAAAGTCAATTTGGGTCAATAAGATTTTTTAAAAATAATGTTGTTTCATATTTAAAATAAAAAATTTTAGAGTTAAACAATTAGGTTTGGCTGGATTAACTAGATTTTACTTCTTCGTTTTTTTAGTTGGAGTAATTTCATTATGGGAAGTAAAACCAAAACATTCTGCATATGCTTGGAATTGCGATACAAATAAAAGTGAGTTAAAATTTAAAATTATTTTTTTATATTTTTTTATCGTTTTACTATGTTAATATTCAAAATAAAATGTAATAAATATATAAATATTTTTTTAATACAACTCTAAACAAATAAAAAAAACAACCATTCAAAAAACAACACACTCGGATTTGAATTACGTGGTCACAAGTAAGCAATGATTGAGATCCTCTAACGATCAAATCCAGCTCAGTATGCATTGAAAATGGCCAAGTAAACAAGGAGTGGACAGGGTTCTTAATGGTCCAGTCCAGTACTTTCTTAGGAAAAACAAAAGAAAATGGTCTAGCAGTTTAAATTAGCCCAAAGAAGAGTGTCATGGGCCCATGGCTAGTTCAAAGACAAGTCAGGCTAAGACCATTACCAGCCCATTATAATCTCCACTCCGTTACACATTACTAACAGCCCAATTGGAATAACGGAAAATGTCAATAAACATAGTTGGAATACTCAATTGAGAAATGTCCAATCCTTTAGGAATTCAATTGGGAAAATTTGTAGTTCTGGGATCCTATTAAAATTGATGGATAGGATGGATGCTGATATGATTTCCTCCTAAAATTTCTTATATATTTGAATGAGTGAGATAGTGTTTTTTAAAACTGTTTTTTATTTGAAGATTTATTAAAATATTTATTTATTTATTTATTTTTAATATCAATACATCAAAATCATAAAAAAAACACTAAAAAAAATTTAATATTTTTTCAAAATAAATATATTTTTAAACAATATTTAAAAATAAAAGGTATCAAAACTCAGAAAGAGGACCTTCTTAGTTTTACACACACAAAAAACAATACATTCTGCCGACAATCTAGGGATCGAGTGCTAATCTCTACCAAGTTGCATAAATAATTTAATCCATGTTGGGTGTCCTAAGATTACGGTGATGTAATTGAGATCAACTAAATTAGTTAATGTTGTACCTTGATTATAATTATAAGTGTTCTATTAATCATGATTAAGATATTAATCGCTCATGTTCATACACAGAAAACCAGAAACCAGTCACCTGTTTTCAGCTCAGAAAAGGGGATGGAACCATCGAAAAAGACTTCCTGAAAACCGGGAGCTTGAAATGGCGTTTTCGAGGGGATGTATGTGGCGAGTGGTCTCATATTCTTTTCCTTTTACATGTCTGAACGCACTGCCGCCACTTCATGCTTTCTTGGACCTTTTCTTGCATGGATGCCACCTCTCTAATTTCACCTTTTTCTCTATGCTTCTAGAATATGGGTTGCCCCTTTTCCCGTATGGACTTTAATTTAATTAAATTACACTAATAGTTAGCATTGATTTTCTCTTATAATTTATTTGAAAAGAAAAGAAAATCACTAAGCGAAATTGTTTGGTTCTTGTAATTTATTTGAAACCCACAAATTGAATATATATATATATATATATATATTAACTAATCATGTGGATCATAAAGTTAATGATTATTTAAGTTTTCAGTAATCTTAAGATTTGTGAGACTCGAGCTAATGACCTTCTCGAAAATAAAACTAAAATCTAGGTTAAACTACACCACTCAAGATTAATTGGAGTCCTTGTTGTTATTGTTATTATTATTATTATTAACGTGGATATATGGATCAGCTTTAATGCACTTTGATTAATTTCACGAACCTTAAAGTTAATGATTGTTATAAACCTCCAGTGAACTCTAAGATTTGTGGGACTCAAATTAATAACTTCTAGATAATAAATTTATGATCTAACCAGTTAAGTTACACCTCTTAAAATTAATTAAAATTATTATTATTATTATTATTATTATTATTATTATTATTTGTGGTGGGGGTGTTGAGCGTTCAATGGCAATAATTGGTTGAAAATCTTAATCTAAGCATAGCATAAATGGGTTCCATGCTAAATAGTTTTAGGTACTCCAAGTCACGATGAGCCACCAAGGTGTCATCAAATACGAAAATAATATATGTGGGCTTCTTAATTTGGTCTTATTAGCACCTTGATTGGCTCAACAATTTTCAGGGGGGATGAACCTAACAAAAAGCAACACCAAGAAAATCACAGGACAGGAGGGAATGTTTTCTCATAAAAGATCGGTCATGCAACAGAGCATACGCATTACGACAACAGTGACTACACCGTGAAATTAAAATTAACAATCATTCATTAACCATAATCAAGATGTTCATATCATTGGAAAAATTAAAAATTGCTGCTTAGGAATCGAGTGCATGTTTCTTTTTTAAAAATAGTTAAAAATATTTTATTTTTTTATTAACTTTAAATTAATA
Source organism: Populus alba (assembly GCF_005239225.2). NCBI lineage: Eukaryota > Viridiplantae > Streptophyta > Magnoliopsida > Malpighiales > Salicaceae > Populus > Populus alba. The sequence goes on from NC_133287.1 coordinate 9,232,020, forward strand.
TATTTTTAGTGTTTTTAAATTATTTTGATGTGATGATATTAAAAATAATTTTTAAAAAATAAAAAAAAATCATTGACATGTATTTTAACATGAAAAATTATTTAAAAAATAATTACAACCACTTTAAAACAAAATTTAAATGGACAATAAAAGAGAGTAGTCTAGATAAGAATAACAGTTTTTTTATAAAATAATAATAATAATAATATTGAGAAGGTGAGGTGGTCTTCCAAATATCCAGCTAGTAGCCGTCCATGTGCTAAATCACAACAAATATATATAGCTGCATGCATGACAGATATTCCATATTTAATGAAATCATCGAGCAACTAAAACGTCTAAAATCAATGGAATAATTTAGCAAAGGCACTTCCATAAATACTTGGAGCTAGCTAAGGACAAACACACATATAGTATAGTAAATAGCTATCAAATATTAGAAGACGCTAGCTCCCATATGCTACCTTCACATTTTGCACGGATTTCATCACCTTAATTGCTGTTTAAACGTGCAATTATTCCTTTGGATTATGAGGTCAAGTCCAATATTTGTTAAGGTATATGCTCGTTAAAGTTACGTGATTACAGCAAATAAATTCCTTTTCTTGATAGACGAATCGAAGCACGGCTGAAATTGGATATTCGTGGCTAAGTCTTGTGAAAGAAATATTCTTTAGCATGATCTTTTTGGAAGGCCAGGACTAATTAGTGAAATTGCATAATTCTTTCTAATAATCTTTCATTTTATTAATATAAATTATATAATTGATTTTTTTAACAAGTTTAATTAAACATTCCTGCATGATTAATCATCGTTGGATTTAGCTCCAACATTATCTTCATGGCTCCTTTCGATCCCTCGAGATCGTTGGATATTGCTCATCTTCTACATAACGAATCATTCATCTAGCAAAAACATGCCCAAATGAGTACATTTTTTTTCCATGTATGGAAGCTTTGGTCCTCATAATACATGTCTTTGGTCCCATAACTAATTAACACATGCCCCATGTTCCAAAGCCAATGGTTTTCAGAAAGATGGTTTTTGCTTTCCTAAAAACCTGGAGCTGATTTCCAGACACCATCATAGTACCATCGCGGAAGCGGTGGTTTCCAAATAAACTGAAAATAAATTCGCACTCGCAAGATGACATGATCTTATTCAAAAAGTGGAGATCGATGCCACGGGTGATGATCTTGGCATTTTGCATGCATGTTTTGGACAGACTTGCATGGAATTTTCACCCCTTTAATTTCCTCTCAAACTCATCCTCTTGTAACTTAAGGTTTTGAGAACATCCAGAAGGACCAGAACCCATTACTTTCCTGCATATTTTTGTCCTCGTATAATTATGAAAGACAGGGAAAAGAGAAGAACAAAAAATCCCATAATAAGTTTCTCGTCGTGTATTTATTATTTATACGAAAAGAAAAGTAAAGAAACCTTGCGTATTTTTGTCTTCTAGCAACCATCAACTATTCAGACTTCCACCGACTTTAAACGGGTCTTTTTTTCAATTATTGATGATTATATAATTGATGAAAACTTTAGACAGAATTGCGTTTTTATAGCTGCATCTTGTATCGATGGAATGACTAAGCTTGATCAGTGGTTGGTGAAGTGACATCTACGCTCCCCTGCAAAAATAAACAAGAATACTGTGAAGAGCAGGAGAAATGTATGTGAAGAGCGGAGGAGGAGCAGCGGAGGAGCGACGTGGTTTTGTCCAGTTCTATATCTTGTATTGTTTACTTTGGTTTATTTAAAGACCTTAGAGATCAGTTTGCCTCGGGAAAAATAATATAATAGTGGATAATAATTACATTTTCTCTCTCTCTCAGGTGCTTTCTCCGAAGAGGCAAGATGACTGTTTATTTTTGTGTTTTATTTTGATTTTTGTTTTTAGAATTAATATTTTTTTAATATTTTAAAATTATTTTAATATATTTTTGAGTAAAAAATACTTTGAAAAGCAACCACAACCATACTTTCAAACGGGCATATCAAGGAGAGCACGACGCAAATATTTTTTATTTTAAATTATTTTTTTATATTTCTAAATCATTTGATATATTAATATAGAAATAAATTTTAAAATATAAAAAACTATTATTTTAATATATTTTTAAATAAAAAATAATTTTATTTTTATTACCATAGCAAACAGATTTTTAATGGAGTCCATTTCACATGTGCTAATTTTTTTTTATTTAAAACAATATCATACACCATCAATAATGATGTATTAAGATATTTTAATATAATGCAAAATATGTTCCGTTGGTTTTCACTTTTTCTAATATATATATATATATATATATATATATATATATATATATAACTCCCATATGCTATATGCATTGGACCAACTTTAGCTTATAGTCTCTCCAATTAATCAAATTCTTGCACTGGGTGGCTGTAAACAAATATTTATAACTTGAGCAAATTGTCTTCCTATGTGAATATCCATGGACGAATTCGAATTGCTAGAGGAGTCTTGATAGTGCTCTTGAATGATGAAACCATGCTTTGTTCTCGCCGAAAGGATTGACAAAAGGTTAAAGCTTGAAGATTTGGCCACCAAACAAAAACAGTTTTGATATCTTTTGTTCTCGCAAATTAATTATTTAGTCAAAGATGATAAATTATATTAGTTATTTTTTGAATTTATTAAAAAAAATACAACTAGAAAGAAAAATTTTATGTGATGATATTTTTATTATTTTTTTAGATCACAAGTTTTATCTTCTATTTTCTATGTATTTTTTTAAATAAATCTAAAAAGTAATTAATAAAATATCACTGGTTACTAACATCAACAAATTTTCCCTAGTAGATCATTCTTGTAGCCATTATTGCAGATTTTGTATTAGTTATATTATCAAATTCGTCATTGAGCAAAGATTTTTCATTCATTTTCAAGTTGTTCGTTTTCCCTCGAGTGAAGTTTTCAAGTGGAGTTATTCAGTCAAAAAAAGGGGTCAATTTTTAATAATTATGTGCTTAAACACAAGTGGCCAATTCAATTTAAAGTTTTAAATAATTCAATTCTATGCATCTAGCAATATTTATGGGTTATTCAGTCAAGAAAAAAAGGTCAATTTTTAGTAATTATGTGCTTAAACACGAGTGGTCAATTCAATTTATGCCTTGTTTGTTTCCAGGAATTCATTTTCCTAAAAACCACTTTCCCCACTTTCCCATGTTTGGCAACCATAAGAAAAATCAGTCAACGGAAACTCAATTCCAGTCAACAAAAAATTAAAGCGTTGGAGCAGGAAAGTGTTTTCCTTTTCTTATTCTAAGAAAAACACTTTCCTTCTCTTTATTATATTCCTTCTATGTGAATTAACCACACTTGGCAGGGCACCTTTCCTTGCGTCTTTCTGGCCTTATTTCTTCTGTTGTTAAGGACTCGGAGCAAAAACTGAAGGTGAATGGCCGACTTGATCAATGCTTACAGCTTCTCTGTTTTTTATTTGCTTGCGTTTTGGGACGAAGACAGAGCTAGAAACACTGATCCTTGCCTTCCTCGATCTTCTTCTTTTCTGTTTTGGTTCGTCTGTCTGTTCAGGGGGCGGCGCAACTCGAGACAAGGCTGATGCTCGTGCATTGGCTAGCCAATGCTTCTCTGTTTTTGCCTCCCCTGTTGCTGGGCTCCTCCTCTGTTGCTAGGTTCCCCTCTGTTCTGGGTTTTTTGGTCAGTCGCCTTGTGTTGTTCGTTCGTCTTTTTTTTCTGGGTTTTTGTATCCGTTTTTACCTCCCTTGTTGCTGGCCCCATGGTGCTGGGTTTTCTTCTCCCTTTTATAGAGAAGCTTGCCCCTCAACCATGATCGGATTTGTTGCAAATTTTCAGGTCTCCAGTTGAATCGGGATGGATAAGATGCACGATCCCCAGCACGGTGCCGTTTCGACAGAAAGTGACATTTTCATTTTGATCCCTGCTTTCTTTGGAAATTTGACAGTTGGATCTCAATTAAAATACCTTTTAATTTTACCCTTGGATAATTTCAATTAAGTCCCTGAGTTTATTTAATTAATTAAATAAAAGTTTAATTAAGTCCGCAAACTTATTAATTCTTCTAATTTCATTAATTAAACTAATCCAAATTTTAATTAAATTTCCAAACTTATTAATTCTTCAATTTTTGACCAATTTACTCTCAAATCTGATAATTTCAACCCTGAACTTTGAATTTGTGTTGTTTTAACCCCATTCTCAAATATATTTTTATCCATTCATTTTGTATTATTTATTCAAAAATTGGGTTATGGCATAAGTGATTAAATATTTTATATATATTAGATAAATTTGAAAAAAAAATTAATTTATTAATAAATTATTTTCCAGTTCATTTTCCATAACACAACCAAACACTGGAAAGTGTTTTCCAGTTCATTTCCATAACACTACCAAACATCAGAAAATACTTTTCCGGAATTCACTTTCCCCCGAATTCACTTTCCAAAAGGAAACAACTTTCCTGCAAACAAACGGAGCCTTAAAGTTTTAAATAATTCAACTATGCATCTAGCAATATTTATGGGTTATTCAGTCAAGAAAAAAGGGTCAATTTTTAATAATTATGTGCTTAAACACAAGTGGTCAATTCAATTTAAAGTTTTAAATAATTCAATTCTATGCATTTAGCAATATTTATGAAATTCTCATGGTCAAAATAAACTAACTCTACCTATTATAGAAAAATCATCTCGATGATCAAGGATTCAAGAATGATTTCCTAGATGGATGAATATATAATTATCGTTTTTTATTAAGAGGTTGTTTGGCATTGCGGTCCAAACAGTTTTTTGCAAAATTTCAATTTTTTTTTTTTGCTAAAATTAAGTGCGGTTTGTACTTTCTGGATCGTTTTGATGTGCTGATATCAAAAATGATTTTTAAAAAATAAAAAAAATATTATTGGCATGTTTTTCGACACGAAAAGCTATTTGAAAAGCAACCGCTACCACACTTCCAAACACCCTCTAAATGATTTTTAAAATGGAGGTTCAACAGGTTTTGAATTATTTAATGAAAATACTCCTTTTTTATTACATAACTATAATTGAGAAACCGTAGTCACTAGACTTTAACTTTATTCGCTAAATTATTATTATTATTTTCTAATTTACAATTTGAGGTTAAGATTGCTTTGGTTTTACCTTTTTTTAGTTACAATACACAAATCCTAACTACATTTTATTTATATATAAATTACTCAACTGCAAAGAGTCTGTTTGTAATGACTTAGCTTATTGGCTACCAATTCTCGGTTGGTATACAAAATACTCAACTATTAACGATCATGTGTTATGTAGTTGAAAGTATATTTTATCTTTATTATAGTTTTGAAAGTGTTAAGGTGATTAATACATGTCATAGTTTTACATTAGCCTTATTGAAAACTCTCTCTTAGAATCCTGAGTACAAAAAAAATTATAATTTTTAACCTTTTTAAAATTTAATTTTTCAAATCACAACCACCGTAACTAATATAATATCAAAACATTAAATCTAGAGGTTATGCCCCTACTCGTTTTTTTTATGTGAATCTCACTCAAACATAAATAATACAAAAAAGACAACAAACACAAAAATATATAATTGTGCTGCAAAATGGATCATATAAAAACTCTTGTCACATTATGATGCCGGTCAAAACTCTTCAAAAATAAAAATAAAATATTTAGAAAAATTAGAGACATCACCTAGAATTAAAAATTTTAAAAATTAGTATTGGTTTTAAAGATTCAGAAAAAGAATTTATTATGTCTAAAAAAAACTACATCACCCTCACCAAATCTTTTCTTATTAAATGTTACCTTTGCTATTTTTTTTCCTAGATTTGTCTCTGTGATTGTCATTAAAGAATTTTAGCTTGCAATTTCTTATTAATGGTGAAAACTTGATGTCGGTTACTAACATCAGAGACTCGTTAGAAAAGGGGTTATTTGCAAAAAAATTAGCATCGGTCCCTAAAAAATGAGACTTGTCTTTTACAAAAACAAAAACTCAATATCAGTCCTAATAAAAGAGACTTATCAAGAAAGAGCTAAATTAAAGTTCTAGTTTCTAGATTAAGGCCTTGAACTCTTGAGTTTTGTTTAATCATCTTTAATTATAGCAGCTTGAATAAGTAATTTTATATCTACAAATGTTATTAGTAGTGAAACAATACTAAAAAAAAAAAAAAAAAAAACGAAAAGAACCTTTGAAAGCTATATTTTCTTTCTAGCATTTTTATTGGTGTAAACTAAACAACAAAAACATCGACTTTTCTCCTAGTAAGCATGTCAGGTTTTTGTTGGCATTCCTGCGGATGAAGAAATCATGTATCATGAATATTATAATTTATTTCTAGGTTACTTTTTAAAATTATTTTTTAAATAAAAAAATAAAATATCAATAGTAAAGAGACTGACAATGTAAAAAAACCTAGTTAATGAAGGATTTCAAATAGTAAAAAATGAAGTTATAATTTTAAATGAAATCAAGAGCTTAATTATACTCTATTATATACAAAATTAAAAAAAACAATGCAAATTTAAGGTCATAGTAAATCATTATTTAATGAATTTATATAAAAATTAAGGCTTTGATATCAAATAATACAGATGAAAACAATGCAAATAATAATAATAATAATAAAATACAAGAATACATAATTATGCTGGAAAGAGAATCACAAAAAAATCTCAAATTCAAATTTTTATTGAATTTGTTTTTGGTTCATGTAGTCTCTTAAAATATAATATAAATTAACCTATTTATACTAGAACAAATATATAAACAAAACTGGAAAAATAATAAAACAGTTTTGTATCAAATAGAAAGAAAAAAAATCACAAATTAACTAGAAAAGTATTGCAAATCTCTAATAATAACTTTTATGTTTTATTTGAAGGCCTTCTATACTTGGATGGATATAAAATTTTAACCTTATAAAAAATAAAATCTCTATAATTTTTTTTTAAAACTTCAATCCTGATAAATAATCAAATTGAAAAAAATTATATTTATTAATATAAAATTATATCTTAGAAAAAAGATATTATAGATCATAATCAAGGCTATAATCCATCTAATCCCTACCCTTGCAGGTAAAAAAAAAAAAACTAGAAACTAGTCGCCTGTTTTAATATATTTATTTATCTAGATCCCTATACTTTCCTAAATGTATAGAACTTCAATTTTAGGAATTTTTTTTTAAAATAGCATTATTAATTAAAAATATTGTGAGAATAACACAAATAAAAAAATTAATGAAATAACGCAATTTATATATAGAAAACATGATTTTTATAGCTTGTCACTATACAAAATAACAATATCTAATAAAAAAATATTAAATGAACATAAAAAAATAAATTTAGAGACACAATAAAACTCTGATTATAATATTATTAATATTATTAAAAAAATCTCAATGAAATAAATCCAATACCATCAAAATAAGTAAGTGATAATAACTTGAGTAAGCTATTGTCCAAATGTGCAAGTTGATCTACTTGTCTTGTATAATAATTATAATCTACTTGAATTATTATCGATAATTTTTTTTCAATATTATTAGATTTATCTCAATTTTTTCTCTCTAAAAGTAACGATAATATATTAATTAGAGCTTCAGTCTATTATGGTTTTTTTTTCTTTACCTTTTATTTTTTCAAGAATGTTACTTCACCCCTATTTTAAAAAATATGCTACAAAACAAAAATAGACCCATCTTGGAAGGTTGCATTTAATTAATTCCCAGAGCATGTGGCAATTGGATTCATCACTGACAATCTGAAAATGATTGCCACGCGCTGGCTTCAAAAATTGCATGGCATTCTTGGACACTATTGCATGCGACTTTCAGCACTTTTATCACCTGGACTTGTCCACGTGTCATGTGGATGGCTTCCAAATGTAACGGAAACCATCTCTTTGTTTTTCTTGTTAACATTTATTGGCAACCTCTCTCTCCATTGCCGTGTTAGATGATGGTTTGGTTTCCCGGCATTGTTCTAGGTTTTAGTTGCATCAGTTTCCAAAATATTTTAGCAAAATATTTTCTTATTTTACTTTATCAGCAGTGGCAGAGGCAGGGGCTGACCCATATAAAAAAAAAAAAATGTTTTTCTCAGTTTTTTTTAAATAATTTTAGTTATAAAATAATTGAAATTTTAGTTTTTTTAAAAATAATTCTTTTAATTTTTTTTTTCTTGCTCCGCACCTGTTTATCAGCTTAATTTGATTTGTCAAGTTAAAATGCTCGGGTATTTGTATAACATACAACACAAAAGAACTATTAATTATGTTAACAATAAAAGAAAAAATAATTAAGCAGAGGTGAAACTCTCATTCAAATATGGAAGCGTAGACCGCATGATTCTAATTGGTTAAAAATCGTGTAATGGGGCAGATCGGGGGAGAAACATCTAAGCATATAAAATTCTTAGCTAGAAGCTTGCAGTTTAACATTAGATTCGGCAACTTGTAATAAATTAAGATCATTATTTTATGCAAAGGAAGCAAGTTGAACCCTAAGACGGGGGCCAAACGCCCTTGGATAAGGAAAGAGAGAGAGCTCGGAAAAAAATGTCAAGTCCAATAATTTAATCTATAAAAATAAAATAAAATAAAAACATAATCACATGTCTTTGTCTTCCAAAATCTTAGCAGCCACCTATTCATTGAATATCTAATAATTACAGCTTGATTTTAATATTTTACAAGTTAATAACTTTGATTAAATAGTATTCATCTTCGATTTCGATTTCAATTTCAATTATATTAAAATGATTTTTTTTCTTGAAAATACATCAAATTTTAATAAAATAAAATTTTTTAAAAATATAAAAATAAACACATTCTAAATAGATGATTGAAAAAAAAAAATCATGGATGATGAACCAAAATTAGTAATTTTATACAAAGTTTTGGATTCAAAGCTTTTATTTAAAAAGTACATTTGAAAGTTAATATAAAATCATTATTGAAACTTTGATTGAAATAATTATTTTTACTATATACTAAGTTAGTATATGTTTGATAATGTGATGTATAATATTTTTTAATTAAAATTATATTAAAATAATATGTTGATTTTTTTAATTTTTGTTAGCAGGACATCAAAATCATTAAAATGATCAAAAAAAATTAATTTAATATTTTTAAATAAAAATATTTTAAAAAATAATATCAACCATAAAAATAAACATTCTCTTAAATCATATAAGTTCGGTTTTAAATACTTAATTTTCCAAGATTAGGTTCGATCAATGGACAAATCCCACAAATTAATTATAATAAAAAAAAGAGAGGGTTAACTTTGAGTTTTAACTGATCTAGAGTCTAATCAGATAATCCTATGTGTAATTCAAGTTGTTAGAGGATAAGCACAAGGAAACAAAGCGAAAAAACCCACTCCAAAACCGATGGCTAAATTGGTCATGTAGTGCGCCCACAGTCCCAAAACAACACACACACGAAACCAGAAACCAGAAACCAGCTACTTGTTTTCCCTATAAGTGGTTTCAGCACACGACCTCCCGAAAACCGGGAGCTTTAGTTTTTTCTTTTTCCTTTTTTTTTTAATACCGGGAGCTTCCCGCGGACCCAAGCGCTCTTTTCCGATTATGTGGCGATTCGACACTCTGACAAGTACGTGGATGACACGCGCTTTATTTTTTTCTTAAAATTTGGATCCACTTGCAATCCTGCTCCAGCATTTTCCTTTTCTCCGTGGATACTTGTAATTTTCAAGGGACTCTTTTGCCCTCAATTTGCTTTTAACCAAACTGAGGCTCCGTTTCTTTTACACACGCGCCCACCCTTATTAATATAAAACTTACATAATTCAATATGTACACGATTACTGTATAATATGATTTTTAATTATATATATATATATATATATATATATATACTTTTAAAACTTAATTCTTCAAAAATCATTAAGTTTTTTAAATCGTGTGTGATATTATAGTAACTTTTACAATTATAGTTTTAAAAAAATAGATATAAAAAAAATACATTTACTGGTAGTTTTTAAAAAAGTATGTCACTAATTAAAACTGCTATAAGATGAATTTTTACGTGTAAAATAAATAAAATTAGATTTTTATAAATTATAAATTTATTATTTTAGTTTTTATAAAATTAAGATTTGAAATGTAATTACAAATGGAATCTAATGCAAACTCTATTGTTAGATAAATAGTAAAAGTTGTCATGCTCTCTAAGTTAAGAATGTGATTCCAGATCTTAAAAGTAAGAAATATAATTTTTTTTTCACCTTATCTTGTGTTTTATATATATATTTTTTATGTAATTAATTAACTTTTTTAAATTCCACCAAACATTAAAATTGTACCAAAATAAAAGACCCTCACAAATTTAAAATAGAGGAATAAATTTGTATCTCAGAATTTGATATATAAAATAAACATTTCTTAAAGTTAAAGTATCCAATTAAAGAAGTAATAAAAGATATAAAAAAATATTTATGTGGTTCAATCATAATCTATAAGAAGATATATATATTATATATATTATATATGTTTTAATTGATGATCTATTGAAAATATGATGAATGATACATGAAGAAAAAAAATAAATCAAATATGTTGTTACGAAACAACTAAATAAATCCCTTTAATGAATGCTCCAGCAAATTTTATAAATTTCTCCACCAATTCTTGTAATTTTAAAAAAAACTAATATATTTTTCAACAAAAATAATATATTAAACACATATATATATTATTAACTGATTATTTAACCTCAACTTTGTATATAATATTGTTATTTAAACCTATCAATATATCATGTTGCGAATTTAATTATAATATATGTGATGTGAATATATCAATAATGTGTTTTGTAATATGAAAAAGGAAAAAAAGTAAAAACGATATGATTATTTAAAAAATAAAAATAAATATCTTTTTATAACAAAATAATTCAATATTTTAGCATGTTTTAGCTTATTTAAAGCGACATTGAATTAGTTTTCAATTAATATTATATATATTATGTATATTTATTTATTTGAATTAGTAAAAAATTATTTATTTATTTATTTTTTAATTTTAAATTATTTTTTGATATACTAATATACAAAATAAAATTTAAAAAAATAAAAAAGTATTATTTTAATATATTTTTAAATTAAAAATATTTTACCAACCACCTTACGTTAAGGTACATGCATCCAAACAGATTTAATATCGAGAACTGTAACGTGTTTCAGAAGAAAAGAGTGTAATTTAAGATCAATTGGAGGGCAGATTAGTAATTAAAGAGTCCAAATAAGAGCTACAAATGTAACAGCAACTCCCCTATGGCAGCACCAAACAAGCTATCCACCATTGGGAGTTGCCCTCACGCTCTGTAAGTGAAAGTAGCCATGAGATGAGAAGATTTTAACATTTTAAAATCAATATTAAAAGATGGAGTGGTGGTGGGGGTACAAAGTACAAGCTCCAACCTTCTTGAATGTGGAAACCAGTGTTTCGGATGTTGAGATCGTCCCTTGTATCTCTAATAAACGCAGCGGCTCTTCCTCTTCTCAACAGACACGCCCAACACATCCTCTTAAATACCTACCTCTCTCTCTCTCTCTCTCTCTCTCTCTCTCAACAACAAAGATCAAAGATTCTTCTTTCCTCTAGTTTCAGTAGTATTGTCGTCTTTCGTTGCAATTGGAAGCCAAAATGCGGATGAGTTGTAATGGATGTAGAGTTTTACGCAAAGGTTGTAGTGAAAATTGCAGTATTAGACCTTGTTTACAATGGATCAAGAGTCCGGAGTCTCAAGCTAACGCTACTGTTTTTCTTGCCAAGTTTTATGGCCGTGCTGGCCTTATGAACCTCATCAACGCTGGCCCTGAACATCTCCGTCCTGGTTAGTACATATATTAAGAATATTTGGGTTCTCAAAAAATCTAAACAACGATAAATGTTTCTGGAAACTTAGTAATTTCTTTGTAACCCTTTTAACTTTTTAGGTAAAAATTCCAAGTTTAGTTCTTGCTGGTGCAAGAAACGACTTATAGTTCTTGATTTTTTTTTTTTGTCTCAACAATTCAAAGTTTTTGAATGCTTGTGAAAATTCAAGAATTCTAGATGACCCTTTAAAGTTTCGATGTAAAAGAACTGGCCCTAGGCTTCCTAAGATAATTTTATGATGCCTCAAAATTGATGGGTTTCTTTTCTTTTCTTTCTTGTTACAGCAATTTTTAGGTCTTTGCTTTACGAGGCTTGTGGGAGGATAGTGAACCCAATTTATGGATCAGTTGGGTTGATGTGGTCGGGAAGCTGGCCACTTTGTCAAGCAGCCGTTGAAGCCGTGCTAAGAGGTGCGTCGATAACTCAAATCAACTCTGAAACCGCAGCTAATGCCCAGGGACCTCCGCTGAAAGCTTATGATATACGGCACGTTTCGAAAGATGAGAACTCGGCTGCCTCAAACGATGCTAACCGGGTCAGGACTCGGTGTCGAGTCGGGCGAGTTGTGAAGCCGAAAGCTAGCAAACCGTCTTGTGGTGGTAATGGGTTGGGGTCGATTGTTGCTGACTTGTCGGCGACACGGGACGGCTTGACTCGGTCCACGAGTCACGAGTCCTCGGTGAGTCACCAATCCGAGTTGGCAATGGTGGACGGTGAAAGCAAAGAGACGGACGAGAGCATGATGTCTGTGGAAACAGCAGAGGATTCATTGCTGTTCCGATCCGAACCGGAGTCAAAGAGCGATTTGGCGACCCAAGACGCTGCTAGTAACGAAATTGCCGGGGTTGGGCTGGACTTAGCTCTGGGCCTTGAGCCCGTGTCACGAGCGCATCTCGTTGTTCCGGTGAAGAAGAGAAGAATTGAAGCTCCCTGGTCTAGTGATATTGACACGTGTAAGATGGAGCTGGGACTTGACTACGCAGCTTGAATCGATGAGAAAGCCCAAAGGAAACGTGAAGGGTTTTTTTTTTTTTTTTTTTTTTTCCCGGGGTTTTTTCCCTCGGTGTAATTTATTTTGTTTGATTTTGCGGCCCTTTATGGTGAAAATAGAGCTGTACAAACCTGGTTTTTACATGGACAGAAACGGTAAATGATCAATAGAGGGATCTTTTTAACCTTTGAGCAATCAAATCCATTTGATTTGTTGTGGGGATCCCCCCCCCCCCCAAGAGTCTCCCTCCTTCAACATCTGTGGAGGCATGGAGTGCTCAAGCGATTCAAAAGTAATGGCTTCAACTGTTCAATCTCGCCGCTAAAAGGAGAGTCGTCAATGGTGGTTGGATGTCATGGGGACTCGTGTGCCTGTACGCCTGGTTTGAATGGGTGTGTGTTTTACTGGATGCGGAGTCTCATGTGATGATGGAATGATGTTAAAAGCTGTGGAAGACTCTTGACACGGGGGGTGGCCGGTGGGGGGCGCTCAAAACAAGGAAAATAATCTACGAGCTGGGGGTTGCTCTGCTGTCTATGTCAGGGCTAGTTTCGTTATTAACACATTTAAATTTTTTTGTCTAAATAAATGAAAAAAGAATGGGTTAAATGGTACTGTTTATACATTTCAGGTTAAAAAACACAATATTTATTGCTTGTTGCTAAAGGAATAACGGAACTCGTAGAAAAGATGAAAGAAAGGGATTTTGTAAATACACCAAAGCTTTTATTATAATAATACTAGTATGGTAAAAAAAATTTATGAATCTAACAATAACAAGAAATATCAATAATAATAATCTAAATATGCCATATCTGCAGTAAAGAACAATGAGCTAGCTGTTATTATTGGGTGTTGTTAATTTATTATCATTGAGCAATAATGTATGATTCATTCATTCGAGTTATTATTGTTTGTTTTTCAAGTTTTTTTTTTAATTATCTAATTTTTTTATTAGATGTTGCTATTTTGAATAGAGATAAATTGTATTGTGATATTGATTGTTTTTAAATAATTTTTATTTAAAATATATTAAAATAATTTTTTTTTTAATTTTTAATATTTATTTTAACTGTAATAATTTTAATTTACTGTAATTTTGTTTTTATAAAAAAATTATGTGTCAGGTGGCCTGAACTGCTCTGCCAGATACATGCGCATGTCTTGCACATGTACAAAAGTAGGTGTGACGTGCACTGTTTTTGATGGCACCTTTTGCTTAGGTTCTGTACTTTCAGTTTTCCATCATGGGAAGAGGCATGGCTCCTGTCCAATCAGGAATCAAAGCCGTTTCCTTGCCCCTCTCTCTCTCGTTCGTTAATTTGGGCCTCAGACTCACCCAATGCTTTTAAAGTCCGTTTCACCCTCCTCTCCTGTGCCCCACTGCCCCTCTTCCATGCAAATGTTAGCCAGGAAGAAGCCCCCTAATTCGTCATATCACGTATCCTCTTCACTTTACCTGCGTGGGACTTGATTTTTAGAGTTGTAAAGGGAATTTTTTTTTTAATATTTTAAATTATTTCTTATTTTTTATATACTAATATTAAAAAAAAAAAATATATCATTTTAATATATTTTTAAATAAAAAATTATTTTAAAAAGGAACGTTATTAAGCTTTCAAATATATATTTAAGATGACTTTGTTTTAATTTTTAATTTTTTTCTGTTTAAAAATATATTAAATTATTATTTTTATTATTTTTTATGATTTTAATATATTAATATTAAAAAATCTAAAAAATATCATATATTATATTATTAAATACATGTGTCATTAAGCTACATACAAGGTAAAAAGTTCATCCCACATGTCCAGATGTGTGGGGTTGTTTTACTAGGTCTCAGCGTTCCTTTCCTATTACTAATTGATGTTTCGATCACAAAAGTTTTCAAGGTTTATTTGAAGTGGTTTTGTGATGTTTAAAAGTTTAGCGATGATTATATTTTAAAGTATTTTTTATTTAAAAAGAATATATTTTGTTTTAAATTTATTTTTGATATTATTATATTAAAATAATCTAAAATAAAAAATAAAAAATATTTTTAAATAGTTTTTTTAATTTTTGCAAATCTATATTTAAACTGGACTCTGATTTGTTTTGCGAAATAAGAATGAAAAAGAAATAAATTATTTGAACATAAATTTTTTGTTGTGTGAATATAGATGATGCTTTATTTAATATTTTTCCGAGGAAGGTAAGTATTCTAAGAATAATCATTCATTTGCATTTTATTTATCTAAATTAATAATTATATTTAAATTAATATATTTTATGTGGTTTATATATATATATATATTTAATTAAATGTAATTGTTAATAATTACGTAAGATTCAATTTAAATAAATAAAGTATGAAGTTGTGAGTATTTATAATACTTCTGATGTAGTTTTTTCTATATAAAATTTGATCTAAGTTAAATTTTATTTTAAATT
Organism: Populus alba; assembly: GCF_005239225.2. NCBI lineage: Eukaryota > Viridiplantae > Streptophyta > Magnoliopsida > Malpighiales > Salicaceae > Populus > Populus alba. The sequence continues at coordinate 9,247,388 of NC_133287.1, forward strand.
ATTTTTTATTAAAATAATACTATTTTTAATTAAAAGAATATTGATCTGCTATATTAATTAAAAAAATTAGAAGTATATTTTTTTAAGATATTTTTCAATTGAAAATAAATATTTTTTTTTAATTCCAACAATCTACATACTTAAAAAACAATTTAAAAAAAATAGTTAGAAGATAAAAACAATCACTCCTTACAAATCCCCTTGATTTGTCATTGGACTTGGCCCAAACCACACTAAAAAACTACGAAGAACAAATAAACTCAAAGAAGGGGGGGGGGGGGGGGTTCCTCCATTGAGAGTTCCACCGCTGCCATCTCTAGCTAGCGGCAATTTGCTTGAACTCTCTCTCTCTCTCTCTCTCTCAGGTATGCGCCTCTCTCCTCCTCCTTATCACATTTTACAAAACCCTAAGTTTTTGATTCTTTACTTTATTTTCTTACAAAAAGATCAATCACGAGTTTATAGTTCTAAATTTTGAGTCTAGTTAATATTTTTTATATATATAATTTTGTTGAAGAATGGATGGGAATAGGTGGAAACTTTTCAAGAAACCGGTAAATACTCAATTTAAAAGGAAAGGGGTGAGTATTAGTTGTAGGAAAGGAAAATACGAAGAATTATCTTGATGATGGTACTGTTTGTAGGATACTGTGTCCGTCCAGAGAGATTTGGAGTGTTATTGGAAAGGGTGGGAATATAGTGAAAGCCTTAAGGGAAGAAAGGCAGTCCAAAATTACTGTTGCTGATTCAGTTCAGGGTTTGGACGAGAGAGTTATTATTTTTTATAGTTCTTCGGTTAAACCTCCGATAAAAAATGACGATGACGAGGAATTGGAGCCACATTGTGCTGGCTGGACGCGCCTTTGAAAGTTCACGGCCGTATTGTGGATGGTGAATTGATGATGATAAGGAGAATAATTTTGTCACGGCAAGGCTTCTTGTTCAGAATAATATGGTACGTTGTGTTTTAGGAAAACGGGGAGATGTTACTCAGAGGTTAAGAAGAGAGACTGGTGTAAACATACGTGTTCTTGCTGTGCTACGGACACTGATGAATTGGTCCAGGTAATATATGATGTTGGTCTCTCTTTTGCTTCATCGGGTTTTTATTGGACATGATACTGGCAACGCATTGTTATTTCTTTTATTCCAATTCTTTTTCCCCAGTAACTGAATTATAGTTAATATGTAGGCTTTTTGGCTGACTATAATTTGTATTAGAAGTGGATGATAATTCATGTTAACATTTGACAAATTACCGAAGCTGTGTGTTGGTATTATGTAGTAGTACAGATTTTGGCATATGAGTATTGATCGTGAATGAATATGAATCATGCCATCTCTCTCTTTAATTGGCCTGTCTTGAGAATTGTAAATCGTTCTTGAACCTTTTCAAAGAAAATATTGATTCGACTTTCATCATGAGATCACATTAAAGACATGTCCGGAGATTGATGGCATTGCATTCTTGTATGTTCCCAAGGTAGAACTCTGTTATATGCATGTTGGAGAAGGTATTTTGTTATTATGCATGGATTGCTCACCAGGGGAAGGTGTGCTAATTCTTTTATTCCTTCTTTTCGATAAACGCTGTTGTTTTTTGGGCTCTTGGTCCTAATTAGTTCCTGTAGTTGTGAGCCAGGATAACTAGTTGTTAAGTAGGAGGATTCAGGAATCTCATTTGCATTTGTATCTTGCATACAAGAAAAAAAAGGCTTAAAGTCCTATTCTGTATAGTCTGCTCCATCACTTGATTATCACTACTGCAGAAAAATAATTGCTAAGTTGAAGACCTGTTAGGTAGCGCATATTTTTTTTTTGTCCCGTTAAGGTTTTTGGCTGTGCCTTCTGGAGACTACTTGCCAGTGGTTTGGTTCTGGATAATGAGAACATGTAATTAGTTTTGGGCGTGCAATGCACTGAGCCCACCCATATCAAGTTGCAGTTTTAGCATCATTAGGAACGAATGTAAAGCCTGCTCTTTTTAGGTAAGAATGCAGTGTGCAGCTTTAACTTTTTTTTACTGCATTATACCTCAAGTTTGTGATTTTTTGATACAAAATTAATGTAGCTCATGCAATTGCAGTCTGATCTTTCTAATAATTTCTTGAGTATAAAATGACATCTGAGAAGAAATACCTTGGTTTGCAAATTGTCCTTTGCCTCTTCAACCTTTGATGGTAACTGCAGCATAATGGATTTAAGAAGTGGCATCAAACACTTATTTGAAGTTTGTAGTGAATTATGTGAGACAGGATATGGAAATAGTCTTTCATTGGCTTTTGAGAGGCTGATTCTCAGTGCTTTTTTCTACGTGAGCGAAGTTAATTGAGATGCCCAACAACCCAAGGACTTAGCAAAATCTTAACTGGAAGGATATTGGGATTCTTGGAATTCTTTTAATGCGTATGCCAATAGTTGAATAAAGTAGTATCACTAGATAAAGTAGACGAGTGCCTCATGTGGAAGATTGTTGGGTTGATTGAAGTCACATATATGATCTGAAAGTTACTAATTGAATTTTGATATAACCATATCATCCAATGGATTGTAGTGTAGTTGACTCAATACCTAAGTGGATATGTTAACGTTGTTTGGCTAAAGACTTTTGGCATTGACATCTTTATGCTTTCAACTGATTTCACTGCTAGATTTCTTACCCGAGTTCCGCCTTGTGAATCAGCATAGTGGAATGCAGGTCTTCTAAAAAAGATGGGTCTTCTTTGGCTGTTTGTACGCTTCTCATGAGCAGTTGACATAGGCGGTCGCCATGAACTGTCCTCAAAGATGTGACAATTATTTCCCCAATAGAGCTCAAGTGATCTGCTTGACTGAACGCTCTTTGTATTGGAAGGAATGTTGTAGTTTCAAGTTTGAGTTTGAGAGATACATACAGAAATGAGTATACCCCTGCAAGATCTTAGCGTACACTGGTTAAGTCATGACAGTTGTAAAGGATGAGGCCAAACATGCAGAAGAGGTGGGTGGATTGACCTTTCTCACCTTATTGTTATATCTAGTGCAGGAAGACTGGCATAACTACGGAATTAATAGCATTTATGAAGGACATTTATTTTTCTATTTTGACCTCTTTCCCTGTTTTCTTTGTTATATTATTTTATGTGAAGTGTGAGTTGTTTCATATTCTTTACTGTGTCTTCAATAGAAGATAGATGGGGTTTTCCCTGGCATTAGTAGATACGCTATTCATACTTTGAAGTTCACTTTCTCCATTTAGCAACCTCCAGCCAGATGATGAGTGGTACCTCTTCCCCCTTGAAAAGGAAGAGTTACGTACGGGAGCTTTTAAGAATGGAGTAGGACAGAGCTATGCCATGATCCTGTCATATAGCCTTCTATTATCATATGATTTGACTATTTACTTAATAACTACATATTTTCTTATGATTTTTCTCTGTGATTGGGTTATGCCCTTACCCCCATTGCATTATGCAGGCTGGGGAGATTTCTTTTATCCCTGTTTGATAGTTTCGAAGCTATTTTTTTATACTATATCTAATCCTGGCAGAATTTTGGTGGTTAGCCCTGCATATATATGGGAGCACAAATGGGAGCACAAGTGAACTGGTTCTTTTTCTTTTTTTAACTGGTTTATTCTACAAATTTGTCCTTTATGTAGGAAGAAACAGTTTAAGAGGATTGGCCATAATGATAATGACACCCTAGTTCTTAGATTCAGTAAATTGTTAGTTTGATTGCATCCTGCTCTTGGTGGTTTCATTCTGGTTGAATTTGACAACAAAGATTTTCTCTCCCTGGAGTTTAAGATGGTGGATTGCTTTGCTAGGATTGGTGGTCTTTGCTTTTCTAAAGGCTTTATAACCTGACCAATTTCCATTACTGTTGTATATTTTGATGTTGTTTTTTCCCTAGAGACATTGTAATATTTCTCAATGCTTAATGAGTATCTGGTTGGGGTAGTATATGTGGTACTTTTGGCTGAGCTTTAAGTTGGCAAGACTATCTAACAGGCTGTTATTACGAGGGCTTTAGAAGTTAACATCTATCCTGAGTTGGATTGATGTATATAACATACAAAAGTGCCGTAGTACTTCCTGGACCTGTAAACTGCTGCTAAGTTGAAAGAATGTGGTGGTATGGCGTGTCTTTTGCATGCAAGAAACTGCACTGAAACAGAAGTCTAGGAGGGTTTGTTCAGCATACACATTACAAGAAGCGGACCTTTTCTATCCATAAGGTGACTCTGGAACAGAAGTCTAGGAGGGTTTGTTCAGCATATACATTACAAGAAACACACTTTTTCTATCCATAAGGTGACTGATCATGCCTCATTGCATGTTGTCAAGTATTTGATGATTGTGTGAGCTCACTGCTTTTGAGCATTTGGATGCAGAAGCATCATCATTTGCACTGGTGTGCACAGGGACATGAGTACAAACTTGATTGCTGCATAATTATGTTACGATGTTTTATTATGGAATCATAGCAATGGGCGCACGCGCGCCTTGCATATTACTTTTTGTAACATTCCAAGTTCATGTTTATGAAATATTGCATGTAGATTTTCCCCTCTTCATTAATCTATGGAAAAGTTGGAATTTTCGTGCAACTCCCTACAGTGTGTAATTTCAAAAGGTAAATTTCAGATCTCTGGAAAACCAGCTGTGGCAAAGAGGGCTCTTTATGAAATACCTGCTCTATTGCATCAGAATCTGCGCAAGGACAAATCTCCAAGTGTTTCAGGGTCTATGGAATCCAAGATCACAAACCATTGAAGCAATTCTTCAGCTTCAGAATAAAACTAGTGAATTTTCTGAAAAGGGTATGATTACTAGACTTCTGGTTCCGTCAAGCAAGGCTGGCTGCAATCTTGGACAAGGAGGTCAGGATATCAATGAAATGAGGAGGTTGCGGGCAGAAATTCACGTATACCCCAAGAATGAATAGCCTAAATGTGCATCTGAAGATGAGGAGCTTTTACAGGTAATGAGGTTGAATGCAGCACTTCACAATCAATATATTTTGCTGATTTTAATGTTTTAACTGATGATGCTCTGATTTTTTTCCCCTTTTCCTTGGAGCTTGGCTATTATTTGAGGTAAACTTCATACTGGTTTTCTCAGATATCTGGAAATTATGGTGTTGCTAAAGATGTTTTGGTAGATATTGCATCTGACTCGGAGAAAGAACTTTGCATGATGAAAATGCTGGAGCAGAACCTGAGCGTGCTGGACCTGTCCTGGGCTTTGGGCTGGCACACAACTTGCTAGGAATAGGACACCCACCATCTGTTATGATGGGAGCTAGCAATTCTGGTGGATATGAACCTCTCAAGGTAATTTTGTTTCTTTTTTCCATCTTTATGTACTTTATATGCTGACTATGTGACTACCTGTTTAAGTTTTTTGTGATAAATTCAGTGACGAGGGTTATAGATTGTTCTTGTTGGGAATTAGTGTATTTCTACCACACTCTGGGCAGTAACTTGTACTTTTAAATCTGTTTTTCTGTAGTGATATAATTGAATTGAGACAATATCTTGATTGAACATAGGCCACAGTTCCATAATGTATTTAGGAATGTCTGAACCAAGAAAATAAATTGATTTATATCCCACAGTTAGGGGTGCTTGAACTGCTAAACAAAACTCTTCTTTCTTCTGCTGCAAGTCCAGCACATGCTGTGTTTGTGTGTGTAATGTGGACGAAACACAGGTGCAAGTCCAGCTGCTATGGGGAATTGATAATGTTTCTATTTTTGCAAGTACATGTTAGCATTTGAATAATAATGTGATTGAGTTCTTTGTTATTCTCCAAATTTCAGATACCCAACTATGAAACCATGTTTTGGAGGCTAATAACTCGCCTAATATGAACCGTGTTTTGGAGGCCTATAACTCACATAATGGAATGGATTCTGTCATTAGATCTGGAGGGTGTGATGTTTCAATTATTGACGAGGTATGTTCTTGACATATTTTCTGATACAAGTCTTGACCATTCTAAGAGCTCCTACAATTTCTGGCCTTGTTGTTTAGCAGAAGCATATAAAATTTGTGAGGATTTGGACATATTTTCTGATACAAGTCTTGGTTTTTTTGCGTTCATATCAAGCATGGAACAACCACAAAAATATCACCCATGATTTCAAACTGTGCCATTGAGTTTTATGAGCTTTCAGGTTTTTGTAAAGTTCATCAATGATCGTCTGCTAGAGTCTGCTAGATGATTGATGCTGCTGCTAATAAGTGGTTCCATTAGCTGGTGACATGGCAGACCAGATCAACATAAATATATATCGTTTGACATATCAACAAGTGACAATGGCAACTAGTCCATGCCTCGTGTTTCGAGAATTCAGAAATCTCAACTCAATTTGCTGAGTTATAATTCCTGATTAATGAAAAAGCAACACTTATGGTCATTATGTGGACAAAACCATTCTAAGAGCTCCTACAATTTCTGATCAGAATTCTTGTTCTTTCTAACTTTTAGTGGTTGTTTCTCCCTTCTTATAATGGCCTTTTCTCTCCCCAAACACACAGTTCATGGTACCATCCATCTCCTCCTTTTGGTGCCTTGGAGTCTCCAAACCAAATATTTTTCAAATAATTAAAATAGTATTGCCAGGCATAAGTTCTTTAGCACAATTTCCACAGATAAAAAGAAAGGCATCATTTTCCAAATCTCATTTATATTTGTTAAGATACCAGTAAATGTTTCCATTTAGCATCATTATGATGTACTGATGGCAGTGATAAAATTATTGAGTTGTGAAATCTGAGAAATGCCACATGTCTCTGAATTCAAATAAATCATTTAGAGGAGAGCGAGTTTTTTAGAGTTCTCAAGAGACACATTAGGAAACCAACTAAAATTCCTTGATACAGGTAGCAAATAAAACTGCCTTCTGCACCAGCATAGAGTTACAACTGCAGATTGAGTTGGAACTTCCCAGTTGTATGAGTTCACTCACAGTCTCGCCTTTCTCCTGGTCTCTTTAAGCTAAACTCATCCCTGAACTCTTCTTGATCTAAAAACATAACCACTACTTGAAGAAAACTAATATCTGAGTTTTCTCATACACGACCTGCTTCCTTCCTGCTGTGTTTCTCTTCAACAACATCCTGCTTCTATTTATGTTGCTCAATTGATTCATGGTTTGACTATCATGGTTTTCCTTGGACTCATCATCCATGCTTGATCATGTGGGTATGTGTTGATTGTAGCAGTGGTCATGGAGCTGGCCTTGCCATTGGCAATATTCCTTCCCTCAAGGAATTTACACTGCCAGTACTATACGTAACTAGCTTAAAGCATTGTGAATAATGGCTCTATTCTGGTGCTTTCAAAGCAATAAAACTGAAACATTAGATGAAATTAACCTTTACAGTTGAAGGAATTTTTGTAGTATTTTGTTTTGCTCTGTAGCATCAATCATTTGTAATATTTTATTTCATGAATTTTATTTTTGCAAAAGATTCTTAAATTTCTTTATACAAAATGCAGGTTGTTGGAACAAGGTTGAAGCTTTTACATCCCATTATGGTAGTTATGAAGTTGAGAATCACGGATCTTCTGAGCATTTGACTGCTGCACAAAGTCTTTATCGAGCTTTCATGTCTTCCGGTGGACAGAACATGAATTCCCACCAGGTTTCCTACCAAACCAGCGTAAATTCCCAGCAAAGCTCATACCAAAGCATGAATGCTCACCAGCAAGACCCCTACCAAAGCAAGAACACGCAGCAGATCACCTAACAAAACGTCCATGCTCAGCAGAACACGTACCGGGACATGAATGCTCGGCAGATCCCCTATTAAAATATGAGGGCACATCAAAGCCCCTACTCCATGACTGCCCAGCAAGGTTTCCACAAATACTAACGCTCCACAAAGTTCCAACAACAACAGTTCTCAGCAAGTCGCTTACCATCACCGAGCACCGACTTTGATTTGCCCATTTTGTATCAGGATTTGTCATTTAGTGTCCTAACAATAATAATTATTGGGAAAAAAAGAGAGGAAGGTTTCTTAACTACAACTGGCAGATAGACTCGTCAGCAGGACAGGATGCACAGCGATTGCTCTAGCTGTGACATTATCTCGGGGGATACGTTAGTGGAGGTGCAATTTTGGCTGGTTAGTGCAAATTGTTAACTTCTGATTAGAGAAGACAGGATTTTTATTCTTTAAAATCGACAATCAAGTATTTTCTAGAATCGAAATCATTAAAATCTTATCAGGATGAGAAATCTGTTGGAAATCCATGTAATTCCTGCTGCGGTTCCATCCTTAAATGACATGCATCAGAACCAATTTAGATTCAGATGGTTTGGTGACCAGGAGTGATGTGATTATTGGTTGTCTCTTCAGTACTTTGAGCTCTGTTGTGGATGTATACCAAAAAGCTAGCTTTCTTCTAAATGATTCAAGTAGATCTTGAATGGATTGATATGATCTCTTCGGAAAAGGCATAATCAAGCTTTACAGCTCAATATTTATCCTTAACCCATTGCAGACGACCTGTGCGTGTTCGAGGTCCCGAGTTTTGACAGAAACGCCAACAAGTCTCGAGTACCCTTGCACCTTCTAGGCTCCATTGCATACAACTGGTAGCACATTGCAATGGCACACCCAAGGTTGACTTGGTATGAAGTGGGGATGAATTTTGTACTGAAAAGTACAAGTTTGATCACGTATGGGCCTGGGTCATTTTGCACATGCAATACAAGAAATGGATAAGAGTCTGGTATCCACTACTCATCAGCAACCAGAAGAAATTCAAGATAGATGGTATCCTCAATAAACAAGTGCACCCTCAACTTGGCCACTTAATCAGAGGTATTGTGGCGATCCATGTTGAAGATTTGATCTTGTTTGCATTATAATCATAATTCTATCTAGTGCTATGAAAATTACTTGTTGATTGCCCACAAAAGGAGTTGTTGTACAGCGGTAGAATCTTGTCATTTCAAAGCTGCAACACAAGAACTTGCACCACAACAGGAGGCATCACAAGCCATGTTTGATAGACTGCCATAAATTGAGCGCACCCATGAAATCATGCAATCAGACTTTTCCACATGAAATCTGTCCCAAGTTATTGTAGTGTCGAGTTTTGTGACACCCTTGACTCAATTCCATAGGACCGACAAAAGTGTCCATGACTGTTGAGGCGAGAATGCTGTCAGCATTTCACTTTGGATTCACTAAGGAAGACTTTCCGAGGGCATCATTGTTTTTGTGTATTTTGAAGTGTGTGAGAGTCATGTAGATGTCTACAAGTCACAGAAACCTTAATCCTCACCTCAGATTTCCTGTGGGTTGCTCTTTCAGAAACACAGTATTGCGTCATGTTGAATTGCTTCCATGTGTGGATGAACACGAGAGCATGATCATGTTGAATTGCTTCCATGTGTGGTTGAACACGAGAGCATGATCATGTTTTAGCTTGCCAATAAACTCCATGTTTCTTCCCTTGATAAATAGTGTGTGATGCATGTAAGCTTTGTAACAAGGAATTTGCAATGAATAATGTGCTATGAAGGGTTCGATAAACACAGATGAATTAAGGTAGTAACGTTTAGCCCAGATTGTAAAGTAGCATGTTTCTAACATGAAATATATATAGTCATATTTCTTACATTGTTTTCAAATTAGCTTTTAGCATTAAGATCAAGTCTGTTAAAAGACATAGAAATCATTTTATCACCCTTTATCATAAGATCTGAAACTTGAATAATTACATGGAAATCAAACCCACTTACAATTAATTATCAAAACACTAAAAAGTAGTGGTTTTTTATTTTTTTTTTTATTTTTTTTTCCAATTTTAATCTAAACCTTTAATATTTAGTTTGTTTGATAGGGATTTGATTTTATGATTCGGTTTACTTTATATGTGGTTATCCCACTCTCATGATTTGGGTCGAGAGTTTGATATATTAACTTGATTTTTTTTTTAATTTTAATTTTATTATTTAATATTTGATTTGTTGGGGGGTTGATATTCATGGTTATCCCACCATTAAAACATTTGGCAGGTTAACTCAGTTTGACACTGATAATTTTTTTAGTCCTTTTATAAAACTAATATTGTTAGAGAATATTATAAATCAAATCTTGGAACCTTACTTAACAGTTTAAGTTATTGGGTTAATTGGTTCTTTGATAGATATTTTTTCAATTTCATCATTTAATATTGAGGTTGTTTGAGAATTGAGTTTCATAATTTTTTTTTATTTTTTTTTCTATAAGGTTATCTCAATCTTATAAACTAGTTTGTGGATCTAGCAAGTTAATCTGTTGACATAGGTTGTTTTTTTTAGATTTTTTAAATTGATTTCTTTTTTAATTTTATACTTTAATATTAAATTGATTAGAGACTAGGCTTTATAATTTGTGAGGATTTGCTTTTAGGGGTTATTATGATTTCATGACCATGATTGTGGATCTAACATATTTATCTCAAGTTGATCAGATATATTGTCTTTTTAATAGTTTAATTAAAATACCGTCTTGAATTTTTCTCGAGTCAAGCCTCTCATGATTTGTTTTTTATTAGAAAAAATATTAGCAAGGCCTGGATATTTTTTTTTAATGTTAAAAAAAAATTAATTTGACCCATAATATAACACGAGTCAGTAATGTAGTTTAAACTAAGTTTTTAGATTGTGGTTGGTTAGTATATAGAAAAAATATAAACATATTTGATTGAAAACAATAATAAAAATATAAAAATAAATCTTTATCTATTTTTTTTTTTTATTTTCAAAACAATAATAGAGATGTACACTAAGAGTTTCTGAACATTAATGCCGTGTAGAGATGAATCCCTTTCAACTGACATGTACACTAGGAGTTTCTAACATAAAATGCAGTAGTAATCATATCTCCAATGAATCGAAGAAAATATGGCACTTGTGAATTCCATTATATATATACATATAAAAACTCATTTCGACATTTTCTAATGCCGTGTAGAGATGAATCCCTTTCAACTGTGGTTTCCAAAATCACCAAAGTCATATAATGTATCACTGTTCCTTTGACTTTCTTGGCAAAAATAAAGTCAACTGTTTCTTCTCACCCAACATGGTTCACTGTGCTAATTAGTCAAGCATGTTTCCGCATTGTCTCCATCAAATATTCCACTTCATCCGAAATCTTCATTTTGATAAAAGAATTACCAGAAACAAACACAAAAGGATGGAAATATTCATTGACCGGATCCCAGTTTGCTCGACGCTTAGTTTTTGGTTTTTTGAGAGAATTTCTGTTGGATTTTTAGGCTGCACAAGAGAGATAACCTCCTTCCTTTCTCAATCTCTTAATTTATTCCAAGTCTGCGTGCTGAAATTATTGCTATTGTTTTTATTTATTAGAAGGCACATTTGGATTATATACACGATAGTAGATAGAGATTATAACTACAAAGTTAGTGGAATGTATTGGATGGGTTTTTCTATTTGTGTAATTATTTCTTTTCTATTGAAAGAAAGATTGTATTAATATCATATTATTGTGATTAATTAAGTACATTTCTGAAATCTCTCTTGAAAATTGATGATGTGTTCATACCCTATATCTTTTATATTTATCTCCCTCTTTTATTTTTGTCCATTTACTATGGGGATGAAATTAAAATCAACACATATTTTCTGTAGAATTTAACAATACAGATGAGGTAGAATGATTTTCTTATTTTTCTTTTGTATTTGTTGTGCATAAAGTCTAAGTAATTATAATATAGTTGTGAGTAAATCACTCTTACCAATTTGCTATACAAAATTTAAAAGTAAAATATGAAGATGTAAATCAAGGCGTGTAACAGAACCGAAAATAAAGATCCAGGATTGCTATTATATCTTCTCCGCTTGCTGAGGTTTGGCTTGATTTTTAGTTGTTGCACAATTTTCTACGTGATCAACGGATCTCAATTCAATGTTTTCAAAGAATTATCTCACATAAAATCTCAAGCGTCTTAATAATAGTTTTATACTATTATTTAACACACTCCTTTAAGTGAAAGTTTTTTAAATTTGAAACTTGTATAAACCAATACTATTTTATGTTTAATTTTTATTAATTAGAATGAGATGATGATATTTGAACTTGTAACCACTTGATTAATAAGATTCTGATACTATATTACAAAATTATCTGACTCAAAAACTTAAAATTATTAGATGGATCCCAATAATAAATTACTTTTCTTGCTCCCACTCATCTGTCAACTCTTTTTAATTTGTTAAACAACATCTGTTTCTCCATCGTTTGAATAAATTTTGCATTCTTCTATTTCAAAATGGAAGTAAGATACAATTAAAAAAAGATGTAATCTAGTTTTTAGTGCCAATTGCCTGTTTAATAGACCTGTTAATTGTTGATGTTTATAAGAAGATTAAACAAGGTTTTCAATTGATCACAATCTTTTATTATAGACCTTTCAATAAAAAATAATACATGCATTCAAACTCATCAAACTGCACAAGTATCGAAATTTTATAATTATCAATAAATAAAATAGTGTCATTTTCTTTCTTTCATTTCCTCTCATGTTTTATTTGAAAAGAATGGATCGTTTATTACCACATCAAATAATCTTAAGCATCTAAGGTTGTGTTGGGTTTGGTATTAAAAATTAGAGATTTAGGACCGAGGAATGAAATATAAGGTTGTAAAAAAAATAGTTGAGAGGCAGAATATAAGGACAACTACCATAAAATTAGCAAATACAAATAGAAACACCAATAACATTTTTTCGTCATTATAGTACGGTGACATTTATTGACCAATTTTTTCCACTGCTAAATCTGTCAGTAAACACCAACAAGAATATGTTATCGTTATATACTGAGGGAATCACAGTGGGAATAGAAGGAATAAAAAAAAATCCAACCAGTACAATGACATATAAGTTTTTACAGACAAAGTTACCGACGAAAGTAGACCAACAATACAATTTGTCCGTGAATATCCCGATGAAAAATTTTTGTCGGTATATATCGATAACATTAAGAATGATATTAAAATAGGATTTAAAAAGGTAAATCATATGGTGACGTGACATTTATATCGATGGAATTGCCATCAAAATAATTTTGTTAGTTAATCCGTCAGTAATATTTAATTTATGACCTGACGCTTGACCCTCCTCTCCCCCTCCCCCATTTCTACTTTTTCCTTGTAAAATTTTTCTCTACAACTAAACAATCACCCCCTCAATCTTAACACAACTCAACCTTCCACAACCTTTTCAATCACCATAACACTCAGTTTGTTAGCATTCGTATTCTGATTCAAATTTTATTGAGGATTCTTCACCTTAAGTAAGCAAATCTACATTTTTTTTTTTAATTTTAAACATAATTTTAAAATGTTTATTTTGTATATTTTTGTAGTATATGTATTTTGTCTGGGTGTTTACTTGTTTTATAATTTTTTTTCTCAAACAAACTTGTTGTATGGATATATGATTTGTACATCTTATAGTTTGTTTTAGATTTTGTAAAATTATATTTGTTTGTAAATTGTTAAAACTTATGTTGAATTACTGACTTAGATATTTTGTGATGAAATAAATAATGGCTTATTTAACTTAGTTTTATATTGTGTCAATTTTATTACTGAGTTGTAATTTCCGATAAATGTGTACAAATTTTCATTTATATAGATAATTGATAATGAATTAAGATAAGTATTAAAATAGATTGAATAAGCTTGAGCTAAACCAATATTTTTGCAAATTTATTTAGTTAACGTAGTTAATTAATACATGTTGTCATCATTATTTTAATTAATAGATGATCGTTCATAGACATATCGAGATTCACCCCAAGGATTGCAGATGATGAATTATTGTAATAGGGCTTAGGATTTTATTAATTACGCAATATCTAATCCAAGAAATATTAGTAGATGTGGTATTAGATATTCATGTAAAAGGTGTAAAACTAAAAAGTTTATTGATCTAAATATTGTAACGATGCATCTTTTATAAAAGGGTTCATAGAGCAATACCTATGTTGATATGCACATGAAGAACAATATGTTCCACACGAGACCATGTTATAAATGATGATTGGGTCAACTTCTAGAGCTAGCAATGTGCATGGAGTTGTAGAAGACAATAACAATCCTTATAGGAATATCATTATGGATGCGATGAGAATGAATTAGATGCATGTCGGTCAATGTTCAATCATAGATGAAGAACTTAATGTAGACGCAACCAAGTTTTTTATTTTTTGAAAGATTATAACGAACCATTATGGGATGATTGCACAAATCACAATAAATTATTGATTGTTGCACAAGTGTTCACCATTAAGTCGGATCATGAGTTGAGCGAGGCCAATTATGAAAGAATTATCGAATAGGTAAGAAGCAGTTTACCTTTAGAGAATAGGCTGAAAGAGAACTTCTATGCTGCTAAGTTTATGACGAAACCCATTCATCTAGGATACCATAAAATTGATACGTGTCTAAACTTTTACATGCTGTACTACCTTGAAAATTCAGAGCTGATCGAGTGTAGGACATGTGGGCATTCTCGTTGTAAACCCAAAATTAACAGGGAAAATACTTTTATCGCATGTAAAAAAACTTAGATACTTTTCAATCATATATAGATTGTAAAGGTTATTTATGTCACCAAAGATTGCTGAGCACATGACATGACACCAATCATATGATACGGTGGATAGAATGATGGTGCACCCTTTTGATGGTGAAGCATTGAAACAATTAGTCTAGGTTGGAATATGGATGTTTGTCTTCAACTGTTGATTGATAAGTTGACGTAGTTATGGTCATCCGGGGTTTTGACAAATAATGTATTAACAAAACAAAATTTTCAGATGAATACAACCTTGATGTGGACTATCAATGATTTTCTATCTTATGGAATTGTTTTTGGTTGGAGCATACATGAAAAACTAGCATGACCATACTGTATGGAAAATAATAAGGCATTTACGCTTACAAACGGCGGTAAATTTTTTTTTTTTGGATTGCCATCAACGGTTCTTACCAATAGATCACAAGTATAGAAAGAGCAAAAATGACTTCTTTGTTGGTAGAGTTGAAAAGGAAGTTGCATCGCCACATCTTTCGGGTGAAGAATAGTATGACATGGTGTTAGAGTACGGTGATATTGTGTTTGGTTTCCAATCCGATAAGCAGAAGTTTTCCAGTTTTGGTTTGACCCATAATTAGGTAAAACAAAGTATTTTTTAGAAGCTTTCTTATTAGAAGACCAATCTTTTCCGTCACAACATTGACTTCATGCACATAGAAAGATTTTGAGAACATTTTCAATGTGGTTATGGACGTGAAGGAGAAGACAAAGGACAATATCAAGACTAGAATGAATATAGCTTTGTTTTGTCACCATAAAAATATAGAGTTGGTTTATGTTGGGTCACAGGTCATAAAGCCTAAAGTAAGCTTCACCTTAAATAAGAATGCACATTAATTACTTGTCTATCCATGGCTTAAGAGTCTTCATTTTCTTGATGCACATGCCTCAAACATATCAAGGTTGGTTAATTTGGAAGATTGCAAATTGTATGGAATGAAGAGTTATGATTGCCACATGTTTATGCAAACACGAATTATTAGCTTATCGGAATTTATCACTAATTAGGATATGAGATGCACTAATGAAGATCAGTTATTTGTTTAGAGATATATGCTCCAACAAGTTGTAGACATAACACATTAAGAGGTTTGAAACGAATATTGTCTAGACAATATGCAAACTTAAAATGATATTCACTCCATCATTTTTTTGACTTCATGGCGTATGTACCCATACATTTACCGTTTAATTATTATTATCTATCAGGATACTTAATTTCATTACACATTTCTTGTTAACTATTCATAGTTATACTTCGTGTACCATGTTTATAAATTAGAAAGGAATGCTAGTGTTACTTTGTATTTATTAAGTCTCGATCCTGGAAGAAAGATGAAGTGTTATAACAGTTATTTCATTAATAGACATGTGTTTTATACTGAAGAATATGGGTGGGGTAGAAAGACATATAACAATGAGGTTTGTGTTAAGGGATCGACTTCTAATGAGTTTGAAGTTGACTATTATAAGAAATTAGAAGAAGTGATTGAATTGCAATATCATAGCGAGCAATATAGTATTTTTATTCAAATGCTATTGGTATGACACCACTGAAAGAAAAATTAGAGTAAATCCCCATCATGGTTTAGTCAAAATTAATTTAAAAGCTAGACTTCACAACGTTAACAATGTCTTTGTTTTCGCAAAGCAATGTTAGTAAGTTTATTACACACACACCCCTTCATTTAGAAATAATTGCTCAAGAGTTGATTGGTTATCTATATTGAAAACCAAACCTAGGGGTCTTGTCGAAGTTGTTCAGTATGGGAACAATGAATTAAATATGAGAGATGATGTCTTTCAAGTTAGTGAGTTAGTTGATTCTTATTGATTTGCTACATCAATTGAATTAGAAGAAAATTTAAATTTTCACATCCTCAAGAATTTTTTTGTTTATGTTGAGGAGTTGAATATTGTTTTGAGTTCCAGCGGACATGCACAAGTCGATGAAGATGATGATAATGATGAAATCAATATAGAAGATTACAATAGAGCCGACGATGAGTCAATTGAAGAAGAAGAAGACAATTCTGACTAATTTATAAAACATGAAAGTGTAATGCCATGCCATAAACTATAATGTAATATTTATTAATGAAATTCTCTATAAACAAATATTTATTTTATTATTGTTATGTAAACTGATGTTATTGTGGTGTCCGTGCAGCTATCAATTTAAGTATTTGCAAAATGGATAGATAGAGAATACAAATACAATTTGGTGTCATACACTATTTTACATAGATAAAAATATCGACAATTTGTTCATTACAAACGGGTATATTGACAAGCTATTTCTGTCAGTGTATTTTAGAGGCGATGGGCATTGTTCCCCTTGTCCCTGGCACTATTTATGAAACTAATTAAACATGGTATACTGAAGGGCTATTTATGTCGGTATATTTTAAAGGCGATGAGAATTGTTCCTCTTTTCCCTGCACTATTTATGTAACTAATTACACATGGGTATACCAATAGGCTGTGTCCGTTGGTATATTTGAGAGGCAATGATAATTGTTCCCCTTCACAAGTTGGTGATGCCTATTAAATTTTTTAATAATTCTAATGGAATTACCAATGAAATGCGAATTTCAACGCACTAACACTTAATGTTTTTATTGATTGAGGTGCATGTTTTCATAGTTTTCCTAATGAAATCATTAATAGATGAGAATTCTAATGCTCTAGTAATTAATGCATTTCTTACTGAGCGACATAGTTCTGACTATTGACTATGATACCGATAGAATAAAAAAAAACTGGAGTGGTTTTGTGAAATTTTTAGTGCAAATAAAATTTTTAAAGAGATTTTACAACGGAATCACTGATAGAATATTAAAAAATAATAATATTTAATTGGTCGTCGGTAATTTATCCATAAAACCTAATATAAAAGCTCCACGAACGCAACATATCTTTATCCTTTTTTATCTTGGCTTAAAAACTTAGTTTTCTCTCTTATTCTCTTCTCTCTGGTTTGCTATTCTATTCTGTCTCTCAAATATCAAGGCTATTTTAAAGTATTTTTTTTTTTTTCCTAAGGTTTTTTTAACAATTATTTGTTTTTTTTTGTATCACACGTGGTTCAACTCCGAAATTAAACATGCCATTAAGATAAGAATTTTTCATTCCTTATTCATTATATGTTTTTGCATAATTTTTTTCTTTTTTGTCTCTAATTTGTTCAATTATTTGTTCTTCATAATTTTATGAAGCAATAGTTGTGTTGAATTTTAATTGTTATTGCAATAATTTTTCATTATTTTGCTGAAATTTAGTTATTATTTGCAAAAAAAAATTAATTATTGTTTTGTATGGTATTCCATTTAGAACAATTTTTTTTTTTTTTATGAATTTAGGATCACAAGTATTAGCACTGAGAAATAATTGTGTTGAATTGTAGTTGCTATTGAAATAATGTTTTCATTATTTTGTTGAATTTTAGTTATTTTATTTGTTTAATTTTTTGTTAATATTTAATTAAATGTGTAGGATTAATTTTAATTATTATATTGTATGTATTCCATTTAAAATAAATTCTTGTAAATTTAGGATTAAAAGTATTATCATGTAGAAAATGAGAATGTTCTACAAAATTGAATTATAAAAAATTGTTGGTAGAAATAGAATAAAATAAACTGGTATGTGGCATATATGTTGTTTATTTGTAGGATTAAAATTTTTGAGCAGGTTTTCGTACAGGGGAGCTGCTGCCAATTTTTTTTTTTAAATCATTTTTTTTTTTTTGTAAATTTATGTAGATGTTTAGGGCAAAATTAATTGCACGTTGTGAGCACAAGATTGCTGCTAGTTCTTCTAGCAACGATAATGACAACCACGAGTCATTAAATGCCAACCAATAAGAGTCACCTGAGGCACATGTATCGACTCACAACGCTGCCTCTTTAAGTGTGATGCTTCAACATAGAGGGGGGTCCCTTCACAGCGAGATCCATTCACCCACATGTACGAGGCACAATGAAATGATGCCCTTTCAATGTAAGTTTGTTTTTGGTTTATGTTTAAAATTTATGAACAAATAATATGATTTCACAATCCAAATAAAGATAGGTTTCCAAACATCTTGAATAGAAACTGTAGTCGATGCATGGTTTTCAAGATTTAAGGTTAGCATTAACTTAAAATTTTACTATTTATTATGTTAATTCATTTACTTTATTGAAATTACTGAAATTTTTCTTTTTATAAATTTTGAATGCAAGACAAAATTTGAGTGGGATAAAGCAAATGATAATGTTATAAGGAGGGTTTTGGAGAATCATGTTGCAACTAAGTAACATCGAAATCAAGATAATTTTTTTTATTCCAAATATTAAAATTTTATTTGTCATTTACTTATAGATAATACGTTTGTATCATATAGGTTGTGTGATTTTTGGTACGAGGCGCAAAAGAAATATAAAAAATATGTCAAAGAAAGCGCTCTACCAGGCTGGAATGACATGATAGTTTGGAAGGATTTTAAGAGATTATATGGGTGGAATACATTCAGCACATGATGTCCGAGCATTTTACACGATGATTATAGTTTGATGCGGGGAACCAAAGCCAAAAAATTCACGGTTTCGTTACCATGCACACCGATAATTCATCATGTTTGTTTCGTATGTGAAACAGATGGTAACATTTATTTTAATTACATATATAGTTTTTAATTTGTTGTTATTTATAAATATATTTAACTGACAACATTTTAATCTTGCAGGCTACGGATTTTGGATGTGAGCCAAGCCCAAAAGAGCTTTTTATAAAAATGCATGTGCATAGTGATGACAACCAAAAAGAGGTGTAGTAGTTTGTTGACAACCGAGCTCAACACTTTGTGATATATTGGTTTTCAACCATTTTTTTCTTAAGTTATTATTTACTTGAATTTGATGATTTTATTTTTTATTTTCAGGAGACATATAACATCCGGTTTAAAGAGAGATACATGTACGATCATTTGACCCACTTGGATTTTGATTTAATTTTATGATTGGAGGCAGAATCATCCGGTGGACCTGATAGAAATCGAGTATATGAACTCTCTAATACAATGGTTTAGAACTTATAGACGACCCATAGTGTTTCAACCATTGGGTGCTCGCAATCGATCCTGAGCACCAGTCTTTGGAGTTCATGGTCGTGTTAGATCAAGGAGTGCAAGAACGTATGACCCTTCTCAATGAAAATATGAATGACTCTTTATTGATTATTAAGAACTCTGTTGAATAGTTATGGATGTGAGATCATAGATGGGTGGTACATATGCACCCTTATTGGTCCCATGGTCTCCGTGGATGACAACCAACCTCCTCCTCCTCCTCCTCAAGCGCTACCTCTATTCTAGTTTCATTGTAATTGAACATATAAATTTGTAATAAATATTTACTTTTTATATTAAGATAATTTATTTTTAAATTTTTGAATTTTATATTAATTTAATTTTTAAAAAACTATTTTCTATTTATGTTCAATATATATTTTTTTAAAATATTTTTAAATTATTACTGACGGGGTTACCGACGAAATAATTCCGTCAGTATATTCTAGAGAGTTGAAAAAAAATTATGGCAAATGCCATTGCAACTGTTAAATCACCGACAAAATAATTCTGTTAATATATTCTAGAGAGTTGGAATAGAATTACTGCAAATACCACTGCAACTCGCCACCAGATTACCTATGGTTATCCTGTCGATGATATACTAAATAGCACCAAGAGAATTACCAACAAATTGAAGTGGGTAATATTGTTTTTTTGGCGTGCATGGTCCATTTATAAAGCTATCGATAAATTTATTAACAATGAATTTACCGAGAGACCAGAAATTATCGACGAGTATTTTTTTGATGGACAGTTTCTATCCATGATTCCATCGATAAAATAATCATAAATAGAATGTTAGTGTAAATAATGATAGAAATTTTTGTTGGTAAAACTATTAAATCTAGTAATGGATGTTCAATAGGTGTATAAAAATAATTAAATCAAAGTTTAAATTAGATATACTATAAAATAATGTAAAATATATACAAATGAGACCAAAAATTACATGCATAGACAAAAAATGAAGAGTTGGGAAAAAAAAAACTCAAGTTACAAAACTTAATTTAAACAACTCTTTGGATGTTTAAGAGTGTTGTGATTTTTGCATTTTGATGTATTTTAAAAGTAATTTCACTTAACAAAATATTGAATTAATGTTTTTTTAATAATTTTTAATAGTTTTGATGTTTTGATATTAAAAATACCATAAAAAGTATTTTAATTTATTTTCAAGCGGAAAACAAGTGAACCATGGACAACGTCAAATACACACCATCTAACCCATTAAATTTCTCCCATGACACATAAAAATTACTATCAAATGAGAAAATGAAGGGTTAAAAATATTAAAAGATTAACATTTAACTCCCTTGTCAATGAATTGTAACTCAATCGATATTAATCTCTCTCTTCTTCCACGGAGTCTTGAATTGGAACCTATTTTCTTATAACCAAATTTCATTTTAGAACTTAGCTAGCACTAACGCTATATTAATTGGCTGCTTTTAGAGGCTAACCCACTACAATCCCTTTGTGATCTTGTCTTGACTAACTTTTCATTTGTCAAGATTCCAATTCATGCCTAATCCGTAGCCTAATATATGTTGTGGTGCATTACTGCATTTAGATAGAAATAATAATTACTTTATATATATATATATATATATATATATTATTATAAGAACGTGACATTGAATTTCTTCAGACCATTGACAAAAGGGATGGATGAATGGAGACTTGATGGTTTTCTTCAAACTTTTCAAAGGTATAATGTGCGCCAAGCAAACCCTACATGCTATCTATCTATTAGCCAAGGCACAAATAATACTTGGACAAGTTATTCGACCCAAATAGATTCTTTAATTAAGTGGGTTGCCGGTGTCACGTGCTAGTCATGTGATTTGCCTTAACCTAGATTGGATAAAAGCATAACCCTATTTAACATAAATATCTAATTTTGGTTGTTAATTTAAGGACTTGTAAAAATAGTCAAGATACGTGCAAACTAACTTAAATATTCATGTTAATAATAATAATAAAAAGAAATATCTAATTGTATGTCAAGTTTTGCTTAAAAACTATTCATACTGAATAATTTATTTAAGGATTGATTATGTTTTGATCACCAATAACATAAGATCTTAATGCATTTTACCCTTTATTATAAAGAAAAACTTATTTCTCATGACTTCCTCTTAAATTCAAACTTGAAATTATAATGTAGAGAATATTATAATCATACTTTACCTAAGCCATGCCTAGTATCAAAGCTAATATGAGTGGGATCAAATGCACAAGTCATGGCAAGTTGCATGGAAAGTGGTCCAGGAATTTGAACGTCGTAGGCACTAAGTAAGAAAATATTGATACTTGCACCAATATTGTACGTCGTGTAATTAAATCCTACACAAAGACAGGTGATAAACTTAAAACTATAATTTAACATGCCGACAGAAGCTCATCTCTGTTGAAAAAAGAAATGTTTATTTTTATGTTTTAAAAATTTAATTTTTATTTTATTTTTATTTTATTTTTAATTTTTATATATTTTCTAATATTTTAATGTGATAATATCAAAAAAAACTTTTAAAATACAAGTACAATAATTCTCTCGTACTCCCATCACCGCTTCCACTAGGCAATGTGCTCTTAGAAGTCACCGTGCGCACTTGGCCACAGCATAAACAGACATGCAGAGTCTTTCATCTTTCATAATAACTTAGAGATTATTATTTTCTTTTCTTTTTTGTGTTCTTTTTTTCTTTTTCTCGAAAGAAATTGATGGCATGGGCCTTTTCTTCTTCTCTCTTTTACAAATATGTTTGCAAGTATATGCACATCTTATAGGAACTTGAGGACTGTGTATCCTTCAATTAGACATGCAAAACGTACGTTTACAAAATTATCAATAAAAGAGATGCAAACAGATTGGTAAGTTTATTACGTTTGTAATGATGCAAGATTTTTAATTTAATTGTGTTTATTTCTCATGGTAATTTCACTAGAAAAAATATAAAATATTTGCCAACATAGATTAAAAATGGTGGGTTTTACAATTGCGTACATTTTGAAAGTATATTGCAATATACTAATGTAGCTTATTGAAACAAGACAGAAAATAAAAAAAATAACTTAAAATAAAACTAACCAAGGAAAGTTTAATGACCAATAATACTACAACACTAAAACAATGTGTTTTTTTTTTTTTAATAATGTTTCACTGTTCATATGAATATGCACATATTAATATACTTATTTAATTTAAATGAAAATAACTTTTTATTGTAACTCAGTTGATTAACGTGTATATCTAAACCTAGAGGTCTTGAGTTTAAGAGCCGGGAGCCAATATTTCTTTAAGATAACAAAATGATATGTTGTTTGTATTTTTTTTTTTTAAGAATAAATAAATGTCAGGCGCATGTGTACTTGTTACTAGTGGGTTAGATACTAGACTTGACACTTTTCTGTTCTTTTTTTTTTTTTATATTTGGTTTATTTTTTTGGCACTAAAAAAACTTATCAAATTCAGTTATTTTTTGGTTTTGACATGATTCTTAAATTTTATTATAAATAATTATTTAAAAATTTTAAATTTTTTTTTTCAATCATTATGTATCTATATGAAAATAATAATACTAATAATAATTTATTCATAAAAATTCGATTCAAAATATTTTTTTATTCTTAAAATTTTAAAATAGATTTTGAACATGATCATTTTATTATATTTATAATTTTTTTAGCTTTCAATCACACAAAACATAAAGATACTATTATGATATATATTTTGTTTGCATTAACAATCATAAAATAATTTTTTTTAACTTGAGATTATGATTGCAATCAAATACCTAACTTTTACCAAGTTAAACAAAAGATGCGTCAATAAAAATGTTTATCTTGATGAAATTGTTTTTTTCAAAACTACTATTTTTTCAAGTTTAATAACAAAGATAAAAAAAAAATTCCTTGTGACCTATCTATTTTTTTTTAATTCCCACAACACAACACAACTTAAACATACAAACTAGTTAATTGCTAAACATATACCAAATTTGCGTACAAAATGGTCATGAATTTGGCCAAAGAAATTTGTGGCATTTACTAGCTAGGCCTTGACAAAGAGGAGGAAGCAAAACTTGCCCCACCTTCCGAATAACGTGTCTTTGCCATTTCTAAGTGGCGACCACCAAAAACCAATGAGCTGCATCCATTTTCCACAACACACACCAGTTTCTAGCTGTGAGAAATTGAAAACCTGAATATTGACCTATTGACTATGTGAGGGTCAACGCTTTTTCTTCTTCTTCTTTTTTCTTCTTGTGCCATGTTTTAAGTTTTCATATTCTTTTTAATTGATATATCAGATTAAATCCATTTGACTTAGAGAAAAAACACATGTAATTTTCACCAGAGCTAGTTATGGCTTTATAGTGATCTAACTTAAAAGAGTTTTCGAGTTCAATTCCAAGGCCCGTAACTTTTTCTTGAGTTGCGTGTAATTGATGTTCTAGAACAGGGATTTTTTTTTTTTTGAAAAATAACATATTTTGCTAAGAGTTTTGTAAAAAAATATTTAAGAAATAATATGATTTGAACATAATTATGTTCTAGAATATCATTTTTATATATAACCGCTATTCAAAATAATAATTGCATCTCAAAATATATTTTTCTACACAAATACTATTTGAAATAGTGGTCATTTAGTGAATGTTTCAAAACATCTTTCTTTTACAAATCTATTTATCTTAATAAAAGTCAATCAAATATTACATGAAGATCCAAATAGCTAAAAGAAGAAATTGAAAATTCAATGGTCAAGAAAAAAAAGAGAGATAAAGTGAGGTGGCAAGATAGAGAAATGGGAGAAGAAAAAAATGAAAGAAATAATGGGTCATCGGAGACACATCAAAACTTTGTTTTCGATACATCTAGTACCGTTAAAATGATTACTACACATTGGAAGAACACCAAAGGAGGTCAAAATTAACCCTAAACAAAACACCTAACAAATTACGACAATGTTTGGTAGTCTTTTAAGGTGTGGTTAGAATCATCTCATCGAAATCTTTTTAACGGTAATGGGTGTGTTGAAAACAAAGCCTTGGTATGTCCCATTCTTTCTTGGCTATTAGATCTTGAATCTCATTTTTTGGCCATTGATCTTCATAAAATTTTGGATTGATTTTTTATGCATGTTAATTGAATTGAGAGGGACATGGTTTTTAAAACAACAGTTATTCCCAACAACGATTATGTTCAACAATTAATTGTGAGGAACAAAGATGAAGATATAAAAATAAATTATTTTTTAAGATAATTTTAAAGTGAATTTATATTATTTTAAAATATAAAAGATAGGAGACATGTTTCTTTTATCTCTATCTCTTCTGTCTAGAGACAACAACCAAATGCTATCGTGAAGTTTACCAAATTGAACTAACTGAGTTAGATGATTAAATACTAGAATTCATTTAGATTTTATTAATTAATATCAAATAATATAATTAATATATACTAAAAGGCCTTGACATTTCAATGTAGCAATGATCAATGAAATGCCAAGATCTTTTACATTTTGATCCTTAAATTTTTTTTAGAATTTTTTTAATCTCAAACTTAGTCTTTTTATTAAATTTCATTATTTGACATTGGGTTTACTGGTTATTGGACATTGGGTTTACTAGTTATTGGAGTTCATAATTTGTTCCAATTTGTTTTCTAGGGAGTTATCCTGTCTCATGACCTAAGTTAGCCATGTTGACTCGAGTTATTTTTTTTTAATTATTTTTTTCTCAACTTTATCTTTTAACATTAGATTAATTTTGAAATTGAGCTTCATAATTTTTCTTAGTTTTATTTCTATGGGATTATCATGGTCTCATGACTCGGGTTACGAATTTTGCGGGTTAGTTAGGTTGACTACGACTTTTTTTGTCCTTTTTTAATTAAATATATATATATATATATATATATATTTTTTAATTTCATCCTTCAACATTGGGTTGATTGAGAACTAGACTTTATACCTTTTTTTTTTATTTGCTTTATATGGAGCTATACAAGTCTTTTAACCTGAGTTTGATAAGTTAACTCTAGTTAACTTGGGTTCATTTTTTTTTTCTTATTTTAATCATTTAAAATTGGGTTGATTGGAAGTTAAGCATTATAATTTTTTTAATTTAATTTCTATGAGGATATTATCATTTTATGACCCGGGTTGTGAGTTAAGAAAGCTGACTTGGGTTTTTTTTGTTGTTTTTTGGTTGAGACTTTTTCAATTTTATCTTTTAATATTGGATTGATTGGAAATTATACTTCATAATTTGATACAGTTTGTGTTCTCTGAGGTTATCCCGGTTTCATGATCTGGATCGTGAGTTTGACCAGTTGACTCATATGATTTCTATTTATTTATTCCATCCTTCAATATTAAGTTGATTGAGAATTGAGTTTCATAGTTTGTTTCAATTTGTTTTCTATGGGGTTATCCCGAAATCATAACTCATATTTAACATGTTAATCTTGGTTGACTCGGATTAGATGAATTTTATTTTCAATTTCATCCTTCAATATTGAGAATTGGATTAATATATTTTTGTTTTTTTTGCTTTCAATAGGGTTATTAGGGTCTCAAGAATTGGGTAGTAAATTTGGCAGGTTGACCTGAGTCAATATAATATGTTATCATTTAAATATTTTTAAAAAAGATATCGTCTTAATTTTTTTTTGAGTTAAACTATATTTTTATTAGGCGTCCGGATTGTCTTTGAACTTTCCATGTTGACCATATCATTTTATGTCAATCCTTGTATAGTATATTTATTTTTTACTAAAAATTACATTAATAATATCTAGATATTTCTTTGTGTCAAAAAAAAAAATCTGATTTGACCCTAGCTTAGTGTGTACAATAAGATACTTACTACTAATTAAACTAATTGGATTGAGGATCATATCTATAATTATTTTTTAGGGGATATGATAAGTTGATTAGTGTCATGCCAACCTGTTTCTTTATTGTCTTTTTGGTACAAGATTACTATGCCAACATGAATCCAAAAAAGCAGTCTTAAAAAAAAAAAACAAAAAAAAAAAAAGATTAGCACCCTAATGAAAATCTAGACACTTCGGAGACAAAATCTTATAGATCTAGAAGATTGGCTGGGGCAGATACTAGCAAGGATCTTTTCTTGCATTAGCCAAACATGACTTTAAGAATTTAGGTTTTCATAATTTAGATAGTTGAGCAATCTATGCCTCATACTCTAAAGTCTTAAGATTCACTAAAAGATCTCCAAATATTTTTGAATGGCTTGGATTTTGTTTTATACAACACTTATGAAGGCAGAAATTGATTGTCAAGAATTATCGGACCATTGGGATGTTTTAGTGATGGCTGCTGAGGCACATTAGGCCAATCATATATTGTCGGTGCCCTTGATGGGATTTCATAACATTATGTTTTTCCATCTTAATATTGTTGATCATAATGATAATTAATTCCATCGTGGTTGAATAGGGAGAAGTTGTACCTGATTTATGTCGAAGAATATATATATATATATATATATATATATATATATATCGTGGTTGAATAGGGAGAAGTTGTACCTGATTTATGTCGAAGAATATATATATATATATATATTGAAAGTATTTAGCACGATATATTAGACAATATTTAATATGATCTTAACTTTCAAAGCATTTAACTTCGAGATAAATGAGTTTTTTATGAATATTTTGACAAGCATTCAAGAAGAATTAGGAGTCTGGCACTTCACGTAATTATTCGACGAGCAAATTTAAAATGAGGGTCTTATTTTATATCACAGCAATTTCCTGTTTTTTTCTAGAAAAAATAATATATATATATATATATATATATATATAATTTATTTATAGAATATCATGTTACTAATATTACCATAACCATAACCAACATCACACTGTCAATATCACCTCCATTATCATCATCGCGGCGACTATCATCATTATCATAATACAACTATATATCACTATAGTTTTTTATGCCTACCATCTTCTTCTAGTATCATCATCATTATCATTATTAATTCTAATTATATTACCATTATATCTCCTAACCATTATAAATATATTTGACTATATTTACTTTGATCATATTATTACATCAACCTCTATCATATCATTGTCATCAATTGCGCCCATCATTATTTACAAATAAAATAACAATCATTATGATCATATTATCACCGCCATTGCCACTATCATATATATTATTGCTATGATACCATCGTTTAATCATATTGATTAAATTATATATAATTTTTACTTTTTATATTATTTAATTAATAGTATATTATTATGTTTTTTAAATCAATTAGTTTGTATAAGGTTTGCTTCATGCATTTTCTCATAAAAAAATATATTTTTTAAATAATAAACAATAAGCATAAAACAATTTTTGGTTTTCTAAAAATAGAAAACCATAAACGATAAATGGTACTAGAAGTTACCTTAATTTTATTTTTTTTATTTTTGCCTTCAAAAACTTATTTGTCAAATAGTCATTTGGTTATTTTAATATTCCCTTTTACCATAAGTTATTTTAATTACTTCCCAAAAGAATATATTTTCTCATATAGGTTCCCAAAATTTTTAAAAACTTCAATAAAACCCTTTCTGTACAAAATCATAACAAAAAATATATTAGAATTTATTTTTAAAAAATATTTTCTTTAGACCAATTTCTTAAAAGATTAGGATGAAAGGGTATAGTTAATAATAAGTGAAGAATCCCTTGAGGATTCATTTAATATTTTTTTTCTCTAGAAACTTACAAAATTATGGGTTATTGATGGATCAAAGTGTTTTACATATGTTATTTTTGCCTAAAACTTATTGCATTGAGCCTAAGTATATATGGCTTTGACAAGTTGTCTGATCCAACATCTCCGGGTTCAATTACACACTAAGTCTAAGTACATGTGGGTCTAACAAGCTACCAAACCCGACAACTTAGGGCTTAGCATCTCACTAAACTTAAATAGATGTAGAATTGATGATCTTTTTAGGCCTCATATTAAGCCACAAAACTCAGCTTGTTTTCTTCTCATGACCCCTAATATAAAATGTTAAGGTCTTTCTCTACATTCCTAGGTGTATAAAAATTTTCAAGAGGCCCTACCACTTATCCTTTATTAGTCATGTGCAAGGGATATTTATCTATTTTTAATTCATATGTTAGAGATATTTTTTTTTGTTAATGATATCCGGCCAAAATAACATTCCAACCCTTTCTCTCCACAAAAAAAAAAAAAAAAAAAACTCATGGGCTATAAAGACCTTATGATTCATTCAATAAAAAAGATTCACAATCTCTATTATTTATAACATATTTTATTTTTAAAGTATCTCTCTAAAATATCATTGTTTTTTCTCTTAAAAAGATACTTAAGCATTAAAGAGCCCCTAAATCTGCCAAAAAGGACCTTTTACAGGTAACAACTATCAGTCATCATAGTCAATAAGAATGAATTAGATTGTTAGAACCACGAGATGAACCAATCATCCAAAACATAAGTCTTTCTCTTAAGTTACTTGGATTTTTTAGGACATCATCATTGGTATTGTCTGTGAAAAACTGATAAAAAAACCATCAATTATTCTTCCTGAACTAGTTTTTGACATCCCCTATCATTATTAAGGGTAGATAATCAAAACACACCAAGAATAAGATGTGTCATAGACCTCCCTATAACTGCTGACACAACTACTCTATCAAAGCATCAACAACTTTTCAATAAATTCTGACTCCTCATAAAGGTAGTGATAGGCATTTAAGGGAATCATCAGGTCCAATAAGCCCAGTACAGTAACTTGGAACTGACCTCTATTATGGTTTTTAGTGGCCTCTGTTTTAAATTTGTATTGCTTCTTAGCACCATTATGCTAGCCAAAAGAAGCTCCATAGAGCTATAACATCACTCGGCCAAGAGGATGGTGTCCATTCTTATGATCTCATTGATGGTACCAATAAAGTTAGGATATGATTACTTTAATGATCAAGAATGTTCCAAATCAAATTGTGAGGCACAATCTATCATGAAAATTGGACATGAAATGTTTGTAAAAGAATCAGGATGCTATGTAACATTTTTGTTGCTCTAAGTTAGGATATGATTTCTTCTATATTTCCTGGGGCTCAGTGAGACAAGCAAATTTGGTCTACACCTTTTTGACAACTTCACAAATATTGTTCAAACCTCAAGAGCTTAAAAGCCGTCAATAATTACAAGAGGAATGTTAGTTCAAACTATAAAAGATGTGAAGTCTCTTTGGCCAACTATCCAAGGAAAAGTAAGTCAATTACCCAGAATATATTTACTAACGAAACTCTATAGAATTGAGACCATGATCTTAGTAGAAATTGGATATCCAAATCATTGAGTTGATTATACCTTATAGGACAATAAAAATATACCATATTCAATGACTAAGAATTTAAGTTTCTTATGTATAAATTAACTAATTCAAAGTAACGATGTTTTCATCTTCTCCAGGTGATGCTTTAGAGCAATGACCCCATAACTCTTCTAAGGATGGGATGAACTCAATTTCTCTAATGTGATTACACAATTTACCTTAGAAGGGATCAACTCAGTCTTTTTAGTGCGGTTGCACAACTTAACTTTGAAGGGATTGACATGATCTCCTTAGTTTGA
This sequence comes from Populus alba, assembly GCF_005239225.2. NCBI lineage: Eukaryota > Viridiplantae > Streptophyta > Magnoliopsida > Malpighiales > Salicaceae > Populus > Populus alba. The sequence continues at coordinate 9,277,783 of NC_133287.1, forward strand.
TTGCATAACTCTCCAAGGATGGGGTTGACATGACACGTCTTTAGGGAAATGGCCCCAAAACTCTTCCAAGGATGGTATGTAATTAGTTTTCTTAGTGCAATTACACAATTTACCTTAGAATGGATTAACTCAATCTATATACTGCAAATGCAAAACTACCCTAAAAGGGATGGATATAGTCCCCCTAGTGCGATTGCATAACTTTTTAAGGATGAGATTGACACGACATCTCTCTAGTAAAAAAAAACCCCATAACTCTTTCAAGGATAAGATGAACTAAGTCTTCCTAGTGCAATTGCACAATTTACCTTTGAAATGATCAACTTAGTCTTCATAGTACGATTGCATAACTTACCTTGAAATGGATTGATATGTTCTCCCTAATATGATTTCAAAACTCTCAAAGTATGAGATTGACACGATACCTCTCCAGGGAAATGGCCCCATAACTCTTCCAAGGATAGGATGTAGTTAGTCTTATCGTGCGATTGCATAATTCATCTTGGAAGGGATTAACCTAGTCTCCCTAGTATGATTGTATAATTTACCTTGATTGATATTGTCTCCCTAGTGTGATTCTAGGGTTTGATTCTACTAAATCTTACTAATATTAGGCAAAGTTCAAAGTTTGATTCTTGCCAAATTTTGAAACTGAATGTTTGACCTATACAAACTTTCAAAAGTATTTTTCTAAGTATGGATGTTGGACCCATACAAACTTTCATGACTCTTGTGGATATGTTTGCGAAGGTAAAAAAAACTAATACATGTCATTACCACCATCAATGCTAACGACCAAATGGTAATAGGTCCTAAAAACATTAATTATAGGCACAATTCTGAAAAGCCTAAGAAACTTATCAAAGGTAGAGCCCAAGGTCGGTTGGTTTATACGTTGAACCAAGCCTTAAAAACCAACACATGTCATACGTTGATTGCCCATGTAAGCCTAAGACAGAGCCCAAGCTCCATATCAAACCACAAGACTCCACTTGTTTTTTCTTGTGTCCCTTAAAATGTTAAGGTTAAGGCTACTGGTCTCTCTGCACCTCTAGGTTTATAAAAGTCTTCAAAAGATCCTACCAGTTATTCCTCATTAATGATGTATAAAAAATATTTACTTCTCTTTAATGTATGTTTCAGAGATATATTTTTTTTGTTAATGCTATAAGGGTAAGATGACACTCTAGCCCCTCCACTTCATAAAATAACAAGACTCATGAATTATAAAGACCCTATGAATCCTTTAATAAAAATAAAGTTTACAATCTTTATTCTTTACAACATATTTATTTTTAGGACATCATCATTTATAATTTAGGAACTAATTCAAAGTTTGCCTACTTTTTTTTTTTAAATAGGAATTGTCCATTAACAAGATATGGTGAGAGATTATGTACTATATATACGTTATAATATATATTAAGGAAATTATGTCCAAGCTTAAAAATCCAACCTATTGGTGAGTGCCCCTTTTATGATCTATTTATATCCCCAACATAATAATTAGCCTAATGAATTCTTGGGCGATGCGTGGAAGGTATTTTAGTTGGCGGCTAATTCAGGCTAATTCACTAGTCATTGATGTTACTAGCAGCCTAACCTCATCTTTAATCTTTGATTTACTGATGGAATTAACACCACGTACCTTAGTGCTAGAAAGGGTTAATTTATGGATATATACTTATCCTAGATGTTGAAGTAAACTATAGCTCATAAATTAATCAAAGTTATCGACCGCTTAAAGATAGTGTGAGATGGGGAATTTACTAATATTATATACTAAATGGCCGCACGAGCTATCACCTAAAAGTATATGGACATTTAATAATGATCCACTTGAACCTCAATTTAATAATGGACATGAGGATTTAAATGATAACTTTGGAGTTCTTCGGAAGAGACACATTCTCTTGTAGCATAATTTTAAATTGGTGAAGCACTTAGTAGTTTCATTATGTTTTTGCAAGGCAAACAAGAGTGGTGGGGAAGGACACGGTAGTGAAGGTGAGAGTAATGGTGGCGCATAATTTGATATCATCTAGTGCATTTCTTTTTTTATCACATATTTTAACACAATTAAATATATGTTTACATCAAGGAGAGAGGCCTTGTATATTATACATCTATTCACCTTTCTTCCCTCGTGCTCTCGTTCACCTACTTCTTCTTCTTCTTCTTCTTTTTCTTTTATAAATATATTAAAATAATTTTTATTTTTTTTTAATATTAACACATAAAAACAATATATAAATATAATAAAAAAATTATTTTTTTTTTAAATTAACTCAAGTGCAAACTCGACGGGGCATTAAAGTACAAACCACTACTTTTCAGCCATTTAATAAAACCCACTCGTGCAAAGGGAAGATAATGAATAAAAAGGTTTAAAATTAATCGTTATATATCATAGGATTGTATATCATTTTCAACATACATTACATATAATACGTATAGCATACATATTAGAAAACACCAATTAATTACATTAATTGACCTCTCAAGGATTCGGCACCACTTGCATCTAATATCAAATCTATATAATATCATAATGTTTAAATTGATTTATGTAACATAAATCGAGGTCGAGCCTAGCTCGAATGTTATATTAAATCGCAAATTAGCATTCAAATTGTTTTGTTAATTTCTTGATAAGCTTGAATTTGTTCACAAACATAAAAATTGAACAAATATCATTAGTTGTAATATAATAAATGTTTAAAAATTATTTGTCTTTTTCTCAATCCTATATATCAGTCTTAATTTGAATGAAAAAAAAATTCATTTAGTGCATCATATTATATGTATTTTGTAATTTATTTGCATTCACCATATAATAAAATATTTTTAAAAAATATTTTTATCCTCACAAATATATAAAGTCAAATATTAAATTATTCTTCAAAAATAATGTTGTTAGATAATTCAATAATAAAGGATGATAGACGACTCTAACATATATAAATTAATTAGAAAAGTAATTAAAACAATTTATGAATTTTTTTTTCACAATCACAACCAGGTGTACGTAAATTAAAAACAAGTATTAGAATAAAATTAAACATAAATAAAAATATAAGATATTTTCATTTTTCATTAATATTATAAGAAATATTAATTAATTTTTAATTTTATTTTATTATTAAATAAAATATTTCACTTTTCTAGTTAACTTTTTTTTTTTTTTAGTTTAGACAATATTACATTTGGTTTCCAATAGATTTTCAAATTGTTTTATATTTATTTTCAATCTTAGTGGTATATATACATAATATGATGTCATCCTAAAAAATCCAAGTAGCTTAAGAGAAAATTTTATGTCTTAAATAAATGGTTAATCTCTTGATTCTAACAAACCGATCTACTCTTTCTAGCAAAGAAGGTCGGTGGCTAGTGCTTGATATTTGCAAAAAATCCTCTTTGATGAATTTAGAGATTCTCCATTTCTTAAGTAAATATATTTTTTTAGAGAAAATACAGTGATATCTTAGAGAGAGACTCTGAGAATAAATATGGAGTAGAGAATCGAGACCTACTCCCTCATTTAAAAGATTCTGGTGTATTTATAATTTATAAGTCTTTTTATGGAGATAAAGGATTAAAGTATGAACAAAATATCCCAAACTCATCAGAGTAAAATGTCTTTAACCTATGAGAGTAAAATATAGAGCCTAAGATTCTTTAGAAATAAAAGGAGCACGAGCTTAAAGCCTGAAATATATTTACATTATAATATAATATTTACATATCTTAATATTGATATAAAATAGACACACACACACATATATATATTAACTATTTTATTTTTTATTAAATAATAAATAATAGTCAAATAAAGGATATCCATATACATATTTTATTTTTATTTCGAGGTTTCACAATGAAACAGTAATTTGATTAATAGAATTCTTTTTTTTTGTTAATAAATATTTTAAAAGCTTATGCTACACAATGAAAACAAACCAATTTTCTGTACCTAAGTCCCATTTCATATGTTACAAAAAAAAAAAAAAAAATCCCACTCACCTTTCTCAAAATTTGAGCCAGAGATCTGATCTCCAAGAAGAAATTCGATATCTTAACCATTAAAGAATTCTCTTAGGGGCAAGTGTTTGTTTTTATAAACTAGAAATATGGTCCAATGGCCGGGAGGGCGAATTTTTAAATATAAATTTACATCCTTTACTAAGTTACTAATATGTGCTAAATATACTTATAATAATCCCTTCTAAAAGATTTAATATATACTCTGTTCTCCTCAAATTAGTAGTTAATTAAGAAAAATATATATTAAAACTTGAGAAATTTGAATAACATCGAGCTCGAGACAACATGTGCTTTGATTTTGGAAAAATTATCGGATCAAATTAAATCACTTAAAGTACAGATACGTTTGTCATAACAATTTCCTTCTAATTAAGATCTAGTCTTTTATAGTATTTACTAACATATTCTTCCCGGATCTTTACTATGATTTTTTCGTGATCTTTTTTCTGTTCATGTCATTAATAACATAATTGTCGAGGTGTATATAATCTACTTGATACCAGTAATTTGATGTATAAAAAACAATCTCATCTTGAAAAAAAAAAAAAAAAAAGTTGGAATTTCTCGTGCAAAGTGATCAAGGACAGTGACAAAAAAAGAGGAATAAAGAAATAGTAAGTTGAAGCAAAAATAATAGAAGGAAAAGAGTAGTGGAAGGAGCAGAATAACAGGCTGCAGGTGCAGGAAGTATATGATGGGGGGAGAGGGCAGTGGCTGATCAGAAAGCATCCTTTTTAAGGGCCAAAATGCCCTACGCAAGCTGGCCTTGCTATTTGTTTTATGAGCGTAGAAAGTGAGAGCACTTAGCTAAATCAAAGATCTAATTGGAGAGAAAACAATGGAAGAATCATAGTTATCTTTACAAGTGATGTGGGCATCAATTGCTAAAGAAGAAACCCTTTTTCCCCCTCTTCACATCTTTGTTTCTTTATTTAGTCTTTTCCATGAGCATCAAAGGCTGATCTACACAGCACTCACACTCGTTTTCCATCGCCTTTAGATACTCTAATGGCTTCATTTGACCTCTTAAGCATGCCTCTAGTGCCTCTCTCCTTCCTTCATTGGATGGCCTCCTGAGTTTTTTTGGCTTCACAAAAGCTTGCCTTAAATTAATCTGGTCTTAGATTACTCGGAGTAGTTAGGATATTTTGCTAATTTAGAGGTTAATCAGCACAGTTAATTACTTGTGAAAATGGACAGGCAAAGGCATGTTTGAACAAAACCTCTCTCACAGTCTTACTGTGCTTTTTTGATTTTATTAGTGGCTGTATCACCTTGTTTACAAAATTGAGAGCACAAACTTCACTACTTAGACATCTAATTTCTTGACTGTAATATAATGAAAAAATCTTTTTTTCACGAATTCAAGGGCTTCAAGTAAACTTGAACCCCATATTTTGGTTTTATTGTAAGGACGACAACAGGAGCATGGCGGTAACTATCTGAAATATTGAAGCTAAACTGGGAAATCAACATGGCTAATATGATTTTAGCTTCCATCATAGCAAAGGATTGGCCTATACAATTCCGGGGACCGGCCGCAAAAGGGATGAAATGCCGTCCGGGAGCGAATGACTTGGAGGCAAATCTGTCAGGATTGAACTCATTTGCATCTTTTCCCCATAATTCTTCGCTGTGGTGAATTGCTAGAACCGGAATCCATATCTGTAGCCCCTTCGGAATATCAAGATCACCTAGCTTAATATCTTCGAAGGCCATTCGAGGGAGCAAAGTACCCGATGGGTAGAGCCTCAGAGACTCGCTTACAACCATGTTTAACTGCAGCAAAGGAAAAAAGTTCGTATACAGGTTAGTTGACCATGAAGAACAGACTTGACCAGATAATCGGGGAATCAAAAGGCAAGGAATGCAGGTGGTTTTTGGCTTTAATGGAAGGTACAAAACTTTACATGGCCACTATAGGACCTTTGTTGACCATACCAACCTGCTTGAACCTAAAGAATACGAAATTCCTTTTGACTCATTAATTTAGGATGATTCCATTTTAATCATCACTAGGCTGGCAGCTAGGCTGTTAAATGGATTAATCAATATTGGGATTCTTTGGCTTCTTCCATTAAACTACATCTTGAAGCAATCTAGCTTAGAAAAACGAGCTCTGGAGTGGCGAACCATGAACTATAAGGCCTGATTTGTTAAATTAGGTGGTGGTGGTTCTATATTTTCTTTGGAAATGACCCTAGACTTGTCGTTTTCATACATAACTGAGTGCCACCAGCTAGCTAAAAAGCACAATAGTACAAGAGCATTTTGTCTAATTCTCTTTAATGACAAAAAGATATGCTACCTTAAAAAGAGAGAGAAATGAAAATATTTAAAACTGATATTCTTTAGCTTATCTGAGGAAGTTTGTCATTGCTAATTATATTGCTGCAAGTAGGATTTGGTAGGTACAACTTTTAGTTAAAAGTTTTAGAAAGGTTAGGCAATAACAACTATCTTATCAGTAGACAGGACAATTTTCAATTTACAATTGAATTCTTCACGAAGCTAGAGGAAATTACACTTAGAATCATAGTGTTGGATTTCAGTGTAATTATACCTCCCTGCACCATGGATTATACTGCCAATTAAGGCCCCCACTGTTTTGCATGGTTTAGGGTAAAGGGGACGGATTTTGAAAGGCTTGATAAATTGTTACTTACCAGATTGAATTTGGGAAGATGGTCGATTGAAGGAGTTTCACCATTGCAGACTTCTTTCACCTCTGCTCTCACCTTTTCTTGCCAGGAAGGGTTGCTAGCTAGGAGCATGACTGTCCATGTGAGTAAAAGAGAAGTTGTCTCATGTCCAGCGAAGAAGAATGTCTTACATTCATCCATAACCAACTGCAGGTTTATATTAAAACCATCACTTGTCTTCTTCTCCATCTCGTTTAGAAGCATCCCCAGTAAATCATCTCCATAAGAACTACTTCTGCCGATCTCTACGCAGTCTTTCCGGCTTTGTATGATCTCCAGCAGTAATCTATCCACCTCCATCTTCTTAGATTTTATTTGTCTGTTGTAGTTGCTTGGAAAGAACCTGTCAGAGGAATACATTAAAATTTAATCCCACATGACCCTGAATCTATTGTTAATGCAAGTTGTCGCAGACAAGGAATCACTAGTAAATTTCTGAAGAGCCAGAACCGACTTGAAAGAGAAAGAAGAGTATCAAAGGAAAAAAAATGACCACGTAAAAGAAATCCATACACTACTTTTTATCGGATATAGAATCAGATTATAAAAAAAGAAAAAAAAAAATTCTACTTCTCTGAATAAGACCTACCGGCTTCCGGGAAGGCACAAGTGCCTAGTTGCCTGATGACAAAGACTTTGCAATTCTGTTAAGAGATGGAATATTTGCTTCCCCTTTTCATAGCTACTACCGAACTGGGTTCTTGAAATTATATCAGCAGTAACTCTAGACATGTATTCACCGATTTCTACCTCTGTTTGGCCTGATTCCACTGCATTTTGCAGTGATCGGAGCATATTCTTTGTGCATTCCACCATCAGCCCTGCTTTGCTCTTCATAACCAGGAAAATAAAAAATCTAAATTAACCCACCATTTTTACCAGCACTTCAATCATTAAAAACGAATCAAATACTGAATCATGTCATAAGCTATATATTAACCTTGAGCCTTTCTCCCATGAAGGACGGCGCCGCAATATGGCGTTGATGATACCAGTCACTGCCGTTAGCCATTAACAAACCACGACCAATAAAATGTTTTGTTCCTTCTCTCTGCAGCCATGATTTTCCAGATTTAGTGCTATACTTTGTTAGAAGTTCCTTGATCATTTCTGTCTCCGATATGCACAGCCGTGGCTCTACCCCATTCCAAAATATGAACCTTTTCCCTGTAAGAAAAACAAAAAAGGAGAGCAAATATAAGTTTTTTCTTTCAGTAAAACAATGAATCAAGTCTCCGGTTCATGTCCCGTCGTCTCGACAGTGAGATATACTTGCATACCGTATTGTTTAGACCAAGCAACGTAATGTGGCAAGAGACGATTGACGGTGTCATGAGTGATGTGATCCATGTCCTTGGAAGTTGATTTAGAAACATAAGCGGCAACGTCTAGGATGTTTCCGGTGAGAGGACGGGGTTTTGGGCCACGCACTCCTTGCTTCTCCATGATTTTCTTGATGCGCCTTGGTGTAAGAAAATAACATGATATGGTGTCATATGCAACCTTGAGAAATGAAAAGATGAATATAACTAATAGACTTGTCAACACTAACATCATCACAGCCATGGTTGGTGGTGATCAATCAACTTATAAGCAATACACTTTGACACAGCAGACAGGGAAAAAAATATTGAGAGTTGCAGACTCGAGGATTGTCTAGTGTATCAACTGAGGAACATTAATTTATAGGCATAACAAAAAAGCACGAATTTTTAAAAGTTGTTTTTTTTTTTTTTTTTAAATGATATTAGAGGTTAAAGAGATATCTATTTTTAACAAAAACATCCTTATAGTTTCAATTTAGGCGATTGAATTCTTGCAATTTTCTCCATTATGTAATAGAGGTCCCTCGTCTATAATTATCTGTTAATTTTGACTTTTGAAAGTATGGGAACGCATGTTACCTTTTTATTAGTTTTTCAGTAGTGGTGTTTGACTGTTTGTAGATATAGTTGGGTTGAGTTTGAGTCTATAATTATATCTAATTTCAATTTTTAATATTTTATAAATAATAAATTTGATTGATTTATTTTTAAAACTTGAGTGAGTTGAATATATCAAGTTGAGCTAAAAACATTTTTTTTTTATGGATATTAAGATATTCACATATTGCTCTTTTTAGTTACGTTGAAAACTGGATGTGAAACATTTATAAATAAAATAAAATAAATATTCAATTCACAAATTACCAAATATAAATAAAAATAGAGAATAAAGTATATATATTGGGTCGGGTTGATCAGATTTTAAAAATCTTGATAAGTTACTAGACCGTGATATTAATTTCTTTGTATTTTTGACCAGCTATTATCTATAATATCCATATTATCATATATTGACGGATTAGGTCAAGTCAGATAATGCAAATATTACAGGAGAACCAAATTTTTTTTAATATCCCTAGTTTCAAGTTTAGAAAAAGTTCAAATTAATTTAAATTTTGAAAAAACAAATTTCTTGCCAACATTTTATTTATATATAAATAAATTTTTTTTCTAATTTATTTATTTAAAAAGTTACTTTTAACTATATTTTAAGATTTTAGAAATGATTATTATTTTTTTAACTCGACTTATTCTGGATTTGTTATTATTTTTATTTATTTAACTAACTCTTTACATATTTACCTAAATAAAGTGATTTTTTTAATTTTTTTTATTTATGTTTTTTTTTACTTGATAAAATTATGTATTTATAGATGAAACTTTTTTTATTCAACTTTTTATTTTTCTCATAGGCTTGTTTTTCTTAATTTATTTTTTCATGAAAGCTGATTTTATGTGTTTGAGATTTTATAATTTTGCATAAAATGCATTTATTTACTAATACTTTTATTTGGATTTTACAAATAAAATAAATAAAAAATAATCTAGAAACATAATACAAATATGAAAATCAACATAAAGTTTTAATCATTTTTTTCTTTTTAAATATAAAGTAAAAAAATGTTTTCTAATCTAAAACAATTTCTAAGTATAAATAAATAAAAATGTGAAAAACAAAATTGATTTTTAATTTTAATATATATATATATATATTAATTTTTTTAAAAATAAATAAATAAATATGTGAAAAAGAATTGATTTTTAATTTTAATATATATATTATTTTTTTTTATAAAAAAACTTCTTTTTTTCTATGATAGGAACGAATAAAAAGCTCACATGTGTTCCCCTCCCTTTTAAAAGGAAAAATTAATGGATAATTAGGTTGATTATAAATAGAAGGACCTCTATTGCCTAACGGACCAAACATCATAAGGATCTAATTGCCCATATTGAAATCGAAAGGGTATCTTTATCAAAAACCAAAAACGCAAGGACCTCTAATATCATTAAACATTTTTTTCCTATTATGTTTTTGGGTAGATTGGTAAATTTGGGGATTTGTTTTTCTATTTATAAAATATGCCAGTCAAATTGTTGATTTGCAGCATGATAAAATAATTAATAACATTTCGAATTATAAATCTACTATAATTTTCAAAACTAAATCTAATTCTTTATTCCACATAAGGTAAACAATAAATTATTTGCTTTTTATAGTAATCTATTGCGCTACTTTTGTTTTTTTAGAAGTAAATCTATTTTTTAATAATAGCCCGTTGTTTTTACTTTTCACAAATATTTTAAAAAGATATTAAAACATTTATATATTTTTATTTATTTCAAATTAATTCTTTTATATCAATCTTTTTCATATCTTTTACACATATCTTATATATAGAATTTTTTTCATTAATTAGCTCATTTCTTTTATATCAAAATTTTTTTATAGGTTGAAGATTCAAATATTAAACATATCGTTTGAGAACATGGTGTAAATCGCATTTCCAAAAAAATTCAAAAAATATTTTGGCTTAAAAATAATTTTTTTTTATATGTTATCGTTTTGATGCATTAATCTTAAAATAATTTTAAGAAAATAAAAAAATATATTATTTTAATGATTTTGGCATGAAAAACACTTTAAAAAGTAACTACAACCACACTTCCAAATACATTGGTCTAGATTACCAATTTTGAGTAGATTGGTAAATATGAATTGTTTTTTCTATTTTTTTGGTAGATTGGTAAATTTGAGGGTTTTTTTTTTCTATTTATAAAATTTTCAATCAAATTGTTTGCTTGATGATAGTAGTTTAAAAAAATTGAGACCCTCTCGTAATTGTTTTTAAAGATATGACTGTTATATTTGCTAAATATAAATCTTTAAAATCAAACGGGATAAACATGGTTTAAAGCATGATAAAAACAATAACATTTTATGGATTTAGTGCATTGAATTCAAATTATCAAATCTACTACAATTTTCAAAACAAAATCTAATTCCGCATTACATATATAAGGCAAATAATTTATCTTCGGCCTTGTAATCTATTGTGTTTTGTTTTTTCTAGAACTAAATCTATGTCCTAATAAATCTATATCTACAATTCTGCCTACATATATAAGGCAAATAATCTATTGTGTTTTGTTTTTTGTTAACAATCACGTTCATCCACACTTCCCCAATTATTAAGTATTAGCACCACCTAAATAAATAAATAACCAAGCACAACCAATTAATGAATATGAAGAGTAAGAAACTAAAAGAGATAAGTTTTAAACGCTAGATCATTTAGTGCAAATATTTTTTTTAGTAAATGTTTTTTTTTTTTGTTAAGAAATAAATCATGTTGTCAATTTTTATTTAAGAAATATATTACATATTTATGGGTGAAGACACGATTAAAAAAAATGAACAATGAACCTCAAAGTCCCTTAACCTATTCAAACGTCTATTACAATCTAAACAATGAACTTCAAAGTCCCTTAACCTATCCAAACGTCTATTTCAATCTATTAGTTTAATTATGTATCATTTACATCCTTATTTTATTTTAATCAATCCATTAATAATTAAGATATGATTTTCTTTTATATTCGTCAATGTTTCATTTATTCACTTATCTCGAAATTTTATTTTTTTTCATTTTAATTGATAAATAATTTATGAAAAAATAATTGCAATTAACAAGCATGATTGAATTAGGTTGAAGTTATAAAAAACAATAATTAGGATAAAACAGAATGGGTGTTTGAACAAATTTAGAATTTGGATTTTGAAATGTTTTTTTTTTTATTATTGAAAATAAGTATATATAAAACATATTAATTTCAACACAATGAAAAATAAATAGATTATTATAATGAAAAAGCAAAATATAGTCCATCAAATTTAAATGATTTTTCTTAATTTTTAAACTTAAAAATAAATTGCAGAAATGAATATAAATCATTGAATGAGAAAAATAAAAACTTCAAGACTTTTAACAATCTTGTTTATTTATAATCAATCAGACAGCTAATATCAGATCGTTTTCATTGAATGATTCCAAAACACCTAAAAAATAAGATGTAAATTAAGGTTTTCTGGAAAACTTAACCTCTAATTAGTTTTTATCAAACAAACATGAAAGAATACAACAGCATCAACACAAAAAATTCCAAGTTTGAAAACAAAAAAAACTACACTTCAAAGGATAAATTACATGTGAATTTTATAATAATTCAGCTCTAGCCAAATGTTGCACTCCCTATGTTGAAAGTTTGGGCTTCTATTATCATATGTAACCCGAAACCATATTTTTTGCATTCGAATATTTTTTATAGGCTAAAGATCCAAACCTTTAAATATGATTTTTTATCTCTTGTTCAAGAACAAAACCTAACAATTTTTTTTTATAGGAAATATTTTTTTAAAATTGTTCATGCTCTTTTTCATGGACTCAAAGTCGAGACCTAACAATCTTTTTATGGGATAAATATTGAAACCTATACAACCTTTATATAAGAGCAAAGTCAAAACATAAATGGTATTTTTCACTGGATGAAGATCAAAACCTACATGAGATCACATGTGTTGTAACCCAATTTTGACCAATTGGCTTTTTAATTTAATTTTATAGTGTTTAAAATGTAGAATTTAAAAAATCATAGATTTATTTCGATGAAAAATGTGATTTATCAGCTTGCGTGAAAATTAAGAACTGCAATGTGCTTTTGTCATTATATCCTTATCTTCAAGATAATCCATATCTTCAGGATAATCATTGTCTTCAAGATAATGATAGTTATTCACTTTTAAATTTGATTATTAATCAAATTCAAACTTAAAAGAAGAGAATGAGTTTGATTGAAACTTTGTTTCTCACACATGATAGGACTCTTTCACTATAAATACAGATCTCAGGGTATCCACAAGGAAAAGGAGCATCATAAAAAAAAAAAAAAAAAAAAAAAACTAAGAGGAGGCCAATAAAAGAAATCCTATGAGGAGGTCATTAGGAAAAATCAAGAAAAAAAAAAAAACAGAAATTAGAGAGAACGAGAGAGGAAAAGGGAGAGAAAGAACTCAGAAAAACAAACAAAAAAAAAAAACATAACACAAAGGCGGAGAGGAAGAAGGAACAAAGGGGAGGAAAACAAAAACAGAAGGAATAATACCAGAAGTAAGTCATTGTCCCCACCTTTTCACTTTTAATTACCCTCTTCCTGTAGCAAGTGTGCACAAGTAGCTCGCGCACACTTGCAAAGAAAAATATATCGGCCAGGTAACTGGTTTGAACCAGTAACTGGGCTGGTTTGGCTGGGTCTAGCCTAGCCTGCATGGTTGGGCTAGATCCAACCCAAAAAGAAAAAAGAAAAAAAAAGTGGGTCAGGTTTGGACTTTAGGCTCAGCCTTCTCAAATTGTGTTTGCTAAGGGTGTGTTTGACAAAACACACCCTTATGCCTTAGCCATAATCTTTATGCCCATTATAATTTGATATTTGACCAAACAAACCTCTTTTTTATAACAGAAAATTCCAAAAATATTTAGGGGTCTTCGTTGATTTATTTGTGAGCCCTTTGCACTTTGTTTTATTTTTTTCTTTGTGTTTGTATTTTTTTGTAGATGTGCTCAATCTGTGGACTATTACTGTTAAATACAAATATGTCGTGTAATGTTTTTTTTACTTCCATCTAAAAAAGGGCAAATAATAATAAAGGATAAACAAGAAAAAAAATGGCATAGAAAATTTCTTTTTCAAATTCTTTTTTTTTTTTTTGCGAAATTATTCACTTACACCATAGTTAGTTATCATATTGTTTTGGATTTGCATGACATTTACCAACGCTAGAGTTGGAAATATTCCTAGGAATTATTTACTAATGCTAGAGTCAGGAATATGTAATGAATAATAAAAAAGGAAAAAAAAAACAAATTATTAGTAGTTTTAGACAAAACCAACAATACAGCTTGCCTCAGGTAGGACGCTTAAGGGGTGATAGCATCTTTTCTTCTGCGTAACTAGTCTCATACAATAGAATCTATGTTGACTAGTTAGGGTTCATAATAATCATAATATAGGTGACAACTCCTTGAACAAGAAATTTTTCCCTAAAAAAAATAAGGTGCCAGATATCTCTTTTTTTTTCAATCAATATTATTTTCTTAATTGGTCGTCATGATATACGAGTGTTACAACATGAAAGTTCACCACTGAATATTCAAATGATTATAATGCCACTTACACTCTATCAATATTTTTTACTATAAAAATGAAAACAATACTCACTCACATAATAGATTACAAAGAAAATCTAAGTGTAAGTGTAATATAACTCTTTAGGTAAATATAGTTGTCGATCAATATGGAAGAGAGAAAGTAAACTCAAAATAGATAGAATGTGATTATGTCAAGATAAGAATAATTATTCAATGATTGCATCAAGCTATGAATGGAGTTATCGGGCAACTTATCCAATCTAAGTCATAATAATAATAATAAGTTGAAGGGAGTTGGATGTGAGAAGAAAAATAACTTATCCTAGAGCCTGTTTGGTGAGTTATGAATTGCATGTAAATGAGGTTGTCAAGTATGACACATGAAATGATTAAGAACATTCACGTCAAAAACTACATCATGCCTTGTAATATCTAGTTGCAATGAGACTCGCATCTTGAAGTGAGCCTATATGTGAAAGGAAAATAAAGAGTGTCAACATGAGATTTCATAAATCTAACACCGAGTAATTTCTCAACCCATTTTTAAAAGCTTCCTTAAGATTATAACGTGGCTTGCGTAAATGGTAAATAAGGTTAAGAATAACTAGGTAAAAATAAGGATATATAGACTTTTTCTTCAAGTTCGTTATAGAGAAAGGTCTTTTGGATATCTTTCATTGCAAATACAAATGAAAATATCAACAAAAACAATTATAACATTGGTATATTGTAGTAAAATTTACCGATAAAATATAATCTTGCCATGTCCCTCAATATATACCAACAAAAATTATTTATTGATGTATATCAAAAAAATTACAATGGAATAATAATAAATAAAAAGAATGATATGTTATTTTACAGATAGTATATTACCGATAAAATAAATATATCACTAATAGTTATCGATAAGTCTGTTAGTAAGATTTAAGTTATGATCTAATGAAGCGACCCTCCTTTCTCATTTATTTTTTTTCTTAAATTTATCAGTAAATTCATTAATAAGATTTAAAAATTTTATTTTTTGAAATAGAAAATTCAATCCCCTTTTCTGACAAATGAATTCATTGATCAAATTTTTAAAAAATAATTGTTAGAGTCTCTTCGAAAATTGACTTCATCCATCTGTCCAAATAATTTCCAAGAGGTCGTTAACATCAAGAGAGATCATACCGTCCATCTCAACCAATGAAATTTTTGTATCTTCTTCTTCATCAAACACCATATCTGCCAGGTCTTGTATTCCCTATTCAATTGTCAGCTAATCAAATGGAAATTTTTTATTATTTTTATTATTCATAAAAAAAGGGACATTTCTTGCTACATATACCTCGACTCATTATTCAAGAAAACAACGATTGGTTCCTCTTCTTTTGTGCTTGGAAATAACGTACCTACGCATAAAAAAACAAATATAATTGTAATAAAGTAGCACAAGTTGCTCTTTTGTTGTCTGATCTTGATCGATCTTGATAAAGTGTCCTTGGGTTTCAAAAAAACATCAATTTTGATCGATTACCAATTATTGAAAATGGTGTTGATCATGAATCTTGCTGTGGCTTCTGAACTCCTGCCATATTTGCATGTGGCTTTATTTCATCGAAGGCTTTTTTTCAGGCTTGCAGTCAATGTGTAAGCTTGCATCCATGGCTTTCTCTTGCCATATATACAATATCGACTGTAGAGTTCAAAACTAGCAACACAACTCTTTCTACATGAATTTCTCAAATTTTGTATATTTTGGAAGTATAAGCTTAAACCCATTATTGCAAGTACTTTAGTAATACAAAATCTTTTAGGGTTTATCTCCACAAAGCCATGCATGTAGCATAAATTAAACTTTGTAGCTTCGAATTTGGAATCGAGAGAAATAATGCACCGTTTAACTTTGTTGCTTTATATATTCGATCAAATCCGTGCAAGGAACCTGTTCATATTTTACGGGGTCAATTCGTTCAAAAGGCAGGGAAGATGCTTAATTGACTTTGTGTGTCTTAATTTGGTGTTTGACCACTTTATCAGTCAACGTAGAACCTTGATTAAAACGATTCGTTCCATGCTTAATTAATTCTTCAAATATTGCACAGGCAATTAAAGCTTGTTTTATACACAAGAAGGTGCATGAATTCCCTGTCTTTTTAACCTCCTCTCTTTCCTTCTGGTAAAGGGTTAAAGAAGCAGGCCTGCATGGGATACCCAACATGATGTTAATATTTCTGACGAAATGACGTCCATGACGATTAATTAATTAACCCATAGAATAATATTGTCGTCTATAATCTTCACGCCTCATAAATTCAGCATACCAACATGTTCAATAGTAATAATAATAATAATAATAATAATTAAAAATAGTGTAGCACACCAAATCAAATTAATTAGAAAAAATGATAAAATAGTTACTATGCATGCACCCAATAATCTAACTCTTTGATATGATAAAACAAAGAATTTCACATATCCTAAGATAAATTAATCATAATGGCCGAAAATCAAGCATACTCACGAGGTTTATATTAATCACCTCAATTAGAAGATTTTGTAATTAATTAATAATACTTGCTTGATCATGTCTCTATGTATCCAAGCATATAACCTTTACTTCACTGAATATTTCATACTACACGAAGAAACTCAAATAAGTTTATGAGTGTGAGAATCATAACTAAACAAAAATCAAAATCCCGAATTCTGTAAGCAAAATAGAAATAGAAAATTCTCCACCAAATCTATATAAAATCTTGCATTTTCTTTACATTGCATGGCACATGCAAAGCACCTAGCTATAAATAAATGGTAATAATATGAACACAAGATAATAATAGTAATAATAATAACTGTGCGAAATTTCATCGACATTCCTGTTAAAAGCTCATAAAGAGATTGGCTCGTACACCGAGTGGATCAAGAATCAACGCATGCATAGAATCCAGCCGAAAGTTAAAATACAAATTCTCCCAAATTTAGAAAAAAATAAATAATCTGGGCTTGCTGGAAAATATGATCAAAAGGGAACACAGAATCCCTTTCAAGAATCAAAAATTTATCGTATCATCGATCTTCGGATAAGTTCTATGAACAGAAAATGCACTCTCACTCATCTAATGGCAGGGATTGGTGAGTCGGTGCGTAAAACATATCCATGATCATAGTAAAATAGGCTCTAAAGTAACTTTTCTAAAAGGCAATTGAAGCAGAGATTAATTTAAAATGTCATCGATAACGGAAAGGGTTTCAGGGAATCGTGATCTGCTAATGATTAATTCCGCATTGGCTCCACATTTCAAATATAATTAATTAATAGGGAATTAATTAAAAAGCAATAATTGAACGGGGAAAAGGATGGGGATGAGAGGACGTGAAAAAAGATTAAGGCTGTTGTTTAATTATCTCTCGTGTTCTTTTGTCATTTTATGAGTCTCTAGAAGTAATTATCAAAGTTTTCCGTACGTCGAGTGTTAATAAATTAATATTCAGATATTTTTATCCACCGTGAGAAAAGAGTATCAAGTAGAAAATTAAAGTAGCAGAGTTATTAATGAATTTTTAAAAAAAGAATATGTCAGCTATTTATCCACTTGTAGAATAATTTTAAACTTTTAAATCTAAATTCTATATATTTAATTTTATTTCTTTGGATGTACTGGCATATAATACTATTAAAAGAAACTAAAAGGGTAGAACATTTACCGTAATTCTTTGTACCGTAACAAAACGACACAAATGGCTTTGGAAAGGGTAAAATAGTTTTTTTATTGTTTTTGTGCATGATAAAATAACTAATATATAATTAGAAATTTAAAAAAAAAATAAAACTATGCACTGATTGACAGGGGTATTTTTTAATTTTTTATTTCAAGCACAAAAAAATAATCTTAATGTCTTTGAATTAAATTTGTCTTTGCCTCTCAACTGAAGAGTGACACGTGTATCAAAAAAATATCAAGTTTTGCTCTGGTAGCCTTTTTTTTTCTTTACGCTCTCCTCTTCAGTTTAGAACTTTACCCTTTATATTTTTAAAATAGCCCTTTGATTTTGTTTTTTTTCAGATTTGATCCTAAATTTTTTTTATTTTAGTAATATTTTGCTTTTTAATTAACCTCAAATCTAGAAGACGTACGTGGAAGTTTTTCTTAATTTTAATTCAATAAAGTATTTATTTATTTTTTAATGAAAACGAATTGTTGACT
Source organism: Populus alba (assembly GCF_005239225.2). NCBI lineage: Eukaryota > Viridiplantae > Streptophyta > Magnoliopsida > Malpighiales > Salicaceae > Populus > Populus alba. The sequence continues at coordinate 9,296,253 of NC_133287.1, forward strand.
AAACGAGTAAAAAAGAAGGGGAATGGGGGAGGACATGAACATGTGCATCGGTCCTAAAGAATTAGCCTTTAAACGAGAGCAAAGAACATGCTCTCATGGGGAGAAAGGATCATCGAGTGCCCTTGTAGGGGGGCAGTGTGCCTCTCACAAGATGGAGGACAAATTAGACAAATTTTGAATCAAAGGACCCCACATGTTGAAGCATATCAATTAATTTTGCATGTTTTAGCAAATTGATGGGTTCTGTATGCCTTCGTCCCAAGAAACGAAATGGACTGATCGAGGCAAGGCAAAACCATGCATGTGTTCCATTTGCTCCCTCTACATGCACTCTCTTGGTTTTTGGTCTACGGGAATGACAAAAACAGGCATCATATTTTTCCCCTTTTTTTTCTTTAATATTTCAGATATCTCGACGACAAAGTTTTTCTATGAGAAAACCACGTATAAAGAATATAAAAAAATCCTCCCTTTGGATTCGATATTAACCTATTTGGAGAGTTTGCAGGTTGCGGTTGCTTTTCAAAGTATTTTTCGTGTCGAAATGCATAAAAATAATTTTTTTTTTTATTTTTTAAAAATTATTTTTAAGATCAACGAATCAAAATAATTCCAAACATATAAAAAAAATTTTAATAAAAAAATAAATTTTTATGGAACGCAGTTTGCACTATGTTTTCAAATAGTGTCTTAATCTAAACAAAAATGATTGAGAAATGTTGATGTAGTGCATGATTATTCTCACTTCCATTAATGGATTCTCCAGCAGGTCCTGTGTGAATGTTAAAAAACGAAAAATTAAAAAAGTAATAATGGTATTGAATAATTTATCAGATATCAGATTCGTCTGCTCTTGTGGTTGGCATTAACAAGAAAGATTTCTTGGTTTATGGTTTTAAATGAAACATGTAGTGTATGAATGAGACCCACACAGCAAACTTTAATCTCACATCTGATGAACCCAGGTCGGTGATAATAGCATAAATTTCAACTTGTCATTGCAAAGGATTAACATAAAAACCTCTACTTGTTTTTGCACAGCCCAACGATGGAATCGTTATACAGTCTATAAAATTTATTGATATTATAGTAAGGATTATGTTTTAAAATATTTTTTATATTTTTAATTTTTATTTTTAATATTAACACTTTAAACCCATATAAAAATATCAAACTTTTTCAATAAAAAACTTTGTAGAAAGCAAAAATAAATACGCTCAAAGGGTATATTGAGCCATATTTGCCTGAGCACCTGTCAAAGTCAAGGGCATATTCCTTTCTATCCAGAGAAGGCAGAAAGGAGAGAAAATTCCTTCAGTGTTTAGAATATATTTAGCAGTGTCATAGCGGTTGTTTGTTAAATAATTTTTTGTATTAAAATATAGATTAATAATATTTTTTATTTTTAAAAAATTATTTTTAAAATCAACATATCAAAACAATCTAAAATATTCAAATTATATTAAATTTTAATAAAAAAAATTAAATTTTTTAAAAACTGTGTTTCCAATCTGATTCTTAGCATGGGGCAAGTTATTGAACCTGTGATTTGATTGATAAAAAACTGTAAAAAGAACAGAACAACTCTAGTACAATTCACTACTAATGCGGTACGGAAAGGATCCATGTTTTTTTACATCAAGCTAGCCTAGCCCATCTCAGGAGAATGAATGCTGTAGCAGTGACTGCAGGGCATTCTCACCTCCTGTCCGTGATGAACTTGAAAAATTCCATGGAAAGATGACAGGTCTCTTTCTTCAATCATGAGTACGAGACACTTTGATTGTGTTTTAGCTCGTATTGTACGATAGAAGGGATAAAAAATAGAAAACAAAATATTTTTCATTTAAAAAATAAATTTATAATTTACTGTAGTGCATGATAACATTCCTTCTCTTTTTATTCCATCTTTTCTGATAAATTGTTGTTGTTTTGATGATGACAAGTCTCCACAATTAACCAAACATTTCACTTTCACGCTTTATACCTGAGAAATCATCAACATGCAAGTTCGGCATTTTGAGCTTCAACTCCCGAAGAAGAAGTTATTTTGGTAATTGCTTTTCCTTTCAGGGATTCTTTTTATCAGGTAACTCATCAATCAAGAGATATGGTCCCATGGTTACACAGGAAAGACTCCAACACGAGGCGTTTTCCTTTCTTGGATGGGGGCATGGGTGGTTGCATGCCGGAGGCTCATCGGCAAACAGTTTATTAGTGAAACCAGGGATGAACTCCATATCTTAAAGCACCTCGAAATCAAGGGCTTGACAGAAACTAGGCCTCAAGACCTCAAAAAGATTCCAGGGTCCAAGAGGTGTATTTTCCTCTTGAAATCTCTTCCAAGTTCCAAGGACTCCCCGAATTACTTTCCCTCAAGTCATATGGGTTCCGAGCTGGGGTACCAGGTAGGTGCCAAGTTCAAAAACTACAACCTGCGTACCTTCATAAGGTAGGGGACGCTGCTCTACATATCTAGATGATTCATCTAATCAAATATAATACAGACATTAGCAGATGTAATTTACGCCCGTGATAAGAGATGGTAGTCGCCTTGCCATGACCTCATTGTCGTTTTCTTTTCTTGCCTGCTTACAAATTGGAAAGGGTATACGCGGTTCATTCTACAACTCTGGAAAGAAATGGCACTGGCAAATCTAATGAAGACCCAGCAACCATCACAGGAAGTTCAAAGCAAATTTAATTTCGAAAGTCATCAATCCCTACGGCTATTGCAAATCAACATAGAGCAAAATGATAAATGGGAGACTGGAGCTACATGATTAGTTGAGATGTGTTTCACTGTAATAGTTCTTCAGCCTGCATATGCTTACATATATGCCCCTGCCATCTCTACATCTGTGCCCCCACCAGCACAGCAACAAGATTCTAAATGCTAATACTAGGAACCTAAACCAAAAAACACAAAAATCAATTAAGTTTCTTTTCTTTGTCTCCAGATGTAAATTCTCTTGACAGCATCCATTGCTTTGCATTGGTGTAAACAGTAAAGCCCAATAAATGAGGGAAGCAGAAATTCATGATCATTGCTTCAAAAAGGTAAGGATACTTCTCAGGAGGGCGAATGGTTAAGTATATAATATGAAAAATAAGAGAGCACAGAATCATCACAACTGAGAATGTGATCATAGGCCTAGAGAGATGCTTTTTAATATGCCTTCTTCCACTGGGTGCAAGGTAAAGAAGGATGGAAGAAGCATAAAGAGCCATGTAGGGCACAACCAGTTTGTCACGACACAGAAGAGGAAACATAGAGAGCAATGCACAAAGCATTAATAACATAGAGTGCACACCAGGCAATTCCATTGCCAACAAGGTTGCAGGCAGAAGCGGCAGCAGAATAGACTTCTCGTGAACTGCAAAAATAGTGACTCAAATACTAGTTACACATGAGATCATATAAAAATATATAATATTAGAGAAAGTCCTACATACCTTGGAATGAAAATAAGTAGAACGCGAAAGAACTATTCAGCAACCCATAAAGGAAACCTTTACTGCTCGGAGCCAATATTTGTTGAATCATTGAAGGCAGAAAAGTCAATATAGTAGCAACCAAGCTGACAAATCTCAGAGAATCTGTTGTAAATAATCTCTTCCATTTAATTAAAATTGAGGTACTGCACCAAAAGTTAGCCACATAATCTTCGTATATCCCCCTCTCAAAAGGAGCAAGACGTGAAAGAACCTGTACCAAGCACCAACTTGAAGTAAATAGTTATGCTTGAGTATAACAATCAACTTCAGAGAAGAATGACGACCATCAACGTTTTGGTTCATTGATCAACATATTCATATAACATGTTAAGTGTGAACTGCTAAGGTAAAAATATGGAATGAGTTGCATGTGTAAGCCAATACAAATAAAACAAGGACCAACAAACTTTTTCTAACAATATTAATACTGCTTCATACCCCAAAAAAGGCATCTCTTGAATGAAGATACGGCCACCAAACAATAGCAAATGTTCCTAGGACAGCCAAGCCCAATTTTAAAACCTCAAGTGGGGGATTCTTACGCCTTAGGCAGCTACCAAACAGGTGGCTGAAAAACGCAGGAGCATAATATGCACTCATCTGGATGAAAACACAGAAAAACATCACCTTTAGAATTTATAATTAACATCAACCTAATAACAAGTCTGGACAAGTAAAACGAAGAATAATAAGAAATTCTGATTTAATTTAGTTGGGAAGGGTATAAAAAGCATTCATTATTTTTACTTCTTTGTTTCTCATTATGCAGAAATCATATGTCATCTCTCAGAATAAATACGTTACCCCCCCCCCCAAAAAAAAAAAAAATATATATATATATATATAATAATAAAAAAAAATTAAAAATTAAAAATTAAAAAAAAAATGGTTTTGCCTGCAGACAACATGCAGATGGTGGAATCCAGTGAAAGAAAACGATTGTTCCAAGACTAGATCCACCTTCAACGGTAGTTTCTTCAATATTGCACTTGCACTAGCTTAAGAAGTGCAACAGACAAAGCCACAACCTATATAGATAAAAGTCTGTACTTTTATGTTTCTTTTCAATGGGAGCATGTTCTCATTTTAGTTTTAGGGTACTGGTTACCCTCATCTCTGTATATACATTATCTGTTTGCTACTTTTGTGGCTTTGTTACCTTTGATCTTAATATATTCTTACATTTGATCAAAAAAAAAAAAAAAAAAGTCTGTACTCAGTAAATATGGATGCATATGGAAAATTAGGATTTTCAAGATCCCATCATTCTCTATATTTTTCTTCTCAGCGTTTCTCACTTTTTGGCAGTCAGTGTTACAAACTATTAGTAAATATTACCAGTGTTCAAATATATTATCATCTAATTTATGGAAAAGCAATGTCATACACTTATTTCTCCATAAGAAATGGGCAATCCATATCCCAGAATGAGAAGCATGAAAACTAAAAATCTTTATGAACATGCAAAGAAATTAGAATGGAAAAGAAAACATATATGAAATGATAAAGATTCAAAATGACTATGGGTTCTATGAAAAGTTTCTTATGTGTAATTGGAAAAATTGTCAGATGGACTTAGTGTACCAACTAAGACTAGGCCAATAGTGGTGCGACAGTGTCTAAAAGAAAATGGACATTGATGTTTGAATTCACCCATGTGTTATGTATTTATTGGTTTAATCTATGAGTGAATTCCTTAGAACATTTCACATAATTAAGGAAAGACTGGTAATAACAGGGTTGGCACCAGAAAGATGGCAATTGCTGTAACTAAATCCTCTTGTGTATTCATGCAAGTTGCACATCATAAACAACAAGAGTTGTTTGCAATCTACCTTGACGATACAATATGCAGTAAAAAGAAAGAAGCCAGCCAACATCAAGTCACAAGGACTCAAATATGAGATGTTCAAATGCGCATCAGGATGGTTGACAGGTCTAATATGATTAATGATATTATGTAAAGGTGTGTTTGTTTTGCACCTGCTTTTGCGTTTGCAGTGCAAAAAACACAACAAGGTGTTTGGTAACCGTAGAAACTACGTTTTATACTGTGGGGCCACTAAAAAATTGAATTTGAAACACAGTTTTCGTGAAGCAGTTTTTACATCCTTTTTTAACTGAGTTTTGTAAAACACTATTTGTTTTTACGTTTCAAAAGCGCTTTTGAAAAAAATTGATAATTTTTTATTTTTTTTCTTTGCTTCAAATGAATATTTTTTGGTGTTTTAAATCATTTTAATGCGTTGATATCAAAAATAATTTTTTAAAAATAAAAATATATTATTTTAATGCATTTTCAAGTAAAAAGCACTTTGAAAAGTAACCGCAACCACACAACTACCAAACATTTTATACATGTTTTTTGCTGCACATAAACCTCAACCACAATTTTTACCAAATATGTATCTAAATCCAACTAACTACACCTAACCACATTTTTTTAAAACTTACTTTTTCAAACCACAACCACAAAAGCTACCTCAAAAACAAACGCACTTATATTCCCATCCGGGGCAATTCAAGCATTTATATATTCCAAAGTGGAATACAAATTAAGAAAGTACAGATAGGCAACTAAAGTCAAAAGATATCTATTTATTGTCATGTCATTGGGCTTCTTGGAAATCCGGTGGTAAGGATATTCGAGTTGGGTCTTTTATATATACTGATGGGAATCAATAAACAGACACCGGCTAAAACCCCTCCAAGCAACACTACAGAGCCATGCATTATGAGTAGAAAACCAGATATGCCTTCTTTTAAAAAAAAAAAAAAAAAAAAAAAACCCTTCAGACAAATAGTCTCAGCTATGACTTCTATAATTCTCCAACAGATATTAACAATTAGTAAGCCTCTCAATCATGGAATCACATTGTTCAGTCAGCAGGAACTACCATTTTCACAATTAGAATATAAACTGCATTCAAACTCTGAACCAGGAAACAAAACAGCATTGAGCACCCACTCAATAGTTACTACACATTCCTAATCAGATTCCCCATCCAACCTCACCACAGTTAAGCAATTGTGCTACAGTAGTTAACATTTCTAGCTCATTATTCTTCCAGCCTTTTATCAATGTGGTCAGACATTGGCAATGCAAAATATTCACTCTGTTTATGAAACATGATAAGGGAGTTACTTATCCAAAAAGTGCAAGGTCCTTAGATTTATGGATGGAAAACATTACAAGACTTCATGTTGATTCCAGACATAGAAATTATACTGTACAGCAAGTAACTTGTATATTGCAGAGAGTTTATGCAATGAAGTCACAAACTTCCTCATGCTCCCTCATAAAAGTTCCTTGAGCCAATTTCCTGCTGAACACCAATAAACTTGTATGTTGCATTTATTCAACGAAGACAAACATACACTTTCTAACAAACCCTCAAAAGAGCTCATTGAGTAAATTTCCTGCTAAACACATTATCACAGCTTTCGTCCAACCTAATTTAACTTTATAGGTTAACTGCCCTTAAATTTTGAAGGAAAAAACATTTATTTGCAATTTGCTAAGCTAACTAGTAAAATGTCACCATTTCCGATTAAATTATTTGTTGAGCACATACAAAATACAGACCTTGGGTATGTGAGCATATGGGGTCAAAGAACATATATCACTTGTCTTCAAATTAGTTAAACACTAACAGAAGGCCCTTCTAAATTAATAAATAATTCATGCAATGCAAAAAAAGAAGAAAAAAAAAAAGCACCTGTTTATGGTTAAGAGAAAGACAGAACAGAACACAAGCTAAGAGATTTTTCCGTGAGAGAACAGCAGCAACAGCACCTAAAGTAAGGCCCAAGCTGATGCAATTAAACTGAAACAAAACCATATAAAATAGAAGAATAATCACATACCTCACAATTTAATAAACTCATAACAAAAGACAAGCACAAACTGTATTCAAAACCTGAAAATGGCCATGATCAATTAAGATCAAGCATGGATTGATTAAAATAACAGCAATGTGCCATGCTACATCACTCTTATCTCCACCGGACGGGTTGCCCCCATGATAAATAAAAATAAAATAAAGCACAGCAGGGAAAAATATCAGCAAATCAGATGATAAAACTGTCCACCTCATTAGCAACTTCCTGCAAACAAAACACAAAACATTCAATACCCAATACAACTAAAAACTCAACAAAACATAAAAAGAACAAAAATTGACAAATGGGTTATGATCCTTACCCGAAATGTGTCTCATAACCACGAGAAGTAAACAGTGAAACAGAATTTGGATCAAAATACTTGAGAATAAGACCATGAAAGTAACTCTGATAAGCAGTTAATGGAGGGTAATCGAGACCCCAATAACTTAAATCATTGTTTGTAGTGTTGAAGTACCAATCTTTAATTGGTAAATTGGTTGTAATCTCCATCCAATGACGTTGAGCTTCAAAGTCACCAAATTTTGGTGGACTGCCTGCACCTGAATATGAATGGAGAGAAACTGAAACTCTGAGAAGGAGACTGAAGATGCTGATTAAAAGAAATGAGCCCATTATTCCTTTTTGGAAAAACAAGCAGGAGATGTCATAAAGGTTGTTGCTTTCAGTTTCTGGCTTGGGTTTTTGGACCTTCTTTCTCTCCTTTTCCATTTTTGTTTCTTTTCTTTTTGGAATGGAAATTACCTGATGTTTTTGTGGGTTTTTAATGGATTCTGGTGGGTGAAATTCTGGAGTTTTTGACAATGAATTTGGGTGGATCAGCAGTCATGATGGGTAAGGACGGAGCATGTTGGAGGCCGGAGGATGGCTGGTGCTCAGGGTACAAGAAAGTCTAAACGGCAAACTTTTCTTTCTTTTGGTGAAGGGCCGGGCAGGCCCAGGCTTAACGGATAGGGTTTGTGAGTTTTTGAGCTATTTTTTTCTAATAAAAGTTTTGGGTATTAAACAAATTGTGTTATTTACTTATTTTCCATCCATAAATATTGTGAATTTCACATCATAGTTGTTATACGGCGGGCATATTTTGATCTGAAAATTATATGATTTGATATTTAATTATAATTAAATCCAAAAAAAATATTAACTTAGCAAAACTTAACAAAACTTAGTTAATATTAATCGAGGGTTTCTAATAATCAAGTCAAACCCAAGTCAGGTCATAATTAGTTAGTATTATGGAAAATTTTAAAAAATATATTATTTTAATAAAAATAATTAATATGACCTAGTAAGATATCTCACATTTTTTTTCATATTACGATTTTCCAGCCTTTTCTTTTTCTTAATATAATTATTTATAGAAAGAAGTTATATCTTGCTTTTAAACTATTGGATTTCATCGGGATTATCTTTTAATTATTAAGAATTAAATTATATAAATAATAAATATATTTATGATAAAGGGAAATATCATATAAAATGTGATTTTTCAAATGTTTTATTATAGGTTTTAAGAAATAAAATAGATATATTGTTAAATAAAAAACATAATATAAAATTTTATATTACAAAATAAAGTAAAAGAAGAAGGTATTTTATTCTTGCAATTACCGTAGACATGATAATAATTTCAATATAGATTAGCACAGTTATCCACAATGCAAAAGTAAAATTATATTGTTGTCTTTAAACTTTTATTTTTTTCATTTTTTTCTCTCTTTAGTTGTTGATATTTATGTTTTGATTCTAAATTTAATGCTTACTATGTTTATGTTTAAATGCTTTGTTGTCAAAATTTTGTATTGTGTAATGGATGAGTTTTAATCTAAGGGAAATTCAAGTGAATATTTATTAGTTATACTTGTCATCTAAATCTGTATTTTTTTAATTTTAAAAATGATAAGCTCGGGTTTAAAGTATTTTTGGATTTATCATGAAACTTAAATAAATAATATGCTTGTAAATATAATCATCATGTAAAATATATACAATAAATAGAAATTGCATGAAAATAAACAATGCAAATAAAATAAATACAAAAATAATCACAATAAAAGAAACGAAATAAAAACAAATACAAAGTAGTTGACTAGAGTTTTTAGCATCATCTTGATGACATCGCAATGGCTGAGAAATGGATTTGTTGCGGTTGAAAAATTGGGGAAAATGAAGACTTGAAGTGCACACCCAGAAATTTAAAGGAATTAAAATTTTTAAAATTGCATTGGTTGTAGAGATTCAGATATTAAGTTAATTATATTTGAAGGTAAACACAATCCTTAACACATTCTTTCAGATAAAAAGATTATTGTTAGTTATGTTTTACTAAATTTATTTATATGCTGAAATACTCTAGCTTGTTTATAATTTGCTTTGGAGGTTATCAGTTTCTTATGGGGAGACTGGAAAAAGGATGATTTGGTATTGTTTGTATTTGCGGTTTAAAAGTTTTTTTAAAAAAATTAAAAAAAAATTTTTAAACTGATATTAAAAAAAAAAAAAAAATTATTATTTTTCATATATTTTTAAATAAAAAATAATCATAATTATATTTTCAAACACCATTTAGAACGCGATTGAAACCATGCTTAAAAAATGAAAAATATGGTTTGTATTTTTGAAAAATAAAAATAAACAATAAAAATCTATCATTTTAGCATACACTGCCAAATATACTCTTAAAAAGCAATGGCATTGCGGCTGCTTCTCTTTGCCTCTAACCCTGCATAAACACTTGCGATTTACATTTTTAAATCCTTACCTCATATATTCTAATTTTTTTAAATGAAAAAACCAAATTTTAACAACTGGAGCATTTTCTAGAAACATATGCATTGCTAATTGTTTTTTTTAAAAAAAATTTAAGCTTATATTTCCTTTAATTTTAGCAAAATTATTGGATCCATTAATTAAATCTCACTTATTAATGTGCAAGTTATGTTTGCTTTTTCATGAGATATGTTTTGTATTATATCTTTTTCATCTCTCAATATCTCACTGACTTAAAAATATATATAAAAAAAAACTTGGTCTTTTGAAAATATTTTACAATTATAAGAAAAACAGCTTAAAACAATGAAAAACAACTTATGATTTTAAAATTCTATGTTATTAGATCGTTTACTTTATTATTTATTAAAAATTATCTCTTTCTTTTTAACACTTATTTTTTGCACAAACTATACACCAAACAATTATTCTCAATTATTTTTTCTTAACACAAACAAATAATATGATATTTCTTAAAACAAATTATTTTACATAAAACAAAACAAAATAATGCTGACATAAAACCAAACAGAGATTAGCCAAAATTTAGTTTTTTTTTTTTTTGCTTAAAATTATTTTTTTATGTTTTCGAATCATTTTGATGTACTCATATAAAAAATAATTTTTTAAAAATAAAAAAATATATATTTTTAATGTCCGAGTGAAAAGCAATTGTTACCACACTCTCAAACACCTCCACCAAAAAAAAAAAAAAAAAAAACCATACCAACCAACTAGCGACACTATTTACAACTAGAAAGCTAATCTTTCAAGAGGTCTTAGAAAATCATAATCCACCTTTGGTTTTTTTGTCAAATTAGCACAATAAACTTTAAAATTTAGGGGAATGACACTGTTTAAAAAAGATTTAGTAAAATGGTATAGTTTGACCTTGTCGTGCTTTTGAAGCGCGACATCTACTAAATATCACACTTCAAAAATATGATATCCACTAAATATTGCGCTTCTAAAATGCGATAACTATATGTTGCTTTTTTGAAGTGTGACAACTTAAGATGTCGTGCTTTATAAGCACGACATTAATTGAGATTTAAACGGATCGAACACACAATATTGTCTCACTTAAGGAAAAAACCATCGTTGCCCTCATTTCTCTCCTAAAAAATTTGTTAAACACTTAGATTTTTCCCTTAAATCAACAAAAAAATTGAGTCCATCCTAGTCTGTAAGCATCTCTAGATGTTTATATATTGAAAATACATCGTTCCTTTTGCTATCACCATCATTGTCGTTGTTGTCTTGATCATTTTTTTAGTCATATAAGTAGGGGTGTTCACCATTTGGTTCGGTTCGGTTTAGACTTAAGAAACCAATTGAATCGAGTTATATTAGTTTTGTGAAATATTAACCAAACCAAAATCTGGTTCAAACCGAATCGGTTTGATTAAATTTTGTTTTTTTTGGCAAAAAATTGGAAAACTTAATCCCATCATATAACCAGGAAACCTAAAAATTCAACAAGTCATGAAGCTAACAAAATCAATAGCAAACTTGAACTTATTATGAAGCTGACATTTTTGCCCGACAATCATGTTTTCACATTACAACCAACCTTGTAACCTATGATACATCTATATCAAAATCGTTTTGTAACCTAGGAGAACATACACTAATACACATACTTATGAAAAGCATGCAAATAAGAAAAAGTTTCATATTAAATAGTCTCACAAGAGTTCGAAACATTATTCAGAAGCAAATAAGCAAAATTTATAAAGCAGAACTGAACTCTATCATGTCTACTATAGATCTACATTTGTAGATCTATAAGAATGGAGGAGGATCATGACGGCTTGCTTAAAAGTAAAGAGAGAAGAAAAGTCAGGGAGATGGAGATGTGAGTTTGTGTTAGGCTAGAAGTAAAGAGAGGAGAGAATGCAAAAACACAAATACAGAATGCAGAGCGGTTGAAAACTTGAAAGGGAAAAGAAGAATGAGTTTTGAGGTGGAGAGGTGCAGTTTACTAAAATGGCGGCTTTTTGTAAGGGTAAGGAAGAGGGGGTTTATATTAGGGTTAGGTTAATTAATTATTTATACCCTTTTTACACAAACGACAACTATTTAGGATTTTTTAGTTGATCTAGTTTGATTTGTCAGTTTTAGTTATAAAACTGAAACCAAATCGGACATGTTAAAATTTATGGTTTTAAAAATTGGTTTAATCAATTTTTCATCTCGGTTCGGTTTTTTCGGTTAATTTTTCTTTGGTTTTTTCTGTTTTCTCGATTGATCAATTTTTTTGAACACCCCTACATATAAGTAAGGTAAATATACTACATTACTATTAATTTATATTTGGTTTGGTTGAAATCAAATACTTGTTTATAATGAATTTAAGGTTTATGGTGAATTTAAGGTTTGTTGAATTAATAATAAATTAGTAAAAAATACATTGAATTAGAGTTTATTTATATAGTTAAACATGGAAATAAGTTGAATTAATGATGAATTAATTATGTGTTGTGTTTAATTTAGGTTAAGTTGTCAAATTAGGAATTTTGTGTATAATATTGGAATTAGCTATTAATGTAGTTAAATACAAACACACGTTTATGCAATAAAGTATAAATATAGTTAAATTATGATGAATTACATGTTTTAATTGAATTGCTGATAAGTTGATGGATTTAGTATTTTCTTGGAGTTAAATTAATTTTCTATGAATTTGTGTTTGAATTAATACAATTAAGCATAAAAATATCAATTGATAATGTATCATGAACTATGCTTAATTTTTTTATTAAGTTTGCTTTAACGTTAAATTTGAGGATTTGATTGAATTTGCTATGAATTTTCACCAATTAGGGTTGAGAAAATGCAATTTAGTTAAAATTACATTAAATTGACTAGAATTTGATTTTTAACAAAATATCTAACAACATATTTATATTATGTCATTACAGTGGCAATATTATTCCTGAAGTGAACAATAGTATCACATACAACCACGAGAGCAGTTTGTTGTTAACTGGTAATTTAGACATGTTCTATGTAGAAATGAAATAAATAATTTGTTATGAACTTTGATGGAATTATAATGATATTGATGTTGAAACAACTTGAAAGTATCAAATTGGTGAACAACAATATTATCCTGTACTAATTGTGTGAGATGGTAGTTTTAAGACAATGATTGATTATTTCATTAAAAATGGTTTGAACATGATAATATTGTTTGTGAGTAATTGATCAAAATTTGTGTGTTACAACTTCTTCTAGTCTTTCAAATTCAGTTGGTAAAGGTAAATATAGTTTTATTGTCGGATGATTTGCTACAAATGATAAATGATATTACGTTCGACAATCCTTTTAGTGATTAATATATATTTGACTATTCTGAACTTAGTGACAATGAAGATGATGTTGATAATAATAATGATGTTGATGATGAAATTATTCCTCTTGTTCCTAAATTTGGAGATACTTCTAGGTCTAGTTTTATTCTTTCACGTGATTGGAAACTTGGTCATAAACATATGCAAGGAGACCCTGATTTAGAAGTTGGTCAAACATTTACTAGTAAAAATAATTTGGTTAATGTTGTTAAATGGTGACACATTGCACACTCGGTTGAATAATGAGTCTAACAGTCAAATTCAACATTTATTCAATTACAATATCTGCAAGCACTAAAATGTAAGTGGTATTTGCATAGGGGATATCATAAAAAAATAGATTCATTTGAGATAACAAAGTTAAAAGAGCCATATACGTATGATTAATATATGTTAATCATTGAGTTTTATGTATTTATCTTTTTAATTTAATATTAATATTTTATTAATATTAGTTTGGCTTCTTGTTACGAGATGGTCGAGAGGCCGCATTGTATCTTTATAGTACTGAAAAAAAAAATAAAGTTCATATCATAGTGTCCAGGTGGTTAAATATTTGCCGTATTGGACTTGAAACCTTTGGAGATAAGCTAACTTTTGATGATGTCGTGATAGAGGATGAGACTACTTAGACAGGAGCAGAAGTAGGAGCTCGATACAATTGTTTTTATATAGATGAAACTCTGTTTAAATTTTGATAAAATTATAAATATTTTTAACTTTTTTGAAATTATAAAGTAAATAAAACTTAAGATTAACAAAACTATAATTTTATAATTTTTTTAGGCTTAAAACATGAAAATAATCAAAAACTCGGTACTTAATTATTTTTTCAAATATCCAATCGTTTCTCAAAAAGGTTACAAACGTGACATTTCAATAATATTGCAATTGTGAACCGTATCATTAGTTGTAACGATTCTAAACCATGATTTGAATCAAATATTATGTTTATGAGCCAGAATATTATTAAAATATCATATTTTTAAACAATAATATCTTTAAATAGTGTTATTGTTTTGCTATTTTAACATTCAATTATTTTTGGGGTGATAGATACCCAATTTATTCCCCACCTTCTTGCCTTTAACTTTTTAAAGTCATAGTAGAGGGGATGAAAGAAAGTTCCTCCATTTTCACACCACAAAATCAAAAATCTACCAACTCCATTTATTTATATCTCTGTACTATCTCTCTCTCTCCCTCCTTACGAAGACAAAACCTTATCTTTTCTTTTATTTTATTTTATTTCCAAAACTCTTAACTATCCAATAAAAACACACCACGTTGCACAGACTCCCTCCTTCCTACACGTTTCATCAAATAACTGGGCATCACACCACCTCAAGAAACATAGCCGTTATTCAATTCCTACCCTTCTTCCTCCAGCTAATATCCAACAAAACCAAGCCCACGTTTTTAATTTCTCTCTGACTTGTACTTTGTTTATTCCCTACTCGTTTCCTCTCCCTTTCTCTCTCGCCGGCGGCCATCGGATGTCAGTGTTCGCCCGCCGGAGAGTAATCTACTATTATTCGGATTCAAGATAATGAAGGTTTTTGTAAAGACTTTGAAGGGTACCAACTTCGAGATCGAAGTTAAACCTGAAGATACGGTAATTTAACTCTCTTATTTCGCTTAAATTCCTCGATTTTCACGCTAATTACTCCCATTAAAACTATAATTCGCGTTTTTAGTGTTTAATTTTTGTAATTAACTGCAATTTAGTGTATTTTTTAATTTGCTTTTTTTTTTCTAGGTTATTTATGCTTTTACGTGTTTGTTGTTTGTTTGTTTTTATCATTTTTTTTAGCTTTGTAGTTTAGTATAATTGAAAATGCTGCTGCTGCTGGTGATTTATTTATTTATGTGTTCGTTTTTTATTTTATTTTATTTTATTTAGGTGGCTGATGTTAAGAAAAACATAGAGAGTGTACAGGGAGGGGATGTTTATCCAGCGGCGCAACAGATGCTAGTTTATCAAGGGAAAGTACTTAAGGATGATACAACATTGGATGAAAATAAAGTTTCTGAAAGTAGTTTTTTTGTTGTTATGTTAAACAAGGTGAGTGTTTTTGGTTTTGTTGCTCATTTTAATGGTGAAAGGAAAGTCTTTTAAGTGAAAGGAAATGCTGCGAATTTTGAATAAACACAACAGCATAAATCCAATATGCTCATTTGGAAAGATTTGATGTTTATACAAGGTAACTCCTATTGCTTGTTTAATTAATTCTCTGTATTTTCCATGTGAAGATGGGGAAAAGTTTCCCGAACCGACTCTAAATGTGGTTAAATTTGTCGGGGAGTGGAATCTTGTTATCTTTCATTTTCCATGGAAATAAAGGTAGTGAGAGAGGTGCTTGCAGGAGTTGCTTTGTGATGTATATATATTTTTTAGTTTATTTCTTATGAAGAAATACACGAAGCTTAATATTGTTTTTTGGTATGTTCTTGTAGCTCACGTGTTAAGGATATATTATTGTACCTCAAGGGTTGGGTTCCTCGGTCCTTTCATACCAACATCGTAATGCTGATATTCATTTACCCAGCTTTACCTGTCTTATAAAATATGATGTGGCTTCGCAGCTTCTTGTTGGAGATGTATTTTTTGAACTTATTTAATGGTGTATAGGAATCCCATATTGATTTTTGAATTTTTAATAGCTCATAAGCATGGTTGTCAAATTGAGATCAACTTGTGAGTCGGTTTTTGAGATTCTGAATCTTATAGAACTGTGAATTGTAAGATTCAGTAACAAATGCAAAATGGCATTATGGAAGATAAATAACATACTAAATGTTTTTAAAATTAAGGAAAACTAACCATTTACTAAACAAAATGTGCATCAATTCATTTAATTTATTAGTTCTTGGTCAACTAATGATCCCAAAGTCTTAAAGTTCAACATATTGTTCAATGATACTTTAATATTCTAAAGGCTCTTTAACTTTATTAAAGCAAGGGTCTAGTAGTTTCTATTTAGAAGATAGATTTTAAATAAGGCTCTTTAACTTATGATACATTTAAAAACTATCCTCTAACTAGTTAAACTACTAGACCCCTTACTCTAATAAAAAGTAATAATGCCCTTCTCTTTCTTTGCAAAAAATTAATTTATAATTCATTTCAGTTTCAATTAGAAATATTTATCAAAGAAAATTGCTTATAAGTTGTTGCCATGTATGATCTCTAGTCTTAACATTCCTATTCTTACCATCTCTTTAACAATTATGAATTTTACATTCATTTTCTATTTGAGTTGTCTTGTAAAACTCACTGAATCGAATTGAATCGTGACTGAATCACAATATTCATATGCATCTGCAGTCTGCCCAATAATTCACATCGTTTTGTATGTGAATTGAGATTGATCGTAAGATTCAAATAGTGAATCGTGAGATTCAAATAGTGAATAGTGAGATTCTAGCAACCATGCTCATAAGAATGGAGTTCTATATATGAATATTTGTACATGGTTAATTTTGATTTGAATAATGATGAAAAATGATGGTAGATTTTCCATTTTAAGTCCGATGTAATTTATTTTTAACCATGTTGTCTGATTGGTAAATTGAATAACATTAGTTTACTTTTTTCTAGTGTGATGCAAGAAGTTATATGAATTATGATCACTGATTTATGCATGTGCTCAAACATGTGTAGAGTAAGGTTTCATCGGGCGGACCCTCAACTACACCAACTGCACCACCAAGCCAAGTAAGTATAAAATGGTCTCAACCCTGAGGGGTGTAGCTCAACTGGTCAGGTTTTGGGTTTTCTCCTCAGAGGTCACCAGTTCGAGTCTCACAGATCTCAGGGCCACTGGAGGGCTTACATGGTCATTAACTTTAGGGCCTGTGGGATTAGTCGAGGTGTGCGTAAATTGGCCCAGACACCCACGTTAATCTAAAAAAAAAGAGTATAAAATGGTCTCTACATTTATTCCTTTGGTTGCAGAATGCAAAGATTCATTCCTTTATTAAATTTTAGGATGGGATGCTTTGGCATGCATGATTAATTATGCTATATGCAAACACTCATGTGCTCTGATTTTTACTTTGTTAACATACTTTTTAAGGGATAACTTAGATTTATTTGGAAGTAAATAGGCTTTTTTGTCTTTTTGGAGGTCAAGATGGCTTTGATCAATCCCCTTGACATATGGATACTCTAGGAGATATTTTTCAGCCTAGTTGTAAAATCTATGGAGTTCTAGTACAAGATCAAAATTTGGGCAAAACATGCATTAAAGATTATAGGATGATAATTTTTTAATGATATTGCTACACTTTACACATGCTTAAATAATGGATCTTGGGTTTTGCTGTATTAGCTTCCCTTTACTCAATCTCCTAGTTATTTTTGGATTTGTGAGGATCTTAATAGTTTTGCTATCAAGAGTTTTTTAAAGGCTTTGCCTTCTATTAAAAGGAACTAAGATGGTGCCACACAGTTACTGGGAACAGAAAATACATGCAGAATAAGAATCTACACGCTGTATAGTATCGCATCACCTACAGTTTGGAAAGTATTTTCCTTGTGCCAAAAGTTTAGTGTCCCAATCTAATTCTTGCCTGTCAAATGCTCATTTATTGCATTTACTTTGGCTGATGGAGTACAAACCCCAGAGGTCCCTATTGCCTCTGCAAAATTCTCCAGTTTTTCCGGTGTAACATTCAGCTCCTGTTCCAATATGCCTGACATGATCCAAGTGACAGCCACGATCTCATGCTAATTCCATATATTTCTACCCCATGAATGATACCAACAAGCAAAGGATTCAGCTGCTTCCTTGCAATGATAGCACTGATTTATCCACACCATTCCCTTTTATTATATTTATCCATAGTTGAAGTCATACCCCCAGCACCCTGTTAAGCAAGGACATTCTAAATGTGACTTTGATTTTCCATATGGCTCTCTAAGAGACAAAACTCTGCCAAGATGCTCTCATCATACATGCATTTTAATTTTATTGGTTTAACAAATACCCATTTATTAGATATCTTTTGATTTTGGAAGAGGATAACTGTGGTATTTAATTTTACAGATCTTAAACTTTTTTGCATCATTCTTTCATCTTTTGTTTATTTTCATAACAAGCAGCAATTAAAGATGCCCTGTTAATATGATTCAAAGTGTGTTGTTAAGCCGCATCTGAGGTCAATTAATGCAATTGTTTGCTGCACAGGCCCCCCCACCTGCCAGTTAAACAATACCCATTTATTAGATATCTTCTGATCTAGGAAGAGGATAACTGTAGTGGTTAATTTTACAGATCTTAAACATTTTTGCATCCTTCTTTCATCTTTTGTGTATTTTCATAACAAGCAGCAATTAAAGATGCTCTGTCAAAGTTTTTGGAAGAGGATAACTGTAGTATTTAATTTTACAGATCTTAAACGTTTTTGCATCCTTCTTTCATCTTTCGTTTATTTTCGTAACAAGCAGCAATTAAAGATGCTCTGTTAGCAATATGATTCACAGTGTGTTGTTAAGCTCCGTCTGAGATCAATTAATGCAACTGCTTGCTGCACAGGCCCCACCTGCAAGTTCCTTGCCTTCTAATGTGACACAACCATCAATAACATCTCAAGCTCCTGAACCAGCTGCTGCTTTGTGGGTTTTGAATTTAAAGCCTTTTCTTTTTGTTTCTCTGTTTTGTTCAAATATCAGAATATCTTTTCATTTTCTGCCATTACTTGGGTTTGTATTTTTCTGGTCTTTTTTATTTTAAAGTTGTGAATCTTGCAGGCCACAATCTGCTGCTGAATCCAGTCCTGCTGTAGTTACTTCAGCTCCGTGAGTATTTTCTTGTACTGGTTTTTAACCAATCTTCTTTACTATCACTGTTAAGGGGCATGATACCATGATCATCAAAAACATAAGTTTCATTATCTACAGCTTTCATAATTCGATTCACTGGATTTTGTATGCACCTTGAGCTTGAATTTGATGGTTTCCCTTTTCAATTTCATATCTTTTATGTCTTATGTCATGTTTGC
Source organism: Populus alba (assembly GCF_005239225.2). NCBI lineage: Eukaryota > Viridiplantae > Streptophyta > Magnoliopsida > Malpighiales > Salicaceae > Populus > Populus alba. Next base: position 9,315,785 of record NC_133287.1, read on the forward strand.
ACATGGATTTTTTTATTTTTTATTTTTTATTATGTGAGTTTTTTCTAAGAGAAAAGGTTAGTGATAAAAAAGAAAGATCAGCAACAAGAAACAGATGCATTGATCATCATGGCTTGTAAAAGAGATGTAAAATTCATATGTTGGCTGAAATTTTAGAAATCAATATTGCTTTCACTTCCTTTGCTACTAGGGTAACAATCTATTTTACATCCTTACTGATTTAAAATATTTAATTTTAATGGTCAACAAACATAACATGGATGCAATTGACACTCCTATGAATAAGAAAATTATTTGTAGCCCTAATGTTGATCGCGGAAAATACATAGCCTATCAACTTTTGATATTATTTGGTAATAAATCTTCATTTGATCAAGAAATCTGTCAATTAAATCTTTAACTACTATATGTGATTTTTAAATTATGCAATGAATTGAAATTTATCGTAAGTTCCTTGAGTTGTTGAGTTCGTTTACACACAATTTCAAGTTATTAAAATCTTGAAGATAACCTAACCCATTTCAATTATAATCGCAAAGGAAACAACTGTTTATTTATTTAATTTTTAAATTCTTGAGCTGTATTGCAATCAAAACTAGGACTCTCAAACTGACAATACTTATCTGATCAGATTCTTTATGCTTTTATTGAGAACTACAAATTTAAATTATTAGTGGGGCCATGCTAGCCAACTACAATAAATCATCTATAACATATAATGAATATGATTTAGTTGGATTAAAAAGTTGACATGTGGCTAAAGGAGGTTTGAGATTGGTGGGTGGAATGCTTGATATTTGGCCAAGTTTATACTAGTGCTTTGGGTAGTAGAGTTTGTTGAAGTATATATGGAAAAGGAGGGAGGAATATGCGTTGACAGTTTTTTCTCCTATGCATTGAATTATTTTTTTCTTCTCCCTATTATGTGATAAATTACAGGCATCTGAATATAGTTTTTATTATATGATAAAATGTACATATATAATATCAAGTTTGAACTCGGTCTTGAGATTTCTTGCAAAAAAATCATTTTATTTCCTGTTCATGGAGAAGATGCATTCATAACCTGATCTATAATTTGAATTTCAAGATTTATTCTTATTTTTTATCTCATTTTTTACTTCTTTCCAAATATTATTTAGACAACAATTATGCTTTTATTATCAGATTTTTTTTTTTCATAATCATGAAATTACCATTGGCATGTATTATATTCAATAATAACCATATAAATGAAAGTTGAACTCAAATGGAATATAACTAGCTATTTGACCCATGCTACGCAATGGGTCAAATATATTTTTTCCTACAAAAAAAATTACATGTAGGCTTTTTCGATGCGTATTTGTTCATTGAAAAATTACAAGTGTAAATAAAAACAATTTATGCATACATGTTATCAAATGAATCAAGAACTGTATGTAAAAAAATAAAAAAAAGTCATTAATGATAAACAAAGTAAAAAATGAAAAAATCGATACACACACACGCACATATAGATTTTGCAGCACGGGACTTTGACCTAGTTGTGTTGAATGACTTTGTCTACCAAAATTAAATTTTTATTTAATCAAATGATAATAGAAATAGATACACATAAAATTGATTGAATAAAATAAAAGGAAATTTTTTTTTTTTTATATAAGGTTATACATATTAGAAATATTATCTAAAAATAAATATTTTTTATTTATATTAAACAAATAAAATTATAGATGAATTAGAATAATCTCTTAAAAAATTAAATGCATGCAAAATAACTAAAAAATAATTGCTATTTAAAAGAGACTATATAAACAAAATAAAAGAGAAAAGAAGTATTAATTTAAATATAAATAAAAAAATAATTTTAAAAAATACATATAAAAAAGCATAAAGTAAAAAAAAACAAATTTAGAAAAAAAAAAGGAAGGGCTTATGAGCTTAGGCCCATAATTTTTGATTACAAATGGGGCGTCCACCCCAATTATTTTTTTTTGAAAAAAAATTACATAAGATGATGACAATATTTTGTCCTTTTTGGTGGTTGGTAAATCGGGGCAAAAGCTTTTTTGACTTTAAAACCTATTTTTCAATCTATTTTTAATCCAAAACACTTTGAAAATACCATTGGAACTTTTCAAAACCCATCCATGGCCTAAAAAACTCAAAAAATTGTTCCAAAACCCAAAAGTGACATAAAACCAAAAATATTTTCGAGCTCATATATATTATTTTAGGCATTTTCAAGATAAAAAAAACACTTAAGTTGAACTCCTCGTATTAAATGAAACTATTTGACATAAAGATTGACTGTTTTGGTGGCTGAAAACGATGTCAATTGTATTTTTCTTTTTACCCCTGGAATCCGACAACTTTCTCTAATCTCTCAAACCAAGAATAAAAAAATAAAGAAAATAAAGTTTTGGACTAAAATTGATTTTTGTTGGAACTTCAAAAATTGAAGGAACCCAATTCTTATAATTAGGACTAAGTTGAACATCTCGCAAAAATTTAGAAAAGGCCACCCATCTTCTTAGCGTGTTTCATTTTAGTTCTTTGTCTTTCAATTTCACAGTTCTTTAACAAATTTAACCAAATTAGCCTCCAATTAGGCCCTTAAAGGGAAAAATTAAAAAAAAGAACAAAAAAGAACAAAAGAAGAAGAAGAAGCTCATGGGAACAATGAATCCATAGTGCCCATGAGTTTTAGTTTTTAAAATATCTTTTTCATGAGTTCAATTAATTGAAATTTTTTTAATGGCTAATGCTATATTCAATTGAGTTTTTATTTATCATGTCAATAATTTTATTATTTGGATTGTCAATCTTCAACTATTAAATATGATATATGTATTTAATTAAACTTGTTTTTATTACATTCACATGTTGAATCAATTTATATAATATTTTATATGCTTATGTATTTTTATTATTGATTAAAATAATATGCATGTTTTCTAGAAAAGTTTGGAGAAAAAGGCAATAAGTAGAAAAAAAATTGCTAGTGGTCTAAAGGATTTGTGATTATATCCTGATCTAATAAATTTTGCAATGATTTATGTGAAAAATTAAAAAAAATTGATTCTCTAAAAACTAAAAATAGACAATAAAAGAAATAAAATCACAATAAACCAAAGCAACGTGAGGTTTTGTATGTAGTTAAATAATAAAGTGTTTGGTTAACATGTACAATTCATTGTGTTGCTATCAATCGAATGAAGAAACATGACACGTTTTAAAGTTTTATTTTAATAATAAAATGTGTTTTTAAAGTGAAATTACCAAGGTATCAAATAGCAGTTAAAATTTAACTAATAATATAAATATTTTTTCTTTTTTTTTCCCTGTCACTGAAGCACTTTAGATACAAACATGTATGGGCGAGCAGCATCAAATCTCGCTGCAGGAAGTAATTTAGAAGCAACCATTCAAGGGATTCTTGATATGGGTGGAGGAGACTGGGACCGAGAAACAGTTGTTCGTGCTCTACGTGCTGCATTCAACAACCCTGAACGAGCTGTTGAATATTTATACTCTGTAAGTCATTGAAAAACTGTGGGTCTATAATTTTATAACTTGGTGACTGGATCTAGGTTATGCTCAGTTCTATTCATTTTTTTCTTCACAAAACTTGTAAACTAATCAGTGTTGGTGTGTATTGTCCTATCTTCAATATTATCGGATTGTCTTGAGCTCTTCTATTTCTCCTGTCCATCTTCTCATTGTCTTTCTTGTATAATACTGTTAAACCTTAATAGCAGTATGCTGTTTAATAGTTAGGTTCATCCAACCTAAGACCTGTACTTTGGCAACAATCCCCTCTTTGCAAAAAAAAACATTTTTTTCCTCGGAAGCCTCTGTTAAATCTATTTGTTATGCATCAACATTTTGTATGTGAATTAATGATAATGAGATCAACATTTTTACATTTTGATTCATAGTTTTTTTCCCTCCCTTTTTGGTGAGATTTTAGTTGGTTACAAGAGTATTTTGCTCTTACATTTTGTGTTTGTTTATATATTATCATAGTGGTGGTCATTTTAGCATTTGGTTTACAATTCCAGGGTATTCCAGAGCAAGCTGAAGTTCCACCAGTTGCCCAAGGTGTCCAAGGTCCAGCAAGTGGCAACGCTGCGAATCCTCCAGCTCTGGCTCCACAATCAGCTGTGGCTCCTAGTAGCGGTCCAAATGCAAATCCACTAGATCTCTTTCCACAGGTGTGTATTTCTTTTATATGTACTTTCGAAGCCTCATTAGGGTGGGTCAATTGATGAACATGATTCTTATGGAACTAGGGCCATAACAGTACGGGTTCTAATGCTGGTACAGGCAACTTGGATTTTTTACGCAATAGCCAACAGGTATTAAAGATATTTATTGTGGATATATGTAACATTCATTAATTGGCTTGAAGTTTCTTATGCAACCCGCCTCAATTTCAGTTCCAAGCCTTGCGAGCTATGGTGCAAGCGAACCCTCAAATCCTACAGGTACCTATTAGGATTCTAATTCATGTGGTTGTTTGTCCTTGTTGCCATGCTTTTAGGTGCTAGCCTAAAGATGATCAATGACTTTTCATCTATTGCAGCCGATGCTTCAGGAGCTAGGGAAGCAAAATCCATACCTGATGCGTCTCATTCAAGAGCATCAGGCTGACTTCTTGCGCTTGATAAATGAACCTGTTGAAGGAGAGGGGTGAGATGAATCTGTATTTAGAATGATATATACACTGAATTCCTTGCATGTGATTCTAAATCGCCTTTACTTAATCAGGAATGTGCTGGGCCAATTGGCCTCTGCAATGCCACAAGCAGTGACTGTCACCCCTGAGGAGCGTGAGGCAATTGAACGTGTAAGTTCATCGCCCAACACAAAATATATTTCTTTAATTGGTGCCGAATTTCATTCATCACTTAAAATTTGCAGCCGAGTCACAGTTTTGAAGTTCTCTGTCGCATAGATTTTCATGTATTGCAGGAATTGCACCTGTGAATTTCCTTGATATTTGCGCCTTAGGTGCAAGGTGTTCAATGCCACATGCATTGAAATCCTTGAATTATCTATTGCATGCATCTCTGAAAGCTCTCTTCAATGGTTACATGATGTCTTCATGCATTTAGAATGGTGCATTTAATCTGATCATAATCTCCTTTCTCCTGCTTTCGATGCTTAAGAGCGCACGTGCTGAAAAACCAAAGAGCTTGACAAGTCTCTAATTTCCTCTTCTTAAAACAATCTTTTCGCTGGTCTGCTCCATTACCAAAGAGCTTGACAAGTCTCTAATTTCCTATTCTTAAAACAATCTTTTCACTGGTCTGCTCCATTGACATTGTCGATTTGGCAGCTTGAAGCAATGGGCTTTGAACGAGCCATAGTATTGGAGGTGTACTTTGCATGCAACAAGAATGAAGAACTGGCGGCCAACTATCTATTAGACCACATGCATGAATTCGACGAATGAAACAAGTGTTCCCCGTGTCTAGTTGTGTCATATCTCGAACTGTTTTGCCTTGTGGAACCTCGTGAGCAGAGACAGTCAAAATGTTGATGTCCCCATTTTATCCATGGACAAACATAGCACCTTCTGCTATCGTTGTTTTGAATATTCAGCCATAATAATATCGTAAATGCATAATTGTGTAACTCTGTTTATGCGAATTGTGGTTTTAGCCTGTATCTCCTACTCCAAGACCACAGAAGCATCGGGCTATCGGGCAACAAGGCTCGTAGGATGACTCTGGCTTTTTATTACAATAGTGTCTCTCTTTGTTGTTCTCAATTCTTTTTTTCCTTGTATCCGTGCATATATTATTTGTGGTGTTTTGTGGGTTGGTGGTAGCTTATTTTTGCATATTCTTGGTAATCAAAGCTTTCTATCAGATTTTCAAACACCATTAAAGGTTTGATTAAATGAGATGGAGTTTGAATTCGAAGCTTATAGACACAATTAAAAGAAAAATGATCAATCTAAAAACGGATAAAGGCTTTTTTGGAATTCATGCGATGACTTCTCTTCTAATCCCTTTAGTTTTTGCATTTTATATTTTCATTTAAAATCTTATTTTATTCCCAATTCAGTCTTTAAAAAAATGGCTTGGAAAACTTGATTTTGGTTCTTAAATCTTAATTATTGCATATTTGATCCATGTTTTCTTAGGTAGTTATGGTTTGGTCCTGTACAACATCGTGTTTTAGTTCTTGTATATTTGGAGAATATAGAGAAAATCAAGCGAAAAAGATAAGAGAAGAGAGAAAATATTTGATAGGCTATAATTTAGGCTAATAAATGCTGAAAAAGTAGGTTGAGGCTTGTGAATTTTGTTTGATTTGATTTAATTTATGGCTTTTAAATTGAATAAAATATGTTTTAGGGTTGGAAATTATTTCTTACAACATTTTATAATGTTTTTAAGGTATTTTTAGGTTAAAATAAATTAAATTTTAGGTTTTTGTGAAGTAAAAGGTGATGTGTTATCTAACAAGAAGATGAAGAGTAATCATTTCTATTAAAAAAAAAAAAAAATTGTTATCCACTCATTAAAAAAAAAAAAAAGCTAAGTGGGCGGGCAAAGGCCTTTATTTCTAAGCTAAGTGCACGAGATCGTCCTTCTAGCCCCTAGCATGATAAGACTTTATTTTTGTAAAATAGCCCTTAACAGTTTTTTTTTTTTTTAAATAGAATAATATATATTTAAATAAATTTATTATAATGATATTTAAAGAATTATCCAGTTATGCTATAATTTTGAAAAAAATGAGAGATTTTTCATGATAACATTAACAATTATTTTATGAATAATTATATATTTTTTCAAAAATTGTATATTAATATTAAATGATAATAAAGTATCTATTTTTTATTTTAAAATTTTATATACTTTTCTAGACGTATTATTCTTATATTTTTGTACAACTGCGTAAAAAGGATTGATTCTTAATTATTATTTTTTTATTGAAATCTGTTTTTATAATCATAATAAGTTTTTATTAAAAAAAAGATTTTAATAAAAAAACACCTTTTTGCCAATACAAAAAAGAAATACATGAACAATGAAAGGGAATTTTGATTATAAGGATAAATGTCCTCTCTTTAATTCAAATCATTAGAATTTTTTACTAATATTTGCTTAATTGTTATTATTTCTTATTTAATTAATTATGTTGTCAATAAAAGTAATTTTTTGTAAAAAACAAATACATAATTAAGAAGAAAAAATAATGTTTTTCCCCTCTAGAATCATAATTACTTCTTTTTTATTAATATTTATTTTAATTGTATCTTAAGAATAGATTTTGAAAAGTGTTCCATTACCATGGGCGGACACTATATTTAATTAATTCATACGGAAACCTAAATAAGTTAAGTATTTATATCAAACATCCTTCTGTACGTCTCTTTTGATAAATAAATAAAAAGGTTCGGTTTAATTTTTATAAAAATATAATTAAATTTAATTTTTTTTAAAAAAAACTAAAACCGGTTTAAACCGACCGATTTCGGTTCAGTTTTTAGGATAAAAACTGGTTTAAACTGGTTTGGCTTAGTTTTTTTGGTTTTGGCTCGAGTTTTTTTGGTATGGTTCGGTTTTTTTTCCTGGTTTTTTTTGTTTGGGTTTGGTTCGTTTTTTTTTTGGTTTTAGGCTTATAAAACCAAACCAAACCAGTCAGTTTTTTAAAATTTTAATCGGTTTAATCGGTTTTTTTTTCACGGTTCGATTTTTTCAATTATTTTTTTTTCAAGTTTTCTCGGTTCAATCAGTATTTAAATTTTTTTATAACTCCTAATATTTGGAGACAGTACAATTGCCATCTCTAATCGTTTAGAGGATTGCTACCTTAGACAGGAGTCCATGCTAATAGAGCTAAAGGTCATTGGGATTTATAACATTAAGGGAACCAGTGGCCGAGAGCTGGAATTTACAGGCTCATTTTTTTTTTTATTAAGAAAAACCTAGCTGCCTTTTTTCTTTCCCTATACAAAAAATAGAAAAACAAAAAATTCACAATCAAGTTGGGCTGACCATTCGAGTCCCTGAGGTTATGATGAAATCTTTACCATCCCAAGTTGACGTAATTTCCAAGATGCTCGAATTGAGTTCCCTTGAACCTTCTGCCATGAACAGAAAATGTATTGCAGCATTGAGCACACTTTATGTGAACAATTTGGCATCCATACCCATAATTAATAATTGTTTCGAAAAGCCTAAAAAGACCACAATAAGCTTGAACCAAAATTGTCAAAAAAATTGGCTTCATTATTTGCTCTCGATTTGCCTCGGTTCCCATGGTAGGAGTCTGAACGTATGATTTCAATGTTGGAGGCTTGCGAGATCAAGTTTACTTATATTTCCATGTATCTGTACGGTGTGAAACAGTCATGGCCATTATGGTGACGTTCCAAGGCAAGCACCTAACCCTAGAGCAGGTCTTCATGTTGCCAAGGTGGAAGGTACACTCAGTCAGCCCTTCCAAATTCAATGTGGGCGGGCTAGGGTTTGCGTTTTCGAACAAATATTTCTTTTTGTCAAAGAGACGTCCCACTTTCTTCTCTTTTCAGAGTTCATTTCTTTCTTAACTTGGCTTTGATCTTCTACATCAGACTCTCAAATAGCATATGTTAAAAAAAACCATGTTCAATCCCATTTCGAGGAACAATCTCTATTATATTGAACTCAAACAGTATAAGCTACACGTAAAATGTTGCTCGGATTCTGCTTTCATTGCTGGGACCTGTTCCCAGGAACTAATAAAACAAGGGATAAGGAAAGAAAAAGAAGGCAAACTACCAAATACAAGTTGGGATTTAAAACGAGAAATGAACAGACTGAACTCCTTAATTGCTGAAGCCCAGTTTTGCTCCTAGATTACCAATTAGGGTTTTGATATCTCTATCATCTCCTGGGGATGTCAAGGCCTCTTGGTGAAATATTCAATACGATCTGTTTTATTTGGAAGGTTGTTGGCCATTTCAATTAAATGTTGCTTTCACAAATTATTGTAGTCTGTGATGTTCATCCTCAAACTTAATAATTTCATTGCAGAAGATTCAATCAAATTTAATGCGACGTGGACAAGTTGAGAAAATTTATGAGATTAAGTTTCTAAGTATAATATAAAGTTTAGAAAAGAGACAACAATCGATATTTATATATTTTGGGTTGTATACAATAACAAACATACAATGCACTACACATAATCATACTCCTATACTAGATAAACATGTATATATTTACCAGGTGAAGTGTACAGCTCCCTCTAGCTAAAAGTGGGGATGCCATATGAAGCTTGGACCAAAGATAGGAAAAAGAAGCATGTGAAAGATGTTTTGAAAGAGGTTTTGTAAGAATATTAGCTAATTAATCACAAGAAAAGATAAATCAAATCTAATTTTTTTTAACAACTTTATCACAAACAAAATGATAATCAATCTCGACATGCTTAGTATGAACATGAAAAATACAATTCACAGACAAATATATAACACCAAAATTATCTCACCATAATATAGTCATAAGAGCTAAGGAAAGCTGAAGTTATGAAAGCAGAGAAGGAATCCATAAAATTTAAATAGTATCATCAGCTAAAATCTTATATTTCTCTTCAGTTGAAGAGTGAGGAACTGTTTTTTTATTTCCCAGACTTTTATGATATTTACGTATAGCCAAGATACATAAGATAGCTCCTAATGGATTTTCAATTATCAACATTGTTGGCTAATTAGCATTAGTGAAACCATAAAAAAAAAAAAAATGAGTGATGTGTAAACTATAGGAGGTTATAGCCTTTAAATAATGCAAGATATGTTTTACCCCAACCCAGTGAGCATCGAAAATAGCATATATAAACTAACATACCTTATTAACAATATAATAGATATTTAACCTCGTAAATGTGAGATATTGAAGTATATCAAGAGCATACTTATGTTGTGTGAGCATGAGTCCTATAGAGGTAGGTTTAACTTCATTTCCCAAAAAGTAATGCACATAACCTAAAAATGAAGTTTAAACTCTAAGCTCAATAAATTGATCAAATGTTTGAGCACAACCGAATTATTCTCATTACACAACAAATCTAGCATACACGAGTAATTTTTTTTTTTCATCTTCCATGGATAAAATAAAAAGAGAGAAGTATCCATCTTAGAAGCATGAAAGCTAGTAAAAAGACGATAATCACTTAAATGATTGTATCATACCTAATGAAAAATTCGGGGTAGTGTTCCTTATAGAAAAATTTTTTGCCAAAATTTTGTTAATAAATGAATAAATTTTTGTAGTTGTACATTCTTTTCCATGATGATAAGTTCTTACGGTGAAATAATAAGGTTATCTTTACATGTTATTGCTATGATTATGAATCAATTATTTATCTTAAATGAGAATACAAATTAAATAAGGATCATTATAAATATCATGTAAGGCAAACGTCATGTAATCCATTCTATTTAAAATAAAAAAGAGCCATCCACCCATTTAAAAAGATAAGTTAGGTAGGAGTGCATGGGCCTTTTCATCTATGCTAAGTCTGTGGGCCCATCCTTCTATCTCCTAGCATGCATGATCTTTTTGTTAAATAGTACTAAGAGTTTTTTTTTTTTTTTAAATTTAGAATAAAATTTTCTTGAAATAATATTTAAAGAATTACTTGATTATGCAATAATTTTGAAAAATATTAGAGATTTTTTTTATGATAAATTTAACAATTATTTTATGAATAATTATATATTAATCTAATATGCTCATTTTTTCAAAAAAATAAAAAAAATAAAAAATTTTGGTTATTAATATTAAATGAGAATAAAAATATATAATCTTTTGTTTAATAATTTTTATATATTATTTTTAGATTTATTATTCTTTATATATTTTGTGCAAGTTGATAAAAATGATTGATTTATGAATTTCTTTAATTGAGATTTACATTTATGATCATAATAAGTTTTTCTTTAAAAATAAATCTTATGATAAAAAACATCATTTTGTCAATACAAAAAAGAAATACATGAAATTATGAAAAGGATTCTTTTATTATAGAGATACACTTTTTTTTCCTCGTTTAATTCAAGTCATTAGAACTTTTCCCAATATTTACTTGATTATCATTATTTCTTGTTTTAATATATTATATTGCTAAAAAAAGTCATTTTATTGTAAGAAAAATACATGAATAACAAAAGAAAGTTTTTACTATAAAAATGTTTTTTTTTTATCTAGAATTTCATTTACTTCCTTTCTTATAAATATTTATTTTAATTTTCTTATAATTAAATAAGAATAGATTTTGAAAAGTGTTGCATGACCTTATTACTAACAAAAAACTAAATGAGGTGGTGCTTTTACTATGCACCACCTCACAAAACACTATTAATTACAATAGTGTGTTTTTTTTTTTTAATTTATACTTTTCTTTTTAATTTTATCTTTTAATATTTAGTTTATTAAAGATTATGTTTCATGATTTGTCACGGGTTTGGTATATTAACCTAGTTGACTCAAGCTTTTTAGTCTTTTATTTTAATAGATATTTTTTATTTTAGTTTCATCCTTCAACATTTACAATATTGGGTTGATTATTAATTAGGCCTTGTCATTTGTTTCGGTTTAATTTTTATAAGGATATCCTAGTTTCATGAGCCGGGTTACGGGTTTTGCAAGCTAACTTGGATAGTTAGGTCATTTTATTGTGTATTTTTTTTTTAGATTGATTTTTTTTTTCAATTTTATCATTCAACAATGGGTTTACTGTTTATTAGAAATTGAGATTCATAATTTATTTGATTTTCTTTCTAAGGTGTTATCTCAATCTCATGACCCATGTTACAGGCTTAGCAAGTTAACCTGGGTGGACTTGGGTGATTTTTTCAGTTTATTTTCTATGAGATTATCGTGGTCTCATAATCTGAGTTATGGGTTTGGTGGGTTAACTCGAGTTGATTCGTGTTATTTTTTTTATGTCTTTTTTAAATTGATTTTTTTTTTCTCAATTCCATAATTCAATATTGAATTGATTGAGAATTAGACTTCATAATTTATTTTAATTTATCTTTTTGTAAGATTATTATGGTCTTATGAATCGAGTTTTTGAATTTAGTTGGTTGACTTAGGTTATTTTTATGGATTTTTTTTTTAATTTTCATCATTTAATATTGGATTGATTGAGAATTGAACTTCATAAATTATTTTAAATTTATTTATACGAGAGTTATCATGTTCTGATGATTGGATCGTGTATTTGAAAGATTAATCCAAGTAAATTCAACGTATTACAATTTTAATATTATAATAATATCTGAATTTTTTTATATCAAAAAAAATAATCTGGCTCCCAGTATATTGCGTGCCAAATAGAATAGTGCAAAACTACATCTAATTCATATCTAGTATTTTAGATCAAACATCCTTCCGTACATGTCTCTTTTCGATAAATAAAAAGGACCTATATGGAGACAGTAAAAATGGCATCTCTCTTTACAATTGGAAGGAATATTTGCATGATGCCATGCTGGTTCGAGCTTTTCAATATCCAACTATGGTCATATTTAAAACATTAATATAATTAACTCATGGAGAACTTGGATTTACAGGCTCATTTTGTTGATTAAGAAAAATCTAGCTCTCGTTTTTTCTTTCCCTTTACACAAAAAAAAATACTTGAGTTCGAGGTTATGAAGATCTTTCGAGTTTGTTTGACAATGTGGTTGCGGTTGCATTTCAAATAACTTTTCATGTTAAAATAAATGTCAATAATGTTTTTTTATTTTTAAAAAAATTATTTTTGACATCAGCACATTAAAATAATTTAAAAATATTAAAATCATATTAATTTGAAGTTAATAAAAAAAATAAAAAAAATTAAATTTTTTAAAAATATTTTTAAAATGTAGAAAGAAACAGGCTTAGTCAGAACGTATTTTGGTTCCCTTAATAATAGCTCACGGCTCTTAAAGTAGACGTAATTTCGAAAAAGCTGGAATCGAGTTTCCTTGAACCTTCAGCCATGAGAATAAAATGTATTGAGCACACGCTATATGAAAACTTTAGCATGCCATGCCCATAAATAATTGTCTCGCAAAGACTAAAAAGACCACAATAAGTTTGAGCCAAAATTGTCAAAAAAAATAAAAAAATTCACTTCATTATTTGCTCTTGATTTCCCTTGGTTCTCATAATAAGAGTCTGAGTGCATGCATCGTTTCAATGTTAAAATAACATTTAGTTAATGTTCTGAAATATAAAAAATAAATACAATAAAGATAGTTATGAACAATCTTCCTATATTTTCTATTTTGAAATGATAAAAAATCATTCTAAACCTATAAATATATTTATTTTGTCTTCACTATCCCGCCATTGATAAATTTGGTTCATGCAAGAGTTTCTTGCTAAGAGTTTTCAGCTCATGTTATAGATATGGAACCGGTTGCATCTTGTGGTTAAATTGGTTAAATCTAACTTAATTTAAAGTTATATTCAAGTTTGTCTAAGCGTCTATTACATTATTATTATTATTATTATTATTATTATTATTTTATTTGGGTTTTCCATGTTTGGAGGTTTGTTCCAAACAAAAATATGTATTTGATATTGTGGTAATTTTTGTGGTTGTGGTTTGAAAAAAATTATTTTATAAAAAATATTTTTGGTTGAGGTTGATTTGATATTTATATATGTTTGGTTAAAACTGTAGTTGATATTGAGGTTGAATAAAAAGTAATTTAATGTGTATGGTAATATATATTAATATTGATGGTTTTTAATTTAAATATTGTAAATTTAACTACTGTTATTATATCATGAATTAAATAATATTTTATATATAAAAATTTTATTGTTTCATTAAACTATCTATAATTTCATCATGTACGAAATTGATCCGACAAGGACTATAGTTTTTATGGTTTTTTGAGCATATAACAAAATCAGGTAAAATATCATTAGAAATAAAATTAAGATTACGATCAAATTCTGTAAATACTACGCCATCATGCGATCTTCTTCTCATTTATATAGTGTTATTGAATAATGTTAAACACTAGTTTTTTTTTAATAAAACACATTTTAAAACAAATTAGATTTTTTACTGTTTATATGAACAATGCAAGTGAATAAAATTACTGCATTGTTATTTACTTAACAAAGATGGTGCATCTTGCTTCTCCTCTAACTATGTTTTTTTTTTTTTTTTTAATGGATCCCATGTTTTAAAAACACTGATTACTACTTTAACCAAACATGTATTTTCTGTGGGTTTTTTTAAAGCATAATCATTATCGTGTAGACAAACACGCTCGACTTGTCGGTAGCTTTTCAGAGGGATACTCCAAGCTTATTCCTGTCTACTTTTAGATTGCACTTCAACAAGTTAAATTCATGAAAAATAATTACTAAATTTTCTTATCTCTCAATGGATTCCAAAAGTGGTGAAGTGTTATTTTACAACCTGGAGTGGTGTGACTTAAACCCATTTGAGAAACTATCTTTAATTATTTTATTCATTACAATCTGTTTTATTTGGAAGGTTGGTGACCATTTCAATTAAATGTTGCTTTCACAAATCATTGTAGTTTGTGATGTTCATCCTCAAACTTAATAATTTCATTGCAGAAGATTCAATTCAAATTTAATACGATATATATATTAGGTAGTCTAAAATAGCAGGCAGGGGACCACCAGACTATGATTTTTAGGCTCTGATGTATGAAAAATTCTGTATCGCGCGGTCCATCCCAGCAAAACAGTCCTGCATGTCTCGCTTTTTCAATGCTTGAGTTACAAGATAACAATTAACAAGTGATATGACATTTTCAATCCTCGAGTACTTGCACGTTTTCAAAATCAGTCCTTTGCCCCCTCTATTTGTGGCTATTGTCCATCTTGCTCCCTGTGTTTTATACTTGGTAGATTGACACCAAAATTGGAAAAAGCTGGTCAATTTTCCTCACTCAACAATCCCGCTTTCTTACCGAAGGTAGCTGGTTTAAGTGGTTCTATATTTGTTTATGTTGAAAAAGATCTTGAGTTCGAGACTTGTGTAAGGAAAATGTTATTGTTGGGAGAGTTTTATCACTTAAAAGGTCGATGTGACTCGACTAGATTAATTAGGGTGTAATGGTTTTTTGAATACTGGGTTTGGATTTAGACAAAAAAAAAAAACCAATTTAAATAGGAAAATAGGAAATGAGTTAATTGTTTTTTTAAGAAATGACCATTGAGTTAAAGAACGAGTCACCGGTGAATGGTACAACAAAGAAAGGTGGAAATTGTCAAAAAACAAATATTTAATTCAATCTTTATGTTTAGTCCCTTCACAATTAATAGATGCAAATTGACCAATATTTTGACAATCTCGATGTCAGTCAACAAAAATTAAAACATTGAGTGTAAGATGACAAATTAACACAAACACAAGAGGTACGTACGCGCACAATCTTATGACTGCGTCCAAAATTCAACACCCTAAATGCTAGTTTACACCATATGGTTCTGGATTACGCTCGCTTTGCATGACGATTGGAAAGGGCTGGCAAGAGTTTATTTACTATTATTTATTTATGCTAAAAAAGCTAGGAAGATTCTAGAACAAGTCTTTATTATTTATTCAACGGAAATTTATTTTATTTTATTTTTTTATAAAATATATAATTAACAAGTAGGCACCCATACTACTGAAACTTTATTATGATAATTCCACAGCTATCACAATCAATTTATTTAAAATACTATAGCTTAAAGTGTGCCAATTTCTTTGAAGACCTCAAATTCAACAAAAATCCAAAAGTATATCAAATGGGGGTTTCGTATTTGTACTTTTCTTTGCCCTTTTTTCACCCGTACGCTCTCATAGGTCATGCATAGCCAACGAAGAAGAAATAGGTTACCTCTTGAAAATAAATAAATAAAATGTCTTTGTTTAAAATATAGCGTCAAGACTTGTTATTTCTTCTTCTTCTAGACAAAAAGAAGCCGCAGCCACCAAGCTAAAAATTGTTTGTCCAGTTCAAAGCTGCTGCACCGAACTCTAATTAGAGAAAAGCTACAATCACCTTACAGTTATTGGTCTAAGTAATTACTTCCAATCATAAAGGAGACACGTAGTATATTATTAGAGGATACATGGTAAACTTAGAAGTTGACTGTGATAAAAGAATCATCACAGACAGACAGAACGAAGGTCGAAGCACTCACAATCTATATTAAGTAGCCTTCATGTTTATAGTGGTTTGCTTGAGGTACTTGAACTTCCCTGAATAGCTAGGGTTTTGCTTCTTCAGGCCTTTTGTGGTGTTTGAGACCAGCAGCAAATAAATATTATAGACTGCAAAACATGGGGAAGAAACTGGATGCTCTTTTTGGAAGGAAATTAAGGACCTCTAAATTCAGTTCTCTATCTAAACTAGCAGTATCTAGGATTGCTATCCTCAAGAACAAGGCAGAGGTCAGGTTATCCCACGCAAAGTCTGATGTAATACAGCTCCTTAACCTTGGACACCAAGAACGAGCTCTCCTTAGAGTAATTCATGATATTCCCTTTTCCATTTTGCTTCCTTGATCTTTCCATCTTTCTATATTTGATGTATGATGGGGTTTGGTCGACAGGTTGAGCATGTCATCAAGGATCAGAATATGGTGGGTGCTTTTGTTATGATGGAGGATTACTTACATTTCCTGAATGATAGAGTTGTTCTACTTCAAACAAACAGGTTAGTTTCTTGAATTTTGATTTATTAAGTTGATCATTTACTTTTAATTGTGTCTGTGGTGGTGATATAGTGTTTGGAAAAGTTGTTTCCTTTGTTCTGTTATTAAATCATATTTGTTTTTGTTTACACAGAGAGTGTCCTGATGAGCTCAAGGAGGCAGTATCGAGCTTGATCTTTGCATCTTCAAGATGTGGTGAATTTCCAGAGTTGCAAGAGATTCGTGGGGTTTTTGTATCAAGATTTGGAAAAGAAATCGCTGCTTGTGCTGTCGAATTGCGCAGCAACTGTGGAGTGAATCCCAAGGTAAAGAGCTGAGTATTTGTAGATTAAATTGTTGCAAATTTCTTCTCACTTTTTTTTTTAATTCTTTTTTTTTTTAGATTATACTAAAGTTTTCTGCAAGACAAGCAAGCTTGGAAAGCAGAAAGAAACTGCTAAAGGACATCGCATCTGATAATGGTATCGTTCTGCATTTGGAGGAAGATGCTCCAGTGGTTGCACAGGTACGAAACTTGTACATTACAAAATGAGAACAATTCCGTAAGCAATGTAGAGTTTGAGGCTTAAAAATCACTTATGGTTTCAGGAAAAAATGGATGTCAGCCAGCCGAAGCAGCAGGAGCAGCATGTAGAGGATTTTAAATCAGCCAAGTTAGATGTTACTGAGTCCCAAGCCAGAACACACGTTTTGCCTGAGGACGAGCTGTCTGAATCACTGAAAGGAAGGAAGAAGTACAAAGATGTAGCTGCTGCAGCTCTAGAGGCTTTTGAATCAGCAGCTTATGCAGCACAAGCTGCAAGAGCTGCTGTTGAACTCTCAAGATATGATTCTCAGGACATTGAACGGGATGATCATGGTGGTTCTAGTCATGGACAAGGGACTCTGTATGATTCTGAGGGGTCATTGACACCTGAACTTGAAGGCAGATATGAAGCTTCAGAGGAGAACAAGCAAGCTGCAAGAGCAGCAGTTGAACTCTCAAGATATGATTCTCAGGACATTGAACGGGATGATCATGGTGATTCTAGTCATGGACAAGGGACTCTGTATGATTCTGATGGGTCATTGACACCTGAACTTCAAGGCAGATATGAAGCTTCGGAGGAGAACAAGCAAGCTGCAAGAGCAGCTGTTGAACTCTCAAGATATGATTCTCAGGACATTGAATGGGATGATCGTCATGGACAAGGGACTCTGTATGATTCTGATGGGCCACTGATACCTGAACTTCAAGGCAGATATGAAGCTTCAGAGGAGAACAAGCTATCAAATGATAGTTTGGTATTTAACGAAATATACACGATTGACAATATCAGTTCTGAATCAGAAGATGAAAACATGAAAGGAAACGGAAGAGTGCATCTTGAGTTTGAAGAGAGCAAAACAAAACCTGGATTTAATAGGACACCATCTAATTCAAGTTCAGATTCCGACGGGAACATGTGGAATGAGAGATATCAACTTTCAGATTCACTCTCCCACAATAAGCCAGTAGGTAACGAGATGGTTTCATATTTGGTTGACAAGAAGGCTGAGAGGGAACAAGTGACCATTCCATCACCAAAGCACCATGACTTGGACTTGTGCAGAAATACTAATTTACTTGCAGATGAAAACCAACACATCAGAGAGTATAATGCAGTTCATGACGAAGATGTCTCTTGTGAGGATGAAGATAAGCTTCCATACCAATCTCCGAAGAGGATTCCACTCAAACCTCATGCCGATGCCATGATAAATCCCAGAAAAGGAAACTATGAGTACAAAACCGCACACTCCACAACTTCTGATGAGAATTTAAGTACACGTTCAAACATAGACAGGAAGCGTTTATCAGTGAGGACCAGAAGAGCAAGGGGGCCTTAAAAGAATAAGTGAAAAGCACCAAAATTTTGTTTCCTTGGTTCCGTTCAGTTTATGCTAAGCCATATGTATAGGATTTCATAATTTTATTTCTTCATATTTTGTTTCATAAATAATTGGCGGTTTGCACATTGAATATGAAATAATAGATAAGAAAAATATTCTTTCCTCTGCTTCACAGGACTTTTATGTCCGTGCACAGGTCTCTCTAACTCCCAATATTGAAGATGAGAAAATATGGTACGTCAAAATGGCCTTTTTGTTAACTTAAGGTTTAATATTCAGAGATTCAGACTCTCAAATGAACTTTAAACTTCTCATGCCTTTCATAGCAGAATTTCAGAATTTTGTACTGCAATAAATAGATGGACAAAAGTTAGTTATATTTTTCACTAAACAAAGATTTTCTCAAGGCATATTTTAGTAGAAACGCTTCAGGCATGTATTCAAATTAGAGGGCAGGTGGGATTTAGTAGTTTGTGAATAGAATGCAAGCACATCGTGCCCAACTCAATTGGTAGGCCTTGATTTTCAAACTCGGTTTAAATCACGCCATAAATGGGCTTCGTCTCTGAAAGGACGACTTTATTTTGGGTGTTTGCATAATCTAAAAGACAGACATAACTCATCAACTATCTATCAGATGCAGAAGACCATGAAAATGCAGGCTTAACTGGAAGTTCATAACATATTCGAAGTTCAGATTCAAAGGATTTTTGTTGCCTGTCACTGAAATTCAGGCAATATGCGTGTTAACTTTCTACCATTGTGACTAACAGGATGCAGTCAATTGGCTTCGATAGACACTAGTGTTCCAGCATTATTAACATTTTGGATGCTGCATCAGGCACCTGTACCATCTAACAATTAACAAGTTTTCAGGTTTTCAAATTCATACTTTTTACTGTATTGAACAGTGATTTAAACAGCTTCGAGAGGATTCCAATCATTGACATTCCCAATTAATCTGTTTTCAGTCTTCAAGATACGATTTCCCGAATATGATTAAAATTACAAAAACAAAGGTAATGAAAAAAACCCCAGCAATATGCAACTCGAACTTGTTGATTAAGAATGGCAAACAAAGAAATCATATCACATCACACTCCAGTAAATTGTATTCTGGGGCACGATATACAAATTACAGAAAGATTAAGCAACCCCCCGCGTTTCATTAATTTTAACAAAGACAGTCCAAACAATCCAAATAAATCTAATGTAATATTTTACCGTGAACCAAACTATACCACATTAAGCCTAAATTTTAAAACTTCTCTGTGTTTGTAAGTAAATTACTATTGATTGGAGCCTGTATCCTGCCACAATTCAATGATATCAGTAGCCTGATTGAGAAGAGCATGCAGTTGCTTCCGCGATATCCATGGCTTGCCTTCTAACAATAGTCTAAGCTGCTCCCAAGCATCTTCCTTGGGCCAAAAGTAGTAGGGACTCAAAGGGATTGTGCCATGGCCTGGTATCACTTGGTTTAGTGCAATTCCAATTACCTTCTGCATCCAAATGAACTTCAATACTACTCTTGGTTTCTCTATTGGCTTCACCACTACTCCAAGCTTCTACAATATTAAAAAGAAAAAAAAATTCCTTTAACAAATCAATTCTTTCACTAATGTTTTGCCCTATCTTCTCACTATAAAAAAAGATTAAAGGGAAAATAAAGAAAACCCGTTTAACACATTGCATCAAATCAATTCCATAAAACCCAATTGAGTTCACTATTCAATCAAGAACAAGAAAACAATGGCATAAACAAATAAGTAAGATAAAACAAGTTCCCAGTTGCTAAATCATACATAAAGAAAATAAATTTAAAAAAAGGGCATTCAAAGGGAAGGTATGTGTGTGCAAAATAACCTCTTTCTCAGTGGATGTTTCTTTTTCTTTTTCTTCTTCAGGGAGTGTTTGTTGAGCTTTTGGAGCAGGAAGTTTGAGTCTTGCCGGGGTTTTGAGAGTGGAAAGGGATTTTAAGTGAAAACAAGAAGGTTTTGGTTTGATAGAGAATATAGGGGTTTTAAGGGGTTTACACAGGAGGCTCTGTGAAGGAAATGTTGAAGGTTGTAAGTGGGTTTGGATTTTGGGTTGTGTGGCCATGGATGCCAACATCTTTCTACCTGTCCTTGTGTTCTTTGAGACGAGAGAGATTCTGTGAACCAAGAAGCCACTTTGAAGAAGTATCTTCGCTTGTTTCTCTGTTTCAGGAATTGTGACCGAAGGAAACTAATGGATAGAGGGTCGGGTCGGGTTAATTCGAACTCGAATCTTGGTTGGGTCAAAACTACTAGCTAAAGGATACCCTCTCCCTTAAATCCACCAATACCTTTCACTCTTTTGAATTTTGGGATTTTTTTCCACGTATTTTATTTTCAAAAAAATTAAATAAAAAAAATATTTACTTGGAAAATAGAATACATAAAATAGTTTGTCAAATGTTAAATAAGCATAATCAGGTTCTTTTTACTTCAACTAAGTTTATTTCAAAAGAATTAAAATATATATATTATTTTGATATATTTTTAAATAAAAAATATTTTAAAAAATAATTATTACCACACTCTCAAACACCTTATATAAATAAAAAACCTAAAGGGTCTTGACTACAGTTGAAAAACGAAATCCTGATACAAATAAGCAGAAAATCAGACCAATTAATCACATGCATAGCCAGCTAATCAGCTTGATTTAATTAATTAGTTGAAAACTAAGGAAATTGATGGCAGAAGTTTCTTAATCCCAATTCCTGAACCCATTTGCTTTGATTCGTTGAATGTTCCTAAGTTAATTAGTTTACAAGATGAGTTTTATTACTATAACTTTGCTTGTCACGTCTGCTGTTGTTGGTTCAAGTTTTTGCAGGAAATATGGAGGAAAATATTTCAGTATGTTGTGGGTTGCAACCTTCCAATTTCTCCGACTAGGAGGTTGATAAAACAATTATATTATAAAGAAAGAAAACTAAGCCATGAGATAATTTTAATGTGCATTTTTTACTCTTTATTCTTTTCACGAGTCATTATAGATTGAAGAAGTGTACTTTTTAAAAAATCTTATTTTGATTCTCAACTTTTATTTTTAATCAACTGTAATTGTTTTAGCTCACTTAGTTGCTTCTTCTTTTTTAAGATAGAGTGAAATAAAAAAACATAGGATCAAAGTAAAAAAAAATAAGAAAAATAGATGGTTTCTCTTTTCTTTAATAAATAGGTAGTTAGTTCTTTTAGTTTTTAAAATATTCATAAACTTCATTATCCTTAATTTTCAGTCCTTGATTTATAAGAAGTGAGAAAAAGTTGTTAGATTCCGATATGAAAAGAAAAAATCGTCCATTTACACCAATTCCAATTATTAAAGAGAAGTATTAAAATGATTGTTTAGAACTTTAATATTA
The DNA here is from genome assembly GCF_005239225.2 of Populus alba. Lineage (NCBI taxonomy): Eukaryota > Viridiplantae > Streptophyta > Magnoliopsida > Malpighiales > Salicaceae > Populus > Populus alba. The sequence goes on from NC_133287.1 coordinate 9,337,736, forward strand.
CCTTTAAAATATATATTAAAGTCAAGAAAGAAAAACTTTACTTGATTTGATTTTGTGATTAGACCAGTTTTTAGGTTTATTATATTGGTAAATCAGTTTCTAGAATTTCTATTAGTATTGTTAAGGTGTTTTTGGATTGAATGGGTTTTTAAGACAAAAAAATATTTTATCTTAATTTTTTAGTTATTATAATAGTGGCCGAAATTCAGGTATAAAGACATGATTGTCTAATAATTTTTTTTTTCAAAATAAAAATAAAGATAGACTCATCAGCTTTTTAACTCTATAGTTCATTGGGTGTGACTGCGATTTATGCCCAACCTTCTTTCAGAAAAGACATTGGTGGAGGTAAGTTGCTTGGAACATTGTCACACCATGTTGGCCAACCTCATTTTAAATTGAAACAATACTTGAAAGCATTCAAAAACAAAGAACTCACCCTGGATGCTCTTATAAACCAAGTTCAGATTCAAAAGGAAGCACCTTCGTTGCCTGTCATAGAAATGGAAATGGAATACAGGGGGAGAATATAGAGCATTAATTTGCTGCTACTTGGTTGTAAACTGACCTGTAATCTATTTGGCCCTGAAATTCTGCAAGTTTTGACTTCCAAAGTTGGAGCTGACGACTCAACTGTATTATGCAATATTCAAAACTGAGTAGAAATTAAAAATCCAGATAAAAACAATTTCAAATCCCATTGTTCGATGGATATAGTAATTGGGGCAGGTTTAAGTCCCCATGGATAAAAATTACCCTTACAAATGCTGTGTCTTGGACAAATATCCTCTTACCATCAATTTGAAGTGTCCCAGTACTCTCACTACAAACTAGAAGCTAGTTTAGTTCCTTGCAGTGGGGAATTGTCCCATGATGCAAGAACCCAGCAGGGGTCAAGACCATGCTTCGACATGGTATCTACCATCCTTTTCCAATCTCCTAAGCTGCAAAACAGCAGTTTCCCTCGAAACTCCAGCCTCTTTGGATATAATTTCCTCCAAGGCTGACATTACATCTGAAGGCATTTTGGTTGATGAACCAGCGACATATATTGAAGCTCCCTCCACTAAGAAATTCCAAACCCTCTGGCTCTGTTCCCGCATCTTATGCTGCACATAAACTTTTTGTGGTTGATCTCTTGAGAAGGCTACATAAAACCCTCCACCCCTTGCTACAGATAGTGGTCCACCGTTTTGTGCATGAGACAACCAAAAATCCTTGTACAAGAAGTCATTCTCCTGATTTCGACAACCAAAGAACAACATAATAGGAGCAGCTGAGCCGGACATGTCTTGTATGGCTCTTTCCTCTACAAATCCACGAAAAGGAGCACAGCCTGTACCAGGCCCAATGAGTACAAGGGGAATTGATGGTGGTGGAGGAGGAAGGGAGCCTTTGCGAAACCATGCTGGGATATATACACCTGCTCATTCAAATAAATGTTATCATATAAAAGGTGACCTGGATCGCTCAATTGGAAGGTTTCAGTTGCATTTTAGTATACCCATACCATCTTGTGGATCAAGTCCAGCTAGCCACGTAGAGCAGAGACCCGTTCGCTTCCTCTTAAAAGGAGTTGTCCATGAAACTACATTCACAGTCAAGTGCACTTGATTGGGGTGAGCTGAAGGGGAAGAAGAAATGGAGAAAGCCCTTGTTTTCAATGGAGGAACCAACTGCACCAGCCACTCAAATGGCATTTGCACAGAAGGGAAATCTTCCAGTACCTATATTGAAAAGACACAATCAGGTCCTTGCAAGGAGCCACTAAACTATCCTAACATGAAAAAGATACAGTGGAGCAGCTCAACTCTGATAAACTATTTAAAATGCTGGAGTTTCTCCTATATCCTTTGTGAGAGGACAAACCTAGCATTGTAAAAGGTCAAAGTTCCTATTACCGTTAACCTAGTAATTGACCAGTTAACAAAAAGCAGTATGTCCTATCTGCATAGCTTAATTTACATACTACAGTTGTTATCTTCACACAAAAGCCCACACACACACTGTAGAAAATTATTTGGTTTTGTTGACTTCAAGTATATTCCTGGAGTAGTATTACATTCAATAGAAGCACATCACAGTAAGATCTAAAAGAGAAACTTAATTTAAGGGTGTGAGGTTTTATTTCAGCAAAATAAACTGATAACATATACCAACATTGTGAAGAAATGAATGTCAACAAAAGATGCTCATCAAATAATGCACAATGCACCATCAATTATGTGCAATAATTCACCTCTAGAACATTTCTTCGTTCCTTTTGGTTGTACTGGTAAAGATCATCTCTTCCTTCAGGAGAGGCAAAATATTGAAGTCTCTCCTTTTCATGTTCGGCTGTTGCAAAATAACTCATAACCTGAATGAGAAAAGGATTGTCAGTATAAGACAACAGAATAGCACAGGCTTGAGGCAACACCACAACAATCAAAACTGAGCTAGCAAGGAGCATGAATATAAGATTCGATTAGCAAAAATACATTACTTTCTTAATTTCAGTTGAAAGGAGAAAATTTCAATTACAAGGCTTCAACCTTAATTTCCATTGGAACCATTGATTAGGGGAAACCGACAATGCTAGTTGGAAAACCAGAAATTGTATATTGCCTCACTTTAATATACAAGTTGGCAAAGACCAGAGCATAGTGAAGCTGAGCAACTAAAACTCCCAATCTTATCAACATCTATGGTAAATTGCTTCTAATTCAATAGAATAGGATAAAAAAAACAAAGAAATATTTTAATAGATCAAACTTCTCTATACCACAGCTAGACATAGGTTATTCCACGAGAAAGTTTTGAAAATAATGCAGCTATTGAATGGGGATGAACTACTTTGTGTTGAAACATATGAAAAAGGTGCTGCCACCGAATCTATTTCTCCTTATCATTACTGTTATGAAATGTCAATTTAAGACAGTTTTAATTATTCATGTAAGAAAAGTAGAGTAATTCAAAATTACATGTGCAAGAAAAGTACAATAATAGTTGGGCACCAATTTTGAATTTACCAATATCATTTTCCAAAAGACATCTTTTCTTCCATTTTCTAAAGAAAGAACCAAAAGTGCAATCCTAAACAGCCTCTTCCTGTTTAATTCATTTTCCGAGATAATTTTTTCTCTGGCTCAAATGTGATGTGCAGGAGAAAAAGAGGAAATGGAATATAGAGAAGGATTGGAGGAGCAAGTAAAAACAGCATGTTACATAAGATAGCATCTTTTGTTTGCTTGAAGATAGAAGAACAAAAAACATACAGCATCCTTGCCTCAAAGAAATAGCGTCTAGGGGAAGCTGATGCAATATCCATGGTCAATTCCACGAAAGTTTTCAATTTTATAGGGACTTTGTAGTCATTGCCTTCAGTGTCACAATGACGACTCTCCATCCCTATAGGATGCACCTGAAACAAAATGCATTGCCCATTATTTAGGATAAAGAGTGTGACAGCTATATCTAAGGAGCAAAGTATGACTTGTGCTTCCCCCATAAGCAAGTCAGGGGAAATATGATAAGTAATGAAGTGGTTGATAACAAACAGAATGAAAAAAAGATTTCAGCTTGCAAGTGTTCAGCTCAAACGTGCCATAAAGGTTAAGGACTATTCTATTTTGAACTACTGATTTATCAATCTAAAGGTGCACCAAGAATATTATATTAAAAAATCAATATAGGCTGGAAAATGATGTAATGAACATTAAATGAAAAGTAGGTACTGTTTATGATGTTACAACTGATGATAGTTATTTCTCACATTGTTTAAGTTTTCAATACATGATAAACACCAAACACAAATTTCCAGTTGAGTATGTGACTGTGAGAGATGAGAATATGTCTACATTGCTGGATAAAGCAATGTGCTGAAGGTAGGCCATTGATGAAGCACCTCTCCAATCCAGTGAGCCAGGGATATGACTCGATTTCAAACTGTTCACTAGTGGCTTGCTTCCTGTTATATGATATTCTACTACCAAGATGCATTAAGAATGCAGGCTACTAACCCTACAAACTACAATTTTTTTATTTCATGGAATAAACATAATATAATAAAATCACTTTCACAAGGACTGCATCTATTTCAACAACTGAGCAAAGATCCTCAGTGAAGTCCTTGATCCAAGAGCAACAAATAAAGGAAGTCTCTGCCAACAAGGGAATGACTTACAGTGATGAGAGATTCAGGATTCAAATTACAACACTGAATGAAAGCATCCACTGCAGCAGGATCTTGACCAGGAAGAACTTCCAGGACATCACCAACTCCATATTCAATTATCTGTGCAGAGGGTAGAACACACATAAAAGACACCAAATTGAACTCATTTGATATCAAATTATAATTGAGGTGCTTTGGCATACAAAATCATGTGTGCTCAATCAGAACAAAACAGAGAACTTACAGTTGAAACAAACTCAAATTCAAAATGGCGCACATCTTTTCCACAGCCAGCTCTACACAATGGTTGATTCTTGATCTACACAAGTAAGGATAAATGAACCGAGAAATACAGAAGATGCAAAGATGATACAAAGATTGACCAGGCAATTGCTCAAGAGAAAGAGAGGAGAATAGTTCTATTTTATACTGCTTATCTTTTCAAAATAACCTTCTCAATAGGATGAGAAGGTAACAGGTCAAATTTTCATATGGCTAATTAAATCAATTAGAGAAAGAACACTACAGATACAAGTGTCCAGAAACAGACGATGTAGAGGATGAGAATACTAAAGCTTTCAGCTTTTGAACTACAAAATGTACACGGATTCTGCCATCAACAGAGGCTAAATAAAATGTTGACCAGCAGCCCCTGCTAATAGCAAGAAGCTCCCAACAGTTACACAAGTTCTCATGCATGATAGCTACATGACTTTCTGTATAGAAATTGGAGCTTCAAGTATCGGATAGGAGGAGCATCACAATTTTATTATAAATTGGTTGGCGTTAAGAGCCAGATGATTTGGTGTTTCAGGTTATGATGACAAGCATTTAAGCTTACCATCTTAAGAAAGCAGTCAGGAATATTCTTGATATGAGAAACTTTTCCAGGAGACATGGAGCGAGCTCTACCAGTTTGCATCTGCACATGATCAAGACCTGATATGATCACAAGGCATAAAATCGTAAGTGAAAAAACCTAATTCTGCAAATTAATTTTCCAATTTCCAAGTTAAACTGGGTAGGCAGAAGAGAGTGTAAAACTGCACAATTTGATTAGCAAATACAATCATTTCATTTTCATTGATAAAGGGAATAAAATGCATGTTTAGGAATATTTATCTTTGATGTTTGTATGGACAGAACATTGGCTATCTGGGGTTCAGTTATATTACATCAGTCATCACATATTCCAGCCAAGGTTTCTAACATGTACAAACTCGATTTCCAACTCCTACATGACATGAATGAGAATGGTCAACTATAAATAAAACAAATGGTTAAGGCAGTAATGCCAATAGCCATTGCACTAGCAAGGTGGTAGACACGCATCACACAAAATAAGTATCCCAACCTCAAACCCTGCAACAGCCATATTTATTGACACAGAAAAAATGGTTTTATTCTTGAATAAAAAATGGTTGTACCCTGCAATCACTAGGCTGAAAAACCAGCAAACTCACACATATATTAACCAAAACATGTTTTTTTTTTTCCTTTTCTACATTCACAGAATCTCTACCAGATATTTTCCAACTCATCACACAGAAATGTGCATAAACCCTCACTAAAGAGAATAATGCATTCAGAGCATGCCTTGGCCCTTGCAATGGAATGACATTCAATCACAAGAATATATAACAAGAAACCATATCCAAAATGTAGAAGCATTAAACAAACACAATTGGTAATTGTTATAGCTAAAAAGAAAATGCATAGCCAAACAACTGAATTACCTGGAGCAGAAGATGATTGTAAGTCCACCTTGTCAATTTCATGATATGTTATTTGAAATTTAGGTTGATTGATGAGTTTTGTATCTGATATCACAAAATCTGGACCATTTGGGAAGAATTTAGGGTTAATCTGATACAGCATGTTCCACATGGATGACATCCAAGGATCCAAAGCACCTTCATACCTAAAAACGAAACCCCACATATTAGATATCTTAATTTCATCTCAATTCAACATCATGCTTTATTTAGGAAAAAAACAAATGCTTTGTTCACAAAAAGGATGAAAACAGGAGAAATTGTAGTTGTAGGTGATGCTAGTTTGTATCCATTAATCTTGTAACATCTAAACAATCAGGAAGAATAAAGTGTTCATTGTGCTAACAAAGCCTAAATCCTTTTCTATTGTAATGTAATCATACCCTGAAGGATGCTGATCATCTCCTAAACCTCTTTCAACAACAGCTGTTGCCCCAAGATCTGAAATTCTTCTGTCAAGCTTCTTAGCCACAAACTGCAGCCATAGCATGCAATACAGATCCGTTATAAAAAAAAATTACAGGAAAAAAGAAACTTGTTTCCTCATGGGTTATTGAATGGAGGAATACAAGAATGATACTGCCATGTGATTATAGAGTACAATCCTAGTAATTTGAGCAAATGATGGGTTATCTGATTAGAGACACGTCCTAACAATAACAAAGGCTGGAAGGTATTAGAAAATAGGAACCTCAAAGTGAGCCATTCATTAGAAATCAAAGTTCTTATCTTTCACAATTTATGTTGCAATGGAATACACAGACACACAGACACTTTTCTTAGTAATTGACCCTTCAGAATTTAACAGATAAATCATTACTGGATGATATAAGTCCTAAAGGACTTCAACATATTTCAAAAAAGTCAAGATATAGTGAAAACAATGACAGATAAACTCAATATCCAAGTTGACTTTGAGTAAACAAGGAAAAGAGTGAAATAATGAATGTAACTCTCAGAAATTGCTGTCACTTTTTCATAAATTAAAAAATGTCAACGAAATGAACCGCCAGATTCATCTATAAAAGAAGGGGTCTTTAAATATAATTCACAAAGCAATGCCATTTGAACTATGTTTCTCAACATACACTATTTTAGATCCCTAGTTGAGGTGGGGGGTCAAAAAGGTGTGAATTGAAAGAAAAGTAAACGACCACACAGAATGTGCATTCAACATTCTGGAAGATTACCTTGCTCCACTGTGACTACAAGCATTATGCAGCCTATATTAAATATAAGAACTACTTTAGTTGGAATGTATATTTTCAACATTCATCCTAACCACATGCATACAGCCCCTGATTTACAGATGTTGTGAACTGTTACACATTCCCCCAGATAGAAACATAGTAGAGGAACCTTAAAAAAGATGTACTTGTAGAACTAGAACAGTTATCAGTAATCTTTCAATCATTCAAAAATCAAATCTTCTAGCCTTCATGACATGATAAAGACTCAAGTGCCTAACAGAATCAATGAAATCATACTGCACAAAAGACATTACTATATCTAAACAGAAGATGCACATCATTCTTTTATAGAGAAAATAACATTACTTATCACATATTAAACAAAAGTTACAAGTAATTACATTATATTTCTGGTAGCCAGAATCACCCAATCCGAAAACAGCATAGTGAACTCCTTCCAGCCAATTCTTAGCAATATTTCTCTGCAGAAGATACTTCCAAAACGACTACAGAGACATATTGAAACAAGAATTAGGAACAGAGACCTTCAAGCCTCTTTACCAAACAGATAAAGAAAATTCTAAAGAAAATTTCAATCAACCTTCATGGAATCTGGTGTATCTCCTTGACCTGTGGTGGAAACAACAAAAATTACAGTGTCCTCATGAGGTAAAGAACTCTGAAACAGTAAAAATTAAAATTCTGGTAAGCAAATTAGGCAAACTAGAAGAACTCCTTTAAGACAAAAAAAAAAAATCCAATTACTAAATTACTAAAAAAAATCCAATTATACTTTCTTTCACTTTCCTTCATTTTCTCTATATAAAAAATCTGAAATTCAGAGTAAAGTCGTGCTACCATTTCAAAAACGCATAAGAAATTTCCTTTCACTTTCCTACAAACAAACACAAAATCAGAGACTGACTGGAAACTTTCCATTATTTTTCAAGCATAGTTTCAAACTTTCTAGGAAACAAAAAATTCAAACTTTCTCAAACTTTCTCGTATTTTCTCTGCGATCAAGAAAAATTCCTTTTTTCAAAAAAGAAAGAAAGAAACTTACAGCATCAAAATCGTCGATAGAGCGAACAGAGGCGGCGCAGCCTCGTCGCTCGGCTTCGCGGCCAATACGCTCCGCCGCATCCAAAGCGTTTCCGGTTTGAGTAGCGTATAGTATCAGTAGCTTTGCTGGTTCCCTTTCCATCACTATAAAACTCAAAAATCAATTACTGTGAAGGAAAAACCAAATTAATTTATGCTTGTGGAATTTGAAGAGCTGAGGAGAAATGAAAGGAGGAGGGCATCATTGTGGGCCGCGTTGGACCCAGTTTTCAATTTGTATATGGATCTTATGCCCTCGCCCAAATGACGGATTTATCGGTGAGATTTCTTAGGTTAAAACCATGTAATCTGACCCCTCTGTAATTTAACTAGTTAAATTTTAAATTTATATTTTAAAAATTATTAATTCGAGTTTTATAAATCTTAGAAACACTAGAAACTTATATAATTGTTAATTTTTAGAGTCGTAAGATTAGTTAAAATGCATGCAAGTAAGCCCGGACACTCATGTTAATAATAAAAAAAAATAAATTATAATCTCTAAATTAAATTTAATTTAAATATATGTTTGTAATTATTTTAAGTATCAAAAATTGAATAAAATTTAATTTTAAAAAATACTATAAAAATAAATTGGATATTAACTCTTCTAATTTACATAGAAATGTTATATTAAAACTATATTTTTCAAAATATTTATAGTTTTTTTTTTTTTTGAGAGAGAGATCTTTTAAGAAATAAGATGAATGTGATAAGAGTGATATAAAAAAAATAGAATTTTATCTCTTTCAAATATATGAATTAATTTATTTATCAATTGAATTTAAATTAAACACTATAATTGAATTCAATTATAATAGAGAATTGATTCTAAACAACCAATAAATGTTTTTATAAATGAAGAAGGTATATTATTTTTTTTCATTTCATGATAAGGGTGTTCTAGCATTAGTTTTATGCTTGTGGTTAGAATCTTACATTTGTTCTCAATCAACTAGTGGAAATGCATCATAGAAGTGAAGAAAAGTTATGCTTTATATCTTGGATACCCATCAAATTGGGATGGAATAAATATAAGAATGTGAATTACTGAGATGCACATTTTAATTTTTTGAAGGTTTTTGTAGTTTGATAATAGAGTTGAGCAAGTGTTGTATTGCTGAATTAGAATTTGGATTGTTTTGAGGAATGCTACGATGAAAAATCTTGGCTAGGCCTCAAAAAGGACTACATTTACCAACATTATTTCATATATATATTGTCGGTCAACATTTATAATAAAACACATTGTTTTTCTAGTTTTTAGAACTGTAAGTATCTTTATTTTAATTGTGAACTTGTGCAATTTTAAACACCAAATAATTAAATATGTCTTCGGGCTCCTAATGATTTAAAGGAAAAATAGTTAAGATTAATAATTTAATTTAATTTATTTTCACATGTATTCCAAAAAGTGTAATTAAATTCAATTATATGATTTAATATTTTATTCTAGACATAAAAAATTATAATAGGTGATTGATTAAATTCGAATCACATGTGGAATTGAATTTAATTTCACATGTGATTTGGTTCTAAACAGGCTTAAGAGATTTTAAATTCAAACATCTCCTCTATATAAAAAAAAAAAAAAAATTCCAAACTATAACATATGCCTAGTGAAATTTTGTCTCCATTGAATTGTCGAAGTTTGATAGGCTAAGAAGATTTGAACGAACCCCTAAAAAGAATCCCAAGTTTTTAGTTTGAGTTAGACCAAGTTTAATCCTTTTATTTTATTTTATACTCTGCTATTGTTTTGCACTTCTGCTTATTCAAAGTTGTTACAATTTATTTTCTTGAAATAAGGCTAATTAGTTTACTGAGTTAAAGTTGATTTGTTAAGCTTAACTATATTTATTGGAATATTAGCAATGAATAAAGAATAATATTTTTCTTACAAATACTTGTGGTTTAGCTTTCACCTAAAGAAAGTAAGTATTTATCAAAATTGTGTTATGTTGCTTGATTGGGACTTATCATTGGTATCAAAGCACGATTACAATGACATCCAACAAAAACATGAATGAGGCTTTGAAGGCTGGACTTATTGGAATTCAAGATGGAATGCAGTGATTGAAGTTAGGCGTAACTAATAAGTTGCGCCATTTAGAGGAAACCATCAATAAGCTAGTATAAGCTTTTCTTTCAATTAGAAAAAGTCTCTAGCAACAACAACCATGGATGAGATGGATCTTTCCATTCGCATAGGGAGGAGAACGATGGCAATAAATAGATTTTCTCTTCCAATATGGCGAAGTTAGCATTTCCAAAAAACTTTAGAGAAGATCCGATTGAATGACTTAGCAGAGTAGCTTAATTCTTTGAATTTCAAGGCACAACCGATAATTATAAGGTATCTCTAGAATCTTTCCACCTTGAAGGGGAAGTTAATCATTGGTGGCAATGGATGCGTCGAACCTACCAAGAGGAAGGCCGTTTGGTGACCTGGAAGTTCTTTGGAAAGGAATTGTTGGCTCGTTTTGGACTGACAGATTGTGAAGATTTTGATGAAGCGTTATCTAGAGTTCATCAGGTTGGATCCCTTTGTGATTACCAAAAAGAGTTTGAAAGGCTAGGCAATCAAGTTCACGATTGGATATAGAAGGCTCTCGTTGGCACTTTCATGGGAGGATTGAAATTTGAGATCACCGATGAAATTTAAATGTTCAAGCCCAAAACATTGAAAGAAACCATCAACCTAGAACGAATGAGGGGTGGACAGATCGTCAAAACAAAGAGGTTCACACAACCTTCGTTGTTGAGCTATGTACCTACCGCCATCACTCAAGTGAATTGTTCTACCTCAAATAGCAACACTTAAGAGATTGAGTTGGGATGAAATGTAGAAACAGAGAGCACGAAGGCTCTGTTTCAACTGCAACGACAGATTCACCCCAGGACACAAGTGCCAAGGACCTCAACTACTCCTTCTTAATTGTGCCAAACCAAAGAATACGAGATGAAGGGCGAAGAGTTGCAGATGACAGATACTTTAAAAGATCAAACCAAACTAGAAATCTTAATACATGCACTAATTGGCTGGACATCCCCATGAACCATATAAGTACTAGCTACCATTAAGTCTTAAAACATGATGATGTTAATTGACAGCGGATCCACTCAAAAAATTTTGAGTGAGAAAATAGCCAAATTACTTCGACTTTTAATGGTACCAACAAAATCGTTTGTTATCCGCATAACAAATAAGGAGCGACTATTTTGTTAGGGTTGCTTTGATGAGGTACAAGTGAATTTACAAGACATTACTTTTTCACTCACCCTCTATTCTCTACCCTTAGTAGGATTTGATATGGTGTTAGACATTAAACAATTAAAGATCCTAGGCTTTGTAGTCTGCAATTGGAAACAATTAACCATTGATTTCCACTAGGACAAGCAAGCATAAAGATTATAAGGAATTAAACAACCTATTTAAGCAACATCATTAGCGTTAATAGTGGAAAAAAATGCGCTAAGACCAAATGTTGTTTGCCATCTATCTACAAGCTGCCGAGAAGTCCATAGGGGTAGATACCAATCCTAAAATACAACAGATTTTGAAGGACTATATAGATGTGTTCAAGTAACCAACCACACTACCACCTTTAAGAGATATTAACCATCATATTCCCTTTAAACAAAGTACTTAACATATCAATGTGCGACCCTATAGATAATCATATTTTTAAAAAGCAAAGAATGAAAAACATGTCTAAGAAATCCTTAACTTAGGAGTTATTCGACCCAGTACTAGTCCATTCTCATCTCTTCTTTTGTTGGTGAAAAAGAAAGATGGCATTTAGTGATTTTGTGCAGACTATCAAGCACTAAATTCATCCACCATTAAATACTGGTTTCTCATCCCTACCATAGATAATATGCTAGATGAGTTGTATGGGTAACCTATTTTACCAAACTAGACTTATGAGTTGGATATCAAATACAAGTACATGCTCTTGATATTCCAAAAACTACCTTTTAAAAATCATAATGGCCATTTTGAGTATCTAGTTATGCCTTTTGGTTTATATAATGCCCTTTCCACCTTCCAAGCCATTATGAATTCCATATTCCATCATCATCTTCACACGATTATACTAGTATCTTTTTATGATATTCTTTATTATAGGCCTACCTAGAAATGACATATGGAATATGTTAGAACCACATTAGATATCCTAAGACAACATCAATTTTTCATTAAAGCAAGCAAATATGATTTTGGAAAACGAGAACTGGAGTATTTGAGCCATATTACGACACACCAAGGGGTAAAGGTAGACAATAAAAAGATTGAGGTTATGATAGCTTGGCCATATCCTGCTAATATTAATGAATTGTGTGGATTTTTAAGATTGATAGGTTATTACTAGAAATTTGTTTAGAATTATGGACTTTTGGCTCGTCCTCTTACCAATCTCCTAAAAAGAAAGCTTTCAATAGACTGACAAAACAAATGGTGCATTTAAACTGCTCAAGCGAGCCATGACAACTACCCCGACTTTAGCCATGCCCAATTTTAATGACTAATTCATTGTTTAAATTGATGCCTTAAATGATGGAATCAACACCGTTCTTAGTTAGTAGGGCCGACCAATTACATTCATGAGTCACTCTTTGGGAATTAGTAAATGAGCATGGTCTATCTATGTCAAGGAAATGCTTATGGTTGTAAAAGCAAATTGGACATGGCATCCCTATCTTTTGAGTAGAAAATCCTTCATTCAAACTAATCACAAGAGTCTTAAATATTTCATAGAGCAACATGTGGCCACTCCTAAACAACAAAAATGGGTAGCAAAGCTTTTACGCTAGGACTATGAAATTCTATACAAGTTAGAACGTGAAAATTTAGTAGTTGATGCCCTCTCCCACCGCCCTGACAACTCTTAGTCATTTGTTTGTTCCACAAGTTACTCTTTGGGATGATATGAGAATGGTAGCAAAAGATGATCTATATATGTAATAAGTGAGCTACCAATAAACTACAGATACCACTAGTCCATACTCAATGTAAAATGGTCTTTATTTCTATAAAAAGAGAGTAATTGTTCCACAAGCTATCCGTAACAAGTTGTTACATGAATTTCAGGACAATAAAATGACATTAAATTCTGACGTATTAAGAACATTCAAAAGGTTGGATCAATAATTTTATTAGCCATCTATATATCGATTTGTCTAAGATTATATTACGCAATGTGAATTTTACCAAAGAATCAAAATTGAAACTCTTGCCCCAACGGGATTACTTTAGCCATTGCTCATTCCTTGTCAAGTTTCGAATGATATCAATTTGGATTTCATTGAAGGCCTTCCATCCTCCTATGGAAAAATTTGTTTTTTGGTGGTCGTAGATAGACTTAGTAAGTATGCTCATTTTGTTGCATTATCTCATCTTTTTTCTACAAAGATTGAAGCTGAACAATTTGTAAAGCACGTCATCAAACTCCATGGCATGCTAAAATTAATCATTAATGACTACAACCCCATCTTTATAAACAAATTCTAGTAAGAATTCTTTACTATATTAAGAACCAAGTTGAAATTGAGCTCCGCCTACCACCCGCAAATCAACGAACAAACTGAAGTTGTGAATCAATACGTTAAACAGTACCTTAGCTATTTTATCCATTAATGGCCACAAAAATGGTATAGTTACTTACCTTGGGTAGAATTTTAGTATAACATCACCTACCACAATTCAACGAGGATGACACCTTTTCAAGCCTTATATGGTCGGTTTCCTCCTTCTATTTTCTTTTATTTTACTAGGTTATCTCAGGTTAATGAAGTAGATCGAAGCCTTTTACATCAAGATGAATTGCCCCAGCACTTGAAGAAGAATTTAGACATGGCAACTAATAGAATGAAACAAACAACAGACAACAAGAGGCAAGTTGTAGAGTTTTAAATAGGTGATATGGTCCTCCTAAAGCTATATCCTTATCACTAACAAACCGTCTTCAACGAGTTCATCAGAAACTTGCTAGCAAGTTCTACAACCCTTATTAGATCGAGAAGAAGATCAGCAATGTTGCTTACCAACTACAATTATCAGCATGTATAAGGATCTACCTTATTTTTCATGTCTCTCTTTTAAGGAAATATGTCGAGGGTCCTCCACAAGTTACCTTAAAGCTCTGATACGGTTCAGCCCTGTGATACGACCCAAGTAAGGTCAGATTTGGATTTTGGCGTAAAAAGCGCAGCAGTCCAGGTTTACGGCAACAATCATAATCCTCAATCCGACCGTTGGATCAGGCTAATATTTTATATGGACTCTCCAGACATGTTGTACTCTCTTGGGTTAAAACATCAAGTCAATCTGAGTTCGGGAGGAAACCGCAATACTGGTCAACGGAGGCTGTACGGATTTTGTTATTTACTTCCATTTTGACTTGTAGACTTCTTATTTGGTTAGGATTCTTTTCCTATAAGGATGTGACAGCTGGTTTTAGGAATTTCCTAGTTCCACAATGATCTTTAATAAGCTGTAATATAATCTACACGTGTGGCGGTGATTCATTAATGTTTCAGAATCCTTTTCTTATAAGGATTCGTTATTCATCCTAGCTACACAAGGAAAGAAGGGCTGGTGGTATTTAATGACAGATTAGTTTTTTTTTATTATTTTCTTTAATGTTTGGGCTTAATTAAAACTTTGTTTTGAGCTAGAATCCAAGGCTTGTTTGGATCAGGTTATGGGCTTTCCAGTTTTGAGTGGACCTCATATAAGTCCACATAAGGGGTCCATTAGGGTTAACTTTTCAAGAACTATTTAAACTCATGTAGGCTAAAATTTCAGCAGCTTTGATGAATATTATTCTGAATTTTTCAGTTTTAACGTGTGAGAGTGATTCTTGCATTCTTCAGTTCTTGAACAAACTGAATCTGACTTATCGAAGATTAACTGGCTTCATGGCGTCATTCTACTCATTCCAATAGTGTTGGTGTCTTAGGGCAGGTTTCCATTGTGTCACACTCTTATCAGACCTCTTTCGGCTTTTCGGGATCAGATCTCAATCTTGATTGTGGGTTGCATGACCACGTGATCACGAGGTTTGCATCAGTTGGTATCAGAGCTAGGCTTCAAAACAAGGTCATATCTTTATGTTATTTTCATTTTTTTTCCTCTTTAGTGTTCCCTTAAGTTATTCAGTGTTTGCGTCCATCTTATTGTTCTTCGAGTCTGCGTCATCTAAGCAAAAAAAAAATAAATAAAAGAAGAAAAAAAATTTTATATTTCATTTGGTTACTGTCTCTAACCATATCAGTTTATTAAAAAGAAATAGAGAAAAGAGTGATTAGTTGAAATTTGAAGTATCATTCAATTTTAGCCGCAAAAACACAAATCTTGGTGAACCATAAGCAAACCACCTTAGAATCAATTTAAACTTCATATTCAGTCTATTCGGGGTGGGATAGCATCATATATCAAATTTGAGCTTATTCTGATATTATTTGCTTGAGGTTTTAATTCGAGATTCAATTCTGCCGCAGAAACCCTACTCTTAGTGAACCATAAGAAAACCACCTCAGAATCTATTTAAACTTCATATTCAGTCTATTGGGGGTGATATTGCATCATATGTAAATTTTGGGCTTATTCTGATATTTTTTTCTTGAGGTTTTAATTCGAGGTTCACTTCTGCCGCAGAAACACTACTATTAGTTAACCATAAGCAAAAAACCTTAGAATCTATTGAAACTTCATATTATGTGTATTGGGGATGAGATCGCACCATATATTAAATTTGGGCATATTTTGATACCGGCTTCTAGAGGTTTTAATTGGAGGATCAATTCTGCCATAAACTGATCATACAAGGAGTTTGGGTACCTAGAAATAAGATAACGACCTATAAATTGATTTTTGGTGATTTCATAGTATTTTAATACTACATATTAAATTCGAGGTCATTTGGATATTGGTTTCTTTAGGTTCCTGAACTGGGTCTTGTTTTGTCGTAACGGGTCTGTTTGGTGTTATCTTTCAAAACTTGTTTCGTTTCTGTTTATTTTGTTCCTGCCACTATGCTATCATCATATTTTGATATTTGGCTATTGTTTGAGTCATTTTCATCACTTTTCACATTTGTTTGTTTTTTTCCAATAAGTTCTGGTCCAAACAAAAGTCAGATTTGTAATCTCGAATCTAAATCAGTGTTCTTCCTATTATAAACTCTATTCTTTTCGTCATCTTCTTGTTTTCTTTTTTCCCTATCTGTGTCATGTATTCACTAAGGGAGAGGGAACAGAGGAGGATTGTAGATCAATGATGCGAAATACTAAGCCATGGTTTGAGGGTTTTAGAACGAGAAGTTGATAAGTGTAGAAGATTATTCTATGATCTTGAAGCTTCATGGGAAAAAGAGGTACAACGCCAAAAGGATGAAAGACGAAGGAGAGTCGTTGTGGTTATCATTGAAAAGTATGTACACAAGTGGTTAGTACGGCGTGCTTATTTGAAATTCTTGTCAGTCACTACTTCTATACAGTGTTTTTGGAGAAAGGTGTTAGCAAGAAGGGGATTCTGAAGGCTTAAACAAGAGGCTACTGCAGTCACTATTAATCGTATTCAAGATTCGAGGTCGAATCTTCTTGAAGAGGGAGGGAATGATACGATTCAGCCCTGTGATACGACCCAAGTAAGGTCAGATTCGGATTTTGGCGTAAAAAGCGCAGCAGTCCAGGTTCACGACAACAGTCATAATCCTCAATTTGACCGTTGGATCGGGCTAATATTTTATATGGACTCTCCAGACATGTTGTACTCTCTTGGGTTAAAAATTCAAGTCAATTTGAGTTCAGGAGCGAACCGCAATACTGGTCAACGGAGGCTGTACGGATTTTATTATTTACTTCCATTTGACTTGTGGACTTCCTATTTGGTTAGGATTTTTTTCCTACAAGGATGTGGCAGCTGGTTTTGGGAATTTTCTAGTTCCACAAGGATCTTTAATGAGCTACAATATAATCTACAAGTGTGGCTGTGATTCATTAATGTTTCAGAATCCTTTTCTTATAAGGATTCGTTATTCATCCTAGCTACACAAGGAAAGAAGGGCTGGTGGTATTTAATGACAGATTAGTTTTTTTATTATTTTCTTTAATTTTTGGGCTTAATTAAAACTTTGTTTTGAGCTAGGATCCAAGGCTTGTTTGGATCAGGTTATGGGCTTTCCAGTTTTGAGTGGACCTCATATAAGTCCACATAAGGGGTCCATTAGGGTTAACTTTTCAAGAACTATTTAAACTCATGTAGGCTAAAATTTCAGCAGCTTTGATGAATATTATTCTGAATTTTTCAGTTTTAACGTGTGAGAGTGATTCTTGCATTCTTCAGTTCTTGAACGAACTGAATCTGACTTATCGAAGATTAACTGGCTTCGTGGCGTCATTCTACTCATTCCAATAGTGTTGGTGTCTTGGGGCAGGTTTCCATTGTGTCACACTCTTATCAGACCCTCTTTCGGCTTTTCGGGATCAGATCTCAATCTTGATTGTGGGTTGCGTGACCACGTGATCACGAGGTTCGCATCATCGGTATTGCTTTTCCTGTTGCATATGCTAGTTTTTTTTTTTTTTTTTTATATAAAGTGGGAATAGAACATCTAGGAATTGATTTGGAGTGAGGATATATACAGGTTTTTTAGAAATCAAAAGGCACTCAATATATAAGGTTTTGACTTACCAGTTCGAATGATAGATGACTCAAAAAGATGACGGGGGAGTGCTATCATTGGCTAGGAAGTTTAAATTCTCATCTGCTAAGAAAAAGCTCTTTGCCTTTTATTTGAGTAGATAGAGTTGTAGTTTCACTGATAATTGTGTCTTTATCTTTTTATGAGATTTTGAATTCGAACATCTCCTTTGTGAAGAAAAAAGAAGTTTTAATTTCCATACTATAACATATTTGTAATGAATTTTTTTTTAAATTGAATTGTGGAAGTTCAAAAAATTCCCAATTGATTTTCTATATTTATGCCACCCAATGAATTCCGTTTAATTCACTTGTTTTATGCAATATGACAACATTGTTTTACATGATTATAACAATACAAATACAAACACATATAAAAAAGGCTAGGTAAATCATTATAGCAGTCTACAATACCATTTTTTTTCAATTGTAATTTTTTATAACCAGTTTCTTAAAATTTATATAAAAAAGAAAAGATTCAACAAAAAAAGATCAACGTGTAAAATAAAGAGAAACCACATGACCTATCTAAGTTTTGGAAGACAAAGTTCTTTTTCATCCTTCTATTTTAATTTTTCTTCTTTTACAATCCTTTTATTTTTTTGCAATTTCAGTTTTGATCTAAAACTTTATTTCAATCTCTGAATTTGTTAGATGGGATAGAAAGTTGCTCGAAAACAATGAAGAAGAGAGAGTGATTGAATGGCCACATTTAGACCATAAAATACATCATTCTTAGTATCAATGAGTTCCATTCGACGATAAAAGTTTCATTGAAGTGTTTTTAGACCTTTATCTTACCTAAAAAATATATGGGGGTTAAGAGAGAATTTTTTTTTCCTATTTGATTTTGTGTTTTTAAATCCTTTTCGAGGTTGGTTTTAGATTGATAAATTATTTTTGTTAAGGTTCCAATGGTTTTATTAGATTTTTTAGATGAAAATAGGTTGAAAAATGGATTCTTAGGCCAAACAAATAGCCCCATGATTATTTGTCCACCACTATGGTATTCAGAATTTAAGCACATAGGCGATGCATTATCTGCCTTAATTTTCTTAAAACAAAAAATATATAGAAATATGATTATATTAATAGATTTTCTATCCAATTTCTTATGGTTGGGTTAATAAAGTCATGAAAATAAAAAGGAATTTGATTTTTTTTTCATGGATTTGTTTTTCAATTTTATCCTTCAATATTGTTTTTTTTTTTCAATTTCATCCTTTAAAATTTGGTTTATTTTTAATTAAACTTCATAATTTATTTTGGTTTATTTTTTATGAGGTTATGATGGTCTCAAACAAATATTCTAACATTGAATTGATGCTCAATTTTTTGAACCTGTATTTTTATTGTCATATAATTAAATAAAAATAGTTTTAGAAAAAAAAGTTATAAAATTTAGTAGAGTCCATGACTAAAATCACGAATTTGACAGGATGACTTGTGTTGATTAGGAATTGAGTTATATAATTTGTTTTAATTTGTTTTCTAGGGGAGCATCTTGGTTTCAAACAAATATCCCACATTGGATTGATGCTTGATTTTGTAATTTTTTTTTTTATCATATGACTAAGTAAAAAACAATTAATAAAAATTTATTGAAGCCAATGGAATTCATGACTCGGGTTATGGGTTAAATCACGAAGCACAAGTTCTTCTAATATATCTTTATCTCAATATTACTTATTTTTTTTCTTAAAATTTTTTTTTATTAATATATATATTTTTAAAATGTCATCTTGAATTTTTTTTAAAGTCAAACTATATTTTTACCGGTCATTTAGATTACATTGAACTCGTCAAATTAATTGGATCACACCAGAGCAATCTCTACACAATTTATTTTCAAACCTAAGCTGTGTAAATAACCAAGTCAGAATATTTTAAGTTTTTATATATTGAAATGTATTAAATAATAATATCAAATAATTTCATGTAACTTGGTGTTTTTCAAAATAATTTTGACATTATCATTAATGATAATGTCAAGCAAATTATCTAGTTTCAGTCCTACACGGCATAATTTGTTAATCTAAGCTTTATGTGTACACCAGGCAACCAAATATTTGGCCATGTCATGGAGGACAATCACTCTACTTTTACTTGATCAAATGCTAGGAGCCTTCTGGGCAGATAAAATGGAAGTCGCTCATGTGATTTTCGATTTCAAATAGAATCACGCATCTATAAGGTGAAAATAATGGTTGACTGATTGTTTATTTTCACGAGTCATTCAAAGTTTGCCTCGTCTATTTTTTCAATTTATTGTTAGTTTTGTGAATTCTTTTTTATTTTTTTTAACAAAAAAATGATGAAAAAAAAAAAGCCTTGATTACTGCACAATTCATTCCATTCCCTGCAAAGAAAGAGATACTACACTAAGTTGGTTTCACAATTATTGAGAAACATTTATCTCATTCCCGACACAGTTTAAGAAGAAAAAAAAAATACCAACCCATCATATAAAAATTAATAGGACAAAAGTTAATGGCCTGCCTAGGCCTCAAGTTACAGGAAGGCTTAGATTAAGAAAAAAAAAATCTGCATTATAAACGATAAGTACTTTATGTTCTGTCAATCCCACTGTGATTCTGGTTTACCACTGCCATTGCTCTTATTTGCGGCTATCGTTTTGTTCACAGTATCTTCAGGTTCTGCACGCTGTTTCCCATCAGATTCCAACACTGCTTCCCCCCGATCTTGTTATCTTGGTAATTTCAATTTCTCACTCTTATCCTGCTGCTGCCCACTGCTCTTAGATTCATCCAAGATCTTGGCCAAAGCATTTTCAGCTTCAACATGCCTTTCGCTACTTGCTCCATCCTCTGCTCCCTCCTCAGTTTCATGTTCAGAAGGCAATTCTGCGGGCAGAGCATCCGATGATCATGGAACAACATTTTGCTGATCTTGAGGAACCTTGAGCTGGTCATGGTCCTGCAATATATTTGCTTCGACCTGTTCTTTAACTTCGACAGGTTGAAGATCATCTGGCGATACTTGAGGTTGATGATCAATACTGTTACGTGGGCTATGTGTTGTCTGCTCATAATCCTCCACTATATTCCCTTGAATCGACCCTTCTGTATCCTCAATAACTTTAAGATCAGGTGAGGTTTCTATATTCTCTTGGCTAGACACTGCTCCCTCTTCATCCTTGTGGCTCGGTGCTTCATTGATAAGTTGAAGATCAGTTGAGATTTTTATGTTTTCTTGGTTCGATGCCACTCCGTCCTCTTCTCTATTATGATATTGATCATTATAGGGTTCGGGTTTGATATTATGTCCTAGGTCATTGGAAATCACTTCTTGATGCTCAGCACTGCTCATATCACTTTCATTGTTGACGGGTTTGGACGTAGAAAAGTCTTGAAACTCACTTTCTGAAATAGATTTCTCAACCAGGTCTGGTTCTTGTGCAGCACTTTCTGCTTTTGAAACAGTACCAGCTGCATCAGTTGAAGCAGGGAAAGACTGGAAAGCATCCCAGTCATCTTCGTCTTCTTGGTCATCTTCCATGCTGACCTGGTCAAAGTGAACAGGGGATGATGGGGTAGAACTTTTCCGTCTACTTCCTTCTATTGGCAGTGTTGATGTGGATGATGTTTGGGAATCTTTTGGCACTGGTAATTTTATTTCTAATGATGCCACAGTTTTCATTGGCGATGCATTTTGATGCTGTGCCACAGAAGCACGGATTACCCCCTGAAAGTAGAAAGTGAGAGGTCAAAAAGGAAGTTCCATTATAAGCCCAAAGTCAAATATAATATTTCCACAGCAAAAGCACTGAAAAGGAAAACCGACAAACTACTATAATCGACTTCCACCATTGTTAAGAATAAAGACCAGGAACAAGAATTGCTGAGAATAGACAAATCTTTCCATATCCTCTCATGCCTCACCACTCCCCTACATGTGCATGTCTATGTGAAAGCACGCGTGCACTCAAGCCACTCCCTTCACATGTAAATGGCACTCTAATTCAGTCTTTTGTTATAAGCCGGACTCTGAGAAGAGATGCAATAGCTTGTTGTCCAAGTCACATCTGGCTCAGTAAGCCTTTCAAGTTGCCATACACTTGAAATGAAAGTAAAAGTTGCAGATTGAAGGAATGAAATTAGAAAATATTAAAAGCATGTTTAAAACAGACTGCAGCGAACAATGAGAAACACAGAATCCAGTTGACAATGATGACAAATAATAAGAATAATGGGTCTTAATTGGGTTAGCGGTGCCTGTCTAACAAACTATGAGAAAGCACAACTAGCATCTTTTTTCTTTTTCAAATGAAATAACTTTGTATATTAGAAACATTGCAAAAAAAAAAAAAAGCTACATAAAGGAAAATATATAAATGTTGTAACCTGAAGTTGCTGTTTATGTGACACGGGCATTGATAGCAAGACATCCTTAAAGTGGACTGCCGATGAAGGAATTTGAGCAAGAGAAGAAACAAGCCTTACAGCATTGGTTCTTATATCACTGACTTCCTGTCATTAATTGTGCGGCAATGTTAATAAATATTTAGACAATCCTGATCTTAATTAAAACTTAAAAAGCTGTCAAGATTTGTCAACCTGAGAGGAATCATCTTCTGATGCCGAGAATATCATGACAATGGCTTTGAGAAGCAGATTCATGAAGCCTCTCTGACATTCATTTGCTTTTGAAAGTGTTTGTAGAAGCACTAGAAA
This sequence comes from Populus alba, assembly GCF_005239225.2. NCBI lineage: Eukaryota > Viridiplantae > Streptophyta > Magnoliopsida > Malpighiales > Salicaceae > Populus > Populus alba. Next base: position 9,360,361 of record NC_133287.1, read on the forward strand.
TCTCAAGCACTCACCAGCAATAGACACAGATTCTTTACTTACTGGTTTCTGTAACAATGTAATATTATAATTTGATTAGAATAGCAGCATTCAAGTTTAGAAGTGCAGGTACCATAATTTTAATAAGCATCTAAAAGCAAAACCTTCAACGAGGTGTGGATTATGTGGAAAATTTCTGTAACAAGCTCTCCACTAAAAAATGTGAAGAAAGAACTGTCTTCTATGTTGGTGCTTCTCTGAGTCATGGTTTTGAGCACTTGCAATCCAATTGCTTGAACCTGTACACAAGGTTTACCAGGTGTCTTTCAATGTTGGGAAAAGAATGTGGCCATTCCTAAAAATGCTTGCATGAATATCAGCTTACCTGTACATTTGAATCATTCAGCACAGTTTGGATGTATTTGCTGCAATACTTGAGCACAGCAAGACAAATAGTATTGCTGTCTTCAGCTTGTCTGCCATATTCACTTTCATAAACTAGCTTGGCAAATAACACCATTTGCTCAATAGAGAAAGAAAGCTTCAATTGCAGTAACTTGAGTAAGTGAGATCTTTTGTTCTCCAGAAGGTGAATACCCTTGATGCAATCCTTAATCAAATCAGCAATCACATTCAGACAAGTTCCCAGGATTGCCCTCAGATGACTGCTATTATTACCATGTTCAGCAGAGTCTGCAACACAAAATTCAATTAACTTACTATGAAGCATTTATTATTTGAAAACACATTTACTTATCAGGATTGAGGCATCACAGCATGGTTGTTTTCCTGAAAGAGATAGATAGAAAGAAGGCACACACCACCACAACATGCAGTACAAACTGAATTTCTTTATTTGTCAGTATTTTATGATAAAAGGTAAATTTCTCCCTATAATGGAGTCATTCGGAGTACCTGTTTGGCCTGTCAAATGAACTTCTGTGTTTAGTTTAGCTGAGAAAGAGACTGCTTTTATCTACTTAAAAAACGTGGAAAAAATAAGTGCACAAAGCCCTTTGCTATTCTGCATGGTACCTTCCCTTCATTATTTTCCGCCAAGGGATTTCCTAAAATGATTTACCTATATTTTTTAAACAGTTCAAGTAATTTCTTTTTAGGGAAAAAATAAGAAGCAAGCCATAGGGGAGTAAAATGTTGTCTCCAAGAACACAAGGAAGTGAAGTGAAAAACTGGCAATACCACAGGAGTGGTTCAGTTTATGATTAATCACAAGAGAATGAATTCACTAGCAGCTACATTGCAACAATGTCAAGTACCGAATGCTCACCATCAACAAGTTTCTTCATCAAGGGAATCACGCACTTTACAAAGTCATTAACTGTTGAAAAGCTTAACTCTGTCAAAGCTTCTCTGATACACTTGTAACCAACCAACACTAAGGCCACGACCACAGACTTTAATTGCTTCTGCATATTAAGGCATAACTTCAACGAAAATTCACTCAGCAGCTTCAAATGGTAAATAATGAGATAATACTTGCAATGATAGATGAACATTTTTATGGGGTAAATCCCCAAGGAAAGATATAATATACCACAGAGTAAATCACATTAAGTATAAGAAAAGTCTAAACTGAAATACCTAACCCACCTTTGGTTCGCAACGCTTCGCAAGTGTCTTGGCTGTAATAAACAATGGAGATATCAACTCCTCACAGTTTGAGTGATCTGATAGGACCTCATAGGGTCTAAGCACCAGTAAGTTGGAAAGTATCAGCTAAAGGTGTTTCTTAATGAACACATTTAATTAAATGCCTTAAAAAAATTAATTTCTAATACTATTTTTGAAAGGCATGACCTCTGAAAAACATTGAAGATATAAGCCAAGAGAAGTTCCACGACCAGATAACCTAAAGCTTCTGCTTCAAGAAAATCTGTGGGACAATTCTGCACAATCTGTTCCAGAAATAAATTAGAATCAACTCAGCCCAATAGAATGCAAACATCCAATGCAGACATCAAGCTAAAACTCATCATTTTTACTGCTAAAAGTCTGATCAATCCTGGAAAAGGAATTAAATTTAAGCAGAATCCATCATTAATCTTCCAATCTACATGCTAAAAGAACTAATTCCTTTATCAGCAAAAGGTATTTATAAACACATCACTAGAAGGACATGGTGCAATGCTGCGCACAGCCATCAAGACTTGAATAATTAGTAGCAGTACATCAAAAATGTGAAATCTCTTTAATGCTCCAGTTAAAGTTGTAGTAGTTGCTGTGCCATGGTATGTAATCATCTATCACTGCTTAAATGGTGCAATAATTCTAATTAGCTGTGGATGTTCAGAAAACAAGCATGATTTTCTTTAGACTTAAAGAGGAGCTTTCACAAAACAAACATCAATTATTTGGAAAAAATGAAACTTGTGAAACTTACCTGTGATAGAACTGATATTGAAAGGGTATTCCAAGAATTATCCATGTAAATAGAGTAGAAGAAAACCTGCATTGATTCAGTATGATAAGAAGGCATAAACAAGTAGGGCATGGCCATGGATACTGAGCATAAGAAGGCAGTCATCTCAGAATCACAAAACAGTAAAAGCCCTTCACCAGCAGATTCACATGATAGTGCATGGGAAGCTAAAAGATGTGTTTATTATACTATGTATTCTTGCAATGAAACATGTGAAACTAGCCTTTTGAAAGTTCAAGATACAATAATGAAACATGTGAAACTAGCCTTTTGAAAGTTCAAGTACAATAGTTTTGTATCTTATATCGACATGAAAATTTGAGTCTTCCTTACAAGTGATCTATCATGCCTGTCTTCCTTGCCATGACATGGACATGATTGAAAATTTGTCACCCAGAATTTAATGTTGAAAAATTGGATTGACATCATGAGATGCAAGCATCAAGAACATACACCACTACAAGCACAGAAGGTACTGTCTTCATTCGCGTTTCCTATCCAATATGGCTTTTAGAAACATATGCAGCACTAGAGTTTATATCATTAGGGCCAAGTGAATGACATCACAAGTTCTTTCTAACAAGTCTAGAAAGATGAAACACAATGAATCAATGAAGCAAAGTAAGCTTTTACACGTTTTTAGAGCAAAGGGCAAAGAAATAGGACACAACCTGCAGCAATTCTCGGCAAATATCCAGAGTAATAAATTCTTCAGTGAAAAATCTTTCTGTCAAGAGAAACTGGAAAACTGGCAGAACAATCTCATATTGCTTCAAAGCTGCAGTATTTGTCTCTTCAGTTGGCGAATCTCCACCGTATCTTACTTCAGCAGAACTTTGTAATATTATTCGTCTAGTAAGAGTTGGATGTTGTCGCTGAAATAGAACAAGCAAGGAAAACCCCCATAGAAATCGATAATCTTCCAACTTGAGTTCAACCATGCTATATCCAGATATTAAACTATTATTTGATGTATATTCATCTGTTTCCTTTGAATTCCCATGGGTATTTGCAGGAATTGCATCTAATGCAAGTGCTTGCAGAATCACTGGCCAGGATTCCTCTAAACTGAGCTGCACTTTTGATGAAACAATAGGTGATTGAATTCCATCAAGGAATGGATTCCACTGTATGGAAAGAGAAACTAACTTAAACATTTCCTTGATAAACACAAATGAAATCAAACAAGACAGCAATCAATAGCATAAAGCTAGCAGACTGTTATGCTTACATTTTTCTTGGCATCCAGGCATAAGCAAATATAACTGTAATCCTTCAGAACCCCAATCCAGTACTTCCCCAGAATATTTGAACTCTTAGAAAACAATGGTAACAATGCTAGATACTCGTCTGGAACTCCACTATGGTGTCTCCTCAAAAATGAGAAAGTGTAACATTTGAGAGAGGCATGAGCAGCCAGAAGTCTTATCTTGATCTATTAAATCTTCAAATTAGTTAGTAAAGTCCACTGCGTGCTAATGCATACAAAAATATGCAGGGCATAAATGGCTACTTTGTTCTATAACTGAAGCAACAATCACTTGGTATACCTTGCATGAGACCCACTCTGCGAATGAAGGATAATAAACATCCTTGAAGTCATTCAGTGGCCTAGAAATTAATGAAAACATGCGTTTAACTGCAACTTGATCGCCACCCAGTACTCCACTGGTCATTATCTAAAACACAAAATGTCAATTCATTTTGTTATATGTACGGGATTTCAATTACTTAAAGAACAAAAGTAATCACATATGTTAAGTCAGAACCTTAGTGGCCAGCTGAAGCCCTGCCTCGAGAAGAATAGGACCAGAAGATGCATCCAATGCTGTGCGAACAGCAGATACTAGTTGGGCCTACATATCAAATAGTCCAAATTAAAAAACAGAGAAGCACAGATAATTCATATGTGCATGTATGAATGCATTAGTGCATTCAGAGAAAAACAAATCATTCAACAGTTTGTATTTGTTCACGTCAGACTATTTAAGAGCCCCTCTTCAAACTCTACTTTGTTAGTATAAAGAAATATTAGAAGTGAATTAACAGTGAAAACTGTTATAATATTCCACTATGTATATTTTATCAACTAAGCACAGTGGTTGAACTAGTAAAGGTGAGCCAGACCATTAGCCAGATCAATGTCCTAACAGAATTTAATAACTAAGCAAATAACATACCTGGTATTGTTCCAGTAGAAGATGTCCAGGAAGCTCTGGGTCTGGGGATTTTTCAAACTGTAATCCAAGAAGATAAAAATAGAACAAATTAAGAGGGAAATTTTTTTATTTGACAAACAGAGAATGTGGAAAGAAATAAAGCTGCCCCAACAATGTAAGGCGGAGACATTAACTGCACAAAATGCCACACCTAAGTTATAACATGTAACAGCTAACAAGTATAACCCATCATATCTCTCTGACAGTTGCACAACAAAACAAGATCCATTATTTCCTCATCTCCTCCACATGTGAAAATGACTTAAATTAACATTGCCAGTTGAGAGATTTCAAGCACAAGAAAGGATCAAAGTTCATAGGGCAAAGAAGACTTGGAGGAACCCCCAGATATCACACATGCCTCCACATTGAACAGCAAGCTGAACTCCATTTTTTCCTTTTTTATCCTCATTAAACCTCCAACATTAGACATTGCTTCCTGACCACTGAGTTGAGCCACCTAAAGACAATTTGATTTTGATGAAATACAGCTGGATTTTTATTCAAATTCCTCGAAGTCCACATATATAGTGTTTGACTTTGCATACTTATTGGTAGAACCTGTAACACATCAGCTGGTGGCCCTATCCCACACCCGTATATCACCAGAACAACTTCTCACATCCATCACTTATTAAGCATCATGCCTCAAAGATTTGGGCCACTAGTTCCAAAATCAGCAGTAAACTACCTAGGTTCATAGCAGAAGTCCTAGCATCCTTGGTTCTTATATTAAGCAGCATAACCACCACAAAACTCAAAGCAAATACAAAACATTTTCTGACATGAAGAAACAAAGTGCAATTAAAAACCAAGTTTAGAAGCACACGATGCATGCTAATCTCACAAGGGAAGGAAAAGGAATGTACTACAACTCAATATATGCATTATATGCCACCACTGTTCTCCAAACAGGATAAGGACAAAGTATCTAACTGGAACTTAATTAGCAAACTGAGTGGAAACAAAGTACCTAAAACTTTTCTAAAGCAGTGTTCAGCACCCGTATTTACCTTGTCAAGAATTGCAGTTAGGAGTCTCACACCAATTGGCCGCATGTTTTCAAACTGTATTGTGCTAATCTATGACAGATGAAAGATCAAAACACTGTCAATTTTAATGTGTGTGTATCAAACTAATACAGCTGTTCAACAATGACAATATCCACACCTGATAAGCCAGTGAAATTAACTCTTGAACATGGAGAACTAGCCAGTCTCGCGAGAGTCCCCCATTAGTAGATTGTTTCCTCGCCAAAGAGAGATCAAAATGAGCAGGATTCTTACCAACAGCTATAGGCAGATGACTTAAACACCTAATTTCCATCAAATTAATTAATTAAATTACTATGATGTTGGAAATAAAGTCAAATCAGAAAACTGATTTCAACCAAATTGTGACCAGTGCTTTCTATGGCAAGAGAGGATATTAGGTTCATGTTCAAGTGACACAAGGCTTGCACACCAGGACAACAGGCATTAAGCTGCTCGTACAGTGAACTCCTTTGAGTTGAAAGTTGCAATATTAGCTTGACCAAGTACAAACTGGTTTTGTTAAAGCATATTTTAAATCCAATAACTTAAAGTTGCAGCCTTTTTGGCACATATAATAACTATTTACAATAAAATTTTGTTTAGTATGCATATATGCACACAATCAGTTGACAATATTCTCATCAAAGCGAGTAAGAGAATAAAGCAAGACTTCCACATTATTTACTGACTCAGGCCTCAATTTGGAGCCAGAAACTTATGTACCATTCAGATAATATATGGATGGCGATCATATAAATGAAGTAAATGACGAAAGGTGCGATGATAACGAGAATCTCTAAATTAGATTCAGGTATTATTGGAAAGAAGTAAAGCATTATGGAAAACTTTTTTTTTTTTTTTTCTTTCCTTGTGGTCAGCAAAAACAACTTAACAAAAATAAAAATATATATTATAGGACAAGGAAACACGAATGGTAGAGAGGAAAGATATATAAGGTCATACTCGGCAGCAAAAACTCTAGTTCGGTATCTGAGGTGTTTATCTCTATTATGATTGATCCTGTGAGCTCCAAAAGCATAACCTTGCACCGGCATGCCTTTAGAGCTACTAACCATGTTTTCATCATCTTCCCCAAGGTCCATTCCTGAGTCGTTGTCTGGACCATTTAGAGGATCATTTCCAGCACTCCTACTGGTATCAGTATCTTGCCTTCCCAATGTAGCAAGTACCTGGAAAATATTAAAGATTCTCATTTATCACGGTCGAGGCAAAATAAATTTTCTAATCAGTGACCCAATTTTTCCAGAGTTCAAAGGATCAAAAACTCCACAACTTTATCTATAATTAGAGACCAAATTAAGGCTGGATTTATTGGTGCTCAAGCGGATCCCCGCAAGCTATTTCATAGGTGGTGTTATCTCTGTCCATAAAACATAAGATTGGTAATGGTTCTCATGTTTTCTTTTAGGAGAATTTGTTGGAAGTTATTTCTTGTTCTGAATTCGTTTTGCCTCTGTATGTAGACTAGTATAGGGGGGTGAACTCTGGAGTGGTTTGGAAATTCTAGTTTTAGGTTTGTAGAATATCTCCTCTGTTCCATATATACATCCCTTCTGTATAGTTCCATCTCATTTGGAAATCAAGCTTTTCAGCTTGGACAGGGTTTCTAAATAGGATAGACACTAATGACCAATTGCAGATGAGGATGCCATTATGTCAAATCTCTTAAAACAAGCATCATATGCTCCCACAACCAGTGAAAGACAGATATCTCTTTCTTATATTACTCTGTTGCTTTAATTACGTGGGATTGTAAAACTCTTTGGAGACAGGTTTTTTACAGTAATTTAGTTTTTTGATAGAGAGGAGTGCTATAATACATCTTAATGGTATTCTGATTCAGATGCTTTTTAAAGGGCATTAGCTGACACTTTGGGAGCCTTGGCCAGACAACCAACAAGAGCCTGAAGGGCTTGTTTGTTTCCAAGAGAAGTGAAGAAATATCATGGATAAGAGCAGTCACCTGAAAGCATTGATATTATGTAAAACCGTAACTTGCTTCATTTTCTAATCCAGATGAAATATGTCTACCACTAACAAAATCATATTAAGGTGACCAAAGTTCAAAAGGCAGCTCATGAAGAAAACGAGGGTTTGGCTTGATATAATAGTAAAGATTCTCCAAATATTATTAGACAAAGGTTTATGTTATTCTCTGCATTCTTTGCATAGAATCATATGCTTGGTCCCAAGAAAAAAATAATAATTCTAATCTTCTCAGAGGTAGCTTTCCAGGAACTTACCATATTACGACAAATCAATATCCAGTGAGATGGACATGAAGGGCATGAAGCAAGGAGCAATCGCATAATTGTGGCCCGTACCAGACTCCCAATCCTTCAAGAATGAGAGCAATTTAAAGACCAAAAGTAGAAGGAAAGAACTGCAATACAAATGAGTTTGTATCTCCCACACTCAAAAGCACACAAATCGTTACAGAAAAGGTCTGTTTTGAAGCATTCTTGCCTACACAGAATAAATATTGTGAAACATTATTTGCAACAGGTGATTTCTAATGATATTCTAGTCACTGCTACAACAGTCAAGCAAAACCTGAGATCTCTATGGTATTTAATATAAGCAAGTGAAACAGACACAATTTATCATCCTTATGTTGCTTGAAAGGACTCATTAGAAAGTAAACCACCTTTATATTACCCCCAGCATACTGGGTATGAATGACGGTGACTATAACAACAGCAACTAAGACAACCAAGAAAACTGATCCTAATTTAAGTCTGCAGTTTATAGAACTTTGTAAGTCGACAAGTTGTACAAGATACTTATAAAATGATAATAAGTTCAGAACTCATGCACTTCTTTGCAATGAGCAATCCTTCAACAAGACAACTTTAGTAGCATTCAGCCTCTTCTAGCAAGAAGAGTCTCAAATATCACTTCTTGATGAACATACTTGCTCACCCAAATATGATAGGGCACTTTAGCATAGGCACAAGAGAGAATTCACCTTACAAGCAAAAAAAAGACATAAAAGTTCATTGGAAACAAATAGCAACTTTGCAATATATTTAACACTGCAGATCAAATGACATGAGGACATATATTTAACACTGCAGCCGCCACCATTCATGATACTGCAACCTAGGTACTGATCAAACATCATGGTTAAAAAGGATATTGTTGACTTACACAGTATCAGTTTCCTCATTCAGCATGTGAAACAAGTTATCTTCTATTTGCTCATCACTGATAGAAACCTGCCAAGGAAATTTTAAGCACAAGGATTGGACATATTGGGATGAGGTTTGTTGCTTGGCAAATATGAAACATAAATTCCATGGCTACTCACTGGATCCTTTTCAATGAGATGCCTTAGGGTGGAGACAGCAAGATGCCTTAAAGTTGGCTGCGTCCAATGAAACCAATTTATATTATTCAAAGGAATGGTAACAAACAACTTTTCTTTTTCAAAGAACTAAATAGGAGCAAAACCTGTCCTGATGACAGAGTTGAGAGAAGCGTTTGCACATGAGTGTGCACGGAAACAGCTTGCGGAGCAAAAAGGACAAGTTGCTGTGTAAAACGAACACTCCTGCCAGATTGATGCAACTATTAGTTAAAATCTTCAACAGATAGAAACCCAAAAAAATAAATAAATAAGAAAAATTTGAAGCTTATTGTTTTCAATAGGATCACAACAACCATAGTTGCAGAAAAGAGTTTCCATTGCAAATATCAGAATGGAAAAAAAAAAAAAGGAAACAAGCATTTGTCAGCATACTCTAGCAATGTGGCCGTTTCTTGCCAGGAGCTTATCTCTGCAATGACAGACTGCATAAAGAAATCATCAGATGAATACGATCAACTTTATGGGAAAAAAAAATTGACAAATTTTTTTTTTTTATTTCAGCCAATGTAGATATATAGTTTTGTTTGACATGCAATGCCAAACAAGTGACAGATGGTAAAGATAATTATTAGGTAATTAAAATGAAAACCACTCCTAAAAAATAATTCAGAAGTACAGCACTTGTGAAGGCAATACCTTGCAGCGTGAAAAGAAAATGCTTCCAGGGGCAAGTTCAGGACCAAGAACAGCAACAATAGCATTTATAAGGCGGCCCACTCCTTGCTGAAAGTCAACCAATCCATTCTCCTCAGACAGAAGAATGTCCAAAGCAAGCCCAAGTGTTGCCTGCATACAGAAGGATAAAGGAAAGAAGAGCAAGGACAAAACATCAACATAAATGATTACAAATGCATAATCACAATTGACTTATTTGATGACCAAATAAATCAAGAAAGATAACTAGCCAAAAAGTTAGATTTGTATTCTCATTAAGAAACATAGCAAACTCAACCGAGCATTACATTTCATACAAATGCAACAGATTGAAGATTGGCCAAGAACTACATTTTTAGACAAGTTTGACTTCAAAAAGGAGTACTGAGCAAGATACTTGACTATCAATGCAAGGCACAATCCACACCTAAACCTTCTTTTATGTGATCAAAGTTATCGAATCACCAACAATATATCAAAAGAGGTGCAGATTCTCATGCATCAGCGCATGTTTCAGTTACCAAGATTGATCATTGTTTAAGACAGAGAGAAAAGAGAAGTAATATAACACGACTGAAAAGAATATAACAAAGTTAATGAAAAGCCATCTTTGGAAGTAAATAGACTGACTATGATGGATACAATTATCCCACCTTTTGAACAGTATAAAGTGAAAACAAATTCAAGTACCTGAACATGAGATACATATGAGAAACCAGAAGCTTCAATAGTCAAAAGAAGACCATACAACGACCAGATCTGTAACCCAGTTATCGTACTTTTAGCTAGCAAAGATATTGAGCTCACAGTTTGAGGCACTAAACTTGACAATGCCATTCCTCCAGCACTGCATAAAAATGTGGTGATATTCTGTGATTAATACATACAAAAAACTATCAATGAGCTTCGTTCTGAAAGAGTACGATTTTAACAAGCCTGTATGGTTGGCCAACAAAGTATTTGAACTTCCATCCAAATTTCAAAATTTCACACATGTAAGAAACATAAATGTGACCCAGCTTTGTTTTTGCTAATATCCTTAGAATAGCATAACAATCCCTGAACTAAGAAACTGCTCCCATTGAATTCTAAGAGCACCTGGTTCTAAACCCAGAATGTTATTGAGAAAAAGAACAAAGGATAAATCAGAGTCCAAGTTTCCTTTTGAATATAGGTGCAACGGGGAAAAAATTCAATTCCTATATCAGCATTATGACAACAAGATAACTATTTAAACTCATTTGCTAATCATTATCTTGATGTAGAAATTATGACACTGACACAGTAAGGACCTAAGGATAAGCAAGTTTACTTAAGTTGAAACCCTCAAAGACTAAGAACCATATTACCATAACTACAGGAGACACTTAAAATATTTAATTTTTATTCATCAAAGTCTACCCACCAAGAAGCTATTTCAACCCTTTATAAATATATATATATATATACACACACACACATATATATATATATATAATACTAGAAAAACCTCGTAATATTGAACAGAAAATAAAATAGAAAATTATTCCTTTAAATAAGAAATTAGAAAAACCTAACAATATTGAATAGGAAAAATAAAATAGGAAAACTAGAAAAGCCTAATACTAAATAAGAAAAAATAATCCTAAGATGAATAAGAAAAAATAAAAACAACTAAGAAAAATATTTATTTTTCCAAAATGCTCATGCATCATACAGTCAAACAATGATTTTAAAATAGCGATCATTTTTACTTGAATGCTAATCAGTGTCCGTATCTTCTACAAATAAATTATAATTGTATTCACAAGCTACTAAACTAGCCACTTCTACACATGAAATGACACAATATTTAGAATTTTCTAATTACTTGATGCCACAAATGTATCAAAAACCTTAAAATGACAAATATAATCACTTGATAGCATTGACGGACCAGGATATCCACCCACCAAAATTTTATATCACATTACTTACAACCACTCCAACCTTATATCCAACGAGGTGACAAACCATGGAAATGCACAATTTTAGCTAATTCTTAGGTTTCCTAAGTTGTCAATTAAAATATATGCAATAGACAATAGATTTGGGTAAAAGAAGAAAAAAAAAAAAAAAAATCTTTCCCTGAAGACCTTTTTTCATACCCAACTTTAAGTACAAACCCTTTCTCAATCTTGACCCTGAAAACCTTTTAACCACCCCCTCTAACTACTAACTCTCTACCAAATAACTTATATTTAGGTAAAAAGAAAAAAAAATCAAGACTTGGTAAAAATTACCATAAAAAAGAAAATTCAAAAGAGCTTCAATCCCCAAGAAAAATAGGTAATGACACTCCCTCAAAGCAGGCACCAAAGTCATGCCACATCAACCAACAAATCTCAAAGGAACTGGTTAGATATATAGTGGTTAGAAAACCTACCCAATTACTTTCTTAGTAAAATAATAAGACATGTAAAGAGAATTAGTGTCAAATACAACCAACAGGAATGCAAAAAACTAAAAAAATAAAAAGGAAACTAAAATTTTACCTGCGATGAATGCAGCCAAGTGCAAAGGCAATTGAGCCAGCATAGTTGAAATCTGTTGCACCGGGAAGGTCACCAAGAAGCAACCTAGTCTTTTATCATCATAAAGACGAGAGAGAGAGAGAGCATCAGGCAAACACAGGAAATAGAGAGAGCTATCAGGAATTCTAGTTGAGAAGAAAAATATAAAACTTTAACCTCCATGAAAGATGTATAACATCTCCACATCACAATTACAATCAAGTTAATGAGAAAAATTACAATAGACATTATTGTGGAACTAACCATTTTGGCTGTAAAGATATCATTTCCCAGGCGAGCTAATAGACCAAGACCTTCTGATGATGCTCTACGTTGGGATGCACAGATGTCTCCCTCTACCAGAATACTCTGACAAATTAAAGTAAGCAAATGAAGAAAAGGGCATAGTGACAGCCATATCCATGATTAGTCATAGATTCAATGCAAGGCATTCTGCTAGGGGTGCCTTTGCTTCAAGGTAAATACAGAGGCACGATGTTACAAGAATAGTTATTGAGAGCGTAATTGTCAAGAGTGAAAAGTTGGTTTTTAAGGATGTTTGCTTTATTAATAAATTAAAGGGTGAATAGTTGGAGGAAAGAGATAATGATTAAAATATATTATTACTTTTGAGATTAAAAAAAAAAAAAGTAATTTGAAAGCTAGTAAATATTAGCCTCCTTCCCCCACTCACCTAACCAAACAAAGGTGGTCACCCCCCAACCCCTACAAAACACCCCCTGAAAATTAAGTACCTGAAAAATTGCCTGAGCTCCATTCAGTATCTCAGGTCCCAAAGGTTGGGGACGTAAAGCAATCAAAGCCTGAAAATAGCATAAAATCCTGAATGAAAAATGTTGAACCATACAGTGACCTTTAAGCAAATCAAAAGGGGATTCCAAGAACCTTCAATCCTGCAAGTAACCCAACACATATATTGGTAACACTGGCTTCATGCCATGATTGCTTTTTTCCAGCTTTTAGACATTGCTCAACCATTCCAAGAAGCAACAACATCCCACCACTATCCTGGGATATATTATCAGCAGAAAAAATAAATGTTAGACATCTCACCCTTGCAACTAAAACATTGATAAACGAATGTCAAGCCAAACACTAGATCCCCTTACTTGAGAAGCAAACATGATTCCAAAGCAAAGGAGCATTTGGTTCACCAACATCTTGTTTATTGTTTCCGGCTTCAGGAACAAAATAAAGTCCAGGATAAGGAGTAAAGTAACATAACAACAAGAATAATAACTACAAAAACAAATACCATAAAAAATAATAGAACATCTAACGTCAACTAGAAACAATGAAACAGTCATTACCAGAGGAAAACTTGAGGGTTCATTGTCCCATACACAAGGCATAAGGCCATCTTTTCCACCTTGAAAAGCACGAACTTCATCTTCAAACCAATCCCTGATTAAAGACATGAGCAAAAAAGTTTTTTAGAGAGAGAGTTCAAGATTCTATATGAATTATTGAAACATGACATAATAATTGTAACGAAACAATTAACAGAACCCAACTAATAGAAATTGTAAAAGAATGGTACAAGAAAATAATGAAGATCCAAGCACCTTCCAGGAATCCAAGGACCCAACCATGCATCTCTTTTGTCCAGCAGTAACCTCAAGCATGAACTTTCCTCACATCTAGCAGCATCCCTTTTATTCAACATGAAGGAACACAAACAAAATCAGTCATGCAATTCTTTCACACACACAAAACTGGAAAGATATATAAATTTTGTACATTAAAAAAGAGTGTCAATCTTCACAACAAAGAAACAAATGAAAAATGAAATAAATTACCACCATACAAGTATAAGACATGATTACCTAAATGGAACGGTACATAATTGGATAATTTGAGGATGGTCACTTTTATATGCCATTGAATCAGGGAGGGCCCGATAGGCCATTAACGTTCTGATGATGAATATGTCTATTGCAGGCTTAATATTAGGCAGTTCTTTGCGTTGTAGCAGTAGTATATAGGACAGGGCGCTGTTTTATAATACAATCAAATTTTTAGTACGAATCATAACACTTGATGAAGCTAAACAAATCAAAATCCAAAAGAAATGAAGAAGCTGGGTGCAGGTTGGAGAAACTCTGGTAATAACTGTACCTACTCAAGTATACCATAACAGGTTGAAGTAGAATCCCATTGTTTGCTGCGTTGGGAGAAATAAAGCATCTTACAAATGCTGTCAGTGCATCAACAGCAGCAGACCACACACTACAAAAAGAAAAAAGAAAGAGCAAACACAATAACATCAGTAGCAACATGCTGTATCAAAGGCATCTTTTCAACTAGAAATAGTGATAAATAGGAAACAAAACAAAAGGAATTCTGGATTGGATATTTAGCAGAGATCTATCTCAGATTCAATGCAGCATGGTTCCTACAAGAACTCCAAATTATTCTCTAGAACTCATCCTTTTCATCAGAAAAATCCACAAGAAAACACGGAAACAGAAAAACAGCAAGTCTGCGTATTTCTACACTCTTTGTGCTAGGGTTCATTAGAATACCAAAAAAAAGGCTGACAATATTTCTACATTTTTTTATAATCATATATGACAAGAGTGTCAAGATCTGATTCTTCCTAGGTCAAAATTGAACCATTCACTGATATTCAAAACTGATGTTGTAAGTTTCATGAACTTTTCATCAATATTTGAAAATTTCAGCTAAAAAATGTACACAGAATTTTTAGTTGAGGCTGAAAAGAGACCTCATATAACATTTCGAGTGATTTTTTAAGATATGCTTTGACAGGGAGGAGACACAACGTCTTTCTAATTATTGTACGATGACTTGGGATATGTGGAATAAGCTTATTACTCCAAGTTACGAGTATCCAAAATAAGTGAGAGCACCCAAAATAAGTGAAGCGATACTCTTCATGCATTGCTTTGGAAAAGGCAATGAATGCAAGATTTTGTGAAAATGTGCTACTGACAAATGCTATCATCATTTAGTAGAGAAAACTTCTAGAATTTTCAAGCATCGTGCTCTTTTAAGTGATTGAGGGAGGATAAAATGATTCAAAACCTGCTTAAGGCACACTAATTCCAAATCACATTTTTAGGTTTTATTAGCTGACATTGAATGAGATGGGAAGGCTACTGATTGGATGCCTTACTATCCTTTGTGCAATTTTGCTCTCACCTTCAATCAACCAAAATTTTCTTTACATCCCAAAAGGGAAGTTTTTTAATATAACCACATTCTAATCTAAACAAAAAGAAAAGGATGTGTTTGTTTCTTAAAAAGAACTGATGTATAAAAAGGATATTGAAAGATGGGATCACTTTTTAGTTGCAGGCAGAGTATAGACAAACAATGCTTTGATGTATGAGCTTACCATATCGTAGAAGCCAAATCTTCAATTTTTTGAATTTCTCGTTCTGGATTTCCACTAAAGAGGGTAGCCCATAGCAAAAGAATATCAAAAACCTGGTCTTCAAGCTCCTACATGCATCAAGAACAACACCATAACTTACATATAGTGGTTACAGAGACTAATGAATAAATATAACCATAACATTCTCGCTGTGGTTACAGTACATAATGAATATAGAATGGCTGCAAACCTGCTTTGGCATTGACGATAATAGCGAGGACAAAAGTAACCATCCAGCTTCTTTCTCAACTATTGCAGCTATAGGATTTCTTGAAGATTCTGTTAGCATTTTCTTTGAAAGTTCCAGCACTGATCTTGGTAATCTGAGCACAAGAAGACAATTATAAAGCAGTTTTAACAGTCAGACGCAAAGATAAGCATGAGCATAGCACCAAGAAAATAAATCCAAATGAAATGATGGACACACCAATATGTGGTCCACATGCAAATACATCTATCATGTGCTGTAAAATATCTTATGTAACCATGTTTTAAGTTTATGGGAATCGGAAATTTCAACTCAAATAATAGGTCTGAAGAATCCTAGTATAAAATCATACTTCCAATCCTGCAATAGATTGAAAAGTTAGCCTTCAATATTTTCAATGTACCGGTGCCTATTAGGTATGTAAAGTTTGAGCACCCTTCAAATACCCAACTTTTAGTTAATGCATGCATGATTAAAAGAAACCACGCGACTCTAAAAGAAATAAAAAGAAACTGGTAAATCAGAACAAGAGGGCTTTCTAGAATAAAGAAATTTCCCAACCAGACAAAAGGGTTCTCCAGACCTAGGAAATTAATAATTGTTAGCTGTAATATCTTCATTTAGGAAGATTGATTGATAAATTAGTTGATTTAGGGAGCTTGATCTAGAAAGATTGATTGATAGG
Source organism: Populus alba (assembly GCF_005239225.2). Taxonomy (NCBI): domain Eukaryota; kingdom Viridiplantae; phylum Streptophyta; class Magnoliopsida; order Malpighiales; family Salicaceae; genus Populus; species Populus alba. The sequence continues at coordinate 9,376,923 of NC_133287.1, forward strand.
CAATTAGTTGTATATAGTTACCTTCTTAGAGATTGTAATTATGGTCCAGTAGTGATTGTAGGATGTAATTATGTTGTTACTTCACTATTTAAAGAGAAAAAAATCCTCAATTGAAAAGGCATTCAGATCATTTTGACATGGTATTAGAGCTAAAAATCTAAATTTTGTGCTTAACTCTTTTAGTGAGTATTTTTTGTGGATCGTGTTGTGGGATATTTTTTTGGGTTTCTTTCTTGAGACTTTACTTGGTTTAGGGCTATAGACAATTTCTAGGTGTAGAGAGATTCTGTTTTGGTTGGACATTACAGCAGCATGGTTAGGTATTTTTGAAGTTCCCATTCCCAACAGTTTAAAGTTCTTTTTTACATCAAGCTCTATTTTTTCACTCGTTCAATTCTTTTCTTCTGATTTATCATGAAAAAAGAAAATTATATTGTTCGTTTTAATGTTACTCCACTTGAGTTTCAATTCAAAATGTTTGTTATGGGCAAAGAATTATGGGGTCACTTGGGTGGGTCATCTAAGGCTCCCACTAATCCCAAGTAGATTGATTCCTAGAAGAGCAAGGATGCTCATATTATCTCTTGGTTACTAGGTTCTATTGAACTACATACGGTGAATAATCTTCGACCATTCACTTTGGCTATGGAGATGTGGACGTATCTTAGGAGCATTTATTCTCATAATAATGTTGCCCAAAAGTTTAATTGGACTTAGAAATCGGCAACTACCACCAAGGTAATTGGAATAAATTAGCATTTATTCTGGATTTCTTAATTTATGGAGCGAATATGCTGATATGTTCATTTTACCATTCCCAATGAGGTCTAGTAAGTGAAGAACAACCCTAGTCACTCAACCTAGTCTTAATTCAGAAACTATAACATCTGCGATGGTTAATATGGCATATGCTGCTTAGGGTAAAGGAAGATCCAGGTCATAGACTTAACGCTACAATTGCAAGGAGTTTAGACATATTGCAAAGCGCTTTAACAAAAAAAATTGCAATTATTGCAAAAAGGAGGGGCACATCATTAAAATTTATCGAGTTCGACCTCAAAATCGACATGCTCTAGCCCCTCATAATGGTGTCTAGTCTAATTTTGTGGCTGCCTCTTTGGTTCCTTCTCTATAACAACAATTTGTAAGCAAATTTTTATCTCCTCTCACTCGCGAGATGGTCCAACAATTGATTTTTTTTGCCTTCAACATACAAGGTAGGGGGAATCTACTTACTTCCTGGTTGATTTTGTAGTTTCCAATCATATGATAGAACATATGCTATGCATAATATTTGTAAGTATAAGGGTGAACAGCATATTCAAATAACCAATGACAATGCTCTTCCTATCACTGAAATTGGAACTTTGAGGTCTTCCTTTAATAATGTATTTGTGCCTATAGATTTATCTACCAATTTAATTTGTGGCCAATTGGTTGATAATAATTGTAAAATTCACTTTGATCATGATGATTGTAGTGCACAAATCAAGTGTCAGGGAAAATGATAGCAAAGGAGCATCTCTTTCCTCTCCAATTTTCCATTCCTAGATCTGTTTCTTTTTGCGATTGTTAATAATAGTCCTGTATGGCATAAGAAATTAGGACACCCCGGTATTGTTGTTTTTACTTGTCTTATAAAACATGTTTATTTGGGCAATAAAGATTTGTTTTTACCTTGAGTCTTCTAAGTATGGTTCTTGTAAACTTGGTAAAAGCAAGTCTTTAACCTTTATTCACATGGCAGTCAAGCATCTACTTGTTTTGAGATCATTCATACTAATCTATAGGGGTGTCAATTCCATTATTTCACATGCTTAGTACATGTATTTTGTGACTTTTATTTATGATAATAATCATTTTGTACGGGTATATTTTCCTCATTCTAAAGCTAATGTGCTTCATGTCTTTCAAGCTTTTGTTGCCAATCAATTTTCTACTTGCATTAAGATTCTAAGATATGATTATGGGGGTCTATGTCCATGGACTTTCAATTTTATCTAAATAAAGGGTATAATCTCCTAATGTTCTTGTCCATCACACCTCAACATCAACATAATAGGTTTCCATAGTGTAAGAATCATCATCTTTTAGATGTTCATACTTTGTTAGCTAACTCTTTTGTACTACCTAGATTTTGGGTAGAAACATTATCTACATTGTTTATTTAGTTAATTGTCTACCATCCCAAGTTCTCAATTTTGATTCTCCGTGTTTGGTGTTGCTCCTGAGTACAACACCCTTTGTAACTTTGGTTGTGTTTGTTTTATTCACTTACAATCCATTGAACAACACAAGTTTGCTACTCAATCTATTGGGTGTGCTTTTCTAGGATATAGTAATGTCCATAAAGGGTTTGTGTGATAAGATTAGGATGCTAATATACTTCAGATTTCATGAAATGTGGTCTTCTTTGAAAATCAATATTTCATTCAATCTCCTTCTCATGGTTCCTATTTAGTTTTGCTCTCCAATTTTGATGATGTGTTGAGTTCTACTAAACGATTTAAGTCAGGAATTGTATATTAGAGATGTAGTGTGTAATTGGCATTGTGGTAGATTTTACAATTACGATTTAAAAAAATAGGTTTGAGAAAACACTTTTAGTAATAATTTTAAAAAAATATATGTTTGTTAAAACTACTATAAGATGTATTTTTGCATGCAAAATAAATGAAAAACAAGTCATTTTAGCTTCTACAAAACCAATATTTGAAATGCAATTATATGTGAGGTCCGGTGCAAAAAACTAAAAGCTATTTGGTTAACCAAACACTTTTTCTCATCTTGGTTTGGCAAAAACCAGAAGCTACCACAATACTAAATGATCTTGTAGTCCACTGGTCACATTGTCTAATCTAACCTACGACACCAGATCATGTTCTGGCTGAACCTCGTAAATCATCTCGGATTTCACGTCCAAATTCTCTCCTTCAACTCTTCAACCTACTCTTAATACTACTACAAAACCTAAGTCTTACGAAGGAATATTGTTCATGGTCCTGATGGCATCAAACTTCTTGACTGCAAATGGGTTTATACCATAAAGCTACATCCTAATGGTTCAATTGCAAGTTAAAAAGCCTGTTTGGTGGCTCTTGAAAATCAACAAGAGTATGGCTTGATAATGATGAGATGTTTGCACCTGTGGCTAAAATGACTACTATCACATAGTTATAGCTATCGTTGCCTTAGAAGGGTGGTTATTCCAACATATAGATGTGAGGAATGCATTTCAACACGGAAACCTCAAATAAGAAATATATGACTCCTCCACCTACATGTTCACTCACTCCTCCTCCTCTGGTTTGTTGTTTAAAGTGATCTATATACGGAATGAAACTAGCACCACATGTCTGGTTGAAGAAGTTTCATTCTACACTTCTTGATTTAATTTTATTCAACATCAATTTGACTCCTCTCTCTTACTTTGAAAGATTGCTATTAGAATTGTTGCACTTCTTGTATATACGAATGCTATTGTTATTTCAAGGTCTAATTCTCAATTGATTGAGCAACTACAAGCTCATCTTAACACTTCATTTCATAAGAAAAATCTTGATACCTTGCAGTATTTTCTTGGTAAAGTTGTCTGACTGGTACACTATTGCAACAACACAAGTATTCTCAAGAGCTTCTCACCCTAGCTAGTTTAGTCCAGTAACTTGGTCCTTGTACAAATGGAGGTTGACTTAAAGCTACAACAAGATGATGGAAAGCTATGATTTAAGCCCTCATCATATCGAAAACTGGTAGGGAGTTTGAAGTATTTGACAATTACTTGGCTTGATATTTGGCAATTTAGTCAGTTTATGCAGGCTCCTCGCCATCCTCACTTGATTGTTGTACGACGTATCCTTCATTATCTCATGGTACTTCTAGTCACGGGTTATTCTTTCCTTCTAGGGCTTTTTTACAGTTTAGTTTTAGTGATGTGAATTGAGCTAGTTGTCCTAACACTCATTTAGTTACTGGTTGGTCCATGATTTTTGGTGATGCCTTTATTTCTTAGAATAGTAAGGGACCGAGTTTCTAAATCCTCAACCGAGTCAAACTATCATGCTATGTCATTCATATGCTCTTAGATTGTTTGGCTTTGGGGTTTGTTGGGCAAATTTGGCATTCCTCAACTTACTCCTGCTCCTCTCCATGCTAATAACACTAGTGTTGTTCAAATTTCTACCAATCTGATTTTCAATGACTGCATCAAGCATTGCAGTAGATTTTTGTTCTATTCGTTAAGCACTTGACCAACATCTGATTACTCCCCCTTACCAAGGCTCTATCTCATCATCAACATCAATTCATGGTTGACAAATTAATGCTTTGTGATCCACACACATCAATTTTTGGGGGGTGTTAACTGTAATATCTTGATTTAGAAAGACTGATATGCAATTACTTGAATTAGAAGCTTGATATAGGAAGATTGATTGATAGGAAATTAGTTGTACATAGTTACATTCTAAGAGAGATTATAATTATGTTCTCGGAGTGATTGTAGAATGTAATTATGTTGATACTTCATTATTTAAAGAGAAGAGATCCTCCATTGAGAGGCATTCAGACCATTTTTACAAAAGAAAAATGAGCATTAGCAGCTGCAAAACTTATCACTTAGCTCGAAAGGTATGGGATTCGAAATCTATAACCAACTGTGTTGCTTTTATATAAATATGCCAATTATCTCAAAGTTTGGTAGGATATAGTAGGACATTTTGAATCTAAAATCACATAGGCATTCCTCAAAGTGAAATTTCATTCATTCATTGTTCCCCTTGGTTATTTTTTTTTATAATGGACTCTTGACTATTCACATGAGCATTTGAAGAATAAATTATAATGATCAAAGAAATACAAACTCCCAGTTTGAATACCAAGCCACTCTTGCTGACTAGGTTATTAGGAGTTTATGGAAATGTGAAGCAATTCACTTTGAAACTCGACAGTTTGCAAAATTAAATCATGTTCAACAACCATGTAACTTTAACGAGTTTATTGGAAGTAGGAAATAAACTAGAATAATTACCTGGCTGGATAGCCAAGAGGCAGTTTTGGTGAAATAGAAACCAAAGCAGCCAAAACAGTAGCTTGTCCATTCAAAGAATCAAGCTCAGTTTTCAGATTGCTTCCCTGTAGGAAGAGAATTGGTTACGGAGAAATTATAAATGAAAAGCATGCAAGATCAGAAGCATAGCTTCTATTCGAGAATTCAAATTCAAAAGAATATCTATACAAAGCAAAATTCAAAACAGTGCGCACTTGTATGAAACTACTTTTTAGCAGACATATACAGAAAACCACAGCCTTGAAAATGAGAGGGGACACAACATGGAAAACATCAAGAGCAACCAACAGAAACCTTTTATGAGATGGAGAGTTATAAGAATACAAGGTGTATCTTTATAACTCAAGAAATTATGATAGTTTGATCAAACGTTGCAAGGAAGGAAGAGAGGGAGGAAGAGAGAAGAAGAGGAAATGTACAAAAAGGATCCTAAATTTCTTCACCTTATGCACTTCAAGCATTAAACTGATTCCAGATTAATTATGGGAAGCAAACAAGACATTTAAATACAAGGGAGCAAATACTAACACAGATAGAACAAGAACCAAGTGTCAAAGGAAGTGTCCTGTCAAAATATTAACTATACCTTTTCAAACGAAATATTGTCTCTCAAAGCACTTAGTGTGGTCACAACATAAGAAATCAAACCACCAACACATGTAGGATCGACCTCAGCCAAAACACGCAATGCCAAGGCAGCCTCAATGCGTACCTAGCCACAAGTTTGCAATTAATATTCAACTACCATGGAAAACATGGTTTCAAATGCAAAAACCAGAAGAGTTAGAACACTGAAATAAAAAAAACACTATCATCATTAAGTGTAGAAAAAAAATGGCAGCAGGTGAAGATAGGGAAACATAATAGAAAAATGAATTTTTTCCTACCCAGCCCCCCCCCCCCAAAAAAAAAAAAAAAAAAGTAAAATACTAGCATTTTTACTGGTTTTATATTTACACCAGAGTAAAAAAAAAAAGGGGAGACACTGAGTTTATAGATAAGCTTATATCAAGCTCATATTTTGATAGTTGTTTAGATGCCACATGCATCTAGTTCATCTCTTCTTCTTGCTTTTATTCTTTATTTTCTCTTTTCCTTGTCTCATTGAAGTCAATTTTCTTTTAATAAAAATTTATAACTGGTCTCTCATTAATAACCACCATAATTTCCACCACTTTTCCTTTGCGAAACAGCTTTGTCCTGCACTATGATGACACAATCCTAAAATTCAGTATCTTCAATTTAAATTAACCATAATTTAGATCATGATAAGGCCATAAGAAAGGGAAGGGTAGTAATTCTAGTCAAACAACAGTCAAAACATTTAAGTGGGGACTTTACCATCTGTTTGACAACTAGATAAAACAAGAGGATGTTTGAAATAACTTCACAAAAAATTTACAGAAAAACTATTTGAAGAATTATAATAAGATTTAAAGAGTAAGACATAATGAAATACTCACAAGCTGAGAAGAATGAGATACTGCAGCAACAATTGTGCTATCAAAGAGTTCCTTGAATTCTAATGGAACCTGAAAAATAAACAGGTCAAGTTCCACATTAAAACATACTATTATTATGCATATAAACAGAAATGTACATTAAACAGCATAACAGTCTCCAATCCTGTGATTTCATGTAGTATTAATCACCAACAAGTAATTCACAAAAAAACATACTTTATTAGTAGTAAAAACAAGCATAAAGCTTCTCCCATCAAATTCAAATCAACATGCTAAAGTGATGCACTTCTTGATTGAAATGGAATTATTAGAATGACAGAACTAGGGACCAGCAACGACAAGCATGCTAAAACCAAGATATGGTTAATAATAGCAGTATGTAATTCAATTATACCATCGAAGAAAATCTGCTGGTACAAATTAAAAGGTATTATGAAAAGAGACTAAAAAGAAGTCAAGAGTTAACACATAAAAAAGAGACCAAGACTGCTCTACCAAAGGGCTCACTTTTGATCTGACTGATTAAAACAAGGATATAATTGTAAACCCCTAGTTAAAATAATTGAAACCAAAAAAAAAAAAAAAAAATTTGACCCAGTAAATGAAATGGGTTAAATAAAAAATCAGACAAGTTTAATTTAAGGAAAAGGGATGAAATATAATGAAATGAGAAGATGTAATAGCATTAAATGTTAGGAGAACGACTAGTTAGAAATTGGTGGGGTTAAAATCAAATATGAAATAAAGTGGGTATGGGTGTAAATTTCAAAAGATCAACCTATAAATAGATCTCTCTCTCACTCTTAAGGCCGGCAGCTCACCAAAGGAAGAAGGGCATGGATTTTTTATTTTTTCTTATCTATTTCATGATGAAATCACTTGGAAAAGGTTAGCAAAGAGTGATTAAAAGAGTTGTTGAGTGATCAAAAGAAGATATTAGGTGGTTTAGTAGGTTTTTAAAGAGTTAAAAGTTAGGGTTAGGGAGCTTAGGAGAAAAAAAGGAGGAGGGAAGGGAACTTAGCTTGTTCTCACAATCTCCCACTTGGATTAGCATTCAATTAAGGTGAGAAACTCATTTAAAATGTTTGGTTTTAAATGATTATGCACTATGTGGATGGATGAATGTGTTAGTGTTGTATAGATGTTGAATTTCATAAATTCGTTGGTTAAAATGTTAAATTTGTGATGGAATAATGTTTAATGACATGAATAATGACTAGGTATCAATTCAATTGAGAGAATTGAAGAAGAAAAAATCCATCCTCCATATAAAGCCAATTTCGGCCTAGGAGAGGGAAAAGGGAGAAGTGTAGGAAAAATTCAATTAATTACGATTCAAAAACCATTTTATCACCAGGTTAGTGGCATTAGACTTAAATATGCATGCCTAAATGAATTCAATTAGGAATTTATACCTAAATTGTAAGTTTTAAGTTAGGGTTTATATTGAAATGTGAGGGAAATGAGAAATTTATTTTGTTTGATGTAATTGGGATAGAGATGAATAAAAATAACTTAGAATATACACAAATGAAGAGAAATCCTAATGCTATTGAAGGAGGTGGTGCCAAACATAAAGGGAAAGAATTAGGAAAATTAGAACAATGTATACATGTTATTTGTTTACTTCTTATAGCATGTATTGAGATGTGGAGAATGAATTGAAAAGAAATGGAAATCTTGTATTTAAATTGTAATGAAAAGGTTGTTTATGCCTTAAATTACAAACATTGAGACTTAGTAAGAATTACAGAATTTTTGTGTTGTGTTGAATAATGGTTTGATGAAGAAATGTCAAAGAAAATGAATATGTTTCTTTGAGAGAATTTTAATTATTTCAAGTAGGATGTGAAATGGACTAATTGATTGATTATGAGGTTGTTTTAATGATGTTATAAGACATGTGGAAGATAGATACTTGTCTTGAATAGGAAGGAAAATACTTGGCTGCATGTTAGAAACCTTAGATTTGAAACTGGACAGATGCGTCACTCATGTTCCAGGCGAGTTTAGGACTTCAAAATGATAAAATTTGGAATAAGTTTCTTCACAAAAGTTGTAGTTAGGGATATTAGCTTTCAAATGAAACTGACCTTGCATAATTTGGAGTTACAAAACTATAGATAAGGGCAAAAATCTAAGGGGAGGTCAGACTGGAACCTTACTGGACAGTCTTGCATGTTGTGATAACAGATAGTTTTTGGTGTGTTAATGGCAGAACTCAGTTTTATTTCCTTCAGCAAAGTTGTACTGGAGTATCTTAGCTTTCAGAAGAAACAAACCATACCCAAAACCGAATTTTATAGCTTCAGTTATAATCAAAACAGTAACTAGTGTTCTGGGGGATAAGTAAAAATGACTAGAGTAGCTGACTCTAAAAAATCTTTCCTTTGATAAAAGACTTAAATGATAGAGGTTTTGAGAGTGGAATTTTTATTATAAGCTAAATTGTTATTAATGATTAAGTTGTGGGTGAACTTACATTGAATTACTAAATGGGGAATGATGTGTATACCTGTCGATACAAGAGAGGTTGCTGGAGCAGGATTCCAAGGCCACAAGGCAGGACCTTCACGAGCAGCAGGTAGGAGACTAACTCCTTTATTATAAACATGCTAGAGCTATTAATGATAATTCTTTATTTTTCCGTAAATATTAATGTATTTGGCTATATGGGATGAGAGATGAATACTAGAAAGGAATATGAAATTGACTAGTACTTAGTGTCATACTACAGGCATCAATTTGATTGATGACTAAAATATAAAATTGACTAGTACTCAATGTAGTACTAGAGGCATCAATTTGATTTGATGACCAAGAATATGAAATTGACTAGTACTTGGAGTAGAACTAAAAGCATCAATTTGATTTGATGACTAGAAATATAAAATTGACTAGCACTCGGTGTAGTACTTAAGACGTCAATTTAGTTGACGACCAAGATACGAATTGATTCCGCAAAGGAAAAAAAAAAGAATGGTTTAATAATTGATTGTCTATGTATAATTTAGAAGAAGATTTCTTTATCTTGCTATAACATATTTTAGTTATTGTTAATTGTTATAAACTAAATTGTTTATAGGATCTTCACAAGCTCATGATATACAGTAGATCACTTTTGTAGTTTTGTTAAATAGTTATTAAAGTTGTAATTAAGGAAAACATAAACTCCTTTTCTAATTTTAAGTATGTTCTTTTGGTATGTATGTAAATTTTAATATTAGGATGCATGTATCAGCTAAATTTATTAAACTATGACTTTAGAGATTCTTAAAATTTTATTTACAATTATAAATGCATGAGATTTAAATTATGATTCTTTTACCTTATAATTATTGATTAGTTACTGTGTGATGAATATGTTGTGTTTATTGATTGTAGCATGAAATGATGATGAAATGATGGATCAAAAGAGTAGATGTGGTCTATTATTGATGGTGTTAAATTGTGGAATTGATCCAGGATGATTAGATCGCTAATGAAGATTGAAACTAGAAGTGAAACATGTCCATGTCAATAACTTAGGATCTCTCAGTTTAGAGGAGACTCTGTTGAAATTTCAGTAGAAATTTGGATAAGATTATATGTAGCTTACAACATATGTATAAAAAAAAAAATCCAGATTTTATGCTCATCCATCATTGTATAGATTAAATTGTGTTGGTAGAAAACAGGGTTGTTACAATAACAATGGATGTTCAAGACAGAGAACATCATAACACAACAGCTGTTTGGTGAGCAGAAGAGACTTGCAAGTAACTATTGAAACAGCTTTGATTTTCTCAACTAACTAAGACAGGTAAAAGGGGAGGCAAGCAGAGGATAGACAGAAGACAGAAGTGACATTAGAGGGAAAGAACAAGGAGAAGCAAATATAACGGAAGGGAAATAGGGGATCTAAACAAGAGAAAAGATAAAGGGTGAAGGAGGGTAAAAAAAAGAGATGCAACAGCCGCCAGGGCTGGAGCAGATCTGTTTTTCAAGAAAAGGTAAGAGTTTGTATATGTCGTCAAGCTAAAATAGTACTGTTAAAAAGTTTCACCTTCCCAATCAACTCAAGGGACCATCATTATTCAAATTATGTTGACCATATTTGGACAGTGCATTAGAAAGCAGAAGGAACCATTTTATATGAACAGTATAGTAATGTCTGACCTCGCCCAATGTTTTCAAAGTGTATGACAGTGTACGTAAAGCAGCAATTTTCATGGAAGGAGTGGCATCAGAAGACTCAAGCTGCAAGTTTCCAAGAGAACAGAATCAAGACAAGAACCAACTCATGATAAATCTACCTTGTTCAAATTTGCTTCAGCATACCTGCTTTCCTAGGAAAACTAAAAAGCCCCTTTGAGTAGGTTCAGTCATCTGATCAGTTACACCAACTCTGAGGACGTAAAGAATGCAAGCCTTCAAAACACCAAATGAGATTAGTTAGTAAGTATTTTGATAGCATGGAATGCTACAAAGCAAGCTCTAGCTGCAGAGTCAGTAACTTGCATTCTTTCAACTTGTTTTGATTTTATTCCTGTCTACAAACTAGAAATGATAAAAAAAAAATCTATTATGATAGCCTTATTGTCAGATGCCAGTATATCCGACCACTCTGATAAGACTATGTCAGATCATAGTTGTACCAAAAGCCTACAATTACAAATCCAAAAGCCAGCAACTCACAGAATTTGAGAATCCTAATTCAGCATTTATTTAACAAACTACTTTTACACTACTTTAAGTTAATATTTATTCAACTAGTTTGAACCTACTTTCTCTTCTGTAAAACATTGACATGAAGCATAGTAAACACTATCCTTGAGTTCATCTCGTCCCCATAACAGAAGCATGGTATTCCAAAGTTATTTTAAAACAGGTATTTGCTAGAAGATAAACACGACTAAATTGAAAAAATACTAACAAATTCTTTGACAACAAAAACAAATTCCAATATGGAATTGAAACGTCAGATAGCAGAACAGCATACAAAATAAATCAAAAGAATAGGAAGAACTAAGCCATGTCCCACTTCAGCTTTCCCTATGTTTAATATATATTCCACTTTGTCAAAAGAATACAGTAAAAAAACAGCACAGAATTATCTCTTCATCAAGCATCCTCCTTACAAAAAAGATTAAGAAACAAATATGCAATTTCTGTGAACAAATATGAAAATTCTGTGAAACAAATACCAGTGCATGAGCATCAACAGAAGTATCTGAGCGAAGCATCTCCATAACCGGCAAAGCATACTGTTGAAGCTCGCTATCTGGATGCAGATACTTTAGACGAATTGCCTGCAATATATAATTGAAGGAGGAAAAAACAAAGTTAGAAACCAAATAACAAGGTTGAGATTAACTAAAGCTCACACTTCAAACCAAGCTCAACTATTAGGCAACACTCAAATAAGATAATTGGGCAATAATTATATTGATAAATTGATGATGTTCAACAATAGACCATGAATAAAAATTCTAGTAAATATTTTATTCATTAAATTTTCTAACATTAGACTTTAATCAAGAAAGAAATCTTTTAAAGGAAACCAAAGGGTGGGCAACCAAGAAATAGATAGCACAGTAGAAGCATGAGAGTGAGAGAGAGAGAGAGAGAGAGAAGAAGAAGAAGAAGAAGAAGAAGACAGGAGAAAACAGGAGAAAGAGGGGCTAGGATTTTTCAAGGCAAGTTTTGTTAAAAAATACCTGTAAAAAGTAAACCCAAGATAAGGTTATGCCAATTCGCACATCCTTCAACCGAGTTCCACTCACTGCAATTTGTAGAAAGCCAATAAGCATGTAGACACTCACCAACTTTTAGATGAGCTACTCACAGGCTATCCAAGCCATCATAAAGAAAACCAAAACATAGAAGTGATAAATAAACAAAGACAAAACAGAACAGCAAAACCAAGTTTCAATTCAAAATTATAAGCACCATCACTTGATTTTTCAAATTAACCAAATTCAGAGCCTTGAAAATATAGAACTCTTTCTTCACTGGAAATCAGTTGCTCCATATTCAATCCTAAGACTTGAAATACTCCGTACTAAATAAAACACCATCTATACATATTACACCAAGACTGTGATTTAATAAACATGATTTCAGAAGAAAATAAGAAGGTGCCAACACCTGTCAAATGTAGAATGGGTGGTCATGTGAATACCTTTTGTGAAGGGCAAAGCCAAATGCCTTTGCAAACCACCTTCTAGTTTTTTTGCTGGAGGAAAAGGACCTTTTCCCCTAGGTTGAACCTAGTAAAAGACAAAAACTATGAGATAGCAGAAAGGAAAAGAAAGAGGGAAAATGGGGGCCAAAACAAAGGCATGACAAGAATCACATGTTTTAGGAATACCTGAGCCTCTGGATTCATTCCAAGAGCTAGCAATGAGCCTAGTGCTTCAGAAAATGCATCCCTGACAAGTGATATAGGATCCTCAAGGGCCTACTAAGAGCGACAGAAATTTTCATATGTTCATAACATCAGATTCTTAAATATAAATGTCTGGAAGGTAAAATAAGAAGGAAAACATCACTAAGGAAAACCTGCCTTGACACAATAAGAAGCTGAATTCTCAATTTCACCAACTCCTAGGCATGGTCCACCAATGCTAGCAAATACCTTCAGACAACGAGCTCCAGCTATTCTAACAACAAATGATTTATCTCCTATAGCAAAACGTGTGATGAGACGGAATGCCTCTGTATATGCTGTAGATGCAGCACTACCGCCAGACCCTTCCAAAGCTTTTTCAAGCATAAGTAGAGCCTCTTGTCTCACAAAATCCTAGAGTTTAACATATCCAAAAGCATAGTTACAGATAAATGAACAGTCAAGAAGCAAAAAGAATAAAGAAAACTACCCCTGTAATAATTAAAACAGTTTTTTCAGCCAAGTAAATGTAAGGATTTCAGACAACCATAAAAGTTAAGAAATTCCAAGAAGCCCAAAGAAATAAAAATTCAAGTCAAAATTAGCACACAGCAAACCAGTTGCTTAATAATTTCACGCCTCAACTCACTCACTCACTAAAGGGATACTCAATGCTTTCAAATGCCTTTGCAATTTCTCTCTCCAAATACTTCAAGACTTAAAAGGGCTATTTGCCATTCCATTCCCTGTTTGGGAGTGTGGTTGCGGTTACTTTGCAAAGTGTTTTTCACTTAGAAAAGTATTAAAATAATGTTTTTTTTTATTTTTAAAAATTATTTTTAATATTAGCGCATCAAAATGATCCAAAAACATATTAATTTGGAGTAAAGAAAAAAATTTTAAAAAATTTAATTTTTTTCAAAAACGCTTTTGAAATGAAAAAACAAACAAGATGCCACTTCCATTCCTCAAAAATATCCCTCTCAAGCAAACTACCTAACAAATCACTAACTTTGGTGTGATCCTAAATAATAAATTAATGAAACGAATAATCCTCAATTCTCTTGGGATTTAAGAACGTAACATTAGATACGCTATTTGCTTCACTTTTGCAAGAAAGTTAGATAAGATTATATAAATATATAATCAATGGTAGTTATTATTTAACATGTTGCTTTCATTAAGGTTCTCATGACAAAAACTATTGAATCAACAACCCAAAATTTAAATTGTGATGCATTAGATCTTATCTCACTAAAAAATCAAATATATGATAACTTTGCTACATTAAAAGGCCGAATAAATCATGCATTTTAAGTTTTTCTTTTCTTTTTTTCATATAGTTGATCTACCAAATCAGATCTATCCATCTATCAATTTTGAGGTGGTCAAGCTTAGAGCATCTCATTAATATTAAGTGTCAGCCACTCAAAAAAGGCAGAGCAATGCTAGCAAACCTTACTTCCTTGAGCATTCAAGAAAACGGTTTCAAAGCATCCAAGTGACTTTCATCCAAAGTGGAAGAGAACAAGCCTCCATTAGACTAGAAGATTCCTCCTACAAGCCCCAATCTTGTGATGTTTATCTACTGACCAAAGGAACTAACACTACTCCTCACATTGAGAATCTCAATCTGAAGAAGGAAAGTGCCAATCAAGTGGCATAGCAACCAGAACAAGTAACACATAAAGTTCTATCCTCTTGCAGTCCTAACTATTCTATTCCATTGGTCCACTTTAGACAAACAACCTTTGTCTCTAACTTCTAGGTGAATACCTACCTTTTTGCAGCAGCTTTCAATTTAAAAATTTCATGGCATAAATCTTACACAAGGAGAAAAGACTTCCATACTAAGGCATGTAAGAGAGGTTAAACACCTATATTAATGTGCAATAAAGTTAGCAAAAGAAAAGGTAAAGGTCAATATGTACATATAACACATTGAGCTGGACTACCTCATGAAACTTCATAAGTTTAGAGGCAATAATAGTTGTTTCAGGCAATCCTGAGGTAATTTTTCTTCCAAAATGCTGATATAATTCTCCCAAGCATCGCACAGCACCTACAAATATTCAAAAACATGATGAAGATCAAACAATAAACGTTTAACAAATAAGAAAAGGTGAAAGGGTAAAATGCTTCACTAACTGACTGCAATAATGTAACACACTTTTTATAGCTAAATTCTAATCCTATACAAATAAAAGGTTTCTGATAGAATGCCAGGGAAGAGCAAATAGTTTTACTATAGGTTAGATAAAGAGTTGGGTGCTGCTTAACATCTAAATTTATGTATGATATAGTAACATTCATATAAAATAGTTACCCAACATGAACTATTTAGCTTTTTTTTTTTTTTTTTTGTGAACACTAGAAGAAATGATATCTGAAAAACACTAGAAGATTATGGCATTGTGCAAAAAAAAAAAAGTAAAATGTAAGGAATAATGCTGACAAAAAGACATGCTTTCGCGCCTTGCTGAAGTTTAGCTAGAAGAGTTATCCTAGAAAGCCCTTAAAGCATTACACTATAAAGATTTGAAGACGGAAAAATCCTTAAGAATTCTAGAATTCCTCTCTAACAAACACTAAGGAACTGCAAACATTGCACAACTACACAAAATTTTACAATCCTTTCTCCTCCCAAAACCCACCAAGTGCAGCAGCAATAAGCCTTCCACCCTAATGGTGCAAACGCATTGCTCATTGCAAATAGCAAATGAATGACCTACTCCAAATCTCCCCATTGTTATGAAACACAGAGCACAAGGAAGACAGCCTTATACCGCCTTCTATATTACAATAAATCCTTCATACTAATTTACAATTCACCATTGCCCATGTGAAAGCACTGACATACCAACAATGGCATCTTGACTTTCCAAATAAAATTAACTACAAGGAATCAAGTTCAGAGAAGAGAATGGAAAGCCTTGCAGGAATAAATAAATAATATGCTTCCAAAAGTTCACACCCTACTATTGGATGTCAAGAAGAATCTAAAAGTCTAAATTCAAGGCTTCACCTTTTTTATAAAAAAATAAATGGGTGCTTTGTACAATTTAAAGTGTAGAAAAATGAAATAAGTATCAGCTTTTATTTGCATAAAGGAAACGTTGGTTTTGGGTGGAGGATGGTTACATATGAAATTAACTCCATGGTCTCATGAGACTGGTATTGGGGCACTCTTAGAGACTCCCCCAAATGTTGAATCCTGGGAGGGGGGGGGTTGTTGGTGCATTAACCCTTATGGAATCCCTAGATTTCAAAGACCACAACTACATCCCCTGAATAACTCCAAGTGCCATCTACAACTTCTGTAAAAAGCACCATGAAAGCCATTGCACGAATGCATACAAATCATTTTGGCATCCAAGAAAAAAAAAAATCCATTCAAAAGGATTCTCAAATCTTTCTGCTATCTACTAACAAACTATTTGAAAACACTTTAAGCACTACACCAATTGTTATCCCACAACCAGTGTTAGCACTACACCAATATCTTATCCCATAACCAGTGTTGTCAAAGGCAAAAGGCACTAAGCCTGTAAAATGCCCAAGGCACTAGGCGCTCGTCTAAATGAACCAAGGCGATATGCTATAAATAAAAAAATACATGTAATATTATATTATATAAATCTAAAATATATATCTTCCCAATTAAGATTAGATCGATAGAAAATCAAAAGAAAATATAAAATACCATTACATAGTGATATAAAGTTATGTTTTTCACCTTTAAAACAAAATAAGATAATTTAAAGTAGTGAGTAGCCAAATAGATTAAAATAAAAAATTAAATATAATCATCTTTATTCATTAATCTTCAAAAACATCTTCATCCATGCTTTCTTCTCCTTCACTTGAATCCTTCATATCCTCCATTTCATGATTATAATCCAAATCCTCATCTGTCAAACCATACTACACTTGTACAGATGTGTTGTTCTCCGACTTCCACTATTGAAAAAAGAAAGTGTGGCTGGTGTTTCTCTTCTAAGTGCCCTTCATTGTCTGCTTGTCTCCCACTTTAATGATTTTTTTCAATTTTCTTACCCTAATCTTTTTTTTTTTTTTTTACAAAATACCCCTAATTTGTTTCTTGTGGTAAATTAAAAAAAAATGACAAATACATCAAAACATAAATAAGTTAAAAAAAACATCCAACAGAAAGGAACTTCAAGCAGGCACTAGCCTTGATGCCTTGCACCCACTTACAAGGCGCTCGCCTAGGCGATGCTTAAGGCACTGGGGCCTCGCCTCACCTGTAGCATCTCTTGACAACATTGCCCACAACTCCCCAAAACTCTCGAAAATTCTAGATGCGGCAATAAGACTTCAAACATATATCTATGCCAATGTCGTCCTGTCCCAGTGACAAGATTGACATTTCACTCAGGAAAGACTTTGTTGCCAGAAAAGTAAGCGGCACGCATACAATTACTGCAATAAATCCAAACAGCTAGCAAGGAGTTTCAACACTGAAAAATGTATCCATTGATAGGGGAAAAAAAATTCAATTTACGATCAATTTGCATAAAATGCTAGAAGTAAATTTATATCATAATTTTCCATATCTAAGAAAAAAAAAAGTGATATTTTGAACCAACCGGCAACTCTTTGAGGTTCGCTTCTCTTAGCATCAGAAAGAAACCCTTGGAGACTACTCGCTCTGGAGTATATCGAAATACTATCCCCTCTAGATATGATCTTAGCCATTGCCACTGATGCCAAATGCCGCACTGGCCGACGCGCGCCAAGCTTGAGCAATGAATACAATGCATCCTCGCATTTTCTTTGCCATAACAAAATAGATTCCTGACATTATTAAACCAAAAAGAAAACGATAAATCAAAGAAAATCCAAAACGCACCATAAAACCAAAAAAATACAATAAGACCTGCAGATTTTCGAAGAATTAAAAAAGAAGGCGTTTTAATAAAAGAAGAGAGTAAGGGAAGGGAAGGACCTGTGGCTCTTCATCGATGGCGGAGAGGAGATCGGAGAGGAGATCGAAAGAGAGGAGAGGGTCAGGGGATTGTTGGGAAGCGGAGGCGCCTATGGATTCTAATTGTGCGACTAAAACACCGAATCGAGAGAGAGGCACGTTCTCTCTCACGAAGTTCTTTGACATTTTTTCTTTTCTTTCTTTCTTTTTAAAGATCTTGTATTAGACGGATTGAAGATAGAGGGATAGTAGTTGAAGAACTAGACGCATTGTTGTTGTTTAAATTTCTCTAAACAGGCTCGGCTGTAAGAAAGAATTTTACAGGCTCGGCTGGGTAAGAGACGAAAGAGAGTGAGCTGGATTTGATTCGAAGGGATTTGTGTTTGTTGCTCAGACTTGAAATGAATTGAAAGTAGACGTGTAAAAAAAAAAAGGGTACAGGCGATGGCGTTTCTAAAATGGTAACAAAAATTTGGACCTAGTTCATTAATTGTAAAATAAAACGATAAATAATAATTTGGTTAGATTAATAATATAATTATAAAATAAAAGGTTAATGATAATAAAAAATAATAATAACTAATTATAAATATTATTAAAAAAAAAACCCTCTAAATATTTCTAAAATTAATTTTATTTGATAAAAAAATATAAAATTAAATAAGAACAGGACAATCTTAAATTAAAAAAAAAAATACAAGATTCGAAGTTTAATTACCAACAAGGCAACTAAATGATGAATTAAAAAAAAATTAATTTTAAAAAAAAATTAAAAAAAAAAAAAAACTTTGATGCTTCTAGTCTAGCACCTGGTTACTGGCAAAACAACAAGGTCGTTGCCTCATCAGACGCAACGCCTCTTCAGCAACAACATCACTAATCTTCTAGTGTAAGGTTGTGTGACGTGAAGGGTTATCCCTCACATTGTTAACTAGTAACGATTACGGCAGATGTTGCTGATAGCGGGCAGAAAGCCCACTACCAATAATAAAGAAGAAGAAGATAAAAAGGGGTAGAAACTCTGATGTCTCTTTAGAGTGTGGAAAAATTACCTTCTTACTCCTATCCTTTTTAATTTTAAATATTAAGCTTTTAAGTTTGTATATTATAAAAACGTTTCTAAAACTTTAATCCTTATTACAATTTAAGATCTTAATATAAATTATGAATTTGCTCTTTATAAATAAAATTTAGATTTTATACGATTTTATACCCTAAATTAAAATTAATTGTAGAAATAATTTTTCTAATAGCATTATGAATGAATTACATTGTTAAATTAATTTTTTTTTTTAGTTTTATAATATCCTAATGGGATTATGATTCATTTAATTAAATTTTAGAAAAAATAGTTTTTTTAATTTAATTAGAGTTTTTTAAGCCAAATTTTTTTTGAAATTTATCAAATTGAATTTGATTGGATATTTTTTAAGTGTTAAAAATATTATTTTAAATTGCACATAAAGTTAATAATTAGAAAAGCATGCAATATATTTTAATTATGTATATTAAAATGTTTTATGGATGATGGGTGACTGTGGGCATTAAAGATCAATATGATTGTATTTTTATTTTATGGTTGAATGGTTGTGATTTTTATTAAATAAGGCATGTATGTCTTGTCTCATATCTATTTTTTATTCTAGGTTGTAATTCTTTTCACATTTAATTCCCCTATAATAAATCTTGATAGAAAATTATTATGCAATCAAAATGCTTGTAATGAACTAATAAAAACTTACCATAGCTGCCTAAAATTTGACCATCTAATTTCCTTCAATGGCTCGAGAAAATTAGCTTAGATATGTTCATAATCATTCAATTAGAATGGCATACTAGAGTTGTGTGTTTTATATATAAATTGTTATGTATGAAATGTATATATGTTATATCATCTTATATATGAGACTTAATTAATTGATAATAAATCTCTCATTAATATATTAAGTACATGTTGAGAACATGAATAGTTGTCTTCCAATTTTATATGCATAAGGAAAAAAAAAGTTATATTCATTGATAATTTGTTGAATCACTCAATATTATCATTAATCAAATATGCTTAATGCTATAAAATTGGGTCGTACTTAACTAACTTGTATGATTTGGATATGTCACCTATGATCATATGAAGTTTGAGGCATGAGTTAGGCGAAATAAATATGATATGTTTAGATAAAGAATTTTTACCTAAGCGATCTAGGAGTTACATAGAGGTGTGATTAATACGCTATATTATCTATTTAATTTAATTTTATTTTAATTTGTTGAGTCACTCAAGATCAGATAAATTAAATAAGATCCTAATCCATTAGAAAAACCTAAAAGAGATTTCTTGTATTAATAGAGAGAGCTATTAATTTGCAAGAAAATTAGTGGGAGATTAAATTAGGATTAAAGACCTTATCTAAATTTGAAATTAAATAAGTATGCATGAAAATAATACTTGTTCTCTTTACATTAATATGTTGAGTCATGGTTTTACTAATCTTATGGATAGAATTTTCCCTCCCCTACTATAATATCTTTCTAATGGGTCACCTAATTTGACCTATACAACTTGGTCAAAGAAAGACAATTGTTTCTTGAGTTGCTTGCTTGCTTCTATTACAGAAAAGGTAGTCTCTATTGTCTATGGTATGAAAACATTTAGACAAGTATGATATGCTCTTCACAATCAAATTTTTTTTATTATTAACTTCATGGTTTAAGATTGTTCTATTAAAGAGATAACTTCAGACCATTACTCAAGGTCATCGGTCTTGTACTGATTTTATAAAAGAAGTCAAGAGCTTGGTTGATCAATTAATAACTACAAGGAAAAGTACTAGTGATTAAAATTTCATTAGCTTTCTATTGGGAGGACTTCAACCAACCTTTAACCCTTTTATCACCTCCTTTAACTTTACAAGTCATGACAAATATATTTTTTTTCCTATGGTTTCAAGCTGAACTCTTAAGTTTTGAGACTCTTATTGATGTACAAGTCAACCTTGCCATTAATCAGCACTATGCATTTATAGCAAATAAAAAAAAACCTAATGTTTCCAAGGAAGAAAAAATTACAAACACCTCCCAAGTCTAACTACATCATTCATCTTATAGTTAAAATAAAAATAATTCTACCACTCATCCCAATCAACCTACCAATAAAGACCAATCTGTTAGATTTGTAATAAGAAATGTGATATATCACTCTTGATTATTATCATTCCTTTGACTTTTTTTTGAGGATGGTTGCCACTTACTGATCTTACTATGGATGCTAAAGTCAATAATTCTTTTGATCAACATGTCTAGTATATAGATAATAAAGCGATCAATTATATCATAGCCAATACAACAACTTTAACTAATTAATAATCCTACGAGCGTGGTGATACTTTCCAAGTTATCAAAAAACTAGAAATTCAACTCTAAACTTTGATCATACCTACTCATCTCAATTAAAATGCTAATGAAAGACCAAATTGTTAGATTTGGGGTAAAAAAAGATATACTACTCTTGACTATTATCACCATTTTCACTTTTTTTTCAAGAATGGTTGCAACGTGCTAATCTTACTACAATAGTTGCTAAAGTCAATAATTATTACGAATAACATGTTTAATACATGGATAGTAGAGCAAACACTCATATCACTACTAATGCAACAAATTTAACTAACTAACAGCCCTAAGAGGGTGCAGATATTATTTAAGTTAGCAATGATGAGAACTAATAAGCACCACAAAAAGATCCATTAAAGGTGCTAATTATATCAACTACAAAGTCAAGGCCAATAAGATTAAAGAGACGGTTTTAGGCTTATTTTGTTTTTCCTAATATATAATTTTATACTAACAAACATAACTTTTAATATGATTATTGGATCAAGCTAGAATTTTACCAAAAGATTTTATAGGTATTGTTTTATATAGGGTTAAAATTTCGTAGCAATATGAATTTAGAAAAGCCTTGTAATAAATATAAAAAGCTATTCTGCAAGAATGACATTATTTTTCTAGTTGACTTTGGATTATCTTTTGTTTTGATTTATGGATTTTTCTACAAGGTATATTTATTATCCTATAAGGATCTCTTATGCGGGCTACATAAATAGGCAATATCTTAAGAAATTATATAGCTAGTAGTTTCTTTATTTTGTAAGGAATCTTAATTTAACAAGGATTCATAATTTGTAGTTGATTCTTTATTTGTTAAGGAAACATATGCGATAGCTTAAGAGCTCTATTTATGCAGGGATTTCATATTTTTAAGGACACTAATTTAGCAATTTGCTTGAGGAGTATGCTTCTATGTTTTGCAAGGATACACAAAAATTAACAGCTTTTTTTTTTTTTTTTAAGGACTACATAAGTTGACAACAAGCTTTATTTATACAAGTGATGAATTCCTTTATTTATTTGGATAACTGATGTACAAAATTATGGTTTGAAATAATAGACTTTGGATTTTGTTTAGTTTTCATACTTGAAGCTTTATTTCATATACTTTGTGTTTTATTTAAATTGGGTTTGATGTCACCCCATTAGTTCATTAGGGTTGAGTTTATTTTGACCCTTTAAGTACTTTTTTATAAGGTTTTCAATTTAGATTTATATTCATTTTTGTCGTTGCATATTATGTGCTTGTACGTGATAGAATTTTTTTACTTTTGATTATTCATTGAACTATCTTGACTTATCAAAGAATAATTATATTTACGGCATCTTCCTTATACCTCTTGTCCCTGAATCTCTATAATCATTAGATAGGGGTTTTATTTCAGTAGTTTTGGTTCCTCATTTTATATAATCATTAGGTTGAGATTTTATCAATCAAATCTGATTTTGGATTTCTTAGGTTTGTTTTTTCTTACACATGGGTTATTATCTTTGGTGTTCACATCATTACTCATCCTAATCAACCTCCTAATGATAGACTAATCTGTCAGATTTATGTTAAGAAAGGAATGTTGCTCTTGAATGTTATCATCACTTTGACTTTTCTTTTCAGAGATGGTTTCTATTTACTAATATTGCTATTATGGCTGCAAAAGTTAACAATTCTTAAGACCAACATGTTTGGTATACGGATAGTGGAGCAAATGCTCTTATCACTACCAATACAACAAAATTTAACTAACCAAAAATCCTATAAGGCTGATGATACTATCTAAGTTGGTAATGTCTTAGGTTTAGTTGTCAAACAAACTAGAAATTGAACTCTAAACCTTGATCATACCTCATTCAAACTCATCAATATCCTTCACTATCCTAATGCTTTTGTAAATATTTTATCAATTAACCAACCCTGGCTACAATGATTGTTACTTTGTATTATCTGATATTGATTTTTGTGTAAATAAAAATAAGACAAGTCGCATCCTGCTTTAAAAACTAGTTGAAAATGGACTTTTTCCCACTTGTTAGTCATAAGAGCTTTTTTAATAATCTGTGTTACTTACTACTATGCTAGGAATAAAAATTCAAAGGAACACTAGCATAAACGTACATGGCATCCATCCAAGTCCACCTTGAATCATTTGTGTAATTATTTATCTATTTATGATTTTTTTTAAACAATTAAGTTTCCACAACTCTTGTCAATTAGGAAAAGCTATAAAACTTCCTTTTAGTAGATTCATATGGTGTATCCATTGCAATCTAAATTCAATGCATTTGTTATTTTCTAAGAATACAAAGTTTTTGTTGAAAATTTATTCTCTTCTAAAATTCAACAATTACAATGGGATAATGGGGGAGAATATCTTTTCAATAATTTTAAATTTTGTTTTGGCAACATATAGGATATATCATAGATTAACTTACCTTTATACTTCACAACAAAATGGTATTGCAAAAAAAAACACATTGACATATCCAAAAAAATGGTTTAACTTTATTAGCAATAACAAATCTACCAAATAAATATTAGATTGATGCCTTTTTACAACAATATTACTCATAAATCGACCACCTACTTGTCCTACATGATTTATCTACTTACTTTATGATCCATAAAAAAACTGCCATCATAAATTCCCTTAAGATTTTTAGATATTCCTGTTATCCTTACTTATAACCCTATAAAGATCATAAGCTATCTTTTCATAGCAAACAATGTCTCTTTCTTGGATATGCTAATCAATAACAAGGATAAAGTTTCCTAGAGTTGAACATGTTTAAGGTCTGCATTTCCAAACATGTAGTATTTGATGATAACTTATTTTCAACAAAAGATAAATGCCACATTTCACCAGATAAAGATAGCAAGATGTTGACAAATATGTTTCCTATCTCTTATGCAATTCTAATATCTTTAAATTCTGAAAATAAATATACCACCTAATTCTTCTCGAAAATGATAATGCTTAACCTTCATCTTTCTTTTTTGATTAAAATACTATATCACCTACAAATCCTTTAGACCCTAACCTAAACATAACTCCATCCTTACAAATTCCTCACTAACATCAGACATCTCTTACTCTTCCATCTCTATAAATTCCTCAACACCATGACATAGTTATCATAACACATTCTAAAACAAGAAATTAAAAACTTAAATAATATCTTGGTTTTAAAATATTTTATACAACTTGTCATTTTTTTTATTGTTTGCAAAATATACTTATAGAATATGAGCCAACTTGCCATGCACAAGCAATAACAAAATATGAAAAGAGACAAACTATGAGATGTGAATTTGGTGCTTTAATGGAGAATAAAATGTTGTCTTTATGTCCAAGGCCAAAAGGTAAACATGTTGTGAGGAATAAATAAGTATTTAAAATTAAATGATGTACTTAATATAACATTGAATACTACAAAGCCAAACTTATGGTAAAAGAATTTGATAAAAAATCTAGAATTGACTACTTTGACCTTTCTCTCCGGTAGTTAAACTAACTATAATTAGATTGGTTTGATCACTTGCTGTAACATTTAGTTGGAAAACTAAATATTTCCAATGCATTTCTACTTGGCACCTTTAATGAAGAATTTTATATGGAACAATCTTAACGAAACATTTATAAGACTCAACTTGATCTAGTATGTCATTTTTATGGATATTTTTACAGCTTTAAACAAGCTGCAAGAGCTTGGTTTTGAAGGTTATCTCAACAATTATTAAAGCTTGGTTTTGAGGAATCCAAAGTTGATTATTATTTGGTTATGTCATTCACTAATACTTTTAGACCTTTTGTGTTGGTCTAAGTAGATGATATCATTATCACTAGATCTAGCTTTTCTATCATTCATTCTTTCATTGTTAGTTTAAAGGGAAAATTTCATCTTCGTGATCTCCTTGACATCACAAAAATGATTGGTGTTAAACATCTAGCTTGTCCTCTGACTTCAGGAATGAAACTCTCCTCTAATAAGGACACAATTATGTCGGACCCTATAGAATACATGCGTGTTCCAGATCTGTCTTTCTTCGCCTCCTACTATCTGATGTGATAGCATTAGAGCAGAGCACTAGCCTTAGCCTCGAATCCTGTCTTCCATGCAAGAACCAAGCATGTGAAAACTGAGTATCATTTTAATTAGAGAAAAGATGGTTAATGAAGCAGTTAAACATATGTCCATTATGTACCAGTTGACAGATATATTTACTAATGGACATACTGCAACTCGATTTCAAGTTCTAAGATCCAAATTCATGGTTCGCCAACTACCTGATTAGTTTCCTGGAGGTGTTAGAGTATGTATTGACTTAGTCACTAATCAGTTGCAAGAATCAAGATGATAAATTGTACAAATCAACTCAGTTAAGTAGACTGCTTAATTTACAGGAAGTTCTTCCAATGATTCTGTCAACATGTTGTCGCAAAGAACCCAAACCCAAGGTAGCCTTCCAGACTGTTTATATACAGTGTGCTCATCAAGTGGAAGTAATCAGCAGCGAGGAAGATAACACAGGCAAGCACTCGGAGGACGATGACTCGCTCACTGACAGATCCCTCTTATCAATATTATATCTTGACACTGTCTCTACCGACTTGAATGGAGTAATGGTTGAGAAAGTGCTTCTCCTTTAACTTCAAAGTACGTGCAAATTGGCAGCAAACTTTATTCATCAAAGATCACCTTATCTGCTTTTTTTATTCCATCTGTTTTAGCTTTTTTTCCTCTGACTTTTGAGCCAATCTCCCATCCGGAATCCCCAGCCCAGAAACTAGATTTCTTTGTCAACCATATCTGGTAGCTCTAATCAGATATTCCAAATGAAGCGTTAGTTTGATGGGTTTGGCATAGAATTTGATTCTGTCCTCTGTGCTGTGCTCATTTCAATAAAAACGAAAGCTCTACAATATGGTAACAATGTTAGGAATGTATAGAATTTGATTCTGCCAGACATCAAAGCAGCAATGTACAGAAAAGCAGAAACTCCTAGTCCTTAAACAATGTTAGCAAAATACAGAATACAGTTCTAGTTCCCAAAGGTTCACGTCTTAAAGACCAATCAGGGTTTTGATTAGAAAACCACCAAGTTGAAGCTGAAGTACAGTTGTTCATGGATACCAAACCCAAACTGAAAAAGGCATTCTATGTGGTCACAGGATTTGGAGGATCTGTAAACTTTCAGGGGATCTGATATTCCTGTTTTCTTTACAAAACCAGCATCCAATTATGCAAATCTATCGAGACAATCTGTTAGATATCCACTTTATCTCTATAAAGTCACCAGAAGTTGTTTGCTATATACTTGCATATCATATATAATCATATCTGCTACTGATCCTATAGTCTCTGCACAACACGTCAAGCAATAAATTCCCGATAATTTCCTTTAGAGGATGAAGTGAAGGAGTCTCAAACAAGTTTTGGTGATTTGACAAATTCATGAGAGCAACCGAATGAAATCTAACTTGACAAAGTGTAGAAATTAACTGCTAAGACACTTGCAATAATGAAACCAAGATGAGCAGCAGAATAAGCATGAAGCAAATGAAATTTCAAATCCATCGAACTGTAAGTCGTAATGGAAGAGCAGAACATGAACTCATTGTGATACGGGGTTAGTGGAATTTGGAAATTAACCAAGATGCCAAAAAGCTAGCAGAGAAGCTCTTCTTTTTAAGTCTGACTAAAAGCTGTAATATTTTGCAAAAGATCAAGGGGGGTTTTATAATCGAGCATCAATGGCACAGCCTCTAGAGATTTTTTTTTTTAATTAATGTAGATATTTGGATCAATTTAAATGCATTTCAACTAATTTTAATCCTCTAAAAATTTCTTGTTTCGCTAGCTGATTTGTGAAAAAATTGCATTCCCTCATTGCATGCTTGAATACTATCTAGTTGAACGAGGAGAAACGATTAATAATCAATGTCATTGAAAGTTGAAAATATTCATCTACTTACAATTAATATACATGCATATTAGTACAACTATCATGCGATACAAGTGACAAGGAATAAAGAAATTTAGAACAGAAGAAGATATTATTATTTAGTAATTTGATATATATTTTATATTAAATTTTTGTAGAGTTTATATAGCCATATAGTAAGATATATAAAAAAAAAAATAAAACAAATTATAAAATATGCTTGCTCATCTCCTTTAAAATTAATAAGTATATAAATTTCTAAAAAATTTTATTTGGCTAGTTGATTTGTAAAAGAATTGCATTCCCTCGTTGCATGCTTGAATACTATCTGGTTGAATGAGAAGAAAACGATCAATAATCAATGTCATTGAAAGTTGAAAATATTCATCTATTTACAATTAATATACATGCATGTTAGTGCAACTATCATGCGATAGAAGAGATAAAGAACAAAAAAATTCAGAATAAAAGAGGATATTATTATTTAGTAATTTGATATATATTTTACATTAAATTTTTGTAGAGTTTAAATAGCTATATAGTAAGACATAAAAAAATAGAATAAAACAAATTATAAAATATGCTTTATCATCTTCTTTGATTAAATGATTAATTAAAATAAATTTTTGATTGCTTTGAGTTGTTCAATTCCTTGATCTATTTCTTTTATTAATTAGAAAATAATACCTTGATTATTTTTTTAACACATCCCTCAAACTCATAATAATTTGAGGTCGACATACATCACCTTTATTATCATTGTAGCCTTATCTTCAAGAATTGTATTTTTATGAATATGACTATTCTTAATCACTTTTCTCCTTATGGATGCTGTCATATTTCTCTAACTATATATCTTTTTTAAGATTTGGCTTTTCAAGTGGCTATTTTATTTTGGCTTACTATTTAACTAGAATGATGTCTTTTTCTTATCATAATTTCTTGGCCATTTCAATCTCCCTTTTTTCTTTTTTCTTTTTTATGGAAGAACTCCTACCCTCTCTTTTATTGAGTGGTCTCTTTTGTACCACCTTTATCAGACTTATCAACTTTTATTAAGTCTCTCTTGTTTTTTTATGTATTTCTTTTATTGCAATATCTCAATTCTCTTGTTAGGCTTTGTCACCTTGTATCTTTCTTTTTTTTTTTTTTTGTGTTATTTGGATGTCATTTGGTCATCCACATGATCTTTAAGTTTTCTCCTTATCATTGTTTGATATATTATTAAAAAAATAATAAATAAAATATTTGATAAATAGTAAAAAGAATAGAAAACATAGTATTTTAAAATGGTTGGATGGAAGATATAAAGCAGTTTGCTAAAAAAAAGGCTAATTTTCAGAGCAAGATATGATTGATTTATTCTAATATAATGTTAAATAATCATCTTAATTTAAAAACTTGCTGATTAAATAATCACGAGTTTAAATTTTATAATTTTTATTTTTTTTAATTAAAATTAATTAATAGTATAAAATAGTGCAGGTTTATGTAAATTTTCTTGAAAAGATATATTATAAAATAATATAAACCAAGTTTTAGAACCTGAATGATTTAAGTTTTGAGATTTAAGTTTTGAGATTGAGATTTTGAGAGGGACCAGAGGCTTCGACATAGAAGTATTGTTACTAATTCCATTGCTCCATATCTCCATTGTATGCTCGGATTTTAGACAAAAGTGCTATCACCTGTTATTTTTCCATTAATATAGTTTAGATGAACCATCTCTTAATGCCCTCAATTTTTTTTATTTTTTTTAATTACAATACCACTGCTTTGTGCTATATATCACTAGCTACGTTTCTTGAGCAGTGAAATTACTGCTTTAAACTTCTAGACTCCTGTTCTATTGCCCTCCCATACAATGCTTGTGATGCTGGTGCTTTACTTTAGCTCTCCAACAAAGGTTTCATGATCGTCAGTAATATGCCTACCACAACGATCCTTCAATATATAACTATTTTCTGCTACAATGGTAATATTCCTTTTGTAGAAACACCATTAATTAAGATTCATATATAGGTAAGTAAAGCTTTTCTCCAAAAGCAAAAGCAACAAACAGAAAGTATTGGGAAAACCAGAACAGGATAAACGGGACAGAAAGCAAAGACATATAGCTAGATGCATGTCTTAAAGCATGTATCTTACGAACAAAATGAATCTTAATTTATGACACAATATAGATTGATCACAAATTAAGAAGTTGGACTTTGATATATAGAAGAAGGAAGCATGAAACGCATTCCTTTTATCATTGGTTGATGAAAGTCTTGATATGGGATACCATCTCTTGAACGCGGGTATGAGAGAGATGAGAATTATGTAGAATTTGAAATGCATGGCCGACTCCTTTGTACGTCACTGTTTCAACTCTCTTACCAGCTCTAGTCAAGGCCGAACAAAATTCCGAGTTTCTGTCCTTGAGTATATCCAACTCAGATATGCCAACCATTATAGCTGGAAGTCGTAGGTCCCGCAACTTGCTGGCACCATTTGCTAAAGGGTTGCAGTATGGATGATCACGGTTAGATCCTAGAGGTAGTGATAGCCGCCAGTATGTGTCAGAAGCCGACAGAGTCAGTGCTGAGTTAGCTGGTTGAGTCATATTTTTCTCAGACAAAGTTCGTGCCTCTCCTCCAAAGAAAGGTTGGATCAAGATGATACCCTTGAAACACAAAGGCTTTGTCATGGACTCAGGATTGTATCTGGATTCTAGCCTTGTGGCCACGTTGTAAGCTATGTTTGCACCAGCGCTGTCACCAGCTAGGAACATGCTAGAGAAATTGCACCGACTCAACCACCACTTATGCTCTGGAGAGCCATTTAGAGCCTGTTGTTTTACCCATGTAAAGGCGTCGATGCCGTCATCATAAGCAGTAGGGAGACGATTTTCGGGGGCCAGCCGGAAGTTTATGGATAAAATAATGCAACTTGCTTTAGAAGCAAGATTGGCCAAGAACTCATGGTAAACACTCCAAGCAGCTGAGCCAACACAAAACCCGCCTCCATGGAAGTAAACAAGCAAAGGCAGCGTGCCTGAGCGGTTTGAGACATAAATGCGAGCCCACAAGTTAGTGAACTTGTCGATAACAACATCTTTTGCTGTCACATCATTTACTGTCGCCACGTTGCAAGGAACACTGGGAATGATAGGAGGCCTTTCGATGTGTCCATCTTTGTAAACTCTGATGAGTCCTTCGATTTCTTCAATGATTACTCCATGGGAGTTCTTGCTCGTTTGACGATTAATTCTTGGATCGAAGGAGATGGCAGCCATTTTTCTTCTTCTCATTCAAGGAGTGGGATGGAATGGACTAGTTAGTGTGTTCTGCTATAAACCTAAAGTCTCTTTATATAGAGAGCGAGAGATAAGGTCAAGGATAATTAAAGCTCTGAATGGTGAGGGAACCTTCCTTTCCTTACCATCTGACAAGTTGGCAGATAGTTGAACTCTTGCTATGACATCACTTGGATTCTCAGATCATGTGGGAACTCCTACTTTCCATCTTTTTAAAGTAATATTTTCCGAAATTTTTGTTATAAGATTTATGAGCTCGTGATTTTTAGAAAAAAGTATTAAATGACCATCACTGTCATCAATAAATTTTTCTAAAATTTTCTGCTACAGTTGATCAACATGAGCCAACATTTGATGGAAATCTTATTCTTGTATATCCGCTAAATACAGCATTTGAAGAAGAGTGAATGGCACAACTTGCATTACAATTTGACTTTTGTTATTGGATAGTTACATGTGAATATTGTTTGAATTCTTCATTGTAAAAAGGGAAGATAACGAAAATCAACTGGTTCAACATCAAACATGGTTTAGAAGAAAGGAATCCCTCTACATTGACAAATGAATACTGTGGAGTCAAACTTATAACGACACTTAAACTTCCTAGTTTATTCTTGCAATTATTCCGTGTGATATTCTACACTTCTCCATATTCTTTGTTCTTGTGATGTTATTGCTGCTTGCATTGGCCCATAGTAATAAGTTTCCAGGTAGCAGAATTACAAATGGGCATCTGGATTATTTATACAGAAGCCATCAGAACACCACCTGATTGGACAAGCTCATGAAAGAAAGCTAACAAGCAAAGCAAATGCTTGATACGCCAACTATTTGAGAATCCAAGCTCATGTATGGGTGATATGCATACATGTCTACTGCTGCAACGAAAGCTCCAAGTTAGAAAATTTGTTCGTATTCATACGCCAACGGTTTCAGTGCTATCTTGAGTTGATTTTGGACGGCCAACTTTATGCACCAAATATCCTCCAATCTTCTTATCTAACTTTTGACTCTGCGACTTCCAAAGTTGCATTTCCACCTCCTTTTGTGCAAATCCCTCTGTTGTGATCTTCAGATGGAATTTAGATCACTTGTATAGCCGCCATGGAGATGGAAAATAATGACATAATTTTTAGTGGTGCATTTGCCATATAGACACGGTAGGCCATTATTACTGGTATTAGACATGGACATAGAAGCTAATGACATATATATTTTAGGCATTTCATTATTGAAAAATATAGTTTGAGATCTCTGCTTGTCAAATCATATTGTATTTTGTGGTGAGATCTTCGACAGGATATGATCCTGCTAACAATTGTTGAGTTTAACTGAGAGCAAATCTTTCTCAAATCATGTTCCAAGTTGATGATTTACCAAACATTCAACTAGTCTGGAAATAGAATTTATGGGTTGGATAATTGATTAATTAATTGATTTTAGTAATCTTATTTATTCTTCTTAGTCAAGGTAGTTAATAGCTCATACTTAGTGTATAGGTCAAGATAGCTTGCAGCTAATACCTGTAAAAGGTCCTTTTTTGTGAAGGTGGAGACTCTCTGATACTTAAATAAATATCTTTTTAGAAAAAAAAAAAAATATTCTAAAAAGAGATGTTTTGAAAATATATATGCAATAGAGAATGTAAATTATGAGCCTATGTTCTGAAGATCTCATGGTGTATTTATACCCCATGAATCTTGTTCTTTTGTGAAAAGGAGGGCCTGCAGCATAATTATCCTGATAGCGTTTAATGAGGGATAAATATCCCTTACATCTGTATTAATGTTTGATAGGAATATGATGGGTCATTTAAATACTTTTATACACCTAAAAAAAAGTGTAAGGAGATTAGAGTTTAAGATGTTAAATATAGCTAAGCGTATAAAAGCTGAGTTCTTTCCCGATGTTAGATTCAAGAGAGGATGGTTATTCCTTTGGACATGCCTAAGGGAGGATGGTCGTTGTCTTAAACTTGGCTATAACAGCTAAGTTCAAGTGTCTTGGATTTGGCATGTTTGCTAGACCCATGTTATCATGGATTTGGTTAAATACCAAGTCCAAGTGTCTTAGGTCTGACATATTTGTCAAACTCATCTTACCTTGGATTTGGTTGATTACCAAGTCTAAGTGTCTTGAGTTTTATATGTTCGCTAAACCCACGTCACCTTGGATTTGGTTGACTGCCAAGTCTACGTGTCTTGAGTTTGACATATTTATTAAACTCACGTTACCTTGGACTTGGCATGTTTGCCAGACCTATGTTATCTTGAATTTGGTGGATTGTCAAGTCCAAGTGCCTTAGACTTGCCAAATTCAAATGCCTTTGAATTGACTGACTACCAAGTTTAAGTGCCTTGAGTTTAACATGTTTGCCAGACCCAAGTTACATTGAACTTAGCAGAATGTCAAGTTTATATGTTTCGGGTTCAGCAAATATATTATGTTGAACTTGGTTGATTGCCAAATCTAAATACCAGGCTTGACACACTCAAACCTTCTCCTTGAGACATGCCCATTCCCTTTAGCATGCCTAAGAGAAAAAGGGTTATAAAAGTTTAAGCCTGTTAAAAAATAGACTTATCACAAGTTGAACTCTGTAAAGATCCTTTTTAGTAGAGGTGGAGACTCTCTGATATTTAAATAAGTATCTTTGTAGAAAGAGAAAAACATAATAATATTCTAAAAAGAAATGTTCTGAAAATATATGTGCAGTAGAGAATGAAAATTATGAGCATATGTTCTAAAGATCTCATGGTGTATTTATACCCCATGAATCTTGTTCTTTTGTGAAGAGGAGGGCCTACAACATAATTATTCTGATAGCGTTTAATGAGGGATAAATATCTCTTATATCTGTATTAATGTTTGATAGAAATATGATGGGTCATTTAAATACTTTTATACACCTAAAAAAGTGTAAGGAGATTAGAGTTTAAGATGTCAAAGATTGCTAAGCCTATGAAAGTTGAGTTCTTCCCCGATGTTAGATTCAGGAGAGGATGGTCATTTCTTTGGATGTGCCTAAGGGAGGATGGTCATTGTCTTGAACTTGGCTAACTGCTAAGTCCAAGTGCCTTGAGTTTGGCATGTTTGCGAAACCCATGTTGTCATGGATTTGGTTGACTATCAAGTTCAAGTGCCTTGAGTCTAACATGTTTGCCCAAACTCATCTTATCTTGGATTTGGTTGATTACCAAGTCTAAGTGTCTTGAGTTTTACATGTTTGCTAAACCCATGTCACCTTTGATTTGGTTGACTGTCAAGTCTAGGTGCCTTGAGTTTGACATGTTTATTAGACTCACGTTACCTTGGACTTGGCATGTTTGTCAGACCTATGTTATCTTGAATTTGGTGGATTGTTAAGTTCCAGTGCCTTAGACTTGTCTGATTTGCCAAATTCAAATGCCTTTGAATTGGTTAAATATTAAGTTTAAGTGTTTTGGGTTTGACATGCTTGTCGGACTCAAGTTACATTGAATTTAGCGGACTGTCAAGTTTATATGTTTAAGGTTTGGTAAACATATTATCTTAAACTTGATTCATTGTCAAATCTAAATACCGGGCTGACACACTGTCATTAGCATGCCTAAGAGAAAAAGGGTTATAAAAGTTTAACCGTTTTAAAAAATAGACTTATCACAAGTTGAACTCTGAATCGCATCAAGTCCATTTTAGGTGTACTGTTTAAGCACATTCATTCACCTGTACTAGATATCCCTGGTAGAAAAAGGGAAAAGGATAACAGGAAAGGAGATGAAGAAGTATTGAGCACGTGTAAAAGCACATTCTTGATATTTTATTCTTTGTATTCTTCCGAATCGTTCCTTCTGTTTTCACCTTTCCAGCCTTCAATAATGAAATAAAGTTGTTTTTCCCTGGCATTTTATCTCCTCCGATTAACAGGGAAAAAAAATAATTCTAAGTGCAGATGATTCACCTTCATATTATTCCGCGAAAGAAAGAAAATTCAAGTTTTAAAATTTCGCTAGTGAAGAATTTATGCTCTTCAAGGGCAGAAACTAAAGCTCTTGCCACCCTTCGAATTCTATCAAATTTGGAGAATCACCCATGTTTATCTCAGTAATCTAGCAAAGCCCTTTCTGCAAAAAAATTGATATATATATATATATATATATATATATATATATATATATTTGGCTGATCAAGTGACTTTTCAAAGTTATACGAACCCATAATGCATTCGTCAATCGACGTCACCAAACTTCAGTAACGTTCAAGATTTTGAAATCCATGTCTGTAAGATGTCAAAGTAGATTCACTAAGGACAAACCAGAAAAGGAAAACAAAAGATTCATTATTTTATAGGAAGAAAATGTGCTGATATATATGCTTTACAGAGTAGTTCCAGGCAGTGCTTGTGTGAACTCAGAACATGCACCAATGATGGAAGCACATTTTGAGCATTCATAAAAGAGAGGTACCTCAAAAAGCTTTTTCTGGAATGAAAATCTGGAATATAGTGGTCCAAAGAAAGCCAAAAGAGCCATGTCGTGTGTCAGCTAAAGCCAAGCAGCATTATTCATGACCCTAAGGAAGTGTTTTATTAGTTTTC
This sequence comes from Populus alba, assembly GCF_005239225.2. Classification (NCBI taxonomy): domain Eukaryota; kingdom Viridiplantae; phylum Streptophyta; class Magnoliopsida; order Malpighiales; family Salicaceae; genus Populus; species Populus alba. The sequence continues at coordinate 9,411,971 of NC_133287.1, forward strand.
GTACAAGTAACCTTCTGTGTTTTGACCATTTTCTGTAGTGCTGGCTTCTCAAAAACAAATTCTTGTTAAAATTCATGTTTTGCAAATCATAAATCACTTTGTATCTTAGAAAAGTAAGATATACTTTTGTTCTCCTCTTCTAATCGGAGAGAGGTGCCAAGATCAAAGTTTCTGCAAGAAAGCAATACTCAGCTGGTCCCATTTCAGAGATTTTATGCCACAAATATACCCTCGTAAATATACTCAACTTCAAAGTTTGATCCCGTTGAAGTCATCAAAGCACCTCATAAATCTCAAAAATGAAGATTTTTTTCACAAGAACCAGTGAATGATGGTCATATTCACCTCAGATGGCCATGACAGCAACTCCAGATTCTTTGATCCTTACATTCCACCAGAAACAAGCCTTTCAAAGCCCCATGGACAGGCAAATGGACTGCATGCTATCTTTATCTTTACTCTCTTAGACATTCCCTTCTTTGTTCTCCTTCTTTTTGACCAACTCCATGGACACACACGTGTCTGAGAAAAAAAGATCTTTATCATGAAATCGTGTAGGAACAATGCTCTTTATCATGAGATCTCGTTGGATCAAATTGTTACCAAATAGAATTTTTCTTGTTACAAATTCAATAACCATGCACTATTTCTTAATGTCAACGTATACCTCGGTGCCACAGTCAACATGGCCAGATGCGAATGGAAGTTAATTCTTAGAACCTTCTCTTACAGTTGCTTCAGCTTCAGAGAGAAGTAGCCAACAAGAGAGATTCAACTTTTCATCCTCGGCTTTAAATTTTGTCAAAATTTATTTTTTTGATTCGGAAATCTACCATAACATGGTGCAAGACCTTATTAATTATGCAATAAATTCTATCCAAAATCAGATTACCCTTTGGTAGTGTAAGCAGAAATATTTAGCCACATAATAATTTTAAACTTATAGCAACTTTTTGAGAATCCAGATCATCATTTTATAAAAGTTATAATGTAAACTTGAATAGTAAAATTATAAAATAATAATGCCTTAAAATTAATGTTATAAACTCGATAATCATTGTGGGAATGAAACTTCTAGGCTCTCTTTTTTTTCCCCATATGGATGAATGCTAGTCCTCTTCTTGTTGACTCTCTTCATCTTTTTTATGAAGAGAAAAGACTGAACTAATGTAATTTAGAATGTAATTAATATAGTTTAGAATGACTCATGGGATTTTATTATGGAGATTTGATTGAAGATTTGGGTTCTAATTCTGAATCATGGAGTTGGAATTGAGAGATTGGTATCTAGACTTAATTGATCCAAAATTCAAAATTTAAAATTAATTACAGGATTTTGGGGTTTAATTGCTTGATTAATTTGGACTAAAATGAATCAATTAAAAACAATTGGATTGAAATGGATTGAATTAATTGGAATGAAATAAACGAGACTAAAATGAAATTAAACATGGAGTCAGTTGGTGCTTAATATTTTATCCTTTTCAATATGGTCATTTGCTTCCCAAAATTCCTAAATCGCATTATTGTTTTTAATTATGTCTCTAATTAAATCAATTTACTTCTCTATATTTAATTATTTGTTGCAAATTTATTCTTGGTTCATCAAATCTTTAATTCTTAACCCAAATTGACTTCCAATTTCAAATTAGCTTTTCGATGAAGCCCTCTTCTAACTTGACTATTTATTTCAAAATCATCCTTGAACTTTAAATTTCCTCCACTCTTAGCCAAATTAAATCAAAATAACCTCATTTCTCAATCTCCTCTTCAATTTAACCCTTAATTGTGACCCAAAAATTCCCAAATTTAATTTTGCTCGTGATACTCAATTATTGGTTCAATTTTAACCACAACTATATTTTGTTTTTAATTTGTTTTTGTATATTTTTATTTTTTATGATTTTCAAGATTTTTTACACATAAAAATTAAATAAAAATTAAGAAAATAACAAAATAATTAAAATAAACTAAAATTACAGAAAAACATTTTTTTTTTTTTGGATTTTCCTAATTTTGGACATGTGCAAAAATAGGAGTGAAAATTAGGTTATAATAGTTGCCCTTTTTTTACAATGCTTATAGTGCAACGTCTTGTGTGAAGCTTTGTATAGTAAGCTTTGTAAAGAAAAATGATACTTAACACGAAAGGGATTTAATATCCTTTAGTTCAACAGAGGGATTCAACACCTTTATAAATCACATGGTTTGAATAATAGGTATTTGATACCCCAAAATTCTAAATGATAGTCTCATTCTAATGGGTTACCTACCTAAGATGGTTTTATTTTTATGGGTGAACTACCTAGGTGGTCTCATTTTTATGAGTGATTTACCTAAGATGATCTCATTTTTATAGGTGACTTACCTAAGATTTGAAATGTTTTGGAAATTTAATCATTTAGAGAGATGACCTTCCTCATGATTTAGAAATGACTTACTTAAATGTGGGATCTAGCTTGAGATATCATAATTGCATGGTTGAGTTTGAAACTTCCTGATGGAAGGGTTAACCTCCTTTTCCTAATTGTAGAGTTGAAATTGATGCTTCTTGATGACAAGGTTGAAAAATAGAGATTCTTGAAAACATGGTTGAATTTTCTTTTTCTAATGGTAGGGTTGGATTTCCTTATTGCAGGATTGAAACTATGAATACCTTATGACATGGTTGGATTTTCATTTTCTAATGGCAGGGAAGGATTTTCCTAAATGTAGGGTTTAAAATAAAAATTCCTAATAACAGGGTTGAATTTTCCTTATGGTAGGATTGGATTTCCTAATTGCAGGGTTGAATTTTTATTTCCTAGTGGTAGGGTTGAATTTCTTGATTACAGGGTTACAATTTAGAATTCTTGATAATAAAGTTAAAATTTCCTTTCCTAATGATAAGGTCAGATTTTCTTGATCAGAGGGTTGAATGACAATTCCTAATGCATGATTTAACTTTTCGTTCCTAATAATAGTGTTGGATTTTCCTTACCTAGTGGTAGGGTTGAATTTTTTAATTGTAGGGTTAAAACTTGGAAATATTTATGGAAGTGGTATTGAATGTTCATGTATGAGGTGTAAAAATAAAAAAGTTTCTCAATCCAGCTATTGTAACGATGCATCTTCTACGAAAAGGATTCATAGAGAAATATATGTGTTGGTTTGCATATGGAGAACCATATGTTCCATACGAGACCATAGTAGAAAAGATGGTTGGGTCACCTTTTAGTTCTAGCATCGTGTTTGGAGTTGTAGATGAAAAATATAATTCTTATAGGAATATGGTTATGGATACGATGTGAATGAAACAATGTTATGCAAGTGAATGTTCAATCATAAATGAAGAACCAAATGTAGACATAACCAAGTTTTTTGATCTTTAGAAAGCCTGCGATGAACCATTATGGAAGGGGTGCACAAATCACAACAAATTATTAATTGTTGCACATATGTTCATCATCAAGTCAGATTATGGGTTGAGTTAGGCTAGTTACGATAAAATTGTTGAATGAGCGAGAAGCATTTTACCTTAAGGTAATAGGCTGAAAGATAACTTTTATGCTGCTAAATCCATGATGAAACTCCTCAACCTAAGATACCAAAAAATCAACATATGTCCAAACTTCTTCATGTTATGCTACCTTGAAAATATAGAGTTAACTAAGTGTAGAACATATGAGCATGTTTGTTATAAACCCAGAAATGGTAGTGGAAGGATTTTTGTTGCACATAGAAAGCTTCTGGATTGGAAAGGTTATTTATATCTCCAATGATTGTTGAGCACATGACATTACATCATTCATATAATACAATGGATGGAGTCATGGTGCAATCATCTAGTGGTAGAGCTTAGAAATATTTTAATAGGGTACATCCTCAGTTTTCAATGGAATAAAAAAATTGACCCATCGACCCGGTGACCGGGTCAAAACCCGGAACCCGGGACTTGGACCAGGCTGGGTCTTAAAACTATGCTTTGAACATATCTAGATTAGTGAATTTAGAGGATTACAGATTATATGGAATGAAGAGTTATGATTGTTACATGTTTATGTGGGACACTCACAGAGATCAATCACTTTTTTAAAGATACATGCTCGAACAAGTTGTATATATAACACATAGAGATGCTTGAAATGAATATCATCCAGACAATCTATAAAGTTGAGATGATATTCCCTTCATATTTTTTCAATTCAATGGAGTCTATACCCATACATTTACCTATTAAGAATTACATATGTGTCGTAATTAAATTTTTTATTGTCTTTTTTTTTTTAATTCAAAACATTCATTAATTTAATTTAGATACTTGTTCAACCTTAAGAGAAAAATAAAAAAACAAGGTGCATGTTAAGGCTTTTATATGCAAGGTTTATATTATTGAAAAGATCTCAACATTTATCTCGTATTATTTCGAGCCTCACTTGAGAACAAGAACCAGCCATGTTCCAAGACATGATGATAGAGAATAAGTACCTTCAAGTGAGAACTTGTCAATATTATCATAATAAATAATATATTAGTTGTTGAATTTAAAATTGTATATAAAGTTAACTTAAGTATATAATGTGATTATTTGTTAAATACAAATTTAGTTTGTGATTTTTGTATACATAAAATAATAATAATATATTAGGTGGAATTATTTGAAAACGAGTTCGGATTTAAATTGTTTTGTAATAAGAATATTGAAATAATGATCGAATTTCAATTGAAATTTGACATTGTTGAAGTGGTTAGTGTGGCGAAGCTTATGAATTGGATTGCTAGGTTCAAATTACTTATTTACCATTCATAAATTTAAATAAACATCTATTGAAAAGTTAAAAGCTATAGAAGTTGAATAAAATTAACTAGTTTGTGGAAACATATTATTGATTGTGTATTTGTAAGTAAACAGATTTTGGGTAGTTTCTTGTATAAAATACTAAAAAATTATTTTAAAAATAGAAATATTTTACAGTATTTCAATTCTTTAATTTGTGTAAATATCTAAATAAAAGTCATCATACGAACATAATCATTGTTAGCTTTTCTAGTAGTGCTTTTGATGACCATAAATTGTTAGGTTCTGACCATGAACATGCACTTAAGATACATACAACCTTTCTTAATATGAACTCGATAAGTGCGATGCCACCACAAAGTCTCAAGAAGTTTCTGTCCTTCCCTAATTTTATTATTGAAATGAAGTTAGAGCCAAAATTGCAAGCTAAGTAGCAAAAAGGAATACGAAGAGAAAGAAACATAAGAAAAAGCAAGGGATTACAAGAAAGAAATACCCCCAGCAATCCTTATAAGCCTATGAACACACTTCTATTAGGAAGAACATAAAAGGATCCCCTCCAAACATTTAATTAAAAGTCTTAATCATTTGTATTTAACAATAAATCTAGACGTATTTAACCATAAATCGAGACGATGAAGAATTAGGAACTCAAACAATGTATTCCAATTGCAAATCTTTTCCTTGAAAACCAACTTGTCGCTAACCATCCATATTTCTCATGCTATGCCAAAGGCTAGCATTAGTATTCCATTAGAAAACCAACTGTGTTCATCAATGGAGTCTTCTCCAAAGCCAAGTACCAAAGGTAAATTGCCAGTTCTTCTCTATATGCTCTTAATTAGACTTTCTGTTTGCCACCAAGTTTTAATGAAAGATGTTATTTATTGTTAGTGGATTACTATTTCAACTCTTCATCACACTCGGAATCAGAAAAGGAATCTTAAGGTAAACTCCTTTCCAAAAACAAGCCTTTCGGTATTTAGATTAGATAAGTGTAGTTCAGACCAGAAAAACGTAACTGATTATATTGTCTGTAGTTTGAAATCTGAAGTTCATTGAGGCTGTTGTGGTGTCTTAGCCCATTTTATTTCTAACAGAAGAATAGAATGGTTCATGGGTCTTAAAGCAGACAAATCAATGTAGGGATTAAACTCAATTGAGTTGAATCATGTCATCTCAGATTTGAGTTTTGTTTCCTGTTCCTTTAGATTAAGAGGCACTGTGCTATTCCTAAGTAACTAGCCGAGATTAGTTGATTTATGGATAGCAGCCAGCATAATGTAAAACAAGATTGAATTATAGTGGTGCTAATTAATTTAACCAGAGACAAAAATAAAAACAAAATTGATGAACATCTATGCTTTTTAATTTTAAATTGTTAAACTAATAACTTTTTAACAACGTCATACAGCACTAACTAAAGATGGTTATGATAGCAGCAAGGTTTTTCCATGTTTCTCTGCTGCTTCTGCTTCTACTTCTGCTTATTGCCTCGACTTGCAGCCAGCATAAACTGACCAGACAAGAAAAGCCAGAATGATTAAAACGATAACTCCTACGACCAACCCTGCAATAATGTAATCATTCATCTTGCTTCTTCAAATCAATCTTCTAGCTGTGAGTATTGTACCTGCATGTAAGGCCAGATTAATGGATTCTAATTAACATGCAAAACACTTACATAGAATTTAAATGCTCTTAACATTAATTAATAAGAGAGGCAAAGCTAGCTCACTAGTCTGATTAGTTAAAAACAATTTCCAGCAGCGAGGAGTACTCACAGCAAGGAGTCCTACCTGTATTTATATTGAGTATTTAGTAGCCTATAGTCTATACAGGAAAAGTATTCAGATGCCCAAAATAGTATAGGAAAACTTTCTTTTGGCAGGTCCGATCACAACTATAAGTACATGAACTTTTATGTTAGAATTTTACAGTATAGGAAAGTTTTCTTTTGGCAAGTTCGACTGCAACTATACGTACAGGAACTTTTATGTCAAAATATATATTTTTTTCCAGTTTATGTCTGGAGAGATCCTCTGTTACAAGCCGGATAAGCAAAATACAGGCAACACAAGCTGCATCTTGGAACGGAAACCTTTCTCTCTACGGCGGGCATATTATGTCTTATCAAATCAGAGCTCTCAAGCTTACCTCTATATTATCTCTCACTTGACCAAATCCCAAAAACAGTGGCCAGGAAGATCTTCGCAATTCTAAAAATATTCCCTTTGGAGCAGATTGCATGATAAGAAAAAAGGATGTGCAAAGTGGCGAGGGGAAAATGTATTATAGAGAAAAGTTCTCCATTTTTTACACTTGTGGACATTCCATATGCTGTCTACTTTCATTTCACTTTTTAACTCTACAATGTATTTGGTGTTGGAAAATTTGTTAAATTAGGGTTAATGAGCATATTCAACATTAAATTAAAAGTAAGGTATGCTAATTTTATGGATTGAAACTTTATTGAAATTTAATTTTTAACATAAGTTTTTAACATTAAATATTAATATGTATATCATCATTTACTCTTATTGCTTTCTACTTTGTTTTTCATATTTCACCCCTAGTTTGGCATTCAGATTAGCCTTCGCAATGGTAACTTATTCTTGAATCAACTTCTGAAAGGTTAGTGGTGACTAACTTAAATTGAATTGTGAGGTACCTAAGATCAAGACACTTCATCCCATCCTCATATCTCTAGTCGTAGTCATAGAAACAACATAAACTTGATTCCTATAAGGTCTATTAGTAGCTTCAACCATAACTTTAGATTATATTCTGGATGGGTTAAAAAGATTTTCTTTGTGTTTCGCATGCATGCCAGTATTATATGTTGCCTAAAAATATACAAGTCATAGCTATTGACAAAAAAAAAACATCAATCCCAAAAATATTCAAAACCTTTCAAAGTTTACTTATAACAAAAGTCTCTACTTAGTTGTTCATGAAGTGTTTTACTCCTTTTCTTTTTATTCTTCTTTTATATATGTGTTTGTACATGTAACTCTATTAATATTAATTCACTCCAAAGCTATGTAGCCTGTCAAATTAATTATTAATAAAAAATATTCTCAAATAATCACTAATATTTGAAGAAAAATACTTAACAAAACAAAGTCATAGAGGCACTTTTCATTGTTAAAGAAAAGAAGTGATTAGTCGTTATGCTTGCTTATGAAACCATGAATTTTTTTATTTATGATCTTGGATGCAGATTGTGACCGCCTCTTGAAACTATCGTAGATGTCATAAATTCTAGATATTTCTTCTAATTTTTTTTTGACACGAGGTCTAAAGTAATTTGACTTGACTATTTTCTTTGTATATGTGTAGTACCAATAATCACGTCAGGATACACATTCATTTGCCATAAGACCTCCATAATCTCGGCCTAAAACTGCCACGTAGTTTGGTAAACTAATAAATAAAATAATATAAAAGAGAAATGCAGTTTCGCTCTGCAAATAGTATTTTAGCGACTCGACTCAGTTAACTAGGCAAATTTCATTTCATGCTTTGCACCAAGCATATGCCAATGTACAAATAGAAGTGTCAAACCATCCAAGTTCAGTGTCTCTAACATAGAAATAAAATGTAAATTCACTAAATTTTGACATCCACAAAGGAAAAGGAAATTAATTAAAAAACTAAGGAAAAGGAAAGGGCCTTCCTAATTATCATTCCTGCTTGCCCCCAAATGAACTCAACAGTCGGAGCTCTGAAAATTTAAATGTTTTTACCATATTATAATTTGTTTTGCAGTAGTTCTAATTATAAAATCAGATCGTACTTCATGTCAGCTTGAGCTGGATTAAGATGCTTTAAAGATGAGGGACGTTCTTGACATTAAATCAGTAATATAAGGACCCCGAGCTCATTAACCCTAACTTTTTGTGCGCGCTTGTGCCTCGCTTGAACTTCCAGAAAGCCCTAAAACCCCAATCAACACATTACACACACACAGAGACAGTTCCTCTCTACAGTTCCATTAAAACTCCGAACGACAGCAAACTTACGTACTCTCCCTCTCCCTCTCTTTTATTTTGAAAGAGAAAAATGTCTCTAAGAGTATTAAACCCTAATGCGGAGGTTCTCAACAAATCGGCGGCGCTTCACATGAACATCAATGCCGCTAAAGGCTTACAAGATGTTCTCAAATCCAATCTCGGCCCCAAAGGCACCATCAAGATGTAACTTTTTCGCTTTTTCGTCTTCTGTTTTGTTTTTTCTCTTGTTGTAATTTGTTTTGTGTTTCTGCGATTTAATTACTTTGTGTTTTTGTGTTTTTTAGGCTTGTTGGTGGTGCTGGAGATATAAAACTCACAAAAGATGGAAACACTCTTTTGAAAGAAATGGTTTGTTTTTTTTTCTTTGGTTTTCTGGATCTGGATTTTTTGTTATTAAAGGCAGAGTTAGGGTTTTATGCTTTTTTTTTTTTTTCTTTTAAAGTGAGTCTTCCCTAAGAAATGAGCTCTAGGAGCAACTTGAAGCAACTTTAGATTCTAAATGTTGAGTTAGATCTAAAAAGACAATGGGTATGCTATTTGAGGTTTTAAATAAACAATGGGTGTCTATTGGTGGGTTTTTTGTTAAAAAATTGCTTGAATTTCTTTTATGGTTGCAGCAAATTCAAAGCCCTACTGCGATTATGATTGCAAGGACAGCTGTTGCCCAAGATGATATAAGTGGAGATGGTACGACATCTACTGTGATCTTTATTGGAGAGCTTATGAAGCAATCTGAACGGTACATTGATGAAGGTTAGCGAAGCTATATATTATGATTCTCTTGAGTTCTATAATTTTGATGTTTCTGTTATTTCTCATTTTATGCTTGCTTGTCCCTTCTATTCTTGAATAATTTATTTTTTAAAATGTTTAGAGCCCTAAATAAAGAAAGACATGTTCTGACAAGACAGGGTAGTGAAAGGTGTTAGATTCTAATGCCTTAAAGTTCAAACAAGTTGGCGTTGTTCAAGGGTTGCATCTGTGTTCTGTTTGCGTGTTGCAGAGGCAAGAATAGAAATTTGCAAGTTTTTGTGTATTTGACCTTGGAATAGTTAAATTTTGCTATGATTAATTAATTTATTGCACTAGAATTTATCATCAAGGCACATCTTCATTCTGCTGTTATACTTTCTCTGATGGTAAAAATAGTTGTATCTTGTTGTTCTTTCAATTATGCCTTCTAGGTTTTGGAATAGGGATGCTTGGTTCTTAGTCCCGAGTTTCATTTCAGAAAATCTACTACATTCTCATATGGTATTTTTATTGGTTATCTGAGGTAACCTTTATATTTTATTCATTTTATTCATGGGTGTTTATTTTTTCTTAAGGGATGCATCCACGTGTCTTGGTTGATGGTTTTGAGATTGCCAAAAGAGCTACTCTCCAATTTCTTGAAAAATTTAAGACACCAGTGGTGATGGGTGATGAACCCGACAGGGAAATTCTAAAAATGGTTGCAAGAACAACAATAAGGACAAAGGTAAGGTCTATTCATCAGTTTACTCTTTGTTTTATAACCTGTTTGGATATTATTTAAAGTTGACCTTATTCTCTTGTGCAGCTATATGAAGCTTTGGCTGATCAATTAACTGACATAGTTGTTAATTCGGTGAGTGTAGCCAGTGGTGTTGATATATCTTGAGGCTGTTGGAAAAGAAGATGTTTAAGTCAGATTTTGACAGCTTCGATTTTTGCATTGACTGTGATTTACTTGTTTGTACAGGTGCTCTGTATTCGAAAGCCTGAGGAAGCCATTGATCTATTTATGGTGGAGATTATGCACATGCGTCATAAATTTGATGTTGACACAAGGCTTGTAAGTTAATATTTTTTCATTTAATCTGGATTCCTGTGGAATATTTTCACCTGGGATGTGTTAATTGTTTTACAGCTCCCAATTTCCTGATTGTCTGATTTAGTTAGGCTTCAAGAGTGAATGTTTCAAATGGTTTTCTCAAGTTAATTTATCTAGTTAGGTTCTTTATAACTTTAGTTTTTGTTTTGGCACAAGAGGGTATTCACCAATGATGGTTGAGTATTTAAATCATATTGAATAGAGGTCCTTCAAGATTTTGAGGGCCACAGATCTTCAAAAACCCTTCCATGTGAAACAGAATCATTTGTTTTTGAATGAGATGTGTTTAGCATTGAAATTAGATGGAATGCACTGCTCTTTTTCATTATTCAACCTTCATTCAGTAAAATAATGCTACTTGTGAGATTTTTCTCAATGCTGTTACGTTGGATTAGGTCAACTTTCCAGGATATTGATGATTGGTTTTTGTTCGAAAGCTCCCAGGTGTAGCTTGGACAACTTTTAGTTATTGTTCATTTTTTTATTTCGACTTTGATATAATTTTTGTCACCTCCATGTGAGGCAAGGCCCCAACGCCTTTATTAGCCTTAGGTGTTGGATTTCAATGAGGTGCTGCCTAGTCGAGCGCCTTGTGAGTGGGTGCAAGGCGCTAAGGCTAGCGCTTGCTTGAAGTTCTTCCTTTTCTGTTGGTTTTTTTTTCTTTTAAAATGATTTATGTTTTGACCTATTTGTCCATTTTTTTAATGTACCACAAAAAACAACTTAGGGGTATTGTTGTAAAAAACAAAGATTAGGGTAAAAAAAATTAAAATAAATCATTAAAGTGGGAGACAAACAGAGAATGAAGGATACTTAGAAGAGAAACACCAGCCAAACTTTTTTTTTCAACAATGGGAGTCAGAGAACAACACATCTGTACAAGTAATACTTTAATTTTTTCTAAACAAGTTCAGTATGGCTTGAGAGATGAGTATTTCAATTATAATCATGAAATGGAGGGTGTGGAGGATTCAAGTGAAGGAGAGGAAAGCATGGATGAAGATGTTTTTGAAGATTAACGAATAATGATGATGATATTAATTTTGTTTTTTAATCTATTTGGCTACTTACTACTTTAAATTATCTTATTTTGTTTTAAGGGTGAATTATAACTTTATATGACCGTGTTATGGTATTTTATGTTTTCTTTTGATTTTCTAATGATCTAATCTTAATTGGGAAGACACACACAGCATATCGCCCTGGTTCATTTAGGCGAGCGCCTCGAGCATTTTACAGGCTTGGCACCTTTTAGCACCTTCTGCCTTTGACAACACTGATTTTTGTCTTTTGAAGATAACTTCTCTACTTTTCTAAAAATGTTTTGTCCCAGTATTTACGTGTTCTGTCTTCCAGGTTGAAGGTCTTGTTCTTGACCATGGTTCTAGGCATCCGGATATGAAAAGACGGGCAGAAAACTGTTTTATCTTGACATGCAACGTCTCTTTGGAATACGAGAAAAGGTATTCATCTTGTCAACTTGAATTTGATGGGAATTGATGTTGAATATGAGATATCAAGAACTCTGTAGATAGAGCTGTGGTCTGTTTCAGTTCATTGGAAGCTAATATTTTTTTTTTCCACAGTGAAATAAATGCAGGATTTTTCTACTCAAATGCAGAGCAGAGGGAGGCAATGGTTGCAGCTGAAAGGCGCCAGGTTGATGAAAGAGTTAGAAAAATTATTGAACTAAAAGATAAGGTTAAGTTCCACATTCAATGCATTTTATGTTCATGTTACTGACCCCGCCAACATGTTGGTCTCTGAAGTGTTGCTTGTACTTTTGGTCTTCCAGGTTTGTTCTGGTACAGACAACAATTTTGTGGTTATTAATCAAAAGGGAATTGATCCTCCATCATTGGACCTTCTTGCACGAGCAGGGGTAAGTAATGGAACAATTATATTCTGTTCCCTAGTGATTGAATGCGAGCAATAATTAGCTACTTGATGCAATAATCTCCAGCTTGCTGCAATCATGTTTATGTGTTAGTATTGGGTGTTGTCTTTCATTCTGTTTTCTCTTATGGTGTATGGCATGAGTAGGGATTAAATGTTACTACAATGATCAATTTTGTTTGTTGGAAATATTATGAGAGGGGGGATGATTCAGGGATTATTAGCTACCCTCCAAGAGGGTGTAATTATAAACCTTGGGACAAGAAGGAAAAGGCTTTTAACTAGGGTGGATGGTGGCTGGGTTTGTCTTTCTGCCTTTGTTCTTCCTCAAATTTATAAACCACATTTTCTATCTTTAACTGTTTACTTGCACCTTATGAAACATATTGTTTTATTTTTTCTTCATGTAATTTCCATTGGATCTACTGTAAGCTTGTTTGTGAAGCTCCTACCAAACATTGTTATACCTTTACCAATTGCTTTTGTGACAATACATCCTCTTTTCTCAACCCTGTAACAAACACGCCCTTAATTATAAAAAAAGTTTTAATAAGCTAACACCATGTTAGATTGATCTTGAATCTCATAATCAGCTTTAGTAGGATACAGATTTCACAAGTTAATGATTGTTTGTGATAACAATTGGTTGCACATTTTGGAAGCCTTCCACCTCATGTTTTATTTTTAATTTCATGAAATCATGCCATATGCTCAATGAAATAATTATTAAAAGCAAATAAGCAAGAAGGCTTAAGTTGATGGAGGTACAAGAAGAACCACTTGCTACTTCTGTAATTCTCTTGATTTTGTGAAATTATGGATGCAGGAATGGAGACTTGAAATGGTTTTTCATTATAGTTTTAGATTATAAATATGGCTAGAATACCTGCCACTGTATTTGGCTCTAGTTTTGGATGGTTACAAGCAAGACTTGGCTTTTTGAATGCCTTGCCTTGGATTTGATTCCTTTTTAAATGGTACCTGATGATATATGTACGATGACCATTGCTATTTTGAAATCTGGTTAGTCTACCTGCTTGCCCTGATGTTGTTATTTAAAATGGGGCTGATCTGCTTTCTTATGTTTTACAGATAATTGCCCTTCGAAGAGCAAAGAGGAGAAATATGGAACGCCTGGTTTTAGCATGTGGAGGAGAGGCTTTGAATTCTGTTGATAGTTTAACTCCTGACTGCCTTGGTTGGGCTGGACTGGTTTATGAGCATGTCCTTGGTGAAGAGAAGTATACATTTGTTGAAAATGTTAAAAACCCCCATTCTTGCACTATCTTAATAAAAGGTATAGAAGCGTGTATACATCCTCAGCAAACTTGTATAAATGTTTATGATTTTCTTTTATATTTGTTCTAAATGCTATCAGATGATTTTTTTCTTGTTTGTTTTAATTGCTTCTTTTAGGCCATTTAGCCATCAGGTTGAAGTATGTGCTCTTTTATGTTCAAGCATGAAATGTATATTCATCTTGCAATTTTGTAATTTAGCAGGGGCGAATTGTCACTCGACTTTTTTATTGTTACAGGACCTAATGACCATACAATTGCCCAAATAAAGGATGCTGTCCGTGATGGCTTGAGAGCAGTCAAAAATACTATTGAAGATGAAGCTGTGGTACTTGTAAGTTCTGCATGCAGAAATCTATGAGATTTGTATGTGCAATCATGCTTGATTAAATTGTTGCATATTGATGTATGTAAGGCGTGCTTGTGGCCTTTGATGGTGGCTTTGGAAGTTCTGTGCTACATCTAAAATGTGGTTCATATATATGCAAGTTATGTTTCTGCTCAAGTGAAGTGTGCTTCAGGAAAAAGCTGTTTCTTGTATGCACCGGCAGTTTAGACACAATCAAAAACCAACATTATTATGGACCAAGAGTGGTTTCAATCAAATAAACTTAAAATCTAATTTGCATGAATGGTGATTAGAATGAAATTTGTGTATGGTGGAGCTGTGGTCATCAATGTATTTGATTGTAGGATGAAAATAATTGACTTGAAAGTTGAGATTGGCCTCTTGGGATTAGGTGAGATATAGAGTATTGACACGTTTTCTGTTGTAATTCGTAGCATATAACTCTGCAAATAAGCAACTATTTGTTGATGACTTGATTTAGTGCTGAAATTTCTTTCCCACTCAAATGATGTCATTTATTTTCTTCAGGGAGCAGGAGCTTTTGAACTTGCTGCCAGAAAACACCTGATCAATGAAGTAAAGAAAACAGTTAAAGGGGTAAATGCCTGCCTGTTTTCTATATTTGAGTAATTATTCCTATCCCCTGGTTAATTTTAAACTGGTGTTTGCAAATGTGGAACAGCGTGCTCAGCTAGGTGTTGAAGCTTTTGCTGATGCCCTTCTCGTGGTGCCCAAAACTCTGGCTGAGAATTCTGGGTTAGACACTCAAGATGAGATTGTTGCTCTCACGGTAACCATCAGTGGAATCCATCCATCATCCTTTTTTTTCTGGGGGAGCAAAAGACACAAGAAAAGAAACTGATTTAAGCTTTTCTTGCATGTTTATTCAGGGAGAGCACGACAGGGATAACATTGTAGGAATAAACCTCCAAACAGGTGGGCCCCTCGATCCTCAGGTGGAGGGTATCTTCGACAACTACTCTGTCAAGCGCCAACTCATAAACTCAGGGTACACATGAACTCCTAGCTTTGGAATCTGTCCTTTTCTCTCTCTCCCTATCTCTCTTCCCTCGTTCCAGCTTTTGTTATACTACATAAATGTACATATAAAGAAATACTTTTTCCAAACTTCCCCTAAATGATTAAACTAGAGAAACCTGTTGAAGTTCTTTCAGGTTTGAACTCTTAACATGCCTAACCTAGTTATAATCATGCTGCTGTAATTTTCCAGGCCTGTGATCACATCACAATTGCTACTGGTGGATGAAGTCATTCGCGCTGGGCGGAATATGAGGAAGCCAAATTGATATGCTCCTGCATTTTTATCTTATTTTTTAAAATTTTTGCCTCGTGATGAGGATGTTGTGCTGACTGGATGTGTAACAAAACCCCCTGTGCCATAATGCAATGGAGGATGGTTGTGTTTGTAGGATTTGTGTTAGAGGGAATCTCCATTCATCTCATGGAATTTTGATGGAGAATGAACTATTACTTTGTTAGCGGTATGCTTATCGTCCATGTTAGCAAGCATTCATTTTTTTGTACCCATTGATCAGAAATTTCATTTCAAGTTGAGAGTTTCAATTTTTGTAAGGTCTGTATGCTATTTGTGGTCCTTTGCGTGCTATGTGCCTGCCTGATTCTATTAAGGGGCAAGTGGCGGCATCATGCTAAGTATTTCGAGGAGCTGTTTGGCACTTGAATTGGAATCGGAAATATAGTGGAGTATAGCAATGGAATCTCAAGGCATTTGGATGTTCCTGGGGATCACAGACTTTCTTTCCTAACAAATTTGAATTTTTTTTTTTTAAAAAAAATTTAATATGAATCGTTTTAATGTTTTAATGTGTGATATTAAAAATAATTTTTAAAAAATAAAAAAAAAATCATTAATAGGTGTTTTGGTATGAAAAACAATTGTTGCTAAACATGCTGTTAGTTGCTTGACCTGACATGCTCTCTTCGACGGCTTCGTGGGTTTTGCTGCTCTTTTGGCTGGTTATAATGGTTATAGGTGCATCGAAACCCAGCCTAGTCGACCCCTAGATTGGATTGGGGTAATTTTTAGCGTATTTTTTATTGTGCTTTAAATAAATAGGGTTAGCTAAATTTTGAAAGAAATTAAAATTTTATTTAAAATATCATTGTTTTATTATTATTTTTTTATTTTAAAAACAAGAAAAAAAATACAGGAAATTGAGGTTTTTCTGCATCAATAATTTTATTTTTTAAAAATCCTCAACAGAAAATATTAGATTATCCGTTTTGATGCTCCAGATTGATATTTATAGATAGATAAACAATGTTTTGAAAATATTTTGTATTTTGCATTTTTTTGTGTTTAATAAAGTCGCATTATTCCATGATAAAAAATAAATAAATAAAATCTTTGCAAACAAAGGGTTTACCGTTGTGACTTAATTTAATCAATCGAAAACGCTGACGTTTAGTACGAAGCAGCAGAAACCAAAACTCGTCTTTCCAACGGTCATATTTTTCTTCGAAATTAAAGAACCCTCTCGCTATAAAAGCAACGGTCATCTCCCTCCCTCCCCTTCCTTTTCACACACAGCCCCTCTCTCTCTGAAAAAAAATCTCTCTGCGCATTTAAAACAAAAACAATCAGAGATCAAAAGCCTATCATCGATCAGTGGCCTCAAAGTAAGTTTCTCAGATCTAATTTCACTTTCTAATACTTTGAATTGCGTTTTAAATTCTTGAAATCGATTTTGTTTTCTTGTATTTACATTCGAAAAATCCTAGTTGTTTTTTACCCTATCCTCTTAAATGAATACTTTCTTGGTATTGATGCTCTAGTTATTCTCGAATTGTTCAAGTTATTAGATTCGCTGCATGTTTTTATAATCCGGTCTAAATTTGTTCTCTATGATTTTTTATTTGTGTGTGAAGTAGAGATTTTAATTCTCTGTTTTCTTAGAAGTAAATCTTCTATGTTTTCTCAGCGAACAAACAACTTTCTTCTTCTCCGTATGCGTGCAATGTGTATATGATCGATCTTGTATCATGAATACATGTGATTCTGCTGATTTTTCTATTGTTATGTAAAAATCTAGTGATCTGGTTTAGGGTTGCTTGGTGCACTTAATTTTATTTGCAGCATAATATCTGTATTTTAAACATGGGGCCGGGACAATGAGTCTTTTAAGCTGACGGGTCTTGTATTCTATTATGTTTTACTGTGATTAATCTGTTTGTAGAGACTAATCAGTTTTAACAAATATTTGAAAGGGAATCAGAGGATAATCAGTTTCAACAAATATTTGACAGATTGCTACTTCTAAACTTTTAACAAGGTTTGATTCTATTTTTTTTTTATTCCCTTCCTTGAATAGATTGCTTGTTCTTGTCTTTAGATTTTGGAAAATCTTGCTTTCACAATCTACTTTCATTTTCGCTTGTATTAATACTCATTGTTGTTGCTAGATGTGTAATCCCAAATCTCTAGTAGATCGCATGATCTCCTATTTCATGCTATTCTGTTTGATAGAGGATTCAAAATAACGAAAGTATGATTTGTGATCAACGCTACTGTTACACCAGATGTTGAATTGGTTTCACGAATTCGTCCATCTTCTTGACAAGTAGTGTATGTTTTATCTTATTGATTATTCAGTTACAATGATTTACATATACCATGCTTGGTAGAGTTATGGAGATTCTAAGAATTTCAGGAAATTTTATGGGAGTATTTGTCCTAGAGTTTAGCTGGTTTGGTCTGACTTGCTTCGTGTGGGGTTTGTGCTCTTGGGGGTAACTTTTTTTCTTAGTTACTTTTTGAAACTGAATTTATGGTATAATTCGGTCATCCTTTCCTTATTTTACATGGTTTATCTGGGGTTTTAACCAGTTCCAATGCTTTTGCAGAATATTTCTTTGAACTCATTTATAGCACGAATGGCATCACTAGTGAGTAGACGGACACCTCTCGGTGATTTGTCAAATTCAATGAAGGCTGTTGCCTCTCGAATTCCACATGACGCAAGCAAGATGAAAAGTATCTCCAAAGCACCAGGGAAATGGCAAACAGCTGGCAGAAAACCACTTTCCGACATTTCTAATTCAAGGAAGCCTGAGACAAAAAAGCAGAGTTTCAATGCAAAGAAGCTAACTGTCTTGACAGAGGAACCAGATCAAACCAGTGCAATTGTAGAGGAAAAGTTTCTGCACAATCATCAGGAATGCATCAAAGCACAGACAAGAGCTATGGACATCAATGAGTTTCTGCAATCAATTGGACTAAAAGATGGTAATGGGAACTTAACATTCTTCTGCTTATAATCACTGCAGAATCTTTCCTTGTAAAATTCAATTCACTTTTATTGTTTTGTCCAGATTTTTCCAAGCAGTTGGCAACTCCATGTTCACCGCTGGCATCAATTACAATGAAGGTCACTTTGCTTATTTCCCTTTCTGGAAAGATCATTCGGGTCTTTCTTTCTGGTTTCATAAACTAACTTTTCTTTAATGAATTATCTAAACAAAATACTGGTTTCTATTTAATGCTCAGAGTCCCCCTAGGCCCTCGCAACTGGAAGCCACGGTCGAGCAGCTCCTTAAAGATCAATCTTGGGAATTCAATCTTGATTCTCCATCTCCTTTCAGAACGCCAATATCACCAAGGAATTATAGGGACTGGAAAGATCAAGACTACTGCATCAGCTTTAAGTTGATAGAAACCCCATAGTTGCCGAAGCATCCATTTCTCTCTTCAATGCTCTGCATCTATGTTATGTCAACTCTTTTAGCCTTTTGATCTGGACTGGAAAGGAAAATTTCCTTTTTGGTAGTGAAGTCAGTTAGTGCAGTGGCATGACATCCATTCTTTAGGATTTGTGTTACAATAGTAGAAGTCACATTATGTTTTAGTATCTCTCGGTGAAGGTTTCTGGTATGTTAACTGGGATTGATGATGCTGACTTTATCAATGTTTCTTTAACACCTCCCTTAAACCAAGTTCTTCAAATTTCTTCATGACCTTCGTCTTCTTAAAGAGCTTTAAGAGACTTTTTGAAAATATCATCAACTTTGATCACAAACAAAACTCAACCATGATTTTCTTTATCTTTCACCAAATCATGAATGTAATTAATGCATTTGATGCCAATATGTTCGCTGCGACCATGAAACACTTGATACTTTGTTAATGCAATAGCATATTTATTGTCATAAAAGATTTTTATTGGCTTGTTTTGATAATGTTGCGACTCACTAAGCATTCTTCTCGACCACATAGTTTGGGTAGCACCACTTCCAACTCAATATACTTTGCCTTGGTAGTTAAAACAACAACCACTCGATTGATCAATTCTAGTTTCCTTTCTAACATGTATCCATATAGGCTTTTTTTTTTTTTTTTAATACGTGATCATTGATCATTATTTACTGATGTTATTAATGGGATTTGATCATCTACTAATTATGGTAAATTTCTCATATGACTCTTTTTTTCTCATCATTAAGTTTCTTATTTTCTAAAACAACTTGTTCAAACTTTTTTTTCTATTCTTTCTTTAAGAGAAGCACAATATGTTAAGCTCACTTCCCTTTTTTAGCTTAAAGACTTTCTTTTTATCTCCTAAATAACTTTCTATCTCTTTAAGCCTTTTATCAATACTGCTCTTCATTTCCCTTTTTCGCATCTCTTTGTCCAACAAGATGTTTGTTTGTTTCTTTTGAATCCCATTGAACCATTAAAACATTCTTACTCCATTTTGTTCTATGAAATCTTCACATTCACAATTAAGTGACTCAACATCTTACTTATGTTGATCTTGTATTACCTTCTTATATATTTTAATGCAATCAACCTCATCTTTGAGTAACCTAGAAATAACTTGTCTTCTTAGCTACATGTTCGACTTTCTTTCTTAACTTTTCTTTTACTTTATTAATCAACTCTCACTTGGTTTCAAATTCGTCATTCTCATTTTTCTTGTTCATATGACAATACATCATTAAAGACACCTCTTCCTCTTTTTCTATATTATAGCTTGTCAAAAACAAAATCTCAAAAGCGTCTTTATTAGTTTTTTGGCATGGACATTTCTATTATTTGAGTTTTTAAGTTGGCACTGATACTAATATTGATCAAACCTTTTGCAGTGATGACATTGAATATGAGATTTATAATTTTTCCTATAGTGATCATATTTCTGGTATTTATGGCATTGTATTTGAGACTTGTGATACTGATTTGAATCTCCTTCACCTTTATTTTTTGTTTTTCCATTGTAACCTTGACATTGATCAAAATTGTTATTTCTTCCACCTCTATCTCTACTACCTTGACCATATTGTTTATGCTTAATCATGTTTCAAACTTCCTCATTTGTCATCATATTCAATTGAGATTGCAATGCATCTTTAATGGATACTGTAGACTTTTTTAAATTTTATAAACTTTTTTGAATTCAAGTGATGTTCATGAGTTGCTGATAAACCTTGTAATTCATCAATTGACATCTCACTCAAATCTTTTGGTTCTTTAATAGTTGCTACCATGTACTCAAAACGAAGTGTTATGCTTCAAAGCATTTTCATTATAACTAGAAGAACTTTCATCTTTTCTCTATAACTAGAAGTCTGGCGAGTTGCTAAACCTAATATACTTAGTTAATCCATTTGCCAAGCTCAAGTTAGTATGGGTCTAACAAGTTGCCAGACTTAATATACTTGGGTTCAGCTATATGTTGAGCCTAAGGCTAAGTGAGTTTGACAAGTTGCTAGATCCAATTTACTTGGGTTAAACCAAGAGCTGAAATCGAGTCGGTGTGGGTTTAACAAGTTTCAAGACCCAGTATGCTTGGGTGCGTCCATGTGTTAAGCTCAAGGTAACATGTATCTAATAAGTTGTCAAACTCAATATACTTATGTCCAATCATATGTTGGGCCAAACTAAACATGAATCGAATGAGTTGCCAAACCTAATATACTTGGGCCCAACTTTATGCTAAGCTCAAATCAACATGGGTATGGAAAATTGTTAGACCCAATATACTTAGGTTCAACCATGTGCTTAGCCCAAGTAAATGTGAGTTTGATAAGTCGTTATACCCTTCATACTTGAGTTCGATCATGTGTTAAATCTAAGACAAAATATCTCCCTTAGGCTTGGCTATGCGCCAAACCTAATTGGTCTGAAGATCGTTAAAGATTCATATAAGGACCATAGGGTTTTTGTCTTTAGCCTATTAACATGATTTGTCCATGTCAGAAATAATTATCACCCTACATCTATAGATGTATAAAAGGTTTTCCAAAGGTCTACCATATAACATCCCTAAAATTTCAAACAATTTCAAGTTTAATATTACATTATGGTTTATGAAAAAACAAGGAAAAGTTTTTTTTTTTTTTATCTCAACTGAAATTTCGACAAAGTTCTGTTTGAAAGCTCCATTTTCCTAATGTCGATATCATATCTCAATCATTATTCAATCCATTTAAGATCCATTCAATTAGATTGTTCCCACAATAATCATTAATGATGGTGCTTTATCACATTTTCGGAAAAACATAATAATCAATGAACAACTACGTTACTTGTCACAATGACAAAGAGTTCATGATTACAACTTAATCTTTACATTATAATAATATGAAGTTTATATATGCATTACATAATATTTATGGAAAGATTTCCGATAAATATCATATCATACATATTTGCAAAATGTTCATACTTTAAAACCATTCAATATTAGTTATGATTACGTATTTTAATAGTCTATGAATTTGTCATTTACAAGTATAAATAACCAAAATGAATAATATAAATATATCTCTAATATGAAATCTAAACCAACACAAAGACAATAAAATAATTATTCATGCCAATCTTGAGTTGTACCTAAATTACTGACACAAAATAATCATGAATGCTTCATAATTAATCTCCACCATTTAAACTAAGTAACTTCATTTTGGTACTTCATCATATAAATGTAATTATTAAACATAATACCCTTTACATGTAATTAATACTCCATTTCCATGTTACAATATACCAACCATCTAATATTTTCAATTTAAATTTAGCAATTTATATTGGAGAACCTACAATTTGACTTTCCTTTTTGAAAGCTATTCATTATAACAATTTCTTTAATGGAATTCCATGCTACATGAAAAATCCTTCAATGAAATTCTACATCATACGACAATTTCTTCAACAAAATTCCATGCTACACGATAATTTTTTCAATAGAATTCCACACCATACAACAATTCCTTCAACGAAAATGCCTATCATATGGCAATTCCTTTATCGGAATACCAAATCAATTACAACATTTTCTTTAGGAGGCCTTATTTCATTATTTAATCAAACTCCTTTATCTCACATATATTAAGGAATTCATAAATTGAATGAAAATGTGCAAAATAAAAAGTCAAGCTACATGACACCTACTTGCTGCTGATTGACACATAATAGTCCCTACTAGCACAACTCATGTGGCCTTGCTTGCATCATCATTACCAAACACATTTTTCATATTCAATTCTAGTCTTATTTCAAGCAATTTAATTCTCAATTCTTCAATTAATCCAAGTGTTACCTATTTATCTAACATGTTACTTAACACAAATCAAACATAACAAAATAGTTCATCATTCAATCTATATTCAATTTTATACAATTCAATACAATTTACAATTTCTTCCTTCCAAACCCAACCATTTAATTACTCAATATTTCATTAATTCAACTCAATAAAAATCATTATTCGCATAATCCTACACTCATTTATAACACAATTAATAGTTGATATCATAAATGCATAATTTATCCCTTTTGTTCTCTTTATGGTCGTCGTTATAGGCCTTCCTTAATTATCAATTTTCTTCATCATTCTTCCATGAATTCACTTCTGTAACTGTTTACAAAATTTCTAGAAATCAATTTCTAAGAAATTTACTTTTCCTCAAATTCCATCTAAAAAATCCTAATTCAATTTTTCTAAAATTTGCTCAAAATCAACTAAATCTTGTTAAAATTGACAGAAAGGAGTTCTAAACATCTTACCTGGTTACAAAATATATTTCAAAAATCAACAAGTTGAAAATTTCCAAAGCTACTATTTCTTCCTTTTATTTCTTCACTTTCTCTCTCAAATTTAATCTCCCATCTTTTTTATCTTTTAGAATTTCTAGTATTGATGTGTTTCTTTCTCTTTCTTTCTCTTAAAACCTTATCTTTTTACTTATAGACCTTACTCTCTAGCCCTTCGAGGTGAAAGGAAGGAAAAAAAATGAAAATATATTTTTTTCTTGTTGCACACCGTCGGGTTATAACGAAGACAATAGCCAAAATGATCTAATTGTTTTGAGAAGCATGTTGACTATTTTCTTAAATTGGTCTAACAGTTTCTTAAGATAACTAGACCATTTATGATTTTGTTAAAATATATACGTATTCAACCATAAAGTTTTCTTTTTTCTTAACAATGCTTTCCCCATTTATTCTATTCTTTTTCTTATTTTATTTTATCACACCATAATTTCTATTATATTATCTATAATTTATCTTAGGTTTTACAGACATTATTTTCATCTTATTAATGATATGTAAGGAATGTTTTCCCCTCATTAATAAAATATAAGAGATTTTTATCTCTTATTAATATCATTAGCGCCAAATGACCCTCTAATTACTCCACTTTATCAAAATGACAAGTTCATGGATTATAAATATCCATGAATTATCTAGGTAATAGGTTCACACTTCTTATTCTCTAGGCATTCATACCTTAACCCTTTAATCTTTTATCATATAAAAACAAAAACAATCACTACCATTCTTGGATTTTTAATCTATTTCTTTTATTTATTACAATATCCATTTAAAGTTACTGATTTTATTATCAGAGAATTCCTAAATCTCATCAAAAGAAACAGTGTTGCTGGTGCGAGGACTTCTATTATTAATTATAAATTTTCTAGATTACATAGATGAACATTTAATTAACTATTATCAAAACATCAAATAACTTGAATTTTAGGTCATTGAATTTCGGGTCATCATCTGAAGAAGTTATAACACCATGACTTAGAACCTAAACTTTTTAATGAAGTAAACGAAATGATTCATAGATGATGCAACTCTTTGTTGGCATTATGATAAGGCCTTGCCAATGAATGATTAGCACGCTGATGACTATGGAATTTTATAGTATTCATACAAAGAATTTTTTTAGTTTCAAATAATTATTTAATTTCATTTATTTACAAGTGATTACTTTTCACCAAATGCATCTCAAGATGAGTCATAACTCATCGCATACCAAGAAACCTCCTCCTATTATTATTTACTATAAAAAGTATAAATACTTGACCAATTTATTTTTAATTATGGGAAGTATAAATCAATTATTTTTTTAAATTTAGACAATAATTGAGTTGATTCAAACCTAACAAATCCAAGATCTAGAATAATATAAATATAAAATAACAAAAAAAAAATTGATTAAGTTAAAAAGCAAGTATATATCAGAAATGATTTTTGAAAAATAAAAATGTATTATTTTAATATATTTCTGAATGAAAAATATTTTAAAAAATAATCACAACCACACTCCAAACAGACTTGCAATGACTTTACTATTAATCCATTGTTTTTTTTTTTAATTATTCTTAGAAAAACATTATTATTTTAAAATTTTTTTAATATATATATATATATATATATATTTTTTTTTTTAAAGTGGATTGAGATCGACTGTGCAACCTATAATTCAAGTTGGCTTTTAAAAAGACGTAAGAAGCATAATGGGAAGAAGAGAATTGACAGGATAATAATTGATTAGGCAAAGGCAAAGGCAAAGCCTAAAATTTCAAAATTCCAAGTCCCAATTTTCCTTGAAGTGATAACCAACCTAAAGAAAAGGAAAAGAAACTCGGGCCCACCACACACAGACCGTCGAATCATTAATAAATTAAGGCTGCTTTCTCTTTAGACTTTTTAGCCTTCCGACTACACACGCACACAGAGGATCACTCGTTCAGACCATCTCCGTTGACGGTCAAAGCTAGAGTGTCCTTCCCAAAAATAATAAATCCGAAAAGAAAAATACGAACTCCCACGAAATCTCCGCCACCCAATACTTGTCACTTTCTCATTGGACCCCTAACCTCATGACCTCTCTTTTTTTAACCCCAAACTACCCCTCCCTCGCAGTCTTTTTAACAAGCCCAAAATACCCCTCCCTCGCAGTTTCTTCCCCTCCATTTCAAGCACAGAGAGAGACCCGTGTCTGCAGATTCTCTTTTCAAGGTAGCGTTAATCTTCTCCTCCATTTTTTTTTTGTTTTTAGGGTTAGATCTGTGGTTTTAATTTTGGGGATTTATGTTATTTGTGATTTGTTTGGATTTATTTCGTGTGTGTTTTTTATTCGATCTGCTGAGATTTACGTGCTTTTTATTTTTTGTGTGGCTTGTTTGGATGCTGAGAAAGTGTAGGAAATGTTGGTTTTGGTGTCTTTTGTTTTATCTTAATGTGTTATGACGCTTAACTGATTGGTTTCGCTAAATACAGGAGATTTTTTGTTTTTAATTTTATTTTAGAGATAGCAAAGCATATGAGGTCAGAATTGATTGTTACGATTTGCCGAAGAGTATTTTTGAAAGTAATGGAATCGGTAGCTTGGATTCGGGCTTTTAATTAAGGGGCCAAGCGTCTGAATTTCCAAGTGAAATTGTTACAAGATGAAACTTTTTGTATGCTAAGGTGTGGTTTTGCCGTTTCCATTTACGTGTGTGCATCTGATCTGTTTTATTAACGAGAAAATGTTGGAGAAATTAAGGAATTAGAGTTTGATTTATTATTAATTGGAGAGTGGACATTCATTTCTAGATGGTCGGTTTTGGGATTAATTTTTTTGTTGTAAAAACAATAACGACTTTCTAAATGACTTGAAGAAATCAGATTTCATAACTTGATCCAGGGCTGTGATTTTGTTAATGTTGTAAAGATCTTTGAAGGATAATTCTTGCCATTCTTTTTTGGGGGTTGTTGAGATCTTGTGTTATTTCAACTTTCTTAGCGTCTCTAGGCTCTAGCTGACTTGTTTCAAGCTTGAGGGATTTCATTCTGAGCCCGTTTGGGGCTGCGTTTCTACCTGCGTTTTGCAAAATTTTGAAATATTTTTTTTTTGTTAAAATTAAGTGCGGTTTGTACTTTTTGGATCATTTTGATGTGCTGATGTCAAAAATGATTTTTAAAAAATGAAAAAACATCATTGACATGTATTTCGGCACGAAAAACTATTTGAAAAGCAACCGCTACCACATTGCCAAACACGCTCTAAAGCTTGCAAAAGGTCTGCAATTTTTGTAAATCATTAATAACTTAGGGATGAAAAAGTTAAGAATCAATAGATGGAGACATGTTATTGAGTGGTCGATGGAAGAGTTAATTTATGAATCTGTGCAAGCTAGTTATGTAATTAAATGTAGCCCTTTGAGTTTGATATTGTCCAGCTCATTCTAATGATACATGTGTTTGGAACTTCCTTGCAGAAGTAACTTTTAGTTTGATATAAAAATGTCGCTAACTGAATCATCACGTGAAGAGAATGTTTACATGGCCAAGTTGGCCGAACAGGCTGAACGTTATGAAGAAATGGTGGAGTTTATGGAGAAAGTTGCAAAGACAGTTGATTCGGAGGAGCTAACTGTGGAGGAAAGGAACTTGCTCTCCGTAGCCTACAAAAATGTCATTGGAGCTAGGAGGGCTTCTTGGAGGATCATATCTTCCATTGAGCAGAAGGAAGAGAGCAGAGGAAATGAAGATCATGTCACAATCATCAAGGAGTACAGGGGCAAAATTGAAGCTGAGCTCAGCAAGATCTGTGATGGAATCTTGAACCTCCTTGAGTCGCATCTTATTCCCTCTGCCTCATCTGCTGAGTCCAAGGTATTTTACCTCAAGATGAAGGGTGATTACCATAGGTATCTCGCTGAGTTTAAGACGGGGGCTGAGAGGAAGGAAGCTGCTGAGAGCACTTTGTTGGCTTACAAGTCTGCTCAGGTGGGCCCTTTTTGTGCCAGCATGTTGCCAATTTTTATAAATTTGAATTGTTATTGTCATTGTTGTTTGTGCTATTTAGCTTTATATGTGCAACTATTATTTCTCTGCTTAGTTTGCTTTTGTTTTGCTTGTTGCAGGATATTGCACTTACTGAACTGGCTCCTACTCACCCAATAAGGCTGGGGCTTGCTCTTAACTTCTCTGTCTTCTACTATGAGATCCTTAACTCGCCTGATCGTGCTTGCAGTCTTGCCAAGCAGGTATTTCCTAGCATACAATAGCATTTAGCATGTTTTGCCTCTATGTTTATAGGCAAGTTGTGAAAAGCATGTTCTTCTATTTTCTTTTCATTATTATTTTGAGTAAAAGGAAGTGATTGGTGTTTTTCTTTGCTTTTGGGAGCATATTTCTGGCTCTCCATTCCTCTCATTGGTTTTAATTAGTAAATTTTATAACTGGCATGGAATTGGATCCTAGCTATTAACTTGTGGAAGCTAACAGTATTGAGTGCTTTAATAGTTGTTGGGTCAATAATGTTAAGTAAATTGTTTGCTCAAACTTGGTTTGGTTAGTTTGTGAAGCATTGAGGCCAGTGCATTTGGTCTCTCCCCAGAATGTAACTATGTATTGGTCCATAGGGTTTTCATGTTTCATTGATGTACATTCATTGAGATATCTTTTTTTGTCCCCTCTTCACTTTACTAAATAATATTACAATTTAGTGAAATCAGTTTGCTTTGTAATTGTTTCATACTAGTACACTCATTCTTTTATACTCAATTTGTTCTGTATTAATATAAAACCTAGTTGATAAGCCATGTTTCCTTAAACATAAGTTGATCTATTCAGTCCTTAGTGTCGATATCTTTAATTGCATACCAATCACTGACCAATTTCTTGGTCCTTTTGACATCACTAAAATGTACTATATTTGGGCAGGCTTTTGACGAGGCTATTTCCGAGCTGGATACATTGGGTGAAGAGTCTTACAAGGACAGCACATTGATCATGCAACTTCTCCGAGATAATCTGACACTCTGGACCTCTGATATCACGGTCTCTCTCTCTTTCTCTCTCTCTCATATTCTTTCCCCAAGGTTGCACACGTGCGCACCCATTTGCACATCTGTGTAAGCATGCATTTATGTACATGTGTTTGTTGAGGGTTGGCTGACCCCTGAAGCTTTCTAACCATTCTCGCTTCTAATTACTGAATCATTAAATCCTGTTTAGGAACCATATGTGCAGAATAACCCAGTTGTGCGTTGCATATTTTTAAAAACGCAATGTGCTTTGCATTTGGAACTTGCAACAATCACTACCTGAGTGGACAGGGTTGACAACGTTCTCTTAAGTTCAAAGGCAAATTATGTTATGGTCGCCAATTTATGTTGGCTTGTTTAGGACCTTTATATATATATATATATATATATATATATCACAATTCATCATTGTTTGAAGTTATAGGGCATCTTATGAGAGACCTAAGCAGATTATGATATTAGAAATGGTCTTGGGTGGTTTTGACCTGATGTTGCTTATGCATGAGCAACTGCTTGTAACTTTCAAAGGCTTTTAGTTTATATTATTCTGGTTATGCTTGATGTGTTCATTGTTCCAATTTTAGGATGACGCCGGGGACGAGATCAAGGAAGCTTCAAAACGTGAATCGGGGGGAGAGGGGCCGCAGTGATGAAGTTCAGTTCATAGGATATATGCACTCTGTACTTCTATCTTGTGAAATTTACAGACGCCTGTGGGTTGTTCTAGTTGGATTTATTAATGAATTTGATAATCTTGAGTGCCGTGCCACAGTACTTGGGATTGAAATGTACCAACAGATTATCAAGTTGTTAGTATTGATGCCTACAATCTGGGTTGATGTTTTTACCAGATTTTTATCTTCCAATTCTGAGTTTGGTGTTCCTTGTGGCTCTGCTATATGATATATTACATCAGTGACGAAACTACTGGTTTCGAATTTTTAGCATTCAAAACCCTGTTTGGTTTATCAGTAATACTTTTAGGTGGTTGTAGTAGAACATAACAGGAATTATAGAAGTTCCCGAATCAGTTTCCCTCCTTTT
Source organism: Populus alba (assembly GCF_005239225.2). NCBI lineage: Eukaryota > Viridiplantae > Streptophyta > Magnoliopsida > Malpighiales > Salicaceae > Populus > Populus alba. The sequence goes on from NC_133287.1 coordinate 9,441,297, forward strand.
AGGTCATCAGAACATCAAGCATATTCCCTCGAAAGTAAACTAGCTCCGATGGTGTCTAACTGTGGATGATTAAAGTTGAATGTATAGGCGTTTATTCAACTAGACCAAGTTGGACTTCCAGGGAATGCCAAGTGGACGAGCAATTTGTACGTGTCATTGTGAAGTACTTTACTGAAAGGGAAAAAGACAAGTAGAGAGTAGAGCCTCGCCATGGCTTGAAATGGATTAATTTTTTGGATTTCTTCGTTGTGCTTTGAAATGGATTAATTTTTTATTTGATGAAAAAACATTTTTAAAAACATGGGAAATCCATTACCAGATCAAGTAGGGTTATAGATGATGTTACAATGGTTGGCATCTTAAAATCGTGTTGTAAAATGACAAGTAAATTAAGCCTACAAATCCGCAAAAAAGGAACCTCAAGGTTGTCCATTTCCACTAAGCTACGATTCTGGCTAAAGCTTTTTAGACCACTGTCCGAATCCAATTCACCTCACATAAACAAGACGATAGGCAGGGAAAAAGGAAAAATTCCCACTGCCACCACTAACCCCAAAAACCCTTTAAAAAACCTCCTCTTTATAAATACGCCCCCGTACTTATTTCTTTGTCGCTTTCTCTCCAATGGCAACCGAGTCCTCTGTGATTGCCTGGTAAGCATCCTCTCTGACTTTTAACAGTATAAAACACGTGTACAAGTAAAATCATTTTGTTTGTTTGAATATATGAAACAGGGGATCGGGCGAGGATGGCCAACTAGGGATAGGGAACAACGAAGACAAAGAATGGGTTTGCGTTGTCAAAGCTCTCGAGCCTTACAAAGTTCGCTCTGTTGTTGCTGGAAGTCGCAACTCTCTTGCCATTTGTGATGATGGCAAGGTTTTTATTTTTCTTACCCTTCTCTGGCTTTAGCTAGAATACTAGTATGCACTGAATAGTTTGTTTGATATCAATGGTAAAAATTTGATTTAAGTTTGTCTTATTAGCGTCTAGTAAAAAAATAATGATTGAAAGTTCAGCCTTTTGACTTATACTAAAGTTTTTAATTTTAAGTCCTTTAAGTAGCTGATGATTAAAGTAGTTGATTTTTTTTTAGTGAAATAAACCTGAAATTTATTTGGATTAAAGTAATTAAATAACTTGATTAGATTTATTGACTTGTTATTGATTTGGACTGAGTCAAGAATAAAAAAAAGAAGCTCAACTTGAATGAATTGTTGAGGACACTTTTGTTTATGCATGCAGCATTTTTTTTTTGGTTTACAATATGTTGGTGTTAATGTTAATGGGTTTTTTGAAAAAAAAAAATTTTTTGATTGATATTGCTAGTTGTTTACTTGGGGTTGGAACCAAAGAGGGACATTAGGACATCCACCAGAGACCAAAACGGAGAACATTCCAAGCCAGGTCAAGGCTCTTGCTAATGTCAACATTGTTCAGGTAATATTTTTTCTTTGGTTATTTTTTTTTTTGGAAACCATGATGATTATGCTTCTCATTTGTTATGCAATGGTTCGCGTGTGTCTAAGTCTGTGTGTCAATCATTTTGTTCTAATATTTTGTTTTTGGGTTTCTTGATTTTTAGGCGGCTATTGGTGGCTGGCATTGTTTGGCTGTTGATGATCAAGGACGTGCTTATTCTTGGGGTATGCAATGATCCCCTTTTAGTTTTTTTCTTGAATTAATCATATTATTGTCTGCGTATAAGAATGAATCATTGAGATAACAAAGAGGTTTTTTCCCTGTATCTGAATAGCATTGCTTGGTTTGGTTAATTGCTGCATGAAAGAAAAAAGTTGCAGAAAATACAATGATTTTGTTTTTTTGTATGAATGAAAATTCATGTTCATACTTTTTTCTTCCTTCTTTCTCATGAATGTAGTTTGTTTACTCAATGTTCATATATAAGTGGAAGAACTAATGAATTTAAAAGTATGATATATTTTTAACAATGTAGGTGGGAATGAATATGGCCAGTGTGGTGAAGAACCTGAGAGGAAAAATGACACTGTGAGGCCTTTGAGAAGGGATATAGTCATCCCCCAACGCTGTGCATCAAACCTTGTAGTTCGCCAGGTGATTTTCTTTTCTATCAATCATTATAGAGTGCAGGAGTTGAATTATTTTAAGGAATCCCTTTCAATATCTTCCCTAGCACCTCCCAAGCTGTATGAAATATGAATATGGTTTCGGATTGCCTCCTTGGTTGTTATGTACAAATGAATACTCAGGAATCTACTATTTGTATTTAATTTCATCCCCTTTTCCTTGTGTGGGTTTTTATTTGCTCTCCAAATGATATTGTAGAAGAGGATGGTTAACTGTGCATGCTTATTTTTCAAGGCATTTATTAAGTCTATTAATAGTATGTAATTTCCTCCTGCGGCTGCTTGTGATTGTACTTATATGTTAAATGACATGTCTTGACCCTCAATTGCTTTTCTGTCTGTTCTAATTGCTGATATGTCATCTCTAATTGCTAATATTTTAGGTAGCTGCTGGGGGTACTCACTCTGTGGTTCTCACACTTGAAGGGCATGTATGGACCTGGGGTCAACCATGGCCTCCTGGAGACATGTACAGTTTCCTTGACTTAATCGTCAATTATGTTTTTACATATCCCTGTTTCTGGTCCTTGCTACATGCTTTTGAAGTGTGCTTGTATTGATAGCTTGCTGCGTCCTCATATTATTGCTGTTTTAACAACTTGCAGCTTTTCATATTTTCAGAAAGCAGATATCCGTCCCTGTGCGGGTACAAGGTCTTGAAAGAGTGAGGCTCATTGCTGTTGGGGCATTTCATAATTTAGCTCTTCAAGAAGATGGAACTTTATGGGCGTGGGGTAATAATGAATATGGACAGCTCGGAACTGGAGATACTCAGCCAAGATCACAACCTATTCTTGTCCAAGGACTTTCTGATCTCAATTTGGTTTGTATTACATCCTTAAGTCCCTTTCTGTTTGACTTCTATTTTTATTCCATTTCATTAGGCATCATTAGTTGCACAATACAGTTTCTCAAAAGATCTCATCTGAAGTGTTAGGATTTATTGATGAATGGGTTCCTCATTCAAGTTTATTTTTGAAAATTCTTCTTCCCAGATTACCTGAATAAATCCTTTGAAAATATATCATTTCTTATAATTGGTTGTTTGGAACCTTTCTATGAAAACACTGCCATCGTCCAGTCTGAGAGTGCCCCATTTGTAGTGCCTTGGCATGATCAAGGTACAATAGTTCAATTTAGCGCAGTGCAAACATGAAAGCTTATAAAAGGAGTGAAGACTCGTGTTACTCAGTGATGCAGAGAATCTGCACTTTAAACTTGTTGACTTCTAATAAAGGCTTACGCTGTTGTGCACTGAGATTGGTGATATGGAATGAGCTGTTTTCTTTCTTGTTAATTTCTTAGACATTTTGTGCTTGATTTCAGTTTCATATCTATAATAGCCTGAGTGTATGTCTAGGTTGATATTGCTGCTGGTGGATGGCATTCTACTGCATTGACTGATGATGGGGAGGTAAATATGCTCTTTGATGTCTAAAAGTTTCTTTAATTAGGTTGACCGCATGCTTGTCATTATTATAACCTGTTCAGGTGCAACATTGTATATAGCAGAGAAGTTCATTCAGTTCTGTACTTTCATCTTGAGCTTATGTTTTATTCATGTGGGTTATGTTTGGTATGATTTTTGCAAATTGATTCAAGTTGTTTTTCTTGATTTTTGACTCTCACAGTATATTTGGATAGAATCATATTTTGACTTAAATCAAAAGTTAGTTACAAATCCAAGTCAAAATTGTGATTTAATCAAAAGTCAGATTTTTTAATATTTAACTTATGCTATATTGCATCTCTTCCTCAAAAGAGTTGCTTTCAAGTCTTAACAAACATACTTCTGTCTTAAAGTCATTTTAACTTTATTTTTGTCGTAAGCTGTCTATGAAAAACAACTTCTGCATTATGACTCAAAGTCAAAAGCTACTTTGTGTGGCAGAGCTTTCCTAGCTTAGGATCAGAAAATCCACTTGTATCAATCTTCAAAAGGCTTGTATCTTAGGTTAAAGAGTTTGCTTTTAGCTATTGGCTTTCTTGCCATATGTAACCCCTTTCTCTTCTCTGACTTTTTCATGATGCTTGAATTGGATCTTGCTGATTATAAATAAGAGACGCATCCTTACTCTCAGTATAGGAACTGTATCCATTGCTTTGTGAATAAGGCTCCGCTTGACAGGACTTGTGGAAAATGATTTTTGATTTTGAGCCATAATTCAAAAGCTATATTTCTTAAATAGCTTATGAAAAAAATAAGTGAAGATGTTTGACAAAAATTAACACAAAGCAACTTTTTTTTGATGAAGGGAGGTGGTACAAGTTAGAAGTTTAAAAATTTTAAAGCAAAATCTTGACTCAATTTGTAACGATTTTTGATGAAAGTCAGAAGTTATTTTTAATCAACCATATTTATAATTTTTCTTGAGTCAAAAGATAAAAACAACTTAAATTAATTTGTGAGCAGGCAGAAGCTACATAGGATAGTAACAACATGAAATTGCAAGAAAACTTCATAATGAGTGAAGAGGGTTGCAGATGTGAATCCTGAATTCACAACTTTATTATCTAAAAATTAAAGCATTTCGTAACTGCCTTCTTAAAAGATTTACAAGACATTTAAATAGGTAAGAAAACCCTATCTTAACTAGGAAACAACTAGGAATCTGAAAACATAAAGGAAGTAAACAAAAAACCCGAATTAAAACATAGAATCTGAAGAAAACATAGGAAAAAAAAAAAAAAGTGCCATGTTAGGAGCATTGGTGCTTAAAACATGACTCTGAAAGATCTGATGGTCTTTTCTGCAACATAGTGGCCACCTTAGGGAAAATTGCTCGTAGAATCACTTGTAAAAATTTGAGTTCGATCCAGTAGTTGGATCTCTTGTTATCATAATCTTAAGGAGCTAACCAGACTTGGCTATTCCAATTTTTTTTTCGTGGGCGACTATGCTTTACTATACTTGCTAGCCCGATGCTCAAGTTCACAACATCCGAAACAATGAATTCTGAAACCAAAACCTTGACCCAATGCCTATTGATTTTGTTGAGCTGGCCTAGGCTGTGTGGTGGTAGCCTTTTGATTATTGATATGCCCACCTATATTATTCTAATCTACTTGGGAACTTCTACTCATACTCCTAGCAGTCTGCTGATTCTCTACTGTCAAGGCACTTTGATAAGCTTCATAAACTATTAATAAAGACTGGAGACATAGTACCTGATGTATAGACTACTTGAGACCACTTACATACCTTGCAACTAACTGCTCTTCTGTTGCTGCTAGATTCCAAGCTATTAACTGTGAGAAATCATTAGTGTAATTATTGCAAAACTTACCTCATTATCTTAGCGTGTGAAGCCTCTGGTATAGGGTTTGAGAATAACTGAAAGGAAGGAACTGCTCCATCTTCTTTTTCTTCATTTTATCCTAGTCATTGATTTTCAATTTTCCTTGCCTCTCCTGCATCTTCTTCAACTGTTCCCACCAGGTAGATGCCTGACCTTTCAATTTTATTGTGATTAATTTAACTCGCATCTACTTAGGAACCTCCTTATACTTAAAAATCCTCTCAACTTTGTTCAACCAGTCTATAAACTTGTTTGCATGTAAGGTTCCAATAAACATAGAGATTTTGATGTGAAACCTGAAATCCCCAAACTTGACCTCTTCCTTATCGTGAGGTTGTCTTTTTTGTTTGTGCCTTTAGGTTTTAAGTACTAGCCAAGGTCCCATGATCACTCTCCTGGGTCTGTTCACGTTGCTCTTTCTCTTCTATTCTACGAGTCAATTATGCGATATGTTTCCATGATGAGCTCTTGGATGTTTCTCCTCGAAGGGGAGCCTCCTCATCCTCCCCTTAGACATGCCCCACTCCACAACTTCTTTCTACCATAGTTGTTTAGTGGAACACAATAAGCAAACAATTATCCATGAAATTGCAGCACACAACAAGTAATATAAAACCTGGGACCGTTAGACTTTGATACCGATTAATACAGGTAGAAACTATGTAGGACAGTAACAACACGAAATCACAAGAAAAAGATATCAGATACTTAATGAATGAAGAGGGTTTTAGATGTAAACCTTGAATTCACAAATTTATCCTTTGAAAATTAAAGCATATGATGGTTGCCTCCTTAAGAGGTTTACAAGATCTTTAAATAGGTCTGAAAACCCTACCTTAACTAGAAAATAGCTAGGAATCTTAAAACATAAAGGAAATAAACAAAAAATAATCTGAATTTAAACATAGAATTTGAAAAAAATAGGAAAAATAATAAAAATTGTCATGCACAAAACACAATTATGAAAGATCTGACTGTCTGTTTAGTGACGCAGTGGTTGTCCTATAGAAATTGCCTATAGAATCACCTTAAAAATTTAAGCCCGATGTAACGGACAAATCTCTCATTATCATAGTTTTAAGGAGCTAATCAGATCTGACCGTTCCAAATCTTTTCTTGGATACCTATCCCGCTAGTTCATAAAAGTACATAGAATTTGAAAAAACATAGGAAAAATAATAAAAATTGTCATGCACAAAACACAATTATGAAAGATCTGACTGTCTGTTTAGTGACGCAGTGGTTGTCCTATAGAAATTGCCTATAGAATCACCTTAAAAATTTAAGCCCGATGTAACGGACAAATCTCTCATTATCATAGTTTTAAGGAGCTAATCAGATCTGACCGTTCCAAATCTTTTCTTGGATACCTATCCCGCTAGTTCATAAAAGTATCTGCTAGGCCATTTACATAGTTTGTCTAGGCCAGATTCCTATCTAATAATGTTAGATCATCATCTAAATACTCAGAACCACCTGTGTCTACAAGCCTGACTACATTAATTTGCAAGTCATACCAACAAAACTTAAACCTAGCTTCCTTCTGATTTTGTTACCTTCCTTGTTGCATATGCTACATATGTCACCCGATCTGGTTTTGTTTGTCTTTATCATTTGGGCTGAAAATAATTTTTTGCTTAATACCTGTCTTCTATTGCAGGTGTATGGTTGGGGAAGAGGTGAACACGGAAGAATGGGATTTGGAGATAATGACAAGAGCAGTAAAATGGTCCCCCAAAAGGTTAATCTTTTAGCAGGGGAGGACATTATTCAGGTATCATCAACATATGCTTTTGGGAACTCTCGGAAATTCTTATTTACGGTTTCTATATAACACAAATTTTTGGCCTTGGCAACCCAAACTTGCAATTCCTTTTGTTTGTCATGTGTGCATAGGATTGTACACTACTAAGTTCTACAGAATATGCATGATATGTTTCCTGAGAATGCTCGTTGATATTGAACAATTAAGCTCATCTTTTGTGGCCCTAATATAGTAAATGATATAAGGTCTTTTCGGGAGGATGTTGAGAATTTGGTGAATTTTGCTTAAACTTCTAACTCAACTTGGAACTGAAGTTAATGGTGGAACCATTTCCCTGAAGTACATGACTGGATTACATGCTCACACATTCGGCCAACTATCTCTGGATTTGGATGCATTAATTTCAGTGGTCATAGTATATTGTTAATAGTAATACTTAATCATTGAAGAGCAATTACTCAGATTTGACAGTAGGTTCCCTCAACCCTTGCTAGGAGCTTTAGGAACTCTGGGAACTGTTTGATGAGGACTTGCAAGCCTTTTGTTTTTTTTAATATAATTTCTAGTGTTGCCCTACATTTGAAGCTCAAATTTTAGTTTGTTGTTACAATGCTCATTATTGTAATTGATTGTAAAAGAGAGAGAATTGAATTGGTATTTTTTAGCTTGCTATGGTTAACCAGTGTAATATCCTCCCATGGTTCAAGATTGAACTGGTTTTTATTTGTAATCCAGGTATCTTGTGGCGGGACTCATTCAGTTGCGTTGACACGTGACGGGCAGATGTTTTCCGTAAGTATAATCAGCTCTTTTTATTCCAATGGCAATGGCATGATATGTCATATTTATTCTCTCTCTCTCTCTCTCTCTCTCTCTCACTAATCTTTGCCTGCATGGACACTTAAACACACGTACATAGGTACACAAATATTTGCATCTTTTACTACTTTCTCAGCAAACGACTTGTTTTACTATTGAGTAGTAATATATGCTGACCGGATTTTCTGGCAGTTTGGTCGAGGTGACCATGGACGGCTTGGATATGGGAGGAAGGTGACTACAGGTCAACCAATGGTAGTGCCAATAGACATCCCGCCTCCTAAAAAACTTCGTGACAATGGAGATGAGGGACACTGGATTGCTAAACTTGTTGGTTGCGGAGGTCGACATACTTTGGCGATCGTGAAATGGCAGAGACTTGAATCTAAATAGATTTGACATGATGTCTAAAAGTCTGATTTTGTATTACGAGACAATGCAAGACCAACTCAGAGAACATTAACACTGGATAATTTTATAAATTACTGGATGGTAATTGAGATGGTATTCACTTTTCCATTTTACTTACGGGAAGAGTTCAATTTCCATGTCATGGGTTATGGTTTTTCTGGTGATGTTTCAAAAATTTCAAGTAGTTTGGGGCTAAGTTTATGTCTTGGATAATTAGTTAATTTTTTGATTCTGACAATTTGATCTATTTTTTCTAGCTAAGGTGGCTAGAGGCAGGTGCCTGATACTCGCAAAAGATCTTTAGTGAATTTATGGATCTTTCAATGATCAAGTCAATGATTTTTTTGAAAGAAAATGTAATAATATTATAGAGAAATATTTTGTAAATATATATGCAATACAAAAAGGACATTTCAAATCTTTTGTTTAAATGATTTATGATCTATTTACAATCTATGAGTCTTTTTATGGAGATAAGGGGTTAAAGAGTAATATTGTCCTAATAGTATTAAAAAGAAAAAATACCACTAACATATGTATTAATAAGAGAAAATATTTATAATACATGTATTAATATAGAATATAGAATAGAAATATGGTGGACTTTTAAAAGATTTTTATACATTATCTTTTACACAATATTAAAAACAATGAAAATATGGTGGGCTCTTAAAGAATTTTTATACAACTAATGAGCTTTGGGATAGTAGGGTCCAAAACACAGCTAAGCCTAAGGGTTATTAAATTTGGGAAGTTGGGTTTTATGGGTTTTCTTTTTGGGCTATTAAATTTAGGGTGAGCTCTCAGAGAACTTTTATACAACTAATGGATTTTAGGATAGTAGGATCCAAAACACAACTAAGCTTAAGAGAAGTTGAGTTTTATAGGGTTTTTTTTTTCCTATTAAATTTGGGTTGATTAGTAGTTCCTCAAATCTTTGTGATATTTATATGCAAATACTTGTAAAAATACCTGGTATGAGGAGTTTGTCAATTTTATTTTGTATGAGAAATGTAGTGAAAACTTCAATTAATATATCTAAGAGCCTGTGTGCAGGGGATACACCATGTTTGATATATTTTTTTTAAAGTATGTAGAGGTAAATCATGAAGGATCCATACTTAAAAAGTTTCCTAAGTGGGTGAGGTGAAACCATATAGGATTCCATACTTGGAAAATTTTTCTAATAAATGGAGAAACCTAGGGAGTGTGAACCTATATTTAGAAAGTTTTCTAAAAGGTTGAGAAGAATCCATGAAGGGTGGAGCTTGTGTTTAGAAAATTTCCAAGTCATCTCAGCTTACAGTGCATACTTCTTCCCCCTCTGCTTTGGAATTTTCCCTTGTTGTTTTCGTGAATCCTTATACCTTTTCTTCCCCCTCTGCTTTGGAATTTTCCCTTGCTACTACTGTGCAACCTTCCCCTGTTGTTGTGACTCTTGCCACACTGGAGGCATCAATGGAAAGCATTGTTTCCCTCTCCAATACTCATCAAGTTATTTCTTTGAAGCTTAAAAACACAAATTATCTTTATTGACGAATGCAGATGAAGCCGTATCTTCTTGGACAAGGTGTTTTTCCCTTTTTTGATGGCTCTTTGATGTGTCCTTCTCATGTGGTTGTTGCTGATAATTCTTCTTTTTAGGTTAATAATTCTTTTCTTTATTGGAAACAATAGGACCAACATATTCTAAGTGTATTACTTTCTTCTCTTTCAATAAATGTAAGTAGTCTATTCAGTTAACCATTCTCTTTCAAACAATAGGACCACAATATAAGGTTTTAATGGGTTTTTAAACAATGACTGGAGGTTGGGTAATTACCAGGTCTTTAAATAATGATTAGAGGTTGGGTAATTACTAGTAAAACTGACAGAATAATGGCTCTTCATAGTAGTCTAATGTCAAGTGTTAGCTGTGCCAAACCTTTCATCATTCAGCTCTTCATTGTTTTTAACTTTAAAGTTATGGACAACAACCTAATGCCAATCTTGCGCTCAACAATGTTTACTTAATAAATCTATTGATTAGTTTCCTAACACTGGTGTGAATCAACATATCACACTTGATCTTGCAAATCTGACTCCGTATTATATCTTGATAATGATCACTTGCATGTTGATGATGGTGAAGACATTTCCATATCTAATATTACACATACTAAGTTACATACACCAAAACATACCTTTACTTTATCTAATGTTCTTCATGTACCACATATTCAAAAACCATTACTTTCTGTTCAGAAATTGTCTTGATAATAATGTTTATTTTGATTTTCACCCATTTGTGTTTTATATTAAAGATCTCAACACCAAGGTATTGTTCCTTTATGGTTAGAGTAAAGATAGTCTCTATGTTTTTTCCGAGTCTTTTGCTAAGTCAATTCCTCAAGTTTATTATCATTTTTGGAGTTTCCCCATTTTGCCAATTGGTCAAACCTGCTAGCAGAGGTGACAACTCGATCTCTCCTCATATATTTATCTATATTTGGAGTTTTAGAGCTCCAAAGTAAGCGAGGTTGGATTCGTTGGAAAGTTAACATCTCTAAAATTTATCATTTTTAGGCCCGAATTCTCTATAGAATCAAGGTGATGAATCTGTCCAATTTTCATCGATGGGTTTTTTATGAACTTTCCATTATCCCTATTTTCCTTTTTCTCTTAAGATAACCATTCCTATGTTTTTTCTATATTTTGTGACTCCTCCTAAGCCAAACCATAAGCTATACCAGTGGCTAATAAATTTTGTTTCTATCTCATATAAAACACACATTTGATTCATGAAGTTTTTTATTATCAAGTTTTCATGTAGTTCCTTATTAGTAAACTTCATACCACACCTAATTCATGCATCATTAACATATAACATGCCAAAACTCTTCTTCCCTCCCTTCAATTTGGTCTTGGCCGAACTTGGCCTAAAGAGACTAAAGGCCCACTTTTCTTTTCCATGTCATGATTTGCCTCATTTACTCATTGTTCACATTATTTCACATATCACAAGGTTTATCAAGTACAAATATATAATTTCTTTTCCTCCTATTCAATTCTCACATGGCCGGCCCACTCACGTCCCGTAGTTATTGATTTTTTTTTTTTTTTGTAATTGTTTGCATGATTTTATGTTCAAAACAAATTATAATAATTTAGTTAACCTCATTCTAACAAATTCTGCAATTCCTTCAATTTCACTTAAAAACCCTAATTTATAAATTCTGAAATTAATGTACAATTCCTATTCAAATTTCAAATTGTTTTTCACAATTAGGTTTAGGGTCCTTACCTTGAGAAAATTTGGATTTCAACTCAAATTTAGTTGAAGATTTTTAGCTTCTCCTTCCATGCATGCAACCGACCCTCTCCTCTTCTTTCCCTCATAATTTATTCACTTGTTTCCTTGTTAATTCCTTTATCAAAGAGTGTTCTCTATACTTAGTAATCTAAAGTTTGTATAGTTCTAACAAGTTGGTGTTTTCCTCTCAATTTTGGTGGAGGAAGAATCTAAAATCCTCCCTCTCCTTGTGTAGCCGACCACATGGAGGAGAGAATAAAGTATTTATAGTCCCATTTTCTTTTAATTATACTTTAACCCATTCTTTCCTTTCTTTTTACAATTTGGTTATAACACTTTTCTTCTTTTTTAAAACCCTCCTTAACAATTTAATTTATTTGATTTTTCTCCACACATTTAACCATCTTCATTTTTTTTTTGTAGAGTTATTCTCAGGTTTTACATTTTTATCCTAGTACCCTTTCAAAAACCCATTTTTGTAAATTTTTAATAAATTAAGTATTTTTTAACTTTTATGAATAACAAAGGCACTTAAAACAAAAAAATATATTGGATTATAATTTTTTATGCTCTTGATATTATCCAACATGACTTCTTGTAAACCAGTTGATACTCATTTGTCTACCTCGTCTAAGTTGGACATCATACCCAACACTCCTCACTCTGATCCTACATAATATGGACAGATTGTTGGGGCTCTGCACTATCTTACTTTTACAAGACCTGAGATTTGTTATGCAGTCAATAAGGTGTCAGTTTATGCATGCCCTTATTGAGGATCATTGGACTGCTGTTAGCATCATGCGTTGCCTTTAGGCTATAGCTTCCTATGGTCTGCACATTACTCGGGATTCCTCCTTGTCTCTTTATGGTTTCACTAATACTGATTGGACTGACAATATTAATGATAAAAAATTGACAAGTGATTATCTTGTGTATATTGGTTCCACCCCTATTTCATGGAAATTAGCGGAGCAACACACTGTTGCTAGGTCTTCTATGGAGGTTACAAGGCCTTGGTTGATGGTACTGCTAAAATCATGTGGATTCGCTCTTTATTTTCAGAACTTTGGCTTCCATCTTCCTTTATGATTATGTTATGGTTTGGTAATTTAGGGGCAACTTTCTTATTTGTTAAAATAGTGTTTCACGCTTGTACACAAATGTTAAAATTGACTATCACTTTTTCCGTGATCAAGTTGCTAAACAAGAAATTCAAGTTGAATTCATCTCTTCAAAGGACCAACAAGCTGATGTCATTGTTTAATCCAAACCCGAATCCAAAATGAGATCATTTAATTCCTTGTAATATAATGGTAGATTCTAACCACTATAAATACAAGGTAATAGCTACGACCTTCTCAAAATTCATTATCACTAACACAATAGTTTTGCTTACTGCTTACTTTGCTATCAAATAATGGGTGCCGGTGGTTTTGTTTGATCCGGTGATGTTAAAAACTATCCCGGAAAGGTCACTCGGCATGTGGTAAATGCTTGTGTGCTAGGAGCCATGGGAGGATTGATTTTCGGATACGACCTTGGTATCTCGGGTGGTGTGACGTCCATGGCTCCCTTTTTGAATAATTTTTTCCCAGATGTTTATCGTAAGGAAGCATTAGATACATCCACTAATCAATATTGCAAGTTTAACGATATGGGGCTAACCTTGTTCACATCTTCATTATACCTGGCTGCATTAATTTCATCTTTTGGAGCTTCTTATATCACAAGGACGTGGGGTCGGAAAAGAACAATGCTCCTTGGCGTTGGCGGCATCATATTTTTCATCGGAGCTGCTCTCAATGCCGGCGCTGTGGACCTCTCAATGCTCATCGCCGGTCGCATTCTCTTAGGTGTTGGAGTTGGTTTTTCAACTCAGGTAATCAGCCCTTCTATCTATAATAAAAAGATGAATGCTCTTTGGTGCCATCATGTTTTTCATCGGAGCTCTATATATCATGCATTCTAGCTATAAGCTAAATTAACTGTAAATTTTTTTTTTGACATCGATCAGTCTGTAGTGCCGCTCTATGTCTCCGAGATGGCTCCTCAAAAACATCGTGGTGCTTTCAACATTGTGTTCCAACTCGCAATCACTATTTCCATTTTCATAGCTAATCTTGTCAATTACTTGACACCTAAGATTGCCGGAAACCAAGCATAGCGTTACAGCTTGGGCGGAGCGACCATTCCTGCTGCCTTTCAGCACTTGAACTGGATGACACTCCAAACTCGCTGTTAGAGCAAGGCAAAGATGAAAAAGCTCGAGAAATACTTAGAAAGATACGTGGCCTTAACGACAAGGAAATTGAATCTGAGTTTCAAGATTTAGTCACGGCCAGCGAGGCAGCTAAGCAAGTGGAGCATCCCTGGACTAGAATCCTTAAAGAGACAGTATCGGCCGCAACTGACCATGGCTGTAGCTATTCCGTTTCTCCAACAACTTACTGGGATGAATGTGGTCATGTTCTACGCTCCTGTCCTCCTCCAGAGTATTGGTTTTGAAAGGAATGCTTCCCTCTTATCCACGGTTATCACCGGCGCTGTTAACATTCTTGCCACCGGTGTTTCAATCTATGGCAGTGATAAGTCTGGAAGAAGATCTCCGTTTCTTTCAGGTGGAGCTGTAATGTTTGTATTTCAGGTAATTAAGAATTGTCTGTAGCCTGGAGATAAAATTGTTCGCTTGTGTAGTTTGGTTTACATATACTACTACTACTACTTGGATATATATCTTATGTAAATTAATGTTACATGTGCAGGTTCCGAGTGAAATATTTCCGTTAGAAATCCGATCAGCCGGGCAAAGCATCACCGTGGCAGTCAACATGCTATTCACTTTCTTCATAGCTCAGCTTTTCCTCGCAATGCTTTGCCACTTCAAATTTGGTTTGTTCATCTTTTTTGCAATCTTCGTGGCAATCATGAGTACCTTCATCTTTTTCTTTTTGCCTGAGACGATGAACATCACCATTGAAGAGGTGTCTAAGGTGTGGAAGCAACATCGGTATTGGAGGAGATTCACGCCTGAAGATGATGATCGCCGAGCTTCGGATGTCGACATGGTCTAGGAATATCATCTTTTAATTAGCTTCTTTTCTTTATTTTCTTTCTACTAGTTTTTTTCTATTTAATTAAACATTAGCTCGTGTAATGTGGACTTCTCAGGAAAATGTTGGGGGATATTAAAGTTTAAATTGCCTTAATTTTATTAGGAAGATATCTTAATTACGCTGTATTTTCAAACAAATAATCCTTCATATAGGAATCTTAAATAGGAACCAACTAAGAGATTTCGGATATGCTTTTTAATTTATTTTTAAAAAATATTAAAAAAACAAACATTGAAAGCCAAGTGTTTGTTTTCTCCTATTGCATCTTAAACTCCAAGTTTCCAGCGATGAGTACCCGACAATATCTACATTCAATTAGAACTTGTGGTATAATTACCTGACAGCGAAATAAAAAAAGAAAAAGTAGGAAACGTGGATCTAGGAAATTTGTTAATGACTCCACACAGATTGGTGCTTTACCAATCAACTAGAGTTCAAATTAGATATATATAAAAATTAACATTATTTTTTAACATGGATATTATAAATTTATATAATCATAATCAAACAAACAAATTTATATCTCAAGATTCAACTTATGATATTAATCAAATAAAAAATTATTAATTCAAAAGTCAATTCAAAAATACATATTAACTCATATTAAAAATTCAGATTTAATAATTAATCATGTTTTATTATAATAAGAATAACAATCAACACATATAAGGATAAAATCTGGAATTGATCGAGCCGCTGAAAACCATGGATGGTATTAATATTTTTGTTTATATATATATATTCAATGAAAATGGAGGTGTGGACAGTTTCAATAATAATGATCTAAGCAGCTTTTAAAGAAAACAAAACTAATTCTAAGATGACAAAAACAACTATTTGACAGCTTTAATAGTGATGATAAAAAACAAAACCAAAACACTTTGATTTTCAGAGAGTGTTTAGGAGTGTGATTGGAAGTGTGGTTGATGTTGCTTTTCAAAGTGTTTTTCACTTAAAAAAGCATGTTAATAATATTTTCTTTTATTTTTTAAAAATTATTTTTGAGATTAACATATCACGCTGATCATTAATAATTTTTGTAGTACAATAATGGTATTATTATGGATAAAAATCAAATTAACAAGAAATGAGATATATAATTATCGATAATTAATATGCATTTATTAAAATATTAAGGAAGAGGTATTTAAGATAATGATTGTATTTGGTTTTTAAAATATTTTTATTTAGAAATATATTAAAATAATATTTTATTATTATTTATTTATTTTTAATATTAATATATTAAAATAGTTAAAAAATAAAACAAGAAAAAAAATTAAAATTTGACAAAACTCCAGTTAACCTCAATTCTTTGTTTTTAAGTTTTAAAAAATGTTTTTAAAATTTTTTTTTTACTTTAAATTAATATATTTTTGGTTTTTTGAGATTATTTTGATGTGTTAATATTAAAAAATATTTTTTGAAAATAAAAAAAATATATTATTTTAATATATTTATTCAATTTCTTGATCAACTGAATAAAATATTTTTTTTTCAATTATTTAATTATTACAAATCAATCAAATTATGTATCTAAATCTTTTCCTCAATTATATATTTTTGTGAATATAGAAAACAGTAAAGAAAAAGTAATGAATTATATTTCGATAAATAAACAATGGGATTTTATTTTAGGCTACTAGTTTCGATATCCACCGGGAAAAAAGACAGTTTGAAGCATGGAGGGTTAGATGCTACCGGTAGGGAAGTTTTATGTACACCGTCAGGCAACGATATTGGATTTTGCAAGCTGCAATAAATAAAGACGGCACTCTTTACCAAAAAAAAAAAAGAATAGAAATGCTAACCCATAGATAAGATAAATTCATCTCAAAGGTGGTTAAGAAGTATATTTTTTTTATTTTAAAAAAAAATCAGATGAATATTTAAAAAATATATTAAAATTTTTTAATACATTAAATTGCTGTGAAAATGTGTTTTTAAAACTATTAAAAAAATAGTATTGATCAACTCGCAAACCAGCTGAAAATTCCAAAAAATAAAACAATCAAATGCAAGATGATAAGAGAGGAACATAAATAAGGGTAGTTGCAGGTGACATTACTGATTTTAAAGGCTTCGACCTACATCATTAATACTTGTAAAACACAGTTACAGTAAAAAAACAAAAAAGTGTAAAACTGCGGCAGAAAAAAAGTCATTTAATCTCAATTTTTTAATGAGTTATACGACATAAAATACAATTTGATTTATTATCAAATATTTTATTGTATTTATTTCACCATAAATACAAAAACTAGCACAAAACACACTTAACCTCACAAATATGAAACTTTTTTTGCTTAAATTTTTTTTTTAGTGTTTCTGGATTGTTTTCATGTACTATATCAAAAATAATTTTTTTAAAAAATAAAAAAATATCATTTTTATATATTTTTAAATAAAAAAAATTTTGAACCACAATTGCTATCACAATTCCAATTAGACTTCCACTTCTCATCAGACAGAGAAATAAAAGGCTAGTTGCAGGTGACACTACTGACTTTAAAGGCTTCAATCTACATCATTAATAATTGTTTGGTAAAAATTATAATTAAAGTTTATATATAATAAAAAAAACATTTATAAAATATAGTTAAAAAAACATATAAAACTGATGTACAAAAACTGTTTTCCAAATTCAATTTTTTAGTAGGCTTCACAGCATAAAACATAATTTGATTTGTTACCAAACACCTTTCTATGTTTGTTTCACCACAAAAATAAAAGTTAGTAGAAAACAAACACAACCTAAAAGTTTTAAATTTTTTTTTGTTTAAAATTTAAGTTTTTAGTGTTTATAGATTATTTTCATGCGATATCAAAAATAACTTTTTAAAAATAAAAAAAATTATTTTTATATATTTTAAACGAAAAATAATTTAAATCACAGCCTATATCACGATTCCAAACCGGAAAGTCATAAGTCATCGAATTGATGGTGACTTCCACTTCTCGTGAGGCAGAGAAATAAAAGGCCTTAAATGTTGCTTCCAGTTTTTCAAAGTACTTTGTAACTATCTTTAGAAATTGATGCTACCTTTTGAATTATTACACCATCCCGATCTTATAAACTAAGTTTTTCTTATATATATATTTATGGTATCTCGGATAAATTTACACGCATCAAATTAATTTTTTTATACTTTAGACAGTACTTATAAAACAGAATTTATATTCTACGGTCGAAATAAATTGAGAAAAAGAGTCGAAATAAAAACATAAAGAAGCATTGTTCTTGACCCCATTAGCCACCTACCCTTGTATGATCTGCTTTTGTCTCCACGATGCTATACTCATATCCAAGGAAAGTTTTTGCTTATATGAAACATCATTTTTTGTCTACAATATTTAATTCTTGTTGGATGAATTTCGTACGTAGTGAAATTGTAGATAATTTAATAGAATAATAAAAAATATTTGATATAAATATTATTTATTTCATGATGTAATAACAGTAAAAATATTTCATGATTTAAATCTACAATATTTAAATTAAAAACCATCAATATTAATATATATATTTTTTAATTATTTTATAACCTCAATTTAAAAAATATTATTTTAATCAAATACATTAAATTACATTTTATTCAATCTTAATTAAAATAACAATTTTAATCAAATATATATAATTATCAAACTTATTTTAAATTATTTTTATAAAATAATATTTTTAAAATTATAATAAGAGGACTCTAAAGAAGTTTCTTGACAGCACGACTTATCTCCTTTTGTCCAGGGAGGCCTTTTGCCTATGATCAATGCAAAAGTTATCGAACCGCCAAATGTCATGAAAATGGTGGTCATTCAAATTCAGCATTTACACGTCTTTGATCTTTCTTTTGTGTTTTTTAACCAGAACTTCGGTCAAGCCCTTCTGGTTCTTCTGTCTGCTCTCTCTGTCTCTCTTTCCTCCATTGTCTTTTCCTTATCCTCCACTCCAATCTCTGCTCCACAAATCATTCTTGTCTTATCCTTGACAGCTAATTTAGTAAACAAAACCAAATAAGGAACTGATAACCAAATATGGAACAAGATCCCATTTATCAGTTCCTTATTTGAGTTCCTATTTGACTTTATAGCAAGCAGATTGTGCACTCCCGCAGCCACAAATTTCAATCATAAACAAAACCCGCTATTTCTTTTTCCTTTCTTTTGTCTCTCAATCAATCTGCAATGGAGAAATCTGGTTATGGTCGTGATGGTATTTACAGGTCACTAAGACCAAAGCTTGTCCTTCCTAAGGATCCTAACCTTTCTTTGGTCTCGTTTCTTTTTAGAAACTCCAATTCTTACCCTCATAAACCGGCTCTTATTGATGCGGATTTGTCTATAACCTTATCTTTTTCAGAGCTCAAATCCATTGTCATCAAGGTCGCCCATGGATTACTCAACCTGGGCATCACTAAAAATGATGTTGTTCTTATCTTTGCTCCCAATTCTTACCAATTCCCTATCTGTTTCTTGGCTATCACTTCCACTGGTGCTATTGCAACAACTGCAAATCCTCTTTATACAACCTCAGAACTTTCGAAACAGATTAAAGATTCTAATCCCAAGTTGATTATTACAGTCCCTGAATTGTGGGACAAAGTCAAAGGTTTCAATTTGCCTGCTGTCTTTTTAGGACCCAAACGAGTGTCTTTGCCGTTGGAGTCAGGTTCTAGAATCACAAGTTTCGATTCTTTGGTTGGGTTAGGAGGATCTAATTCTCAATTTCCGTCGAGTAATGTGAAGCAAAGTGATATATCTACGCTTTTGTATTCGTCAGGGACTACAGGGGTTAGTAAAGGAGTGATTTTGACACATGGGAATTTCATTGCTGCTTCTTTAATGGTCACTATGGATCAAGTAACGGCAGGTGAGATGAACCATGTTTTCCTTTGTTTCTTGCCCATGTTTCATGTGTTTGGATTGGCTGTGATCACTTACTCACAGCTACAAATGGGAAATGCTGTTGTGTCAATGGGAAAGTTTGAATTTGAGATGGTTTTGAAGAATATTGAGAAGCACAGAGTGACCCATATGTGGGTTGTGCCTCCAGTGGTGCTTGCTTTGGCTAAACAGGATGTGGTTAAGAAGTATGACCTTTCTTCGTTGAGAAATATTGGTTCTGGTGCTGCCCCCCTGGGAAAAGATTTGATGAAGGAATGTGCCAAGAATATGCCTGATACTATAATTTCTCAGGTAGTTGATATGGCTGGTTTTAATGCTTAAGAAAATCATAATTCAAGTTTAAGAAAATATGAAATGTTTCGAAGTTCACGTTTATGCACTGCAATCATTTCCTTTTGATTTGGGAGAAAAGAAAAGAATTTCTTCTTTCTGAATCAAGATGTTCTCTGTGGTTTTAGGGCTATGGCATGACTGAAACTTGTGGCATTGTATCAGTGGAGGATTCGAGACTAGGTGTTCGACATTCTGGCTCTGCTGGAATGCTTGCTGCTGGAATTGAGGCCCAGATAGTCAGTGTGGAAACTCTAAAGCCTCTCCCTCCTAACCAGCTAGGGGAAATATGGGTTAGGGGACCCAATATGATGAGAGGTAAGATGCCATCTAGCCTGATTCAACGAGAAGCTTTCAGTTCTTTCGCAAATGGCTGTGTTAGAACAGAAACAAAATCCTGTCCATCTAGGAAAAATAATGAGATGACTAGCTTGGATTAAAATTAGATTATCTTGACGGAATAACATCTCAAATATCCATTTAACTAAAGCCGCCATGTTTGTGCAATCCATTGGCAGGTTACTTCAATAATCCGCAAGCCACAAAAGATACCATAGATAAAAAGGGTTGGGTCCATACTGGAGATCTTGGATATTTTGATGATGATGGACAAATTTTTGTGGTCGATCGGATTAAAGAGCTCATCAAGTATAAAGGTTTTCAGGTACTCTCTATTAAAGGAAATTCCTAAATATTTGTAAAATTGTTTATTGCCTGAAGAAATACATTGCAACATTGCTCACGCACTTTGACATTTTCTTGATCGATTTCACAAGGTTGCACCTGCAGAACTGGAAGGGCTGCTAGTTTCTCATCCTCAAATTTTGGATGCTGTTGTCATCCCGTAAGTTGAACACAAGGACTCGTGAAAACTACTTTAATGTACATGTTGCTGATTATTTGCATCTCTTGCTCGCTGTAGATATCCTGATGCTGAAGCTGGTGAGGTCCCAGTTGCATATGTTGTGCGCTCACCCAATAGCGCGCTGACAGAAGTAGATGTTCAGAAATTTATTGCTGATCAGGTAAGTGGTAGATTATGGAAAGTAGTGTGCTTTCTTGAGAATCATAAGTCATTTAGTAGAGTACAGTTCGGTTTGATTCAACTTCTATCTCCTCTTTGGAACTATGAATTCTGAATTCCATTGGATTGCAGAAAACTTAGGGGAACTTGCTCTTCACAGCTATCAAAGATTAGGGAATACATAGTAATGTAGTAATATCACTATTCTAACTGTTAGATTCTGATTTCTAAAATAAATTCATGCCATCTAGTTCTCAAATCTTTGCTGAGTCCTCCATAATTGTCAGTCCAGTAGCTCTGTTGCTGTTGCTCGTTCAAAAACAAACATCTTTTTTCTTTAATTTGCATGTGATGTTTGAGTAAGTTTTTTTCCTGTGACTTACAATCGATTATCTTCTCTGAAGTGGAAATACTTACAAATCTGCACTCTGTGCATGGAATGCATTTTTATTTTTTTCTGTGACAAGTAAGCCGTGGCCGACACTTTGTTCAGCTCACCATCGACCCCTTTCTCTGTTTTGCAGGTTGCACCTTTCAAAAGATTGCGGAAGGTGACTTTCATAAATACTGTACCTAAATCAGCTTCAGGAAAAATCCTCAGAAGAGAGCTCATTCAGCAAGTAAAATCCAAGATATGAGGATCCATTCGCGAATACTTGGCTTGCAGGAGAATCGACCTGGATTCTTAACTTGGCTTCCATTTCTCTTCTTTGCTGTTGAATGAAAAAGGATTTTTATTTAAGATTTCCAGTTACTATGTAAATTGTTTTTTCAACATGTTATGTAAGTTACTATCAGTCTCAAGTAATCTACTGTTCTTCAAATGTTGCCCAAGGCTTACTTCAGGCTCTAGGATTCACTGGACGTCGCAAGTCCAGAGCATGATCCGCCATTGAGTAGCATCAACAAAACGCTGTCTATCACAACTATCTAGACAATTGATGAGTAGTGGTTGTACTCTGGACAATAAAACCATTCCTCGATCGCAAGAAGTCTACGAACCTAATTATTAAATAGAAGCGAAAAATAAAAACTACTAGCAAGAAGAGAGAAAATTAGCTAAAAGATGATCCAAAACCACGAGATCCAAAGCTCGGTGATCATCTTCAGGGATGGATTTCCTCCAAAACCAGTGTTGCATACACACTTCACACATCCCTTCAATTGGTATGTTCTTTGTTTCAGGCAGGAAGAATTCAACGAAGTCATAATAGCCACAGAACATGCATAGAAGATGAACAAGCCAAATTTCCTGAGGCAGAGCATGGGAAAAAAAACAGTTGGTCAATCAAGAGCGTAAGCAAAATGTCAACCAAAAACAGTGACGCTTTGCCCCGCAGAACAGAATTCTATTGGAAACACTTCACTTGGCACCAAGCATCCCAGTTATCTCCATGATATGTGAAGGCAGCAACAAAGAAGCAAAGACACGCCACAACAATCCCTGTCACGTCTCTTCCAAATTTCCTTAGCATTTAATGTGTACCGACAGCGGAGGAAAGCGAAGCATTATCTTTATAACCAATGCTTTGGAAGAGCACATGAGCATATAAGATGACCACATTTATGCCATCAAATTATTGAAAAACTGGAATAAGTGTAGCAATGGCCAATTATGGCCGAACTCTCTAACGAATATTACTCCAGGGATGCTTCACTTTTCTTTTCTTTTTACAGCTTTATTCATCCTCTCAGCTACACGCTTTTTTTAAGGAGTGATAAGGAGCAGAAAATTCTTAATGTTTAGCTTGTTTATTATAAAAAAGTAAAAAATTAGTATTTTCAAATTCTTTTTCATGATGACTACGAATTCTAGAGATAGAAACATCTGTTTATGTTTATAATTTTCTGAATAGTTTATTACAAGATCAAAAAATTCAGATTTATCTTCTAATATTATAGCCCGAGTATATCTTGAATAATTATCTACAATAAACATGATGTACTTTTTTTCACCAAAACTCTTGGTTTGAGTTAGACCCATTAATTAGATCCATATGCAATAATTCAAGTAGTCTTGATATCAAAATGTTAGCAATCTTTTTGTGTTGAGCTTACTAGAAAATAGTTTTTTTTTTTTTAAAAAAAAAAGTGGTTTCTTGGAAGGTAGATTCGTAAAAAGTGAATTATTTTTTTATATTTGATAGTGTCATGAAAAATAAATTGAAAAATATTTTCTAATGTTTGATTACTTCATGGAAAATGAGTTGGAAAATAATTTATTAACGTTTTATTTTTTTTTCAAGTTTATTAAAATAATATGGAACAAATCTTACAAATTAAAAAGTTGAATGAGAATGAAATTGAAAAAAAAATCTAAATTCATAAATTATCTCAAATAAAATAAATAACAATCAAAATAATGGAGATCAAATCTAGCAGATAAAAAAGTTGAAAGATGATGAAATTAAAATAATTATAATTATAATTTCATAAATTATTTCAAATAAAATAAATAGCAATCAAAAGAATGAGGATCAAATTCGATAAATAAAAATTTTCAATTAAAAAAATTATAAGAGTAAAGCAACTAACAATCATAAAAATAAGAACCAAAGTTAATATAAAAATCAAAATTTAAGAGATAAAATTAAAAAAAAAATCAAAATAAAATATATAGCAATAAAAAATTTGATGACTAAATTTGATATAATCAACAAATAATATGATATTTCTAAATTTTTCACAAATTATGGAAAGTGTTTTTCGCCTAAAATAAAAGGAAAACACTTTTCTGGAAACCAAACCAAATTTTTTTTTACTAGAAAGTGTTTTTTGTTGACTAATTTTTCTAATGGCAAATAAATGCAATAAAGTTTGGAAAGTGTATTTCAGAAAACCACTTTCAATGAAACAAACGAGGCTTTAGTTTGTTTTACTTTTTGACATGCTCCAGACACCATTGTCTTGACTATTTGCATATTTGGTAGTCCTCGTACAACTTTTTTTATATAAATTTTTAACAAATCTCTAAAATTGATAAGCATTGATGCTAAAGATCAAGATCATCTAGTGTTGTCTTGTGACATCTCAAGGCAATCAAGGTAGAAATTAGGAAATTCACTTCTCAAGTGACCATATCCTAAACATTCAAAACACTTAACTCTTATTCTAGATTCAGTCTTAATTTTACTTTCATTTTTCAATTCATTTATTTTGACAAAATCATTTACCTTTTTGCCTTTATCAATTTTCTTCTTTTAAAACATGAATTTTCTGAATTTCTTAGCTATGAGAGCTATATTTTCATTATTAAGATCATTATCATAAAAATGATCATGTTTTTCCCTAAAAGATTTAAGTACAATGGACTTACCTTTTCTTTGATGAGGCAATGTAGATTCATATATTTGTAAGTAACCTACAAGTTCTTTAACATGTATAGTATCAAGATCCTTACTTTCTTTAATGGCTATTACCTTTGGTCGAAATCTCTTAGGTATATATCTGAGGGTTTCCTTACAATTCATATGTCCTCCACTTTATCTCTAAGATTGAACCAAGAATCACAATGTCATTAAGTTTAGCATAAAACTCATCAAAAGATTCATCTTCTAGCATTCTAATTTCCTCTAACTTTGAGGTTAACATTTGTAATTTTCACTGATTTAGTTTTCTCATTAGTAACTTTAAGAATATCTCAAGCTTACTTAACTATTTCACACATAGATATTCTTTGAAACTCATCAAGAGAAACCATTATAAATATAGTGTTCAGACCTTTGTTATTCCAATTATAATTAGCAACATCATCTTATTCCATTATGCAAAAGTAGTTTCAGGTTTAATCCACCCTAGCTTTACTTAGTGCCATACTTTCACATCTAGTGATTTGAGAAAAGCTCTTATTCTAACCTTCTAGTAGGCATGGTTCTTACCATTGAATTGTGATGGTAAATTTAGTGTTGACATCTTCAATAATAATATAAAAAAATCTCACTCCTATAAAGTGAACTTGCTCTAATACCACTTAAAAGTCCTTTTTTCCTCTTTATCACCTGTTAACAAATGATTTGATAACACTTTGCAAATAATGATCTGTAACCAAATAAATAAAGAATGCATAACACTTAAATACATAAGGTATTTGGTTATGAAGAGAAAACCTTTTGAAGAACTCTTCAAAAGTTAAAAACAAAAAACAAAAAAACCCTTCGGGGTGGCCAAACTCAGGATAAACAATTTTTTCCCCTAGTTTGAACGATTATGACAAAAATATCTATGAACACAAACCTTTGTACCTATACTACCTTACTTGATGAAATAGTAAACCATGTTATGTCTCCTACCACAGTAGCTTGCTAGTACATCTAACAATCTTTAAATTGTTGTCATCTTAACTGAAACCTCTAGTTGCTAATAGTTCACATAGAGCCTAGGAGTTTGTAGGCTCTCCAACTCTTCAGGGATCAATTCTCCTTGAGAATTTCCTACACATTCCTCGTGTGTCAAGAGTATATGCTGTGAAACTCTGTGTAATCTCTTTAACTAGTTGGCACACTTGCTTCAATGTAATTGATACTTTTATGTTCTGAAACTCTCGTCTGAAGCAAATGACGTACACCTTTCTTCATACTTAACCTTCATTATCTACATGCTTTATGTGATAAGGATAAAGATCTTCAAGTTTCCTAGTTTGTCACGTTGGTAACAGAGTACTAATGTGTTTTACATAAACACTGATAAAGTTATTTTTAAATAACTTTTTCTACTTTATTTGAATTTATCTCTTAAATAATATAAATTAATCAAATGATTATATAAAAGATAATGCTAACTAATTTTGATAAACTTCTATCTTAGCCAAGTTATTTTTTTATCAACCATGAAAAGATTCACAATCTAAACCAACAAAATGACATTTACATGATACATATCATGAGTTGTTCTTCGAGATGACAATACTAACCTTTATTCTAGTCAAATATGTGGCACTGATAGTAGCTAACAAGGAAGCTAACACAACAAATTCTTGGAACCAAAATGTTGTGTTGGATATTGCTTAATGAAATGTTGTGTTTCAACCATATGTTGAAAGAAGGGCAACAATCATTCTTTTTGAATTAATTGAAACCTAGCCCCTTTCTCTTGCATTTTCTTTTCTCAGCAATGCACGTAACATTTATATATATATATATATATATATATATATATATATATATATATATATATTGATGTTCAAGTTGTTCTCTACATAATAGTCATTGATCGTTTAAATAAGGTTTGAAACTCTTTTCAAATCTCATTCCACCTTGGTTTGGGACTTCTCAATCAATAATATTTGATAATAGATGGAATATTACTCTTAATTCACCTAGGGTGATGAATCATCTCTTAATCACCAAAATACCTTTATATAGTTCATGTTATACCCAATATATGCCCCTACGTTACCTCGATTAAGATAACATGTAACAGGATCAAAACATATTATTCGCTATATATGATAATTTAATGATCTCAAGTCTAAGGATCATTTACACAACAGTTATGTGAACCTTTCCATATACATAAGTGATCTCTCCATATGGAATTCTCATACAGGTCAATTTAGTGTACATGTCTTATGACAAGCACATACATATTAGTTCTAGGTATCCCTTATATCTTAACTTATAAGAACAACTGCTTCATTTCATAAGGAAAAAAACATAAAATGTACTAATATTTACAGCTCTAATGAATATCTAGTATTTAATATAGCATCAACTAGGAAAATTTTAGAAATAATTTTTTGATGTCATAAAAATCTCATAATTGTAACAACTTTATAATAATAGTACGTGTAACCAACCAATTGACTATAATGCATATATTAAACGAACACTCTCAAGCTTCTATCGTAGTTCTGATGCCAATATAAGGCTCTACCATCTAAATAATACAATGTCACAGTTTACAATGACTATGCTGATAAAGAGAAGAACAAAATTTAACTTATATATATATATATATATATATATATATATATATAATATATATATATATATATATATATATTAAAAAAAAAAAAACACCCCACACGGTATATAACCTAACCCAATCGATTTATCCCTTTCTTCCTTTTGTAGAAACCCACCCCTCCTCTGTCACTTTCTCTTGAATTATTGTCCAGAACATGTAATTCCAAAACATCCCTTTTCAATAACCCCACTTTTGCTTTCTTTAACTTCTCCTGTGGTGTGCTCTCAAGAACCCACTTGGCAATGATCAGTGGTGTGCTCCCACTTGCAAAGAACTGTCTTATGGTGTGCTCCCATTTGCAAAGAATTGTGTTGCTCCCAAGAATCCACTATTCCACTTGCAAACGGTATAACAAATTAAAACAGGTATTATTAGAAGCCCAGATTTGAGAGATTTTATTTGTAATTTAGAGATAATGTATTTTATTTTATTAACTAATTTTGTTGATGAGAATAATAATTTTGTTTGATTTTTTGCAAATTATTTGTTAAATATAGCTTTTATCACATCCTAATATTTTTAATTATTAATGTAATGTATTTTATTTTAAATTTATTAACTGGGTGGGGTATAAAAAAAATATATACTGAGAAAGGGGGGTTGAGATTATTGTTGAACAGATCATGCAACATAGAGCATGAAAAATGTTGTGGAAAGTAGGCTAACTACTGTTGCAAAACTATTGCTTTCTTTGCGGTAACTAGTAAAAATGTTGCAAAACAGAGCATGCAAAAAGATGTAATCCTAACTATTGGTATAAATTACTAGTTACAAAAACCGTTGTTAGGATGGTCATATTTGTCCGGAATCAACCATTGTGATTTCCTTCAGTTACAGGCAAATTCGGTAGAAATTGAAAGGGCTTCAGATGAAGAATTTGATGATGATGTTAATGGTGATTATGATGATGATGATGTGGCTATGAGTGATGATAATTATGAGCAACATGATGATGATATATTGTAAAATTTATTTTTATTTATTGTATTTGGGCTTATTTTTAAATGATGTAAGTTATGTTTGTATTAATGGTATTAATTAAAAATAATTATTTTGTTCATTTTTATTTTTTTTTATTGTATTAATTAGTTCATATTCAATAATTAAAAATAATTCATTTATATTTATTCTATAATGTTGTTTATTGATGTTAATTTTTTATTCTATTTCAAGTATCTAGCATGCCTCGACGTGGTTCTATATTAGCTTCCAGGAGTAATAAGACCACTTCATCTAGATCAAATGGCCCTTCATTTGGGCCGAATAGCCAAGCATCCATTTCTCATCAACCTTTTCATCATGAGTTACATGATTGCTATAATCCTACTCGGCAAGATTATGGGTAGAGGGATGATTATCAATCGTACGAGGGTTTTTGCTTTCAAGATTTACTTCAAACTCAAGAAGGTTTCCCTCAATATCACCCATATACTTTTAGGGGATATAATGTTTATGGGGATTATTATGATTGGAGGGGCAAGGATGTTAGGGGAGATGAGAGAGTTGAGGAAGATGGAGGAGAACAGTATGAAAGAGTAGATGGTGATAATGATGAAGATGAGGGAGATGATGTTAATGCAAGAGGATTAGGTGATGAGGGAGATGATTGTAATGTTAGAGATTCAAAGGATCGATATGACATCCCTTCAATCCATGGTTCAACATCTTCTCCAATGCATCATGAGCAACGAGTTTAAAAGAAGGGTTTTGACACACATAAGGATCCCATTACCAAAAAAAGAGAGCTTCATTTATATGGAACAACAGAGTAAGTTGAAATTTATAACGTTATTGTGTTTTATAATTAATTTTTAAGCTTTATTAATTTAATGAATTTTTGTCATTTTTTTTAAGCTTCAATAACTCATCGTGTGGGCGTGAGATCGGACTTATTTTGAGATCAAATTTTAAAGGACCATGGCACAATTAGGAAAATGTTGATTCAACTTATAAGGATGAACTCTTTAAAGAGTTTAAGGTATGAGATTATACATTTTTATTTTAGACATAATTATGTTGACTTATTAATTAATATTATGAGACTTGAATATATTAATAAATATATGTATTGAGAGATTGTTTGATGGATAGGATATGATCCAGGATGATTGGATCAAGATGAAAGTTGTAATGACATGTAATAGAAGTGTTATCGATAACTTGGTACCAATAAAAATAGAGGAGACTCTGCTGAAATTTTTGTAAAAAAATTTCCATAATTTTAGACATATCATTCAATAATTGACATTAGTAAGCAAATGTTTGAGATTTCATGATATTATATTTGAGGATGTTACATTTTTTTTTTCTATGCACAACATATCTTAGATGCAAGGATTATTACTGTAGTAAAAAATAGTTTTTTTTATGGAAGTGAAGACCAAAATGAAATATGAACCTCTTAGATACAGTTAATGTAAAGAATAGTTTTTTATTGATTGAATACATAAATTAATATATAATTGTTTTTGCATCTCTAACGACTTCAATTAGGTTAGAACATGTCATGTTACTATGATTTAAGACAAATTAATTCTATTTTAGGAATATATTAAGAAATGGTAAGGTATATACCAAAAAGATATTATAATAATTAGAATATAAGACATTAAAGTACATTTTATGATGTAGTTAAGAAGTTTTTATTTTATCAATATTTTTTGTTCATCTTTTTTACTTCTGATTGTGTGATTTTAATTATATAGGCTAGTTAACAACTATGTTGAGCTTTGTTTATTTTTTTTTTATATAGAAAAAAAAAATTTCTGAGGATGATGAACCAATTATTCGTAAGATTTGGGAAAATAAGACTAGAATTGCTTTGAACCAGCAGTTAACACGAGCTCGTAAAAGAGCTATGTCTAACAGAAATACCACAAATATTATGGATTGCATTAATAAAGCTCTAGTTTTGATACACAATGACGATTGGAATCAAATGATTAAATAAATTTGGTTCACCCTAGAATTTCAAAGAGATCAAAATCTGTAAGAAATAATCGACTAACTGAAACAAAATGGTAAATTAAGCACTCATTCTGAAAGTATGGTGTCATTTGCATCATATCGAGCTAGCATGGTGAGGATTATTTATATTTGTTATAATGGACTTCAAATTTTTATATTTATATTTTCTAATATTTTTTGTTTGTTGATAGCAAGAAAAAGCAGGAGAAAAGAACCTCTATGGGATGATGTGTTTTCGGTGTTGCATCAGAGTGCCAAGCAACCTGAAACATTCATAGATAAGAAGTCTAAAAAAGTTGTTGTAAGTATTTTTTTTTAATGTAATTTAATATTATTTAAAATTTAAATGAATTTATTATTATATTTAATTGTATTATAGGAGAATTACAAAAAAGATATGATTTCAAGATATGGAGTTGATCGGGAAAATCATCTTTCATTTGATGGAGAAGGTTGGTGTGTGGCTATAGGAGGAGATACAAAGGGTAGAATATATGGTGCACCTGGTATGCCAAAATCCATGGTTAGTACGAGTGCTTCATCACAATCCTATACGATGGAGTCAACACCTTCTAGCTCATCAATTCAGGAATTGAAAGAGCAAATAAAGGAAAGAGATGGTCATATTTTATCATTACAATAGGAGATGACTTCAATCAAAAAATTTCTTAGTAATATGGGATACCGAGCTTGGGCATCAAATATGGACCAAGGTATGTCGACACCTATGTTCATCTATGCCGTCACATGTGCCTCCACAGATGACGACACCTATGTATCTCCCGTTTAATGCAGTATATCGACCTAGGCCTTAAC
Source organism: Populus alba (assembly GCF_005239225.2). Taxonomy (NCBI): domain Eukaryota; kingdom Viridiplantae; phylum Streptophyta; class Magnoliopsida; order Malpighiales; family Salicaceae; genus Populus; species Populus alba. Next base: position 9,472,110 of record NC_133287.1, read on the forward strand.
CACCATATACTGATCCCACCTTATGATGGTCAGCATTGTTTTGGTTTATTTCCACCACCACCCCAATCACCACCTTTATGATAGAATATATTTATTAAATTGTGACTTATCCATTTTGATGTAAGTTTAATGAGATTTAGAAATTTATTATAAAATTTCTTTTTATTTGCATTGTTATTTTTTTATAAAATAATTTCTAGTATTAATTTATGTTCTTTATATATTTATCTATAATTTTTTAAATATCCACAAATAATTAAAAAAAAATTCAATAGATGGGAAAAATAATTTAAAAAATTTGGACAAATCAGCAACGAATCAGCAACAAAGTTTTCATTGCTGATTAGCAATGGATCAGCAACGTAATATCCGTTGCTGATTTATATAATCAGCAATCGAATTTTAGCAAACGGATAATATGTTACTAAAAAATCAGCAATGGATAATCCGTTGCTAAAAAATTAGCATCTATTATTTGCATATGAAATTATCCGTTGCTAATTCTGTTACTGTGTTTTATCAGCAACATATTTTAATATTATCTACAACGGACTTGTTAGTTGCTAATAGGCTTTTTTTTTTTAGTGGACGGGAGGTGCAATTTTTTTTATTTTGAGCGAGAGCCAGGAGAAAGAAAGAAAGGAGAACAGGGGGGGAATTTTTGAACAAGAGGAGAACTGAAGGAAGACGAAGAATCTTTGAAACAGAGGGAGGGAAATACAAGCACACCAACACTGCCAAGGATCGTCATTTTTCAGCTCACCATCTTCACCCTCCCCGTTGCAGCACCATTGAAGAAAAGGCAGACTTGCGCCTCTACATGGGGAAGAAGAAAAACCAGTTGCTGTCATCGGGCTTCCAGCCACCGCCACCTTTATAACCACCGTGAGGCATCGTCAGCTTCCTTTCCACTGCCACCACCTGCCACTGCCCTCCCAGTCGACAACAGCCCCGTGAAAAGCAAAAGGAGGAAACAAAAACAGAGGAGAACAGAGCTGGAAAAAAAAAACACAGAGAAGAAGAGGAAGAAGGGCCGACCATCGTCCAAGCCACTCCCCAGGCCGCCACCATCAGCATCTCCACGAAGCTGCTACAGAGAAAGAAGAACATTGTTGACAGAGGGAGCAAAGGAAACAAAAGAGAAGAAGCAACACCGAAACAGCAAGGAGGAGGAAAAGCAGCCACAACAAACACCACTGCCAAACCAACCTCCTCCGCAGCACCGCCAGCGAAGCTGACAGACCAGCAACGCACCGCCTCCTCCGCACTAGGTAACTCTTCTTCCCCCTCACTGTTTGCGTTTTGGTTGTTTTTCCTCTCTACATGCAAGAGGAGGGGGAGGGGGGGATAATTCCCCCCCTCGGTCAGTTATATTTCTGGGCCAGGTTGATTATGGCCCAGCATTGTTCGTTTTTTCCTTTTCTGGCCCAGACGGGTTCTGGCTTAGAAATATGCAACCCTGCTGTATGGGCCGGGTCTGGCCCATATGAAAAAATATTGTTGATTTTCTTGCATATTTTTATCAAAATTGCTTAATATTGGTTTGTATTTTTATACCGTAAAGATACAAATTCAGTATTAAAATATCTGATTTTCGTTAAGATATCAAAAAATATAAAATAAAAAAAATATTTTTGTTTTAATACATACGGCCTAGTCTCTCCAAAATAAAATAAAAAATAAAAAAAAATCATCACACCATATTTTCCTACAACAAAAGAAATTTCAAAAATATATGTATTAGCATGCACTTTAGCTTTAACAACAAGTTTGTTAGAACCACGAGAACTGGGCCAATATTTCAAAAATTCTAAAAAAAAATTTCTTGTCTTCTTGTAGTATTTGAGATTATGAATTTATACGTAAAACATATTTCTGATATTAAAAATATAGTTTTATATATATATATATAGACGTTAGAACGGTTACGATTTTACCCGATAAGTTAAGGACCTTCTTATTGAGGAGGACTTTTCTTGAACCATAAACAGACCAACAATTAGAATAGGATAACATCTTAGCTTTTTATCAGATAATCAAACAATGTAGCTTACATTAGGTAAGACGTATTTGGGGTGCTAATACCTTCTCTTTATGCAACCAGTCCTCGTACCCGATCTCTGAGACCAGTTAGGGTTCCTAGTAACCAAAATACTAGGTGGCGACTCCCATTTTATTTTTCACTGATAAAAGACAAGAATTCCTTATCTCCCTATATTTTCCAAATACTATATTTCATCGCGACGCTATACACATGTGACAGATACTACACGTAATGATCTAGATTTAGATAGAACCTACTTGGAAAGTATCCGGAAGTTTTATTTGAGAAGAAAAACAATTAGTAAATTTGCGACAGAATGGCAGCGAGTATGCAAGCAAGAAAAAAGAAGAAGAAGAAGGTAAAGAGTCTTAATTCATTGTAATTTCCATAATATTCGTTCTGCAAAATTCTGTAACATATCATGAGCTGTTCTTCTAGATGATACTACTATCCTTTATTCTAGGCCAATACGTGACACTGACTGTAACTAACAAGAACACCAACACAACTAACTCTTATAACCAAAATGTTGTGTTGGATATATTATATTATAACATTAGCTAAAACTGCTCTGGGTTTCACTATGCAAATTCATAGTGAAACGCTGAGTTTTTTTTAAAAAAAACTTTTGACCTTTGTTTTTCAAGCTTTTTTTTTCTTTTTTCTTTTTTTTTTTAATTAATGTTTTTTTAAATTTTTTTTGTTAATGTTAAACTTTTTTATTTTTAGTTATCAAATTTTCATGATACAGGTTTTGGGTCTGATGGATTAACCAAGATTATTTTTTTCGTTTTTCTTTTTAATTAATTTTTTCGAATGTAGTCCATAGTGAAATGCTTAGCTATCTTCTTTTTTTTTTGCTTTGTTTTTTTAAGCTGTTTTTTCCCCCTTTTTTTTGTTTTTTTTTTAAACTGTTTTGTTTTTTTGTTTTTTTAATGAATATTTTTTTTTTCTATTTAGTTATCAAACTTTCATTACATGAGTTTCGGGTTTGACGCGTTAACCTAGCTATTTTGGGTTAACCCATAAATTTTTTTTTTTCCTGTTAAGTTATCAAACTTTCATGACACGAATCCTAGATTTGACGGGTTAACTTGGTTTGAAAGGTTAACCCAGTCAATTCAGATTTTTTTTTTTTCTTCATTAGTTTTTTTGTTCACGAAGGCTTTTTTTTAATTAATATTTTTTTTTGCTTAGTATTTTTTTTTTTGCTTCTTGCTTTTTTTTTTTCTTTTTAATTATTTTTTAAAAATTTAGTTTGTTAATATTAATTTTTTTTTATTTAGTTATCAAACTTTCATGACACAAATCCAGGAATGATGAATTAACCTGATTTGATGGGTTAACCAAGTTAATTCAGATTTTCTTTTTCTTTTTCTTCATTAGTTTTTTTTTCTTCCTGTAGGTTTTTTTTTCCTTTGTTTTTGTTCTTTTTAATTAGTCTTTTTTTTGTTCATTTTTGTTTATTAATGTTAATTTTTTTTCTATTTAGTTATTACACTTTCATGACACGAATCTTAGGTTTGATAGGTTAACCTGATTTGGTGGGCTAACTCAGTTGATTCATATTTTTTTTCTTTTTCTTTATTAGTTTTTTTTTTTCAATTTCATCTTTAAATATTGTAATTAACTATAACTAAAAGACATCAATTTTTTTTCTTCCAATTTTATGACACGAATCCCAAGTTTGACGGGTTAAATCAGTTGATTAAGATTTTTCTTTTCTTTTTTTAAGTAGCTTTTTTCTTTTGATTTCATGTTTTTAATATCGATTTGATTAAGAATTAAACTTTATAATTTGTTTTGTATATTGGTCATTAAATTATTGTGGTCTCATGAGGGGATTTTACTGTACCTCTCCTAGCAAAGCACTATTCATCGAAATAATGCTTTGTTTTATTGTTTTTTTCTTTCCAATTAATCTTTTTTTTTTAATTTCATTCTGTAATATTATTTTTTTTTTCTTTTTAATTATCACACTTTTATAACAAAATCTTGCAACCATACTCATATCAAAGGCTCCGGGTTTGATGTTGTAACAAAACTCACTTAAATTTGGGTCATGTAAGTTTAATATTATTATTATTATTATAAATATAATTTTTGGATCATGAATAACAAATAGACTCAATGCTTTTATGTATAATTTTATAGAAAAATCTAATACTTTTAAATTTTAATTTTTTAAAATATTTTTTATATAAAAAATTGACCCACAGCGTATTGCACGTGTCATGTTTCTAGTGTGTGTATAATGAAGTTCGAGGTTGTCTGAGGGTAGCCTCTCTTTTTTTTCTTTTTTCTTTTTGGATAAAAAGAAAGTAGAGAAAGGAATGGTGCCACGTAACAATAGATTAGGCGGTTGAAACTTGGCTTTTCAGTTTTGGGATCATCAAACTGTAACCTCTCATTCTTTCTCTCCCCAAAATAAAACAGATATATACATGCCGCGTAGTCGAAGAAAGAAACAGAAGAAAAGGTCCTGTAATTTTTAGAGTTAGAAACAAACTAATAAAATCAATCGATCAGTACCCAATGACAGCAATAATATCATCACCAGCTGCAACAGCAACAATAAGAACAGCCATTTTCAACTATGATGTCCAATTTGGAAGGTTTAGTAATAACAAGAACAATAACAACAAAGGTTGCTGCTTTCTCTCTGCACATTCTTTTTCACCACCAAAATTGAGTCCTAAACAACCCCACAGGGTTAAGCTTGTGTTTTTAACCAAAGCTGCTGATTCAAGTCAGGCCTCTCCGTCTTCTACTACAACTGCTTCCAAAACTATTGTCACTGATGATGAGTTCTCTCTTGCTAAGGTATTACTCTTTATGCTTCTGTGTTTTTTTTTTTTTTGTCTGGTTTTAATTTGTGTAGAATTGATTTCCTTCATTAAATTCGTTGTAAAAATTTAAGTGAAATAGACCCATTGTGCTATTTTTTTCTAAACTTGAGCTTTTTACCGTTGTTTATGATAATATTTGCATAATTAATTGGCTTTTTATTAACTAAAGAACACATTGGCGTCAAGGGATTCGGTTTAGGTGCTATGGATTTGAAGTTGTTCTTGTTTTTTAGTAATTTATTGCTGTGGTTTGCCAATTTTATCAATTTAAAGTAATAGGGTTACCAACACTAGAAACTTGTTTCTATGAAAACTGTATAAGAAAATAAAATGCTGATAAATGATGGTTTTTAGGCACTATATGTTGGGGTTTTTAGAGTCAATTTTGCAATTGTGGTATCCGTCATTGGAAGGCAACTTCCAGAGAATAAAATCGACTATCATTACTTTGGATTGTAAATGAGATTTGTGAAGAGATAAGGAGGCGTTGTAGAATGCTTACTCCTTCAGGCCTAGAAATTACAAATACTGTTGATAGGCACGACCAGTTTTCTTACCTTTATGGGGTTTAAGTCCAAGGTGATATGAGTATTATCATTTGCAATTGCAAAAAGAGTATTTGTTAAGTGCTTGTTGACTAATTCTTATTCCAACTGTTGTATTTTGTTGTTCATTACACTCTAAATGACGGCGATTGGGCTACACTCATTTGTTGTAATTGTAAAGTATGTAAACTGTAGTTTTGTTAATTGGTGATCAAAGGTGTTGTGTGATGCCATATTTTAAGGATAAGCACTGGTAAGCTTTTGGGTTAGATTCTTAGATGCTAACACACTGACTTCTTTTGTCACTTATGTTGCTCTCTGTTGATCAGATCAGTGATGAAACTGTCTTCCATAGTTTCAAGGTTAATGGGATGCAGAGTTTGTTTTTGGAGGAGCCATTTATTGTGCATTGTAGTTTTGTTGGCAAACTCCCAGTGATAACTACTAGCCAAACATTCCCCTCCTCTTCTTTAGTCTAATCACTTATCTGAATATGCTTTGGCGAAGACTTGATGCAAGCCTGTTTACTGCATAAGTTTTAGTAAACCTGGTGTCCTCATCTATATGTTCTGATTAACGAAATTATAGTGTTTTCTATTGTTTGCAGGTCTCATTTGGTGTTATTGGACTGGGATTTGGGATTTCGCTCCTGTCGTGAGTTTTTTTCCCTTTGATTGTACCTAAGTAATCTAAAGTGACTGCTGACCATGATTTGTGCTTGATTTACAGGTATGGTTTTGGGGCTTACTTTAACATCCTTCCAGGATCTGAATGGTCGGCGATAATGCTAACATATGGCTTCCCTCTCGCAATAATTGGTATGGCTCTCAAGGTAAAAGTTTCCTTTTCATTATGACTGGGATTTTATGATACTCATGTCATAGACTATTTATTCTGTATTTTTAACTTTTTTATTGGAGATCATTTGGAGATTAAGGTAGCAAACATGAAGAATAATGCACGCCTCTTGAAACATATTAGTTATTCGTGTTTGTTTTGCATAACCTGTTTCCTTAAGTTATTATCTGCCCATGTGTGTCTGGTTACAGATGGTTCCTTAGATTTGCTTTCAAAGGATGGCTTTAAAAACCATAATGGAGTGCTTGAATTAAATGACATATACGGTTTATTTAAGTGGTATCCTTTTACTGCTGTGCAGTATGCAGAACTGAAGCCAGTGCCATGCTTGACTTATTCCAATGCTGAGATGTCAAGAGAAAAATGTGCCACTCCAATCCTTAAACAGGTATTTTCAGCATCCGGACACAGAATGTCGGAAATTAATTTCAATTATCTCTTTTTCTTATTTATTCTAAGATTTCTCCTCATTAAACTCCTAACTCTAGGGACTTAGCTTAGGAAATCTGATAATATGATTGGACATCTCATCCAGACTTAGTCTTCTCATACTAGGGTGAGGGTGAATATTAGCTTTCTTCAACAAATCTTTCTTAGCCAGTTAGTTTCCATTGGAGTCATATATTTGACTTTATTCACAATTGCAATTCTATTCGACCTGGTATGTGGTTAAGGTAAACAGGGACAACTTTTGCTTAATGCTGGACCAATTTCGAAGTCCTAAATTAAAAGCATGTCAGTGAAATAGGAAAAGATACTTAAACTTAGATTTGTCTTTACCACCTAGGCTCGCTTCATTACTCGTTCCTTGCCATTATTTTAGCATCTCTAAAATTCAGGATTAATGTGCATCACTATATTATGCTCTAGAGAGTTAAAAATTTAACATGGCATCCCTTTCAGGCTTGTAATATATTGTTGGATAATATAATCTTCATTGTGAAGTTTCTTCCTGTAATAACACTGTGCTATGTAGTTGTTTTATGCAATGATGCAAAACCTTATAGTGTTTTACATTGCTCTTCCATAAAATAGCCTGTTCTTATACTGACTGCAGACACCTTTACGAGATGTAGTCTATACTATGATAATGCTTGCACAACTATGATACTCTTTCACATTTTGAATATAGGGCGGCATCTGGAATTATTTCTTTTTTTTTTTCTCTTTAATCAGGTCAGGAATGATGTTATAAGATATCGATATGGAGACGAGCAGCATTTGGATGAGGCATTGAAACGAATTTTCCAGTATGGTCTGGTATGCTGCAAATGACTATTATTTAATAGTATCTGGTGCATGTTTTCTGGATTATCTTCTTGATCAATGAAACAGGATTAATTTTGTTTTAAAGTCCCTGCTTACATACTTTCTTATGCTTACATGTTCTGCAGTGTATATTCAAGGCAATAAGGCATCTTAGGTTCTACTGCTCACACTTCTTTTTTAATCCTGCCTGTGTATATATAAAATTTTAGAGGAAAAAATGTCTATCTGATGTTTGATAATTAATGCATTTGAAAAATCTCTTCCTGGTTTTTGCGATCATGAATATTCCTAAAACCTCATCTTAGGGAAGAGAACGTACATGGTGAATAACCAAATTCCAATTGAAATGAAATCTTTAGGATAAATCAATGCAATTTAAATTTAGGAGGAACAGGAGCCTTCTATTGTGAGTGACTCTGGTCCTGAGTCACCAAAATCAGCTACACGAAGCCCTCAAAGCAAGTACAGCAAAGGGAGGGGAAGAAAGGTGTTAGAGAAAGCCCAAGGCCCACGACCCAGAGATTTCCTTTCTTATACTTGTGAACAGGGGACAGGAACCAATGATTACCGGATTTTTTCTTTATTAATTTTTGGGATCAGTCATCACAAACCGAGCATTTGTTTCAGAAGGCCATGTGGTGTGTGAACTTTAACATTGACCAAGATACATTAGCTCAAGGACAGTTTCTGGTCACTTGACAAACTATTGCTTGAATTTGTTTGGTTGATGTACCCTTTTATATAGTCTATTTAATTGATGACAAAGTGAAACCAAATTCTTCTCCAAGAATAGAAAAGGAACTTCTCTTACATCTGAGAATATGAATTCCGGTATATGATCTGGCATTTTGTGTATTTGGTGCATTTATTTAAAAAGGAGATAATTTATATTATTCATGTTCTTGTAACTTCATCATCATGTGCTTTGCCTTGAATTTCAGGGTGGAGGAATTCCGAGGCGGAATGCACCTATTCTGCAGATGATCCGTGAAGAAGTATGTTCCTTCAATACATATTAAACTCTAAAAACAGAACATACTGATTATTGTATCCTACAAGAACTTTCTGATTGACACTGTCATTGGCTGCAAAACATGCTGATTATCGCATCCTACAAGAACTTTCTGATTGACACTGTCATTGGCTGCAACTTCTTGGGGTCATATATAATTGGAATGGAACTTATGTGATGGTTCACCAGATTCTTTTAATTGGTCATCTACAAGCATAATTTATTAGTCAAGAGATGTTGAATTGCTTAGAACCCTGAAATTTTGATGTCTGTTTCACCATGCTGCTAGGTTTTTTCTGATAGGTGGACACATGACTTCCTTTTTAAAAAATAAAAATAGCCCTTTTGTTCCCCTTCTCTCTGACTGATTCTGTAACTAAAATGATTATGGAGAACTATACCTTGAAACCAATTGAACCAAACCTTGCTTCCTAAATACTGTTCGGATATGTGAATGAGACTCTTTGTTGACTTTGTCGCAGGTCACAGAGGATGGTAAATACTGTCTAGTCCTGGTCTTCGAGGCGAAGGCTTTGCAGTTGTCAGACTTTGAAAAAAGACAGGTAAAAATTGCACGAGGTTCATTGGAAGTTAAGCATTTTAGTGTTTGGTAAAATTTATATATATAAAAAAATTATTATAAAGCTTGTGTAAGAGTTCTTGGTTGTTTTGAATTCCACCTTGCAATTGCATTTATATCGTTAATTTCAGAAGAGATTAATGAATAATGGCATGCTGATTCTTTAATCTCAAATAATGTTTTCAGGGAAAATTCACTTCATTCTTTGGACCAGATATCACAGCTGAAATTGGTAAGAGCTACATTTAAATGCTTTGGTGTAAACATATGCTTTTGGAAAGCTTTCAAAGGCAAGGAACAGCTTGGAATTCTTTATGTAGTGAATTGCGGAGTGATGCTAATCAATAATGATTTGCAGGGAAAGGAGAAAACAATCTATACGAAGTTCGACTTATTTCCAACTTAAACGCCAACGCATCACCTTCATGAAGTGCTTCGTGGTATCATCTCGCTCTGCTATCTGCTTGGTCTTTTCTTCATTTTCATATACTCCCTTGTGAAAATTTTGTGTAACGATGTTTAGATTTAGCTTGTCACTATTTTTTTTTTTTTCTTTTTTTTGTAAACCATAACATCTTGGAGAAATATATACATGCTACATATAACCTCAAATGAAAGCCAGAAGTATTTCGTTTTACACAAATCTGTTCTGTAAGCAATGTGCAAACCTAACAGGGTTTTCACCATATGGTACCCCCCTACATTCAGTGCGAACTCGTCACCCACCTCTACCGATGTATTGTTAGTTATGGTTTCACCTACTTGAAGAGAACACAAGAAAAACAATGTTCTTTAGTGTACCTCTTGCTTGCTAACTCCTTTTCTTTCTGCGAAAAAAGCAGAAATAAATGCAATGTATACTGAAGCTTTTGCGCAAGTGTTTTCAGAAAGAGTCAAATGAGATTGCAATGTATGACTTGCATGACAATTTTTCTGAAGAAAATCAAGTTGCATTGAGCAAACAAGATTATCTATGTATTGGCAATGATTATGAATTGGCCTGATGCATATTCTAGCAATTAAGTCATTTTTAAAGCAATATTAAACTACTAAGAAAGAACAAGGCAGCTGTAACATAAACAAATCACAGCAAGTCTTCCACTAGTTTAGAGAATCTCAGACACAGATTTAGGACGATAGAGAGTGTTAGAACTCTCTTTTCTTGTGTTAAAGGATTTATTCATTGATTTTAACTACTAATATAAGATGTAGGATGTTAAACACTAGGGTTTTTAAACCTATACATAGAAACGTGTTTGGTTTTGCACTTCAAAAATAGAAAATATTGATAAATATGCCTCTTTTATGTCTCTTATGTTCCGAGACAAAAAAAAATCTTAAAAATATCCCATCAGAGGACTTTTTGAGTTGTATATGGTGTATAGCTGCATAATTGTAATAAAAACAAGAGCAGACACGAAATGAATGACATCTCATTTTCATTTTTTCTCGATGTTCCTTCATCAATCATATATCTATTCATCTTCAAACAGGTGTAGGGTAAAATTCTTCCCATGAATTATTAATTGGTGAGTTCTATGTGTGTGGAGGAGAAAGAAGAATCTTTCCATTCTAAAGCCGTAAACAGAGGAGTTCACGTGAACCCAAAAGCTGTCAGCCATTTTCAGAGACAAGGAACAAAACATTACATCACTAACTACAACAAAAGACTCATGGAAAAAAACACAAACAACGTAGGACAGTCTTTCATCTCTGTCCATTCATGGTTTCCTTCAATTAATCCCACCTCCCACGTACAAAATCTCTTCAAAGAGAGAATCTTGAAGCCCCTTCAATCCAATATACTATTTTACCATCTCTAGCTCTCCTTTTTAGCGCCCTTAAAGTTTAAAAAGAAAATATTCTTCTTTCTTGGTTTGCTCTTCTCCCTGTGCCTTTTTCTCATCCATGACAAGCATCCACCTTGCTTGCTGATGCTGCACCTCCACACTTGCTCAACATTTTTTTCCTGCTTTTCCTCTTTATTACTCTCTCTTTTCGTCGTTTCTTCTTTCCCTCTTGTTCCTCTCACCTGGACCTGCATCTTCCCGAGCATTCATCATATTATGCACCATTGTGTCATCATCTATATGGTAGCCTTTCCTTTTTCAATTATGATTTTGTATCTGGTTTTGCCAAATTTGGAAATATTAAGCTACTTCATCAAAAAATTTATTTCTAAAAGTAACAAGAATCTAGTACTTCAGCCTACTTGAGTATTTTGACTCGTCAATAATGCTATAGTATTATACACAGTGTTGCGGGCTAGCGGCTAGGATCAAAACAAGGATAGTTATGCAGCCCAAGTATAATAATGGATTAAAATAAGAAAGACTTCTCCATAATTATTGTCCTACAAGGATAACAAATGTGATTATCCTGGAGAGATCTAATGCTCTGAGATTTGATTAACTCTAACTGAGACCAGGCAAAAAAAAAAAAGTTACACTCCAGTCTTGACTCACCAAGTCTGAGCTCAACTCTTGCCTATTGTATAACCTAGCTCCCCCTCCCCTCCCCCACCCCACCTCACTTCAGGTGTAATAACAAAAGCTTAATGTCTTAGAAACCCTCTACCATGGCTGAATACTAAGCATCTCCCCTCTAACTCTAACAACTAGCCACTAATGTGTATAGACTTGTCAAAATTAACATGAGATTTACCATGGAATTCATGTCTATGAGCACCTGAAGAGCATTACTGTATTAGTCATTATTTTACCAGTACCATTCAATTCACACACCACAATACCTAAAGATTGCAAAGACTAAAGAGGTGTCAGTGTCACATTATCCAAACTTGCTTGTACAAGTTTACCACAACAGTGTAATGTCAAGATCCAATAGTGGCGTGTCTTCATTGTAAATGATGATAGCAATCATGTAGAATTTTTGTATCCCATGATACCACTATTTTGTGATCCAGCCCTGAAACACAGGCTATTATGTCCAAAAAGAAGGAAAAGAGGCAGTGAAATGCTGCTTTCATTGAGAACCCCAAAGAATCAAAAGTAAAGAAACAAAAAAAAAGAAAAAGGAATTCAAAAAGCATCTTCAGTGGCACCATATACAACAAAGAGAAGAGAGCGCTAAAGAACACTGGAGGAATTCATGCAAGTGTGATTAGAGAACAAAAGGAGGGAGAAAAGGTAGTGTAGATAATCTCCTTTGAGAATTGCTTTTCACTTGTGTTGAACATCCAAAAGAGGCTCTAAATGGAAAAACAAGAAAGCAGGAAAAGAGCTTTTCCTGCCAGAAAAATGTTTCTGAAAATCATAGATGAAACAACTAATGTTAAAATTCTGAAGATCAAAATTTATAGCCAGAGTTATAAAAAAAAAAGATCATGATTCTGGAAGGGGAAATAGCAGCTAAAAACAAAAGCAGCAGTCAAAACTTATGTTCAGAAATGCGAAGGAGACAAAACTGTTCAGCAAGAAAAACTTGCCTGTTCTTCAGCTTTCAACCTTGAAATAGTGAATATAAATGAGTATCGTGAACTGAAATTACTTGAAAAACACACCTGTTCTTCAGCTTTCAACTTTGAATTACAATTAGGCGAATCTCCACCATGTATTTCGCATCTCTTTCTCTCTGTAATCGAAGGCGTTGAAGCTGGACTAGGACTGCTTGATGAAGAACTAAGGTCAGGAGGAGTACTTTGAGTCCCAACATCTCTAGTACTCAACAAGCCCTCCATTGTATTTTCTACAAACAAAAAATCCTGAACCAACTCAAAAACAACCTTTTTTCTTCAATTTCTTTAGAAAAAAACAGCAGCAAGTATTCAAATTATAACCTTTAATTGGAAAATGATTAACAATATCATCATGTGTAGCAATAGTAGTAGTCTTTTTATGGATTTGCTGCGAATGATTAGAGTAAACAAGAGGTGCAGACATTGTAATTCTGTTTGTTAAGCTCCATAACGATCTTCCACTTAGTGTTTTAGCTGATAAACACTCCATTGGAACCTCTCCTGAAAGTGGATTACATATATACTTCTCTGCTTCGTTCCATTTGGGATTTAAAGCAAATCCACCTGGTAACAAGCATTCCCATTTGTTATAATCCCCTGACCTTGCCTGCAATGCTGCATAAAAAAAGAACAGAAAACAACAATCAAAATCACTAATCGTGACGCATAATGCAAATAATTACTCCCATAAAAAGCTTCGTGACTATTTGCATTGTCACTGCATACTAATTACCTTTAAGAGCAGTGGTAAATGAGTATGTTGAAGGGTCAATCTCTTCTGAAAATATTAAGATAGGATGGATTAGTCAATTGATAGCACTAATTAATAAAAAAGAAAAGGGGGGGGGGGGTAAGAGTACTAGCAACCTCTAAAGGAGTAGCCAGGAGATGAAGCAGTGCTGGAAATGGTAATGTTTGATCTAAAACACCTCGCATCTTCTCTAAGACTTCTGATATATGATCCTGAAAACCTTCTTGATCTCGTGTTTTCACGGCTGGTTTGAGCCTTGAATGCCCACTCTCTCAAATTGAACTCAGTTTCGTCTCCTCGTTGAGAAATAGTGTAGGGAGATTGCTTTAATGTGGAAGCCATGAATGAGTCTTGAATTTACATTACACAAGTTGAAATATGCAAAGGCTGTAATTAGTTATAAAGTCTTTAGCTAGCTGTACATGTGTTCTTGGCTTCTCAACTTGGTGCAGGTTTTTTCAGCGCAAGAATCTTGTAAGAAATTTACCTGTGCCACATCAGCGGATGAGCCAAGCAACAACTTACCAAAGACTTTTTTTTTTGTTTTTTTTTTATATAAAGCACCAGAGTCTTGAATTCAAAAAAAAAAAAAAAAAGATAGCTCATTTGTTTTACATTAAATTGTTTAATTTAATTCCCAAAAAAATATTTGGCTAAGGGTCGTTATTGTATTTCCAAAAACAATAGGTTGACAATCAAGTTGCTACAGTACAAAAGAAACTAAAAGGAATTCAAATTTATTACTGTGTCACTATAGATTTAAACAGTAAAATTAAATTATAATTTTACCTCTATAAACATAAAACAATTGGCATTGAATGCAAGGGTATAATAATCCTTTTGTTGTTACTTGCAAAGTAAAACAACTAGTTTGTCCTTGGAGACAAAAAAAATAAAATATTTGGACACGGTTTAAGAATATGATGTAAACCATGTTTTTTTAAAATTTTAATTTTTATATATTTTGGATTATTTTAATATATTGATCTTAAAAATAATTTTTTAAAAATAAAAAATATATATAATTTTAATACATTTCAGCATAAAAAATATTTTAAAAAACAAATATAACTCTACTCCCAAACAAACTTACATAAAACATTTAGGACAGGTGAACTTTTGGTTTCTTCATTTTAGTTTTACAATAAAATAATTATAATGTCCTTGAATTAGAATTGTTTTTGTCTTAGATTAAGGGGTGTTTTTTATTATTGTTATTATTTTTATTATTATATTATATCATCAAATTAATTAAGGTTTCACTTTACTCTCATATTTTATTTTATTTTTATAAAAATATTATCATTTAAACTTTTTTTTTTTCATGTTTAAGAAAATGAGTTCAAACCGTGTGTGTATCATTACCACCAAACAAACGGGTATTTAGCATAAAAGAAGATAACCCTATTATCCGTTGCAATTTTGGGTGCTGATTTTGATGCACTTTTTGTAACCTATCTTTAATCTTTTTTATTTCAATAATTTTTTAATATTTATATGATTTCTTTGATTTTCTAGTTTTTTTTCTTTTCAATGAAAAAAATGAATGAAACAATAATAAAGTGAGAATTGAAAACATCATGAGCGTAGAGAAAATTGATGTAAAAAAATTCAAAAAAGAAAATGTGAGTAAATAAAATAAAATAAAAAATAAAATAAATAAATAAATGTGAGTGGGTTATCCTCCATTTATTTTTCATTACCCAATTAGCTTTATTGGATAACTTAATCATGCTTAAAGTATATTCCAAATACTTAAACTACACATAAAAACTCCATTTTAGATAACCAAGAACATAGCTAAAAAATACAATCATATACACATAAAATAAAACATGTTAAAGAATCTAATCTTGAGAGGTGTAGTTTAATTAGTTAAACTCTAGATTTACTTCCTAGAGGTTACTAGTTCGAGTCCTATAAATCTCATGGTCATTGAAAGCTTATTAATTCGGACATTTATATTAAAAAAAAAAAAAAAAAAATTATTTTATTGAAAAGCTTCATATAGGATAAGGATAAAACTAGGTATGAACCCAACTAGGTATAGATTTGATAAAGCTTTGAAATACCTAGATTAGGAATCAAAGAACATAAATAGATTTAATTCTCCAAAATTTTAAACTCTATCTAATAATTAAATAAAAAATTTAGTCAAATAATAGTATTTTTTGAACTTGAAGATAGCTTGTCCAAAAATATATATGTTAAGCTTTTTATTAGGTTTCGATCCAACAATTAAATAAAAAATTTAGCCAAATAATAGCATTTTTGGACTTGAGATATATTGTACAAAAAATATATATGTTAAGCTTTTCATTAGGTAAAAATATAATAAATTGTTATCTAGTTGTTTATATATATATATATAACAAGATCCAAAAGGACAGGGGATCATATTTAAAAAGAAAAGAAAAACGCTCTTTAATTTCTTTCTCCCCACACCACCACCCATCGTAGTTGAACATCCATCACCAACCTCTCTTTAACCTTCCCTAGCCACGAAGGGCTGGTTTCTCATCGAAAAATTGTTAGAAAAACTTGACTCAATGCTTTTTCTCACTGGATTTTTCAACATTGGCGTTGGCTCCTCCTCCTCTTCGATCTCACCCATGATTACGCTAGCTCATTCTCTAGCCACCGGTGACCTGCAGCAGCCTTGAAGTCCCCTATAACAGTGTTTTAGCTCGTTAAGGGAGAAGAATTAATCTCAAAGATCCTAAGCCTAGATCTCCCTCATCATCAGTTGATCATGTAATGCATGGCCTAATGAAGTGGGTTATTGAGATCATGAGCTACATGATTTGCTAGACACGCATCGAAGGAGTCATCGGAGCAGTCGCGCGCTGGTGGTGAGTAAAGTGGCAGTGTGTGGTTGCCACATGCCAAGTGGGTTATTGATGGGATCTGGTGTTATTGCACCTCCACCCACCATGGTTGAACATCACTTATAGCCTCTCCCTCACTTTCCCTAACCATGGCGAGTTCATTTCTGGTCAAAAAATTATCATCGACGCAAGGCTTTTTCTGGTTGGAATCCTGAATGTTCTCTCTATGCCAACATTTATAATTTAAATCATTCTGCTTTAAGAGAGATGAAACTGAAATTCTGGTGATCAATAACTTAATCAAAGAAGAAACAATACAATATGAAAAATTCTTAAAAATAGAAGAAGAAAAGCTAAAAGTAAGGAAAACTATTAAAGATAAATGTTTTTCAAGAAACTCATAAAAAATTTATTTTATAAAAAATATTTTTTGTTGAGGTTGATTTGGTATTTATATATGTTTGGTTAAAATTGTGGTTGAAATTGAGGTTGAATAAAAAGTAGTTTAATATGTTTGATTAAAAATGCTTTTCAAATTGGAGTTATAAAATAATTTTAAAAAATATATATTAATATTGATGGTTTTTAATTTAAATATTGTAGATTTAACTACTGTTATTACATCATAAAATAAATAATACTTAATATAAAATATTTTTTTATTGTTCCATTAAATAATCTTGAAATACTAGTTTTTCAAATAAAACACAATTAAAAATTAAAAATATTTTCTTTATTTTACTAGGTCAGACTCGGTTTAATGTATTTAGCTTTTAATCAGACCCGATCTAGCTAGAACAGTAAAGATAATCTCTATTATTCACGTGAATAGTGAGTCAGTATCCATTAAAAAAAAAAAGAAGAAGAAGAAGAAGTAGATAATAGTTGCTGTATTTTAAACATAAATAATAATGGGACCTATAAAAAATAATTTGTGTTTTATTCACTACCCCACAATTGTTTTATGTGGTATGCTTTAAAAGCTGAAGCAACCAAAAAAAAAAAAAAAAGGTTATAAGTATGAGAGGGTGCCCATGAGCATGTCTTTATGGTTGTGCGTGTGAAGCTGCATGCCCTGTGCAGGTTGTCATCATCTTCTTGAAAATGAATGAAAAGGAGGGGTCCCTCCTACGATAGGAGGAGTAGGAGGGTCCCCTGCCGGAATTCATCATGGCCATTAGAACTCTTGTCTGACGCATGCTACGTAGGTTTCATTGATAGGAATGGGTTGCTCTGGTTGCCAGTAGATTTTGGTCCATCTTTTTCTTCATTTAATTTCTCGAGACATACGTATCTTCTATGCCCAATCTTTTACAGGACTTGTGAATTGTCATATTCCCTTATGTTTTGAGATGATTTATCTCTGGTTCAGGAACAATTTTAATTTTTTTTTTTAATAATTGAACCCTACTTTGAGTAGAACAGTACACAGCATTATACTCACACAGCATAAAACACGATTTCCAGTTCGGCTATATTTGATCAAAGATTAGGTGATTCTTACCTAACCAAATACTCCAAGTAATTTCATATGAAAGGAGGTTTCATGCTTCTCTCTAGAATCCACCATCTGTCAATGTTGCCCAGTGAACCAGAAGATGATCCATGGTCTTAGACCCCCCACCATGTAAGGAACTTTGTCCATAGTTTTTAGCACTGAAGGAGAAGATGACATGGCGACTCCATCTCTGATGCACAAAACGGGCACGAAGCTTGCTCCAATGAAAGAAGTTGTCGGTTGATAAGAAAGTCTCTTGTACATGGACACTTTTGTAACATTTAATAGAGTCCCATACGAATCTTCATTGAATAGAGGTAATTAATTTGGCAACCCCTTTAGGGTTCATGAAGATTGGCATGTAGTAAAGAGGTGATGAATTCAACTAACAAATTCTTCCACAAACGCAGCCTATGTCTAATTTTTTAGATTACAGGCTTCCAGGTTGGGATCGTTTTGGGGTTCGCTCCTAAAGGCATTTCTAGATACATGACAGGCAATGAACCATGTCTACAAAATATAGCACTGTAAACCTCATCAACATTAATCCCTGCTCCATTGAGCTCTTGTCAAAGATGATCTGAAGCCCCGAGCATAGCTCAAACCATCAAAGAATCTGCTTTTCGGTGAGTAGACAATTGAGGTTGTTTGGTGAGAAAACTAGAGTACATTGGCCCTTCACTGTTATGTTGAATAAAAAAGGTGAGAAAGGGTCTCACCCTGTCGAATACGACGACCAACACGAAACTCTCTAGTAGGAGAGCCATTAACAAGGATTGATGAGAGCTGTGAAGTAGAGAGGCACTCATAAACAAGTCTTCTCCATTTGTTACCAAATCTCATGTATCCCATCACTTCATCAAGGTAATCCCACAAGACTGTATCAGAAGCTTTGTGAAAATCTACTTTGAACATCATTCCTGTTCCCCGACTCCTCTGTTATCCATGAACAGCTTCATTTGCTGTCATAAACCCATTAGTGATCTGTCTACCTGCTATGAATGTTGTTTGGCTATCACTAATGAGGGCTTAGATGACGTGCTTTAGCCTATTGGAGAGCACCTTCACCACTATTTTGTATATCCCATAAACCATGCTAATCGATCTGTAGTCGGAGAATCCTTTTGATACCTCAGTCTTTGGAATCAATGTTACATAGGCCAGGTTTACACCCTTTGGAAGCTTCTATATTCTGAAAAACTTAGCTCTAAATCCATAATATCATGACAGATCAAGCTCCAAGCCTTCCTGTAGAATTTGAAATTAAAACCCTCGGGTCCTGGAGATTTTGTAACATCGCAGTCCCAAACTGCTTCTCTAACTTCTTCCATTGATACTTCCCGTTCTAGCCAATTGGCCCTCTCTAGACTAAGCTTCTTATAATCAGCAAGAACCAACTTAGCCCTCTTAGAGCAAAGCTTCCTTGATCTCATTTGGGGTAGTATGAAAGATGCCATTATAGGTGATTTTGAGATACGTTTTTATGGATTTTTCTCAAATCAGCTACTAAGTGAAAAGATTTTGCATTGCGGTCACATGTAGCATTGACTGGAAATGCACCTGGATACAGGAGTACTATAGCGATTTGTAACATCTTTGAATATAGCATATTTTTTGGCATGTTTAAATGAATAAATAATATTAACATTCTTTATCAGTCTCCCGTCTTTACTGTAATTATTAAAGATTATACTACTCGTGTCCATTAAATAATTAATAGGCATAAATATACAACAAAATACTATTTAGCTAAAAAACTTTATCTTAATTGTTCAACATTTGTTAAGATTATCACACTGCCAGCTATTAGAAGCAAAGATAAAATATTTTGAAAGACAAAAAAAATGAGGATGTAAAGTGGATGTTTGGGTGCTGCATTTTTATTTTACAATTATATATAAACTAAGCAATACAATGATGAAAAACAACACTTGCAAATATTATAAAATCTTGTATAATAATACATAATATGATTATTGAGTATAAAAAAACAATAAATCTTGGATTTGACCATGAACAAAAAATGAATTCTTTTATATTACTATCACACGTAGTGAAACACTATAATTATAAGATATTTTCATATTTATAACCAAATCAATAAACGAACAACTAACTCTCAACTCTAAAAAAAATCAATTGAGCATCATTTTAAAATGGTTTTATATTATCTTTTTTCAATTTAATTGACTAGTTATTGTTATTATCTGGAAGAAAAACTTAAAAAGAGTCTTATGAATTTATATTAATTTTATAGCAAGATAAAATTAATCACTAACCAATATATTTAAAATAACAAAGAAATTTCAACATAGTTAATTAATAAATCAATCAAGTTAATTAAAAATTAAAGTCTCTTTGTTGTAATTCCTTACTTCTTTCAGATTTTTTTAATGATTAAACAATTAAATTAAGTATATAAATTTATTAATTATTTGATTAGAACCACTGATAGAGAAAATCTTGTAAGAAAGTTGGTGAAGGATAGTCTCAAGTATTTAAAAATCTCCCCAAATGTCTAGCTATGCCTGACTCCCTTGCTCACCAAAAGCCACTCCTGTAAACTATTTCCTAGTAAATCATCCACTGTCTTCAAGAAATTTCATATGCTTAATTCTCTGTCTCCTTTGCAATGAAGTTCTTTTCATGGCAGTGCCCGTGTTCTGTATACATTACACACCCATGATGGGAATTCATGCTTATTAGAGTTGCTGTCATAACAAAAACTATCATTCAGGAGGTCATCGTCACTGTTATTCGATCAATGGACGATTGTAAGCCTGGTTCTAGAAAGAAATGAAAGATGAGGGAGACTCAGATTTAATCTCATGCTTTAGTCCTCAAGAACCTCACAATCAATTCTTTGAAAATACAACTTGTTTTGACCTCTCTCATAACCCCCGCGTTATAGTTCCGCTGAGCCATTATCCCGATGACGCACAGATCCTGGATTTGTCTCCACTGACAGCAGAGCTGGAACATATATGGCCATTCAAAACACTCTTGTAAGAGCCTGGAATGCGCAGGCGGTCCGAGATTCTCTGTTCTAAGCTTTGTATTGGTTAAATTTCACTGCGAGGACTGTCAAAAGGTTTTTTCCTTTCAGGTTAATCAATGAGATTATGATTAATGAAGAAAAATCAAGTAAACAGGTGCTCATCTCGCCCCTGTAACTTGCAAAAACATAAAGTTGTAGTGAATCAAACTCCAACAATTTAAAGCATTCTATTAGAGACTACAGCATGCAGAGTTCAGAAGATTCGCATTTCATTAATGGCATACTAACCCGGGATCTGTGTGGGTCGTCGTTAATCTAAAATGAGTCGTGAATGGGCTGGCTAGTCAACGTTTATATAAACTGTTGATTGTGGTCTGGTTTAGGACAGAAAGACAAAAGGCAACATAACACTTTAGTTGAGTTGTTGAGCACTGTAGTTAGATCCATGTCCGTGGAACATGAAGTTTCTCTACTACGTCACAGGACAAAATCTAGCAAAGTTTTTCCCAACTGAAGTAAAATTCAGAAATTCTTCCACGAGTTATAAGAACTTCACTTCTTGAGCAGCCTTATGATCTTCTAATATTTTGTTACTCAACTCTGCCCTCGTTTAAAACTCTCAAGACCATCTTGTTGATTTTCTCTTCACTTCCCCTCTTCTCTAATTCTACCACTTTCTCTGCTGTTTTCCTTTCTTTTATATTTTCCTCTTCTTTTCTCTTTCAATTTTTCAAAACCCATTAGCCTAGCCAAAACACTAGGAGTAGCAGCAGTGGCCTCGAGTTCTTGTTTTTTGTTGCAATATCATTTACAATACAAGCTTCAAATCAAACTAAAAATCACCAAAACTAGCACTCAAATTCACAGACTGATTACCAACAAGAGAAAGCAACCAATTCCTTTACAAAATAAAGTCCAGCAAAAAATCATCAAATGGATCATAATTAAAAAAAAAAAAAACACCCATTTTGAGAAATGTCAAGGTGAACTAAAATAACTGAAGCAAGCCAATTGAAAAGGCAAGCAATAATTGACGAGCACAGAAAACAAATCGAGAAGCTATGGCCCGATTGCGTCAAATAATTGATTCGAAGGACAATTGCTGGCTTTGAGGTTTGCAGGCATTTTGTTTTGTTCTTAAAAGGGGAAGTAAGGGGCAACTGTAGATGAAAGAGTCGTTGGCCGATGGGTATTTGTACCTCCTCCATGCTTTTTGCTTTTTTCTCAGAGACGTGTAAAAGTAGCATTTCGGGATTTTGGCTATTGAAATAGCTTTCCCGTTGGAACAGCTCAAAGAGGAGATAATAGCTAAAAGGACCGTTTTTTTGTTTGGCTTTCCTTTGGCCTCCTGCGTTGAAGATGCTCTAACACCACCAGATAAACCAGAAGGTTAAGGCAAATTAATTACATCCCATACCACAAACCCATATGGCAGCAATATTCAGGTCTTTTCACCGGTTTTTGGCACTGAGCAAGAAACATGCATGCTCTAGGGCAGTTATTCAGATGCCTCGCAACACTACTGTATCAATAAACTACTGTATTCTAAATATTAGGTCTGCAGTCAGATTCACTGTCACTTCGTTGCAGAAATTGCAGCATTTTTTTTTGTTGTAAAGGTGTGGAAAATGACCTGCAACTACTTGATCATATTGATTCTCTAGTGATCTCTTCTAGAGAAAACCTCTAGGAACATATTGATGACTGCTGTGACTACCAAATATTATAACAGAATGATCATCGAATGTAAGGTTTATCCAAAAAAACAACCACAGAATCAATTCACACATAATCAGGAAAAATGAAATCACAAGCACAAATCGAGCCACAAGCCTCTACGGGAACCCACCCCATATAAATGTTGATACTAAAGTCATAAAAGTGAGTTCTATCTTGCAACATGATAGCAAGCCAAGCTGTTTCACATCTTCATGGCATTCTCAGTTCGTTTGGTCTTCAGCTCAACAGCATAAGACATGAAGCAAACTCCACAGCAGGCGCAAACTAAACCATTGTATCTGCAGCTATGTGGTTTCAGCTGGCTGTGCATCAGATGTGGTTTTCAGTTGCTGAAAGAGTCCATTTTCAAGATCCAAGACAAGTTGGTTCTGTTTTCACCATGAAATAAGAGATAAATAAACTGAATGAAGTCAATCATGAGATGCAGACAAAATGGGAAAAATGAAATATCCAACAACAGAGTTGAGAATAGGACAATCCCGCTCTATCCGTAGACCAGCTGAATCAAGCTCAATGGACTCAAAAAAGTGAATCATTTCATACTTAGTCTTACCATAATATGCACTTGCTCTGGATCAATGACCACTGCAAGATGCTACAAGCACCTTTGTAGCCTTGGAAAACAAAAAACTCATAAATGGATGACTCTCTATGAGTCTGGCCTATAACACACTCATCAACCATGAGTGAAAGTACGGGTTAACTAGAGGCTCCATGCACCTTCATCCAGTAAGATTCTCTAATTGTGTCAACTTCAGTTGCCTTAGTGTGAAAAAGAATTCTTCCAAAAGCAGAACACACAAAGCATGCAACATTTATGTAAATCAATTTTAAATAACAACCTCAGCTGACATAACTGTTGCTAATACCTCAGCTCTCTCTACCATTCTCTAAGGATGAAGAATAGCACATCTTTGAAAACCCAAGTCAATATCTTCCTCAACACTGAACAATTGAGAAATTTCAGCAATTTTTTTTGTCTACACATGGAAATTCTCCACAATATTAATCTGATAAGTAATCTGGTTTGTTACTGTAATGATTTTTCCCATTCAAACATCTAAACCCCTCATTCTATGTAATTAATGTTTCACTAAAAAAACTTAACCTTCTTAGGAAGACAGGTAAGACCTTTTTTGTGCTAATTGCCATATTAAACATATGCTATAGTCTGAAACATAAAAGGCAGACAAGCACCCCCCCCCAAAAAAAAAAAAAAAAAAAAAAAAAAAACCAGCAAGAGTCTCAAAAGTTTATAGAATATCGACAGAGCTATGAAAAAACACAAAAACTGATTTACAGTTACTATGAAGTACAAAGCTTAAGCATGCGTTTCTAACAGGGTTATTGCAGTGGCTAATAGTGACTAGTTATGCTTTGAACAGAACAAAAACTGATCCCATTCATTTGTAAGAAGGCATGCACAGATGTGACATTCCGAGATGCTATAGAACTAAATGTACAAAAGAAATACTTTCTGTGATGGCTTCTCAACAAATTTTGAATTTGGAAGAAATTTTTAGTCCAAAATCTTCCAGCCTGAGATAATTTAGCAGGAAACTTTCTCTGATAGTTTTATTTTCAATTTGTATCCATAAAACTTGGCAAAGAAGTTATATTGCAATGAAAAACATATAATGTTACATACCTTCACGAGCTCAATGTCTTTGAGTTCTTGTGCACCAATATACACAAGAAACAACTAAAGCTCACGACTTCAGCAACACAAGGACAAGAAAAACCATGGTAATCAGAAAGAATGCATGGTAGTCAACTGGAATTCAGGAAATACAATCAGTCAGATCCCCGTGGTAAGATTGACTACATTATAAGTTAACTAGATAATAATAATAATAATAATAATAATAATAATAATAATAATAATAATAATAATTACTGTTTAAGAACATTGATCCAGGAAACCACTATAACTGTGACAAATATGGAGCATAGATTTCCTACACAGCATCCCACTTAGATGGTTAGAGGATAAAGAAATAAAACAAGATTTATGATATAAGAAGAAACGCAATAAGATCCTCACCACCAAAAGATAGATAAGTTCCAAGTGCCAAGCAACTTCAGGGAATTGTGTATGAATATATATTTCCTGCCCAAGAAAAGAAGAACATTAAATTCCATTCAGTTACTTGAATTTGGAAAGCAAGTGATGAAAAAAGGTGCAGTTCAACTATTTCCAACCTTTATTTTTTCTTAACTGCATACACTAATGTGAAATTTAAACCTTGGATAAATGGAGAAATGGAAAATAACAATTGTACAGGAAGAAATCATAAATCTTGTTTAGCGATCCTTACTTTTTAAAAGACTCTGACTTACCATCAAAGAGAACAATATATAGTAGACTTTGTTTTAAAACACCAATCATTTGCCAACAAACAAAAAAAAGACAATGATGTATTGTCATTTCTTATGTCTCCCTGTTTTTTTATTGAAGCAAAATATATAACTTAAAGTGAATGTCTATAGCATCTTCTTTTTCTCGTTTTATGTTCTTCTAGTGTGGTACTTGGGCAAAATAACTGACTGAAGAAAGACAAAAGTTACCTTGTCCAAGAATCAAAATACCATTTGCACCCAAAGGTATAAGATCTTGTATCTTTTCAGCAGAAAGAATTGCTTGAATAACTAGCAGATATAAAACAGTAATATTTTAGATAAATTCAGGGTCAGCATTTGAGAACAGCTGCTAGCCAAGGTGAGTCCAAATATTAATAAAAAGACAAGGCATGTGAAGTTTTAATTTGAAAAACAAAGCCAATATAAAGAGGATTAAAGAAACCTGTGATCCGAATTGACTTTTCCTGGGTCACATCTCCATCATTTGTATTAACAGCAGCATCCATGTTGGATAGTGTTATCGTGTGCACGGAATGGAGCCCATCCGATACCCAAAAAGTTTGCTTTTCTGCTAAGCAATAGCAGGATCATTCAGTTGAAGAAGATAGATAGATAGATAGAAATAGGCAAAATCAAAATTTATTCTGCTCATTGAAATAATCCTTTTACCAAACTCATTATGAAGCTTTGTTTCCACTTTATCTTACCTGGTACGATATCCTTACCACCTAGACATAAGTTAGTTTCTCCTTCTCAACACATGAATTTCCAATTCCTATAATTATGGGTTTGACATGTAATAAATTATCCTTGGATCACCTTTTTGGAAGACCCTATGAACACTTCGATCACATAGTTGGACATGCATGCAACATCAAATTTTATGGAGAAAAAAAATGGAAACAAGAAGAGTTAGAATTGGATACTCGAGGAAAAATCTGGAAAAACAGCCAGCTTTTGCACTTTCATACTATGGGGCAACCGCCTCATGTGAGCCATGACATTTGGTCCAACAACAGGGGCAGACAGGCACAAGATATGTAAATCTCCTGTAGAGTCCAAAATCACAAATTTCTTGGGAGGTAATGCCTGGATAGAAACTGCCTTCAAAGTTGTAGGTTTCATGCCCTCAGTCACCTCCCTCTTAAATGCCACAAAACAAGCACCCCCTTCACCAGAGTCTTGGCTGCATCTTACAGATCTCTGCTTTCCTGTAAGTTAAAATGATAATCAGCATCATGAACCAACAACAAAAACCAAAGAGCAGTATTTAGAAACAACTTCCAGTTCTATGTAGAAATAGCTAAGTTAGATTCCACAAGCACCACAATTAATCTCCTAAACAAATATAAAAAATTAAAGAAAAGATTCAGCAACCATTACTTGCCAGAGACCAAAAAAAAAAAGAGGAAGAAGAAGAAAGCCCCTAATCAAAGGCATGATACTCATAATAGTGATTTACCATCTAGAGGCATCCTTATGAATCTAACCATAGGACAGCACCTCGCTTAATATGAGTTCATCCATTTCCTGGTCAAACAGAAATTCCTAAAAACAATCTGTCAGAACAAATTGCAAATGTACAGAATGAAAACCATAATGATGGGATAAATAGGAGTACAAAGGTAAGAAGTTACCAATCCACAAAGAATGCTTGTTCACCAAGGCAATTCAATAAATCCATAAATACAATTGAATATCAAAGTTCAACAAAAACAAAAAATGGAGCATGGTTAATGTTCACGTTAATAAGATTTCTAGTATTAATTAAGAATTCTGTAATGAATTCTTTTGGCATTTATTAGGAATTTTATTATCTAGGATATTCTTACCTCCTGTCCAACAAAAAACAGCACACAAATCATGGATGCTTAGGCTAATAAGCTTTTCAGTGTCAATTAAGAGTTCTTTTATGACTTTTTGCTTTAAAAAGGATTTTCTTTTTTATTTTTTTGTCAAGGATATTCTTATTCCTATTTTGCTTTTGAACTATCAGAGATTTTGTTCATGCCTTATAAGAAGCACACATATTATGTTTTAGAAAGACTCTTTGACAGAATACGTTTAAAATCTGAAAATCAACTCCTGCTGCTCTCCCCCACTTTCTTCTACATTTATTCCCTTTCTATTCCTCAACACCATTCTCCTCTTTCTTCTGCTCTCTCCCTCAGCCTCTTCCCATTCTACATCAAGAGGAAAAGCTGACAAGTTCAAACACAAATATTAAAAACCACTGCCTCAGTGGAGAATTGAATCATTAACTTATTTGTTATCCACTCGCTTTCCCCTCTAAATGATTTTACTCCCACAAAATCCTAGAATTGGCATACACCTTGCAATTTTCTTTTCTTTTCAGGACAAAAAATGTGAGAGGACATGCAGAAGCTGGCAACTTAATTCTAAATCTAAAATAAGAGAAAAAAAGTATCTTTATTCTCTCAACAAAGCCAATTAAAGGGTGTCACTGATTATTTTTTTTCAATCAAGATATGAAAATCCAAATCAAGCTAAATTTGCGGACTGCCTTTCCAATTAACCTAGGCCAACACGCTCACTGCCCTCCAATTAACCAAGGCTAACATGATATTGAAAGAAATCATGACTTCATGACAACAACATTCTAATTGTTTAAACAAATGATGCTGAAAAGGGGCTCTTTCTGAAGACCTAAACATAGCAAAGGGTATTTGACCTTCAATGTTGATGAAAGCTACAAATGACAAGGTTAATAAACATGTTGACAATAGAAAGGAGAAGACATTGTGATTTTAATTCATAACTTAATAAGACAATGGATTGATCAAGCACTTAAATTAGCTGCAAAGGTTCAATACTAATTACCAATAAATTTTATGTTCAAGATACTCAGATCCAATTCCTTTTATTCTCTGGTATTACAAATTTTGTTTCTATTCAGAGGACGCCTCTTCCCCTGTAAATTTCATCTCTCATTAAAAAAGGAAGGCCCATTACTAAACTGCCAAATGGAGCTTTGCCTCGGAAAAAACATTTGGATTTAAAATTGTACCACCTAGACCTATAACACAATATGAGCAATTCTGTTGGAAATCTTGCGCCCATATCAAAATAACAGTCCATGAATCTGTGATCAAATTAACTTATCGCAATCACAAACCACTGGATCCTAAACTAATGGAACATTCCCAATTTAGAAGAACAAAAATTCCAGCAGGACAACAGACCACCTTCATGAACACATACAAAGTCCAGGATAAACAGAAGAAACTATGCTCCAACTTTGAAAGGGATCTTCTTAAGTAAAACAGACAGAGTTTAAATACATGTAACAAGAATGAAAGCACTACAGAATTCACATTGCAAAAATCTCAAACTGCTAAGTTCTATATACCACAAAGCTAAACAATCACATTTATTTACATTAGTCCAACACTAACTAGCAAAAAAAATCAACTTTTTTCAGCACATAATGAACATTAACAAAGCTCAAAAGCAACACATTGTACTTGCACACTTACCAGAAACACAATGTTTATCAGTCTTCCCATCCAACGCACCATTGCAAGCATTCGCGGAACTTGAACTGACCCCATTATTCTCCCCGGCACCATTTGACGATTTCAATCCTTTACCATCCAACTTCCCATTCGAATCAAAACCCTTGGCTTTCTTAACTTTCCATTTCACCAGCTGCCTCAAATTAAAAACCCTGACCCCATTATCCTCCCCTAAAATCAAGATTCCAGAAGAAACACTTATTGACCAAACAGGCACACTACACTCAATCACCGCACACCTCATCAATTTCAGCATCTCACCATCACCATCATCAATAAGTTTCACCGCAAAGACCCAAACTTTCTTGCTAGAAACTGAGTGCAGCACAAAAAAATTAATAGACCCAACAATCTTTATAGAAACCCCATGATTTATATCCAGCAAAACACCAAGTTTTGAATCAAAAGCAAGACCCTTTTGATTGCAAACAACTTGGGGTTTATAAAAAAAGCTGTCATTTTGTAAAATATGGAACCTTAAGAGAATCTGAGACCCACCTTTACATGGGCTAGCAACAAGAAAGAGGACTTTAGGGACAGGGTCTTGGTGGATGAGAAGGAAAGAAGAGGAAGAGGAAGGGGAGGGAACTAGGGTTTGGGGTTTTGGAGGGAGAGATGGAAGGGAAGGGAAGGGAAGAGAAGGGAAGAGGGAAACTGAGGAATCAGTGTGCATTAATGCTAAAGAAAGAGAGTTTGGTTCAAAAAGAAGGGATTTTGTAGCTGAAACGGAAGGGTGAAGAGAGAGTTTGGAGGATTGTACAAGTACCATGAGGAGAAAAAACCTTTGAACTTCTTGTCAGAGCATTGAGGGTTTTGGCTTCTGTGTTTGTGATTTTGTTGTGGATGGGAATGGGATGATTACTGAGTTCGTTGATGGGAGATCCAAAGGTTAATTAATTGATTATTTAATTGATGATGTAGATTGCACAGGACTAGTTGGATTACCGGTCTATAATTAAAGATAATAATTTGCAATTCATGTTGTGTAAATGGATTAATGATATTTCAGTGTTTTTTTTTTCTGATGGTTATTTTTTAAAATGTGTTTTATTTAAAAATATATTAAATTAATATTTTTTATTTTTTAAAATTTATTTTTTATATTAACACATAAAAATAATTAAAAATACAAAAAATATTTTTAAATAAAAATAAATAAAGTTTTATTGAACACATTTCAAACACGTTACAAAAACACTACAAGACTTTTAAACCTTTAGGACAGTTTGAATCTTAATATAATTTTTAAATATTAATTTTCCTGTAATTTATTAACATGAACTTTGTAGGGGAAATAACAATTTCTGACAGAATACTACCTTTATAACATTAAATGTTATAAAATTACAGGTGCATGATAGAAATTTATTTTTAGTCTGTCAATTTTAATGATAGTAATTATTTTTTAAAATATTTTTTATTTTTTATATTGATATATCAAAATAATTTAAAATGATAGACCTCAAAGAAAAAGCCTCTTCAATAAATAAAAAAACTTATTTTTTTTATTCCCTGCTTTTCAACCCCTTTACATTCAAAAATTAAAAGATTTTGTTATCATTCAATAAGACATGACTCCGGTGAGTAGCTGTTGAGTGCCATTAAGAATGGTCGTGTTAAGCAACTCTGTTAGAGTTCCTGTCTAACTAAAGTGAGATCAGAACTCTTCTGGTTTGTGGGTGACCATGACCTCTTCCTTAACATCTTCACCTTTTGCCTCTTCTCTTCTAACTTTTTCTTCCTCCTTTCATCTTCCCCCTTCCCCTTTCATTTGCCAGTTTACATCTATTAAACTTGACTATCTCTATGAGGTTAGCCTTTTAGATGATACCTAAAAAATTTCTAAAACAGATCTTTCTCTTGTCAATTCTTATCATGCTTTTGCCAAAAAAAAAAAATCTCCTTCTATTATTCGCAGTATTAAAACTCTCATCAAACAACATTCCCTGTATGGCAAAAGAATACATTCAAGCTTCCTCTTTTGACCAACATAAAATTCCTGCTATTTTTCGGGAACAATTTGTTACTCTTGAAATTCCATCTGAATTTCCCGGACAATGGATTTCTCAAGGATACACACATATTCATTTTGGTGCTATTCGGCTAGCTTTGTCTTACCATGGCTGCAAGGGTTTACCTGTTGCGGCACGATTAGCTCTTCTAAATACCAGATATCTAAAGTATCAACATGCACGCATTGGTTCTCTTGAAACCACACTCAATTATGGCACAGTAGTTGTTACTTTTTATCCCAACTTTAATATGACATTGGACGATCCTCAACTTCATAATTTTTTAAAAGTTCAACTACAGATCACTGGTGTTGATCAAGTTTTAGACACCTATCAAGCCACTCTTTATTATCAAATGGCCTACAGGGTCCAAAATCATGCCTTTGATTTAGTAATCCCTATTACCAATGATGCTTTGCTTATCACTGTTGATACCAATCAAAGAGCTGCCTGTACTCATGTCCCACGGCAAATCCCAAAAGAGGACTTTCAAAAGTTACTCTTTTCTTCTTAGATTACAAATTATGAAAAGCTACATCAAAGCTTTGTCCCTATACAATCCACAGAACCTAAGTTCACCAAAAAAGTTGATGGTATTGTTGAAATCATCTTCAAGAAAGGAGAATCTTCCACTTCACCAAGAATCTTTCCTCCTCCATTTTGATGGTGCAACCCGTTCAAGCTCCTCTTCCAGTACCTATAGAGTTTTTTCTCTAAGGATAGCCTCCTAGTCTATTCCTTTTCTCAGGACAACCATGTTTTTTGGGACATTTGTAATTATGAGAGTTATTGTAATGAGGACTTGGAAGCTGACTCCTCCAAGCAAAAAAGGAATTCCTTCAATCAAAAGCTGAAAGTAAGATACAATCAAGGAGACAGAACAATTAACACTTTGAGGCAACCCTCTAGCAAATTTAACTATCTTGTCAAATATACTCCTCTCTCTTGGGCATCTCTAGAACAAGTCCCCATAGTCTCCATGTATCAACCTACAAAACCTTATAATGATGATTTTCCTACTCTACAAGAACAGGTCAAAGACAGGGTTCATAATCTTCCCCAAGTTCATAACCCTCAAGGTGTAAATGCTGATGGACGCCCTAAACAAGTCACCCAGGCCGAAGCAGTTCTTAATTGGCAAAGTCAAAATGCCATTGCTCAAAATTATGTTCTTCATAGAATTAAATCTAAGGTTGAGCTGGTGCAGACTAATCTAAAGAAAATGATCGTCTATGTTAATTCTAGAATCCTACATCTCGAACAACTGTGTGCTGAAATTCAACAAAGGATTTCTACCATCCATGAGTATTTACTCCTTCAAGCTTTTAATGGCAGACATGTAGACCCTAAAAAAGAACACGAGATTCAATCTCTTAAAATACAACCCAAGTCTCTTCAGGCTGAATTGGCTAAATCTAAATCTAAGCCTTTATCATTTCCTAAACCTCTACAAACTAGGATGACCTCTTATTATCCAGACCCTTATTAGGCTAAACATTCCCCATCTTACAACCCATAACCTCTACTTACTACACCTCAACTATTTGGAAACCTAGACACCAAAAAACTTTTCAAGCCTCTCTCTAAAAGAGATAAAGGGAAAACCCTAGTACCAACCATTTTCAAAAAACCCAGATCACCAGCCCCTATCATCTCCTTATCCTCTGACTCTTTTGACTCTAAAAAGCATGAACCAGATGACCCCTTTCAAGACTTTCAGGACCCTTATCACTTTATGATTCAGTCAAATCAACCTTCCAATCCTATTCAGTCTTTTCTCACCACATATTCCCAACAAACTATTCCTAAGATCCTTACTCATGAACCTCTTTCCAATACATCTGAAGAAGAGACTCCTGATGACGAAATTTTTGTAACTTCTAAATAATCTTTTACTAAAAATGTTTCTTCTGACACTTAGTTCATGCCACCATTACTAATGGTTGATCCTCCTTCAACACACTCATCATATCCTCAATCCTCACGGACTCGGCAAGAGCCTCCTTCAACTTCTACCACAAGAGTTAGTGTGGATAAACCAGTTAACAGTGATGATGAAATAAATCTCAATCCTTGCCATTATCAACCCCATATCAATTCTCTAAGTACTGGTGGTTATTTTACTCTATATGATATACCACGAGTCAAATGGCGAGACAGAATCCTTGAATTTCATTCATGGCTCACTAGCTATATGCTTAAGGATAGTGCAACCCTCAGAGATGCATTACAACAGTTCTCTGCCAAGTTCTCTAGCACCTTATGGGATTGGTTTCATGCCATAGGTGATTATAAGCAAATGCAATTTGTGAATAGTGCATCTCTTTTAGAAGCTTTGGGCTGGCTCTGTTATGAATTCCTTGGAGAAGCTTTCAACGATAAGAAAATAGCACGGTACGAGTACTTCAAAATGAAGTGTTATTTCTATTTGAGATCTGATCTTGAAAGACATTTTGAAGACATGTGCCGAAGATACCATATTCTCTCTAGTCCCGATGATCCAAGCCTTAAGCATGCCTTTTTGGCATCCATACCTAGAGATCTGGCCGATGAAACTTTCAGATTATTCAAAACCAGAAAAGAAGTTATTGACAACCAATTTCTCGGCACTATATTTCATTAAGTGTTAAAAGCACTCAACAAAATGTGTGATCAACACAAATATTTTACCAAGATCTTACAGCCTGATAAAACTATGCCCTATGCTTGCAAAAGACCAGATTTGCTAATCAAATGCTCAGATAATGTTGATTGCAATTGTCCCCTAAAGAAGAAGCATTTCAATAAAATTCACCGATCTTCTTTTAATGGCAATTTCCATTACGAAGTTGCCATACTAGACACCCCAAACACTTCACTCCCAACTCCAATAGATACTTCATCTGTAAGCGTAAAGGTCACTTTATCAAAACTTGTCCACAAAAGAAGGCCTAATATTTGAAGTTAATTGATTTCCTGGCCCAAAACACAAAGTTCAATCCTGATGATGATGAAGTTGAATCCTTATTCTCACTTACGGATGAGATCACTCCTGATACCATAGCAGCTGTGGCAGATAAAAGTTCTGATGATGAGATCTATGAACTTTACCAAGCCCAACCTACCATTACCCCTTCACATCCAATACTTTTAGCCCATGTTACTATTCTTACATCCACGTATGCTAAGCCCATCAAAGTCATAGCCTTATTCGACACAAGAGCCCACAAAACCATTCTTAACCCTAAAGTTCTTCTACCACATTGTTGGGTTACCCATAAAGAATACTTCTGAGCCGCTGATAACCAAGTCTTTTACATCCAATACAAAACAAAAAAGTCCATTACCATACAAATCTTGCCCCAATGTTCAGTCAAAACCCATGTCCTTTGTTCTCCTTTACCTGGCAAAGATTTGGTTATTGGGTTTGATGTTTACTTCAAATCCAAGTTCAGAATCCTTCCTCGTGGTATTCAGTACAAAGCCCATTTCCTTCCCTATACTCTTACCCCTTCACTTTATGAAATTCAACCCTCTTCCACAGACCATATTGCCCTCATCAAAGCTCAAATCATCCACACTCATATTCAAACTCTCATCAGGAATTTCCTGCTAAATGTTCTCATCCATTATGGCAAAATCCACAGTTTTTTATTAAGCTTTCTTTTAAGCTTAATAAGGACATCAATCCCACGAAAAACGATCACTCCGGGATGAATCCTAAGCACAAGATGCTAGCTCAAGAGGAATGTGCCCAATTATAGGCCCAAGGATTAATTGAACTTACAGACTCCTCATGGTCTTGTGAAGCCTTTTATGTTAATAAAAGGTCTGAACAAAAACGAGGCAAGCTCAGGTTGGTAATTAATTATCAACCCTTGAATCATTTCCTACAAGATGATAAGTTCCCCTTGCCAAATACAATGACATTATTCTCATGCCTTTACAATGCCAAGGTGTTCTCCAAGTTTGATCTTAAGGCCGGTTTTTGGCAACTTGGCATTTATCCTGAAGACCGATACAAAATAAGTTTCTGCATACTAGACCATAATTATCAATGGCGAGTCATGCCTTTTGGTCTCAAAGTGGCACCCTTATTATTTCAAAAAGACATGATTAAAGTATTTGAACCCATGCTTCAATCAACTTTAATCTACATTGATGATGTGTTACTTTTCTCAAAAGACGAGTAGTCACATGCTACTTTGTTAAAACAATTTGCAGAGCTTGTTCACCAACATGGCACCATGCTTTCTGAAAGCAAGATGCTCATCTGTCAAAAGGAAATTGAATTTCTTGGCATGATTTTTGCGGATGGTGCTTATACACTTAACACCCATATAACTAAAGAACTCCAAAAGCTTTCAAATGGCCCCCTCACAAGAAAGCAAGTCCAACAGTTTTTAGGCATTGTCCAATATCTTAGAAATTTTATTCCTTGAGTTGCACAGATGACAAGGCCACTTCAGCTCATGCTCAAAAAAGATGCGGACCCTTGGACAGAAAAGCAGACACAAGCTGTCAAACAATTAAAGACAGCCATAAAAAATCTACCTGTTGTAGTCATTCCATCAACAGGACAACGTATACTCCAAACTGATGTCAATGACCAGTATTAGAGTGTTGTCCTCCTTGAAGATAAAAATGGCCACCGACACATGTGGCTACAAAAATGGGTCTTTCAAGGAGTCAAAAACCCACTATCACTCCACTTTTAAGGAAATATTAGCTGTAAAGTATGGCATCCAAAAATTCAAGTTTCACTTGGCAGCTTATCACTTTACAATGGTCATGAATTGTTTCTCTTTTCCAAAAATGCAACAGTTCAAACAAAAGATGCTTCCTTATCCACAACTTCTGAGATTAGCAAAGTAGTTTTCCAAGTACACCTTCATCGTCGAGCATATAAAAGGAACCAAGAATTTGATCCTAGACATGCTTACTAGACCACCTAAATTACAAAAACTACTCTTTCCCCTGATCTTTATGGCGTTCTCTTCCAATCCACCTCCACCTGAATAAGACTTTCCTGTAGATGATTTACCTTCTTTTACTCAAGACATGGTTCTTAACCACACTCTTAACCTGCAGGCCAAAGACAAACTATTTAGCCTCCAAAACTACCTTCTTCTCAACTATGACATGTCTTCTCTTTGTTTCCAAAACCTAGGCATCCATCCCAAATCTTTAAACCTTCTGACTTGTTCCCCAAAGAACTCTACTTTTTCTTATGGTATTTCTGTCACCTATACCATATTGCTATTGAGTTTCCCACTGATTTCTTTCTCTCACGATTTCTCTGAACTTCTTGGCCAGCAAATTCTTAGTACTACACCCTCAAGTTCCTCACTTGGTTTCACAACCCCACATAATGGATCTCTCTTCTCCAACAGGAGAAATCCAAATTCCCCCATCCATAAACCTGTTGGATTGAAGTACATCGCAGCCTGTGTTGTAATAAGTCTGTTAAACAGGCTTTTGCCCATTTGTTCTCTATTTTCACATTCCATAGGCCCTTTAAAGCTTTTACAAACACTTTAGTTATGAGTTTTCCACAGGCAACCATATATAAAACTCGTTCATACTCCCTATATGAAAACCCCTTAGATAACCTCCCAGAACTCGGGACCTTGCAAAAAATAGTGTCTTAAGAACAACATTACTCCTGATGAAGTATGGCTCAAAGGAACAGATCCTGATGAAGAAATTGACTATGACTTGTATGACTCTCAATATTCTGCTAATCTCCATGACTTGTAAATGCAATACAAAAACAAAAAACTCAAGTAGATAATTTTGGGCATACCATAACTTTTGGAACCACATGAGATGGAAATGCTTGCCGACGATGAGTATGTGTTAGCCTTACAAGTCCAAGTATTCGTGATCAAGACAACCTATTATATCAGAATCTCTCTCCAGATCATGAACCTATTGTCGGTTGATATTAGTATTGTACTAGCTTGTTGTTTGTATCATAAGGGTGTATTATTACGTGTGCTCCAGTACTTTCTTATGTAATGCATGATTTAAGCAAAAGCCTCAAAAATAGTATAAATAAAGGCTGTGTATAATATTGTAAGGCAGAACCTTAGGAGGGTAGACTTCGAAGGAGAAGCCTCTTCAATAAAAAGAACTTGTTTTTCTAATTCTCTGTTCTTCAACCCCTTTACATTAAAAAAACTAGAAGATTTTGTTATCATTCAATAAGACATGACTCCAGTGAGTAGCTGTTAAGTGCCCCTAAAAATGGCCATGTAAAACATAAAAACAAAGTCACTCTTTAATGGATAATATATTATAAAAAACCAAATTACCTCATTACAATTAGTTATTGTTTAAACAATAACTAATACACAACTTAAATAATTTAAGAGTTTATTTTGAAGTATAAAAAATACCATTTAATAATTTGGATGGAGGTTGGTTATTAATTAGGGATAAAAAAAAATAGTCGGCATTCCACCCTCAATTGCAACATATAAAAATTGAGTTTTATTTTGTAGGTTATTTTATATTTGATTGAGTAAAAAACTTGTTTTTTTATTAAAATAATATTATTTTTAATTTTTTTAAAAATAAAACTTGAGTTATATAAAAAAAAAAAGTATTTAGTATAAATTCTGAGGGATAACTTAACTGGTCAGATTTTGAATTTACTTTCTAATGATCATGAATTGGAGTTTTTTCGTGGCCATTATCGTTAATTTCAGGACTTGTAAAGTTATCATTAATTTCAGGACCTATAAAGTATACGCAAGCTGGCCGAACACCATGTTAATACAAAAAAACAAAAGTACTTGGTATTAGATTTTGGTTCCTTAATACAATTTTCTAAGTAATTGATAAGGATATGATTAGATGCATGAGTGAAAACTTTATGAACCCCACCCCCCCACTGATTATACATAAAGGTTTTGCCGAAATCCACAACATGCTAAAAAACCGACACTTTACTTGAGAGAAGACTATGGTTGACATGTCGCCCATACGAGTTGCGTCATCCATCCTACATCCTACGCACCTAGTTATACATTTATAATATTTCTTTATTTTTTCAAATATATTTCTGTGAGATATTTTTTTATATATTTAGTTATATTACATCATTCTCATTTTCATTCAAATTAAATTAGAAATAAAAGCTGAGAAGCTTAAAAACAAAATTTAAAAAGAAAAGTGAAACGACACGGCTTCGTAGCAAAGTAGCAAGCAAACCAAGTCAATTTATTAGCCACGGCCAATACATCATTAGTTAGTATAATTAGCGATGACAGCGTGTGGCTCACAAGCCTTAGCCGCGGGGCTCGGCTCGACAGCGGGGCTAGGCTCGACAGCCTTCCCAAGCAGCTCCTCAGGCAAGTCCCCCTTGAGACCCTTCAAATAAAAGGTGTAGAACAGCTTGAAAGGGAACACAAGCTGCTGTAGCTTAACCTGACCATACACCCCTTCAAAAATACCTGACCCTCCAGTCACAGCGAGATACGTGTCCTCGTAGGTCAAATAAGATCCCTGCACCGCAATGTGACCGTAGTCGCCAAAGTAGAAGCTGTAGACCGCCTCATACCTGTCACCTTTCTTTTCCGGTTTGTTTTGGATCAGCACGCATAGTCCAGCTGTTATTCCTACCCGTTTCTGTAGGTCTCCGGTGTAAAGCTGTAATAATGGGAAACAGCCCATAGCCACCATCAATTTTTACAAAAAACAAAATATAATGTTTAATTATTGTCTTAAGATTAAAAAAAAACCGAAGAGGACAGAATAAACATATTATTCTTCTGTATTTTATGTTTTAAGATCACAAAAAATTAAATATTTTATTTATTTATTTAAAATCACAACGTGGTCAAGGAATCTATTGTTATCATGTTACTCTCTTGTCTGAAAGTGCATTTTATATAAGTCCCACGTTATAATGATGTCTTTTTTATTAAATTTATTCCTCACCCCAGATAAGAAGGTAGCTATCAATTCTTTTTTATTTTCTAAATCATTAAAATATATATATATCAAAGCATAGATTTCCAAGAACAGATTTTAATATTTTTTTTAATTTCAAAAATAAATAATGTTTTTTTATCTTGTTTTGCAACGGCCATTTAGTGTCGGTTTTGGTATATAGCGTTTAAATTAAAATTTTCGAAAATTTTGGTTTTTTTCCTTCGAGTATTCTTTTTATTTTATAAATCATTTTAATATATAGATATATTTTAAAAAAAATATTATTTCAATCCATTAAAAACTACCCATTATTTTGAAACCAAGGAACTTGCATTGATCATTGAGAAATTGAAGTGATCGAAGAAAAAAATGGAAGACAAAAGATGAAGGTCGAGAAAATCTCCAGGAATTTTTCGCCATTTTGCAGGAAAAGATATTTCAAAAGAGAACAAGTGGCAAGTCAGCAGCCCCAAATAAAAGCAAGATCATCAAGGGAAACTCAGATCATGGAGATGACTTACTTTGTTGCTAAAAGGAACAAGATCGCCAAGAGAATTAACAGATTTCTGGCTCAAACGAAGATATGCAGGGCTTCCACGGTCTCTCTCATTGATCTCATAGACACTCAGCTCTTGAACTTTGGCTGCAACAGGCAAAATCACGAAACCCCAAAAGGGTGCGATCATTAAATTACTGGATTTTTTTTTATATATAAGATAAAAAACAGAGAAACATCAAAGATCACACTTACTGGGTCTTGAATCCTCAGTCGAGGCAGCTTGGCTTTTGCAAGAGAAGGATCTCTTCGTCCCAGAGAAGTTGCCAAGGGTTGTAGTTTTTGTGAGGAGACATGGGTTTTGGGCCAGCTTGAAAGACAAGAGTGATGGTTTGGTGGACACAAAGCCACAGGTGTGTGATCTTGCTGCAGATGCTTTCACAGAAGAGATGGATCTCAAAGCAGAGCTTGAATAAGCCGCCATTGATCTTGGTTCTTGGTGACTGTGAGGTTATGTTTTTTCTTTGTTTGGGTACAGGGAAAGTGATGGAATTTTTGTGAGAAAACGGTGTGGGGTGGGCCTGTTTATATAGGAAAGTGAATGCTTATGAGTTATGACCATGTGGGCTATTTTTGCCTGTGCGGAAAGACGGTGCACCTGCGAGGGCAAAAGTCAACGGTCAGCGGAGTGCGTCAATTTCTATGCAGAAAAAGAAATTCAGCTTTCTTCACGTTGCAAACGTGATTCGGTGTTTGGTCGGAGAGGTTCTGAACGGGAACTGCCAAGATTTTGAGAAACTTAAACAACATTTTACATTCGAAAGTGTCAGCCATTCATTCTTGTACGTGGGAATGTGATTCATGTTCTTTTTTAAAATATTTTTTATTTAAAAAAATATATTAATAATTTTTTTTATTTTTTAAAAATTATTTTTAAGATTAGCATATTAAAATAATTTAAAAACATAAAAAATATTAATTTCAAAATAAAAAAAAATTCAAAATTTTTTAAAAAATACTTTCCTACCGCACTACCAAACGGTCCATCGAGCAACATTTCATTTTAATTTGGAATATTAGGTCATTTTTGTTACAATTTTCTTTTGTAAGTACCCTTATATTTATTTAAAATGATTTAAAATATACATATTTTAAAGAAGATGTAAATAGATTTATCTCATATTAATTATCTATTCAAAAATATTCAAAAAAATAATATTTATTAATAAAAAATTCGATCAAATTAATCTTTTGAATAGAAAAAGGTCTCTCATTTGCTCCTACTAGTGCAGACTCAAGGTAAATATATGTTTAAACTTGTAATTTATTTCAAAAGTATTTTTAAAAAAATTAAATTTTTTTTATTTTAAATTAATATATTTTTTTATGTTTTTAGATTATTTTAATGTGCTAATTTTAAAATTAATTTTTTAAAAATAAAAAAAAATATTATTTTGATATTTTTTTTAAATAAAAAACTCTTTATGTAAAGTTTGAAGAATACTGTTCTATTCTATATTATTCATGCTTTACAACTAGTGGTATATATAATACAGGGTAATGAAATCATGATCCAAGAATAAAGCCTAAACAATTGTTAAGATGATGGTTAGAAAAATGATGATAAGATAAAAAGGAAGAGAGACAATGAGTAGTAACTGAGGAAGATCGTAAAATAGAAAAAGTAGTAAAGGCCTTTCAAAGGGAAGAGCAAATGTAATAATTGAGGTAAGGTGGACGTGTAACAGCTCATTTTGGTCGTGAAATGGGATTTTGAGGTGGTAAGGGAGGAGATAGTGATGTGAGTGGTGAGGGAGGAAGTATGGAAGAGGAAGGTGATGATGTTGGTAAACTGGATGAGGAGGGAATATCAGGAATTGGAAACGGAAGGACTAGAGTAGTTGTAGGAGTTAGAGGTATGAGGTGGTAAGGAAAATTATGCTCTTCAAAAGTAACATCACGGGAGATGAAAAGCTTGTGATTTTCTACATCATAGACACGATAAGCTTTATGGTTGGCAGGATAACCTAAGAAAACACAACGTGAAGCATGGGGAGAAAATTTATCTCGATGTTGATGAAGGGTTTGGGTATAACATAAGCAACCAAACACTCGTAAGTGTGTATATGATGGTGGTTTTTTGAAGAGGAGCTCATAGCGAGACTTATGTTTCGGCTAAAAAAATGAGTTCGATTAATTAAATAAGTGGTTGTGAGAATACATTCTCCCTAAAATAAGATGGGAAGATTAACTTGAAAACATAAACATCGAGCCACATTAAGTAGATGGCGATGTTTCCATTCGACAACACCATTTTGTTGAGGTGTATCCACACACGTGTGATCGTGAAGAATGACATGATCATGAAAAAAAGTTTGGAGTTTATTGGATAGAAATTCTTGACCATTATCAATGCGCATATGGCAAATAATGCAATTAAACTGAGTTTTAACACTCGCAAAAAATTTTGTAAGACAAGTAAAAGTATTAGATTTCATGTGCATAAGATAAACCTATATTATGCATGAGAAATCATCCATGATGGTTAAAAAATAATGGGCTCCTGAATGTGATGTAGCAGGATAACCACCCCATATATCACAATAAATTCGATTGAAACAAAATATGCTTTTATTTGTATTCAAAGAAAAAGGTAAACGAGTTTATTTTGTTCTAGCACATATATCACAAGCCAAATGTTGATTAGAAACATGTAAAGTTTTTAGAATACATGAAGTAAATGGATGGCCAAGTCGCTGATGCCAAATGATGGAATCAGGGATGTTTTGAGAATGGAAGGCAGAGGCAAAGAAAGGCTTGTAGTGATAAAGTCCATCACGTACTTCACCTGTTCCAATCAGCTTCCTCGTTGATAAGTCCTAAAAAACGCAAAAGGTAGAAAAAAATATGGAAACACAATTGAGAGTTGTGGTGAGTTTGCTAATAGATAGTAAATTAAATTGAAAAGAAGGCACATATGGAACATTGAAAATGAAGATATCGGGTGAAATATGTAATGTGCCAGTATGAGTTATAGAAACAACATCACCATTTGGAAGTTTAATGGGACATGGTTGATGCAGGGATTGAACATTATTAAGGGATGATAAATTTGAAGTTATATGATATGAGGCACCTGAATCAATAATCCATTTATGATCAGAAAAAGAAGCAGAATTGCAAGAAGCAAGGTTACCAGCAAAGTTGGCAGAATTAGTGTTCAAAACCAAATTATTCACTAGTGATGGAAGATCTAAAAGGCGAAAGCATTGGTCACTGGTGAGCTAGGAATATTAATCTTAGAAGATGTTGAAAAACTAATGGCATTATTCACTGCCATGGATGAGCAAGCATGTCCATTAGTTGCTTCACGATATTGAGGTTTGCTCTTAGGGTAACCATGTAGCTTGTAACAATTGGATTTTAAGTGACCATCACAATTACAGTAGTCGCATTTTTGACGACCACATCCTCTTCCCTTATTATTAGAATGATGTGTAAGAAGGCGAGGAGATATCATGGCAGCAGATTCTGTTGAAATACTGGAGATATGTAGGAGACATTGTTTCTCTTCTTGATGCAGAATTGAATATACTTTGGTGACAGGAGTTATAGAATCCATAGCCAAAATCTGGCTACGAATTGGAGCATAAGAATCATGTAATCCCATCAAGAACTAAAAAACTCGTTCAATATCTTACATGTGAATTAATTCTTTTAAGACACCACAAGTGCATTTTGGTGCAAGAGTGAGCATTGTAAGTTCATCCCAGTAACCCTTGAGTGTAGTGAAATATGCGGGAATGGTCATAGAACCTTGGATGAGGGTAGCAATGTCACACTTTAATTTAAAAATCTTGGGATTGTTGCTTTGAAAGAAACGATCTTCAAGATCAAGCCATACATTATGAGGACAGTCATGATAAATCAAACTATTAACAATGGATTTATCAATGGAGTTGAGAATCCATGATAAAACCATGTCACTGCAGTGCTCTCACATTTGAATTTCTGTTATGAATGGTTTAAAGAGAGAACCATTAACAAAACTCAGTTTGTTTTTAGCGTTCAATGCCATTTTCATGGCTCGCTTCCAATAGGGTAATTGTCACCATTAAAAAGAATGAAAACCAAGATGGAACTTGGGTGATTAGTAGAGTAAAGAAAATATGGAGATGATACATTAGGAATTGACGAAGATGTTAAAGGAGAAACTTCTTGAGGTGTGGTATTGGACATGGATACAAGAAGAAGATATGCAACAAAATGAAGAAGATCTGAGGATGAAAAATGTATATAGAGAATGAAGAACTTATGTAGAGACAAAATGCTCTGATACCATGTAAAGTTTGAAGAATATTTTTCTATTCTTTATTATTCATGCTTTACAACTGGTGGTTTTCTTGATAAATGTTTTTTTTTTTCCTTTTTTTTGTCACTTTGTTATTATTGCTTTTTTTGGTCTTATTCAAATGATTTGGTTGGCCAGGACCATAACTCGGGTTATTGGATTTTTTTTTTCCATTCTTGAAAACACGCATGCGATACCTAAACGTTTTTACCAATAAAAAAAATAACACAAACCCATGGTGTAACAAATCTCATTCATTTTCGAATATGGGATCTGGGGCATCACAAACTCCTCTTCTAAAAAGCGTGTTTGTTTTTATGGTTAAAAAATAATTTTGAAAATTTTTGAATTTTTTTTTGCTCTAAATTATTTTTTAAATGATTTCATATTGTTTTGATATGTGCAATTTTAAAAATATTTTTTTAAAAAAATATTATTTTGATGTATTGTTCAAGTAAAACACATTTTGAAAAGTAGTTGATACCACAATCACTAACACTAACTTAGACGCTTGTTAGTATCGCCTCCAAGCGTACATGTAGCTAAGGTAAAGGTGGCTTCAATATCATTTTAAAACACCCCGATGTAGACACGAAATTGTCCTTGTATAAATTAGAATTCATTTGTTTTTGCATTTCAAATTTTTTAAAAAAAAAATTAATTTTTTTTTATTATTTTCTTTGTTTCAAATTAATTTTTTTGATATTTTTCAGAATCGTTTTAATATATTGATGTAAACAATAAAAATTTAAAAAATAAAAAAAATATTATTTTATATATTTTTTAAAAAATATATTTTAAAAAACAATTATTATTCTATTACCGAACATAACTTAATAGCTGCATTTTCTCTTTCCATAATCCAAAAGTTTAAGTTTTAAGTTATTAGTAGTGCTCCACTCAAGCTCTTATGTGCCTGAGATCTTCTTCCTCTTTCATTTCTAATATAAGATTGGAGCATAAACTCCTTTTCTTTTAACCTCACGAGAAAACTCGCATTAAACACATCATAACTTAAAACAATCCTAAGACCCGGGCAACACCGCCCTAATACCATGCATAACTTCATAACCAAGGCCTCATTCTTCATGTCCTCAAAGCTTAACTTAGTAATGTTCCCATCAAACTCTTACATGCTCAAATCCTCCCTTATTCTTTTTTGGATAGGATTATTAGTTGTTTTATCCTGTTTGTTTTTATATTTTAAAAAAATTAAAATTTTATATTTTATTTTATTAAATTTTTTTTTTGATGTTTTTAAATCATGATATTATAATGTTAAAAATAATTTTTTATAAAATAAAAAATTATTTTAATTTATTTTTAAATAAAAAATATTTTAAAACCATGATATATTTTCAAGGAGCCGCATCCACTCTTGGGCATAAAACTACAACGTAGGTTGTGGTCAATCATGAAGATTTTGAATAACCTTGGCTGTGTGGAAGTGGCCGGCGTTGTGGGTAACATGTTTAAAACGCTGCTCGAGGCAGGGAAAGTCAGTGGGACGGCCA
Organism: Populus alba; assembly: GCF_005239225.2. Taxonomy (NCBI): domain Eukaryota; kingdom Viridiplantae; phylum Streptophyta; class Magnoliopsida; order Malpighiales; family Salicaceae; genus Populus; species Populus alba. The sequence continues at coordinate 9,516,750 of NC_133287.1, forward strand.
TCTACAACAGGGACCATCTACCATGTGCCAAAAATCATTTCTAAAGGTCAAAATCTTTTTAGTGACCTTGTGGGGGCGTACCCAAGAACACATTCTCATCAAATAATATTGTACTTTTACTTTTTAATTTTAATTTCAGATTATTAGTTTCACTTTTATAAATTTTAAATTATTGAAAATTCATATGGTAATTAATTTTATAGTTTGTAGAATTAGTTGAGATGAGCGTAAATTAACTCAGACACCATGTTAAACAAAAAACAATTATTGTACTTTTTACTAATAATATAATATGGGCTATTTTTTATTATTATTAATGTTGCCGCTTGGATCAATTTATATTTATTTTAACTAATGTTTATGAATTTTAAAATTAACAATAATATAAAATTACATCCATCAAATTCTAACTTAGAGATGAATTATTTTTATTAACTTAGTTTATAGGCCTTGGCCATGATGCTAATTTGGACTCTCTCCTTACAAAATATGACACAAGAAACCAAAAAACCTCAACCCATCAAACATTATGTTATTGCAACAAAGAAGAGTCCTTAAAATTTTCTGCAGAAGTTGAATATTTCTCTGAGCTTTCACTTTCCATGATATGTCGCTATTGAGAAGCACTCAGTCGCCTATTGATGGCAAAGATACCTTACACCAAAGAAGAGCAGGCACTCCTGCTGATAAGCCGACAGAAGGGAAGAGAAAACGACTCCAAGTGGTCACGCTGTAAAATGAAAAAAATAGAAAAAAGAAAAAAAAAAAAAACAGTGACAAATTAGCTCACACCAGTGATAATGTCTTAGGAAAATTAACCTCATCATCCTATGGTTTAGTTGTTCTTTATATTTATTTTCTATTTTTTTAAAAAAATTATAGTTTATATTTTTAACGAGTGTAAAATCAACTACATTATAGGATGATTTAAATTACAAATTGTTATGGACATAACAAAATTTAGGATGTAAATTATAATTTTTAAAAACACAAAAAATAAGTGTAAAAGCAACTAAATTAAATTATAAAATATAACTGTTAAAGAACTATCTCAATTCAATAACTTAAGTCCATATTATTTTATGCTTGATTTTTATTAAATAAATAAAGATGATGAGATTCAAACTCGTAATCATTTGGTCATTAAGAATCTGAATACTATATTAAAAAAATCAATATTAACTTAATAGTTTAAACTGTTAAATAATATTATAAAATATAAATTATATTATTTTTAACAGTAATCGATATCTTTTATGATTATTCAATTGTATTCCACGTGTAATAATTTTTGTTCAATTGCTATCCTATAAAATCTTGTTTTCATTCTTTATATAACTTTTGTAACTTGGAAAAAAATCACATAACCTCGGTAAGATCTAACAAAAGTTATTAATATGATAAAATTGAATAATACTGAACAATAAAGGATGCTAATCAAATAATTTTTTAACTCCAAGATGAAATCAAATTTTTGACAAACACATCGGTAGAATAAGGAATTTTTGACAAGTTTTGAGGTTTTCATTTTTTTATTTAAGTTTTTGAGTTTGACTCCTGTTCTTGCTTCATTGGTTAGAGAGGTCAAATAGAATCGCAAATTAATGCTATGAAGAAATTTGTGTAAAATTTGAAGGTCATTATCCAGCCCAATGGGCTAGTTTTCGTATAGACATGCTCTTTTTATTATTTCCAATTACTGAAAAATGAGTAGGTAGGAAAACAGAAATTGAAAGTCCAAGTAATTACATGGAGATTTTTCATAATTAGATGAATATATATCACAAATAGATTATATAAACAACTTGGTAAATATTTTTATGGATTAATAGAATATGGTTAGGTTTTTAAAAAAAAAATTTGGTGATGCCAAACTAGCATACTAATAATACAAGATTATAACTTTTCATCTGACCTCTTAATTCAGTTTAATGTTTTTGAAATGATTTTTCAGGTTGAGTTTTAGAAAAGCTTAACTAACTATAACCAACCAAACCATGAAATATACAATAAATTAGGCTCCAAATGTGATATTGATTCAGTTTTTTTATTTTTTCCTTGATCTTATATTATTTTTAGATTTTTTGTTATATTTCTTTTTTATTTTAGGATTCTAATTTTTTTTTTTTTACATTGTTAATGTTGCTTTCGAGCTTATATAAAGATTTGTAAACTTATTATAGTGAAGAACTTATCAAATTATTATTTCATAAATAAAATAAGATTTCGAGTTCTTTGTCTTTTACTCCTTATTCCCGTCATTACTATGCTTTTTTATGCTTGTTATTTTTTATTGTACCTTCCACCTACATCAAATATTTTCTATATAGTTAATTCAATCAATAGCTCCATATTCCAACTATATAAATTACTCAAGTGAAAACACATCACTATTTTGCTAGGAGAAAAAGAAAAAAACAGAAAAGAAAAACCTTATATAATGTTTTAGCTTTGCATATTTTGATTGTTGTATTATTACCTAAAAAACTAAATGACATAAGTGTTTTATTATAGCTCAATTTCACAGTAAAATGTATCTTGAGCTACAGTAAAATCACATATATGCCTTTTGGTCTAAAAAAATAAGTCTTTTAGGTGAGGGTGATAATGTCTTTTTAATTATTATTTTTCACATAGCAAAAATATTTTTTTATCCTTAAAATCAATAAAATATAAAAGTGTTGATCAAGGACTTTCTTAACTTTACTTAAGCTTCTTAACAGTAAAAATATGTATTTGTCTCTAGAGTAAAAAAAATATATTATGTTGTTGGATAAGAGTGTTTTGGAGTTTTTGAATTTTAATGTACAATACAATTACATCTTTCACTTTGGAAGAGACAAAACATAAGCCTATTTGGGGGTATTTTTATAGTTTTATATAGGTATTTTGCGTAATTATTAGGGTTATAGGGGCGTTTTGATATTTTTTTATTTTTACTAAATGTTTTAATGCTTAAAGCTGCTTGAATGTGCTCGACACGTGATTATCTTGGTTTTGTCTTACTTTTATATATTTTTTTTTTATTTGGTTTTATCATTGTGATTTTCATTTCTTTTTTAAGCTTTTTCTTTTCATAAGTTTGGTTTTCATTTCATCCTAGTCTTTTTTCTTGCATGACTTTGTTTTAGGTCATGATTTTTACATGTTTTTTTTTAATATAATTTTTTTTTAGTTTTGTTTTATTTCTATTTTTCATTTTACAAGGTATTATTTTAATTCATCTATAATTTGTTTTAATAAAAATAAGGTTTATTATTCATTGTTAAATTATATTGCTAATGTGTTTGGCCTTGCGTAATATTTTTTATAGCTTAGGTTTATTCAGTCAATTTTATTTGTATTTATATTTTAAATCATGGCTTTTTTAAAGTATAAATTTATCTTTTATTTATTTAAATAAATAAATTTAATACAAACAATTACATCCATATCTTATTTTATTCTATAAAATATCTTCATCTTGCTTGGATAGCCTTTTCAATTTACACTTCTTGCTTGCATCTTTATTGGCATCTTTAGATGCATTATTGGCAACTTTCTCATCGCCCCACAAGTGCAGGCCTCTCTCCCTCAATGTCTAGTCTTGTCTCACTCTGACTCACACCGACCCAAACCCTGCTCAAGTCACCCCCACCACCACTGCTCTCCTTCACTTCACTGCCCCTTCTCATCAAAAACAGTAGAAGAGATCTCCCCTAGCAAGTCTCTCGTTCATAGCAGTAAATTGTCGCCGCATGCTATTCTTCTGTGATCACTCCCCTTAAGCCATATAGAACGAGAATGGCGAAATGAAGGAGAGACAACGTTGGCAACCAGAGGAAGATGCTGTGCTAAGAGCTTATGTTAAACAATATGGTCCAAAAGAATGGAACCTCATCTCTCAACGCGTGGAAGCTACTGGCAAAACCCTCAACCGAGACCCAAAATCCTGCCTTGAACGCTGGAAAAACTACCTCAAACCAGGCATCAAGAAAGGATCTCTAATCCCGGAAGAGCAAACCCTTGTCATTTCTCTTCATGCCAAGTACGGTAACAAGTGGAAAACGATAGCTAGTGAAGTCCCTGGCCGCACAGCGAAGAGGCTAAGTAAGTGGTGGGAGGTTTTTAAAGAGAAGCAATCAAAGTCCAAATCTAAGTCTTTATTGCACCGCCACCATTGCACGGAATACTCCAATCAGAACCACCAACTAGAAGGTAATATTCCGTTCACCGGAGATAAAGCATCTGGTCTGGGAAACTACGACCACATCTTAGAGACCTTTGCAGAGAAGTACGTGCAACCGAAGATCTTTAATCATTTTCAACCTTTTACCACTAGTTTATCCACTATGATACCTCCAATGCCCGAACCTGACCCTGTTCTTTTACTCGGGTCGGTTTGGATGAACCCGGGTTCACATATATCGTCCTCAACCAGCACCAAAGTTTCAGCCACCCCATCACCGTACGTGAGCTTGTCACTATCTCCTTCTGACCGCGGTATGGACCCGGACTCGACCCGACTCATGCCCGGTCAACAAATGGGCACTTTGGTTCAGTATTGCAAGGAGCTCGAGGAGGGGAGGCAAAACTGGCTGCAACATAAAAAGGAGGCAACATGGAGGCTAAGTAGACTAGAGCAGCAGCTGGATTTAGAGAAAGCAAGGAAAAGAAGGGAGAAAGCAAAGGAGATAGAGGCAAAGATAAGGTGTTTGAGAGAGGAAGAGGCGAGTTATACGAGTAAGATCGAGAGTGAGTGTGAAGAGCAGCTGAGTACATGGCGTAGAGATGCTGACAGAAAAGAGGCAAAGCTTGTGGAAGCTTGGTGCAGCAAGCATGTCAAGTTTTTTAAGCGAGTTGGGGTACATTTTGGTGGTGGTGCAGCCAGGGATTAGCATGGCAGTTTAACACTGATTTATCCACTTTGATGTAATTATTGTGTTAATCATTTTTAATATATATATATAGGGTTTATCTAATGGTAATATCATAGTAATTGATTTCTTTGAGAAAGTTCCACTATGTTGTCGACAATATTTTTGGATTATTATTATTATTTATTTTAATTTATTCCAATTTTAATGATGATCTGAAGATGCCTTTTTCTCTTTCACGGTACCAAAAAAAAAAAAAAAAAAAAAAGAGAAGAAGAATACCGATTAAGAGTTTTAAAATGTTAAATAAAAAAATTAGTCTTTCTAGAAAATATTTAAGAAATAAGAAATTTAATTTCTTTTTTAGAAAGAGATAAAAAATCTAAAAGTTTTACAGATATATAAAAAAATATTTTTTTAAAAGAAAAAAATTATTACTTTTTTGGATAATACGTAAATCTTTGAAATCTATTTAATAAATTAATCTTGTTTTGGAAATGAACATCCATTAAAGTTTTCGAAAATATTCATGAAATTAAGAAATACGATTTCTTACATTTTTTTAAGAATATCTATTTTATTTATTAAAAATTCTAATTATTCCAAAAGAAAACAATTATTGAGATTTTTTATTCCAAAAAAAAAATTATTTAAAAATTTATTTTATAATCTTCATTGCTTATAAATTGTAAAAAAAATCTTCTTATGTGAATGTCTTCTAAAATTTAATATTTTTTTTTTATTGTTCTAAAACATTTTAAAAAAATATTAATAGTTGACTATTTTTGAATTATCTTGTTTGGTCATTTCAAAACATTTTCTATAAAGTTTATTAAACCTTATATATAAAATTGGAGTTTTTCCTTTTTAAAACATTCTCGAACTTTTAATGGATGGGAAATTCTTAAATTTTTTTATTTTTTATTTTAATTTTTTTACTCCTAAGAAATATTCAAAATCTTTTTTTTTCAAAGAAATAATTTTTTATTTTCTAAATGTTTTTTGGTAATTATAATGATTGATTATTATTGGATTTCTTCTTAAGAATTTGAATTTGTTTTTGAAAATATTAATTGTCATTTCTTAAACATTTTCAAAACTTTTTTTTTTTTTTTTTTTTTGTGGTGAAAACGTTAATGTTTTTTGAGAATTTAATAAAACTTAGGCTCCGTTTGTTTGCAGGAAAGTGAATTCCTTTTGGAAAGTGAATTCCGGGGAAAGTGAATTCCGGGAAAGTATTTTCCGATGTTTGGTAGTGTTATGGAAAATGAACTGGAAAACACTTTCCAGTGTTTGGTTATGTCATGGAAAATGAGCTGGAAAATAACTTATTAATATTTTATTTTTCTCAAGTTTATTAAAATAATAAGGAACAAATCTTACAAATTAAAAAGTTGAATGAGAATGAAATTGAAAAAAAAAATATAATTTCATAAATTATCTCAAATAAAACAAATAATAGTCAAAATAATAGGGATCAAATCTAAAAATAAAAAAAATGAAAAATGAAGCAAAACAAAATATATATAGCAATCAAAAGTTTGAGGATCAAATTTGATATAATAGCAAATAATGACATTTCTAAATTTTTCATAACTTCCAGAAAGTGTTTTCCCCTCAAATTTTTCAAGAAAACACTTTCCTGAATACCAAGCCAAATTTTCCTTTTACTGGAAAGTGTTTTCCATTGACCAACTTTCCTACTGGCAAACAAACACAAGAAAGTTTGGAAAATGTTTTTCCGGAAACCACTTTCCGGAAAACAAACATAGCTAAAAGGAAAACACTTTCCTTAAAACCAAGTCAATTTTCTAAAATTGACTGGAAAGTATTTTCCGTTGACTGGAAAATGTTTTCCGTTGACTAGAAAGTGTTTTTCGCTGACCAATTTTTCTAATGACAAACAAACACAGAAAAGTTTGAAAAATGATTTCCTGAAAACTACTTTTCAGGAAACAAACAAGGCCTTAGTCCAATTAAGTTGAATTAACTAAATCTTGCAAACACAGGGCTCTATCCTGGTCAACGGAACTGGCCACATCTGCTCTATTCAGTTCTGTTATGTTATGTCTAATCAGTTCTTACTTCTTACATTGTTGTTAGCCAAAAAGAGAAAAGGAATGAAGGATGATCTCTTTTTTTTTAACCTCTAGCCTAGCCTAGGGCACTCATGCTTGGAAAAGACAAATTCACCCTTCTAAACTCCTGGTAGAATTTTTGTGGTGTTGCATCGATGCATGTAATGTTTGAGAAGATGATGCCCTTGTTGAGATAGATTTTGAGGGAGAGAGTGCCCTAATCACTCATTTCTGTGCTATGGTTTGGAGATAGGGAGCCGTTCTGAGATGCCCTAAAGATGGGCTTTTTCTTCCTTTCTGTTAAATTTAATCTGTTCTTTCTAAATTGAATTACGCAAACATAAACAGTTCACTTTTCAGTAATAGAAGTGGAGTAAGCTGTGACTCGGATGTCATTGTAGCAGTACTCATCCCTAAAGATGCTAATGACTCGTGACTCAGGGCAGCATGTTGTGTTCTTTGTGATAGCAACAGTCTGATCTGACAGAGACTATGCAGTAGCTAGTGGACTAATAAAGGAAAGGCGGAGCATGCCCAATAAGCGAATGAAGGAGTTACGAAGCCAAGATCTTAGTTTGAGCTAGACAGCTTCGGTCCTGGTCGATCCTCATCAATCCCGGTCTTTTTCACGGGGCGATATCTGCGAGGATATGGATATGTGTGGCATCAAATTAGGTTATTTGAAGGTGAAGAAGAACAGAACGTGGAGCCTTGCCCATTTTCCAATCTTTCATCACCTTGGCCAATCCAGCAGAGAAGGAGCGCGGCTGCAACGAAGGGATGGTTAGATTACTTTATTAATTTCCGATGAGAGGTCATCCAGGATTTGACAGAACCACTTTTGAAGAGGGCTGCCTCTCTTGAATCTAGATTTTCTAGTCGATTCATTCTAATCTTGGTTTAATCCTTCATTAAGAGACTCCGGACGTTCATTGTCCGGAGCCCCAAGCATAAACAATCTTGAAGTAGATTCATTATCGAACCAGAAAGATAATTATCTTATGAATCCGTTGATTATGAAAATAAGACAGACTCATCTAGCCGCTCATTCAAACGAGCACTAGATTGTTCACGGAGATATGGATTGACTAACGAAAGAAGACAAGCTCTAGACACTCTAATTGTAAGTTAGTCTTCCACTAATTCTGGAAAACCATGATCGTGTTGATGGCAAGTTTGTAAACACCCGGATGCCAAGATCTTTCTTTATCAGGAGGAGGCAAGACAGGCACAACATAAGGACTCTTGAACCTTTTGTTGTTTCCCCACCAGATAGAAGAAACACAGCACTCACATGTCTGTTTATCTTTCATCCCTTCATCGCCTGAAGACCGAAAACTTCCAAAAAGAATGCCGACGATGAATGGGGATAACCGATCTGCTAAAGCTGTGGGATGTAAAAACGCATCGTAAGGGAGCTTTCTGGTTAGAGGGAAGCACCCGTGCGAGCAGGGGTAGACGAAGTATTCAAAATGCCTAGATTTTCTTAGAGCAAGTCCAAGTCATATAGCTATTTCCAGATGAAGGAAAGAAGAAACCGCAGTAGCCAATCCCAAGCTCGCTGAACAAGGAACTATCAAAAAAATCCATAAGAATATAAAAAAAATCATTTGCTCTAAAGGTCTTAGACGCAACCAGCCACTACCTCACCTCTTTTTTCTCAATTATAAACTCCACGTACGGAACTTTCTCAATACCAACGACAATCTAAAACAACTTATGGAGCTCCCACAATTTGAATTGCCTACCTGACTCACATTTCCATAATTTACAACAGAAGTCACTGGGGAAACAAGCGATCTAGATCATTTTTTATTTATTTTATAGGATCGTCTCGGTGATGAGAATATTTTATGTGCCATTTCTGATGATGCACTGGGGACAAGTATATGTCAGTTCAGTAGATCAACGCTTTCAAGGTCTGGGGTGAAGGAACAAATCGTTGAAATCATGAATTTAAAGAAGAAGAAGGGAGAAAAAAAGGTGAGCAATGAATTAAGTAGGCACAACCAATAAATCCATCTGTAAGCGACTCTTTTGAGATTTCCTTAAAATCACCCTTAGTAGGTCCATCCACCATGTTTAATAACATTCATATAGATAATTAAACAGAATTAACATTTTTGTTTTTGTTTGAGGCAGGCTTGCTCTCATATATAAAAATCTTCCTCGGAAGGAAAACTTCTTAGAGTTAACATCCTTGGCTTTAATTCAGCTTCATAGACTTTACGACCTTTTGGGTAGGAAGTATTAATTTTACTCTGCGCAGGATTGTAAAACACTTTCTTTTTTTTTTAGATTAAGATGTTTATTTGTTAAATAGAGGTGTGAAAACACTATTTTTTTTTAGATTAAGATGTTTATTTGTTATACAAATAACACATAAACGATATAATTAAACCCTTTAATCTTTAAAAGAATAATAATAAAAAAGACAAATGAAAGAATAAAAATAACAGTTAAATTTTGAATTAAACTAAATAGTTGCTATTCAGTTTTATTTTAATATTAACAAATATCAAGATTAATTATGAAAATTAAAAGAAATAAAATCAAAAAAATATTAATCTCACTAACAAATTAAATATCCAAATATCATCTTTTGATATTATAAATATCCATATAATAGAAGTTAGAAAGCCTACTAGGAGAGCTCATCTATCAGGAGCTCCATATGCACTAAATTTACTATGCAATATAATCCTACACTTACAAAGACTTAGGATGATGTATTACTTTTCAATGTGGGATATAAATTCACATTTTTTTTCCCGTGTTTTTTATAAAATTATCTAATCTATGATTACGAAATTTGCGAGTTAATCTAATTTAATTGGGGTTTTTTTGTTGTTTTTTTTTTTAATTTTTGTTTTAATTTCTCCCTTCAGCATTAGTTGTTTCATGTGGTTTGCTTTATATCAATTTTTTTTTTTTAAATTTTTTTATTGTCATTTTTTTATATGTTTATTTTTTGTAGCTGCATATTTTAATTATATTATTTAAATTATGAGTTTAACTAATGACTCGAATCTTGTTTTTTTCGTAGACATGCGGTATAGCACGGGATACAATATAACACTAATTAATAAAATAGGATATGGATAATAATTAACCAAGCAAAGACATTATTTAGGCAGGAGTTTGGTGGATTTGAGAAGAAAAAGGTTCAAAAGAAATAATTAAGACTAATGAGTCAATGGGCTTACGTCTCCAGATCCAAGTCCAACATGGAAAACTCACACAGAAAAATAAAAATGCTAAAAAATTATTGACTTTAGACACCACGGAAGGACTATCGATGAAGAAGAAGAAATGGCCATGAGATCCCTCACCTCAAAAACCAGAACCTTACACTCTCTCTTTCAGTCTCTCTGCACCTCCAAATCCCACAGTCATCGCCATCCTCTCTCTACTCTCACTCCACTAAACCAAAACCCACCATTACCAGGCCTTGTGAACGAGATATCTCGCATTCTCAGCGACCAAAGAAACCCCCACCATGACTTGGAGACCTCTCTAAACGCATTCTCTTCAAAAATATCCACAAACTTGGTAGAACAAGTCTTAAAACGTTGCAAGAATCTTGGGTTCTCAGCCCACAGGTTCTTTCTTTGGGCTAAAAGAATTCCGGGTTTTGAACATAGCAAAGAGAGCTATCACATTTTGGTGGATATATTAGGTACTAGCAGGCAGTTTGCAATATTATGGGATTTCTTGATTGAAATGAGAGAATCTCATGATTTCGAAATAAACCAAGAAATTATCTGGCTTGTTTTTAGATCCTATAGCAGAGCTAATTTGCCAAGTGATGCTATTCGTGCATTTGATAGAATGGCTGAGTTTGGTCTAAGGCCCAGTGTTGATGATCTTGATAAACTTTTATATGTATTATGCAAATGCAAGCATGTGAAATGTGCCCAGCAGTTTTTTGATAGAGTTAAGCATAAGTTCGAGGCTAAAGCAAAAACTTACAGCATTTTGGTGAGGGGGTGGGGTGACATTGGGGAAGCAGTAGAAGCGCGTAAGGTGTTTGATGAAATGCTTGGCCGAGGATGTGCCTTGGATGTGCTTGCATATAATAGCTTGTTAGAAGCTTTGTGCAAGGGAGGGAATGTTGATGAAGCGTATAAGATGTTTCGAGAAATTGGTTCACATGGAGTTGAGCCTGATGCATGTAGTTTTGCCATATTCATTCGTGCATATTGCGAGGCAAACAATATTCATTCTGTTTTCAGTGTGCTCGATAGAATGAAGAGATACGATCTCGTACCAAATGTCTTCACTTATAATTGTATTATCAAGAAACTTTGCAAGAATGGAAAGGTGGAAGATGCTTATCAACTTTTGAATGAGATGATGGAGAGGGGAGTTAGCCCAGATGCATGGAGTTACAATACAATCTTAGCTTACCATTGTGATCACTCAGAGGTTAATAGGGCAACCAAGTTGATATCTATAATGGTTAAAGATAATTGCTTGCCTGATAGGCATAGTTACAACATGTTGCTAAAATTGCTTGTAAGAGTAGGAAGATTTGATAGAGCAACTGAAATTTGGGAGAGCATGGGCGAGAGGGGATTTTATCCTTCAGTCTCAACTTACTCTGTCATGATTCATGGTTTGTGCAAGAAGAAGGGAAAACTAGAGGAGGCATGCAGATACTTTGAGACAATGATTGATGGAGGAATACCGCCATATGCTTCTACCATTGAGATGTTGAGAAACCGGCTAATAGGGTTTGGACTCCTGGATCACATTGAGATACTTGCAGCTAAAATGGAGCGAGGCACTTCTTGTTCTATACAAGAGCTGGCAAAAGAAATGAGGGGCAATAAGGCTTGTGTGAGATCTAGGAATGAAGAAACGGAGCTTGAAAGTGAGTAAAACCTACCTCCCTAATCACTGAGTTCCGAGATGTTAACTGGGCAAACTCTCCATCGAATCTAGTGGGGGTGCAACTTAAACACGAAGAGTTAAACCTACACAACCGCGATTTGTTGTCATTAGATAAAAAAGTGAAATCTTACATTGTCTTTGATGTGATATCCTTAATGCTAACCCATATTTTTGGATTGGCTGTGGCCTAACTGAAATGAAGTTTCGGAGCTATAAACTCATTACTTGAATATTGTGTTTTCACCATTTTGTCAAAAGATCTCCTCTATTATTAATTATTCAAATGAGCCTTTGTATTTTCTATCTCAGCTAATTGAGCACAATTTGCCAAAATTAGAAATTTATGCAAAAAAATAATTAGTCTTCTTCTCTATTTGAATCATTATCGTTAACTTACCTTCTACTCTTGTTAATATCATCACTCACTCTCACCATCCTCATGAACGTAGATGGTGGAATGGCTGCGAGTATAGTATTCAGTCACTCCACTCCCTTCCCCCGAGAACCTAGCTATAGTTGCTTTCAACTTTGAAAGTGAACAAGTCTCTATCTCTATAGATGAGTAAAATAAAAGTCAAAGTTGGTATTCTATGCACTCTTCTCTAATTGGAAGGGTAAAGCGAAGTTTTCTATTGCCATGTGGAAGGTTTTTCCTTTTGATTATGCATGTTGGAATCTCGATCGGCTCATGTTTGAGCATGATGAATCACTTCGTGTCGGCTTGTTGCTGATAAAGTTTCCGGCCTCATAGGCGATCGGAAAACTTGAGCATTTTCTACATCAGTGAAGGAAGAATTGCGAACCATATTCCCTGAAAAAAGATACAATCGAGAAACGACTAGCAAGTGGCTATACATACAAATCTATTTACGGATCTAGATGATTTGATTGGAATCGGAGGTTCCAAAACATGAAATTTTATTCGGATAGGATTCATGTGTGAAGGTCTTCCCTTTTAACACTTACATCCCTCTTTGCCAAATAGAGAAAGAAGCTTCTTGGAGGCCCTTAACCCTATCTTATCATTCACTCCCACCATCCTCGGCCTCATTGAGCAGCATCTTCTTTGATTTTCTGGTAAATTGTACTCAATTGATTGAAATTGAAAATACAGGAGTTCCATTGATCGAAATGATAACAGAGAGGCTTTTTTTTTTCCCTGATGAATTGGCAAAAACACATGGTGTAAATAATGAATGAGCTTTCTCAAAATCTCAGCCATGTACCAGAGTGTAACTTTGTTGGTCCATAAAAACTCAGTCTACGAACACCATCTCTAGTCCTTGTGAACCATCAGAAATCCCACTGCCATCTTTGACAGGCTCAATTTGAACACATATTTCTGCTCCTTCTCTCCCAATTTTTGGATCACAATTCCTGATAAACAAGTAACTGGAAATTGTGTCAAGAACTACTAGAAGGGAAAACAGATAAGCAATCAACAATCCCTCCAAGATCAGAGGCATACTAAACCTTCCAAAGACAGGATCATAAGCTCTTACAATCCGGTATCGGAACAAGGCTTCAGTAGCAACAAGACCTAGATTTATGGGAAGAGCCAGCAACAAAGCCATTGAATCTGTACCCTTTCTCAACAAGCAAGCCTTACGAAGAGACTTGTATATAGTGCAATTATCAATGCCTGCTACAACCAGGGCTAAATTGCACGTGACCATGGTATTGGTTAAAACCATGTAAAAAACAATCCCCGCTGCCAGATCGAAGAAAGGCCTGATGGATGATAGAATCAACAGACTCTTAAAGAAACTAGAGGCTTCGAAAAGGAACGACAGGGTTGTTGTGGTAATGGTTACAGTAAGGATTATATTGCAAATGCAGGTTAAGACTAGAGGCTTGTAACAAAGTGACACAGGAGACGAACAAGATAGTGAAAAAACATGTTTATGGTGATTTAGAGATTGAATGATGGATGCTTTTGCTAGGACAAGAGAGGATAGTGCAAGTGGAAGACTAAAAACAAGGACAAATATCATCTGAGGAAGATCTAAAACAAGAAGAGAAACTCTTTTGCCCTGAAAAATTGATCTGGTCAGTGAACAAGGTTGATAGAAGGATAGCGAGAGGAGAATTGAAGATGAGAATGGAAGCAATAGGATTGCTGGGATGCTGGTGAAGTAGTGGAAATCTTTCAGCAAGGTGTGGATTGATCTTCTAATGATTTTTGCTGCCTTCTCCATAACAAGATGCAGAGATTCTTTCTTTTTTCTTTTTTTTTTTGTTCTTGAATTGTATAGATGAGAGCGATTTATCACTTACCAAGTGAGTCATAGGATTCTACAAACAATAGATAGAAACTAATGATATTTTCACCTGATATTTTGAGATTTGCTTAAAGATTAGCTTCATATTTTCCGTCCCTATCCAACCACTGGAAACTAACATGTAACCACCAAAATCTTCCTTTGAAGAATTATGACCATTGGGAAGACTTGGTATTAAATTAGGCAGCAAAGAATAGACTTTAAATGCCGTTTGGAATGAAGCTTTTCTCTCAATTTTGAATTTTTTTTAATATATACATTTTTCAAAAAATACATTTTAAAAAACAGTCCATACGATATTTCCTCGCATCCTTTTTTATAGCCTCAAATTTTAGATTGCCAAAGGCAGAAGTTCTTGTCAAATCCCACCAAAGCGTAACAACTTATTACTCGCACGAAATTTGTGATTAAAGCATAGTAGAATTCATTACTATGAGTTTGTATCAATTGGTCTTAAAAAGATTGATGGACTGCAAATAAGGGTGAGGAGTTCAAATGATTTTGCTTTTCAAATATCTACAAATAAAGTTTTCAAGATTAGCAATTTTTACAATGATTAGTTTCTTTTTATTGCAATTTTATGATGAATAAGTTGTTTTTTCGATTTTCTTTTGAGTGGAAATAGCTATTTTCTCAAGGTGGGGAGGGTAATATTAAAGGGCTAACAGCCAAAATTACTGAGTGCTTGATGACATTATCAAGTGGACTAATCAAGTGCTTTCTTCAATGTCATTGGCAGGACTGGAATCAAAATTTGGCATGAAAACGAAAACAAAATCTCAGGATAATTTATAAAACAAAAAAGTTAAAATGATTATAAATTATTAAAACCTAGAACTAGAAAAATAAAAAATAAAAAATAAAAAATAGTAAAAGAAGAAGAAAAGAACACAGATGCATAGCGAAAAAGAAGATTCAATTTCCATTACCGTGGCTATGTACTAAGCTTGATGCTTGAATCAAACCAGCCGAGATGGATGCAAAGCTTACAATCCAACGACAGCTTATAGGACACCGACAGAGGATTCCCACTTGTAAGAGGAAAAAAGAAAGAAAGAAGAGAGTACTATTAATATACCAAGAGCTGTGCTATTTCCTCTCACATGAAGATCCCTACTAAAACACCATGTTTATATGACTAAAACCTTCAAGAACTCTATTAATTATAAAGAACTAACAATGATCACTGCTACTGGGGACAGGAAACGGTGTATTATCAAACCACATATTCATTAATCATCCAATCATCAATCTTCGACCTTCAGAAGATCCATCCTCAGCTCATTGATTTTTTACAATGGCATCCATTGATTTTTTTCTTCAGCCAAAATAGTAGAAATACATCGAGTATCCCTAATATCGAAAGAAGGAAAAACAAAACTGTCATCTAAAATAATTATGATAGTGATTTAGTGAGTGCCTTGAATTACCAGTGATTCCCTTGAATAGTACAAAAAGCAAGGTAAACTCAGCACTGTTGTTGCAAACCAATTAGTGACTGCATCAATGGAGAGATCACCCTCAACCCTAACACAAAGAACCAACTTTAGTACTATACTATTGTCCAGTCAGCAAAGATATTACTTAGAGAACATATAACACCTTAAAAGAGATTCTGATACTGACATTATCAAATGAAGTTTAGTGTCTTAATGATTCTGAAATTGACTCCAAAATTTACAATTTTTCTCTCCCTCTACCGAACCATCTCTTTTAATTTCTTTTTCTCTCTTTGCAGGTTTTTTTTTTTTTTTTAATATATATATATATATCTTCTCACTTCCTATTTCAATCTCTAATTTTCAACTTACAACAAGACAATTTGACGTTTTACACCCCGATGGAAGAGCAACAAGTGAAGGAAGTCTTGTAAGCATTTCAATCTGGTTAAAAACAAAGAAACATGCTATGCTGAAGCTAAAGTTAATAAAAACACAAGCAATTTCAGCGGCACACATCAAATCAAGAATAAAATATTGCCAAAATAAAATACTCTCATAAATGCAAATAATAAAAGTGTCTTGGCAGGAAGGATCAAGCGAGTTCAGATATGCAAGAATAAAAAACTTCTTGCATCAAACATTTAATATAATGCAATTAAATGTTCAGCTGGTTCTTTATTGACCAATTCTACTTTGCCACTTGGAAAAAGGAGAGGAGAAAGGGAAACTATTATACCATTGACACAAAGATTGTAATGTCTATAGCATGGTGAAGGAATGGAACCCAAGTTCAAGTTTTCAACCATCACCAGAAAGCCAAATTATTTGCATCTTAGGAGCTACAAGCAATCTAAGTACTGTTTCCTCCATCCCACAATGGGCATCCTCCTTTGCTTTTTTTTCTACCCAAAAGTAGTAGCATCTAGTAATGGAAGATCAATGCCTGAAAGGCTTTCCCCAGTGTATTGCAAGTTAATCTTGTCAATAATGTGCTACAGCCAAGAACATCTAGTTACTTATGAAACAACTCATGATCTGGTTAAGAGAAGAGGGTTGGAGGAATCCCGGGGAAAAAAAAAACAGGACATGGTAATCAATTTGTCCAAGAGCAATTACTCACAGATTGCTCATCAATACCAAATATGTCATAGTCCCTTTTCCATAAAGGATTTGTCATCAGCTCATAAGCATATTGGATCTGAAAGAACCAAACATTAGAAAACCATTCACCAAATAAGAGAACAATAACCCATCACCTACTAATAATCAAGTTGCAGAATCATCATATCAGACAAGAAGCGAATAAAATAGCCAGAGCAGTAGTAACCTGTCTGAACATTTGTCATCTAAAAAGGCATTATATCATTATTATTGGTCTATGGCCAACTACTGGACAAATCTTTGCACAAGCTGATTTTCAATAGGCATATTGCTTCTTATAACTTGCATGTAAAAAGCACTCTTTCCATTTTATTAATTATAAGGATTAAATCTGAAGCAGTGCACTGAAAATTGATTGAGGACGAGGGCTCCAAAATCTCTGTAAACTGTATCTCAAAACTTGCAACCACAATTTCTATGATTTTTGTCCCATATTCCTACTCTTCCTCACATTTACAAATAGTTCTTTGCTACTTCAAAGAATAATCACAGGGAACCAGCTTTTCAAGGATAGCATTGCTAACACCTCCACTCAACTTTCACCTCTAGATACCATCCAACACACTTGGCTAGTAGAGTATCTGAATGCAAAGAAAGGTTTTTTTTTTCCTACCCAAAAGGTAAGGTTACGCAAAGTGCTACTTTAATCGCTTTCATACTGAATGTAAGCAGAATTTGATCCCAAAACTCTAATAACAATGACTTTCCCGAGCTGGCCAGCACTGCCACGCAACACAGGTTTGTCACATTAAACCTTTCCACCAATGTTTGTAGGTTCTACCTGCATACAAGAAGATGACGGCAACAACCAAAGAAGCCTTTAAAGTATCCTGAGCATACTCTTCACCTTCAAATATTCCAATAACTTTCTTTCTTCTAATCAAGGTTGCCTAACACTATCCAACAGAAAAGTTCGACTTCTCCACTGTCCCCATTCAATTATGCCCAACAAGTTGTGCTGTAAAGCCCTTAACGACATCCTCTAAGTACAAACCGCACAACTCCCTCCGACTACTGCAGCTATTAATGAATCCTTAAATCATCTCATAAACGCCCTCGTGTTCAACAAACAAAGGAAACACACACATTGAAAAATTACTAAGATACAGCCATTGAAAACATACTTTCAGTAACCAATTAACACTTGAAAAAAAGAAAAAAAGAAATTAACTTACCTTTATAAACCATTAGTAGTAGGGATTTCCGTGCCTGAATTACGATGGATGCCAATTAAATAAAAAATTAGAAAACTAAAGCAAATAAATAAATTAAAAGAAAAAAAGAATGAAAAAGAATCACTACCGCTTAGAAGACAGCTTCCCGTATGCTTCTTTCACTTCTTCAACAGAGCTATACCGCTTTGTCTCCAAAACTACGTCGTTAACGAAACAAACAAACGAACAATCACAATTGCAATTCACAGCATGCTAATCCAAAATTCAAATAGCTTTACGTGAAAATAAGTAATTGTTACCGTCGTAATAAGAGGGAGGGAAAGAGCGCGGAAGGAAAACGAGCTGGTAGAAGACGGGGAGTGAAAATAGAAAGAGAGGAACGCCGTAGGCTTTGATCGTCGATGCCATCGCCGATTTCTGATCTCAAGTGCAAACAGTGAACAAGAGGGGGTATCAAGACGACGTCGTTCTCATCTTAAAACTTAAACAGCTCTTTTCGTTTTCAAACCGGACGGTTCATTTTTAATGGTGAATTAATTTTTATTGTGGTTTAAGATATTTTTTATTTAAAAATTTATTAAAATAAAATTTTTTTATATCAATACATCAAATAATAAAAAATAATTTTAAATAAACAAAAAAAAATTTCTAAACCTTAGTTAATCGCTTTTCAAACCAAAATTGGGTTAAATATGAGAACTGGGCCTTTTGGTAAATACTAATTTTTGATATGGTGGGCCTGTGATTTTTTTACCAAAATTAATTTTAGGCAAAGAAGCCCAAACATGATGATGCCACAAACCGAAGACAATTAATTGCATGTCATTTTGGACAAGTAAAATTATGACACACTGTCTGCTGTCTTGTGCTTTTCTCGTCCACCACTGAAAACGACACGACTTGAACTCCTCTTGTTACATTCATAATTATTGCTTGACTATAAAAAAGGAGAAAAAGGCAACGCATTATTAAGAAAAAGATGAAGAAAAGGCTTCCGATGATCAAGAAATTATGATTCATAATTGTTCATTGCATATAATCTGACACAAAAGGGTATCTCCTACAGCACACAGGATCTCATGATTTTTTTCTCTTCTTTTCCTGTTGGTTGGGAGGTGGGGGTTTCATGGCTTGCAACCCCCCCCCCCCCATCTTTCCCTCCATGCCTGCTTTCTGTGCTTTCAAGCTCCTTTCTGAGGATTCAACCATGTGGTTAAGTCAATTTTAAATAATTCAAAAGATTCTTAGTTTCTGATCCTAAACTAGGGCTGAACTTCCCCTCAATATATTTATCCATAATGTTTTTCCAAGTCGCCATTAATGGTCTTAGCTTGCCAATTTCAAGATATGGGAGTACCGTACCTTGCAAACGATGGCTGCATGATCAATACGCGTAACCCTTAATCCATATTTATTGAGCCCAAAACATGATCAACTCATCTTAATCCAATGAACCTTACAGTGTGGAAACATCAGAGAACATGCGTAATCTTTGAAAAAACCAAGACACAGATACGATCTTGGTTGCAGATTATGGGGTTAATTAAGCAGAGAAGCTCATTAATTACATAAAGATGCAGCTCCTGATTCGAGTTCATCTAGCCTGAAACACGACCAAAATAAACTAAGTTCAGTGAACCCTATAATATACTTGGAGATGTCCGGATCGTAATCCTTGAATTAACCAAGACAAAGATACGATATCTAAGTTGTTTGCTTGAGTAAATGTAAAACAAGAGGTGCTTGACAAGAAGCTTCCTCTTGAAACTCGAAAGGGCACGAAACAAAAATCAAGGTTGTCTACTGAGTAAAAAGGCAAGGACCGTGTTTCTCAAGAGACTATCACATGTAAGCTTGTCTTCAATGTACAATACAAGTTTGTAATTTTTTACAATCGCATGCAGAAACAAAGCTATAGTAAGCAACGTTTAGGACAAAAACCAGGTCCATTGTTTTGATAATGATGTTAGAATTCAAGATTAGTTTAGTAGAGGATTGTCTCCTTGTTATCTAACCTCCCTCATTTCAGCATGGGAATATAATGGCCCCAAGGACCCTCCCCAACATGGCTGATAATACAGATTTAAAGCAAGTCTTATCTCTTCCATGGGCCAAGAACATACCATTGGATAAGGCTATGATATTTTACTAGGTTTGGCCAACTGTGATATTCCTGTTAATTGGCCATTATATGATTGTGTTCTTTGGTGGGTCGTGACAGCATATAAATTATCTGGTATAGTAAATATCTTGATCCAGGGCGACTGAAAGCAAAAAAAAAATCAAGCACAGTGGCAAACCAGTTCCTCGAAATTTGTTTTATTGCTAAACTGAAAGAGAATCTTGAATGGATTCGAATTTAGAAGTTCTTTATTAATATCTAATTTGCATTAAGACAAACCTGGTGGACTTATGGGATAGAAGATCATAGTCTCGGAGCATGGTTCAAAATCTAGCGGTCCTCCTCATCTAATATTGGATGATTAGAAAGGGCTTGGTAGCAGTCAAATGGGATCCGATGAGCCTGGCGACAAGGCATCTGGCTCGACTCTTTCTTCTTCCCAGTTAAGGTAGGAGTTGACAGTAATTGAGTGTAGATTCCTCAAGTATGGAATGATAGAGACCAACGATACGGAAGGAGCAGGAGACAAAACATGTGGGATTTGCTTTGTTTTGTTATTGATTAGATTTAATCAGGAGTTAATTTCTGTGCTGGGTTTTAAGAAGTCAGATTCTAAGGCAATTTCTTGGGTTTTGAGCATTCTTGACATAGCCAGATTGCAAATCCAAGATTGTCCCCTTGTTTCTTCCTTGTTAATTAACTTAACTCCACTTATAAGTGGGAACATCCACTAAATCTGGAACTATGTAGAGTTACAACTCTTAAGTCTTAACTTGTTAATAATGTTTTGATTTTCAAATTACCAAAAATCCAATGATATATGTTGATGTTGTGGAAATAATGATTTATTATTTGATATATATATTTGAAATGGTTTTTTAGGTGGGAGCTATGGTGGCAGTAACTAGTAATAGTACTAGAGTGAAAGGAACAATTTCGCTGACAAATTAACTCATCTTGATAAGCTACGGGCAGGGAACAAAACGTTCTTGGTTTTTGTGCTAAATGCTACGTGCGGTGCCGGAGAGAAGGTGATGAACAGTAATATTATAAGGCACTAGGTCATATGCAATATGCAGTCAGAAGACATGACAAGGGAAAACATCCTAGTTTCTTCACCGAATTGTAAAAAATGGAAACACCCACGGAATGCAGCAACATCCCATATATCTAAATGCAAGACTCGGGGTTCAATTTTTGCTTTTTTTTTTTTTTTTAATCAACAAGGTATCGAAATTGCCGACCAATTGTCTAGGTGGTTGATAACCCACATAAATGTGGGTACAGAGAATGATGTGGCAGAAAGATAGAGGAATCAAAGTTTGGTCGTGTGTGGGGGCCTAGGTGCATGTTCTCTGGAGCTTTGGGCCACACTTCACACTCTTTTAAGGAGCTGCCTTGGCTCTTCTTCGCCATCCATAACTCACTCACTACAAGCATTGCTACTTCTAGCTCTCAGGTGCATTCTTCTCCTCTCTGAAAAGGCAAAGAAATTAAGTGCAAGTACTTCTCAAAAAACGAAAACCATGAAGATGATGAACCAGGCAACCATGGATCAAGAGTCCAAGAAAAAGATGTCATGTAGAAGGCTTGGAGGGTACCTTAGACAACAGAAAGGCAGGCTCTACATTATCAGGAGATGTGTAGTCATGCTCCTCTGCTGGCATGACTAGGCCAAAGCTCATGGAGCTTTGCACCATCTCCGTGAAGTTGAAGAGCAATCAAGCAAATCATCCATCATTGCTAGCTGTGAACTTGGAGCAAGCTCTCTAGTCTTCTACTCTCTCTTTTTTTTTGCTCGACATGTAAATAGAAAAGCGAAAAGGCTGCCTATATTAGTTGATTAATTCTAAAACATATGCCACTTGAGCTTGTAGTGTACAAGGAAATGCTTCAAACCCAATGATTTGATCTCAACTCTCTAGGAAAACAAGTTTTGCAGCTTCTACACAAGTTTTCTCTTTTGTCACGAGTTGTCATCTAACTATTATGTAGAGCATCGATCTCTCACTCCATTATTTATCTCTGAAGCACTTGATGATTATTAGATTTTCTTACATCATTGATGAGAGATAGCCTAGCATGTCTTAGTTTGTGACTCATCCTGACCTAAGTGATCAGCTAAATTAATAATGGATTTGTGGTAACATGCACGTTAATTACTGTTAAATTTAAATTAAGGTAAAGAAGACTGAAGAAACTGTAATAAGACGAAGATATTTCCCGAAGAAAGTAACATTTAAAAACCAGCGATGATTTTCAGTGTCTTTTATGTAGGATCCATTTGTAGTCTTGTCAACTCAGAGCCATGAACACAACTTCAAAGCATCGGTTGTCTCGTGTGGGTTGTACCAGTTGATTGTACCTTTTTATTAATTCGGACGATATAATATATTAACAAAATATAAAAATAAAAATATACAGTGATTTACTGTTTATACAAAATTTGTAAATTGAATTAGTATAAAGACAAAATTATCTTTGCCAAAAAAAACTTGTTAAGCATGCAGTGGTAGGATTGTCTTTTCTATAACATATATTTAGCATTGAAAGAATGGTTGAAAAAAAAAATGATTTGTCTGAATTTTTTATTTACAATATAGATATTGATTTGCCCTTTAAGATATAAGATTTTAACCTTTATGTTGAGGGCTTCTTTTTTTTTTTTAAAAAAAAAAAACAGTGAAGATAAACCATGCCTCTAAAGGGGAAAAATATGCATTTATTGAGGGGCTTCTTCATCTTTTTCCTTTTATCAAAACAGTTCAAATATAAAATTACCATTAGGTTTCAACGAAAAAACCAAGACTACATGTAAAGGTTTTTTCATTGTTTCCATTATGGTTTTACTGTAAACATCATATGGGGTTTGGGGTAATTGGGTATTTATATGTATATGTTCTATATGGTTTTACTGTAAATATCATGTGGGGTTTGGGGTAATTGGGTATTTATATGTATATGTATATAAATTATTATTTATATTTAGAAATGGTTGACTCGTGCTAAGCATGTGCCAACGGATAGACGCCGCACTAGCCGTTTAGGTGGCGCGTGCGGCCCCAAAACAGAACCAAGCGTTGCCTTTTAGGACGGTGTTCGATGTGCCTCACTACCCCAAGCATAGTGCCAAGGCACGTGTGTCGAGGCGGCCCATGAAGGAGCTTCGACTGAGGGTTTTTCCCTTTACAATTGATTTTTGTATCAGATTTGATCCTTATTTTTTTTTTAATTATTGTGTATCTGGTCTTGAATTATTTATTAATTTTTTTTATTTCATCCCTTTGCACTTGGTTTCTATATTAGATTTGGTACTTATTCTTTTAATTGTGATATATTTGGTCTTGAATCCTTTATTGAATTGATTTGTCTTTGAATTTCAATCATTGACATTTTATTTTTATATCAAATATGATCCTCATTTTTTATTGTTATTTTTTATTGTTCTTATCCTTTTCTATATTAAAATTATTTTTCAATTTAATCCCTTATGATTTAGTTTTATTTTATTTTTGTATCAAATTTAGTTCTTTTTCTTTTTAAATCTACATTTTTTTAATCGTTTTTGTTGTAATTGTTTTTTAAAGTTCATCTCTAATTATTTTGGCTGACTATAAGTTTTACACTGTTATTTTTTTAGGTTTGAATTTTATGTTGTGATTCCGATTCTCATGATTTATATTACTAAATTCTAAAGTTTGGATCGGGTTGGTTTGAGTTATTTTTTTGTATTTTTTTTTTAAAATTTCATCCATCATTATTGAGTTCGTTGGAAATTGATATTCTTTTTATTATTATTATTATTATTCATTTGTTAATTTGAATTTTTTTCTTCTTCAATTTGGCCTTCAATTCAAGATTTTTGTTTGTCCTTTAAATTTTTATTTTTGCAAATGAGGTCTTTATTATCTCTCGGTTGCTATTTCTTTATCCTTTATTTTTTTATATTTCATCATTCGACATTTCAATTATTGGGATTTGGTATCCTAGTTTTTTCCCATTATTTATAAGCTCTACTTATGAGTCAATCAAAGACAATGATTAGGTCACAAGGCAAGCAGGTTGACTTGAGTTAACCTAAGCCAACCAAACCCTTTTGTTTTATAAAAAATAATCAAAATGATACCATTTTGATAAAAAGAAAGGAAAATAGTCAATGGGTTTTGACTTTACTTTGACTGAATTTTCCTCAGGCTAATCGAAACATGGGTCAACCCGGGTTTTTGATAGTCTTACACTTGATCAATTCTCCCCAAATTTGTTTTGAAGCTTAACCTAGTTATGGGTCGAACCGTCGAGTCGAGCCAAGTTTTAAAATAGTTGCTTACTAGATACGATGCTTCCAGTTTAGTCAGTGCCTAGGATAATGGTTTTAAAAAGTTTACATGGGTTGATATTGTTTTCTTTCCTGATTACATCCTTTGAAGTTTGTTTTAAAAGAGGATCTTCATTTATCTAGATGGCTTAGGTTTCTTGAATTTTAAGAAAATATATTTTCATACCTAACTTCATTATCTGGGTGGCTAAGTAACGTGCATATTTGTTAGACCAAAGACGACTAGACTTGGCGCCTGCCACCTCAAAAGTAACATGGGTTTGACATGTTTCTAGACCCAAGGTATCTGGACTTGACGCTAACCAAGTCTAAAATGTGTTGAGTTCGCAGTCAACCAAGGCCAAAGTAAAGTGGGTCTGACATGTTTATCGAATCCAAGTAAACTTGGGTCATACATGCTTGTCAGACCCAAGTAAGGTGGGTTATGGATATTTGCCAGACCCAAGGCGGCTGGAATTTGCGCCAGTTAAGTCTAAAATGCATGGACTTGGAGGTTACTCGACACCATCTAAGTCCATGTTTGTTAGACCCACGTTACTTGGGTTAGCTAAGTCCAAAGTAAGTCTGGCATGTTTGCCAGACTCAAGTAACATGAGTCTGACATGTTTTCCAAACCTAAATAAACATGGGTCAAGCACGTTTGCTAGACTCAATGCATTTGGACTTGGCTAGCGCTAAGTCCAAAATGTGTGGACGTGGCAGTCAGCCAAATCCAAAGTAAAGTTGGTCAGATATGTTTGCCAGACCTAAGTAACATTGGTTAGACATGTTTACCAGACTCAAGGCATCAGCTAAATTCAAAGTGCATGAACTTGACGGTCAACTAGGTTCACTTGTCTAGCATGTTTGTTAGACCCAAGTAAACATGGGTCATACATGTTTTCTAGACCCAAGTAACATGGGCCTGGCATGTTTACTAGATCCAAGTAAACATACTTGGACTTGGCGGGTAACCAAGTCTAAAGTAATGTAGGTATGTCATATTTTGCTAGACTCAAGTAAATATGTGTCAGACATATTTGCCAGACCTAGACACATGGACTTGGTTGGCACCAAGTTAAGAGTGTGTGGATGTGGTGGCTAGCCAAGTCCAAAGTAAAGTGGGTCTGACATGTTTGCTAGACCTAAAGTGCCATCTAAGTTCAAAGTACGTGGACGTGGCAGTTAGCTCGATCCAAAGTAAAGTGGGTTTGACATGTTTGCTAGATCTAAGTAAATGTGGGGCAGACATATTTACTAGACTCAAGACGACTATACTTAGCGTTAACCAATTCTAAAGTGCGTGGACCTAATGGTCAGCCAAGTCCATAATAATGTGGGTCTGGCATGTTTACTAGACTTAGAAGGTGTTTGGGTCTGTTGCTGCGGCTGCGGTTGGCATCAAAAGTTATTTTAAAGTGTTTGGTAAATACTAACCACACTTTTTTTAACGTGGCCCCCCTTCAAAACTGAGGTTAGACCTTAGTTTTTGAAAAGCAAAAAACAATTGCTTTTTGTTGTCGTGTTCTCCTCTCTCTCTCACCGACACTGCATAATTTTAATTAACATTGCAAAACTTTCCTGTTGGAGAGCCCATCTTCCTCTCTGTTCCCAATTTGTTCTAATTTCTTTGGCCTCAACGGCGATTCTGTTGAACACCTTATCCTCATTCAAGATCCTTTCCAAACAATTCAAGTGGTCTGAGTTCACCATGCGCAATGGGTCTTTTGATTCCATTGGATCCTTTCCAAAAGTTTCCTCCAATTTTTCTTTTAGCCCGTCGATGTTGAAGAGGCAAACATCTTTTTTTGCCCATTATCCAGAAGCTACCTTTTAATCAACAGCAGCTGTGCTCTCTCCTCTAAGTTCTAGGATAATTGCTATGAGATGCTTCGTTGCACTGGTAATTACATCCTAATCTTGTGTTGTTTTTAGGCCGAGGGAGAAAGAAAATGAAGAAGAGGCAAATGAGGAACTGAAAGGAAGAGAGGATTTGGTGCTCTACGTGGTGGCGGCTGGTTTTGGAAATTTACAGGTTTTTATCCATGATTGAAAACAATGCCCTTTAAAAACAAGTATAAATACAAATTAAACATGCTTGGTTTTCATTGGTTGTTGAAAATTCAGACAAGTTTTTATGTAATAACAACAATAAAACATATATTGCTTATGATATTATAATTTATTTGTATAAAGCTTTTTTATTGAGTGGTTATATTTAGAGGTAATTTTTGTTAGAGATAATATATATATATATATATATATATATATATGTTTATTTTTAAAAAATTAAATATGTGGATGTTTAGTTGTATCAATGACACTATATAACTATATTAGTAGGAGATCGTAAGATGATGAGGTTTTTTTCGAGTATGATCGCAATTTCAATTTCATTCCAGATAACTTTTTACCTGATTTGTATCTCGCTCAGCTATTCAAAGATCGCAGAGGCCTTCACGTATGAATTTTGTACGCGATAGAATTGTAAATAGTTTGCCATTATGTATGTATATATGTATGTATGTCCTTTTAGGTAATTTTACAATCAAACCTCATACAAAAAGCATATTAACCAAACACAAAAAAATGTTTTTTTTCAACTACAATTTCAACTGCAGTTTTAACCAAATACATCAAAATTTAAAACAAACCTCACAAAAAATACTTTTTATTAAATTGTTTTTTTGAAACCACAACCACAATACCAAACAGACCCTTAAGTTGCTTGGACTTGACACTAGTCACGTCCAAAGTGTGTGGACTTGGCGAGTAGCCAAGTCCAAAATAACATGGGTCTACCATGTTTGCTAGACCCAAGTTAACATGTGTTAGGCATATTTACCAAATCCAAGCTCCCGGACTTGGCTAACACCAAGTCTAAAGTGTGTGGACGTAACGGTCAACCTAGTCGAAAGTAAAATGGGTTTGGGATATTTTCCAAACCCAAGTAACGTGGGTCTCACATGTTTGTCAAACCCAAAATGCCAGCCAAGTTCAAAATACATGAATGTGGTGGTCAGCTAGGTCCAAAGTAAAGTGGGTTTGGTATGTTTGCTAGACCTAAGTAAATGTGGGTCAGACATGTTTGTTAAAGCCAATGTGACTACATTTAGCACCAGCCAAGTCCAAAGTACATGGATTTAGTGGCCAACCAAGTCCA
Organism: Populus alba; assembly: GCF_005239225.2. NCBI lineage: Eukaryota > Viridiplantae > Streptophyta > Magnoliopsida > Malpighiales > Salicaceae > Populus > Populus alba. Next base: position 9,544,240 of record NC_133287.1, read on the forward strand.
AATAACATGAGTATAGCATGTTTGTCAGATCCAAGATGTCTAGACATGGCGCTAACCACGTCAGAAGTACGTGGACCTAGTGGTCATCCAAGTCCAAAGTAACGTGGGTTTGACATGTTTACCAAACCCAAGGCGCCTGAACTTAAAACTAGCCAAGTCCAAAGTGCGTGGACTTGGCAGTCAACCCTATCCAACGCAATGTGGGTCTAACATTTTTATGAGACCCAAGTAAACGTGACCAGACATGTTTCCCAAACCCAAGGCACCTATAACAAGTCCACAATGTAGACTTGGCAGTCAGCCAAGTCTAAAGTAACATGGGTCAAATATGTCTGTCAGACCCAAGTAAATGTGTGTCAGACACGTTTACCAAACCTAAGGCACCTAAACTTAGATGGCACCAAGTCCATAATATGTGGACGTGGTGGTTAACCAAGTTTAAAGTAAAGTGGGCTTGATATTTTTGCTAGAACCAAGTAAACACGGGTAAGGCATGTTTGCTAAACCCAAATAATATGGGTCTAGCATGTTTTCTAGACCTAAGGCGTCAGCCAAGTTCAATGTGCATGGACTTGATAACCGACCAGGTCCAAAGAAAAGTGAGTTAGACATGTTTTTCAGACTTAAATAACATGGGTTTGACATGTTTTCTGGATCTAAAGTGCCTGGACTTAGTGTCGACCAAGTCTAAAGTGCGTGGACTTGATGGTTACTTGGCTTCAACTAAGTGCATGTTTGCTAGACCCACGTTACTTGATTTTAGCATATTTGTTTGACCTAAGTAAGTGTGGGTTAGACATGTTTGTCAAACCCAAGTAACGTAAGTCTCGCATGGTGCAAGCCAAGGCCAAAGTGTGTGGACTTAGTGGTCAGTTAGGTACAAAGTGAAGTGAGTCTGACATGACTGCCAGATCCAAGTAATGTGGGTTTGACATGTTTGTTAGATCCAAGTAACGTGGGTTTGACACTTTTGTCAGACCTAAGGTGTCAGGACTTAGCGCCAGCCACATATAAAGTGTGTGGACTTGGCAGACAGTCAAGTCCAAAGTAACGTGGATTTGACATATTTGCGAGACTTAAGTTAACGTGGGTTAGACATGTTTCTCAAACCCAAGTGCCTAGCTTCCTAAACTCGCAAGCTCCCGACCTAGTTCTTTTTCATATAGTTTTATATTTTTTAGTTTTTTAAAAAAATAATGCATAATTTGTGTATATTTTTTCAAATAAATTTTTGCTTTATGTTTAAGTTGGTATGATTCAATTGTTGGTTTTTCTTAATTTTATATAGATTATTTTTTTTTGAATATTGATTTTTTAAAGATTTTTTATATGTGCAACCTTGCATTTTTTTTTAATTATTATTCAATAAATTTTATGTATTATATGTAGCCTTGCATTGTTTTTTATATATACAATTATTGCTCAATAAATTTTATGTGTTTGTCGATTTTTATTACAAATTTTATGTGTTTTTTTATTACAGATTTATTTTGTCAGGGTAAATTATTAAACTTGACTAGGTAAATTACCTGTGTTACAATGTTAGATATCTTGATCTTTATTTTTTTGCTTGGTTCTCTCAATTTCATTTTTTTATTGTTGATGAATTTTTTATTCATTACTTTACACAATGGTTATTAGGTTGTGTAATTAGATACGTGCATAAGTTTTTTGATTTACATCTAGGTTGGCCAATGATTGCCCAAGTAAGTATAAAGGTTTTGGGTGCTTTTAGGTTGCTTTCTCTTAGAGGAAAAATTTACATTATAAGGAAAATGTTTAAGGTATATACCATACTCATTTTATACATTAGGTCCAAAAACATAGATGAATACATAAAATATTTTTGTAGATATTTAACTAAGTTATTTAAATTCTTGCAGTAACAAAGAGTTGACAAACATTTGTTACTTTTTATTTGCTAACAGTTGTTGAGACTTCACTTCTCACTCAAAACTTGGGCTTCCAAACTCTTTTTGTTCATCGTGCCACCTTTTATTTTGAGTTACTCAAACAATGCTTATGTTAGATTGATGTCCCTTTACATTTTACAATTTGATTCTTATATGAAATTCAAGACAGTTTAAACAAGTTTTTTAACATGTTCCTTATCTGTTGCTTGAAAGCCAAATTATATACCTTTTAATGCTACCAACTCCTTTTGTTTATTGTGCCACATTTTGTTTTTAGTTGCTCAAACAATGCCTATGTTAGATTGATGTCCTTTTACATTTTACAATTTGATTCTTATATGAAATTCAAGATAATTTAAGCAAGTTTTTTTACATGTTGATTGAAAGCCAAATTATATACCTTTTAATGCTACCATATCTTGAAAGCCAAAAAATACCCCACGGCAACGCGAACCACCTATCTAGTGTATGTGTATGTGTGTGTGTCTATATATATATAAAAGAAAGAAAGCATATATGATGTGAATTTATTTTACCATATGTTTTTATTACTCAATTGCCAAGCATTTCTTTTGTTTACCTTGTCCTTGAATGTCTTATAAGAAATAGTGTCAATGGAGTTACTAAAATTTAAGTATTAGTGATTAATTCGCTCAAACTTCACAAACATACTAGGCTTTTTACAATTGATCTTGAATTTGAATTCCTAGAAAAACGAGTCTCTCATACTGGTAGGGGGTTCTTCAATATTTAAATTAGAAAAAACAAAGATTAAGTATACAAATCTTAAATAAAAGTATGGTTGTGTAAATGTATTATTAGGTTTCCAATCATGTATTTATTTGTGCATGTCATTCTTTATATTTATAGATTTTTTTGATAATACATAGATAGAAAAAGATGGGGTGGCAAACCTATAGTGAGGATAAGGTGACAAACCTATATGACTAGAGGAGGATAAGATTGCAAATCTTCTTCATTGATGTTAATATAAGATGTAAAATAATATTTATGATATTTAGGAGATTCTAATTGTATTAATTCCTAATTAATAGCCTGAAAAATCTCATATACTAAATGTTGCGATATGTTTTCTAATGTATATAATCATGCAATGTATTAACGGAAAGACTAAGCCTTTAAGCTTCATTGATTTATTCTAACATGGTATTAGAGCAGAGATCCTGCTATAAACTCTAGAAAGAACCCAAACCCTTTTGTAATGAAGGTCATAGACACACCAGAAACCCTAGACAATATCATCTAAAAACTAGACCAAATCCTTCCCCAAATACAGACTCAAACATAAGACTACTCTATTGCCCAGATTGGTATCAAACTAAATGATACCAATTATGCTTTATGGTCCCAAATTATAGAGATGTACTATAGGGACATGTTATTCGATGTTTAATGCCTTGATTTTGTAGATATGTACATAAGATACAATATTCACCCCCCAATCACTTTGAAGAGCTTTATTTTTGTTGTCAAACTGGCGTTCTACAACAACTTGAAAACTTAGAAAGGTTTGATATGCTTCAGATTTTAGTTTTAAGGGAAAAAGCCATAAGAATTTAGTAGCATCATCTAAAAAGCTAATGTAATATTGGGCACCAGAAGTGGATGATGTAGAAGCTGGCCCCCAAACATCCGAATATATTAATTCTAAAGGTTGTGAAACTTTAACATGCATATTTGTAAAGGCCATAGCATGGCTCTTGGCCAATTGACAATCAGAACAAATGGAGATATTTTTATGTTTAATAGGTAAAGAAGTAGCCTTATTGATAACTGGAGATAAAGCATGTCTAAGACGACGATGCTAGATTTAGGAAGACAAGCGAATACTAGAGAAAGTTTATGGCTGAAGATGAGCTAATGAAGCTGAGAAGTTTTAGAGTCCATTACTAAGAGGGTTGCGATGTAGGATATTCCCCGAGTAGTCCTTCACAATGAAGAAAGAGGTATGAAACTCAAAAAAAACTTCATTGTCTAAACAAAAATGCTGAACAAATAACATATTTTTTTGAAAATCAGGAACAAACAGAATTTGATTAAGAATAAATGATTTAGAGGGAGAAGATATAATAGAAGTGCCACTTCGCATAATTTTCAGACCTGCACCATTAGCCACCTGAACATGATCTTGTATATCATAGCCTTCATGGGGAACATGAATATTGTTCATGTCATTCTTTATCAGTTTGCAGATAGTAGGCAATAAGCAGTGCTTATGGTTGGTTGTTGGAATTATATTGAGCCTGATAAGATAAATCAAAGCGATTATAATATTTGCGAGCATTATGTCTTGGTTTGAGGCAAACCTGATAGATAAGAGAGTTTAATTGGCTGAAATCATGAAAGTGAGAATGTCTTTCATGTCCTCAACCACGATAGCTACTGCGATTATGATTGGAGTATTGAAAAGCTCCAGGTTGGCGGGTGTACTGCTGGGGTTGTGTGGTGACCAGATTGGTATAAGCAGCAATTTGAAGGGGTTGATTATTATGATTGATTCGTGATTCACAGATGAGAAGTAGAGAGTAGAGTTCCTCCAAGCTGATAGGATCGAGTTTTGAGGTAATTATGGAGGCCAGGGAATCATATTTCTGGCCAAGTTCTGCAAGAACATAGGTGATTATATCATCATTTGTGAGAGGTTGTCCAGCAAGAGCAAGCTCGTCAACCATTTTTTTGATGGAGAGGAAATATGCATTGACTATTAATGTGCCTTTTCTAGCATTAGCTAATTGAGTTCAAATTTAGATCATTTTAGCACGAGAAAGAGAGGAGGAGTTGCACTCAAGTGCAAGCCATACCTCATGAGAGGTGGTGTAGGACATGACTTGAGTGAGGACATCTTATGTGAGTGAGGAGTTGATTGTGGCTAGTATTAAGGAATCCTAATGAAACCACTGATTATATTGAGGATTTGGAATTTTTTGAATGACATTTGTGTTGAAGTCAGAGAAATCTATTTCTTTGGGTGGAATGGAGATTGTGTCATCAAGATAACCATAAAGGTTATGACCTCGGAAGTATGGTAAAACTTAAGCTTACCACACAGGATAGTTGGAGCAGTGTAGTTTGACATTTATATTAAATGGAAGATTGGAAAGGGTTGGGATATTAGCAAAAGCAGTGAAGTTTGAGGAGGATGAGAAGGCCATTTAGGATTTAGAGAAGAGAAAACGTTTGTCTTTTTAAGGGCTTTGATACCATATAAGCAGAGATACAATCGTAAAGAAGAATGCTAAAATGTTGTGATGTTCTTTTGTATTGATATGTGCATTTATAGAGAGTTTAAATAGAAAATAATTCTAATTGTTGTCCTACATATTTGCATGTATATCTCATGAGTTCAAAATTTAAACAAATACAATCTTGTTGATTTCAAAACTTTGAATTTTGGATAGCTACACTCTTACAAACTTGGAGTTTGTTGTAGCATGGTCATCTGAGATACAATCTTGTTGATTCTCTTTGACTTATTCTTCTACAGTGGGTTTTTTTACAAAGAGAAAGGATGTGATTGTTGATTTTTAGAGAGAGGGAGATACTTTTGTTTGTGTTTTTTTTATAAGGGGAATGACTTAAATTTCACGACGTGTCATTCTTTTGACACGCGATATATTAAGCTATTGCATTGACAAAACATCATTTATTTAATTATTGCTGTTTTAAAACACAAAAATGATCTTATCCTATTTAAAAATAATAATATTTAGTAAATAGTGTAATTCAAAAACACACGAAAAAGGTAAACCTACACTATTTCACTAAAATCTTTTGAAATGATTTTATTATGTACAAAATTTTAGGATACTTTATTAATTTTCTAAAAAAATCCCTAATATAGAGATATAAACAGTGAAAAAGTACGATGAAAATTAGACAAATCTTAAAAGAGGGTGGTTCTAGCCAAATTCATAATATCTTAGTCTCAGAGCAGACAACACATGCATATATTGCATGTGATGGTTGTAGAATGGTCAGATTCTAATAGCATTACTTGTTGTTTACATCGATCCCACGTCGTGTAAAAGCAAGCACGCCACCAGAGCATACAAAGAAAAAAACACAGGCGAGAAAGGAAAAAAAACACAAGTAAGAAAGTAATGGTAATCCTCTTTCAGTCTTTCTACTTTGGTGGGTATATTTACTTGTTGTTTACATCGGTCTCACGTTATGTAAAAGCAAGCACGCCACCAGAGCATACAAGGAAAAAAACACAGGCGAGAAAGTAATTGTAATCTTCTTTCAGTCTTACTACTTCTGTGTGTATATATATGTATGTATTTGAGTAGAAATTGGTATAAATAAGTATGTATGACCAAATTAATTATCCTAGTGTCTTGTTAATATTTCATCCATTTTCTTTAAGCTAAAGAGTTTAATATAGGAAATGCTTCAAACCTTTATCAAATGTGAATTTATTGAAGATATATTAGTTTGGATATAATTAATCTGTTTAAAAAAAAGATTCTAAACAAATTAAAATTTTAATATTTTAAAATAATTGAAATTCATTTTGTTGATATAAAGAAAAAAAATTGTATTATTCTTATGTATTTCAATATTAAAACATTAGATATATTTTTTTTTATTAGGGTGATAAACTGACGAGAATAGAAGTTGTTGTGGAATTCAGCAGCATAAATATTAACAGCTTGTATGCAGATGTGAATTTGCCACGTAAACATTGACAGCCTATGCATATGCAAATTCAGAAGAAAAATAAATAAATATCACACCATTTTTATTAGGAAAGCTTTTGGTCATGATTAGCTTCACTTTTTGCTACGAAAAATATTTAATAAGCCGTTATTGTATCTTTTTTATTATGTATAACCAACCCTAAATCCCTTTTGATTATTAAAATAAATTACAATTCCTGATTATTTCTTCAGTATCTCGTAACATAAAATGTTGTAAATAGTATATATTGAGTTTCAATTATTTCATTTTTGTTTAAAATTAAAATTTTAGTGTTTTTTTTTTATTTTTATAATATACTGATATTAAAAATTAATTTTAAAAAAATAAAAACATATATTTTAATACCTTTAATAGCTCTTTACCCTATTTCCAAAAAATAAAAGAAGCCCGTAGTCAAATATAGTGGCTCTGCCGTATGAAATATGAATTCTCATGATCAAACCTAGACAAGGTTTTGATTGCAGTCAAAAGGCATGCAGATTTATGATACCCACGTGCAACCCTTGTCATCAGACCCCACTAGAAAACACCACAGCTGTCTGATTCTTTTCTTATAAGAAAGGATGGGCCCCATATATGAAAAGGAAATCGCAGTGGGCCCTCACTAAAAGCTGCCCCATGAACATGGACGCATGTCTGCATAATCTTCCCCATCACGGTGACACGAAGAGACACTGTTATCAATGACTGCTGTTGTTCCCTTCTTGGACTGGCAGATGCATTTAAATCAAGAGAAAATTTCATTTCTATTCTATTTTATTTTATATTTTTAAAGTGTATTTGATGTGTCCTTATAGTTATTTTTTAAATATTTTTTATTTAAAAATATATTAAAATAATATTTTTTATTTTTAAAAAATTATTTTTAATATTAATACATTTTATCTAAAAATATATTAATTTGAAATTAAAAAAAATAAAAATTTTAAATTTTTTTTAAAATACTTTTAAAATATAAAAACAAACAGAGTATTAAAATAAATAAAATTCTCAAGAATAAATATAAAAATATCTGATTTAAGACATGATTTTGTGTATTATTCCTAATGTATTAAAGAAAGAAAGTCTAATGTATGGATATGTTTTCCTTCCAACAAATTTTGTGATTATATTTATATATATTGTAGAGTATTTGCAATTATTTAATCTCTTTATGAAATTTATTTTGGTTTTGCCCTTTTTATTCTATAAAAATTAACTATATTTGATTATAGAAAGTAAAAAAAAATAAAAACCACTAAAAAATCAACAAGTTTTGTTGGTTTTTTCTCTTTAAAAAACCAAATCAAATCAAAACTAGTTGTTTTAATCTAGTTATTTGTTAGATCTAATTATATATATATATAACTTTTGATTTAATTCAGTTTTTTTTTTAATAAAAAACTTAACTAGCCAAAAACCTCACCCCTATTTATATTTCATTAAATCCTTTATTTACAATACAAAATTAACCCTAATTTCATAATCTTCATCAACCCAACCCCAAGATTACTGTAATTTTCAAAACTATAAAGAAAAAGTATAAAATGAAGTAAACTAAACGATATAAAATCAATAGAGTCTAAGGGCAAGTTAAAGATAGCCACGAGGTGATAAATATTGGACGAAGTGTGAAACCAGTCACGAGGTCCCCAACCTCTAAATACATACATCACACGTGAAAGTGCATTGATTATTATCGCTTGAAATTCATGCAATTGATCTGTGTTGAATGGCTGGCTTGGTGCAGTCCATGCATTATAATACATCCCAAAAGCCATTCACACTTCTACATTTGAAAATGCATTGCATATGCCAAAAGATTTAGGGTCTATTTGTTTAGTTCTAATTTTTATGTTTGTGGTGTAAAAAATATAATTAATTGTTTGGTAATACATCAAATTGTGTTTTATGTTATGGAATCCATTAAAAAATTGAATTTGAAACATAGTTTTTATGAAGTAGTTCTTACATGCTTTTTTAAATAAGTTTTGTAATACTCTGTTTATTTTTTGTATTTCAAAAGCAATTTTTTTAAAATTTAATTTTTTTTTATTTTTTTCTTTACTTCAAATTTTTTTTTTTGTATTTTTAGATTATTTTGATGCACTAATATCAAAAATATATTTTTTAAAAAAATTATTTTGATGTATTTTCAAGTAAAAAGCACTTTTGAAAAGCAACCACAACCAAACATTTTATCCATGTTTTTTGCTGCACATAAATCTCAACCATTATTTTTACCAAGCACGTATTTAAATACAACTAACCATATTTTTTTTAAACTTATTTTTTTAAACCCACAACCACAAAAACTACCTCAAAAACAAAAACAATTGTACATGTGATGTGAGGCTTCCCAGAAATGCACGCGCGCCAACATATTGATTAATTTTTTAGAATGTTTGGGATTGTAGTTATAGTTGTTTTTTAAAAATATTTTTTATTTAAAAATATATTAAAATAATATTTATTATTATTATTTTTTTAAAAGTTATTTTGACATTGGCATATTAAAATAATCTGAAAACATAAAAAAAGATTAATTTGAAGTAAAGAAAAAAAAATTAAATTTTTTTAAAAACATTTTTAAAACGTAAAAATAAATAGAGTCATGGATAAGAAAGTTCAAGTTTTCATCCCTATTTCTTTTTATTAAAAAAAGAAAAAAAAAACTTCATATAATAATGTATTTATGGTCAATTAATCTATTTGTAGTGGTTTTTAAAGTTTTGCTTTTGACAGAGATATAATAAGATCTCCATACAAATGTGTAAAAGATAGAATATATGTTATTAGGCATCTTCAACAGGTAATTTAGTTTCAAAAGTCTCTTTTCTGTCAATAAAAAGTCGTTCTAACAGATCTCCAGCGGAGATGCGTTGAATGTAAAGCTAAAAATAATAATAATAATATATATATATATATATATATATATATATATATATATATTTTTTTTTTTTAATGTTTGTTTTCGATTTTTAAGGAGAGTGCTAAAATAAATGCTATTTTACCCTTTCTCTTGAAAAAATGCTATAGTGTTTTTTTTTAATCTATGTTTTTTTTATTTATTTTTTTATGAAATTATTCTGATTTCATGATCCATGTTATGAATTTAACAAGTTTATTTAGATTGACTTGGGATATTGTTTTTGTTATTTTTGTAATTAATTTTTTTTAATTTTATTTTGTAATATTAAATTCATTGAGAATCGTTAAGGTTGTTTTTTAGATTTATAAAAATCAACCGAGGTATATCATATTGTTAAAAACATTATGTAACAAATGTATTAAAATTAACTGGCTCTTCTAAATAGTTTTTTTTATCATTAGAAAACATATAAATAAAAAAGCTATATTTACACCGTTCAATAAGATACATTACCAATTTAACTTTTCTAAATAGAATTTTTCATGAGAGATGCTCTTGTATATTTATTAAAAAAACCAAAAACATAAAATAAATTATTTAAAGATTATTTCTCTTATTTCAACAACTTTTGTTAATAATTTTTCTCAAAATAACTAAAATTATTAATATTAAATATATTAAAATACAAAAAAATTGTTAAATTTTTTTTATTAGAGTACAAAGTATCTCTAATAGCAAAGACGAGCGATACAACTTTTTGAATAGTATGAATTACTACTTTATTGGAAAATTGAATGTCATTGATCTTGGTTGTTCGTCCGTTAACCAACCTGTGTTGAATTCTCATTGGTGGGCTTGTATGGCTACTGTAATTGGGCTCAGTACTTCATACTTTCTGGGCTTTCAGTTCTAGTGAAGGTATAGCAGTAGCCTGGGAATACAGACAGCCGCTCCTCACGATAGCACAATCATTCAAAAGAAAGCTCATTGATGTGGGATTTTACTACAACTCTACACATAGATTACATTGAATTGGTATTGTGAAATTACTCTTTTATTCTTGATTTACTTAAATTTAAGCTTTTGATTTAGAGATATTTAGATCTTTTTCCTTGGCTTAGTGGTTATTAGAAGATTAATGTTTGGGGTATATATGTTTTTTCAAATTTTTTAATATAGTAAAAATATTTTTTTTATCCTTGGAATCAAAAAATTTAGAACTGTTAACCAAAAGCTTTTTTGGCTTTTCACAATATTCATAACAGTAAAAATATCTCTTTGCCTCCAAGATAAAAAAAAAAAAAAAAGATGGGTTGTTGAATAAGAACATTTCGGGTTTTTTTCAATTTTTGTATACAATAAAAAAAAACACTTTTAGCCTTAGAAAATACAAAAGAAAAAAGCTTTGCCTTTGGGGGTCTTTTGGTATTTGCACATGGGTATTTTGTGTAATTAAAAGGACCATAGGGGTGTTTTGATATTTTTATGCTTTATATTTTAATTAAAAAGTTGTTGGCGCGTGTTCCACACGCATCAACGAGTGGACGGCGTTCAAGCCATTTAGGTGGCGCATGTGACGCCGCTTGGCGGCCAAATCTGGTCATCCATCATTTCTCTGAATGCACAGTCGTGCCTTTTTCTACATGGTGCGGCGTGTGTAAACGGATAATGGTTGGATTATTGCCAGTAATCGATTGTTTGTATTTTCTCTTTCTTTTCTCTCTCCTAATAACTGAATTGCATAATTATCCTATTTGTTTGTTATTTGTCAATTTCAGTCTTCATTCTTTGAATTTCTTATTTCATTCTTATTCTTTTCATAGAATTTTTTTTTTAATTTTGTCCTTCAATTACACTTTCTTATATGTTTTGTTTTTCATTTCAATCATCGTTCTTTTAATTTCTTATTTTGTTTTTATTTCTTTTATAGTTTCAGTCCTCCTAAATTCATCCCTATTTTTGGTTCGTATTTCATAATACATCCTCTTTATTTTTATTTTTTATTTTGGTCATTTTCTCTTTTGTTTGAGTTTTATTTGTTTACAATTTAGCCATTCAATTTTAATTTGTGTATATTATGTTTTTCAATTATGTCCTTCTATTTTTTTTTTGTACTTTTTTCAAAGTTCTTGCATCAATAATCTTGAGAAAAAAGATTCAGGAATATTAATAGTAGAATATATATATATATATATATATATATATATATATATATATATATATATAGAGAGAGAGAGAGAGAGAGAGAGAGAGGGGGGGGGGTTCTGCCTTTAACTTTTACACTTGATTTTTCTTTCGATGACAATCAAATAAGATTAGAGTCTCAAATTGTTTAAATAACCATAAAATTTTTAATCAAATTAACATACATATCCATGAGAACAAGTCTAATCACCAACCCCATCTCTTCTTAAGAAACCTTATTAAAATAACCTCTTTTATTCTAGAATTTGGTCATTGGTCTGGAGTTGGTGTCAACATATGTTTATTGTATTCTTGGTTGTTTCTCCAAGTCTCCTATCATTCTTCTAAGCTTCAGTAATCCCTCACTTTTCTCAACTAAATCATTTTAAGCAAAAACACATAAATTACCATTAGTGCTACAATTAAAAAAATAAAGCTCAACAACTCACCTAACATATACATGTCAAACAACTTTTTCCATCATCCAAGTATGGTTTTTAAAGGTTATGATAAGAGAACAAGTGTAGGGGTGACAATTGTGAGGGCAGTGCAGAAGGTAATGAAAATGTGCACCTTTATAGTTCATATTCTAGTGTTTATTTCATCCCATTTTGAGGGGGTCTTAGAGAGATGAAGTAGAACTTTTTTCAATACCTGAAACCAAGAAAATGATAACATCTAGAGGGGGTTAAAATATTATTTTTAATGTCATTTTTAAGGGAATTAATGTTGCAAATCAAAGGGTCTCCATTCTAATTTGTTTTTGGTTATTTTTTTAATAATTAAATTTCATTTGAAATTCAAGTCCATATCCTCAAAAGAGTTCAAAACTAAAGAATTCACTTAACACTTGGAATTGAATTCAATTCCAAGAATTTCAAACAACTTGATAATTGTCAAGACTTAACCCCTTTAGTGTGTTTGATATTGTGTTACATATTATTTTTTTAAAATATTATTTATTTGAAAATATATTAAAATGATTTTTTAAAAGATTTGTATTTTAAATCAACACACCAAAAATATTAATATAAAGTATTAAAAAACATCAATTTAATATATTTTCAAGTTAAAAATACTTTCAAATTATAATTTCAAACACAAAAATAAATAAACACTCACTAGTTGCATTCTAAAAGAACTAGAACAATCCATGAAGAATCATACAGAAGAAGCAATAATGTGGCAAAAAATAAATATTGTGTGCTCAAATATTACACTTGTCTTTATGGAGATCCATCTTTGAATGAAGACCGAGTATGAAAAGACTTTTACATTTATGGAGATGGAGGTGGAGGTGAAGAGGTAAAAAAATAAAAATTTATTTTGGGTATAGAGAAGGATAATGACGTGATGAAATTTTATATTCTATTTATAATTTTTCTTAATATATATCTGAAATATTTTGTGTCTTTTTTTTTAAATATTGATTTACTTTGTTTGATAAATATAAAATATTTATCTTTATAACGATCTATTCCTTTATTTAATAGAATTTATCATAAAAAAAATCATCTGTCCCTCGAAATAGAGGGATGGAGATGATAATGGAAAATTAAAAATTATCTCGTCCTATATAAATAGAGGTGGGGTATGAAGATAGGCTTTCATGTAAGCAACGTCGAAAAACTTGGCTTGTAGATATGGTTATTGGTATATTTAAAGCCTAATTAAAAATGGTATACACCTATTTATTAGGGTTAAGATTTTGTTGAAAAATGCTTTTTTAACATAGTACTATAACACAAAATATTAAAATATATAAAATTAAAAAATTAATCTAAAAAGACCTTCGATAGAATTGACAAAAAAAATAAAAACTCAACCATAAATATTATTTTTTTCCTCTACCAAGGCATACACACACACACAATATAGTTTTTGTCCCACATTAAAATGATAAAAATTCTTCTCTTTCAAGGCCTATGTGTGTGTGTGTATATTATTATTATTATTATTATTATTATTATTATTATTATTATTATTATTATTATTATTATTATATTGCTTTTATTATTTTTTATTTATTAGACAAATAATTTTGAATTATTTGATTCAAGAAATTACACCTGTTCTATATGTCGCTTCATGATTTTAATTTGGTAAAAAATAATATATTGGTTAGACGTTATAAAACTATGAAAGACGAGTTTTATATTTTAGTTCATAAAATAATTAAAGGTTTAAAGCATACTATTCTCCCTTTAAAAGGAATGAGAGAAAGAAAAAAATTTATTGCTTACTACGAGACTAGTCAATCAACCTACCTGACTTTTAGTTTGGAAATATTACTTCAATAATATTAAATGTTGCTTCGACAAGCACTGATATGGCAAAGAGAAATCCATCATCATATTTTATGGTGTATGGTGAAAAACCTGAGAGTATTGCTTTGAAAAGAAAAACTCCACTATCATCTTACATGGCGTATGGTGAGAAATTTAAGTTTAGTGATGTGAACTTTAAAAGGTAACAATAAAAGATGCTCTTCTATCTCACTATCTTAAACTTGATAAAATTCTTGACAGAAGATGCACCAAAACTGTTAAACAAAGAGTTTGATATCACTATAGTGAAAACTATTAATGTATGAAAACACTATAATTTTATGTGTAAAAACTACATCTCGAATGGGTTAAAAAATACATCTTATAATGTGTATAATCTCATCAATAATTCTATGTTATGGAAATCATGGGATGAGAAGTACAAGGCTGAGGATGTTTGCTTGAAAAGAATTCTTAATCAACAAATTTCTTAACTTTAAAATGGTTGATTCAAGAATAGTTATGAGACAAGTTCAAGATTTTTAACTAATCCAGAATGATATTCATGCCAAGGGAATGGTTCTGAACAAATCTTTCTAAGAGATTATTATTATTGAAAAGTTGCTACGATATTATAAAGACTTCAAGAACCACCTTAAACATAAGAAAAATGAGATGGGAGTTGAAGTTCTCAAGATAATTTTGAATGAATCTTCTATTTAAAGATACAATAGAATGTCATGTTTGGGTACTAGGTGGCATCACATGCACCGCGCAGACACCACCCACTTCTTAGCGTGTAATAAGCATGCATCAACAGTTTTATCGAATAAAAATATAAAAAGTAAACATGAAAAATACCAAAGCGCCCCTATGACCCTTGTAATTACAAAAAATCCATGTGAAAGTATAAAAATACCCCCAGATACAAATCTTATTTTTTGTCTTTTCTAATATCAATAACATGTTATAATTGTATACAAAAAAGAGAAAAAACTAAAAGGCCTTTGGCCAACAACTTAACATTTTTTTTATCCTAGGGGTAAATAAGTATTTTGACTATTTAAAAGCTCATGAAATGTACAAAAAAAAAAAAAAAAACCCTTGGTCAACAACTTTAAATTTTGTTAACCTTGAGGTTAAAAGCATATTTTTATTGTATAAAAAAATTGAAAAAGACTAACATACTCCAAACAATTTTATAATGATCAAAGAGCCCGTAAAAAAGATCAAAGAACCCCATCTCTAAGGCTCTCTCTTTTTTCACTCAAGGATAAAAAATAATTTTATTAAAGTAATCTATAGTAAAATATGTTTAATACTACATTGGAATGAAAATGCCATAAGTATATTTTATTAAATATGGAAAAGTGAGTTTCTTTTGATGTTCTACGGTGGTACATTGAAAAAAAAAAATTAAAGTACTAGTAACAAGAGTATAATTTATAGGACAATGAGTTTTAAGTTCGAAGACCAAGAATCATTGGAGTTTGTAGGAGTGTGTAAATAAATTATGTGATAATCACAATAATTAGATGCCAAGTAAATAGAAGCATTAGTTCATGGGGTTATGTACTAACTTTCACCCTCTCAACCACCTTTCGCACAACACATATTGTCCATTGAAAGCAACATTAAAACTACTATGACCAAGGGTTTTCCTTCTTCGTGTTGTATCCATCCTCCAAAGGTGATGAGCAATATCATATAATTCACACGCGCGCGCGCGCACACATATAAGGAGGGAGAGGTAGAGGGACATGTATAAATGGAAAGCTGTAGATCATGATAGTGCAAAGACATGCCTAAAAAGATGATAGATGATAGAGTGCACTTCAACATGAAACATGAGCATGGATCTATGGAAACACTATATTTGTATATGGAATATAAAGAGCATGTATGACTTATAGTTAATTTCAATGCTAAGGCTTTTGGTAAATTTGGTCAAGAGTAACAAGTATAGTGTTTCTAATTGGTTGACTCATGAGTTGAAGATCACAAATACGTGCACATTCAATAAAAAATAGTGGTGAAAAAATGGGAGATTAATTAGGGTTTCTGATTTTTTTTGTTACTAAATTTAATTCCTCATAAAATTACTGGATGACATATAGAAGGATATAGATGAAAAAAAATTGTCACACTTGTAGTTAGTAGGATTACTTAAATGTAAATTCAAATTTTTTTTTTCAATGATTAAAAATCTATGCTAGTGTGACTTAATTTATGTTTCATATCAAGGAGGAGATAAATTATGAGCAGAAGAATTTACTTAAGGTCTAATAAATCTCTTAATAAATAAAAGGTTTAAGTACTTTATTTATTTATATTTCATCAATAAGAAGGAAATGCTTTAAGAATTACATCAAGCACAATGTAGGAGGTGCTTTTTTATTTTAAATAATAATTAATATATATTGACATAGATGACAATGGTTACCTATAGATTGAGATTCTATTATATCTATACTCCAACTATTATTTAATGGGTAAAAACTTTTGATATTCATACATTATTCATCGATACTCATATGTATCAATTATTTGAGTTTTATTTATTATTTAACACACACACACTCCGAGTTAGGTTTGGATAGGGTATGATACCATATCCATTACTCATTAGATAAGATAATTATATAAAAACCCTACCCATTCAAATCGGTTTAGATTGACAGCCATGAAGTTAAGATAAAATTGCAATCTCTATATACTTTTTTCTTCTTCTTATGATAGCCATCTCTTTATACTAAGCATCAAAACATCAACATCATTTAATGTTTGTGAATGTTAATGTTATGAGTAATAAAGGTATTATTTTTTAAACAAAAAAGATTGTTAATGACAGTATAGTAAACCATTAGTTATAATATACCTCCCCTTTGAAGGTTAAACAACTGTTGAACTCATAAATAATAAGATTAACCTAGTTTAAGAGAAAAATTCTATAGGCAGGGGTCTCTAAATAGAGGAAAATCTGCAAGGTTCAATGAAGTATCATAGTGAGAGAGAAAGATAGAGGTGGTTTGGTTATTGGTTCTTTATTAAGTAAGAACAAAGCAATGCTTTATAAATGAATATAATGATTAAGCTCATCAGAAAATTCTAGATAGCAAAAATTAGGGTTGTCAAAGTACCAGCCTAGTTTTGCGAATGGATTGCCATTCTTTGATAATAACCTCTCGGATATATGCAAAGGTATAATGTCAGTGGTTAAGTAAGAGGAAATAATATAAGATGCAATTACAAATTGTGTTAGGTTTAAGGTGAGAGATGGTAAGACTACATCATTTTGGGAGGACATTTAGATTGGAGATAAGGCCTTTAAAATTATAGTTCTAGCGTTTGAATAAATTATCTAATAGATGAGGAAAGGTAAGCGACATGAGCTTGTTGTTAAATCGAATATGGATATGAAAGCTTTATTGAAGTCAAGAATTATTCTTTTTTGAGTAGGAACAAACATAAAATTTATATCTTATTCTAGAAGGAGTGTACCTTTTACAAAATAAATCTATTCGAAAGATTTGGATATTAGAGAAGGATGGCAACTACTCGATCAAATCATGCAGCTCTCTTATTGATAAGATTGTTTTTGAAGGATTTCATCATTTCAATTCTAATATATGATTTAAAATAGCTTTAACCAAAATACAAATATTTATGTGGATGACGGTCCAAAATCAACTTTGTATAGGTTTTTTTAAACACGAGTTCCTTTTAGTAGAGCAATCCATATGTCCATTCTATGCACTAGAGCGAGAGACTTCAAATCATTTATATTCCATTGTTCTAATATATGGCAATTATGGGCAAAATTCTTACAATGGTCCTAATGCATCTCTCAAACTTTAATTTTTTTTTTTTTTATTTGCTAGTGTTCTTCTTTAATGAAAAGTATATTTTTAGACTTGGACATGAAATTTCATTTCCTTCAGCATAATAAAGAGTGTATTGGCTCATAAGAAATGGTTTGTTTTTTAACAAGGCGTGGTTAGATTGAGATTTTAATTTCGTTTTGATGTTGCATAGACTATTAGTTTGGTTAAAGTGAATCTAATTTTAGTTATATTGGTAACGATTTTATTCATAGTGTAGATGGTATTTAGATGTGGACATATACAAATCATTAATGTGGCTACTCTTTCCTTTCATGTTACCTTTTGTTCCCTTTTAATTTCCTGTAAATGATTTTCAACTTTTCAAGAGTAATCTTCTAAATGATTTTTTTTTTTATTAATACACTATATTATTATATATAAAAAGAGAATTGAGATGAGCATTGTGAATCTGTCCTTTAAATTAATTATTATAGGGAAAGTCATTTTTCCTTTTTAAATTAAAAAAAAAAGGTTAGGAAATTGACTATTAATTCAACATAAAACAAACCATAAACCCTACAAAAATGCTTCTCAAAAGATTAAAAGAAGAAGAAGAAGAAAGGAGGAGCTCGGAGAAGAAAAAGAAGAAGAAGAAGCAATAACGCATCGAGTGGTTCAGTCAAAGAGACGTTAGCCTCCTCACTGCAGCCCCAAATTATTATTATTTTTAAGAATATTGAGGAAATTTAATAAGTTGGCCATCTAGTGAAATCTATCGTATCAAAGAAAAGATAAAACAGTAGCTATAGTTAGCACTGAGTGCTTTTAGTGGCTTATATTACTACTTAACTTGTCCTCTCTTTTTACCATATGATTATGCCATGAAATATATAATATTGCGAAGTATAACCGTATTTACACCACAAAACTAAGAGCCCTAAGCGCATATATGTAATGGGAAACCAAGCCCTAGTTGCCATCATGCTTTGCTGTTCCCATATCTGGAGGCACAAAACTATGTGTGTCACAGTCTGTTCTGCACCCACATCGACTGTCTCTCTCTTTTCTTTTGCCCAAAAAGCTCAAGAGAAACTGATGCTATAAGCCCTTTTATCCCTAACAATTAGCATTAATTTGATTCGATCAACAAGCTTATCCTTGTTTGCAGAGAAACGAGTCTCAAGAATATAAAATGGTTGGAGCTATTTTGCATGGCAAGCACAAGTAGTTACCCATTTTTTTTTATGTAAGTTTTTTTTCCTTTCTAACAAGGGATTAGGGCTTTCTAGGAGCAATTCAAGGAAAATGTTCTCTTCCACGAATAGTTCTATCAATCCTTTTCCAAACCTTTCCTCTTCTCCTTACAACCCTTCTCCTTACATTATCGACCATGAAACTGATGATATTTTGCTTTACCACCACCACAATCCACTCTCAATTCCTTTAAATCCAACCAGTACAGTACCCGCCACTGGCACCGTGCTGAACGTTATGGCACCTTCAAGCAACGCCATAATGTCCAAGCAAGATGTTCATGCTCTCAATGGACAACAACATAACCCTTCCCATTTTCTTTCTGGAAAAATATCTATGAAGAAAGATAGGAGCACAAAAATCTACACTTCTCAAGGATTGAGAGATAGGAGAGTGAGATTATCCATTGAAATCGCTCGTAAGTTCTTTGGTCTCCAAGACATGCTAGGGTTTGATAAAGCAAGTAAGACCCTAGAATGGCTGCTCACCAAATCAAAAAAAGCCATTAAGGAACTAGCGCGGAATGGAGGTGTGGAAAGTTTGTCTTCTACTTCTACTAATTGTGAAGTTGTATCTGAAATTGGTGACCTAGAGGAGAGAGTACTTTCGAAGAGTGAGTCACTGGCCGGTGTTTCTACTGACAAAAGGATGAAGAAATTGCGAAACACGACAGCCAGTCTTCTTTCCAGAGAGTCAAGGGAAAAGGCTAGAGAAAGAGCAAGGGAAAGGACTTTAGTGAAAATGTGCACTAGAAGACTCCATGAGCCAAAAAAATGTCCTGACTCTAGCCCTAGTTGCTTGAACCAGCATCAAATATCATGTGAGAAATCAGCTGCTTACAATGGGAAATCCTCCTTGAAGGTTATTGCTCCTGATGAAGTTGAAGGTCCTAGCTCTCACTACTCACTTCCCAATCAATCGCCTACAGGAAACATCGTCGAAGAGTCCTTATTGAGCAGGAGGAAGTTGAAGCCATCAGCAACAAAGGGTTATCAAAACAATTTTCTAATGTTAAGAGATGCAAGTTGCAACAACAGCAGCAGCGCCTGCGACTCACCCAATTTAGCCCAAAATTGGGACATTAGCAGTGTAAATGTTGCGCACTCCAGCTTCCGTGCTTTCACCAACATGAATCCGTCTAAAGGTTTGTTATAAGAACATAAAACCTTCTCAAATTCAAGTCACAATTGATTCCATTTCAACCTCGATTTTTGCAGAACTACAAATCCATGGAAAACTTTGGGGGACTGAGAACAATTGATGTCAACAATATATAAGATGGTTTATGATCAATACTATATAACTAAAGATGTAAGCTTCAGTTAATCTCTTGCTGTATCTTTTGGTATCCTAGAAACTGAGTGCCTTTATATATATATGGACGAATATATTGATCTCTTTTATCTGTTTATTTCAAATTCTTGAAGAAGAAATAAAGAAAGGATGTTTTGCTTGTTTAAGATAAATTACATTATGATGTAGCAGAAAACAAGTCAAATATTACTGAAGTTTTCGCAAAACTTACCTTCACTTGTTAAAAAACTGCAAAAATTCTTTTCGCAGAGAACGCTTTTTGTTGAAACACCAAATCATTCGTTGTTATTCTAATTATACACCAATTTCTCTTGGCGAACTGAATTTTTTCTTTCTATACAGATTAAGAGAGTTCTAAATTGTTCCCCCCATCTCATTTTTCTCACCTTCTAGCTTCTTTGTGCTAGAACTTCTTACAGTTATTCCATCCATGCTTGAACTTTCTGTTACGATCTTACTTATTCAACTGCGACCAAAAGAACAATGATTTTCTATTTCAATACAAGCGATGTGAGAAAACCAATTTGATTTCGAGAAAATGTGTTCGGCTTGCTGGGGAAAAAAATAAAAACAAGTTGACAAATTTTATGTACCAATTACTTTTCCCTTGGAACCTGATATAGGATCTGCCAGAAAGTACATTCTTGATCACAACAATTTAATTAGTCAGGTAACTAGATCTGTGGACTCGCAGGGCCGCATTAGGTTTATTTTTTTGCGTAAATTGTAATCAAGCGCCTCAATCAAGTTTTAAAGAAGAAAAAAACAATAATCAGCTACTTAATTACAGACCTGATTAAATGAAAAAAATCAGCTACTTGAAAACAATCATGCAAGCATTCCAAGAAAAGATGAACATAAAAAAATTATAAATCCTGACCTAAAATCCCTAAGCCACACTAACTACTGGTTCCCTTCCCAAATCCTTTTCTCATCAGCAATCTCTTCATGAAACTCATCAGTAATCTCTGCAGCATGAATCTCACAATCAATACCTAAGTCTTGTCCTGTTTGCATGATGGTCCTAACCTCATCTTCTTTATAATTCTAAAGAGTTTCTTGACAGGGTACACATGTTTAAATAGTTGAATTCACAACTCATATAAAAGATTATGTGAAATCACAACTATATTCATAATATGTTTCCATGACATTTCCCTTTTTTGATATGAATTAACATTTTTCTTCCCGCTTTTACAAACCATATGGTGTTTATAGCGATGCTGAAGACTTATATCCATCATCTCCATTGACATGAATGTTGAATTTATTAATTTCTGGGTTGTATCCTCAACATCCATAAAAACCGCAACATCTTGGTCATTTTGTTACGCCCAACAACGTAGCTCGATTCACAATAGCAATCTTTTATGAGACATTGTTAAAAAGTTATAAATTTGATCCTTGAGTAGATTTTATTTATTTATTTTCAAAATCTATGATATTTAGATGTATACAATTCAGCTACGACTTGTCCATCAGTGATCATATCTTATGTGATTCTTAGCTACGCGCGCCCACACACACATCTATTTTCTCCATGTAAATTTACAATATTCTGAACATGTGTTCTATTAAGTTCTGGTGATTTTTTGAATAAGGTGAATTGCATACGTGAGAAGAAATTTTTGTGATGTGTCATTGTGGCTTCGCTTAAAAAGATTTGGTACAAGCTTGATATGAAATGAGTGAAGGTAATGGATATAACTAATTCATGTCATTTCATGTTTCACAAGATGTTTGTGACATGAAACAACATTATTTTTGGAAGACATGAAACGTGTTATAGCAAGTGTTTTTACCTTCTTGCATTGAAAGTTAATATGTCTCTTCTAATTGTCGATCTAGCACTATGAGCAGTGAGAATAGACGTTCAACCAACATACATAGTATTCCTTCAAAATCTCCATTAATTCCATTTTATCATGTTTTCCTGCCACCTGACAGAAGATCGGGTTGGAGTCAGTCTTTTTGATTGAAAGGTTGACGTTTAACCTAGACAAAGAGGCTTGAGTTTAATTACCAGATATATATATATAGGATGGGTGTGAGTATAAATCCTAAATTTCAATTCTACAAGCTAACTTGAGGACCCTCCAAGTTTAATCTAAAAACTTTATGCCAAAAAGCATAGATGTTGTCTTCTTGTATTTTGTTTAATGCTTCAAGCTTATGAAAAGAAAGGTTGTGGATTGGATTGCAGTTGTCTTTTTGTTGTATTTGGTATCTGATCACATCATGCTAGTAAATAAGTTGGGTGGCCATTTTATCATATTATGTTGTCAGCACTTGCACAAATCAAGTGGGTTTTTTTTTTTTTTTTTAATATATAGTCGACTTGCACATATTAGTCATATGACCGCAAAAGAGCAATTTGATATAGTGGTAGAAGAACATACTTAGAAAGGGGTGGTTTTTCTCCAACAATGTCTATCCTTATCCTTTTTTTCTTTTTTTCTTTTTAGAGAAATATATAAATAGATCCTTGAAACAATTCAAATTCTTATGATTTTTTTGGTAGAAAGTCACATAATAACTCGATTAAACATTTATTATGTTAAGAATTAAAGGTTAAAGGCCATAAACAAAATTATTTTATCAATTATTGCGGGTGGCACCTATCAATCCTCCAATTTGTTTTTCCAAATTGGTGTTTATATAATAGTTTACTGGATATATATATATATATATATATCTTTTATACGCTAAATGAACCACTATTTTCTCATTTCAAAGATATGAGAGCTGCAAATTAAAACTCTTTAATATTACAACCAGTAAATTATTCCCTGGGCAGCATCATGGATTCTTATTTTAAATTACTATAGAGGCTAAAAGGCCTTTCTTAATTTGTAACCCTTTATGCTTTAGGTTCATTTTCTTCTTCGGCAGTCTTAATTTATAGTAATTTCTTTTTAATTCCATTGGAAAATTATAAACATTTAGCAATTGATTTTTAAGGGAATTTAAAATGTTAGGTATGTTTTATACAGAGGATCTTGAAATAAGCTACTTGGGATTTCTTTTCAATATTGTTAAAAAAGAGTTCTCAAAAGAAAAAAGGATTTCTTGCCGAATATATTATACATGTAGAACATGAAGCCCATTAATTAATAGTTCTATATACGTCCCACCAAAACATATAAGAAAAATATCGATCAACTCACCTTCGTAATGGTTTGGATCATTTAGGGTTCACCAGACAAGTAATTGTCAATTCCATGTCTTAGCTCTAAGGTTGTGTCATGTCCTGGAATCCTTTTCTCCTTCTCCTTTTTCTGATTGTCTGTTTAATTATGAGATAAAAATCAATGGTGTTAGTAATCCATCGTTGTATTTTCTTTCCAAACTATTAAACCACATGTTAGACAAATTTCACGTCTTTTCCTCATATTTTTCAATAAATTTGAGAGAATTTAATTTATTTCACATCCAGTCCTGGTTAGTCGTACCATTCTAGCTTTATTTTTCAATAAACTTTTTACTGTAAGAGCGAAAATAAAAAATGTCAGTCCCAACTCGTTTTTTTTTTAATCAAAACATCGATTCCAATAATTTCTAATTGAGCTATTTATCAAAATATTTTTTTTAAAAAAACTCAACTAACTAGATGTTTTAGCCCTCATATAAACCCTAAGCCCTGAAATCTGGTAATGTCTCGATCACACTACCTATCAGGTGAAAGATTATAATAGCTATGCTTTCTTTCTTCTGATATTTTTAGTATACAAATACAATGAAAATTGTATTATTATTTATTTATTTATTTCATAAAGAGATTGAAATTGAAACCTTCAACAATATCTTCATATCTGTTGTGTTAGATCTAAACTTGTTCCATATATGATACAAGTTGAAAGTGGAGACTCTAGTCAATGGACTATATGTTCATAGTTGTAAGTATCACATTAATCTCATTTTTCTTATGAAGGATATTGCTTCATAATTATCATGCAAGATAAGATTTGAATGCTAAAAAAGGTTGTGCAAGAAATTTCTCGCATGATATGTATGAGTATAAAAGGAAAATTAAAATTTGGGGATCATATTAGTTCAATTGAAGAGAAAATTAAAATTTTGATTCAATTTGACCAAAAATAAAAGTATTAAAGGAACAAAGATCAAAATAAAATAGGAGCTGAAATTTACGGATCATATCAGTTCAATCAAGGTTGTAATTGAAGAGAAAAATTAAAATCTAGAGTCAATTTGATAAAAATAATAATAATTAGAGAACTAAATATTAAAATGAAATCGACGCTGGAATTTAAGGACCCTATTAATTCAATCAACTATATTGTCACACCCGGACATCACGTGGACCTATTAAATACTTTCTCAAATGAAAAGAAACAGATATCTGACATCTTGTTATTTGAGGGGAAAGGTCTAATTCAAGGAGTCGTCACCAAGTATTATAGTCATTAGAACTTCTAACTGGTTAACAGAGATTCTATGGTACGAGATTGATTACGTGAAAGAAAAGATGATATCACATCTTAAATGTCCTACCTGAGGCAGACTACATTGTTGGTTTTGTCTAAAATTGTTAAGATTTTGTTCTCCTCTTTCTTTTTTATTTTACCTATCATGTTCCTGACTTTGGTATTAGTAATCAATTGCTACAAATCTTTCCAACTTTGGTGTTGGTAAATATTGCACAAGCCTAAAAAAATGTGATATTCCTTGTTGTTACTCATTTTTTTGAGCCATACGTGCTAATGGAGATGGTGTATATCCCCTTTAAATTGAAGGCAAGAGTTTAGTTAAAGGTTGCTTGGAGATTGACAAAAACAAAAGAGAAGGAAATGTTTTTCGGACCATGTTTCAGCTGGCATCTACTCTCTTTATCCTTCCCCTTTGCTGTTGAAATTGTCAGGATTCTTAGGCTAATTAGGAGTTTTTAAAATGCTAAATTCATTCCTTTACTGTCTGATCTCTAAGGTTGGACAAATCCCTCAAAAGCTGCACTAAAAAACTAACTATGCCGTTGTTGTAATTTTTTGTTCCAACTTATGCTTTGATTCTGATCTAGTTCCATGCAATATCCGACCATCTCGACTGTATTTTGTCATTTATAACATGTTGAAAAATTGACCTATACTTTTATTGGGTCCTAGGGCTCGCTAGTTTTATGGCAGACTCTTAGTCTAAGTAGGATGCTAAGCATTTGTCAGTTTTTTTATCAGATCATGAGACCATTTTTTACCAACCAGATTGCTGCCAGTTTCTGTTCTTTAAAACAATTTTATCTTACTTCAAATCCTTCATCAAAGTTAGTCCTGAATGCATAGATGAATTTGGGCTTTCGAATCTCTTGATTTCTTGTTTGAATATCTAACGTGAAAGTAGAAAATTCTGCCGCAAGCAGAATTTTGACCCGAGTTGCACTAAAAACTCTGCTTCCGTCATGATTTTGCTGGTAGTTATTCTTAGGTTATACTCCCAGTCATATCAGGATGCTCGACATTCATCAGTTTTTGAATCAGATCAGGAGACCAATTTTTTACCAACCAAATTGAGACCCGATTCTATTCTGTAAAACGATTTTTATCTCACCTTGAATCCTATGTGAAAGTTGTAGTCCTACACACATAGATGAAAAAATCGCTTGATTTTGATATCAAAAAATCAAGATATTTTTGTTTGAAGATCTAATGAGAAAGTGAAAATTCTGTCGCAAAATTCTACCGTAGAAAGGATTTTGCCCCCCAAGTTTGCAGGACTGAATTGAAAGAAAAGATTGAAATAAGAGAGTTTAATTGCAGATAAAAATTGGAAGAAACTTGGCTGGGTTTTGGAAGAAATAAAAAAAAACAGGGATAGGATTAGAAAATGATAGAAATTTTGCCACGATGGGTTACATTTCTGCTGCCTTTCTAAACGACACCGTCTTTATCTCTTACATTAATTCACTTCTTTATCTAGACGGTGCCGTATGAGAATAGGTTCATCCTGAAAATATAATTAACATGGTACTGTACCTCGTCTGCATTCCCTTCCCTCCTCTACAACCTGTTGCTGCTGTTTTTTAAAATCTTCTTCCTTGCATCCTGCAACCTAGTGCGCAGGACAACCCCTTTGCACGCCAAATGGGCAACTGCAATGCAGGAGCTCCAGTCTAAGGGAAATGTTTTTGCGCCTCCTCTGTACCAGGTGTGGAAGATGACACGGAGAGGAGCCTCACACCATCTAAGGGTTGGAATTTTACCCCTAAAACACATGGCTAGATAAGAAGGGGTGGGGGCTGGTCCCCAAGTTTGCTTGGCTGTATAAGCAAGCTGTAGAAAAAAGAAAAGAAAAAAAAATGGTGAGGGGAGACAAAGAGAGTTTAAAGACAGAGAGGAAAAAAAAAAAAAAAGGAGGCGGGTGAGAGTAAAAGAAACATAGAACTACACTAGCCGAGGTTACAGAAGCTGAAAATCATTGAGAGCAGGAGGAGATTACCTTGAGTCTATCCTACTCTGTAGAATCGGGGTTGACAAAGACTCTAAGAGGTCTTTGAAAAGCTCCCAACGACAGAAAAAGAGGAAGGCTTGCTGCGGGTCATTAGAGGCAAAAAGGTGGAAGCTTTGCCATCAGCAACGTATTCATCTTCTGCAAGATCTGCAGGTATGAGTTTGGACTTGCCCTTTGCTTTAACATATGTAAAGCTACTTGTTTGTTTTTTTTTATTTCCTTTAAAAATCTGTTTCTACTTCTATTTCGGGAGGTCATTTTCCATCAGCAACAAAGTTATATGCTTTCTCATTGTTATATCCAGAACCTTGAGTCTAGATTTCTATTACTGTTAGAGCTGCATTTTTGTTGCTCTTTTGTTGTGAGGGACTACATGCCCACTGGTTTGTTGTCCATTTTTGCAAGCAAGATCTGCAAGTATAGGTTTCGGCCTCTGTGTTTTTTTTTTTTTCTGCTATATCCAAACCGGTGCATATGTGTTTTGTCATGCTCTAGAACTGTTGGTTTCCTGTGCTCTAGATGTTTGTTTTTCTGTTGGGACAAAAGGTGGTATGTTTACCCATTGTTCCATCCATGGCTCTGAGTTGGTTTCCTTTTGCTTATGTTAAAGCTGCATACTTCTTCTTTGGTTCTTTTACCGCAAAGGACCGTGAGTTTTGAGGGCCTTCATCATCCTTCCCCTCCTTGGCTCAGTGCCTTTTTGACTGGGAGGTGTATTAGAAATGCCTTCCACATAGATTTAGCTTAGCCATAAAGAAAAATGCAAGGGCGGTTCCTCTACAATTGAGGGGTGTCTTTTAGGCAGTTTTGGTTAGTCGTTTTTTTTCTTTCTTTCTTTAAAGGTGATTCAGTAGGCCGGTTGCTTTTGATTATCTAGTTTAGACTTGAATATACAGGGTATAGAGGCATGCTTCCCCGGTTTCTTGCCTCTTGCATGAATCCTACAGGGCAGCGTCAGATATTAGAAAAAGATAATAGACACTAGACCTGGTTGCTGTTTCTATTTCTGTGAAAGGCTTTGAGTTCAAATTTTTTTGCATGCGGATGGGTGTTTTCTTTTAAGACTAACGAACATTTTAATTTGCTATATCAGGCTTTGCTTGATTTGAATTGTCTTAAGCTTCCAATGAATTTTGAAATATAGATGTGTACGGCTTGTTTCTTTAGTTATGATACTTGATTGATTTAATTGTGATTGTTTGTGTTTAGACAAAAAAATAAAATTTTCCTTGTGAGTTGCATACGACCAATACCCTAATATATTTTAAATTTTTTTATTTTAAAAAAAAAGAGGAAATATTCGAGGTTTCAAAAAATGTGTTTTAGCATGGATTTCTTAAACACAAAAAATTATTTTCTTGCATCTTGGATTTTACAACGTATTTGTAAATTCCAAAGAGTGTTGGCCAATATTCCAAAAACATAAAAATCTTATTTTTGAGAATTCATCTTTATTCATTGTTAATGTTTGGATAAAGAAATCCCAAAGGAGATAAATATCCAAAATATTATTAGGAATAATTTATTATTATTCACTATTAATTTTTGGATAAAGAAAATCCAAAGGAGGTTAATATCCAAAATATTATTAGAAATAATTTATTATTATTCACTATAAATGTTTGGATAAAGAAACCCCAAAAGGGGTTAACATTCAAAATATTATTGGGAATAATTCGTCAGTGTTCACTGTTAAACTTTAGATAAAGAAACCCCAAGTGGTAAATATCAAAATATTTTTTAGGAAACAACAAAGTCATTATCCCTTAATAATACAAGGGCAAATAAACCTATGAAAGGTAAATGTCCAAAATATTGTTAATAGTAGGGGTGAGCATTTTCGGTTCGGTCCGGTTTTCACCCAACAAACTAACCAAACCGATTTATTTATTTATTTTTAAATCAAAACCGAAACCGGTTCAAGCCGACCATTTTCGGTTTGGTTCAGTTTAGTTAATTGAAAGGAAAAACCGGAAAAACCTGATTTCATCTTGGCCAAGCATATTAAGCAGGTTTTCTGAATCAGGAAGCCAAAAAGAACACGATTCAAACGAAAATTTGAAAAAAATATTTATCACAACATCCATTACAGTAATCACAACATGAATGGCAAATCAACATTCTTGTAAATAAATATAGAAAATGAATGAATACATAACATATCTACAGAAATTAGAAAAAAAAAATAAACAAGGACAAAAATTAAGAGATAAAGATTGAAGAGAAGGAGGCTCCAGAGCTGCTATTTGGTTGTTAATCCATGAGCTTAGTCGACTATGCTTAAAAAAAAGGACAAAAAGATTGTGCTTAAAGCCTTAAAGAAAGGTTGAGACAGATGAGAGATGAAGATGTTGAGGGGGGGTTGTGAGAAAGGTTGAGAGATAAGAGATGAAGATGGGGGGCTGTGATGGGGGGTTGTGAGAAAGGTTGAGGGATGAGAGATGAAGATGGGAGGGGGGGCTGTGCTGAGAGATAAAGATTGAGAAACATGGGCGATAAAGGTTGAGAGTGAAGATGGGGGTGGGGGCTGAGTTGAGAGGTAAAAATTGTGAAACATGGGTGGTGGCTAGGGTTTAGAAAGGAGAAGGGGAAAGCTGAAAAGTAGGTATTTATAGTACTATTAATTTTTTTACTTGAACTGGTTCGGTTCGGTTCGGTTTATTCGATTTCAGCTTTTTAAAACCGAAACCGAACCGACTTGTTTTTTAATTTTTCTAATCGATTTGATCGGTTTTTTTTTTAGATTCAGTTTTTTCAGTTATTTTTTTTCCGGTTTTCTCGGTTTAATCGGTTTTTCGGTTTTTTTGCTCACCCCTAGTTAATAGGAATAAAATTTGTTTATTTTTAACACAAGGACAGATTTATGCCTAAAATTTTATTTAGGACAATTTAATTGCTTATCCTTAAAAGAAGCCTCAATTATAATTGGGGATATTTCAAATTTTGATTACACAATTTATGAGTCATGAAAATATGAAATACTAAGACAAAAATGGGCTTTTAAAAGCACCTTGAATTTCTTTAGATTTATAACTTATTTTTTTCTCTTCCTTGCGATTTACGAGTCACGAACACTTGAAATACTAAGGGAAAAATGAGCTCTTAAGCACATTGAATCTCCTTTGATTTTTATCTTAGATATCTTTAAATTCATAAATTCTGAATTTATTTCAAATCAAGCATAGACTTCAAGATATTTGCACCGTTTCTCTTTGGCACCCTATCGACATATCTAAAGGTATGATCTATATTAGCCAAAGGTTCTTTCCCTTAAACTTGGAACCTAAGTTTGTACATCATAACAGACTTATCCCAGGGAACTGATGGGATTAAAGGACATCAACATCATAGCAATTATAGGCAAACCAAACACCAAGCAGCTTATCTTAGGTAGGGCGTACTAGGGGTGCTAAAACCTTCCCTTTACGCAACCAGTCCCTTGCCTTAGAATCTCTGAAAGACTAGTTAGGTTTCCTAGTGACCATAATACTAGGTGGTGACTCCTTTTTTTACAAAACAAAGACCCCGACATCCATCCCTGCAACCAAGAAGGGTTGCCTCGACGTCGAGCTCTCATGAGGGTACAATAGAATGGCGACTCCACTAGGGACCTTTGGACTAAGCTTGGTATTTGTTTGTTTATGCTATATATTGTTGGTTTATTTTCTTTTTTGCTATGAATGGTTAAATACTTTAGCATTGCATCTTTACATCCTGTCATGCATAGTATATTGGATATGGATATAGATGTTATTGCATCCTGCCATTCATCACCTTTATTATTATCTTTTTGAGAGCACACCCATTAAACTTTAAGTTAGGTGCGGGACTAGTAGCTTGCTTTATGACTTGAGTCAAGGTTTAAGTTTGTGTAAGCCCCAGCTCTTTACTGAGTGCTTAGACTGGTAGTGATTGGTATACGTGCCATCCCACTATCTACTGAGCCCCCATATTGCCTTCACGAGGGTGATCATTAGGACAGCAAGAGATCCTCTTTATAGACCAAGTAGCAAACCTACCCCATATCTCACATAAAATAACTAGAACTTATCCTTATGATGTGTGCTACGTAATACCTCTTTTAGCATCAAAACAAGCCTAACCCTAAAGCATCTTGAATTGCAGGACTTGTGAACAAAATGGCCACCACTGCTAGATTTTCAATCATTGAATATGGAAAAAATTCTGAACTGTCACAATTGACTAAAGGAGACTGCCCTAGAAGTGATGCTAAGAAACTATCGCCAATCAAAAATCTGAATTGCACAGTAAATGAGGTAAAAAGTTAATAGCTCACTTCTAGAATGTGGATGAGGTTGCATTTCTTAGGAAATATGGACGCTTGGTAGATATTGCAAAGGTGGAAGTTTTAAACCCAACAGTGCGAGCTCTAGTTCACTTCTAGGATTCGGATTACCAGTGTTTTTCTTTTAGGGGCATAGACCTATGTCCCATTATGGAGGAATATGGGATGTTGACTGAGTTTCCAAATCATCTGCATAGGGTTTACTTTCCTTTGAGATTTGACAAGATCATCCCCGAACTATCAAGGCTGGTTAGAATCTCCAATTTGGAGAAGTTTTTGGAGAAGAATGCTACTAGTCTACTTTCCTTTGAGATTTGACAAGATCATCCCCGAACTATCAAGGCTGGTCAGAATCTCCAATTTGGAGAAGTTTTTAGAGAAGAATGCTACTGGTCTAAAATGGAAGATGCTAGAAATTGAATTGGAAAAAAAAGGCAGGATCATAAAAAGAGAGATTGGTTGCTTTGGGCATGTTTGGCCTTGTGTTGTTCCCAAGCTAAACAGGTGTAATAAGTTTGGAGGTCGTATCTGCTTATATAGAATATGAGAATACCCAAATCAATCCAGTGGCCGTTATTTTAGTTGAAACCATCCTGACACTTAACCATTGTAGGAGGGCTGGAAAAGGAGCAATGAGGTGCTGCATGCAGTTGTTGTATATCTGGATGGTTAGCCATATTGAGATGAAAAAACCTATCTTCAATAATTTTTAATGGTTCAACCAAAGACCATTGAAGATAGTGGAAGAAGAAGAATGGGGAAAATTAAACAACCAAGGCTGGGTAGGCAAACTAGAAAATTTTCCTAATAATGATTTCAAGTAAAGAGCCCTGTAGGTCACAACAGTGGATGTCTTAGTAAGTTATGGGCAAAGACGTTGGGTGCCTTTGGTAGGGATCACAAGTTATGTAAGTTATGCTCCTGCCCTTGTGATGAGACAACTTGGGGGCATATAATTTGTTCCAAAGACCATGGGAATTGCTCAATTCTTTGGTTTATTCAAAGATCCCATTACACAAGAAGTTTTGGAGATCATCAAACAAGATTGGAAGCATCTAGTTTTGGTCGAGATGGAAGGTTTGAGGGATACAAGTGCCAGTGAAGAATATACAAGATGCATAGACTTAGCTATTTTGGCCATGCCTTACTCGGGAGTCAAATCTTGTCAAGTTGCGGAAGAGTCGAATAAAAGGAAAAGGATCAGCAGTGAAGAAGAGTTGAGAAGACAAGTGGAAAAGCTTTAAATAGAATTAAGCAAAAGTAAAAAAAGATAAGACAATGTTAGAAGAAATGATGCTTGAAGGGGATAAAAGGAGAGCCTTTCTAGATGATCAAATACAATCTAGAGATGTACAAATATCAAAGCTGGAGTTGAAGCTGGGAGAGGAGAAGCTTGCTAGGAAAAAAATGAAAAGGAGTTAAAAGGATTAAGTTTAGATTGGATGCAAAGCTGCTTTGAACTTGAAGCATTGAAGATTGACTTCAATGACTGTCAAGGAAGCGTAGAATATTACCGAGAGAAATTTGTACAATTCAAGCTGAGTTGATGGATAGAATTGGAAAATATAAGGAATTAAGTAAGAAATATATGGAAATGGAAAGCCAATTGACTGAGTTGGCAAAAGAGGAAAGTAAGAAAAAAGGTGTTGAGGCTGTTGAGGCATAGTTAGCGGCTAAAAGGAATGAGCTGAAAGTTTTGAGGATAAAGCTTGACAAGGAACGGGAAAAGGTGAAGTATTTGGATGAAAAGCTAGCAACAATGGAAAAACATAAAGATCAAATCGACGCCAACAATGCTGCTTTGAACAAGACCAATATGTTGTTATAGAAAAGATGACCAAGATGGATGACCAAATGGATGAAGTAGCTGCACATGCTCGGATTGTTAGAACCAATGCTCGAAATATGGGAGGAGACATCATTTGTTATCACCGAAGTTTAGTTGAAACTAATGCCTTTTTGGGGAAAATTGAGAACCGCGGTTTCGCCTTTTTACCTTTGGCCAGAGAGGTGGTGGAAGAAATAGATTAATGTATTTTGTATTTCTTTTATATTTCCAAAAAAATGTAATGAACTTATCAAGCATTAATGAGAAGGGCATTGACCCAACTTTTATGCAAAATCTGTCTCTTGATAAAATGATTCAAGCTTACTGAAGCAACTCAATAGGCATTACTCCTAACAAGCAGTGTGACAAGAGAAATTATGTCTATAAGGTAGTGGCCAACAATCGTTCACGGGAAGGCTACATCCATATCTGATATGCAAAGCATTCTCATCATGATCATGCATTATATCATGCACTTTCTTATAAATCTATGCATGCACTACAGGGTTGTGAAACATAGGTCCTCCTTCTAGAACCCACAACACTAGACCAAGGAAAAGGATGGAAGATGAAGAGAGGACATTCCTTGAGACTCAATACCAAGAAGAGCTAGAGGGAGTTCAGAATGATGTCGCGCGCCTAACGAGTCTACTCAAGCAACCGTTGAAAGCTAAAGATAGAGAAGGAACATCTACCCAACCCGATGAAGCACCACCAGCAACAAAAATCCCTATTACAACTTAAAATATAGGGGCAAATACTCCAGATAAACACCATTATAACCCTGCTCAGCCCATTTGAATTCCCATTGCATTGGATTTAACAACCAAAGATCCACATGATGTCAAATGTTCTGATCGTGTGAGGGATGATAAGTGGACTGCTTTGAAACAAAGGTTAAGGGCGGTTGAAGGAAATGATTTATTTGACACATTAGGGCAGCTGAAATGTGCTTAGTACCTAGCATTGTAATACTAAAGAAGTTCAGAGTACTAGAGTTTGTTAAGTATACGAGGATGGAATGCCCAAATACCCATCTTCGGTCCTACTATAACAAGATGGTAGAAGTTATCCACGATGATAAGATGTTGATTTACTTCTTTCAAGATAGCCTAACGGGGTCTGCCCTCAGTTGGTATATGAGGCTTGACAATATGAGGATAAAAAAATGGACGGACTTGGCAAATGCTTTTTTAAAGCAATACAGGTTCAATCTTGAGATCGCTCCTAATAGGACCAATCTTATGACAATAAAGAAAGGAAATCAAGAGTCCGTGAGGGCCTACGCTCAAAGGTGGCGAGACCAAGCCATCTATGTGCA
The DNA here is from genome assembly GCF_005239225.2 of Populus alba. Classification (NCBI taxonomy): domain Eukaryota; kingdom Viridiplantae; phylum Streptophyta; class Magnoliopsida; order Malpighiales; family Salicaceae; genus Populus; species Populus alba. Next base: position 9,578,483 of record NC_133287.1, read on the forward strand.
ACCTCCACTAATAGAAATGAAGCCAAAGTCAATGGACATGACTCCACTCACAAGCTGGCTGCTGCTGCTGCAACGTGGTCTAATGGTGGTAAAGAACATATCCCAAGCTGCAACGTTGATAAGGCTGTCTCTTCTAGTGCAGCTGCCAACGCCAAAGACAAAGGCAATGGACATGATTCCACTCACAAGTTGGCTCCTGCAACGTGGTCCAATAGTGGTGAAGAACAAATCACAAGCTGCAACGTTGATAAGGCTGCCTCTTCTAGTGCAGCAGCCAAAGCCAAAGACAAAGACAACAGGAATGGCTCCACTCCTCTCCAGTTGGATGCTGCAACGTGCTCCAATGAAGAGCTGCTGGCTGCTGCAAAATGCTCCAATGAAAAGCTCCAAACGTGCCCTTCTAGTGCAGCTCACAAAGACAATGACAAAGACCACGTAAATGTCTCCACTCAACTCCCTTTGACAGCTGCAACGTGTTCCATTGGTAAGGCATGTGCTGCTCTTAAAAGCCATGTCAATGACCGAGGAAATGACCTCAATCCTGTTGTTGCCCCTTCAATGGAAGTCCCTCCCATTGCTCCCCCTTCAGCTGATGGCCCTGAACTTGTTGCCCCCGCTGATGCATGGCAAACAGTTCGGAAAAGGAGATAAAGCTCAAGGAACAAACAACAAACTCATTCTTTTTTGCCAGCTGAATGTAACCCACCAGCTTAATAAAAGGTTTCCAAGGGGAAAGCACCCGTTTCCTCAGTTGATATCGCTGGCATCAAGGCTCCCCATTGTCCGGGAGTAGGTGTGCTCACCAGGAGCTCGGTTCAAAAGAATTCCAATCCTTTTTCAGGCAGTGGTGGGGTTCCTCCCACCATCCCCCACCCATGATTATTCACTGCTGGAATGTGAGAGGGCTTAATAGTCCTCTCAAACAACATGAGGTTGTCGGCCTCATGAAGAGTAAGAAGCTTGATGTATGTGGTCTCCTAAAGACTAAGCTATCTTCGGTAAATGTTGCACGCATGCATAAGTTAAGGTTGAAGGCTTGGCAGTTTGTAAGCAATGCTGACTATGCAGCCTATGCTGGTATAGTTGTGTTTTGGAACCCTGACACAGTGAAGGTTGAAATGCTCCACTCTTCTGCCCAGGGGATTCATGTTATGATTACAAGTTTGGTGCAACAATTCTGTTTGCGGTCTCTTTCATATATGGATTTAATATCATTGCTGCAAGGAGAGGTCTGTGGGAGGATTTGAGAAGATGGGAAACTGCATCCCCATGGTTACTTTTTGGAGACTTCAACTTTGTCCTCTCTCAGGAAGACAAGCATAATGGGGCGCCAGTTTCCACCTATGAAACCACTGACTTTAGGGAGTGTTGTTCTGATCTTGGGATTGCAGACCTAAACTCAATAGGCTCTCTTTTTACATGGACAAATGGTCGTATCTGGACAAAGATAGATAGAGTAATGGCAAACACTTAATGGTTCACACAGCAGCAAATGGCGCATGTTCACTTTGGTAACCCGGGAGCCTTCTCAAACCATTCTCCTTCAATTGTCCAGCTGGGATTACGTGAGCTTTGTGGCAAAAGAAACTTCAAATTCTTCAACATGTGGGCTACTCACCCTCAGTTCTTGGAAACCATTTCCCAGCATTTGTCTTTGGATATCTATGGGTCGCACATGTACTTTCTCTGTAATAAGCTTAAGCACTTAAAGGGCAGGCTGAAAAGTTTGAACAATCTCCATTTTAGTCACATTTCAGAGAGAGTTGCAAGAGCAGGGAAAGAGCTGGATGAAACTCAACTTCTTCTTCAAAATGACAGAGACAATGGTGATCTCCTTGCTTTAGAAAAGAAGCAGCGGCTCAACCTTGTTAACCTCAAATCAGCGGAGAAGATGTTCTTTGGCCAAAAGCTGAAATGTTCTTTCTTTAAAGATTGTGACAAGGGCACTAGATTCGTCCACTCCTTAATGAGTCAGCGGCACAGAAAGCACCACATTCCAGCCATTGTTCAAAATGATGGCATGCTAACCTCATCAGCTGAAGAGGTTGGTAGAGTATTTGTTGCTTACTATAAAGATCTCCTGGGAACTTCCAAGCAAACTATCCCTCCGCGTGTTGATGTAGTTCAAAGTGGTGCCTGCATCAATACTGACTCCCATGAATTCCTCTTTGCCCCAGTTTTGGCTGATGACATAAAGCGAGTTCTTTTCAGTATGGATGATAATAAAGCGCCGGGTCCTGATGGATACACAGCTGCATTTTTTAAAAAAGCTTGGAACATTGTGGGTGAAGACTTTTGTCTAGCTGTTCAAGATTTCTTTGCTTCTAGGGAGATTCTCAAGCAGATTAACCACTCTATCATAGCTCTTGTTCCAAAGTTAGTCAATGCCAACTCTGCTGCAGACTACATACCTATCTCCTGCTGCAACATCACTTACAAAGTTATTTCCAAGCTACTTGCTGAGAGATTAGCTCATGTATTACATGATATCATCAGCCCTTCTCAAAATGCTTTTCTTAGTGGTAGACTCATGGCTGACAATATTAATCTCATGCAAGAGCTACTGCGCAGTTATGGGCGAAAACGTATATCTCCCCGCTGCACCATGAAGATTGACTTTAGGAAAGCATTCGATACAGTTCAGTGGCCATTTCTTCGTGATCTCCTCCATTTTTTGGGGTTCCCTTCTAGGTTTGTTCAGCTGGTTATGAAATGTATGGAGACTGCCTCTTTCTCTGTTTGCATAAATGGTAATCTCTTCGATTTCTTCCAGGGCAAGTGTGGTGTTTGGCAAGGAGATCCATTGTCTCCCTATCTCTTCATTATATGCATGGAATACTTCTCTAGATTGCTGAAAAGCACCACCCAGCATTCGGGATTTTGTTTTCATCTGAAATGTCAAGCTTTGGGAATCACTCACCTTGGTTTTGCTGATGATATTCTCCTGCTCTGCCGTTGTGACATGGCCTCTGTTAACTTTTTCCTCCAACAACTTAGGGTTTTTGGGGAGTCTTCTGGCCTTATAATTAATGCAACCAAATCATCTATTTTCTTTGTTGGCGTCTCGAAGGATATGAAGCAGGCCATCCTCAGCCTCTCCCAGTTTACCGAAGGATGTTTTCCCTTTAAGTATCTCGGTGTCCCTCTCAGCCCTCATAAGCTTCTCGCCAGTCAATTCTGCCCTCTCATTCACAGATTGGAATCTATTATTCAGAATTGGATGGGAAAGTATCTCTCATATGCAGGTCGGCTAGAGTTAATAAAATCAGTATTGCATGGCATGGTGCAGTTTTGGATTAGTATCTTCCCTATCCCAACTGTTGTTATCAGCAAGATTACCAGTTTGTGCAGGAATTTTCTATGGACTGGCACTATGCTTAGAAGTAAATCGACTCTTGTCGCTTGGAAACAGGTGTGTCTGCCAAAAGATGAAAGGGGTCTGGGGATTCATGATATCAAAGCTAGAAATGATAGTTTCTTTGCTAAGCATCTCTGGAATATTCACTTGAAGGCAGATTCCCTCTGGATATGATGGGTATGCCATTACTACATAGCCCACGCCTCCATCTGGTCCTTGGATGCCAAGAAAACTGACTCTCCTATGTTGAAGTCAATCTTCTACATTCGTAACAAAATGCTAAGCCTTTGTGGAGGAGTAGTTCAACTGCAACAGCTGCTCACAAGCTGGCACTCGGATCACAGTCCTTTTACAGCCAATGCATATGATTTTTTCAAACATAAAGTTGAGCCTGTCCACTAGGCAAATGTAGTTTGGGAGCAGTGGTCCCTTCCAAGACATAGCTTCTCCCTATGGCTGGCAATGCTGGCAAGCTGCGAACGAGAGATCGTCTGCAGTTTCTCTCCCCAGACCCTATATGCCCTCTTTGTCAGAATGCTGATGAGTCTCATGCTCACCTCTTCTTCAATTGTGATTGGTCGTCTTCTCTTTGGAGAAAGACCAGACTCTGGCTCAAGATTCACCGCAATATGCCTTCCTTAAGCAGAGCTACCCAGGTTTTACAAAACACTAACAAAGGGCTACAACCGAGAATGAGAAGGGTATCCCTTGCTGTTCTTGTATATTTGATCTGGGAGGAAAGAAACACGAGAATTTTTGATAACACTGGTAAATCAGTTGAGGCTATTTTCTGGAAATTTCAGATTCTATTTTACACTATATTGTACGTTCATGAAAAAAATCCCCAGGCCTACAGTGTTGCATTCTAAATGGATCGGTTGGAGAAGATTCATGTGCATGGTCCTGCTTTTGGTTTTTCTTGTACCTTCATGGATTAACCTTCCTCGTATGGAGTACAAGTAGTTTAGGGATTAGCATGGTTGGTCGGTTGCTTGCACGTGCATGGGCTTCTGCTTGGATCCCCGTCCTGCTTTGATTATTTAATGTATGGATTTTAAAAGTTGTCTTGGCTGTTTTTCTAGGAGGCTGCTATTGGCCATGGCTTTTCACGCCCCTGCATGATAAGGCTCATGGATGACATAGGGGTTGCTGTGATGTTGTTTTGGTTTTGGGATAGATGTTGCCGCCTTGGCTTTCAGCAGCTTGTCTTGGCTTGGGTGGCAGTAATTGGCTTGGCTGGCAGTACATCCGATTACTTCTAGCCTTGGGGTTGCTTATTTTATGTTCTTTTCAATGGGAGCATGTTCCCATTTTAGTTCAGGGTACTAGTTACCCTCATCACTGTATATATATTTTGTGTTTTTGCTAGTTTTGTGGCTTTGTTCCTTTGATCTCAATATATTCTTACATTTGATAAAAAAAAAAAAAAAATTGTGACACTATTTGCCAATACTTTTAAGGCTCCATACTATGAGCACCTTATGGGTAGCTCAAACCAGCAATTCTATGATGTTGTGCAGATTACTAAGAGGATTGAACAAGGGATCCGAAGTGGGAGAATTGTGGAACCTGTAAAGAAGAGGGGTTTTGTAGGAAAAAAGAAGGAAACTAATGTGAATATCCTAGAAGGTGGATATAAAGGAAAAACCAAAAGCTACCAAAACTACCAAACACCTACCTCCCAAGTCACTAGTATCAACTTTGCTAAAACTTTCATCCCAAACCAACCCAATCAAGCAAAATTCCCAATAAATAACCAAAGTAGTTACCAAAGGAGAAACAACTGACAACCAGAAGAACAATTACCACCCTTACCAATAACCTTGAAGGACTTGTTTACCAAATTACTAAGTGTTGGGCAGATAGCTCCTATACTGGTACCACCTATGCAACCACCTTTCCCTGCTTGGTATAATCCTGAAGTGACTTGTGAGTACCATGCTGGTAATGCAGGTCATAGCATTGAGACATGTGTTGCTTTTAAGAAAAGGGCGTTGCAGCTAATCAAAGTTGGATGGGTCACTTTTGAGGATTCGTCTAATGTGAATATGAATCCTTTACTCAAACATGTTGCTAGTAGTAGTGAGGTGGATGCTGTGGAAATTGATAACAAAGGAAAGGTTTTAAAAGTGACCATGACAAGGTTATACAAGATGTTGGTACAATCTGGACATTTAGAGAAATCAACTGGACATTGTATAGGGAAAAGTGACTTTTGCCCATTCCATAAAAAGAAAAGGCATCATATTGATGAATGCATCAAGTTTCATCAAAAGGTCACAAGAATGTTGACCCTAAAAGAGCTTAGAGTTGAGGCCATAGAAGATAATGGAGAGATAGAGATGATAGAGAAGTGTAGGGTCCAATCAACAACTAATAGGCTCTCAAAGTTGGTCCTAACTAAGCCCTCATCTGCAAACAAAACAGAATACAAGATGATGCCAGGTAATTATGGTTGTACCTTAAGTATTGAAGCTCCCTTACCTTTGTTCCAAACCGAGATAAGTGGACTAACTCGGAGTGGTCGTTGTTGCACACCTGAGGAGTTAGAGAAACAAAAAAAAAGCTAAGGGCAAAGAAGCAATCGACTTTGATAAAAAGCTAGAGGTGAATAAACATGTGACTGAGGAAGAGACCAATGAGTTCCTGAAGGTGATGAAGCATAGTGAGTACTGTATAGTGGACCAGCTGAAGAAGACTTCGGCAAAGATTTCTATCATGTCATTAATACTTAGCTTTGAGTCACATCGTAATGTTTTGCAAAAAGTATTGAATGAGGCTTATGTGCCCTAAGATATGGAACAAAAAGCTATGGAGCATCTAGTAGGGAGGATTCATGCTACCAATTACCTGTATTTCACGGAAGATGAGCTTCACGTTGAGGGCACGGGACATAATAAGCCTTTGTATGTCATGGTCCGATGCAAAGATTGTCTCATTAGTAAAGTTCTCATTAATAATGGCTTAGTCCTTAATGTGTTACCAAGGCATATGATAGATGAAATGCCGATAAATCCCTTACACATGCAACCAAGTGTGATGATAGCCAGAGCTTACGATGGCTCACCTAGATAGGTGATAGGGACAATTGAGGTCAAACTAGCCATGGGACCCCGAGTCTTTCTAGTAACCCTTCAAGTGATGGACATCCACCCTTCCTATAGTATGTTGTTAGGAAGGCCATGAATACATATTGCGAGAGCTGCCGCCTCCTCGCTGCATCAATGCTTGAAATACATTGCCAACGGTGTTTTGGTTACTATTAAGGCTGAGGAGACTATATCAATGGTGAGGAATGTGGCGGTTTTGTTCATTGAAGCTGAAGATTGTAGGGATGGAGACCTTCATGCATTTGAGGTTGTGAATACCGAGTGAGTGCCTGAGAACACTATGGTGAGGAAACCAGAGATCTTAGAGGCCACCAAAATGGTTGCTAAAAGTTTTTTGAAGTATAAGATTCCTTTCCAATATAATGTTCAAGTTGGAAAACCTGAGAAGATTAACATAATAAAGCTAAAAGCTGTAGAACAAAGGTTTGGGCTTGGATATAAGCCCAAGAAAGAGGATTGCAAGCAAGCTACTGGTGCAAAAAAAGAGAAGAGATTGGCTAGGATTAAATGAAAGAAGCCTGAAGAAGAAAACTTAGTCATCCCTCTAATCAGGGTTTCATTCTCGAAGGCTGCATATATAATGCAACCTGAAAAGGGACTTGAATTTTTTTTTCAGAAACTCTCTATAAATATAAACACCCTAGAGGAAGATGAAGCCAAGGGCATGGTGGAGGAGACTGAAGTTAGAAGAAGGGATGAAGAGATGTTGCAATTAATCGTCTACACGTTAGAAGAAATTACTGCTAGGACCTTCGTTCGAAAGCTAGCCAAAGGAGAGAAGTTCCAAAATTGAAAGACCTAAGAAGCTTCGTTGGTGTTCAAAATGTAAACAACAATGTTTGTTTGACTATGATATTATCCATTGTTGCTTGTTTTTCTTTTCTGTTTTGATTGACAATCGAGGCTCAAGATGTCAATTGGATTTTATCCTTGTTTTTTAGCCAAGCTTTTCCTTTTAATGAGATCATGCATTTTTAAAATTTATCTTTATGTTTTATTGTGCATTTACATATCACTTTCAGGTTTCCTGAAAGCAGATCTTCCACAACAACACCTACACTTTACATTGAGAATAAATAACCAAACTTTAAAGAATATATAGTAGTAGTAGAAGAGGAAGAATGGGATGAAAATAACATTAGGGAATTCACAAAACTAATAAAGCATCATGAGCAAGCTTGGAAACCCGCTAAAGAGGAACTTGAAACCATATATGTGAGCACTGAGGAAACTAAGAGAGAGCTGAAGATAGGGACTATGATCACTCCTAAAGAAAGGGAAGAGTTGATTGTATTACTCCGAGATTATATAGATGTCTTTGCCTGGTCTTACGAGGATATGCCTGGTTTGGATACTGATATCGTAGTACATAGGGTACCATTGGTAGAAAGTTTTAAGTCATTTAAGCAAAAGTTGAGGAGAACTCATCTGGAAATTTTATTCAAAGTGAAGGCAGAAATTAAAAAACAATGGAATGCTGGATTTCTAGAGGCAGTCAAATACCCGTAATGGGTGTCCAACATTGTGGTAGTGCCCAAGAAGGAAGGTTAGATCAGAGTTTATGTGGACTTTAGGGCCTTAAACCGGGCTAGCCCTAAAGATAATTTTCCACTACCACACATAGACTAGTTGACAACGCAGCGTGTAGCTCCATATATTTCTTTATGGATGGATTTTCGGGCTACAATCAGATAAAAATGGCACAAGAAGATAAAAAGAAGACAGCATTTGTAACACCATGGGGAACCTTCTATTACAAGGTCATGCCGTTTAAGTTAAAGAATGTCGGGGCCACCTACCAAAGAGCCATGGTGACTCTATTTCATGATATGATGCATAAGGAGATTGAGGTATACATGGATGATATGATTGCTAAATCTAGAGAATGAGATAATCATGTCCAAATATTGAAGAAATTATTTGAAAGACTAAGAAAATATAGGTTGAGGCTTAACCCTGCAAAGTGTTCATTCGGTGTAAAATCTGGGAAGTTGTTAGGATTTGTGGTGAGTGACAAAGGGATAGAAGTGGATCCTAACAAAGTAAGGGCTATTAAATCTATGCCAACTCCTAAGACTGAGAAGGATGTAAGAGGTTTCTTAGGAAGGTTGAATTACATTTCCAGGTTTATATCCCAGTTAACCATGACTTGCGATCCAATCTTTCGTTTGTTAAGGAAGAAGAATCCTGGAATTTTGAATAAAGAGTGCGAAGAAGCTTTCGAGAAAATCGAGCAGTACCTACTGAATCCACCCCTGCTTGTTCATTCTGTACCAGAAAGGTCGTTGATATTATACTTAACAGTAATTGAAACAGTAATGGGGTGCATACTTGGCCAACATGACGAGACCAGAATGAAGGAAAGGGCCATTTATTAACTCAGCTCATTGCTGCTCAATCGAAGAAGAAATAGATGGAAACCCTTGGTAATATGATATAAAGAATTTTGTCCAAAACCAGGCGTATCCCATGGGGCCATCCAAAATTGATAAGAAGACCTTGAGGAGGTTGGCAATGCACTTTTATCTTGATGGAGAGATTTTGTACAAGAAGTCATCTTACGGAACTTTGTTGAGGTGTTTGGATGAAGTAGAGGCCAAAAATGCATTATGGAAAGTCCATTAAGGGATTTGCTCAACCCATGCTAGCGGACAAATTATGGCTAGGAAAATACAAAGGGTCGGTTACTTTTGGATGACATTAGAAAAGGATTGCATCAACTATGTTAAAAAATGCCATAAGTGCCAAGTGTACGGTGACAAAATCAACGCCCCTCCAACTCCCCTGTTTAACCTAACATCTCTATGGCCTTTTGCAATGTGGGGAATTGATGTGATTGGGCCTATCAACCCAAAAGCCAGCAATGGCCATAGGTTTATTCTCGTGGCTGTCAACTACTTTACAAAATGGGTAGAAGTCGATTCATTAGCTCATGTGACGCAAAAAGTGATGAAGAAATTTATTGAAAGAGATTTGATCTATCGATATGGCCCACCAGAAAAGATTATAACTGATAATGCCTAGAACATCAATGGAAAGATGATAATAGAACTCTGTGCTAAATGGAAAATCAAGCATTCCAATTCCTCACCATATAGGCCAAAGATGAACGGCGTAGTAGAAGCTGGTAACAAAAATGTCAAGAAGATTATTCAGAAGATGGTAGTCACCTACAAGGATTGGCATGAAATGCTGCTATTTGCCCTTCATGCATACCGCACCGCAGTCCAAACTTCAATAGGAGCTACCCCATACACTTTGGTATATGGAATGGAGGCAGTGATGCCTTTAGAAGTGGAGATCCCATCATTAAGAGTATTGATAGACTATGATCTAGAAGAGGCAGAATGGGCAAAAGTTAGATATGAACAACTAAATTTGATAAGTGAGAAGAGGATAGCTGTAATCTATCATCATCAACTCTACCAAAGAAGGATGGCTAAATCATATGACAAGAAAGTTCGACCTCGAGGATTCCAGGAAGGAGACCTTGTACTAAAGAAGATATTGCCTTTACCAGGAGAAGATCAGAGTAAATGGGCATCCAACTATGATGGCCCTTACGTGGTAAAGAAAGCTTTCTCAGAAGGAGCTCTGTTGTTGTCTAGAATGGATGGAGAAGATTTAGTTAGACCTATGAATTCTGACTCTATAAAGAAATATTATGCTTGATGTATTCCACGTTTTCTTAATAAAGTCTGGCCATAAATTCTTTATATAAAGAACTTTTTCTTCATGAAGCGCATGATCTCATAACATTTGAAACCTTTTACTTAAAGGAACCGATTTAACGCACGACTAAGGAATCATAAAGACGGCTCAACCAATGCCCAACTTGAAGAGAACCAAACTAAAAGCTAAACCTGACCTATATTGCACACCACACTGGGGACAAAAAAAAAATGATGATTGCATTGAAAGTTTTAATTTTCGTGAACAAAACCAGATCTTTTGAGTTTTCCTTTTAAAATAATTTCTTAAAAATGGAAAAGGCAATTAAAACATTGGTAAAAGTATAATAAAAGGCAACATTCAATGGAGCAAGAAAAGGCCCCGTAAAGAACTGGAGATTTCTTCACCAAGCATGAAAAAAGGACAAGAAATACAGCATACGGAGCATGTTCAAGTTCAAGAAGACAGGTTGAGCAAATAAACGAAAAAAGGAGCTCAAAGAAGGCTATAATGGAAAGGGGGACCTATATTTCCAAAATAGGTAACAAAAGCATGCATCCTATATTTTTCATAACATTAACCTAACAGGAATGGCGTTGGCGAAAGCCAAAATAGTTCCAAGTTTTTGGGAACCGTTGAGATACAAAATCCCAAGTCAACGGAACTGTGGAAAAGAATTGTAAACCAACACTACTTCATCCCTTGAGGTAAGATCATTTCTTTTGAAATTTAAAAACGGGCAGGTCACCCGATATTGAGACCATTATTTAGAAGAAAAAAAAAGTGTGAAGTTTGTCTAAACAATCTTAAAACAGGCAGGTCACCCGACATTGAGACCATTTTTTTTAGAAAAAGCATGGAGTTTTTCTAAAAAAAAATCTTAAAACAGGCAGGTCACCCGACATTGAAACCATTTTTTAGAAAAAAGCGTGGAGTTTTTTCTAAAAAATCTTTAAAACGGGCAGGTCACCCAAGATTGAGACTATTTTTTTTAGAAAAAACATGAAGTTTTTCTAAAAATCTTAAAAACGGGCTCTGAGTTGGTTTTCTTTTGCTTATGTTAAAGCTGCATACTTCTTCTCTATTTCTTTTACCGTAAAGGACCGTGAGTTTTGAGGGCCTTCATCATCCTTCCCCTCCTTGGCTCAGTGCCTTTTGGACTGAGAGGTGTATTAGAAATGCCTTCCACATAGATTTAGCTTAGCTATAAAGAAAAATGCAAAGGGGGTTCCTCTGCAATTGAGGGGTGTCTTTTAGGCAGTTTCGGATAGTCGTTTTTTTTTTCTTTCTTTCTTTAAAGGTGATTCAGTAGGTGGGTTGCTTTTGATTATCTAGTTTAGTCTTGAATATACAGGGTATAGAGGCATGCTTCCCCGGTTTCTTGCCTCTTGCATGAATCCTGTAGGGCAGCGTCAGAGTAGAAAAAGATAATAGGCACTAGACCCGGTTGCTGTTTTTATTTCTGTGAAAGGCTTTGAGTTCAAATTTTTTTGCATGCGATATATTATATTCAGGATTCTTTGTTGCTATGGCTTTGGCTTGATTTCAATTGTTTTAAGCTTCCAATGAATTTTGAAATATAGATGTGTACGTCTTGTTTCTTTAGTTGTGATACTTGATTTAATTGTGATTGTTTTTATTTTGACAAAACATAAAATTTTCCTTGTGTGTTACATACGGCCAATACCCTAACATATTTTAAATTTTTTTATTTAAAAAAAAAAAACAAATATTCGAGGTTTTAAAAAAATATGTTTTAGCATAGATTTCTTAAATACAAAAAATTATTTTCTTGTATCTTGGATTTTACAATGTGTTTGTAAATTCCAAAGGGTGTTGGCCAATATTCCAAAAAACATAAAAATCTTATTTTTGACAATTCGTCTTTATTCACTATTAATGTTTGGATAAAGAAATCCGAAAGGGATAAATATCCAAAATATTATTAGAAATAATTTATTATTATTCACTATTAATGTTTGGATAAAAAAATCTAAAGGGGGTTAATATCCAAAATATTATTAGAAATAATTTGTTATTATTCACTATAAATGTTTGGATAAAAAAACCCCAAAAGGGGTTAATATTCAAAATATTATTGGGAATAATTCGCCATTGTTCACTATTAATATTTAGATAAAGAAACCCCAAGTGGTAAATATCAAAATACTTTTTAGGAAACAACAAAGTCATTATCCCTTAATAATACAAGGGCAAATAAACCTATGAAAGGTAAATGTCCAAAATATTGTTAATAGGAATACAATTTGTTTATTTTTAACACAAGAGCAGATTTATGCATAAAATTTTATTTAGGACAATTTAATTGCTTATCCTTGAAAGAATCCTCAATTATAATTGAGGATATTTCAAATTTTGATTACACAATTTATGAGTCATAAAAATATAAAATACTAAGGCGAAAATGGGCTTTTAAAAGCACCTTGAATTTCCTTAGATTTCTAACTTAGTTTTTTTTCTTCCTTACGATTTACGAGTCGCAAACACTTGAAATACTAAGGGGAAAATGAGCTTTTAAGCACATTTATTTCAAATCAATCATAGACTTTAAGAGATTTGCACCATTTCTCTTTGGCACCTTATAGACATATCTAAAGGTATGATTCATATTGGCCAAAGGTTCTTTCCCTTAAACTTGGAACCTAAGTTCGTATATCATAGCAGACTTATCCTAGGGAACTAATGGGATTAGACAATATCAATACCATAGCAATTATAGGCAAACTAAACACCAAGCAACTTATCTTAGGTAGGGCGTACTAGGGGTGTTAAAACATTCCCTTTACGCAACCAGTCCCTTGCCTTAGAATCTCTGAAAAACCAGTTAGGTTTTCTAGTGACCATAATATTAGGTGGCGATTTTTTTTTTTACAAAACAAAGACCCTGACATCCATCCCTGCAACCAGAAAGGGTCGCCTCGATGTCAAGCTCTCGCGAGGGTACGACATTCTTGATTCTGATGTCAGTGAATAATTTCGTAAAAGATTGAATTTGAAGAAGAATTTGTTTATGCCATTTTCTTTTTGTATACCCTTTATTATTATTTGCCCTTTTTAGAAGGAAATAAAAGAAACGTTGCATAATAGATTTTGCATTTAATAGTAATGGTCCACAGATTAAGCACATAGCAAAAAAAATATAAAACACAAAGAAAATAATAAAACAACGTATGAGGAGCCCACAGATAAATCCACGATGGTCCCCAAATATTTCAAGAATTTTTTGATATAAAAAAGGAGCTTATTTAGCCAGATATGAAAATAGAAGGGGAATAAAGTACACGAGAAAGACATAAAGGTGTGTTTTGCCAAGCTCATCTTCAGCAAATGTCAATTTGAGCTGGCTGGGCCTAAAGTCCAGACCCGACCCATTCATTTTTTTACTGGGCTAGATCTAGCCCATTCATACAGGCTGGGTCTGATCTAGCCAACCTGACTCGATTACTGGTTCAGACCACTAACTGGTCCAAACAATAAACACGCGTGAATTAGTTCACATGTGCATTACACAGTACAAAGGTAATTATAATTACTTTTACACTTTTTTTTTGCCAACTACATAGCACAAAAGTAATTATAATTACTGCATAGTGTGAATTGTTAGCGTCACGTTATTGTGTGATAACTCAAAGATATCATATAATTAGGGATTTTATTAGGAGTATACAAGGATGGTGATCAAATATTCTGTGAAGGAATTGGAGGATATTAGTTTTATAATTTATTCGATTGATTTATGTAGGGTATAGCAATTTGGTCCCAATATGGAGTTGTCTTTGTTGTGTTGATTGATATATTGATATGATTTTTTATATATATTTTTACATTGTTTAATTGATGCGTGCAGTCTTTGAGTGCCTTTGCTATATTTAAGCATGTGGTCGAAACACGGAAGTAAATGACTTTGTGCTTCTATCATTTTACTTGTATACCCAATGAAAATTAGTAAATTATTGAATGCCTTGGTTTTGGACTCGCATGTTACAAATAAATTCGGTTAAAACGTCACATTACAATACAAAGTTAATAAATTTGTGCACTGGTGTTTCGGAAATAATTTTTTTTCAATTTTTTTTACTTAAATTAATATTTTTTATATTTTCAAGTTATTTTAATATATTATCTGAAAAATAATTTTCTATGAAAATTTGGTTCACGTACTTGGTTCTTTAAATTTACAGCACATTGAATGGCATGGCAGGACAAGGATTTCTTGCGGAATATATTATACATATAGAACATGAAGCTCGTTAAATAATAGTACGTCCCACCAAAACATATAAGATAAGATATCGATCAACTCACCTTCGTAATGGTTTGGATCATTTAGGGTTCACCAGACAAGTAATTGTTAATTCCATGTCTTAGCTCTAAGGTTGTGTCATGTCCTGGAATCCTTTTCTCCTTCTCCTTTTCTGCTTGTCTGTTTAATTATGAGATAAAAATCAATGGTGTTAGTACTCCATCGTTGTATTTTCTTTCCAAACCATTAAACCACATGTTAGGCAAATTTCACGTCTTTTCCTCATATTTTTCAATAAATTTGAGAGAATTTAATTTATTTCACATCCAGTCCTGGTTAGTCGTGCCATTCTAGCTTTATTCTTCTCAGTTGGACTTATATAAACTTTTTACTGTAAGATCAAAAATAAAAAAATGTCAGCCCCAACTCGCTTTTTTATCAAAACATCGATTCCAATCATTTCTAATTGAGCTATTTATCGAAATATTAAAAAAAAAAAAAAAAAAAAAAAAAAAACCTCAACTAAATAGATGTTTTAGCCCCTCAGATACAAATTCACAGTTTACAAGTGTCCATTCTTTTATAGCCTTGTCCTCTTCCTTCTCGAGGAAGTCTGAGTAACTGTACCCTTCACCTGGATTGCATAGTAAAATACATGGGGTCCCAGCTTTAATGAGGACAGGCTTTCCGTATTTGCAGTTTGTCTGCCAGTCTTGTTGTGCCCCCAGGAGTTCCTTCCAATGTTTTAATTTCAAATACGATGGGGCCCATCGTCAATGACGTTATATATTGCGTCATTACTATACACTTTAACATTAAAATCTAAATGTCCAGATAAATAATTATTAAATAATACTTTATAAAATATGAAAAAACTACTATAATTTTCCCATACCTTTTATTTATTCCATCTTTAATATATTTACTTATTAATATATTATATTATTATTATTATTATATATTATATAACTGATTTTTCTTTTTTTTTCTTTTTTTTATTAATGAATTTTTTTATTTAATTTAGTTTGTTAATGTTAAATTTTGTTTATTTAGTTATCAGATTTTTATGATATGGATCTCGGATTTGATGGGTTAACCTGATTTGACGAGTTAACCCGGATTTTTTTAATTATTTTTTTCATTTAGTTTAGTTTGTTAAAGTTAATTTTCTTTCTATTTAATTATCAGACTTTCATGACATGTATCTTGGGTTTGAAGAGTTAACTTGGTTTGATGAATTAACCTAGTTAATTCTAGGCAAACCTGTCATTTTTTTTCCTATTTAGTTATCAAACTTTCATGACGCGAATCCTAGGTTTTATGGGATAACTTGATTTAAAGGGTTAACCTAATTAATTCAATTTTTTTTTCTTTTTCTTCATTAGTTTTTTCTTCCTGTTTATTTTTTTTATTTTTTTAATTAATTTATTTAATTATCACACTTTTATAACACGACCTTATAGTCAGACCCACATCCAATATTCTTGGATCCGGTATTGCAGTAAGTCTCACTTAAACTTGGATTATGCAAGTTTAATGTTATTATTAATATTATAAATATTACTCTTAGATCAAGTTTTACAGTCAAATCCAAGATTTTTTTGGTATAGCTTTGCAGAAAAACCTAATATTTTTAAATTTTAATATTTTTTGATATTTTTTATTAAAAAAAATAATCCACTGGATCATGTAACCAGTGGACTACTAAACTACGTGCCCACTGAGTTTTACCCGTTCTACTGGGACTTTCAATTATAATACTTTTAGGTCTCTCCGGCAGCGCAGCGGAATCTTCATTGAAAATTAAGTTTTCCTTCACCCATTGTTTCATGTCATCGGTGATATTGAAAGATGACGGATCATACTTGGATTTAAACTCCGTGGGTGTAAATTGCTAATGATATTATGATGCTGTTAAACGAAAGCCCACGGAGTTTGTAGGGCTTTCAGCTTACTACCTGATCGTTTGTTGCTGCGTGTACTTCTTGCGTCTACTTGGAATTCACCCCAGTCGACAAAGACTCCCCACTTTTCAATATAGGTCTTGACGTCTGAGCTTGATTTAGCTCCCTGAATGTTCGGATGGAAATGTGGTGACCTGTTTGGGGATGCCAAGTCGAAAAATCTTGGATTTTTACACCTGAATTTGCCTTCGAATTGGATGAGCACATGGAGATGACACTACAAAAACAAAAAAAAAACCTATTAGCCTTCGAATTGGTATTCTATATTACCAACAAATTTTTTAATTTAGGTTATCTCCTATTATAACGATAAAATATGATCATCTCTTTTCTTTATCTGCTCTTTCAATATTTGAATTAATGAGTTAGGAGATGTTGACTCTATCATATAGAATTGTGATGAAGTACTTGTACTAACCATGGATTTTGACATACCAGGTGCAGCATATATATTACCCTTTGTAACTTTTTTTATAGCCACACACCAAGCTGCTTCATCAAATGAATGATGATTTTTCCGATCAGCTACATATCTTGAAATCATTTCTTTTTTGTAATTCTCCTACAATACAATTAAATATAATAATAAATTCATTTGAATAATATTAAATTACATTAAAAAATACTTACAACAATTTTTTTAGACTTATTATCTATAAATGTTTCAAGTTATTTGACACTTTGATGCAACATTGAAAACACATAATTTCATAGAGGTTTTTTTTTTTGTTCCTAACAAATAAAAAAATATTAGAAAAATATAAATATAAAAATTTGAAATCTATTGTAATAAATATAAACAATCCTCACGCTTGTTAATCAACTTTTCTAATTATAAATAAAGATAAAACAAAAATTAAAAAATAATGTTTAAAAAAACCTGTTTTCAAGAATAGAACTATGTCCCTGACAAAAGCTAGAGCAACAGAATCTCACAAACGGCACATTCAGGGAAGGGAGAGGATGCAGTGGCACCCAACTCAGCCAAGACAAATGGACGAATCTGAGAAATGCAACAACACCATTGAATTAGAAATGAACGGGCTGATTGCAAGCGTTGTTACAGTTATTTTTTTTAATTAGAAATTTATTAAAATAATATATTTTTTTATTTTTAAAAATTAGTTTTAATATTAATATATTAAAATGATGTGAAAAAATTAGAAAAATATTAATTTAAAATAAAAAAAATTAAAACATTTTTAAAATATAAAAAAAAACATAGCCATAATTGCATGATTGGAGAATGAGAAACTAGTGGATCTCAAACATGCGCCATGACACATCAGGGACAATATATAATAATAATTCACCTGTGGTCTTCGAGTGTAATAATTTGGAAGTGACAGATTTCAATTCACCGTCGTCTTCTGGCTCACTGCCCTAGCTAGCTAGCTAGCTACCAAAGTAAAATCACCCACTAAACTTGTGTAACTTCTGTTCACACTAGCAGGGAATTGCTTAAGAATAAAGTGTCCTCTTTGGTTACCAAAGATAACATTGAAGAATATGCAGTTGAAACACCTCTCTCTCTCTCTTTTTTTAATTAAGCTACGGCAGCAACACTGCCAAAGCCCTTTAAATTAGAAAAAAAAAATGACAAAATTTATTTGCATATTTTACTACTGTTCTGGTCTTGTCATGGTGAGCTCATCATCGCCGCCGACATCCTGGTTTCTCATCCATGAACCCTTCTTTCTGATGACGTGTCGGGGCATATATATATAACAATAGCTGAATCAAATCAGTGTTTTACCGTGCAAATCCATAATGAAACGCTAAACTTCTTTTTTTTTTTTTTTTTTTTTCATTTTTCTTTGTGTGTGTGTGTATATATATATATATATAAGCGATCAAGTCCTTCATTTCGTAGAATATATGAGATGAAGGCATCATCATATATATGAGATGAAATAAAGAAAAAATAAAAATAAAAATTGATATTTTTACTGGATCGAATTCAGTTTATTATATTTAACTTTGGACCAGACCCAGTCGGTCCGGAACAGTGAAAAGTAACTATACTGTTCACGTGAACAGTGGAGAGTGAAACTCTCCACTATGTTATTTTGCATGTTTGCGGAAAGCAGCTAAGAGCTGCTTTTTACAAACCTGCGGTTTTACTTAAATTTAAAGGGTCCAATGGTGAATAATAAACTGAGGTTATGCATTATTTGAATGCATTTCCAAGCGAAAAATACTTTAAAAGGCAATAATTACCACACTCTTAAATACCCTTTAAATCTCAAACCCAAATTTAACTCGAAGCCTCAAATACAAACCCAAAATCTAAACCCTAAACCCAAACTCAAAACCGTCCAAATACTAAACTCAAAACTCAAACCCTACATCCTAAACCAAACCACAAACCCTAACCCTAACCCTAACCCTAACCCCAAACCTCAATCCTAACCCAAATCATAAACCCTAAATTCTAACACCAAACCATAACACTGAAATCTAAAGGTTAAACTTTGAACCTCAAACTCTACACCCTTGTATTATCTATTTTAGGACCCCACATAAATATATATAAAAAATAAACAATAAAAAAATAAAATAAAAAGTTTAAAGAATAAAAAATATATCCATAAATGAGAAGAACATGAAGAATGTCCAGAAAATTGCTAAAGACTAGTTGAGGAGGGTCAAATACCCAAAGTTGAAAATTTGACAGCATATTTTTTACTGATAAAGGAGGAAAATTCAAAATTAGATGTTTAAGGACCCAATTAGAATTTTTAAACGTTTAATTGAATTTATTGAGGGCTTAATTGCAATAAAAACTTATTTTTAAAATCAATTTAGGCTTTAATTAGAAGAAATTAAAGTTTGGGGGTTGAATTGTAATTTTAAAGAGTTAATTTGATCAAATCAGGAGCTTAATTGCATAAATATTGAAGTTTGATGGGAAATTAGAGACTTGATTGAAGAAATCTAAAACCAAATTGAAAAAAATACGTGAGTAAAACAGTTTGAAATTGATCAAATCATAGGCCAAATTGACAGAAGTTTAATGATCAATTGAGGGTTAAAATGCACAATTTTGTAACCAAGGACTAAAATTAAATAGGCGATCAACTTTAGGGTTGCCAATTAAGTTTGGCAGGGGTGAAATTTTATGAAATTAAAATTTTATGAGGCAATTACAGGTGCAATTAAAAGCAATTGGAAGAACATAGACTAAATTGAATTTTACCAAATCTCAAAATAAAAAAAGCCTAATCTTTAGGGTTTAACCTCGACAACACGCCATTCAGGCACTGTTTATCTTCTTATTTGCTAGTTTTGGTTGATCGAATAGACATCTTCAAGTGAATGAATATGACATCTTTGACTATCTTTGGGGCTGTAACCACCATTATTCAACTAAGAAGCACCTCTTCTAAAAAGATCAGCTACTCTCATCAAACATTTACATCTCATTTTCTTTAACAAACTCAACAACATCTTGTCCTCAATCAGCCATTATTATATTTTTTGATTTTGGAACAATCGAGTTAGTATTTTCAAATGAATAAATATGGAGATAAAAACCTTTAAATTGAGCAAGAATGGATCTAAATGAAAGGTATGCTTCTCCTATACCAAGTTCAGGTGGTCTCCAATGACATTTACATTAGAGTTACTCCGACAAAGCCTTGAAATCGATCAACTTAGTCAGCCTTGCTAACATACCCATTTGTGCAAAACCACTTAATTTTTTTGTATATTCACACTTAAAAACTTCCTAGAGGTTTCTTATTAAAGGATTAAAAAAAATTCTCAAGATCAGAGGGCTAAAAACACCTCACATCTGCCTCCAAGTTTGATAAGAAATCATTCTTAAATTTGATACAAAACCACCATCCTAAAACTATTGAAGGACAAAGGTTCAAGCTATTAATATTTATCTAAAACCCTCTCATTTTGATCAAAAGGTCAAGTTTTGATCAATCTTTCTTTGAATCCATTAAAAACCTTATCAAAACTCTAAAACTACCCCTTATAAAATCAGAGGGAAAAGGAGGACATAATAATATTGAAAAAGAAACTCTAAGTGTGAAGTTTCAATAGCCTAGCACTAGGTTTCCTCAACTTTGAGAGAAAATAACAAGCTTTGAAAAGAAAGGGCAGTAGCCATTGTTAGAGTTTGGAAGGTATAAAACATTCACTTATTCTAGTATATGATGTACATGAGGCACATCTTTAACTTATTCATGCATGTTTAATGATGTTTCCAAGCATTTTTTGTATCACAGTGATTGTAGTTTTGGTTTCAATTACTACATAAAATATTGTTATTGTTGTTTAAATCTTACTTAGAATTGTTGATGATGTTACTGAATGCCAAGAAAATATGTTTGTAACTGAATTTGATAATGTAAAATAATTTTTTATTCAGCCAAAAAGTAACAGGGGATGTTTGATGCCTCTTTTTGGGTTGCTAGTCTATGTTATTGGTTCATGAGTTTAGTTTTTATCTCAAAGAGTCAGTTTTGGATTGAAGTTTGATGTATTTGTTGGTTTTCAATAGAGTCATAGTTTAGTTCTTGGAATCCCATCCATGTTCCCTATTATTTGTTGTTTTTGTTTTTGTTTGGTTTTAGTCAGACGTATGCAATTATGATAATGTAGTTTATGTGTACCGAAAGAGCTTGGTTTGGAGACTTAAAAGGCTAGTTCTAGGTTTGACAACATGTTGGGTTTTTTGGGCAAAATCTAAGCTGGTGTTCTTCATGATCTTTCAAAAAACATTGCCTTATTTATATGATTCTGACCTATTTTGGTTCATTTCTTTATATCTTAACCTATGCATGACATCATTAGACAATAATATAGGGTTTATTTTCATCAATAACATGTTTTTAATGGGTTTTAATCTTAGGATTTTGGTTTTGAATCAAAATCTATTTAGACCAAATCATGATATTAAAGTGATGATCAAAGTAAATGAGTGCTAAAATAACGATCCTTGCATGATGTTCAACATGTTTGTGTCATTGGATTGATCATATATGCTCTGGATGGGGATTCACGTTGCTAGGTTTCGATTTGAATGTTCTTCGTGTTTTTTTTTTTTATGAGTTTGATCTGTTTTGACCAAGAAATTTTGAAATTTTGAATTTTTTTTTGTGTTTAATGTATTTTTTTGCTTTATTTTTGTTTTTGTTTTTGTTTTGTTTTCAAGTAAAATCCAAATCTTTGGTTCAATTTATGATCGAATCAAGGATTTTAGGTCAATCTAGTTAAATCAAAATCAGGTCAAAGAGTTAAGACCTTGTTTAGTTTGCAATGTTCTTGCTAAATGAGTTTTTTAATTTAAGGAAGTGTTTGACAAACACTCCTTCCAGCCTATTTTGACAATTTTGATTTCAAGTAAAATGAGATTTTGTCAAATAAGTTATAAATAGTGGGGATAATGTTTGTCCATAAGCACCTCGTATCTATAAACTAATAATCCGGCTCACATCTACAACTTGGCTGCTCCAAGATCAATTTCATATTTTTTTTCTAATATTTTTTTTTCTTAATGATTTTAATTTCTCTAGGATTCTCTTACTAACTCTTACATTTTGTTTTCGTTATATAACCTAAATATTGTATTCCATTTTCAAGTGATGCATTTACCTAAAATCATGCTAACGTTTTACACAAATAACAAAAAAGAAAAAGAAAAAACATTAAACATTGTAATAATGTACAAGCTAGCATGTACATATAGCAGTTTTTTTTTTTTTTAAATCTAAAATTATAAAAAACAAATAAAAATAAAACATAGTTACAAGTAAATTAAGACCTCTTGATAAAAATAAAGAATTTAAGAAAAAATTATCAATTTGTGACACATAGTTTTTTAAATTGTTTTCAATAATAGAGCATTAAAAAATAAATATACAATAATTGTTTTTAAATAAAAACATTTTTCAATGTATGTCCTAGAACTTACAGTAATTTTGAAAATTTTTGCTTAACTAGAAGCTTGATGCGGCCGAGTCTCACTCTTAATTTTCTTCTATTCTAATTACCAAAATCATCTATCACATTCCCTGATTCCTAATTAATTTTAGCAGTGCTTGCCATACGAAGTCAATTCTTTACCTAATTCAAATTTAAAATTAAATTATATATAAATTATATTAAAGTAATTCCGTCCATTTGATTGATTAAAAAACAACCTATTTAACTAATTAAAAAATATAATAAAAAAATAAGAAAAAAAATAATAAAATCTATAGAAAAAACATCCTGTCATAATTTCTTATCTAGACAAGATTAAAGCATTTTCATAAAAAATACTATTTAAAATAGCTAAATTAATAATATAGTTTTTTAAATAATATAAATATAGTTTTTTTCACTTACATACACTCTAATGATAAAAAAAAATCATTTAAAAGAGTTAATTGTATTTTAATATATTTAATGCATAATTATTTTAATGATATAATATGATTTAATTGACTTGAAGAGTTTAAAAATAACTCGAGTAATTTTTAATCATGTTAATATTAAAAATTAAAATTTAAAATAATTTATTTAAAAAATATTTTAGATGAATTTGTTAAATTTATGACATGGATACAAAAATAATCTTAATAAAAATAAATAAATAAAATATACATTCTTAAAAAATCAAAGATTAGATTATTTTGTTTGGATTTCTTCTTGAAACACGTGAGAAGAAGTTGCTCTTATAATTAAATTGTTAAAAAATGACCTGGATGTGACCTGCCTAATAGTACAAAAGTACTTTTTATACCGACATTACAATTTAATGGAGGGAGGACTACTGTGGACCATACATTCCACCAACCATTTTATTAATTTGACTTTTTAATATAGCTTTTCCCATTATAGATGCTCTAATGATAAAAAACCATTTAAAAAAGTCAATTATATTTTAATATATTTGATACATAATTATTTTAATAATATGATTCGATTGACTTAGAAGATCTAAAATAACCCGAACAATTCTCAATTAAATCAATATTAAAGGATAAAATTAAAAATAATTTAATTAAAAAAATAAAAAAAACAACTCCAGTTAACTCGCTAAACTTATAATATGGATTATAAGATAAAAATAATTTTATTAAAAAAAAATAAAAAAAATATAGAATTTTTTAAAAAATAAAAACTATTAAAAAAGAAAACACTATTATTATAATGGATATGTTTTGATATTTTTTAAAGATTAATAGGAATAATATTTTTATATATAAAAAATTACTAAAATAGCTTTTTGTTTGGATTTCTTCTGGAAGCACGTGAGATGAAGTTGCTCTTATAATTAAATTGTATAAAAATTACCAGGATGTGACCTGGCCTAATAGTACAAAAGTACTTTGTAAACTGACATTACAATTTAATGGAGGGAGTACTAATCTGGACCATGCATTCCACCAACCAGGACACGAGGGCAGTCCAAAACCTATATGGTTGTAATCTTCTCACTTGTCCCTACTTGTAAAGCTAAGTAGGTGATAGTAACAAGAGTTTGAGATTATTTAATATGTGGTCTAGATAAAAATTTAAGATTAAAAAAATTATTTATTTATTTTTAATTTTAAGTTTAAGTTTTATGATGGTTAATATAATAATTATTAAAAATTAAGATGATAATTAATTTTAAAATTTATAAAATTAATCTAAATATATAAAAACTGATTCGAAAGATTATGTTAATAATAAAAAAAAGATTAACATTCAGAATCAAATCATCTTGAGCAATATAGTTGTGAATTAATAGTGTTGTCTCCCCTTCGAGTTACCTTAGCTCGTCGTTTAGCTAGATAAAAAAAATGTTTTTTTCTTAAAAAAAATTAAATTATGTATAAATTTTACCGTAGTTCTTATCTAGGGGATAATTTTTGGTGTGGTTTGATTTTAATTTATAAAAATAAAATATTATATAAAATAAAAGAAATAAAACTGAAATTGAATTCTAACCAATTCCAATCGATTGATTTTGATTCGATTATTTTATATTAAAAATTAAAACTCAATCCATCATTTTTTATTTGGTTATTTTATATTAAAATTTAAAAACTATATTACTTTTTTATTTTATTTTCAGATGAGTTTTATGACGGACTTGATTTCGGTTCGATTCGATTATTTTATATTTTTTAATTAAATCAGTTTAGTTCAGTTGATGTCTTTTAATTTCAGAATTATAAAATAGAAATCAGATCAAATAGAAATTTTTTAAAAATATTCTAATTTGTTTAATTATTTTTTGTTTTATAGTTTAGTTTTTTTTTTTTTTTGGTTTTTTTTTTTCAATTTTTTTTCTCATTTCTAATTTTTTTTTTTGGCATGGTAATTATTAACAGATTATTTTGAGAATGTATATATCTTTTTAAGTTTTTTCACATAATAAAAATACGTTTTTTACTCTAGTATGTAGATCTAAAGCCATCGAAGATTCTCGAAGTATAAAGAGAATAAGACAGGCTTGAATGCCACGTCAAGGAGCCTCCACCGGAGATTTTACTTGGTAAACCTCTTGAATTTAGATATAAAATATAATAATTTTTTTATAAGTGTCCGACAACTAATTTATTTCTTTCAACAACCCATTAATAGTTGTTTTATTATCTTAATTTATTTATTTTAATAAGAAATCTGAAAACTAATTTATTAAAATATTGGTGTAAAGCTTGTATTGCAACATAAAGACAATAAACAAACTGTAAAATCAGAAGGCAGTTGGCAGCGGGTTTGATAATATTTTTAAAAAAATTTGATTTTTTTTTTTAATTTTAAATTAATATATTTTTAAAAATTTTTAAATTATTTTGATATACTATTTCTAAATTTTTTTTAAAAAAAATATATTATTAATATATTATTTTAAATGAAAAATATTTTAAAAAATAATTATAACCATACTTAAATATGCATAATATTTTAAGGAAGTGTTTGCAAATTTTTTTAAAATATTTTTTATTTAAAAATATAATAAAATAATATTTTATTTATTTTTTTAAAATTATTTTTTATAACAGTTTTTTTTATCTTTTCATATCTTATATCTTATATCAGAGGAGCTATAAGTTATACGTAAAACCTGTTCCTTCCGTCCCGATTTAACCAAAACAAAATCTCTCTTCTGCTCCCCGTCGTCTCCAGCATGGAAGTCGAAAACCAAGTAAACACCATCGATGTCTGCCAAGTTACTCCTTACTTCGACTCATCGGAGTCAGCTACCGAGTTATCTCTTCCGCTAACCTTCTCCGACATTATTTGGTTGAGATTTCATCCGGTTGAACGCATATTTTTCTATAAACTCACTGAGTCAACTCCAACTTTCTTCAATTCAGTGATCCTTCCCAATCTCAAACACTCTCTTTCTCATACGCTCCTTCAGTTCCTTCCTCTTGCCGGCAACCTTATCTGGCCTCCACAAGCCATCAAACCCATCATCCTATACACTCCAGACGATGGTGTTCAGCTCACAATTGCTGAGTCAACTGCTGACTTTCATCTCCTCTCGGGAAATGAAGTCCATGGAGCTGCAGATTCTCGTCCTTATATACCCGAGTTGCCGGTCACTGACTCAAAGGCATCCGCTATAGCTTTGAAAATAACCTTATTTCCTAATCACGGCTTTTGCATTGGCATCTCTGCCCACCATGCAGTCCTTGATGGCAAAAGCTCGACCATGTTTATCAAAGCATGGGCTCACTTGTGCAAACTCGGTGATGAAGACAAACGACAATATCCAGCTTTGTTGACAGAACTAACACCTGTTTTTGACCGAATAGCTATGCAAGACCCTGAAGGGTTGGACATGGTGTATTTGAACAACTGGTTAGAATTAAAATGGCCTGGTGTGGATCTGAACCCAAGAAGCTTACAACTTTTGCCAGCTATAGCAGTTCGATCTAGCTCAGTACGAGCAACGTTCGAGTTATCTCGTGAAGACATAAAGAAACTCAGGGAGAGGGTGCTTGCTAATTTAGTAAAGGAAGGTTCAAAAGAAACACGCCCAATCCATTTATCTACCTTTGTGCTTGTATTAGCTCACGGATTTGTATGTATAGCTAAGGCAAGAGGGTTTGAAAGTAACAGAAGGGTTCTTATTGGATTTGCAGTAGATTGTAGAGCCCGTTTGGACCCTCCAATACATGAGAACTATTTTGGCAACTGTGTCAGTTCATGTGCTGCGTTTACAGAAGCAGAATCTCTTTTAGAGGAGAATGGATTTATGCATGTAGCAGAAATGCTAAGTGAGCTTATCAAAAACTTAGAGAAAGGAGTCCTTGATGGAGCAAAGGAGACGGCGGCAAGCTTCATGAAAGAAGCGGCAGGTGGTGCAGCACTACTTGGGGTTGCTGGGTCAAACCGATTTGAGGTTTATGGAACTGATTTTGGGTGGGGGAAACCAGAGAAGGTGGAGATAACCTCCATAGATAGGACAGGAGCAATTTCTCTTGCGGAGAGCAAAGATGGAAATGGTGGAGTCGAGATTGGTTTTGTTTTGGAGAAGCATGAGATGGAAAAATTCACTTCCTTGTTTGTTGATGGCCTTAAGAACCATTAATTAGTTCTTTCTTTATTCTCCCTGTGACCAGTTTCAATAATTGTTAACTTTCACCACAAATAAAATACAATATGTTTGTTTTTCGTATGCGACTCTTTTTTCTTATAAATATATGTTAATAGTAACAACACAATAATAAAAATAAAAATAATATTAAAGAAGAAAATGGCTTCTTAAAAAAAAGCTCTCTATCAATTCTCAGAATATTATTTAATCTGTTTATGCTATTTTTAAAAACATGTTAATATATTTTTTTCTCTATTGCTATTTTTGCTTTTATCTTTCCAATAATGATATTTCCTAGTGTAAATAACATGTTTTATGCGCCTGCTTCTATGATTACTATCCAATAGTATAGTATAAATTAAATTATAAAAAAAGTACCACTAGAAAGTAGAGTTGTCGGGCTTTTTAACAGTATATTATATGAACTTTTTGGGTTGAAGTATGAAGAAATTATAGTTATTCAAAGTTTATAAAAAAAGACAGAAGTTCAGTTTGGACCGTAACATAAACTATTGTTTTGCTCCAAGCATAATTCTCTATGCGTTGTCTTGTTTATCTATTATGCGCAACATATTTTATGTGTAAAATATACTTTACAATCCAAATATGCACTGGAGCCACTCAGCTCATGTTTATTGATTATTGGATCTTCAGTTACATTAAAAAAAAAAAAAAAAAAACCTAGGCAAGGAGTTAAAGACTCCACCCAAATCCATCTTGAAAACTTCCTCGCTCGAATTTACAGTCAACTCCAGCCAAAAAAAAAAAAAAAAAACCCTTGCTTTCTGCTTCCAATTATTGTCTTGACTTTGAAGCCTATAGGCCCTTTACCCAGCACCTCACAAGGCTGACATCCCTCATTAGTCTCTTGCTAGCCACACCAAGCCCAGATAGAATTCTTGCTGTATTTCGTAATTGGATTTCAAAGATCATCTACCAATCAAGAAGTTGAGCTACAAGTCAAAGCAATCTAGATTCGTGAACTTGGTTCTCAAGTTCTCCTTGTTTGGTTGCTTGTCGAAGATAACGAATTGCAGGAGCTTAGAAGAGTTTTGGTCTTTCTATGTGACTCAACATTCAGAACCATCAACAAGACGATGGCATTTTGTGGGCACGCTTTCAATTATACTGTTATTGCTGTCCTCTTTTGTTTTCAACTTGTGGTTTTTGTTCCTTGTGCCGTTGGTTGGGTATGGATTCTCTTGGTACAGCCATTTCTTTGTGGAAGGGAATGTTCCTGCAACTTTTGGGCATCCAGTTTGGTCTTTTCTATGTGATTGCAAGATGTTCGGATTGATGCTTACTGGTCAGATGGATAGAGAAATCAAGAGGCTCGGAAAGAGGCCTATTTTGCAGGGATTTTGATCGTGTTGTAAGCACCTTTTCTGTTTTACCAGTGAAATAATCATGCATGGAAATTCTCGATTCACAATCTTGCTGACTTTTGACTGTTTCTTGTTTCTCTCTAATGTAAACATGTGTCTAAATTACATGCTCTGAGTATAGAAATGTGTACATTCCAGAATCAAAACCCTCTTTTTTTTTTTTTTTTTTTTTTTGAGGTCTTTTGACAAGGAATGGCCAAAACCTTCACATGCAAGTTTGGTGTTTTTGAATCACGGTAGGGTTACTCCCGTCCGAACAATTTACCACCGTCATAATCAGTGACCATTGTTTTGTTGGTTACCCAAACTAATCAGTGGGTTCTTATAAACCTGCTGCAAAGTCATAAACCCAGCGATAATCGATGAAAGCTAAGTTAGGAGAGTTTTGGAGCCATTGTTCGAGGTTAGGCATCAATAAGAAAAAACATGTCGAGGCTCTTAAGAAGTTTGTGTGGTAGAAACAGGGGAACGATGAATGAGAAAGTGAAAAAAGAGACAAATAGAGTTAAATGCAAGGAGGTACCTCTGCGGGGGTTGACAATGAGGTTTATTGTTTCTTGGTTAGCTGCTCCAATTCATGGAAGCTGGAAAGCGAACCTGCGCATCTGTTTCTTTGAACTGAACTGGGACGTTGTCCTGCTGTGCTGGGCCGCTGTTTCAAAGGAAGAAAATAAGGTAAGTTATTTGTTGTGCACGTAATGGTGCGCCTCTGTTCCAAGAAGCTCAAAAAGAAATGGGTGTGCGAAAAATCAAAGAGAAATGTTCCAAGTTAAAAGAAGAAAGTGGGGGCAAAACAGCCAGAGGTTTGCTGCATGATGGAGAACTGAAGGCCTGTTAGATCACATGATGTAGTCTCGCAGAGAAATGTAAAACGCAAACACATAATATAAGTTTTATATATATATATTTGCTGCACCAAGCAAGTGTCCTCATGGGAATCCACGGGATGTTTCTGTGAGGATGTAGTTTCCTCATCAAAGTCCATCAATGTGGAGCCTTCGACAAAAGAAAAATGCAACAGTTCAGCCTAAAGAAATGCATGTTTAAACATATAATCAACAGTCCATATACCCCAAGTCCCAACAAACCTAGTAGAGATTGGAATCCATGTTCCTTTATGCCCAGTTTCAGACAGCAATCTAGCTTGCACCCGATGAAAGGGAGCGTTGTCTTGAAACCAAAAAAGAAACAGCAACAAATGGAAGCAGACAAAGCACGAAGAGCAAAAGACCCAGGAAAAAAACGCAAGTTAAACCACCAGTACCACCATAACCTGGATCGACATAAAACAACTGAAACTGGAAACGATAAACAGCTTGAAGTCGTTGTAAATCCCCCAAGGGTAATGTTAAGCTCAGCTTAACAAGATTGAGAAAGAATAGAAAGAAAAGAGAACAGAAATTGAGAAAGAACAGAAAGAAGAGAGAGCAGAGGAGAAGGAGCAGAGAATTGAGAAGAGAAAGGAGAACAGAGGGAAGAGCAGAGATTGAGAATAATGTTCTGTATTTTCTTCTCTCCAACACGTTTCCATACACCAGTTTATATACAAGCTTTTATTCTTCTACTAACTGTAACTATATTCAAGCCTACTGACTCTAACTACTTCCTTAACTCAACTGCTTTTCTAACTAATTAACTACTAACTATATTCTTTCAATGCTGTTGTTGCTTCTTGTCGCTCTCTTTCCAGCCTTCGTCATGTCTCCTAGTTCGTAACAGGTAATTCGAACGCAGAACATGAAAACTTAAAAAGGACTGAAAATCACCAGCAAGGCCTCAATGAATCAGAGCAGTAGTCCTGTAAAGAGCCAAACAACATGCAAAGAGAAAGAAATCACTAAAAAATCTTAAAAGAACGCACGGAATAACCCAAGAGTTCAAAGGACCCCCATCAAGCCTAGCGATAGAAAAAACCCAAAGATCCTAAAGAAGCAAAAAAGAGCATATAACATAAGCCGCACAACGTTTAGTCTACGCATCAAAACAAAATCAAAATCAGAAATAACAATCACAGAGAAGTAAACTCAAATGAAATACACACCACAACCAAACACTCAGCGCAGGCCAGCAGACCTCCGAAAAACACCAAAGCTCGGAACAGCAAGAACAAACAAAATCGATGGATCGTTGCAAACAACTACAACCAAGGCAAAAACAATCATTGAATGCACACAATTCACAAAACCTAACCAATGATCAAAGAAAACAAACAAACTTATCATAAAAATAAGTAAAGACACAGAAAGTGTCACAGAACAACGAAATGAGCAAAAAAAACAAAGGACAAGAGTGTTAAATTATATTTATGCAGTATTATTTATTAAGGGTAGAATAGTACTTTCAGTTTAACCTATATATATTTTATTTGTATTTAGGTTAAGACTATGCATTCATAATATACAGATTATTCAGAATTCTAGCCTCCTTTTTGTGTTTGATCTCAATAAGTTTAACATGGTATCAGAGCTGGTTTTATAAAACGAGGCTTAATCCCAAATACAGCTTCGTGGATCCAACTTCTGCTTTTGCAAAATTGGATATTTCAACAGTTTCTGTAATTATTTTGGTATTTCATCTTCCCTTCGGCTTCTATAATTTGGTATTTGCGTTCAGGTTTTGCAAATTTATTTTGTGTTTTGGAGTAATCGTATAATTTCAAGAAGATATTTGTTTAGTTTTCTGCAATCTCTATTCAGTTTCTGCAAATTGGTATTTAGTTTTTCGCTGCTTTTGCATTCTGGTTCTTTGTCATTGTTGATTATGGCTACTGAAAGAGATGATTCGCTTCAGTTTGTGAGTGTGAGGTTGGATGGGAAGAACTATTCATATTGGAGTTAAGTAATACGAAATTTCCTTAAGGGTAAGAAGATGTGGGGGTATGTTAGTGGAACTTATATAATACCTAAGAATATTGAAGAGGGGGATGTTGTTTTGATAGATACATGGGAAGCAAATAATGCAAAGATTATTACTTGAATCAACAATTCTGTTGAGCATTCGATAGGTATGCAGTTGGCGAAGTATGAGACAGCAAAAGAGGTTTGGGATCATTTGCAAAGGTTATTCACACAATCAAATTTGCAAAACAATATCAATTACAGAATGACATACGAGCTCTTCATCAAAAAAAAAAATATATGAGTATTCAAGAGTTTTATTCTGCTTATGACAGATTTTTGGGATCAATTAGCTCTTACAGAATTGGCAGAATTAAAGGCATGTGGTGCCTATATTGAGCGTAGAGAGTAGCAACGATTGATACAGTTTTTAACAACACTTCATAGTGATTTGAAAGGACTTAGAGGTTCAATTCTGCATCGTTCTCCACTGCCTTGTGTTGACTCTGTTGTTTGTGAGTTATTGGATGAAGAAATACGTCTTAAGTCTTATTCTGAAAAGGGAATTCTTTCTGCTTCAAATCCTTCAGTATTAGTAGTGCCTTCTAAACCATTCTCTAATCATTAGAATAAGCCTTACACAAGGGTTGGCTTCGATGAGTGTAGTTTCTATAAGTAGAAAAGTCATTGGAAGGCTCAGTGTCCTAAGTTGAGACAGCAAAATCAAGTTTGGAAGTCTGGCAATCAGTCACAATCTAATGCTCATAGACCACCTCAGGGTTATAAACCACCACACCACAATACTAGCAGTAAATAGCTTCCTCAAGCTCCATTACTAATCCTAATATTTTGGTTGAGCAATTTCAGAAGTTTCTCTCCTTGCAGCCACAAGCAATGTTCGCTTCTTCTTCCATTAGTTAGTTGCCTCATGGATCCTTAGGTATGTCACACTCTAAATGGGTTTTGGATTCTGGTGCTTCTCATCATATGTCTCCAGATTCCTCATCTTTTACCTCTGTGTCCCCTTTGTCCTCTATTCCTGTTATGACTGCCGATGACACTCCTATGCCCTTAACAGGTGTTGGTTCTGTTGTCACACCTCACTTGTCTCTCCCTAATGTTTATCTTATTCCAAAACTCAAATTAAATCTTGCGTCTGTTGGTCAAATATGTGATTCTAGTGATTATTTAGTCATGTTTTCTGGTTCGTTTTGTTGTATACAGGATCTGCAGTCTTAGATGCTGATTGGGACAGGCCGTAGAGAGAATGGACTATATATTTTGGATGAGTTAAAAGTGTCAGTTGTTGCTGCTGCCGCCGCTACTACTACCGTTGATTTGTCTTCCTTTCATTTGAGTCTTTCATCTTCTAGTTTTTATTTATGGCATTCCCTTCTAGGTCATGTTTCATCTTCTCGTTTGAGATTTTTGGCATCCACAAGAGCTTTAGGAAATTTGAAAACTTGTGACATTTTTGATTGTAGTGGATATAAATTGACAAAAATTTTCGCCTTACCTTTTAATCGAAGTATTTTTGTTTCTTCTTCACCATTTGATTTGATTCATTCTAATGTATGGGGACCTTCTCCTGTTGCCATAAAAGGAGGGTCTTGATATTATATCTCTTTTATTGATGATCATACTCGTTATTGTTGGGTTTATTTAATGAAACATCGTTCTGAATTCTTTGAGATATATGCAGCTTTTCTAGCTCTTATCAAAACTCAACATTCTGCTGTGATTAAATGTTTTAGGCATGATTTGGGTGGGGAATACACCTCTCATAAATTTTGTCAATTGCTTCCCTAGATGGAACCATCCACCAAACTTCTTGTACAGATACTCCTAAGCAAAATGGTGTTGCTGAAAGAAAACATAGGCACATTGTTGAAACTGCTCGTTCTCTCTTATTGTCTTCCTTTGTTCCTAGTGAGTTTTGGAGAGAAGCTGTTCTTACTGTTGTAAGTTTAATTAATATAATTCCATCTTCTCATAGTTCGAGTCTATCTCCTTTTGAAAAGTTATATGGGTATGTTCCTAATTATTCCTCATTTAGAGTCTTTGGTTGTACTTGTTTCGTTCTTCGTCCTTATGTAGAACGAAGTAAGTTATCTTATCGATCTGTTATTTGTGTTTTTCTAGGCTATGGTGAAGGTAAAAAGGGTTATCGTTGTTTTGATCTAATAACTCAGAAATTTTATGTCTCGTCATGTTGTCTTCTTGAGCATATATCCTTTCTTTTCTATTCCATCTATTACTCATGACCTGACTAAATCTAATGTTATTAGTATAGATCCGTTTTCTGAGGATTCTGATAATGATATCTCTCCCCATGTTCGATCAATTGGTACTCATAACTCTGCAGGTACTGGTACTTTACTCTCTGGCACACTTGAAGCTCCATTCTCATCTACAGCCCCTCAAGCTTCATCTGAGATTGTGGATCCACCTCTACGTCAGTCCATCCATATTCGTAAGTCTACAAAACTACCAGATTTTTCTTATTCTTGTTATTCTTCATCATTTACTTCCTTTTTAGCTTCTATTCATTGTCTCTTTGAGCCCTCTTCCTATAAAGAGGCAATTCTTGATCCGTTTTGGCAGTAAGCTATGGATGAGGAACTTTCTGCTTTGCATAAGACATATACTTGGGATCTGGTTCCTTTACCTCCTAGTAAGAGTGTTGTTGGTTGTCATTGGGTGTATAAGATCAAGACTAATTCTGATGGGTCTATTAAGCGATACAAAGCTAGGCTGGTTGTAAAAGGATACTCTCAATAGTATGGTATGAACTATGAGGATACATTTGCCCTGGTTGCAAAAATGACTACTATTCATACTCTTATTGTTGTAGCTTCGATTCGTCAATGGCATATTTCTCAGCTTGATGTTAAAAATGCCTTCTTGAATGGAGATCTTCAAGAAGAAGTTTATATGGCACCCCCTTCTGGTATTTCACATGACTTTGGATATGTTTGTAAGCTTAAGAAAGCATTATATGGTCTCAAACAAGCACGCCGTGCTTGGTTTGAGAAATTCTCTATTGTGATCTCATCTCTTGGCTTTGTTTCTAGCAGTCATGATTCTGCTCTTTTTATCAATTGCACTGATGCAGGTCGTATCATTCTATCTTTATATGTTGATGACATGATTATTACTGGTGATGACATTGATGGTATTTCAGTTTTGAAGACAGAGTTGGCTAGATGATTTGAAATGAAGGATTTGGGTCATCTTCGATATTTCCTAGGTATTGAGGTAGCATATTCACCTAGAGGTTATCTTTTTTCTCAGTTGAAATATGTTACAGATATTATTGAGCGGGCTAGACTTACTGATAACAAGACTGTTGATACTCCTATTAAGGTTAATGCAAGGTACTCTTCTTCTAATGGTTTACCTTTAATAAATCCTACTTTATATCGCAGTATTGTTGGGAGTTTGGTATATCTCATCATTACTCATCCAGATATTGCATATGTTGTTCATGTTGTTAGTTAGTTTGTTGCTTCTCCTACTACTGTTCACTAGGTAGCTGTTCTTCGTATTTTGCGATATCTTCGGGGTACAGTTTTTCAGAGTCTTTTACTCTCATCCACCTCTTCCTTGGAGTTGCGTGCATGCTCTGATGCTGATCATGGTAGTGATCCCACAGATCGCAAGTCTGTTACTCAGTTTTGTATCTTTTTAGGTGATTCTCTTATTTCTTGGAAGAGCAAGAAACAATCTATTGTTTCTCAATCATCCACCAAAGCAAAATATCATGTGCCATGGATCTACCACTAAAAGATTGTTTGGTTACGTTGGTTACTTGCTGATATGGGAGTTTCCTTTTCTCATCCTACTCTTATGTATTGTGACAACCAGAGTTCTATTTAGATTGCTCACAACTTAGTTTTTCATGAGCGAAGTAAGCACATTGAGATCGATTGTCATCTTACTCATCATCATCTCAAGCATAGCACCATTACTTTGCCTTTTGTTCCTTCTTCCTTGCAAATTACATATTTCTATACCAATACGCATTCCATCTCTCGTTTTCATTTTCTGGTTGACAAACTCTCGATGATTGTAGAAGTTGCATTATGAGTTTGAGGGGAGATGTTAAATTATATTTATGCAGTCTTATTTATTAAGGGTAGAATAATACTTTCAGTTTAACCTATATATACTTTATTTGTATTTAGGTTAAGACTATGCATTCATAATATACAGATTATTCAGAATTCTAGCCTTCTTTTTGTGTTTGATCTCATTAAGTTTTAACAAAGAGCAAATATAAGCCATCATAAAAGCTAAGAGTGCATTAAAAAGAAAGAAACAAAAATCAGTGCAAAATAAAAAATAAAAAGAAACAGAAATAAAAAACCCAAGAATCCAGAATAAAGCACCATTAACCTGAATGAAAAAGTACCTTACCAACAAACACACCAGCACCAGGAGCCCTAATCCACACAAGCGGTTCCAAAACTCCCACGGCCAAAGAAACCTGCGAGGAAAAAAACCAAAACCCAACTATGAACATCACCAGGAAAGAATTGTGCCAATGATCAAAAGCTATTAAGAAAGAGAGCAAAGGAATAAAAGTAAAGAAAACAGAGCCCACAGAAGCAAAGGACAAGTAACGATAATGGTAAGAGCAAAAAAAAAAAAAAAACTAAGAGAGTAGGCAACCGAGAAAGACTAAAACTCTGAGAAGCACAGCTACCAGACAACCCAATAAATCCAACTAAAATAATGGGAATCAACATACATTCCACGACAACCAATGGGAAAAGAAATTAATGCTCATAATATTCAGTGCTAGAGCGAAATCCAAGCTCGAATTGATTCTATCTGGTGCAAAAATAGTAGAAAATAACAAAATAAAGGTTATACGAGACTAATGTAGAAGGCTTGATGAACAACTGCAAAATATTCACCGAGAAATATAAGAATATATGGTTAATCAACGAAACAAATGGCAAGAACAATGGGTGGAGCAAAACAAAAGGAATGATCGGCTCAACTTACAGATTAAAGCTCTGGGCAAATCAAATTCCAGTTTTATAATAGCTACTCAGAGATTGGAAAGGGAAGTTGGAGACAAATCCAAAGGAATCTTGAATACCCCACCAATGGGAAAAGAAGTTAATGCTCATAATATTTAGGAAAAAGTTCTTAAACAATGATAGGAAAGAAAGGTGGACATTAGTATTATTTTGAATGTACCCCGTGTGATGGTAATTTTTAAATAATGATTGATTTTCTTTTTCTTTTTAAAAGTGGTTTGAATATGATAATATGATATATAAGTAGTTGATAATTTTATGAGTCTCAACTTTTGCTGGTCCTTTAAATTCAATTAGTAGAGGTAAAAATATTTTTATTATTAGATCATTTACTACAAATGATACATCATACCATGTTTGACAATCAGTTTACTAATCATCATAGATTTAACTATTCTAGGGCCATTGACAATCAAAATAATGATATGTTAGACTCGAATGTTATGGTGAATGATAATGATATTAATGATAAAATCATACCTTTTATTCCTGAATTTAAAGATTTTTTTTTAGTCTAATTTTGTTTCTGATGATTAGACACTTAGTCATAGATATATATATCGAGAGGGTCTGGATTGATTAATGTAGTTAAATAATGGCACATTGCATGTTCATTTGAATATTGAGTCCAACGGGTGAACTTTATATTTGTTCAATTACAATATATGTAAACACATGAATGTAAGTGGTATTTGCATGGGGGGATATTATAAAAGATCATATTCATTTAAGATAGTAAAGTTAAAAGGGTTACACACATGTGTTTTTGACCTTTGTCAAAAAAGATCATCACCAGCTTATTGCAAATTTTATTGTTAATGCTATGTCAATCCTTGTGATGAATAATCTTTCAATGACGGTTTCAAAACAAAATAAAATTACATTACAAGTATAAAATTTCATATGACAAAGCATGGGTTGTAAAATAAAAATTATTGATTGCAATTGCTTTTTATACAAATAATAGGTTATTCCTTTTAGCTTTTGTAATTGTTGATGAAGGAAATAATCCTAATTAGGGTTGGATTTTGCTTTGCTTACAAATATATGTTACTGGTGCTAGAACATGTATATGTATAATATTATATAGACATGCAAACATCAATAATGGTGTAGCAGAAGTCTGGTTTGAACCTATACGATACCATTGGTATTGTGCCAGCTATTTTATTAGCAACTTCAATCATAAATTCAAAGACCTAGCTACGAAAAAAATATTTGATGATGATGTATTACAAACCTTCAGAGCATAAATTTGATTTATGGTATGAAAAAAATATATAAGTTGGACTCAGTATGTAAAGAATGACTTGAATTAAAGCCAAAAGAAAAATGGGCTTTATGATAAGATGGTGGTAATTGATATGGTAATATGAAAACTAATCTTTTAGAATCATTTAATCATAATCTAAAAGATGCTTGTGTAATGCCTATTTTAGCTCTGATGCAATTAATATTTTATAGGTATAATAGTTATTAGGTTAAATGGAGACATAAAACTAATGTTGAAATTCAACATGGTAAAATTTAGCCACCAGTAATTGACATTGAGCAAGGATAACTCTAGAGATCATATTACAATGTTGTTTAACTCTGAGAAAGATGTGTTCTAGATCAACACTCTTATTAAATCGAGTGTTGTTAAAGAAGTTAGATGGACAGTCAGTTTGAATTGTAGAATATGCACATGTGGTAAATGGAAGACATTTCAACGACCATGTTCACATGTTCTTGCATGTTGTGCCAAGAATCATATAGACTTCACATAGTTTGTTAATGATCATTATATGATTTAGAGCTACAGATTAGTATATGGCATGTCATTCCATCCATTACCAAACAAGTTAGAATGGATTGATAACACTAGACCTCGAGTTGAAACATACTCATCTAGATGAAAATTTGGGTGTGGTCAATGATGTCAATTCGTTTGCACAACGAGATGGATGCAAGAAAATGTCATGCACAATATAGGTATGGCAGATGCAATTATATGGGCTATAATAGGAAAACATGTCCTAATATACATTATATGTATGGGAATACAATTATATGCAAAATAAATATTATTTATTTATCATGTTGTGGTATATTAATATTTTTTTATGCATATCAAACCTTATCTAGTTTTCACATTTATCACAAGAATTATTTGTTTAGGATCTCGTGCATTTAAGGTGGCAAATCATAACTTATGTTGAGTGTCCATATTTGGATGATGATTAGGGACAACATGAGTATCAATAGAAAGAGAAGGATTATGATTAGGGGGGGCATGATCATGATCATAAAGATCATTAATCACAGTACATGCCTATCGAACCCATTGATATTTTTGTTTTGCGGTTGTAGGATTGACATCAATTGGAGGATGTATTCGCCAACATTGTAAGAATTTTTAATTTTAAAATATTTTTTTAATTTATGTTTAATTTACTTATATATGTATGTACTTATAATTTAAATTATTGTGCAGGATAAGACCACTATTATTTATTATTGTACACATAGACGGACAAGACTAGATGAGCGGGTCTAATCATATGTGTTCCAGACATGTTTTTTTTTTTTTTATATGTAACTTGTTTAGACCGCACCAAGCTTAACTATGACTTGATCTATGTACTTATTGAGCTATAGAGATGTGAGACACACATGTTCCATATTAGTTATGGAGAGGTGACACCGATACTATAAGACATTGTGATTTTTCTTGAATTGTCCATTGATGAACGAGTAGTCACATCTTTTAATGTTTGTTATAGGATTGCGTTATGCGAGTGATCATTTGGATTGACCCCCCCTCCTTTTAAATTGAAGGGGGTAGCATATGTCTTAAGTGGATTGAGAAATCATGAGTTATTATTGTAATTTTAATATGCTATGTAAGTATGTCAAAGCATATATACTTCATTTGTTTAACAATGTAATATTCACGGACTTAATTGAAAGATATGTGCCTTTAATTTATATGACACTTCTAGATGATTTTGATGTCATCCCCATATATAGCTGGAGATTTGTTATCATGGCATTTTTGTACAAGCATTCATGTCTTGCATGCATGAAAAGGGTTAAACAGGTTGAGGATATTTGTTACTTCTACAATTATGAAGTGAGAAATACTATCTAGACTTTAAATATTTATTGTTAACATAAAATAACACAAAGGTTTTTATTGGATAAACAATTATGGTCATGGGAACATTTTTCATGTGAACAGACCTTACCCTATATACCTTAATTGTCATTTATAACTATCCAGACTATAAGAGTTACACTTTATTTACCACTCGGATGCAGGTATTGTGATGTTATTTTACAATTATATGAATTTATATTGTGTAATTTTAACTTTAAAAAATACAATTAAATTAACATATTTTTAATGTTAAGTTGTGTGTTAATAGAGTATTTGAAAATAATTCAACACGTATATTAGTATTTTATCGGAGTGATCTAAACAAATATCATGCTATCTAAGATTTTTTTTTCAACCCTTGGTTTAATAAAAATCATTACAGTTCACTGAATAATTATCGTTTAATATTTAAAAAATTTATATTGTACAAGTGATATGAACATCTTATTCGAATGAAAGATTAGCTGTTGCTTTAGCTATTTGTACTACCAGGGCAGACATATGAACATCAGTAGTCTCACTGATATTTTCTTGAGATGGTCGAGCTATATTGTCCAAACCAGGTAATGTGACAGATTGGCTACAAACAACACATTCTAGATGACATTGATATGAGTGATGCATTGCATGCTATAACTTGTCGGGGTAAAAATGATGATTTTGACTACTTAAGCTGACATGAAGTTTATGTATCACAATGGGATGCATAGAGGAATGAAATATTTACAGAGATGCATCATATGATTACATATGAGAAGTATATGATTTGGTACATGAGTATCACATGTCGAGTCATTACTTTAGATCTCGAGCAGATTTCTCCACCTAGATACATGTAATACAAGTAACATGCCTAACAAATTAAAAATCTCATATGTAATCGAATCTTTTTTATAATTAATATTTGTTAAACATTGGATTTTATGTATTGATTTTTTAATTTAACATTAACGTTTTATTAATACTAGGTTGGCTTCATGTCGCAGGAGGTTCGAGAAGCTACATCTTATCTTTGTAATATTAACGAAGAAAGTGAAGTTCACACCATTGTGCCCTTATGGTTAAATGTTTGCTACACTAGACTTGATACCTTTAAAGAGAGGTTAACTTTTGATGATGTCATGGCAGAGGAAGAAGTCATTCAGGCAAGTGCAGGAGCTAGATCCAATCATACTATTGATGAACCTAGATTATCTCGTAGACGATATAGATGTAAATAGATAAATGAGTGATGTTTATATATTTTAGGATTACTTGAATATTGTATTATTGAATTATTTTT
Organism: Populus alba; assembly: GCF_005239225.2. Taxonomy (NCBI): domain Eukaryota; kingdom Viridiplantae; phylum Streptophyta; class Magnoliopsida; order Malpighiales; family Salicaceae; genus Populus; species Populus alba. The sequence goes on from NC_133287.1 coordinate 9,619,088, forward strand.
TATTCATTTTGCATGTATATATATATATATATATTTTTAAGAATTTGTTGAGTTTCATTATAATTTGTTGATTGAGGTTATTGTTGTTTTTTAACAGGGTTTTTTTTTTTTTTTTTTAAGTGGGACAAGATTTTGGATATCTTAATATAGGGAAACAAAAACTCTTAAAATTTTATTAAAATTTTAAAATTTTGATTAATAAAAATTATGATTTTTATGAACTTTTTCAAGCTCAAAACACAATTTTTTTTTTTGAAAAAATGGGCAATAGCCAAAATAGTTTGACTGTTTCAAAATAGTCGAACTATTTTAGCTATTGCCTGACCATTTTTTTTAAATGTTTAGTTATTTCTCAAAATGATATGCGGTTTGAAATGTCTAAATTGACAAAAATATACATTTGATTCAATGATGCGTTTCTGAACCGTGACAAAATTATAATTGATGTCGCGATTCACAACTGCGACATCTTGTCAAATGTCGTGGTTTAGAAATGCGACATTTCAATATTGCCGCGTTTCTAAATCGCAACCTTCTCAAATTGTGTTATTTCATCAAAAAAATTTCATCTTATGTTAATTTGCTATTTATTTGTGTTTCGTGTGCTCATTGCCTAATTTACCCCTCCAATCTAATAGAAATTGTACCTGCATCTTGACATCGATGACAACTCTCTTCTCTCTCCAATCAAAACTATCATGTAAACCATTAAAATCAATGGAAGAAACATAACCTTTCTTTACTGGTTCATTACTACCACCCAAAACACCAATATACATTATCTTAAACTCCTCCTTGATTAAGTCCTTAAACAAATAGTGTCTAGTGCCTGGTACTCAACAACTTTGAAGGGTGTTTGAGAGTATCGTAAGGTTAAGTGTGATAGCTTTATTTTTTCTAATGTACAACTCATTAAATGTATAAAAAGCTATCATCAAAAAACAAGTTTTATATGTTTTTTTTTTGTTTCTTCTTGAAGTTCTTATTAAAGATCCCAAGGCGGTGAACATTCTCTCATTACATTCTTTTTGTTGTACTTTTGTATAAATATCTTGAACTTCTCTTTAGTTCCCCGAAGGTGAAAATAATTTTTCATGAGCTTATTGTTGTCAAGGGTAGGATTGTCTTTGACTAGGAGGACTCTTAGGTCTCGTGGATTGTCATAGAGAGATGACCACTTCATTATTAAAGTTTTGTATTTTTTTATATTACATTGGGTGTCTAAACTAGCTTGCGCGTACTTTAATTAATTTCACGAGTCTTAAAGTTAATGACCATGTAAATCTTTAGTGGTCTCAAGGTTTGTGGGTCTCGAACTAGAGATCTTTGGAGAGCAAACATAAGGTCTGACTAGTTGAACCATAGTTTTGAAACCCGACCCGGTCATTGACTCGGTCGACCCTCCGGGTCACGGGTTAGATGGGTTGACCCGGGTCAACCCAAAAAAACCTATATAAAAAAAAAAACACATAACTAATTACAATACAACACTTACTTAAACCAAATTTAAATTATAAACTAATAACATAAATTTAATTCAATATCCAAAACACAAACCAAATATAAATTCTAAAATATTTAAAACAAAACATTCAACCACATAAATTCTAAAATATTTTAAACAAAACATCCAACCACATAAATTCCAACAACATAAATTCTAAAATATTTAAAACAAAACATCCAACAACATAAATTCTAAATCAACAACCCATTCACTTATGTTGAATTAACATATTAAGTTCTTCTGTTTCCATGAAAGAAAAATTTGGATCAAATGTCGATGGAATGGAGCCAATCTCGTCAACACCTAATAAATCATCAGCATGCTCCTTTGAAACTTCATCATCATAATCATCTTCAATATCATTAACATTTATGACATCTACATTTCAAACACAATTAAGAAATAAATATTATGTGTTAAACAAAACTTTATTTTCAATAATATTTATCACTAAATAATAAATCATTAATTACCATCAACTAAAGTATCTTGTATGGTCATAGTTGATAGAGCTTGGTGAAAACTCTCTACTTCTTCTGTTGTCAAGATTGATGGGTCATCTTCGACTACCTAATTTTCAAAGTCGAAAATTGTCTCAACATTAATTGGATCATAATTTCATTCTTTCCAATAATTCCTATATATTAAAAGTGAAGGTAAACACAATATAAGTATTAATAATGCTACTAAATAAGATAAAATAATATTTAAGGAATTAGAGAAAAGAAAAATACTTTTGTTTCAATCTTAGATTGCAGTGGACGTAAACAAGGTCATTAAGCCTTTGATGCTCCAATCTATTTCTCTTCTTGGAATGAATATGTTCAAACATACTCCAATTTCTCTCACATCCCGAAGAACTACAAGTTTGACTTAACACTCGTATGGCCAATTGTTGTAGATTTGGAGCACTGGTTCCATATGTCATCCACCATTCATCTATACAAAAAAAAAATAAGTTAAAGTGTAAGACTATGTCAAATAATATTTTTAAATATAAAAATTATATACCTGGAGGTATAAGGGTGCGGTTATTTATTGCGGACGCTCGGCCAAAGTCATGTTCAGCATTCCTAAAAAACTTCATCTCACCTGTAATCTTACTTTGCAATGGTAGATTTCCATGTGCATACTTCTCAAGAACATCTAGAAGTCCAGAAATGGTGCTCATATGTTTATCCATTATATTTGCATCATATTGAAATCTAGGATTCAACTAAAATGCCGCTGCATAAAGACTTTTATAAAATTGTCCATCCCACCGATTATTGATAATATCTATGAAAGGTTTCACTCTAGACTTTCTCTTTTGAAATCTCCTCATCATTTCTTCTTTTGCATGATGAATAACATCATACAAATATCCCATCGAAGGTCTATCATCACCATCAACCAATCGTAGAACTCGAACTAAAGGTTCACTCATTCGCACAATTACTGCACATTCTTCCAAAAACAAAGAGTCTAGCACACTCTCAACAAACATTTTTCCTTTGATATCTTTAGCATAAGCAGATGAGACCCATTCCTTAGATGTCACCATAGCTCTCAACTCATCTTTATAAGCCAAAATGCTTTGCAATGCAATGAAATTAGTGGCAAAACGAGTAGGAGCTGGACGAAGTATTTCTTTTCCTCCAGTGAACTTCCTCATCAAATACAATGGATAACAATGATTATAAATATACTTTGTGATACCAGAAGCATGCTCAACAACACAACAAACTGACTGCAATTTACCAATATCCTGGAGTATGAGGTTGATGCAATGCGCAGCACAAGGAGACCAAAATATTGAAGGAAATTCTTCCATCAATAACCTGCCAGCAGCAACATAATTTGCAACATTATCAGTCACCATATGCACAATGTTTTCTACCCCAACATACAAAACAACCTCTATAAACAACCGATACAACAATCTAGCAGTCTTTGAGACATCTGATACATCCACGGTTTTCAAAAAAACTGTTCCTTTAGGACAATATACTAAGAAGTTAATTAAAGTCCTCCTCTTCTGATCTGTCCACATCAGCCATTAATGTGCAACCAATCTTCTTCCAAATCTCTCGATAAGTCTCAACATAAATCTTCACTTCATCAACCGTTTTTGCCAAGTAATAACCACGGATAGCAAGCAAGTTTGGTCCTTTATAACCAGGACCCATGGCTGTTACAACATCTATGGCATGCTGATAATACACAGAGTTAACAACATTAAATGGCACACATGCATCAAACATCCACTTCGCTAAAGCAAGATCACGCCGTTCAACTGCTTCTTTCCTTTGCCAACAATTCTAAAGAGACTTCTGAGCACCAGGAGTTGTTCTCAGCATGAAATATGTCCCTAATGTTGCAGATTTCTTCTGCTTTCCATAACTTGTAGTTGATTATTTTACAGTGCTTTGAATCTTTTTTTTTTTGCAACCTTCGGTGGTAACATATGTTTTTTAGTATTGACATCCTCATCATCCTCCTCATCATCACCATCACCATCATCATCTTCTAATTGCCTAATCATCATCTCTTCATGCTCTCTTTGTTGTGCATTAAATGGATTGAAATCTGCTTGCATTTCTCTAACTCTTTTTTTTTTTTTGTTTCAACATTTCCTTTAAGGTTCAAAAGCATTTGATGTCGAACATCAGGAGGACATTTGCGACATTGTTCAACTTCTCCTTTAGCTCCAGCTAAATGTTGCTTAAATCGATTAATGCCACCACCCGCAAATACTTTAGCACAATATAAACATACTAATTTAGTTTTTTTACATCCAACACTAAGTTCAGGAGCTTCTCTACAATGACCCCATGCCAAATCTGTTCTTCCTCTACTACCACTTGACATGGAAATTGAAGGTTGAGATGATTGGGTCGTTGAAGGATCACTACTTGGAGTACTACCATCATGTGAAGACATTTTAAGGACCTGACATAATTTATAAGATATCACTGGAAAATTCTTTCAACCAGATTACTAATTACTACCATAATTAAAAAAATATTTTTCTTCAGGTCATGTTTAATCTCACCTAGGCAAATAAGCAGGATTTAAACAATTAATTCAGATTTGTGCTCAATATGTCATCCAATTGCAGTAAAACTTAAAGGAGAAAATAACCTAAAGAATTATAACACATGCTCTCTTAATTTCAGCACCTCTGTCATTGTAGCTTTTGTGTAGCATTTGAAAATCACAAATAGTAGCTGTGAATATTTAAGGAATTCCTATGCCTATGGATACACAAAAGCCACATATTCTAAGAGAGAAAAACATTACGGCCAACCCACAGGAATTCCTTAGAATATGGATACACAACTGCAGTTCACGTGTTCAACAAATACAAGAATATTCACAAGTAAACGAACAGCCGAATAGGGACAACAATGAGCAAACAATTAACGAACAGAGACAACCAAAAAATATTAACGAACAAGGACAACCAAACAATTAACAACAATATTCACAACTACTTGGATAATATTCACAATATTCACAGCTACAAATTAAGCAGAAGTAAACGAACAGGGACAACAAAAAATTAACAACAATATTCACGATAAAAATTAACAGAGACAGCCAACAATTAACGAACAAAATATTCACATTTCACAGCAATATTCACATGAATCACATCAATATTCAACAGAGATAAAAGAACAGAGAGGCCATTTGAATTCACAGAAAAAAAAAAAAAGAATAGAGAGGCCGAGATACATACTATAGGAACGAGGAAGAACTGACGGGTCAATCGATGGGTAAACAGAGGGAAGAACCGATGGATGATGGATCAACAAACTGAATCACTGAACAGAGGGAAGAACCAAAGCCACTGTTATACAGAGGGAAGAAGATGAACAGATGGAAGAAAATGAAACAGAGGATAACGAAAGGCGAAAGAAGAAAGAAACAAGTAAAAGTTCATCTAACCTTTTGATCAGAATTTAAACGGTGATTCAAGAGTCTTCTGTTCTTCTTCGCGACTGAGAGTAAAATGGGTTTAACAATTTCAAAATTAGGTCTTCTTCTCAAGTCTGCAATGGTATTTCGTTTCGTGATTGAAGAATTGAAATCAATGAAATGGCCTCTGCTCTTGTCGTTTTGGTCTTTTAATTGTTAAAGACCAAAACGACGTCGTTTTGGGCATGAGGAAATTAAAAAAAAAAACCCGGGTCTCAGCCGGGTCTGACCGGGCCAATTCTCAGCCTGTTTTTTTCTTAGACCCGGGTCGATCGGGTCAGCGGTCGACCCGCCGGGCCGGAGTGGGTCTTAAAACACTGAATTGAACTACACCTTTTAGAGTTATTAAAGTTCGATTTGGGGAGAGGATATTGTACGAAGGAGAATTCAAATCTGTACTATACTTTATTTATGTCTTTATTGTATATTATTTATAAGAGTAAATTTATTTATTTATATTTTATTTTAGGTCTTGAATTGAAAGTAAAGTATAGAATCCAACTATAAAAACTCGATGTAATTTTCTATTATTCTTATTATTATTATATATATAAATGAGAAAGAATGTTTCGATCGACCATTATCTTCAATCAACATGTGTAGAGGATGGTGGAAGAACCCACGCCTTTGAAAAATTCCTTATTATTTATAAAAATATATTAAAAAAGGAAAAGATAATAATAATAATAATAATAATAACAGAAGAAGAAAAGGCAAAGAAAGTAAGAAACAACAGCGTTTTGAGTGAAACGGTTTTCAGTGTCATTACTCCTTCAATATCACTGTAGCAAAAATCCCCATATTCTCATCCCCCCCCCCCCCCACCCGACTCAAAATCCAAATTCCCAAATCCTAATGGAATCCCTAATTTCCCTATCTCTCTCTCCAACAGCATGGACTCTCGGCGAGCTCCGAGAACCGCAAGCGACCCGAAAGTCCGTAAAGTGGGGTTTTTTTTACTGCTCCACCCGACCCCGCTTCTCTATCCGGTCCACTCGACCACCCAATCTTCTCTTTCCCCACTTCTCCTCCTCCTGTTGTCGACAACTCCTCTCCTTCCGCCGGCAACTCTCTCTCTCCCGTCATGATCCCTCCTCCTCGCCACTCCTCCGCTACCCTCTCCCCTCTCCGCCGTGACTCCGCAGAACTCTTCCCCCCTTCTGCTTCCCCCACCTCCCCCGCCTCGTTCTCCGATGATGTGGCGGTTTGGCGGTTTATGGGGAGGGGTGCTGTTGCTGCTTTCGAGTAGCTTGCCGGGAGGGTTAGGGTTTGATATTGCGGCGGTTAAATCAGCCGCGAGTAGTGTTCCGGCAAGTGGATTGACTACCGTCTCAGTTGTCAACAATTTGCCTATTGGCATTTCTGGTATTGCCTTTTTAATTTAATTATCATATTGAATTATTATTTTCTTATTTAAATATGATTTTTCAAATTAAATCAATTTAGTGTGGTCATTTTGTGCTGCATGATTTGTGAGGTAATGCTTAAATTTTTTATTTTTAGTTGAGGTGACTCAAGGCCGTAAGGAAATGATTAAAAATTATATGTGATTGCAGAAAAGGGTGGTGGGGTAGCAGTGGAAATGCAAAATGATCAATCTACACGTTCCAAGTCATTGAAAGAGAAAACTACTAAAGCAGAGAGGCGTGCACTTCAAGAAGCTCAAAGAGCTGCGAAAGCCGCTGCCAAAGGTGAATACAGCTCTATTATTTTCTTTTGACATGTCAATTTATTTTTTTCCGGTGCTAAAAGTTTGTCCTATCGATATTGCCTGAAATTAGTTATGTTTACTCCATGTGCTCGGATGTCTTAAATTTTTGTTTGGGTTATGAGCAAATGAAGTTTTTTCTCTCATCCTTTTTTGTTTGGTTTTTATGTTGTCAAATTTCTCATGGAATAAAAGGGATGCCCTGTTGAAGGTCGTTAGTTTTCTTTTGTCTAGCACAGCTGTTTTTAGGCTTTGTTATAATAACCCAGTCTTTAATTATGGTTTCTATCATGGGTGGATTATTAGCTGAAGGTGGTAAGACACCTGCTGCTGCTTCTGGGGCTGCAGCTTCTGTGAATACAAAGTCAACTAAATCTGTGAAGCCACCTCCATCACAGAAGAATGATAGTGCTACAGTTGCAGCTTCAGAGAAGAAGGGAGGTGATAGGCCACCAGAAAAGGATAGAAAGAAGGAAGTCCCACAACCACGCATGCAATATGATGACAAGAGTCGGGTGGAAAAGGCAAAGAGGCGTGCTGTGGTGAAGCAAACAGAAGCTAGGAATAGAGTTGAGTTGTTCAGGCATTTGCCTCAATATGAACGTGGAACTCAGCTCCCTGAACTTGAGTCTAAGTTCTTTGAGCTGGATCCAATGCACCCAGCTGTCTATAAGGTATTCATTTGAAGTTGTTAGTTTGCACCTTCTGTGGACATATCTTCTGGTTATTATACATTGAATGAATTTAACAATCTTAGATAACTATATGAACCGGAATAATCTTTTTGATAGTCTACATAATGTTGTGTACCTGCTATCCATGATCTAGTCTGCATTTGATTCTATTTAGAAGTTAGTTGATGATTGCTACTTTTAGCTGGATGGTCATGTATATGGCATTTACTGACGAACCTTTAGCAGGGATATTTCTGTAATCTTGCATTAATAAAGCTTGGTGGAAATTTCTGTTATTAGTTTTATTTTTATTTGATTTTCTTAATTAGTTAGGAACTCTTTACTTGTCCTTGTGGTATTTAGTTTTTCTTCCTAGATTAGGATATCTCGAGTCTATACGTTCCAACACTGTACTAGCATCTAAACATAGTTATTTTGGGAATAATTTTTTTCCTAGTGTGAATTTCTTAGTAGTGTGAGTTCATTAAAGCTGTCACTTTTTTTCTTACATGAGTCCTGTAAAAGGAATCAGTGAGGCTATCAAGGTTAAAATGTGTTTCCAGCAGAATCCTATCATCATTCCTGCCCCATTTCTACCTTATAACACCCAATTTCAATCCCTAATCTCCCTTATTGTAAATCCCTAAACCTCTTAAACACTACCCACATATATTGATTGCAGTTTATAAGTGATTGAGTGTTCTGGTGTTGCTGTCCAATTGTTGAACTTTTCTTCTTGTTGACAGGTTGGATTGCAGTATTTGTCAGGAGACATATATGGTGGCAATGCTCGTTGCATTGCAATGCTTCAAGCATTCCAAGAAGCCATTAAAGACTACTCAACACCACCAGAAAAAACTCTTACTCGAGACTTGACAGCAAAAATAGGTAGTTACGTTTCTTTTCTTATTGAGTGCCGCCCACTTTCAATCAGCATGGGGAATGCAATCAGGTTTCTGAAGAATCGAATTGCCAAGTTACCTTTGTCTTTGTCTGAATCGGAAGCAAAAACAAATCTTCATTCAGACATTGATAGATTCATAAACGAGAAGATCATAATTGCAGACAAGGTGATAGTCAAGCATGCTGTTACAAAGATCAGTGATGGTGATGTTCTACTTATATATGGGTCGTCTTCTGCAGTTGAAATGGTACTATTGCATGCTCATGAGCTTGGCAAACAGTTCCGTGTTGTGGTAGTGGATTCTCGTCCAAAGCTTGAAGGGCAACAATTACTTCGCAGATTGGTTGGAAAGGGAATCAACTGTACATACACTCATATAAATGCCATTTCTTATATCATGCATGAAGTTACTCGAGTTTTTCTTGGTGCTTCATCGGTGCTGTCCAACGGAACAGTTTACTCAAGAGTTGGGACTGCTTGTGTTGCTATGGTTGCTCATTCATTCCATGTACCAGTTTTAGTTTGTTGCGAAGCGTATAAATTTCATGAAAGGGTACAGCTTGATTCAATATGCTCTAATGAACTGGGTATGCATTTCTAGCTATAGGATTAGGAGGTGCCTCTTGCAATTAATGATTGGCATGTAATTTCTTTATGCTTAGTATCTCCAATACCTGTTCATTTCTTGCAGGTGATCCGGATGTGATTTCAAAGGTTCATGGGAGAGAGGACATCAACTTCCTTGATGGATCGGACAATAGTGCCATTCTCCAGCTTCTGAATTTGATGTAAAGTTCTTTTGATGCTAACAATGGTCTATGAAAGATTTTGATTTTTCTGAACCTGACCATGGATCTTATATGTTGGACAGTTATGATGCAACACCTTCAGATTACGTTTCAATGATAATCACAGATTATGGCATGGTAGGTTGTCTGATTTTGAACTAATTTTTATTCTATTATGAAAGTTCTTGGTGGTTTCACTTGGTTGTATTCAGAACATTAGTCCAATTGAAATTGATGTGTGTGCATTTACACCTTGATTAATATCTACTTGAAACCTTCCAACTTCCAAGCTAGGTGATCTATCTGGTGGGCACCGGACCTTGGACTGATGGGAATGAGAGGAAATGGGAGGAAGCACTTACTTTTTCAATCATTACTTTATTTATTAACTGTAGTAAATATTGTTTTCATCTGTTATTATAAGCTGCCATTGACTGTATATCATGTTGTGCTTTCAGGTTCCACCCACAAGTGTGCCTGTCATAGTACGAGAATACCGAAGAGAACACTTGTGGATATAGATGGCATGTAGATGGATCATCAAGCTTCCCCAAAAATTTTGCCCATGCTAATATCCTTCTTCTGGGAGCAATAAGACTAGCAAAACTTCTAATAAAGTGATTTCTTTTCCTCTCTGGTCACAGTTGTGGAATAATGCTCCAAGATTTTGACATGTCTTTGTTTCTCATTTCCTGACTGTGTAGAGTGCCATTTTTGCCTCTCCGGGCAGATTTAGCAAGTCATACTTATGTATGTTGTGAACTTGTGACAGAGATGCATCCCTCTTGGGAATTTCAGACAATTAATTTTCAGCAGATAACAATTTTGTCGCCAAAAGCATACACCTCGAATTGTTTTAGAAATTTTTATTCGACTCTTTATTTATATTTTTCCTGGTGGTTTTAGCATGTGATACTAGCAGCTGGTGGAACTTGAACTCACATGTACATAACATGAAGGAGCGTTGGTATGAATTAGCTGGAAAATCTAGAATTTTCAAGAACTACTTTAAAGCATCTTCGTCGTTATCTTCTGCAATTTAAATGTTTTCAGTCCTTGTAATGCTTGCAGACATGATTGGGAAACAAGTGCTGCTTGAAAAAGCGATGTTAAGTGGAGGAGGATATTGTAAAAGATGTTTAAGAGTTTGGTAGTGTTGTTTTTTAAAATATTTTTTATTTAAAAAATTTTAATTTTTTTTTAAAGTACAACAAATAAATTCTAAATCTATTTTTTACTGTTAAAACGATTTTAGCATATCAATAAATCTATTAATCCAACTGTATTTATTTTCCCCGTATGATTTGTGTCATTTTGATCCTATTCTCGTCATCATCATAAGGAACTTTTTATGTTCAATGTTTTCTCAATTCAACGCTGCATTCGTGTCATTTCCAGAGTTTCATTCATCTGTTTGATACTTGATGGAATTTGGAAAATCTTTAATCCAGTTAAATTTTGCTCAAGAAACCTCGAGCCCAGAAAGCAAATGTTTTGCCACTAAACCAATGTGCTTGCTCAAGAACGTGGACAAGTTCATTCACCACAAGGACAAAGGTATGGGTACCTAGTCTTGAGAGAAGGTGCAACCAATTAACTACATATTAATCAAGAAGCTCCACCTTCCTCTGGTGCTGGGATTTATTGGTTTTAGGGCTTCATTATGTTTGATGTGGAGCCCGATATTGAGAAAGAAGGTGGTAGGGCAGAGAGGTTCAGCTAAGGGAAATTCCATGGAGAGGATTCCAGAGAACTCGTCTTTGATTCAACCTAGAGCTGGACCAGTAAACCCAGAGGCGGCCCGACACCGGAGATTAGGACAGACAAGTTAGCGATAGGGGTCTCTCCTCTCCCTTACCACATGCTTTTTCCTACTACTTTGAACTGACTGAGATGACATTGCTTCAACACAATAATTCACACTGTCAAGTTCCAAAGTATATTATTCAGCATGTACATGGAAAGTACATGGCAAGGGGAAAAGGAAGAAAATCACAAATCCCTTTAAACACGGGAACGTGATAGTTGTGGTCACAAAAAACCACTCTGCTTTAAAATACCATATTGGGAATTTCTCTCAATGCTATGCATGAAAGCAAATAGAACAGCAAGTGAAATTTTTCATGGTACATTGATCTTGTAAAAATAAATATTAACCTGTGATTCACATGCAATAAGAGTACAATTCTTAATCAAACATCAGTTACGGAAATATACAAATCGTGCCTACTCTGTTGCGTTTCTGGGGATGTCACCTTTGCTATTCAGAGAAGTAATTGTTGCAAGAACAACTAAACCACCCAGAACAATCATCAAGATACCCAATGAGTTCACCAGAAAAGCTTCAGCAGAGTAGTGCGATATTACTTTGTTGGTTTGGAGGAATGTGGCTTTTTCTAAGATACCAGTAGTAGCAGTGGCAACAGCAAGGGCGTAAATATAAACCCCAAAGAACACATGCCATGGGAGCAAGGTGGCCCTGCTATTCCTTGAGCCTCCTGGATACCAAAAAGTTACGAACCCAGCACCCCACTGGAATGAAGAAAAGATTATGAGTAGCTCACAAGCTTCATGAAACATAGTGCATATGGGTAATCATCAAAGAGGATGAAAAGGAAAAATGAAAAAGACCTGGATGCCGAAGAGGAGAAGGCAAGCTAGTCCCAACCAAGAGTGCAGGCTGTAAAAATTGTTGATGCCCTTGTCATTATGGAATTTCAAAGCAGCCCAGAAGCCAATCAGGCTTAAACAAAAAGCGAGGAATTGTAGTGTCAGATGAACTAATTTTTTGAAGCTTTTTGTTCCTGAAACCGTTTTGTAGGCTAGCATGGCTGCATGAGTCAAGTAACAAACATTTGAAACACAAAATCAAAAAAACACTAACATGGCACCAGTGGTGATTGGGTTACAATTCATATATAACTAAACATGACAAGTTCATAACATGCCACTAACAACATTTGAACCCTCATGGCTCAAACATCACGAGTAACAACTCCTTTCTGGTGTTTCCAGAGGCCACTACACAAGACCAACATTCCGTCCATTCTTTCTCATTGTAATTTGTTCATATCCAATCATGCTTATAATTCAACATGAAGCATGTTTGCAGCTTAGTTCTAAGGAAATAAAAAACCACATCCCAAATATTTTACTGAGACTGCCTCCACAGCAAAACATGATTCCCCAGAGAAGTTCATATTTTATGTTACCATATAGAAACAGAAACTATAAGAAAAATAACACTTCTTTGGATTATTAACAGAATATGATTAAACCAAAAGAGGCCATAGTTTTCTCTCCCTTTTTGAGTATGAAACAAACCCATTCACCTGATAATTATTGACACATTCAACTTTAATAAACAAAATATCACCAATTCTGGATCTATAAAGCCACACACTCATCAGAAAACAAAAGATCCATGCATGTGTATAGAATCAGTGTAAAGGTAGTTGAATACATGTCTCTTTCGTAACACCACGTTAAACATTTGCACAGAGCCAAACGTGGTCTTATGATAGCAATAGAACAAACAATCACTAATATGATTATTGCATGTCCTGCCATGTACGTTTTACACCACCAGTTAAACCTCGAAACATTTAATTGTAGAACTTCTTATATCAATGCCTTCTAATATTCCCAACAAATCAGCTTATTTGTTAGATTCATAATTAAAAGAACACATCAAAAGAGTTCTCTTGTCAATTTCCAGAATTGAAAAGCACATTGGGCATCCATTTTAATCTACATTATTTTAATTAATCATCTCACCCCAACATATCTGCATACACGCAATACTAAAGCCAAAAGAGCACAAAAGGGATACTTGCCTTCACCATTCAAGAGTACAAGCCCAATCACCATTAAAACAGGATGTACCTTCAAAAGGGGCACACAAACCACACTTAGTCCACCAGTAATCCATACCCAGAGAAGAAAAAAAGGGCCCAAGTTTTAAAAGTACAGAATCAAAGATTTTGATCATTCTCAAAATGAAAATTAGAGAGAGTTGGAATTCTTACATTAAAGATGAGATCTTTGTTATCAGAGACAAGAGCCAATCCTCCTCTGTAATGAACAGTCCACGTCAACACCAGAGCAGAGACCATCACCCCCATTAACCTCACCAGCACCATCAAGGTTGGGAACTTAATCACTGGAACTGCCATTTTCTTTATTTCTTTTCTGTAACAAAACTGCAAAGATAGGGAGAGAAATGCAGTTCAAAAAACGGGTTGGGTTTATTAAAGGGTTTTCGAGTTTGGTAAACTCGGAACGGGGTTTTGGATTTTGGATCTATGCCTTCCTTTCTTCAATTGATTGCTTGTATTTTTGTTCAGCCTCGACAGACAAAGAATCTATCCATTAGTAGAACTGTCTAAGAGAAAATTCCTACTTCATGTTAGGTTTTCAACTGACCACCACATCAGCACCGTGATGGGTTTTACCTTTATTATTATATTATACTTTAAAATGTACGAGAAAAACACTTTGCAAGTATTGCAGATATAAATTCATTCATTGTACTGTAGAGCCCAATATAAAGAAATAAAATATTTGCAGCAGCATGTTATTTTTGCTTCTTTTTTTTTTAATTAAAAGGTGTTGTTAGGTTTAGCTTGACTGGTATATCAAATATTTTTGGATCTGGTTAGATAACTAGATCCAACGCTATTGAGTCTTTATTGGATTGTAGAGCACAATATAGACATAAAATATTTGCATTGTAAACAATATTATAACATCATAAAAGGTGTTATTTTTGCTATTTTTTAATTAAAAAGTGTTGTTGGGTCTAGCTTGACTGCTAGACCCAACACTGTTGAATATGATTAGACAGCTAGATCCAATGCTATTGGGTCTTTATTGTACTATAGGGTACAATATAGACATAACATATTTGCACTGTAAACAATACTATAGCATTATAATAGGTGTTATTTTTGCTATTTTTTAATTAAAAAGTGTTGTTGGGTCTGGTTTGACTGCTAGACCCAACAATACTGGACCTGGTTAAACAGCTAGACCCAACGCTATTAGGTCTGACTAGACAGTCGGGTCCAAGGGTGCTGTCTTTTCTCTTTAAGATTTCAAAAGTTGTTGGGTCACACTTGACAACCACACCTAATGCTCTTGAGTCTGGCTTGCCCTGTAAAACCTCTGGGTGAAAAATCATAAATTGACTAGTTTCATGTAAAATAAAAAACTTCATAACTCTCAATTGGATTATTAGAAAATTCTAAAAATTTGTGTGAAGCCTTCTAATATGATGCCTTAGCTTGGGTTAAAATTTCAGAATTTTTAGAGAAATTTGAAAATTTGACAAAAAATCACAATTTAAACTAGTTTTATATTATTGGATGTAATTTTCAATTTGACTATTAGATTGAACTGGAATTTTATGAGTCATTCTTTTGAATCTTTTTTATCCTTTTGCTAAATTTATTTTTCTTTTTAATTTCACTATTCAATCAAATATATAATGTTTTTTTTATTTTGATTTTGATATTGATTCTTTTAATTATTTTTTTGTTTTGAATTCTTTTGTATAATTGAATTATTATTTTTTCAGTTTCATCCATAAATATTTTATTGATTGGAAATTGAGCTTCATGATTTTTCATATAGTCCTTTACGTCTAATGATTCGGGTCATGAGTTTGAAAAGTTAATAAGGGTTGACAATTCTATTTTTTTAAAAATTAGCTTTATAATTTTTTTTATTTTTTATTGGGTTATTTTGATCTCATGATCTAGATCACGGGTTTGACAGGATATATTGTGTTGGCTCAGCCTTGATTATCGAGGTTACATGTTTTTCATGCTACTTTAGGTTGACCATGACCAATTTGTTTTGTCTTTTCTTACTCGATTTTGTCATGTTGTATTTCATAGAATGTGAATTAAGCTACATTGTTTATTCTCTTTAGAAAAAATACTTTTTTCCCCAGGTTTTCATGGTCACTTTTTTAAAATTTGATCCATATGTTGTTGTTACCTATTTTTTATCGTCTAGTTAAATAATATCAACTAATTCAACCCCATCAAGTCTATAACCTAAGTTGCGGATTTGTTTTCGCTTTTAAAACACACTTCATGCACTTGAACATCATTTTTTTTAATGAAAATACAATAGTTTAGCCTCACAAAAAAGTATGGGCACTAAGGCTAGTTAACAAAAAAAACAAAAAGAGAACGGGATTTTACTATACCCCTCCCCACAAAACACTATTCAATGGAATAGTGTTTTGTTTCCTACCTTTTATTTTTTCAATGTATGTTTTATATTTTCAATTTCAATTACATCTTTCAATATTAATTTTATTAAGAATTAAGATTCAAAATCTTTTTTAATTTACTTTTTATGAGGTTAACTTAGTCTCATGACACGAATCACAAGTTTGATAAGTTAACTTGAGTTTTTTACCCTTTTCCCAATTGATTTTTTTTTTAATTTTATCATTCGGTATTAGATTAATTAAAAATTAGGCTTCATGATTTGCTCTGATTTGCTTTCTATAAGGTTATCCCTATCTCATGACTCATATCATAAGTTTGGTGGGCTAACCCGGGTTGACTCGAGTCATTTTTATATCCTTTTTTAATCAAATATCTTCTCAAATTCATCTTCTAGCACTAGGTTGATTGGAAATTGGGCTTCATAATTTGTTTAATTTGTTTTTTATTGGGTTATCCTAGTCATATGACCTGAGTCATCGTTTGGCAAGTTACACCGAGTTTACTCGAGTTATTTTTTTAATTTTTATATTATAATTTTATCATTAAATATTGATTTTATTGGAAATTGATCTTCATAATTTATTTTGATTTGCTTTTTATGGTGTTATCATGGTCTCATGACAAGGCATGCGAATTGACAAGTTAACCCAGATTGACTTGAATCGATCCAATGTGTTGTCTTTGTATTTATAAAGAAAGTATCTTAACTTGAATATTTATTTTGAGTTAAAATATAGCTTTATAAGTTATTTGAGTTGTCTTTAAACTTGTCAAATTAACCAAATCACATGGGATCAATTCTCACACGGTTTTAAAAAAAAAAATCTACTACAAAAAACATTAGCAATGCTTAAAAAAAAAATTTATGTTGAGTTTTTTATTTTATTTTATCCGCAACATGGCACGGGCCCATAATATGGTGTATTTACTAATTATTTGTAGTCATTTCACTATTCATAATATTGTTCATTAGACTATTTTTTTCTTCTAAGTCTCCTAGTTTTTAGGTCTTTCTACTTTGATCATTAAACTTTATTTTATTTTTAAATTTGGTTATCAAAAGTAATGTTTTATGATTTTGTATTTTCAAATTTGTTTCGATGTTCATGTTATCATATATGTGAGGTATTAAAGAACATTTCAACATTAAATGAAAAATTAATTTTATAAAGTTAAATTTTAGTTTATTTTTAAAAAATTAAATCAAAATTAACACAAACAAAAAATGCTCTTTTTTGCATGCACTATTCAAAAGGCATGAAAATTTTTTATTTGGTCCTTTAATTTTTACATTTTTGGTCATTATTTTTTTAGGATTTTACATTTCAGTCCCAAACTTATTTTTTGTTTTACATTTTGGTCCTTGAATGTTGAGAGAGAGGAGAAAGAGATTTGTTAATAAAAAAAAAGTGGAAAGAGAAAGAGAGTTTGGTCAGCCACATTCCAACCACACAAAAAAACTCATATTGGTGTCAATACATTTGTCTTAGAAACAAGAGTTCAATAGAGATGTTTTTTCCCTTCAAACATGTAAAAAAAAAAAAAAAAAGCAGATTAAGTCTGAAGTTTTTTGATATATATTCGCTTTTTATTTTTAAAAGTATTTTTTTTTTTGTTAAAATGTTTATTGAGATTTTTAAGATGTTCTAGAGGTAATTTTAGTTGAAAATAGATTAAAATTTTGATTTCTCTGATCCAAAAACTTGAATCCTAATTTTCATTGATAAAAAATCAAACTAATGAATGACATGTCATCTACCCATTTACCTAGGCAAAAGATGTGTCATTCTTTATATTTAAAAAGAATGTTACATGAGACATCAAGGCAACATATATGTTAAAAGGGTAAAAAAGAAGGGGGGGGTGGGGAAGGAGTCGCTACCAAGATTTATGATAATTAGGAACTGTAACTAGTTTACAAAGATCTTAGGTAAATGGTTGATTTTGTAATAAAAAAGATAGACATCACCTTATACATCTTACCTAAAAATAAGTTGCATTGTTATATGTTTTCAATGATGTGTATTTATGTGGTCTGCCTAAACCAATATGTTATATGGCTATTGTCTTTATTATCCATTAAACGTCCAAAAAATAAGGTTCAATGTTGACCCTTACCATTCCAAGATAATTTGGTGAATAATAAAACTATATTAATTAGCTTTATTATCTATTAATTAACATCCAAATAACAGGGTCCCACAATGTGACCATCTCATCCTGAATCGCTTAACATGTGATAGGATCAATATACAATATTGAATATTTATAGTCATGGTTCAATGACTACATACTAAATAACATCCAAGAAATAGAGCCCAATATTAGATCATTTCATCCTGAATTATTTAGTACATGATAGGAACACCAATGTATAAGACTCATTATGTCTGAAAGATTCACATTATATGCTAAATAGCATCCAAAGAACAAGACTCATTATTAGACCATTTCATCCTAAACTCATTTATTTTATTATCACCCAATGTCCTAAAGATCATGTATTAATTGATTCTATTATTTACTTATCAATATTCAAAGAATATAGCCTAATGTTAAACCATATTATCATGGGTTGATTAGTAATTAATAGTAACAATTAATTACTTGGATCATATATTATTTTATCATATTATCCGGTAATGAGTATTCAAAAGATAGGGTTTAATATTAATTTATCATCTTGGATCAATTAACAATTAATACAAATAATTAATACAAGGATCATTTTTACTTTATTTATTTATTTATTAATAATCTTGTTATTCATTAATCAACATGGAAAACAAAACCTAATGGTAGACAATATCTTATTGAGCTGATTAACAATTATTATTCTATAATTGTTTTTATTATTATTCCTTATATATGTTTTAAAAACAATTTATTCATCATATACTCGTAACAATATTTCTCCTAATAGTCCAATATTCAAATATAACATAAGGTTACACTTAACCATCTCATCTTATCCACTTAACCAACCAACAATCTAAAACTACCTCACACACATTGCTTGGTTCAAATCTCAAAAAGCACATAACCAAAAATTAATTAGCTAACAATTTTCAAATCAACAATATTTCAAAAATGGAAACACATTATCCAATATCAAGTATATCCTCAAGATCACAAATTAAGCATTGTTAAATATTTGTAGATCTAAAATCCAACTTGTAAATTTATAGATCTAAGAAATTCAAAATTCAAATTTTTGGTGTTCTTCCATCTATTCTAATTTTCCACATATACATGAAGAACTATATTTAATGAACTTGATCAAGATCTCAAGCTTAGAATTAAAACCTTTTAACATCATTTATCAATTCAATATCTCATAATCACAAAAACTACCAACATTACTCTTTTAATAACATCTCTCATCATTATCTTGAAAAACAATAATGGTATAACAACATTTAAATAATACTAACTATTTCCAAACTTCAACAAATCAAGTTGTTCTTCAAAAATCAATTACCATCACATCCATTATATCATGCATGTTTCTCAATATCAATAAAGAAAATCATCATAAAAACATCTAAATCAAGAAATTCCATCTAAATCATAAACTAAGATTCTCACTAATATCATAAACACTCAATTTAATCAATTCAAATCAACTAACACCACGAATCATATATACAAATCACATCTCAAACAATTATATCAACCAAAGAAAGTATCATGCATGAACTTAAACAAAATGTCCAATTAAAATTATCCAAAAAAACTAAGGGTGCCTAGTGATTCACTGTGGAGCAAGAAAGATTGCACTATGGATTGCTATAGTATAATGATATTTTTTGCCCTTCACAGTGAGAGCCAAAGAAGTGCAAACTGAGGGGCAAATTGATCATTTCACAAAGTTCAATTAGCATTGACAAATTGAATGGGGGTAAATTAGTCTTTTCCTTTTTTAAAACAATAAAAGACTTAATTATCCTTAAAAATATATAAAATTTTAGGCTTGCATAAAAGGCGTTTTGGTCTTTTTAATTTTTTCAAAATAGTAGAATGATGACTTTATCCTTTAGATTAAAAAACTAAGGTTGTTGTCTTAAAGGCATTTTAGTATTTTTAGTATGTTTATTATGTTATTTTCAGTTTCAGTTAGGGGTAATTTGATATAAATAATAATATTATTATTAGAAAAATGCTCCCACATAGGGGCTTTGTTGTCTTCTTAATTTTTTTAAATAGTAAAATGATGGATTTATCATTCAAATTAAAAAAAAAATAATAAGTCTATTGTCTTAAGGGAATTTTATTCTTTTTAGTATGCCTTTTATGTTATTATCAATTTCAATTATGGATAATTTGATTATTTAAAGAATATTAACATTACTAAAAACAAAATGGCTTGTGCGTGCTTTGCACACATTTGTTTGTGGACACCTTCAGCACCCTTCAAGAAATGCTTGCAGCAATATTGGACATTAAAAAATGACCAACAATGTGTCGTTCATGTGTCTTGTGACGACGAAACTAATAAGATTGCTCATGTGTTGAAAACTACGGTGCTTAGGTAGTTGTGAATTATTTTTTCTCCTTTGTTTTCTCTCTCTATTTTGACCTTGTGCTTCCCTTCCAATGCTCATTTGCATCCTTCAATTTGTATTTATTTTAATTTTATCCCTTAATAATTTGATTGCTATTTGTGTTGATTCTAATATTTTTTTAAGTTTAATGTTTTTATAATTTTATCCCTGATCATTTTATTTTATTTTATCTAATTTGATCCTTGGCTTTTTTTTTTTACTATTTTTTATTCATTTTCTTGATTATTTTTCAATTTTGTCCCTCAATATTTTATTCCATTTAGTTTTTGTATCTAATTTTGGTTATATTCTTTTGATTGCTATTTTTTATTCTTTTTCTTAATTTATTTTGTTTTTTAATATAGTCCCTAATTATTATTTTTTTCATTTAATTTTTATACTAGATTTCATTCTTAATATTTTGATTGCTATTTATTTTGTTTCGAAATTTTTTATGATTGGGAAATTTACTTTATATTTTTTATGTCAGCCTTCTAGAAAGTAGTTCTAATCTCATGATCATGGTCACTGGTTTAAACCCAATATTAGTTTGAACATCATGATTTGTTTCATTTTTTTTTTGTTATCCTGATCTCATATATCGGGTTACGGGTTAATTAAGTTAACCTAGGTTGACTATAATTTTTTTTCTCAACATTGTTTTATAAAATTATTATTTTTTAATTTTTATCCTTTGACAATAAGTTATTGGCCCTTAAGCTTTGTAATGTTTTTTTTTGTTTTGCTTTATATAGAGTTATCTTATGTGCGAGTTAATCAAGTTATTTTGTTCAATATTTTTTTTTAATGATTTAAATTTAGTATTTTTCTGTGTTCTTTTTTTAATTAAATCTTTTTATCGCAATTTCATATCGTGCATGATGGATTTGTATGTTAACTTAGATTGACACGAGTTTTTTTTTTCTTTGATTTTTTTTAAACTAATTTTTTTTCAATTCTATTATTTGACATTAAGTTATTAGGCTTTTAATTTTGTGAGTTTTTTTCCAAGTTGACTCGGGTTATTATCATTTAGACATTCTTTTTTATGTTACAAAAAAATTAACCTAGCTCATAGCGTAGTACGAACCATGTATTACAAATTAAACATTAACAATAGGATTAACATATTAGGTTTTAGGATCTTAAAAGTTAGCCTTCAATATAGGAGTTGAAGGTCATCGAAGATGCTAGAGTTGGTGGGGCAGCAAGGAGGCGCGTGACAATGACGTGCGACTATGTGAACCAGAGCTTGTAGTGTGTTTTCCCACACGTCGGTGAGATCTGGAGGCGTATGAAAACCTTCATAAGATGTACCTAATCTTCATTTTCCTCTTAGTGTCGACAGTGTATCTCATAATTGTTAGAGGTAATAGATTAAGCAGTTGAGAGTTTTGGCCTTTTCTCTCTCTTCTTGTAGCTTCTTCTTCTTCTTCTTCTTCTTCTTTGTGATTTTCTCGTCCTTTCCTTTGCCTAGCTTGAAGGGTAGGCTGTCATGGTATGTTATTGTTGATCTTGAGTGATTATTAAGGTTTTGTGAGAGATTTGAGTGAGAAAAGGCTTAGTTTATACGTATGTGTTAAATGGAATAGAGAGCTAGCTTAGTGAGAGAGATCACCATCTTTTTCTAAAAAAAATTTAGTGGTGCGTGTTTTGAGTAGTTTTTCTTCTTTTTTTTGTTTTTTCTTGAGAGAGAGTGTTTATGATTTTTTTACGCTTATGTATGGTTTTTCAGTGTGGCTCCCCCTTGTATGAGTGAGGAAAAGTTTATTTATATTAATCAAAATATTCCTTTTACACTTGGATTCTAATCTCTTACACACCCTTCCATAGTTTTTTGTATTTTCCAAAACCTTTCAGTATCTTCTAAAATTCCCCTCCTTTTTTAAAAAAAGAATGTGCTCCCTCTTTCCCTCTCCTTTTCTTTTGAAATTCAATTTTTAAAAACCAATCCATATTATGAGTTCTACAATACATCTGACCTACTAAAAGAATTTCTTGTTGTTTGATTAAATTTTGATTTTATTTTTTTGAAAGATTTGTAAATACAAAAATAACATGTGAAGTGATAAAAATTATAAAATGACCATATACTGACCAAACCATGTTGAAAATGTTTTTTTATTATTATTATTATTTAGAAATATAAAAGTAAAAAATAAGTTATGAAAAAGAAGATAATCAAATATGCAGGCCTGACCATCTTAGCCTATTAGAGTATGACTTGTTTTTTAAAAGGAAATTTTATCCAATCACCTTCTATGTTTTAATAATTTTTTCGTTTCTTTTTTAATTCATTCAAATAAAAATATTAAAATTATATTTACAAAATTATATCTATCATTTACTTTTTGGTGAGAAAATTAACTTTCCACGTTAATCTTTATTTAGTATTCATATTTTTTTATTTATCAGTTCATATATTTTTAAATGTATTGTGTTAATATATGTTACAATAATAATAAAAATAAAGATAAAGATAATAGGATTCGAGCGTCTGAGTATTTGGAAAAACAAATAATTTATATCATTTATGCTTGATTTATCCCTAAATTCTTTTGTCTGCTCCCAGTTGGATACTTCATTGCAGCTCTGATGGGATTGTTATTCTTACTTACATGCGCCGCTGCTATTCTTGTTGTTGACTTGCTTCATTTTAGTTTTGAATTGGTTTTTTACTTGGTTCAAACCTGAGAATAAAAGGTTTAAAGCTTCACTTGTATTTGATACCCAGATTCTCATGAGCATCTGCGTCTTCAAAAAGGGATTTCCTTAAAATTCATGAAATATATGCCCTTCATATTATCATAAAGCGATGCCTCTGCATGTGCTCCCCAAGTCTAATCAAGTGGTGTTGTTTGTTAAATAATGTAGTCTTATTTATTAAGGGTAGAATAGTACTTTCAGTTTTATATATACTTCATTTGTATTTAGGTTAAGACAATTATTTCAGATTATTCAGAAATTTCCTTTACCTTAACATGCATCGATTTTTTTTTGGAGTGATATTTTGTTTTCTTCTGTAAAATTGGGTATTCAATTTGGTATTTGCTTCTGTTTGCGTTCAGTTTTTGCAAATTTGTTTCGTTTTTTGGAGTAATCGTATAATTTCAAGAAGATATTTGTTTAGCTTCTATAATCTTTGTTTAGTTTCTGCAATTTAGTATTTTGTTTTCTAGTTATCTATGATTGTTGATTATGGCTACTGAAAGAGATGATTCGCTTCAGTCTGTGAGTGTGAGGTTGGATGGGAAGAACTATTCATATTGGAGTTATGTAATGAGAAATTTTCTTAAGGGTAAGAAGATGTGGGGGTATGTTAGTGGAACTTATATGATACCTAAGAATATTGAGGTGGGGATGCTGGTTTGATAGATACATGGGAAGCAAATAATGCAAAGATCATTACTTGGATCAACATTTCTATTGAGCATTCAATAGGTACACAGTTGGCAAAGTATGAGACAGCAAAAGAGGTTTAGGATCATCTGCAAAGGTTATTCACACAATCAAATTTTGCAAAACAGTATCAATTAGAGAATGAAATACGAGCTCTTCATCAGAAGAATATGAGTATTCAAGAGTTTTATTCTGCTATGACAGATCTTTGGAATCAATTGGCTTTTATAGAATCAGCAGAATTAAAGGCATTTGGTGCCTATATTGAGCGTAAAGAGCAGCAACGATTGATACAGTTTTTAACAGCACTTCGCAGTGATATCGAAGGACTTAAAGGTTCAATTCTGCATTGTTTTCCACTGCCTTCTATTGACTCTATTGTCAGTGAGTTATTGGCTGAAGAAATACGTCTTCAGTCTTATTTTGAAAAAGGAATTCTTTCTGCTTCAAATCATTCTATACTAACAATACCTTCTAGGCCATTCTCTAATCATCAGAACAAGTTTCACACAAGATTTGGCTTCGATGAGTGCAATTTTTATAAGAAGAAAGGTCATTGGAAGGCTCAGTGCCCTAAGTTGAGACATTAGAATCAAGCTTGGAAGCCTGGCAATTAGTCACAATCTAATGCTCATAGACCACCTCAGGGTTATAAACCACCACACTATAATACAGCAGCAGTAGCTTCCCCAAGCTCTATTACCGATCCTAATGTTTTAGCTGAGCAATTTCAGAAGTTTCTCTCCTTGCAGCCACAAACAATGATGGCTTCTTCTTCCATAGGTTAGTTGCCTCATAGTT
The DNA here is from genome assembly GCF_005239225.2 of Populus alba. Lineage (NCBI taxonomy): Eukaryota > Viridiplantae > Streptophyta > Magnoliopsida > Malpighiales > Salicaceae > Populus > Populus alba. The sequence continues at coordinate 9,643,621 of NC_133287.1, forward strand.
CCTCAGGTATGTCACACTCTGAATAGGTCTTGGATTCTGGTGCTTCCCATCATATGTCTCCAGATTCCTCATCTCTTACCTTTGTGTCCTCTTTGTCCTCCATTCCTATTATGATTACTGATGGCACTCCTATGCCCTTAGCAGGTGTTGGTTCTGTTGTCACACCTAACTTGTCTCTCCCTAATGTTTATCTTATTCCAAAACTCAAATTGAATCTTGCGTCTGTTGGTCAAATATGTGATTCTGGTGATTATTTAGTCATGTTTTCTAGTTTTTTTTTTGTTATGTACAGGATCTGCAATCTCAGAAGTTGATTGGGACAGGCCGTAAGGAGAATGGACTATATATTTTGGATGAGTTAAAAGTGTCAGTTGCTGCTGCTACTGCCGCTACTACTACTACTATTGATTTGTCTTCTTTTCGTTTGAGTCTTTCATCTTCTAGTTTTTATTTATGGCATTCCCATCTAGGTCATGTTTCGTCTTCTCGTTTGAGATTTTTGGCATCCACAGGAGCTTTAGGAAATTTGAAAACTTGTGACATTTCTGATTGTAGTGGATGTAAACTGGCAAAATTTTCCGCTTTACATTTTAATCGAAGTATTTTTGTTTCCTCTTTCCTATTTGATTTGATTCATTCTGATGTGTGGGGACCTTCTCCTGTTGCCACAAAAGGAGGGTATCGATATTATGTCTCTTTTATTGATGATCATACTCGTTATTGTTGGGTTTATTTAATGAAACATCGTTCTGAATTCTTTGAGATATATGCAGTTTTTCAAGCTCTTATCAAAACTCAACATTCTGTTGTGATCAAATGCTTTAGGTGTGATTTGAATGGAGAATACATCTCTACTAAATTTTGCCAATTGCTTGCCTTAGATGGAATCATCCACCAAACTTCATGTACAGATACTCCTGAGCAAAATGGTGTTGCTGAAAGAAAACATAGGCATATTGTCGAAACTGCTCGTTCTCTCTTGTTGTCTGCTTTTGTTCCTAGTGAGTTTTGGGGAGAAGATGTTCTTACTTTTGTAAGTTTGATTAATATGATTCCATCTTCTCATAATTCGGGTATATCTCCTTTTGAAAAGTTATATGGGTATGTCCCTGATTATTCATCATTTAGAGTCTTTGGTTGTACTTGTTTCGTTCTTCGTCCTCATGTAGAACGTAGTAAGCTATCCCCTTGATCCGCTATTTATGTCTTTATGGGTTATGGTAAAGGGAAAAAGGGATATCGTTGTTTTGATCCAATAACTCAAAAACTTTATGTGTCTCGTCATGTTGTCTTCCTTGAGCATATACCTTTCTTTTTTATTCCATCCACTACCCATAGCCTGACTAAAATTGATCTTATTCATATAGATCCCTTTTCTAAGGATTATAGCAATGATACCTCTCCCCATGTTTGATCAATTTGTACTCATAACTCTGCAGGTACTGGTACTTTACTCTCTAGCACACCTAAAGCTCCATTCTCATCTACAGCCCCTCAAGCTTCATCTGAGATTGTGGATCCACCTCCATGTCAGTCCATTCGCGTTAATAAGTCCACAAAACTACCAGATTTTGCTTATTCTTGTTATTCTTCATCTTTTACTTCCTTTTTAGCTTCTATTCATTGTCTTTTTTAGCCCTTTTCCTATAAAGAGGCAATTCTTGATCCGTTTTGGCAGCAAGCTATGGATGAGGAGCTTTCTACTTTGCATAAGACATATACTTGGGATATGGTTCCTCTACCTCCTGGTAAGAGTGTTGTTGGTTGTCGTTGGGTGTACAAGATCAAGACTAATTCTGATAGGTCTATTGAGCGATACAAAGCTAGGCTGGTTGCAAAAGGATACTCTTAATAGTATGGTATGGACTATGAGGAGACATTTGCCCTAGTTGCAAAAATGACTACTATTCATACTCTTATTGTTGTAGCTTCGATTCGTCAGTGGCATATTTCTCAGCTTGATGTTAAAAATGTCTTCTTGAATGGAGATCTTCAAGAAGAAGTTTTTATGGCACCCCCTCCTGGTATTTCACATGACTCTGGATATGTTTGTAAGCTTAAGAAAGCATTATGTGGTCTCAAACAAGCACCCCGTGCTTGGTTTGAGAAATTCTTTATTGTAATCTCGTTTCTTGGCTTTGTTTCTAGCAGTCATGATTCTGCTCTTTTTATTAAATGCACTAATGCAGGTCTTATCATTATGTCTTTATATGTTGATGATATGATTATTACTGGTAATGACATTGATAGTATTTCAGTTTTGAAGACAGAGTTGGCTAGACGATTTGGATGAAGGATTATCTTCGATATTTCCTGGGTATTAAGGTAGCATACTTACCTAGAGGTTACCTTCTTTCTCAGTCGAAATATGTTGCAAATATTCTTAAGCGGGCTAGACTTACTGATAACAAGACTGTAGATACTCCTATTGAGGTTAATGAGAGGTACTCTTCTTCTGATGCTTTACCTTTGATAGATCCTACTTTATACCGCACTATTGTTGGGAGTTTGGTATATCTCACCATTACTTGTCCAGATATTGCATATGTTGTTCATGTTATTAGTCAGTTTGTTGCCTCTCCTACTATTGTTCACTAAGCAGCTGTTCTTTGTATTTTGCGATATATTCGGGGTACAGTTTTTCAGAGTCTTTTACTTTCATCCACCTCTTCCTTAGAGTTGCGTGCATACTCTAATGCTGATCATAGTAGTGATCCCACATATCGCAAGTCTATTACCGAGTTTTGTATCTTTTTAAGTGATTCTCTTATTTCTTAGAAGAGTAAGAAACAATCTATTGTTTCTTAATCATCCACTGAAACAGAATATTGTGTCATGACAGCTACTACCAAAGAGATTGTTTGGTTACGTTGGTTACTTGCTAATATGGGAGTTTCCTTTTCTCATCCTACTCCTATATATTGTGACAACCAGAGTTTCATTCAGATTGCTCACAACTCAGTTTTTCATGAGCGAACTAAACACATTGAAATCGATTGTCATCTTACTCGTCATCATCTCAAGCATGAAACCATTACTTTGCCTTTTGTTTCTTTTTCCTTGCAGATTGCAGATTTATTTACCAAGGCGCATTCCATATCTCATTTTCATTTTCTGGTTGACAAACTCTCGATACTTGTAGTTGTCGCATCATAAGTTTGAGTGGAGATGTTAAATAATATTTATGTAGTCTTATTTATTAAAAGTAGAATAGTACTTTCAATTTAACCTATATATACTTCATTTGTATTTAGATTAAGACATTGCATTCATAATATACAGATTATTCAAAATCTAACTTTCTTTTTGGTATTTGATCTCAATTGCTTTAACTACTGTTAGCATGCAAATCACTGAACAGAGGAAGCAGAGGAATTTCACTAATCGGATGTTGCCTTGAAAGAACATGGAGGATTTGCTTTCCTTCCATTATAATATCAAGTGTAATCATGGGAAACATGAAAGTAAATCTTCTACCATTTCTGACACAGTTTGCTGACATGCTCTTGCATGCTACAGTGAAGAACAACAAGAGGAATAAAGAGAACTGCTAGGTCTTGAATTCTATTGCGGCGCAATACATAAAATGCGGGAAAACCCCGCAAGTAAATTTAGTCATAAATTTTGCCATACAACTCACTGAGAATCCCTTCTCTGTTTTGGGTTCTTTTGTTTATTCCCAGAACAATTCCCAAGTGAGCGACTAGAGAAACAGGTACACAACCATTTATAGGTATCTCCAAATCGGCAGGGCATTACCATTCGGTGACAGGTTAATATTGCATTGCAAAGTCCAAGCACCAAACCGACTAGTACACACTATAAACTCAGTGTCGGTTATAGTTAGACTTTGACAGGAACTAAATATTACACTGTAAACTCGAGTGATGATTAGAAGGAACCGTGTGACATGCCATAACCTCGACCACGACCAGCATAACCATAGCCTCTTCCATAATAACCACCACCTGATCGACCACCTCGGCCAGGTCCCCAACCTCCTTGACCACCCCAATGGTGGGAGAAATTAACAGATGTCTGCAAATTTAAATCGAGAAATTAAGCCCATCAATATTGGCAACAAAGAGTCATGGCAATAATTGAAAACAAAAATTTATCATTTCAGCAGTTCAGAGTGTTTTTTAAACTTTTACTGTTCTAAAATAAAACAAAACTCTTTAAGACAATCCCCACATAATTTAGTAGTGGCAAAAACTTTGACAAATTTTATCAGGTTAGATTCTAAAATTAGAAAAAGCAAATGATGAGGGTTATAGAGGACAACACATACGTCAGTATCTCTTCTCAACTGCTGGGAAAATCTAGCTCTCCCATTACGTGATCCACCATCAAGAGCATCACATGATATGGAATCAAAAAAGTCATCCTTCACATAAACAGGCTGCAGAATGCAAAACACAGAGTAAGCAAAAGTACAAAGGATTTGAAGCAGCAAATCCTTTCAGTTTTATTTTTGTGTGTGTGTGTGTGTATGTGTGTGTGTGAGAGAGAGAGAGAGAGAGAGTACCTTGGTCTCAAGTTTCGATGATCCAACATCATCTTCATCTAGCAAATCATCCCTGTCTTGAGCTTTGTGAGTCTTACCAAGTTGACCCCATACTTCGTCCTTATTGAATTTCTCATTCATTGCTGTAAAATCAAAATCCTCCTCGAATCTGGTAGCAGAACGTGAAATCTGCAATCCCAAAGGTTGACTTGTTAAAACTCAAAGTCCACAAAGAATATTGGCTACAGCTACTTTGGTTTAGAAAAGCAAAACAGACAAATTACCTTTCTAGAGTCAGCAATGAACTAGCAGTGATTAAGGAATGGAGAAATTAAGCACAAAAACTAAGACCACCTCTGTATCTAGAACTAGTAATTGCTTGTTAAAAAAGCAAAAACAATAACAACTAATAATAATGAATAACAAAGGAAAGGGAGAGAAAGAAATTAGAGCATGTGAAGCTAAAGCAGGATGTTTTCAGAAACTTCCCATTTGATATTCTTTAGAAGGAACAGCTCATCTGATACGTTTCTTATTTTACATTGGCCATGTTACACAGCATCAAAGTCAAATTGCCAAATCATGACGACATAAAAAAAGAGATAAAAAGGTTAAATCTGCCAATATGGAAATGCAAGGAAGACAGCACATACCTCATTTTCTCTTCCCCTCCCACGTCCTCCTCTACCAGTATGATAAGTGTACATAGGCGCTCCATATACCTTAAAGGAGAAAAGAAACAGATGAGGCAGATTACAATTCAATAATGTGAGTAACTTGTAGAAAAGCATTTATCACCAAACTAGGAACCAGGGAACATCAATATAAAGAGGCCAACTTCAAATTTTCTCAAGTCAAGAATAATGGAGCTCTCAAGAAATTCGCATACCTTATGCTCAGGTTGTGAAGGTAGAGGTAATATGGGTTTCTGCACTTCTGCTGCAGCTGTTGTTGGTGGCGGTGCTGACAATTCTGGTGATGATACCTGCACCACCTGGACATCCTTTTGAGCTATCTGTGAAGACTGCAGTGAGGGAATAATGGGAGGGCCAGGCTGCAAAATTTGGCCCGGTGTCACCAGAGGTGTTTTTCCCTCGTTCAAAACTGAACTTGATGTCCTCATGATGGAGGATGGAGGTTCAGACATTCTTTTAAAAGGCATTATTGGATCTGGGACTGTCTTGGGCAGGTAAGAACCTGGTGATGCAATAGCAATTTTATCTACAGCAGTAGTCAATGGGGATGCCAATGGCGAGTTACTAGGAAGTGTTTGAGTAGAAACCCTATCAGGAGTTAAATTTGTTGAGTCTGAAACCATTGCAGAAGACCGTGAAGAAGGAAGAGTAGAAGTTGGCAAATTTAAGTTGCTTGTACTAAATGGTGGCAACAGAGGGGGGCTTTCTGACAAAGGAGAAGCTGAAGTGTTGGATGCATTCATGGCAGGATACTGCACAGATTGCATCATGGAAGGTGGCATTGACAAGCCAGGTGTGGGTCGAAGCAAAGCTTGCTGTGGGGCCTGAACTCCATTTGAGGGCCCATAGTATCCCTGCCAATACATTGGCATGGCAAGCCCACTACCATTTGTGGTTGGAAGGAGATGTGATGGACCCCATGATTCTAAACTCGCATCAGGCTGATATTGGGGAAGACTACCTTGAAATGTTGGCCTGGGAAGACCACTGGATGAAGCATGGGAACTTGGATCTGTTAGAGATCCATTACCAGAAGAAGGCAAATTCATGGATGCAGTTGCTGCTTGAGGATACTGAGACTGCACAAGGGAATTTAAATAAATAATAATGCGCTTAAGTAAAGCAAGACATTCTTTTCAAGCCTGGATAGAATAAGCACTATTCAGATTTTATACAAGTTATACCAAGTAACTAATGAAACTGACTTCTGGAATCACATGTCCATATATGCAAACAAAATCACTTAGATTAGCAATTTTCTTAACTTAAGTTTATCATGTGAGTTACGAAGTGGGGGCAACTCTTGCTAGACAGAGTTTTCTCTGCAGTTCGACCTCTTGACCTCTCCCTTGAAATGGGGGAGAGGCAGCACTATTTGTACCAGAGGTCCCATGGTAAATTTTCTCCAAGACCATAATAATATCCAAATCTGCCATAATTTTATCACCTCAAAATCAATAATATCTAACCGATCCATGGACAGACATGCATGAGACCAATGTCATTTTCTTCACCTGGATGATGGCAGGATCATTGTGCACGGGTGTTGCAGTCTGAACAGGTGGAGAAGACTTGACCTGCAAATCCTGTGACCAAATGCACCAAAGAAGAAAAAAGAAATGTAAATCTATTCCATAACAACTTAAATATGGAGTATCAAATGCCACCTTAACAAAATGTTTGGCCCATAACAGTGTAATCAATGAGGTTCTATTGTAACTCCTTAAATATTCAATATGATCCTCCAAAACTCAACGAATGATGGATGCCTTTATGTTTATGCATGCTAGTATACAGCAAAGCTTTAACAATAACCAGCTGAAACTGATACTAAGCATGACATGTCCTCAGCAACATCGTCAAAAATTGCAGGGGCACTTAATTTATAATATTATACACCAAATTTTTTTGCCAGCAGAGAGGCAGGTGCTTCACATGCATATAATTCCCCTATTCAGGTAAGGCCAGCATGGTTTATGAATTCATTCCCCAATTCAAGCCTAGCACATATTGAACAGACTTAACCCAGAACTTAATGAGTGTAAATTAAAGAGAAAACACAGAAAAAAAATACAAAACCTTACAACTACCAACAGCTAGCAACGTTTTGCTTGTCCAATGAGTAGGTAGCAGAGTGTCAAAAAACCCATCCATAACAAACAAACCTTGTCTGTCTGTGGCTAAAAAGCTCAAACTTGTACTTCTCATGGCAGACCATCTATACAATGCTAAAGCGTGTAGTTGATTAATGGTCAATCTGCTGAACATGGTGCAGGAATGACCAGAAACAACAACTTTGAGCTTACATACCGTACAACAAAAATGCAAGAAATGTGAGATATTTTCCATGCAAGTGGTGACTTGAGAGCTTGTATTGACCAAAACTAAGAGTGTCAATCTGTGAAACCATGCATGTTTTCTAGTTCAAATAAATACAGATAGTTTACCCAAGGAGAAATGAAGCATAAAACGTGATAGTAAGAATAATCATTATACACATTATGCATGTCCCCAGAAAAATCCTCTTAACATGTTGTCCAGACTTTGAATTTTGATATGCATAGCAAATGATTCTCATTGCAGACAATCAGTATACCTTGATATCAGTTCCTCGGAAGAGAATGAACTCATAAATTTTATCGCTTGGAGGAACTTGCAGGCCATCCTTTTTCCGCCCTTCCGTTCCAAATGATCTTACTGCAAATTTAAGCAATGTGATTTAGAGCCAACAGACATGCTCTACATCTTTAAACAGTATCCAAAAGAAAGAACGAGAAGGAATAAAATACAGAATGTGAAGGCAGAACTTTCCCAAAGATTTACTTCTAATATCTTTTGAGGCTGACAATTTCATTATCATCAGAAATACGAGAAAGTCAAAGTGGCTGAAAAACATATTATTTTGCATGAGTTCCAGAAAAATGTGGTTGCTGCTACAGTAATTTACTTTAGGATTAGCACGAAACATAGAAGATTGTGACCCAAACTTACCACATTATGGTTCCAGTATAAGTATACTACTAAATGTCTCTTAAAAAATGTATAATATTGCGAAAATGATATAAGGTATTTCAGCAGGCGCACAAAAAACAAGCTATTGTTATGCTCAAGAAAAACATTCCAGCCATGGAAATATCACAGGTTTCATATGAAAATGGTCTGATATCTGCATGCTCTGAACTTTTATTTAAGTCATAACTTCCATTTTTGTAAAAGTAAAATACAATCATGTGGTCCAGTTTTCTTCTATTTCCAAACTTCCATTTATGTCATATGCAACTTCAACGACATTCTATGGAACAGTTAATGTTGCAATAGTTTATCAACGCTATCATATGACTTACATAACCGACAGATTCTTCCAATTAGAACAAAATACTACTGAGCATTGCACAAAATAGAGTGCTATCCCCTACTTTTCATTCTTTTTTTCTTTTTTTTTATCTTTTCAAAATGGCATCCTTTCTCTCAATGATGAATAACATCACCTTGAATCACAAACAAAAATGTCTAATTCCAAGAGTGCCATGAAGCAGATTTTGCAACCATGTCTGCCTTAATTTAATCCTCTTAAACAACACAACCTCTGTTCTTCAAATATAAGCCCATATCAATGTGTCAATGCTGATGTCTTTTACCACCTTCCACCAGGCATAGAACTTTGAACTGGGCTCACAAAATTTTCTTTACCAATAGAAATTCTCTCAAGTACAAATGAACCTTCCAGTGTTAAATACAGTTTGCATTTCAACATCTACATTCATACTACATGACTTGTACCAAAAAGAAAAGAACTCTAAAGCTCCAACCCACATCACAAAATCACAATGACACAAAAACCCATTTGAGATTGAAAGAATCTCTGTCTTAACAACCAGAAAAGAAAAAACCCAGAAAGCAAAACCCAGCACAAATGTATAAAGAAAAACCCAAAAAAAAAAAAGGATCAAAATATTTACCATTTCTTAAGCCGATGGTGGATTCTTGAGTGTTGATGTTGAAAAGAACGCCTTCATAACGAATCTCAGACTTTGAAGTCAAGCTAATCAAGCTACCTACATAGGAATCTGCTGATGACCCACCACCACCACCACTACCTGTAGAAGAAGAAGAAGAAGATCTGGCTGCCTCTGCTGTTGCAGCTGCCATGACTTGAAAATAATATCAAATAAAGATTGATGCTTTCTTGTTTCTTTGCCAAAGTAGAAATGGAAGAAAAAAAGAGAACGCAGATAGATGCAAAGGGTGTGTCTTTCTTTCTTTCTTTCTTTCTTTCTTTGTCTTTTGGCTTTAATAAAGGGGGCAAGTCTTCTTGTTTACGTTGTTTGTTGGTCTGCTTATGTCCCTCTTTAATGAAAATTGCTGTGTCCGTAATTGTTCCAATTCCATTTACTTTAATAATTGAAAAACAAATATGTAGTTTTAGGATATTGCTTCCTTGTGGTTTAGATTAATTATTTTTTAAAGTAAAAAATTCCAAATATTATTAACATGTTTTATAATAAAAAATAACTATAAACTTAAAATGTGATGCATAAACATATTTTTTTAAAAAAAATATTGATATAGTGATATATTAAATAATATTTATTTTTAAATATTGAAATAATGATATATTGAATTGACCTAAATTAACATGTTAGATTTTTAATTTTAATCATTAGACCATAATAATCTTATAAAAAAATAAATTAAAATAAATTATGAATATTAATTTTTAATTAATCTAATGTTGAAGCACAAAATTGAAAAAAAATATTAAATTAAAAATGATCAAAACGCCTACCTAAGTTAAATTATCAAACCAATAAAATGGGTCATGGGATCAGAATAACTCTATGAAAAACAAAAAAAAATTAAAATACAAAGTCTAATTTTCAACAAATCTAATATTGAAAGATGAAATAAAAAAAAAATAAAGAATAAAACAAGTCAACACAAGCTAACATATTAAACTCGTAACCTGGATCATAAAATCGAGATAACTTCATAAAAGGCAAATAAAAAAAATCACAAAGCTTTATTTCCAACAAATCCAATATTGAAGGTTAAAATCAATATAAAAAAAAAAAAAAACTAAATCCATAAGACTGGGATAACTCAATATAAAGCAAATTAAAAAAATTACGAAACTCAATTCTCAAACAACCTAATTTTAAAAGATGAAATTGAAAAAAAAAATTAACTAAATAAATAAAAGTTGATTGAGTTGTTGGAGGGTGAAATTAAAAAAAAAAGGTATTCAATTAAAAAAGAACCCAAAAAAATAAATTGAGTCAACCCAGATAAACTTATCAAACTCGCAACTCGGATCATTAAATCGAGATAACTCAAAAAAAGATTAAAAAAAAAACTCAATTAAAAAATGACAAAAAAAAAATAAACAGAGTCAACACAAGTCATAAGATTAGGATAATTTCATAGAAAAAAAAATATAAAAACATCACGAAACATAATTTCAAGCCATTCCAATGTTGAAGAATGAAATAAGAAAATCAATTACAGAAAGTGGTCTAAAAAATAAGTCAAATCAACTTATTATACCTGTGGTCTGCGTCATGAGATTAGAATAAATTCATAGAAAACAATAAATAAATAAATAAATGAAATCCCTCTTCCAATAGATCTAAAATTGAAGGTTGAAATCGAGAAAAAATAAATAAATCAATAATTTCAAGCCATTTCAATGTTGAAGAATGAAATAAGAAAATCAATTAGAAAAAGTGATCCAAAAAAATAAGTCAAGTCAACTTGTTAAACTCATGATCTGGGTCATGAGATTATAATAAATTCATAGAAAGCAATAAAAAATATAAAATCCCTCTTCCAATAAATCTGAAATTAAATGTTGAAATCAAAAATAAATAAATAAATCCATAATTTCAAGCCATTCTAATGTCAAAGAATGAAACAAGAAAATCAATTACAAAAAGTGGTCCAAAAAAATAAGTCAAGTCAATTTATTAAACTCGTGGTCTAGGTCATGAGATTAGAATAAATTCATAAAAAGCAATAAAAAATATGAAATCCCTCTTCCAATATATTTAAAATTGAATGTCGAAATCAAGAAAAAATAAATAAATCCATGAGATCGCTAAACAACCTAATAGAAAGAAAATAGAAAAATTTATAACAACAATTCTCAAAACAATTTAATATTAAATAATGAATTTGAAAAAAAAAAAAGATTGGTTTGGTAAACGATAAATTGAAGAAAAAAAAACTAACAAACAAAAATCACTATTCCAATTATTAATGTTTTGCATAGTTATTAGACCTAGCTTGGCGGGTCAACTTGGGATTCAAGTGACCCGAGGCCTTGGCTAGATCTGCTTCATTCAAAACCCGGGCCTGCAATTGGCCCAAGAAAAACCATTCAACCCACCTAATCAACCTAGAACCCGGGTGACCTAGTAAAATCTAATAGAGACTAGTTTTTTTTTTAATTTGTTTTTTATCCTAGCCAGAAACTAATTTTATATATATATATATATTTTCAGTTAATTATTAATTCATTTCAAAGTTCACTATATAAATATTAGAAGAATGTTTTATTTTTTTATTGTGAGATTTGAAACCCTTTAGTATATATACTTTATGTTCACAAGAAAAAAATATATTTTTTTCAATGTGGAATAAAAAAAATTTTTTGATTTAAATACTTCAACTTAAAATAATAAAACAATATATTTTCAAAGTGGGATAAAAAAAAACCTTTTTGAAATAATCTTTTAAACTCCATTATTTACAACATGTATAGTGTATATCCACATGAATTGTTTCTTAATTTTTTTATATGAAATATTAAAATCTCAAATATATTTTTTTTCAGGTTGACCCGGATCAACTCATGTAACCCAGGACCTGACCATTTGGTAGGGTCGAACCCTAGGCTAAGTTTGATAAATATGGTGTTTTATGGGTGTAACTGCAATGATTTAACCATATCCTTTAGTGTTTTGTTTTATATATATTTAATTTGGGATATTAATTTATCTTGACATAAATAATAGCTAATTGATAATGGAAGATTTTACCATGTTTGATGGGGGTTCTAAATATGTTGTTATTATTTTTTTATGAAAGTTATATTCGATTTTAAAACTTTTTAGAAAGATAAAAAATAATAAATTTGAAAATCTAAAACTTTTTAAGATGATGAAAAATACTAATATCAACCGAGTGATAGATTCATTCACATTTTTAAATCAATTTGATTTGTTTTGAAAAAAGTTCCTTTTTTATAGAAAAATGTTATTTCATTAGTATTAGTGATAGTACGTTATTATTATAATTCTTATACGACTAAAATAAAAATAATAAATATGAAAATCGAATCTATTAAATGAAAATAGATCCAACAAATAAAACATTAACTGTCAACTTTTCAATGACTTTCAATTCTAGGAATTCATTGTCGCCATTGATGGCAGTAGAATCAAGATTGTGATATGATATTGAAACCTCTCTCCAACAAGTTTCATTACTTGAAATTCAAACATAAATGTTACTTTATTTTCCTATCCATTAGAATCTTTGAAACAGAAAAAAAAAAAAAAAAAAAAAAAAAAAAAAAAAAACACACACACACACACAAACCAAGGGGAAAAAAAAATCAAACAAAACCATGAATCTGAGATTATACATATTGAAATTTATAATTATTTGAACCCCTGAAGATATCAGATCTAGTAACTAGATAAAAAAATATATTAAAAATGAATAGAAATAAAAAAAAAAAAATGAAGAAAAACAAGGGTTGTTATCAATGTAATTTCACTAGTGGCTGTCCAAATAAATCTCTTTTGATGGATAGGTTGTTTAAAGGAGGGAGGGAGGAGAGAATAGATATTGTTTCAATTTTTGTTTTTTTTGTTTTCCTAGCAGAGGGAGAATTAAAACCAACTCTAACTACAGTTTATGTGCTACTAACAATGATGTCTGACATAACCTGGTTTTAACACCCCTTTAAGCATATGTTCAAAAATCAGAAAAAAAAATATTTTAAGATTAGGAAGTTAACTAAAAGGGATCAAAATAAAGTTTATTTCCATTTTCGAAATAATTAGGGGAGATAAAATAAATTTGAAATTTAAATAATAAAAAAAAGAATTTTAAAAATTAAAGAGAAAAAAAAATAAATTCAAAGATTTAAACATTTAATAAAGAGAAGAGGAGAAAAGAAAGGGATTGTAAATTTGAAATTTAAAGACTTGAAAAATTATACAAAATACTAAAAAGGCTTAGTGTCATTTTTACTGTTTACCTAGACTCAAAGCACTGTAGATTGAAGCAATATAATGGTAGCCCGAGCCTTGCCAAAAAAAGTTACAAGGGCAACGAGAGAGGGGTGGGGTTGTCTTTTCACTGAAATGCATTTGGCATTGAATGGATGATTGAGGAGAAAATAATCACTTCAAGTTTTGTTGGTGCTGCCATGGGCGTCAGTCAAGCCACGCCCATACGTGAGAACACCTGGTGCTTGAGCTGACCTACCCTTGAGCTGGGTCATACTTGAGCATCAAGTGGCACTGTGGTTGGCTTGCCCTTGCCCTCAGTGTTCGTCAGGCCAACACCCCCACGTGGGGACATCTGGCATTGGGGTTGTCTTGCCCAGGGCGCACAACCAGACTCACATGCCATATGGCGTTGGAGCTGCCTTGCCCAGGGCGCACACCCATACTCACATGCCTTGCCCAGGGCGCCACGTGGCGAGACCTAGCACTTGAGTTGTCCTGCCTATGTGTTGGGTCAAACCCAACGCGGCGCTAGGGCTGGCTTGTCCTCTACTTAGGGCTAATGGGTCCTATCTCAGGACCTAATTTTCATGGGTCTTTTGTCCGGACCCAGGGCTATTGAGTTTTTAAATATACTTATTTACCTTATAAATATTATTATTTTTATTAAAGTTGAAAGTATTAATATCAAACATATTATAATTTGTGTTCTAAATATTATTAGTTCAATTGTAATACAAATGATAGTATTTATACCCCAAATAATAGTATTGTTGATATTAATACTTTAAATTATAATAAAAATCATACTATTCAGAAAACAAATAATATTATTTTTAATATTAATACATTCAATTATAACAATAAAAAAAAATATTTATACCACAAATAATACTATTTTTAGTATTAATACTTTCAATGATAAGAAAAATAATAATATTTTTGATATTAATACTTCAAACTACAATAAAAATAAATATTAATACTTTCAATTATAATAAAAATAAAATTATTTGTACTGCAAATAATAATATTTATACCACAAATAATAATATTTTTATATTAATGTTTTGAACTATAATAGAAATATTAATATTTATAACACAAATAATAGTATTTTTAATATTAATACCTTCAATTATAATAAAAATAAAAATATTTATGACGCTTGGGCTACCCTATTGTACGCTAGGTCAGGTCCAAATGCCACATGGCGCTCAGGCTGGCTTGCCCTGCCTTGGGCCTAAGCCAGGCTCGCACCCTCACTTGGGGGCACCTAGCGCTTGGGCTGCCCATCCTTGCACTGGGTAAGAACCCACGCACCACATGGTCCTCGAGTTGGCTTGCCTAGGGCGCTCAGCCAGCCCCGCGTGCCACATGGCAAGACTTGGTGCTTGGGCTACCCTGCATGTGCGCCTTCATCAAGACCCAATGGGAATGAGTTGTTGTCAGGACCTAATTCGCTTAGGTCCTATGCCAGGACCTAATAGTAATAGGTCCTACACTAGATTTAATAGCAGGTGGTCCTGTGCAGGACCCAAATAATTTGTATTATAAATATTCTTTGGTTTTCTTAATATAATAATGTGTGTTATGAATATTATTATTTCTTTTATAATTCAAAGTGTTCATATCAAAAATATTATTATTTGTGCTATAAATATTATTATTTTTATTATAACTCAAAGTATTGATATAAAAAATATTATCATTTGTGTTATAAACATCATGGGATTCTTAATATAATTATTTATGTTATAAATATAATTATTTTTATTATAATTCTAAATAATAATATAAAAAATAATATTATTTGTGTTATAAATATTATTATTTTAATTATAATTAATAGTATGAATATTAAAAATATTATTATTTGTATTATAAATATTATTGTTTTTATTATAATTAATATTATTAATAATATAATTAAAAATTTTGGAAAAAATATTATTATTAATATTAAAAAAATACCATCCCCAAGCCTTCACATGATCCATAACCATCATTTCTCCATTTCCTTAGTCATACATAACCACCAACTAATACACAGCTTTCCATATCTCCTTATAAATCAACCACTGACGACACACTAACACCATCACATGATCCGATCGCAACCCGTATCACACCTTCACCAAACACTCCAGCCTTCAATCAAGATCCAATGGTGTCTGATTTGTCCTCATGAAAATAAATGTTTAGGCAAGCAAAGAATAAACATATGAATACCAGTCTAGGCAAACAATTAGCATGTAAGCACTATATATATGTTTTATCATAAATGTTCCTACCTCGACATGAATTAGAACCTTCACAATTTAAAAGGAGAATTGAAAAAAAAATTCATCTTATAGTATTAAGCATACTTTTATCATAATTACAAGTTTTCTATTTTAGCTAATAACAAATGAAAGGTATAAAACCCATGTTATAAGATTTTTAGCTAAGAAGTGGATATTAAAATACTTTATAGTGTAAGAGCACATAATAAATATAATTCTCGTCATTTAAGTGAAAATATCAAAATAAATTGTCATAACTCAATCTTGAATCCCCTAAAAAAAATTTATTAAAAAAATACATTTTATTTTTATTCAAAAAAAAAATAAAAAAACCCAAAAATATTTTTAGGAAACAAAGAGATAAGCCCTTCAGCTGGAATTGACCAAAACAACTAGACTAGGATATTTTGACATGATGGGCTGAAGAAAGACTTAATAGAAAGAAAGTGGAGGTTGAAATCCAACTTGACTAAAATTAAAAGAATTAATTAAGTTTAAGGACTTAATTAAACTTTTAATAGGTTTAATTAGCTTAATTAAATATTTAATTGAAGAGAAATTAAGTTTAAAAGTCAATTTGGCCAGAATCAAAAGAATTAATTAGGTTCAAGGACCTAATTTAACTTTTAATAAGTTTTATGGATTCGATCAAGGATTCAATTGAAGAAAAATCAAATTTGAAAGCCTAATTTTGATCAATTCGCAAGGATTAAAATATTAGGGACACAATTCAAACTTGGAAAGGCTAAATTGATGCAATCAAGGGTTTAATTAAAAGAAATTTAACAATTGAAGGCTTATTGAGGGTTAGGTTGAAGAATTTCAAAACCAATAACCAAAGTAAAAAAGGCATGTGAATTCAGGGACTAAAATTAATTAAATAAAGGTTCTACTTGAAAGAAATTAAAAGTTTGATAATTAATAGGGGTGAAATTACATAATATGCAAACCAAGAACAAAAAGGCAAAAGATGATCAAATTAAAGGATTTAAATCAAGGTTTCCAGGGGTGCAATTACCAAAATTGAAAAGTTTCAAGGTCAATTAAGGATTCATATGCTTAAATTGAAAGGACAATGCCTAAATTGAAAATTTCCTAAAATCCTATTGAAAAACCCTATTTTTTCAAGTTTAAATGAACGACGTGTCACTCAGATTTTAATAAAGAGAATGAATGATATGATGTTCGGTTATAGTATCTTCTTTTTTATCTTAAAGGCTGATCGAGTTACCACTTTCAGGCTAATGAATATGACATCTCTAACCACCTTACAAACCCCAACCTTCACCACTCAACTTAGAAACATCTCATCTACAAGGACTAGTTATCCTCATCACATGTTTGTACATTATTCAGCTTAATGAACTCGACAATATCTTGTCCCTAATCAGTCACCTCTGCATTGGCATATTCAAGTTAATCAAGAGCTTACCTTCCAATTAATAAATATGAAGTTTTAGACCTTTAAATCTAGTGTGGTTTGTTCCTAATGAAATATTTATATCCCCTCTACAAGGTTTAGGTCAATAAATGATATGTTTAAGGCTCAATCTCTACAATGATCTTGACAAAGTATCTAACTCAATTATCTATGACTAAAGAAAAACACACCATAATAGAAAAGACTCAACGACTATTTTCACATGTGTGATTTTAGTTTACTAAAAGACAAAAAAGGACCAGGCACCACCTATTTCAGAGAGGAAAGTTTTGGAAAAGAAAGAATAAAAATCTTTCATAACAACTTCTTGGAAAAAACCATCATGTTGTTGAAATTTTTTGTTTTATTTTTCTTATAAAAGAGCATCTACTCTTGAACAGAGGAGGGGGAGTTTTGGAAAAGAGAAAAAAAGAAAGCTTAAAGAAAATTAAACCACTAAAGTTTTGTGATATAAAAGCCATAAAGTATTGATAAGAAATGAAAGGAAAGAAGTAGAAGGTAGAGCTTGTGAGTCCAAGATTGGAAGCAGAAATACCAGAGATCTAAAGCTTGAATAAGGAGAAAGAAATTCCAAGCAAAGAAGGCAACATTATTAGACAAGGTATACATTTAACTTTGATGAAGAGGTGTAGCTCAGTGAGCACACCCCTCTATTTTGTTTTTTAAATTTCTATTTAAAATGTTTATTATACATCCATTATAGTCATTTGTCAGTTTAAATGACATGAATGTTTGTTTTAAAGAGTTTAATCATACCTTGAAAGTTAGCTTGTATAAAAAATAATAATATCTCCAATTATAGCCCCTATGGGATGTAAAATATATCTCTTCTCACCATCCTCATAGTGTATGAGATAAATGCATGCATTTTGATTAAGGTTGTATTCTATGGTTATGATTCTACCATATATGTATTTTTCTTTCTGTTGAAAATCGATTTTACGGTATAGACATTTATGACCTCCCCCTCTATGCCTTGCAATAATGATTCCTCTGGCATTACAGCCTTTACCACAACGATGTTGCCCATATATCAAATTATTTCGTGTATTGGATTGCACTTGACTGTCCACAGCTTAATTGAGTGTGCTCAAAGTAAAAGTTTTGTATAAATGTATGATCATGCTATTAAGTATTTTGATTTAAGTTCTTTTCTTTCTAAGAGGTGGAATGGAATAACCTGGTTGAAACGTAATGATCATACATCTGTAATGCATTGTATGTCCCATAATAGGTCTCATTCTTCTACCTTTTCCTGAGAGTCGATGGCTATTCATAGTTATTACCTTGATATTAGAGAAGAGCTCGACCCAATGCTTTATTTTTGCCCTAGTTGATCCTGATTCAACATTAGAAGTATATTGATTTTTCAATAATAACCGAATACTTTTATTTATAACTACTGCATATTTGATTCCACCCATAAATCTATTTTCTTTCGTAGGAGTTCTAGTCTCAATAAGAATACTAGTTTTTATTGTTCATATGTTATGATATGAGTATACGACACCAATTTGTTATGTATGGATGATGAGATTTCATTGATACAAAGCCAATTCCAATAGATTTATTAAAGGGTCTCATTGGTGTGCATCTAGTAGGAATTGAACCTACGAATTTGCCAATTATGAGTTGGGCGTTTTAACTATTCAGCCATAGATGAATAGCGGGGATCGTCACATATGGTGAATAACCAAATTTCAATTAAAATAAAATCTTTAGGATAAATCAATGCAATTTAAATTTAGGAGGAATCAATGAAAGGACATCGATTCAAATCATGGATTTTCAAATGGAGAGAAATCAAGAATTCTCACTATTTCTTATATTCATGGACCCAGTTCAATTTAGTGGGATCTTTCATTCACTTTTTTTTTCCATCAAGAACGTTTTATAAAACTCTTGGACTCCTAAATTTGAAGTATCCTATTTTCACACAATTCACAAGGTTCAACAAGCAATTGATATTTCACTATTGGTGTAGTACTATTTGTAGTAGTGGTACTTATATATCGTATTAATAATCAAAAGATGGTCGAAAGAAAAACTCTCTATTTGGCAGACTTATTCCTATACCTATGAATTCCATTGGACCCAGAAATGATACATTGAAAGAATCCTTTGAGATAGTATTTTAGTACGTATGCCTATGTATTATGTATATAGGGTTATACTTTACTTTATCTTTCTTTTTTCCAAAATTTTTATTTAACAGAAGGATTCCTTTATTTAACAGAAGGATTCCTTTACATGACTAATGCAATGTAGTCAACTCTATTTATTAGAACAACTTCCATTGAGTCTCTGCACCTATCATTTTATATTCTTATTCTGTCTTTATGAACCTTTGTTTATTTATTTTTTGTTTTTTAGAAATAGAATTTATCTGAGGATTGCCTTCTTTTTTTCTGGCGTTTCTCTAAATTTAAAAGTTATCACTTAGTAAGTTTCCATACCAAGGGTCAATCCAATTACGTCTAGAATCTACCAATTTCTCTATATCCCCTCTTTGTTTTGTGTTTTGAGATTCAAATCTTATTATTATGTTACTATGTCATTCCCTTTTTTCTTTCATTTCTATTCTACTAAAACTGTTAAAGTCATTAGATACCGATTCCTATATTCATAGAGAAGTGTTTCCTTTTATTTTAATATTTTATTTGATTTCTTGTCTAGCCTCTCTCATATCGTGATGAGGTTGAGGATGAATTGTGAATTGTCCTCTCAATCTGATGACCTCTTCATAAAGCAAAAGTATTTGTTCAACCATCTTCTCAATCTAGGGTTGGACGGACATACCAGCAGCAATGCGAGCATCCATGATATGCCCTAGTATGTATGGATCAGCCATGGTGGTGTGCTAGATAGAACTGCACGTCAAAATTTACTTTCTTGTTGAAGAAGTAATTAGCTTTTTGTAAGGTCTCCATAAACGACGCCAATTGAAGAGGTTATAAAAATCACAAGGGATATTCTCGAATGAATTATTCCTAGAAATTCGTATACATCATTTATGGTGAGTTCTATGACCTCCACTTCAAGATCACGTAGGCTTCTCCTTTGTCAAATCTTCTCCTAGGGGGATATGAAACTCTTATGCACAAAATCTCCTGGGATGTTGATGGGGGACCATACGAAGATCAAGTCAGTACTAGGAATATTTGTGTTAAAAAAAAAAAAAAACAACATTACTGAAGATATTAATAAATTTTTATGAAGATTGAGAAAAGGTTTGGGAAGAAGATCTAGAGGTGAGGGGAAGAAGCTGAGAATGTGTTTATGTATTTGGTCATGTCTCTCCTTTTCTGTATATTCCTATTTTCTTTTATATTACCTGATTTGAACTGCCTCATGCTATGTAGGAAGGGTAGAAAAATAATCTTGTATTATTAAATAAATTATCTCATTACTCATACCATCACATCTAATTAATATAAACATGGATTGTTTGTTCGTATTTAATGGGATTATAATGGGCATCATAATTATTAACTTAGACTTAAGGTATGGAAGGCTCAGTGTAAAGTGACCCTTCAATCGCGCTCTTAACCTGAGGGATGTTGGGTACAAATCACACCCTGAGCCCAGGATGAATCGGGTCTAACTCGTGATTGCACTCAAGAATGGGGTTAGGGACAGCCATGCCACAACCCAACATGGAGTCGAGCATGGTCATGTCCCTAACCCAATATAAGGTTGGGCATGAATGCATCTAAACACCACAATGAGTTATGTGCTAGCGCATCCCTGACCTATCAGGAAGTTGAGCATAGTTGTACCCTTATCCAAGTTGAGCACAGTCGCGTCGTTGTCCAACATAGAGTTAGGCACAGCCTTGCTCCTATCCAACTTAAAAGTGAGTATAGGGTTGGGTATAGGTTAGGTATAGTCATGCCGCTACCCAACTTAGAGTTAAGTGAAGTTGAGTACCAAGAACATAATCTCATCTGGAATTACCACTTTCTTGTGTTAGCTTTTAAATAAGATGGGTTTATAAAAACCATGACCCATCAAAATCAATGACAAAAAATAAACAAACACTGTAGACTGTAATCCTAATCGATACATTTAGCTTTATACTTAATGCTTAATTAATATAATATAATATTTATATATACTTGATGATATAC
This sequence comes from Populus alba, assembly GCF_005239225.2. NCBI lineage: Eukaryota > Viridiplantae > Streptophyta > Magnoliopsida > Malpighiales > Salicaceae > Populus > Populus alba. The sequence continues at coordinate 9,664,916 of NC_133287.1, forward strand.
AATGTATAGATACAGCTGCACATAACTAGAGACCAATGATCTGCCATGCTGACAGCAGAAATAAGCCTAGACTAGAAGGAAAAAAACTTCCTAAGATTGAGATTATCTTATCATTCTAGGGTAAACTTCTAGCTTAAAAAGAACAATATTAATTAGATGTTTAGGTTACAGACCTTTCCTTCTTCCACTAACAAAATTCCATTAACTTTCAAGCCTAGCTAACTGTACAATTGACTCTTTTCTGGCACGCAGTATTTGGTTAGGAATGTCGACAAGTCTGTTCATATATACAGTTGGGATAATCATTTGCCACTTGGTTTTCAGGTGCTTGGTGCCGACTAATCATCCTCCAGGTTCCAGCTCCATGTGGTTTTTTAGATCTCTACAAAGTTTAAAACAAACACTTAAAAACATGGATCTGGCAAATCAAGTATAGTTTAAACTCACACGTGATTAGAAGTGACACTGGAAATGGAAACTGTGAACTCACATGCAGCGTGGTACACGGCAATCTGTTTGTCTGCAAATTCTCGCATGTAGCTTCAACATGTACCATACCTTCTGACAGTGTTGACAGCCCCCAAAGGACCGAATGCTGCACTTCCTTGCATGGCAGAACAACCTTTTAATTTGGAGGCATTTTGGGTAAGAGCAGGGGTCACTACTTGTTGCTCGACAATGAGTGGCATGCATTAAAAGATTTTGCAGTTCCTTTTGTTGCTGTGCCACCAAATGAGAAAGATTTTGTTCCTTCAGCTGCGCCACCGAATTAGCAAAATGTCAAACAGAGCATTAATATTCTAAATCCATTACATGTCTGGCAATGCACGCACGCACACATGGTCCTACATCCCCTATGTATGCATGAGAAGAAAGAAAATCAAACACGAAGAACTTGAATCATTTGTATTAAAACAATGGCTTAAAGACCAGTAACATGTGAGGGAGATTCATCATGCCTGAAGTGCTTCTTGATGGGCATCTACATTCTCAGTTCCATAATTAGCTTCTGGAGAGCATTGATTCAACTTATAGGCATGCAAAGAACTGTCTTTCTTGTGATAGCACGCAGCACAGACATCTCTATCCAGTGTATCAGTATCCTGATGACAAATTTTGCACATTGTCCCAGCTGCTGGCAGTGTTGGATTGTGAAGATTATGCAGGATCATCATTGATGAATGCTTGGCTCGGCGAAGTGTATCAAACTGATAATGATACTTCTGACAAAGACCCAAGAAAGTATGTCTATTATCGAAGTGCCAGTTTTCTAAAATAGCATCATTATCCTCAGTATCGGACGGTATCCCCTTGACCATAACCTGAAAAGAAAAGAAAGAAATAGGTATCAATTGTGTCATCTTTGCAATTACAAATATCATCCTGTAATTTTAGCAGGGATTCTCACCTTAAAGAGTAAATGTTTTTCCTTGTTATTTAAGGAGTGCGAGTCCTCCCCATTGAGGCTTTTCCCTACAACATGGCATCTGCAATGCGTATTGAACTACAATTAATTTCCAAGTAATAATCCCACCATTTGGTCAGAAAATAATGGGAAACAATGTTTCAAGTAAAATGACAAGCACCATCATGGTTTAAGGCGCCATTTAAATTAATTACCTTTCACATAGCTGAAAATTTTTGCACTGTCGGCAAAACCATCGGCTTCCAGATAACATCACTTCATGACAATGAGTGCATACATGTTGTAAATGAACAACCATGAAGTCCTCCTTGCGACCACACATGGGACCACCCCTCAGCTGATCAAGGGAGAGAGGAATATAACAAAAATTAAAGAATAGCATAGTTAAGTAACAAAAAAGCAATCACTCAATTAGCTTCACCATTGTATGTAGTGCAGGCTTAAATAATTTTAATTCTAAAGCTTCAGAATTCATAAAAGAAACAAGTGTCAAAACAAGTAACATGTAGGCCATGCATGTGCAAAATTATGCTGCTACACATATTCCCTTCCTGTAATTCCAGTTGCTTTGGAAAATAATAGGTATAAAATCAGAAGCCAATAAAAATAGCTTAGATTTAGATGCTTGGGACGGTTGAGAAACTCTAAGATGTTATCTGAAAATTTGAATTAATGCCCTAAGAAACCATATCACTATAACTAATATCATGAACTATTAGTTTTATTATTTCAGGAGTCTAAACTATGCTTTATGATGAAATGATTTACCTTGATAGATATAGTTTCTGCACTACAAAGTTTTCCATGTGTAAGCGATAATTGAAACAATTAAATAAGAGATGGTTCTGCTATTTTGCAATACACTTAGCAGCTACTTCGTTAGATATAAGAAACAAACAAGTTTAAGCTCTCAGTTTTGCCCCATCAACTCCTAAATTATTCATTGAAACTCTTAGCTGACTATTAGTTGACCATGAAGTCACAAAGATAATGATAAACTTACGATGATTGCATGAACAGAAATATCTAACAAAACAAATAGAAACAAAAAAAAAAAGCACTGAAGTTCAGTGGATTACATGATTTGTTACTAGAATAGCTTTGGTGTTACCACCAGAGGACTCTGTGTGCCCCATGGCTTTTAGTGTTCTTTTTGTCATTACTTTCTTCACCTTCCTCTCTGCATATACTCCAGTTTTCTGTTCAATGTTCTTGAGGATATCCTCCGCAGCATCATACCAATAGCAACCATCAAAGTAAGGCAAACGAGCTGCTGTTATCTTCGAGTAAAAATGTCCAGTAGGGACAAAGAAGTGGTCATATAAATTAGTACAATTGACCACAATATTTTCTTTGGCTGCTTTTCTTAACATCAAATGATACCTGCATATTTTAGCTTGCTTAGTTTGTCAAAACATTCACTTAAAAGGGAGAAGGGAAAAAAGTCTAACAAAGCAGTGGCCATGGGGGATCTGAGCAAACAAAAATCAGCGGGCCCAAGTCAAGGATAGGGTTATGTTGCTATAAAATGGTGAAACCAAAATAAAACCAGTGTGCCCCTAAACAACACTGAGAGACACTTCAAACCACCACTACAAATGGAAATGCAAGTTAATGACAGTGCAGGTCTATGTGGTTCAATGATTTTCATATTGAACCTTGTGGATAAAAAAAGAGCAATTTAATTCTTAGCCTTTAGATTTTTGCATCATATTCATTCTTCCATCAAAAGCAGACTAATATTTGAAACATTATGTAAACGTGTTGCACTCCTAATGGATGACATCAGTGCCATTTCGATCACATAAACTAGCTTAATGGAAAATTAGGATGTGAAAGGATAATAGGATTGAAACTTAACCTATGCTCAAATGTCAAGGGAATTGCACTGACATTGAAACTGCAAATGTACAGACAAACAGATGCACACATACAGACACGCGCGTGCGCGCACACACACAGAGAGACAGACAGAGAGAGAGAGAGAGAGAGAGAGAGAGAGACCATTGTCGCAGCTTATCAGACTTTGGAGTCTTCTGGTTCTCTGGATGGCAATATAAGATATAATCTTCTCCCTTTATAGGAGGACAGGCCCATAAATAGCAGGTTGCAAAACCTCGTTTCTTGCAGTATTCAAGGTACCCTATCTGAGGATGCAAAAATAAGTAAAAATAAAAATGGATCATTCCATTTACTTAATAACAAATACCAAATAAGTAGTAACTGATGTGAAGTACCATACCAATATTTCATGGTAAACAAATGTACGAAGAGCTTCGCCAGTTGAAGTTTCTGTCTCCGGCCTGAAGTACTTGACAGAATCAAGATACGAAATATAAACACTGCGTTGGTTTGGCTGACTGCATTCTGAGCCAAACTCCTGGACATAAAGGCCAAAAAGGCAAACATCCACTCCTTCAATCCTCTGGAACAAAAGAATCACCTAAAAGGGAACAGAACCAGCATTGAGGTTGTATCATAAACCACATCAACAGCCACAATACTAAAAGATGGAGAATTTACAGAAACCAAAATAAAGGAATGCTTAACATCCTTGTGCTAATGGTTATCAATATTTGCGCTTCTATGAGTTTTGGCAAATTAAGACATGAGGCATAAATTGGTAAAGAACCCTATATTTTGGGAAAGATCAAGGAAGGTCCTTGCTGTATAGTACAATTTTGGGATGCCATTATTATTTTTTGAGAGTTTAAAGAAGTTCCCAAGTTGTCCAGAAAGAATTATCATGAAGAAATATTTAGGCATGTGGTTAACTGTTAACTGCAACCTCTTACCTTTGATCTGTAGGGAAATTCAGCAGGGTAGTTCTCACCATGGAAGATTTCCAGAAATTTCTCTTTCACTTTCAACTGTTTGTTAACAGATAGCACCACTCTTAGAGCAAGATCTTCAGCTTCTGGAACCTGGAAACCAATAGAACATACATATCAAACTAGTTCCTAGGCTCAGCTTGTAGAGCATGTATAAAAGAAACCCCATCCAATGTAAACTAAACAATAACAAAAAAATGCAAAAGAGAAAAATCAGACCTAAGCATGAACTGTCCATTACCACATAATTCTAGCAAATGTTTATCTTTACGTTCATTTTTATTTTCAAGAAAACAACACACTTGAAAGGTCCATAACATTGATCATAATAAATTAGATTTTGAAGACAGATTTGAGTGAAAAGATACAATCATAAATATCTAGTCCTTTAGAACTGTTATTTTTGTATCCATTTTCTTTCTTTAACAACAAATTCCCATTCAAACCCACAAATGCTTGCTCTTTTATAAGCTTATATTATATGAAGGAATCAAATTAAATATGGGTCAATTCATTTTTAATTGCATTGCTTTCTATTCATATTCTGAGACCTACAATGGACAGCCAGTTCACAATTTATCAACTATATATGCACAACAAGGCACATAAAAACACAGTATCCTTGTAAAAATTTGCATCTGAGAACTAACCTCGTCAATGTTCATTCCCATAAACTTTGCTCTTTCTTCTCTCTCTTGCTTAAGACGCCTAAAAAGTCTTTCTTCTATGAAATCACTCAAGATGGTACGAGGCAGATCTTTTGCACCAAAAATAGCAGCCTTAGTTGATGGCATGTACTCCTCGCTTCTCATTTCTTTCAAGCAGCATTTGGGACAGATGTACTCAGCTTTTCCTTCCATATCTCTTTTATCGTTGAACAGAGCACATATCTGGTGTTGCCACCGTTTACATTTATCACACTCGACCCACTACAAGAGCACAGCAGACTTAAGAGCAGGTCCCTTGTAAATGAACAGATTTAACAAAATAAACTTATTATGCTTAGCTTACGGGTTCATCAGTTGCCTCGTCATTCTTTCTTTTGTGGAGCTTTTCCTTGAGAATGGTAATTCCATAGAATGTGATCTTCCTAGGTGGAGACCTCTTAAAGCATAAGGAGCAAAAGCAAGGCTGTGTGCCATTTTCTTCTGATGAGGTGTAATAAATCACCCCCCGCTTGATACGAGCACCACAGCACGAGCAATATATAGGCACTGGGGCAAACCAAAGCTTATCTTCTGCACATAACTGGCATCGATTCTCGTTGACATGATTTATTATTTTGTCTTCTTCATTTGATTTTCTCTAAAAGAAGATGCACAAATGTATTTAGTGTTCATCAAAAAGAATATGAACACACAGCTACACACATTGGATATCCTCAAGTCAGCAGACAATATAAATAGATAATTGTATTAGCAAAATGAGAAAAAGAAGAGCAAATGTTGAACTCGAGGTGCTAAGCTACATGTTGTCTAGGAAATAACATACGAACACACAACTTCACACATTGGATACAGACTCAAGCTTTTGCCCAAGTAGATCTGCAGCTACATAGACTTCAGATCCAATCTACTTAACTTCCATGACATTTTTTTCCTGTTTGATTGATCAAATTTATAAAGGTTAGACCAAAGCATATATATCACTGGACTCCCTAGTTTCCATGCATATCAAAAGGCTCATAGTAACGGTGATTGGCACATGATCTTTTGTTTATTTACATAACTTCCCATTTTTAACACAACTATTTTCACTCTTAGAGGATTGAGTTTAAGACACCAAGTAAAATCTCTGCTCATTTGCGATAATGACCTAAGCTACAATGTAAAGGGAAAGAAACAACAAGAAAAACAAAGTGTGCAAAACAGTTGCGAGCACTCAGAAGCAATATGGTAACCTCTCATCATAATTCATGGCCCCAGCTAGAAAACATCAGAAAGAAGAGTATGTAGCTAGGCCCAGATAGCTGGGAAAGGTTCAATTAAAAGGATATGTTCATTTGTTTCGCTCTTTCTCTTCTGTGCATGTTTTTTTGCACTCAAATAACTCACTCAGAGAGGTTAAGCAAGATTTCCGCATTAAGCCGATATGATATGTTAATCTTTCAATTTCAGCATCAAGATGAAACATCTACAGAAAAAATGTGCTTCTAGTCTCTAAAGATTTATATATATATATATATATAGTAATTCTGATGTATTCACCTGGCACATCGACTGCTCAAGACTGGACATGTGTCCTTCTATCTGTTCTGGTGTGAAAAAATCAATTAAGGAAGCACCTCTCATCTTTGGACTTTCTGATTTCATTCCATCTTCATGTTCAGTAACTGTTGCATTTAGCTCATGCTCTATAGCTGGTTTGGCTGAATGAAATTTAGATATGACTTGGATCGCCTCCTTGCTAAAAGCAGCGCCAACCTCTTCAAAGACAATAGGCATACATTTATTCATCAATTGGTTGCAGTCATCTTTCATAGCGTCTGCAACTCCACTAGAACTTCTGGAGTCCATCTCTCCTGAACTACAACCAACAATGTGCTCCTTAAAAGGAGCAGAAACACTCTCACAAATCAATCTGGTATAACTATCTGCAGCTTTGCTCCTGATCTGATCAGAGCCTGTAGGATTTTCCATGGAATTCATCAGTGATTCATTATTCACCCCAAGAAACTCAGAATTAATAGATACAGGAGATTCAGGCAATTGCTTCAATGGCAGGGGTCCTCCAAGACCATCAGATTGAACCAAGAATGGAGCAACCACAGATGCAATTCCATCTCCAGATGAAAAGTAATGATAATATTTTTCCATCTTCTGACACTTTGAAGGGGGCATTTTGTCTCCTGAACAGCAAGATCCATAACCACTAGAATCTGTATCAATGATCTCCCGTTTATGACCACTCTTCACCTCTTTAGAGTTCTGACCAAGTTTATCAGTTTTACACAGAATTCGGCTAGGAGCACATACAAGGCAATCAGTTTGGAGGCAGTTATCAAAATGCAATAAAAGTGGGCGAAGACTTTCACAATAGCACTTGCTATTGTCACACACTGTTGAATGGAAATGATTAAGGAAAGAATCTAGGCAGTCCACCTTTGGGATCATTGATCTCTTGGAATTGACATAAGCAGCTAAGACCTTTTCTCTTGAAGAATAAAATGGCAGGTTATTTAAATTTGCCACTATGCCTTCAGAGCTGAAAAGAGGTGCAGAACTTTTTGAAGGCACATGAACCCCATGTGATTGTTCTGAAGGGAGCGGGAGCTGAGAATGCATAGATGTATGTCCAGATGTTGGCCTGCAAAACTTATTTTGATCCTTTAAGTGACTTGGTACTTTGACCTCCAATGCCTTATTAAACTGTCCATATAACTGACAAGACTGCTGCTGGGTCTGTTCTAATACTTGTGCTCTAGATTCCAGTAGCTTATCAGGAGTTGAATTTGTTATGCCAAACCTTGTGCTGGAACTTTGTAGAATGCTTGAGACTCCAGAGTAATCTGGGATCTGCAGAATTGAATTTGAATATTCCAAGCATTCACCTAAAGTGGACAAAGGCATACCATAATGGTTCTCATTTTTTGTCAAGCTTTTCACCAAATTCAAGTTGCCTGACACAAATGGTTGAAACACTCATGAGCACAAATGGATGACCAAAACATACAAAAGAACGAGCAAAACAATAGCAAGAGATCTGATAGGAATGCCACATAAAAGATAAACATAAGCATGTTGATAACGGGATGTATGCCAACCTAGAAAAAAAATCTCAAACAGGATGACAGGAAAGAATCAAACACACCAGGACATCACCAAATCACAAAGTTGGAAGCCATATTCATGAAATGCCAGATTATAGTGATAAAAGCTTGTACCGTGTTGCAAATGTGATCATGTTGTATTAATATGACATGGGCAATACAAGTTCATTTCTCCTTGATCCATTAGGAGAACCAAAAACTAAAGGATATTTCACATTGACTTGCCAAGAGCTAAAAAAAAGTTTTGAGAAGCATCATCAGCCACAATCATACTTTAAATAAGACCTTGAAGAAACAAGTAAAAAGAAAAGCAGAGTGACCAAGAATAACCACAGTTTAGAATAACCAAAGCAAGGAATAAAGAAAACATACTGAAAATTGCAAGTGTGATTTAGATTTTGCATAAACTGGTGTGCAAGCACAAGTTGTCTGTCATTCACCACTTACTCAATATTTATAAATTCCAATAAATGACTCACTATGACAGAATTGCATAAAGTAATACTATGTGCAGCAATTACCACAACTAAGGTATAAAATAATCTTTTAAAAAACTAAGAGTTCTAAGTTGAAATGCAGATAAACATACTTTGATCAAAATGTTGCTGCTGAAAAATGTCTTTGAAGGCCTCAAGATGATATGAATGATCTCCTTGAGAAAAAACTGGTCCACTGTCAAAAGTTCCAGTTTCGGTAAACCCATCACCACTAGAGATAGTGGTGATGGACGAATTTATATCAGGAGAGGAATCCAGCTCATTGCCGATCTGCTTTGAGGCCACAGTGATAGCATTGTACATACTTGTGGTTCCTAGATTAAATTCATTGTTAAATAATCCTATGGAAAAGAAATTGCATTGTGAGACATAAAAGTAGAGTATCCATTTTCCCAGTAAGTCCTATAAAAATGGATGGATTGCTCACCTTTTTGGAAGCCAAAATGATCCTGTTTTTCAGCCCCCGTCAGATTATAATTATTGTTGCCAATGATGGGGTAACTATTGAAAATAGGGTTTCCTTCATGTGAACTGCACCCCTGAGTCAAACCCAAAGTTTGCATTGCTGTCAATTTGGATCCTTGCTGACCACAATATGTATCATTGTGTTGCTGTAGGATTAAACTTTGTAATCTATTTCTCAGAGTGTCCAGATTGATATATTCCTCCTACAAAGGAGCACAAATACAAATGATGTCACTTTAATGCTCTAAAAAAAAAAAGCAGAGCAAGCCTAACTGATTCTTCATCTTTTCAAGTACTACAAATCCCACATTCAGTTTTTCCCTTCATAAGATCACTATAGTATAAACCATAGTCAAGTCATATTCAAAGAGTAACTCAAAACATCAAGAATTTTCAAAACAATCTAAAATGCGGCAATGTTAACAACAACAACCCATCTTTAAACAAAACCAAAAACAAACAGACATATAAAACCATAACATCACTTAATCATAGAAAAGATAACAAGAAATTACCTCAGAAACAGCCTTAAAAAACAACTGGTTCTCTAACACGTTAACATAATCCCATCCTTGTAATTGCAATTGATAACTCCTATCATTTTCGAGAATCTCAACGCTAAAAAAAAATACAAATTCAGCATCTCACATACAATAAAAAAACACAAAATTAAAATGAAAAACAAAATTAAAAATAAATACGAAACTTACATGTTGTTTCTAACTAAACCCCGAAAAAAATCAATGTTAGGGTCTTTCCGCCAATCATCCAAAAGACTATTCAGTGAACTTGAATTGGAAAAGCAATGAGTTTTAAGGTTATTAAAATCACTGCCTTCCAAATTATATCTCCTTGTCAACATCTTTAATTAATTAAGGTTTCCTATCCTGCTGCAAATTCAAAAGAAACACATTATCAATTACAAGCACCATCAATTCAGAAAAGAAAAGAAAAACAATAAAACCCTAATTTCGATAATGTCGGACGGTGATTACGAACCGGCTGTACAGCTCAGAAAAATGTCGAATTAATTACCAGGAATCAGAGAAAAAATCAATCACGATCAATAAATGAGAAAAACGATTGGAATTGAATAAGAGAAGAATCGGAGTTGAAAACCCTAGAAATTGAAAAGGCCGTGGTTGTCCCTACAGGGACACTTACCAGCGAGGGTTTTTGGAAAAGGATAGCAGATGCATGTGCGGGTCGGTGTTAGGGTTGTTTTCGTCTTTTTAAAAGAAGCTGGTTTTTGTGTTCAAATAGATTAATAACGCCTCCTATCCCTCTTTAGATTTAACGTCAGAAATAGAAAGAAAATCCGTTTTTTTTTTGTTCTAGGTTTGGATTTTATTATTCGTGTCGGTGAGGATTTTAAAATAATTTTTAATAATTATATACTGTTTTTTCTTCTCTTTTTTTTATTTTGGAGATGTCCCGGTAAAATATGATTATAACAAAAGTTAAATAGTAAAAAAAAATGAAAATTTTTATTATGAATTTTAATAATAATTTTATTTTTAATTTCTCATATTTTCACAATACTTCTTTGACTCTTTTTTCTTCCACGATGAATGAATGGTACCTGTGCTATTAAAGAGGCACATATAACACTTCTCAGTGGTCAAATATGGTCATCCGTCATCTCACTCAATGCACTATCGTGTCCTATTTCACATGGTGTGGCGTGTGTAAATAAATAATGGTTTGATTACCATCGATGATCAATTATTTGAGTTTTTTCTTTCTTTTCTCTCTCTTAGCAATTAAAATGCACAATTATCCTTTTTTATTTGTTGTTTGTCAAATTAGGCATGGTTGTTAGACCCATGTACTGGGCCTAACAATCATGCCAAACCAGCACGCCTGAGTTTGGCAACCCGCACCCCTAAGTCTCGCAATCATGCCAGACTCGCACTTTAGTCTGCTAGATCTAAGTGTCTGGATCAAAAAATTTAATTTTTTTAAAAAGCATGATTGGACTGCAAAAACAAACATTACCTCATTCAAACATGATTTTTTTTTTATTTATATACAATAGAACTTAACTGCAAACTATTTTTTGTTTGTGCATCTTATTTTATAAATTTATTATATTCAAAGAGAAAATAATGGAAAAACAATTTTGAGTTCTAAGTGATTTATTTTAAGTCTTAAAAAATAAACTTTTCTTTTTTGTAAACATTGTGAATGAAAATATTAATTTTATGTTTCCATTCAAGTGTTAGACAATTTTTTAAGAGATTCAATACTTTTTTAAATTTGAGATGTTGGTACATAATCTAATTGTCAAAATTTGTTACAATGAGAGTTTATTCTACATTACAACTAATAGTATATACAAAAATTTGAAATATATGATCATAAGAGAAAACCTTTGAATTTTTGAATTGATATATCATGTTGTAGGAAAAGAAAATATTGTATATGTAAAGGATTTATTGTCCATTTAACTATTTTAATTTGTGCAATTTTGTAGATGATTTCTTCACTAAAATTAGAGATTAATAAAAAAAAAAAACAATGAGTGAATTTTAGTGATGTATGTAGTTAATGTCCCAAAATAAAAAATATATATATGAAAAAAAGATAAAAATATATTTGGTTAAAAAGACAAAGTTGAAAATATAAAATAAATATGTTTTTAGAACAATTATATATGAATTACTATATCAAAAAAAAAACGCATGGGTCTGGCATGGTTGTTAAGCCCAGGCTCTTAAGTCATGCCACACCAAGGCGCTTAAGTCATGCCAGACAAAGATACTTTGGTTGGGTCTGGCAACTATTCTACGCTTAAATGTCTTGGGTTAAGTAACTACACCTGGGCCAAGCGTCTGAGTCAGGCAATCACGCAAGGTCCAAGTGTTTTAAATCTGACAACTACGCTAGCGCCGCACGTTTTGGGTTTGGCATCCATGCAAACAAAAATATCGTGGGTATATCAACTATGTTGGGCTTGGTATTCAAAAACAAGTCCAAGCACATAGGTCAAAATAAAATTCAAAAATAATAAAAAATAATAGTGTAAAAGCGAATCTAAATCTATATTTTAAAATTTTAAGGATCAATTAATTGGTTTTATTAAACAAGAGAAGAAGGCAATAAATTATAATTAATGCTCTGAAGCTCACTTTTATTGTTTAAGCATACCTATTAAACCCAAGGTGCTTCAGTCTAACATAGTTGCGAGGTCTAGGTACTCGGGTTAAAAATAAAATTTAAAAATAAAAATGCAAAAACAAACAAAAAACAAACCTAAATTTATATTTTAAAATTTTAAGGATCAATTAATTGGTTTTATTGAACAAGAGAAGAGGGGAATAAGTTATAATTAATGTGCTCAAGCTTACTTTTTGATATTTAAGCATAGTTATTAAACCCAAAGCGCCTGAGTCTGGCATGGTTGTCAGACCCAGAAGCTTGGGTCTTGGGTCAATAATAAAATTCAAAAATAACAATGCAAAAACAGACCTAAATCTATATTTTAAAATTTTAAAGATCAATTAACTAGTTTTATTGAACAAAAAATAATGAAATAAGTTATAATTAATGCTCTCAAATTCACTTTTTGCTGTTTAAGCTTGATTATCAAGTCCAATCCTTGGGTCTGACAAAAAAACAAAGTGGAGATTTAAAAATTAACTCACTTTATTAGGTTTAATAATTTTATTAAAACATTATCCATAATTTTAATATTTTTTTATATTTTTAAAAAATTAATATTGACCCACTACAGAGCGCATGCCAATATACTAGTTTGCATTGGTTATCTATTTGTTTTAGGGATATTTTGATATTTATCTTAAATTAAAATAAATAAATATTAAAATAGTATTTGAGAGTGTGGTAGCAATTATTTTTTATTTAAAAATACATAAAAATATTTTTTTTGTTTTTTAAAAATTTATTGATGTTAAAATAATTTAAAGATAAAAAAATTAATTTAAAATAAAAAATTTAAAAAATCATGAAACGCCTAAAACAAACTGCCTATAAAAGTTTTTTTTTTTTTTCTTCCAAATTTAGTGATAAATTTTTATGTTGCTAATTTTATCCGTTTTGGTAAGACAATTTATTTTTATTTATTTTGGTTTTTTTACTAAGAAAATATTATTATCTACAAAAGGTTTTAAATTTCTCAATTCCAATTTCATTAAGTTCAGCCACTTATTTCTTTTTGTATGAACCCAAAATTATGTATAAAAAAAAATCAGATAAATACTGTGTATTGTGAGGTATTTTATTGTGGATTTATGCAGAGTTTCTCGCCAGAAAATTGGTTGATCTCGTGATTTTATGTTCAATTTCTTCTCCTGCTTTCCGTGTCCCTTCCATTTATTGAGAGGCACGGTTGTTTGGAGGCCATGATTTTCATTTGCTTTTTAACCTCTTGGCAGCTAATCTATTGCTTTACCTTCTTCTTTTTTGAAACCAAACAGATAGGGGAAAGACATACGAGAGAGGCTGTTATGGAGAAGAAAAGGATCCAGTGAGAGGGTCTTGCTCTTGCACCAACGATGATGAGGTCGGTGGTGCTACGATGGTGCTTTCAATGTAGATATGACCCTGTGAGAAAAAACAAAGGAAGGTGTATCCTTTGAAATCCTAGTTTCTCATGATCTTTTTTGATTCCTGGTTGGGAAATTATGGATTCTTTTTTATTTGTTGTTTTTGGTTAATGGGTTTTTATTTCTAGGATATATCTGCACTTTTATTTCGTGCTGGGTTTTAGATTTTAATCTAATTTCTTCTTTTGTGGGATTTTAATCTTTCGGTTTGGGAGCTATTTCTGTGTTATTGCATTAAATTGTTACTGATGTTGCTGGATTTTTTTTTTATGAATTCGAATTGTACTAACAACTCTCTCTACGCAGTTCGTGGGGACTCAGAGCAGAGTTGGAAGGTTACTGCGGTAGTGGCCTTCTCTTGCATCAAAGGCAATATGTCAAGGTTTTGACATGTGAGTACGTTTTTTGTTGCTCCAGCATCAATTTTTTTTTTTTTTTTTTTCATTTTTTCAGATTTATCTTCTTCTATTTGGTTGCAATCTACATAGTGCTGGGTTACTTGTGTGTTTCTTGGGGTTGGAATTTGAATTTAGTTGTTTTTCATCTTAAAAAGGTTTAAAATTTGGAGAAGGAATAGCTGTTGTAGCTTGCTGACTTAGGTATAAGTTGGTTCTTTTGAAGGCATTCCCAAGCTTTTCCATGCCCCTTTTATGTGCAGGTAAGGAATTATATAGCGGTTGATCATGCAACTTATTCACCTCCATTTATGGATCAGACACAGACCATGTTTGCTTCTGGTTAGGTCCCTGCTTTGAGTTTTTCCAGTTGTTTTGCATCCATGGGTTTAGTGTCAGGGAACTAACTGAATTAGACTTTAAGCCTTTTCCATCATCCATGGGGTAGTCCTTTACTGAGCCATCTATGTGTAATCGTGTTTCGAAAAATAAATTAGTGTTGTTCAGTAGCACTGTGAATGATAGGACGCACATGATAGGGTTAGTTAAGTGTTTTAATTAGTTTGGACTGTCTTCTTTACATGTTGCCCACAAAGTGTTTGACAGAGGATTTTGAGAGAGATGTGTTTTATTTTTAAGTTGTTCCTTGGATTTTATTCTTGCTGTATGTATCATGCATGGAAGAATTTACTCATTTAATTACATAACAAGTGCATATTAGAAAATGGAATCCTGTAGGGTTGGAAAAGATGGGGCTTGCATTTCACATTTGTTTTTCATTGGTGATTAAATACTCTGTGGAGTCCGGTGTAAAATCATATTGATGTTATTTTGGAATGCTTAAAGAAGTTGTGTGCCTCATTTGGTAAAAAAAATTAGTGTTTTCAAAACCAATATTTTCTTCTCCAAAAACACTTGTAAACGGGTATCAAATGCAATCAGCAATGGAGATGGTTTTATATTGATATCTGACCTCAAAGATATTGTTGAGAGAGTTTAGAGCAAATCGTCAGCTTTGAAAAATAAACAATTTTTCTGTAGCTACAAGAGTCGCTCTCTGCATTTTTGGAGTCCATAATATACTGGTGTATGCAATGTAGACAACTCATCTCCCCTGGGTGTGTGCGCGAGGCTACTGACAAAGTGCATCAAAGTTTTGTTTGGGGGATTCAATAGAGTACATAAGAGTGCACTTGATGAACTGAAGGACTTGTGTCATTAAAGATAATCCGGGGATTAATGACCCAAGCTGATTTCTTAAATTTTCTTAAAAGATGATATGATGACTTTCAGTCAGTTCCAATATTTGGCGGAAGGTTTTCTTATAAAGAGTGAGCCGGGGAAGGATAGTTAGATAAATTTTTGGAAGATTAATGGGTGAATAATGTAGGCATTTTGGTTGATCATGCTCTACACGATGGAGTTCTGAAAGCTTAATTTTATGTTGTAGAACCCATGAACCAGGTGGTGAATTCTCTGTTGTTACAGCCTACCATTGCATATCCTGTGATGATTGGAGCTTGCTTGATGATCTGTGTTGAAGTATGAAGTGGCCAGGTTTGGAATCTTTCCATGGCTTGCAATCCATAAAAGAGGTTCATTCTTCAGTGGACATGTTTGTCTATACAGATCTGCAATTTGGATAACGCAACAAAGATGGATACCAAGAAAATTAAACAAACTCCCACCGGATTAGTGTTGCAGAAAACATCTAAACTAGTTACGAGCAGCTAGTACTGTGCTGTACAACCTTCTCCTGGAGAAAGAAGTCGAATGTGTATCTCTAGTCAAAGGACTAAAGGGAAGGGGAAGCAGGTATTTTACAAAGAATATCGCATCCAGGCTACCTTGTTACAATCACGTCTATTACCCCTTCACCGCCTGCTACGATGGCGATGGCGATCGAATGAATAATCCCGATATGAATAATCCGTGTCGCAGTCATCCTGGCTGCTATCAGTCCTGTACCTCGCCGAGCCGATATCCTGTGGCGAAGAACGTTTTCTTAAGGATGAGTAGGATGTAGAACCATGGCTTGCAAAATCTTCATGTAGCAAAGCGCTCCTTCCTCTATCAGAATTGGACCTCCCAAAGGCAGGGGTCAGATCTCTTGGGCTGTCAGAACTGTAACTAGAATCATGATGACCATACCTTGGAGGGTAACTAGACATGGATGGGCTAAACACCGAATCAACACCTGGAGGCCCATCATCCCTATACTGTCTTTGCTCGTGATGATGCCATCTACCTGTAGCTTCTGAAGAATATTTCAATCTATGCTGCGATCGGTGCCTCCATGGATCAGAGCTTGTAGGCCCAACTTCCCAGAGTCTTTGATCTGCATTTTCTGGGATTTCCGCATTTATTCCAGGAAATTCAACTGACATTTTCCTCTGTGGTTCAGGAGGAGGGTCTGTTTCCGTTATCTCCCCATCTTCCTGTTCCTCGTTGACATCCCCATCGGCAAATATTGTGATCCCTGATGGCTGGCCCTCGTCATCGGGATCTGCAATATGAGCATAAAGAGATTATGATGGCAAAAATACTTGTGAATAAATAAAAGTTAACTTCAGTTATCGGGGATAGCAGCGACAATGACAACAAAACAACCTCCACCACCAATAACATGGGACAAATTGTAGCTTATCAAATGGAAACAAAACCGCAAATGTAGTTAATAGCATAACCTGGAATTATCATGATGTTCTGTAGTCTCTTCTTGTATGTGGGAGGTGATTACCTCAAGCATCATTTCTAACATGCTCAATAATCTCTACTGGAATCCTAACTGCCTTTAATATGCATGGCCTCAAGTTCAGGGAATACAAAGTTTTGATCTACATTTACAGTAGCTGAGACATTAAATCTAATTGGCTCGGAATATGGCTATTGCCTATTGAAAATTCAGGTACTTGTTGGACCAAAATCTCCGAAGAGCAAGAAGATGGATAGTGATAGCTTTCTCTGCCTTGGGTAAATTTGGTACTCACTGTGCACGAACATCAACCTATCAGCTTAGGTGAACTATACAACAGCTACAACGAAGCCTCAATCCAAAAACTAGCCGAGGTCAGCTAAAGCTTATTTGAGCTATGAAGTGCAAAATATTAGTAAGAATTTGGAATCGTAATTTTCTTTGGGCTACATTAGCTTTTCTTATCCTTGCTGGCCTCCAACCACTCTAGCTTAGATGACATTTACCAAACAAAGTCAGTCACTCTACATTTACAAATCCACTAACATAAATTAAATGAAACTAGGCCTCCAATCCATGCAACAACCAGGGCAACAGGAGAGAATTTATGTCATGATCGTTGAATACCTTATTCAAATTCTATAAAAGACCACATTTTCCTGGTGAGCAAAATGGCAAAAAAATGACAAATCCAAACATAAAGAAGAATACCAGACATTTTAGATGGAAACCAAAATCAACAGAGCAATATCGGACAAAGAGGTGAAATGGACTGCATTACCTAGATATCCTGGCGGGTATCCCAGCTCTTGCATTCTGTTAAGCCATGGTGGAGGATCAAGTTCCTGCATAACAAAATTCCAAAAAAGGGAAAAAAAAATTCTCATGAACAACGTGTCAATACTCTTTAGCTGGAGATCCATCACACTATCTAATCCATGCATTGTGCACTCCTGTATATTGTATACCACGTTTGGTCTGGCCTTATATTGTGTATGGGCTTTTAAATTTGCTATTGTATTTGAGCCAACTAGGCTCTAGTCAGTTGTGTGATAGGAGAAACTAATGATTCGATGTAGTAAGCTCTTACCCCAAGACCCAAAAGTTTTCGTGTTTCAGTGTCAAGAGAACCTGGCTTCAAACCATCATACTTTCCACCTGAAGAGCTCTGATAATAGCGTGTTGGATTGCGGGAACTAGAATTCTGATTTCGCTTGAACTTATGTTGCTTGCGAGCATTATTAACAGCAGCATTATCACGAGGCTTAGGGCATTCCTTCAGAGAGTGGTTGTACGAGCCACAGTTATAACAACGTGCAGCATCACCTACTATCTCCAAGCCTCTATAGAAATGGAAGGCCATAGCTAATATATGATAAACAATGTGCAGGAACCCTCATAAAACAAATATATAATATAAGAAGAATCACTGGTGGAATCAGAAAACTGAAAGAAGAATAGAATTATAATTAATGAATTACTATGTCTCGACAGGTTTGCACCAGGAAAATTGGCCCCATAAAATCATCAATGGATTATTATCTGATGCAAAATGCAAGATCCTTGTTATATAGATGAAGGATATGATTGCAGCAACTATTCTAATGGGTTGAACAAACTTGAGTTTCTAATGATCTTTCTCAGATCCTCTTTTCATTAAAGTCTGTAATTAGTTACACATTCCAAGTTGCCAATGGAAATGAAAAACAAGGTTATAGTGATTCTCAGTGATAAACACGCATCCACATGGATATCCCTTGGGGTTAACTACTCTCCAATACAGTATATTTTGCCAACCCATGACATACAATGCCCCCATCACAATCAAAAAATCATCATGAATGCTAATATCCTGAGTTTTTCAACATACACAGCAATCAACAAGTTTTGAGCAACTTAAGATATTTGCAAGTATTCTGAGCATGTCGGACACAAACCAAAAAGGTTATATATTCAAAACATGAAATTTGAGAATGGTACATGAATCAAGATCATTTACCCTTCGATGTTAATTGGACCATCTGCTGAAGTCAAACCCAATGCATATCCACGATCATACAGAGGCACATAATTACTTTGCAGAGGAATTATGGCATTGTCATGCTGTTTCCTTGTTTGGTTTTCAATCCAGAACGTCTACACATTAAAAATACAGCAAATGAAAAACGGATGAAACAGAAAAGGCATGCAACCCTAACTTTTAATCTCTTTTAGAGAATATAAATTCAAAAAAGAAAGAATATCATTGTACTATGATGGCGTGGCCTTCACATCTGCTCTACAATGAGTGGAGCGCATCATGAGTGAAAATTTTCAGGTAAAAATGGCTTGAGAAGTGTAAAGTAAACTCCAAACCCCATAAAGAAAAGAAGAAAAATCCCACAATTACAAATTATATAAAAACTGGGAACTCGAACATAAAATATTTGTACTTTTGTGTATGTAATTTTCCATGGTAATGGATAATGTAACTGACCTACAGAGTGATAACAGTGTACCAAGGTGACCATGGTTGGCTAATATATTCCTATTTAAAATCTTACATTACGAAAGCTCCGTGATCATTGTTTAGAATATAAACAAGCTCAATATGTGCTTTTTAGATTTTAGCATTAAGAAATAGCTCAAATAATTGCACACCAGTGCATTGAAGGTACAGTAACACATGCCACTGATCATCTAAGAACTACATTATCCACTTCAAAACTTTAGGATTCCATATCAAAATTGACGGGCCTTTCTTTTATTTTTTTTCAGGTCCTTCAACAAAGAGCTCGACCAGGGTTCAGGCCATATACCAAAACAGAATCCCATTCACAAGAAAATGAAACTAGAGTATTTATGATGGAAAATATCTTTGCTATATTTTTTCCTTTAACAAAGGTATACAGTTGTAATCCAACTAGCTTTATTAATAATGCAACAGGTTAATTGCATCACAGAAAATACATCCTGAAGCATCTAATGTTGCGAGAAAAAAAAGTTCTTCATGATTAATACTTGGCTAGTCCTTTAGCTTAAAAACTATATGCATGCAGGATCAAAGGAAAAAAAACATGCAAATTACCACTGCAGAAGACTTCTCCATGCCGATACGTAAAGAAGGAAAGTAAGTGTCTTCACCAGATTGTAGCATCTTGTCAGAATCCTGAAAGATTGAGATATGTAGTTTAGACAAGTCATTGGTTTGATAAAGAATATGAAGCATCAGAGAAAATAGCAACAGATTGTCAGCATTCACAATAGGATATCTGAAAAATTCTCTTTCTAATGGAAATGTAAGAATATTTACACTAGATTTTCTACCAGTCCACTCTTGATCATGTGGTGGAAATACTTTCCTAACTTTTCAATGGTCAAGCCAAGCCAAGCCACCCAAACTAGAAAAGATAAAAAGGTGAAATTTTACATATTACCGCAATTTTAACTATCGAGCCTTACATGAGACGAAGAGTTCTGTTGAGCATGCCACTCTGACCACTGTTGTAACAGTTCCTCAAGCTTTTTCTTGCTAGCTCTGGGAAGAGCAAAACAATCACCAAGGAATTCAACAAATGAGAATCCAAGCTAACTCTAATAATATGACATAATGGCTCCAATAATTCCAGAATGATAACAGTCACAGCCATTCAACAAGAAATCTAAACATAAAGTTTTAAATTCTTGAATTTGCAAAGTTATTATGAACACTTCCACCCTGACCTTGTTAAGGAGTTATACATGACATGCACTGAAGGTTGCTCTTCATTATATGTTATCCTTTTTCTCTTAACACCTGATACATCTGGCATATTGGATTAGGGAAAACATGACAAAAAAGGGAGCAATCAGATTAAACTACAACTGTAAAAGTGATTTTCATGGATATAACATTCTTCATATTGACTTTCAATTATTAAGGTTATTTGCAGCATATAATTCTGGAAGATAAGTTTTTCTGGAATTATGGTCCTCAAAACTAATGGGTCCATCTAGAGTTGAGTTGGATAATATACAAATAAAAGGATTAAGTTATCAGAGGTTAAGAAAGGATACGACTGCCATCAACCTTCTCTTGCTGGATAAGACTTTTATTTTGTGTATCAAGGAAACAATCCTCAACATTCCCTGTGATGCTTGAAATATTTGGTTTCTTAGAAACTATAACAGCATCAACCACTTCAATATTCACTTGCCTGACAGGTGAATCAACCAAATCCATGTCAACTTCTGTTTCCACTGCAAAGTGGACTTCTTCAGATCCAATGCCACGTTCCTCAAGCACCAAATTACTCTGATCTGTTGCAGCTTCTTCAGTTCCAGTATTGCCTACTTTAGGCGCAGAACACCCTGGATCGACTATAACTTCATCATTTCCAATAACACCTACATTGATCTCAAAACCCTCCCCATTTTTTGTACCTTCATTGTTTCCAACAGCACCTTCATTGAGCTCCACACTCTCCCCATTTTTCATGCGTTCATCATTTCCAACAGCACCTTCATTGAGCTCCACACTCTCCTCACCATCCTTACTTTCTTTAGTTTCATTACTACCTCGTTGGGAGTGAGAATCACTTAGCCCTAAATCAGATTTCAAAAGCTCATCATTCCCAGTCCCCATACTTGAATTTAAAAGCAGCTTCACTTCTAGCAAATCAACAGACCAAATCTCCACAAATATCCTGCATGAGACAAAACCTATTTACTTAAAACGAAAACCAATATCTATCACCTATGCCTCTGTGTGTGTGCCTGTGTAACAACCTCTTGCAATAAAAAGACTCAATTTTTTGACTTTTAACTGAAAGAAATTAAGAATGAAACCCAAATTGAGTATTCACAGAAGCACATATTAATATTTATGTCAATAAATATCAGTCTTGTATTTGCACTATATAAAATAACAATTGAATCTAAAACAACAAAACAAAACAAAACAAAGAAACCGCATTAAAGCCGGAAGTTTTGGAAACGGAAAACAAATAAACACCAAAAATGGTTCATCTCAACTAATCTAAACCAATAATAGTCTAAAATTTACCAATTTTTTTTAAAAAAGAATTCTTGATTCCAGTAAGCTAAAAAAAACAGCATTAGTCGCTAAAATTTATAAAAAACTATAGTCACTAAAAGAAAATAAATACTTGCAGTTACCAATCAATACATTTCTAATTTCTACAACATAAACAACAATGCTCCAATGAACTCAATAATTAATGTCAAACAAACTATAACTCGGTCAAATTAACCATCTTAACAAGAAATTAACTCGCAAATTTAAGAACAAGAGGAAAAATAGAGAAAAACAGGCTAGAGAGAGAGAGAGATAGGGAGTTATAGTTGTTTTCTTCTGATTTACCTGAATTTTCTCAGAAACCAATCAGGAAATACAGTGAGAGCGAGAGAGAGAGAGTTAGGGTTTGGAAGTGAGGTTTGGTTCAGTTATAGTTACAGTTACACTTGCACACACGAGTGCATAACTTAACAGAAGAAGGCAGAAGCTGAGGCTACCCAATTTTTTGGATCTGTATTTTATTTTTTAATTTTCGGTTTCTACGAAATGAGCGGCCTTTCTTTTTTTTCCTCTTCTTCTATTACCTAACTATTTGACACGGAGAGGGATATAAAGAGAGACGATGGTATGCTGCAACGCGGTGTATATCAGGCTTTTTATTTTCTGGTATTTGGAAAAGATGTTGCTTTCTTGTATATTCCTAGCTGTCCGCGTGCGAGGGACTTTATGATTTCAAAGAAGAAGTATGTGTTTTTTAATTTTAAATATATTTTTTTAAAAATTTAAATTTTATTTTTTATTTTTTAATATTTTAAATTTAATTTTTTTTATATTTTTAGATCATTTTGAGTACTGATATTAAAAATAATTTTTTAAAAATAAAAAATATTATTTTAATATATTTTCAAAATAGATTTGTTATATTTAATAATTTAAAAAATAATAATTATTATATATTTCAAATATTTCTAAAATCACATTTTTTTAAATAAGTGTTATGAATCTGAATGGCTCAACCTGAGAACCTGTTTGGACTTAGGTTTCATAATATAAATAAAGAGAATTAATTCATTATAATCTATGTTAAAAGACATAGATTAACTTGTGACAATCTCAAAACTAGTTTATTTTTTTTCAATTTATTTTTTATAAAAGAATTATTTTGATTTTTTCTAAGAACAAATCTTTTTTTTATTAACCTATCTAATCACGACTCAAACACATGTCATTGTGGTGTGTATGTCTATATATATATACACACACATCATGGGGCTGGCACTATGTTTGTAGGTTTGTATTTTTTTTGTGTTGTAAAAAACAATGTCCAATGCTGTAAACAGCTGTTTTAAAGATGAGAGATTAAAAGTTAAAAAATGTTCTCAGATTATAAACTCTAATTCAAGTTTAATAAATTGATTTCATTCTAATTAGAATGATAAATTGAAATTGACAATGATAATAAGTGAATATTTTTTTTTTTTAAAAAAAAAACCACAACAACTTGGAAAAAAAAAACTTTGGATGTACATAATTGGATAAAAAATAAAACAAAAAAACTGAGTACGATTCTTAACTCTAAGTAGCATGATAGACATATACTAGATAATAAAAGGCGAACTAACCAGGTTTAACCCATAAAATATAGCTAGCCCAGATTATAAGATCATGTAATTCGATTATAAAAAAAAATTAAAAAAAAATAACAAAGTCCAATTTATTTAAACTAATTTCGAATGATGAAATAATAATAATAAAATAATCCAAGGAAAAATGAAATGAACTACATTAGCTTTTAGAATCTTTGTGACCTAGGTCATTAAGACCAAAAGAAATATACATGAAAAAACCATGAAACTTAATTTCCTAACAAATAAATGCAAGAGGATGAAAAAAAAATCAAGTGCACAAAAATATCTATAATAAAAAAGTAGCAATTAAAAAATAAGAGTGAAAATTAAAATAAAAAAATAAATTAGAGGTCAAGAACAAATTTTTAATTGGAGGGGTAACTTTGAAAAGAAAAAATAATAATAACAAGAAAAAAAAAGAGGAACAAATTAGAAAAAAAATGCATCATGAACATGGATTGAATGATAAAATCGAAAACAATAAATGTTTTTAGAAAAACACTAAGAAAATATAATAGATATTAAAAGAAACAGGATGACAATTGAAAAAAAAAAACCTATATATGTAAGACAAATTAAGAATTGAAAATAAATAAAACCTTAATAAAAGAGTCAATGATAAAAATTAAAACCCAAATAATAAGGACTTTTATTTAGAAGTTGGTATATATGAAGATAATCAAGAACAAATAGGAGCTATCTAATTTTTCAGGATAAAAGATTTAGATAAAAAAGGTCAACGACAACGGAAACCATCTTATCACTGCCTATAAGTGCTCAGCATCAGGAGGAAGAGGAAGTGGTTGACTCATCCAACAACACGGTGGTTGTTCTGGTTAATTTTCTTTTCTTTACCGGGAGGTACCTCATTGCACCACTCAAAAAGCGTGCATGCCTCTGATGTCTTGGTGCGTGACTGCACACACTAAAAGTGTTTCAAATTAATTAATATTATAATTGATGCTAAAGAAAAATATGTCCTTAATTTCCTTAATAATTACAAAAAACCTAAATAAAAAAACAAAAAAAACCTGTTTTGCAATTATGGTTTAATTTTTTTGATTTCTTAATGCATACCTATCAATTTATTTTTCGTACATGATTAAATGAAAAGATATTTTATAACCGGTTTTTAACTAGTTATATTCTATTGATTATGGACACAATTAGCGGCATTATTTTTACTATACTTAAAAAGATGAAAAATAAAAGTGTTTTAGGGAAAAATATATTTTAGCTTGCTTGGTAATTATGTTGTTTCAACCTGTTTTTTAAATTGTTTTTTTTCTTAAAAGTATTTAAGCTAAAGCTTTTTTAAGTGTTTTCGATAATTTTACATAATATATTAATATAAGAAACAGTAAATATTTATCATTTTAAATAGTTTTAATTAAATTATTTTTTATAAAAGCATCACTAAAGTGCACATACTACACCAAATTAAACTTAGTATCCATGTATTTACCAAAATTAAACTACAACCGGTTAACTCTTTATAAATATATTCCACAAAACAATTATATATTAGTAGATGCGATCTCTATTTTTATTTTTATATGTTGTTTGTTTTTTGTTTTAAAAATCATAGGTTACCTATCCTCCTAAAAAAAGTGGGGTGAACCTAAACTCTTTCATTGTTTATATGAACTTCATTTTTTTTGCTACACTTATTTTTATTTTAATTGAAATTCCTTTTAGTTTTTGTGTTTTAAATTTTATTCTTTCAATATTATGTTAATTTTTGAATTGGTTTTTCATAATTTGTTTCGGTTTATTTTTTATGATATTATCACGATTTTAAGTAATACATTCAATATTTAGTTGGTGCTTAATTTTTTAAGCATCTATTTTTGTTATTAGATCATTAATAAAAAAAAATAATTAAAAAACAAAGTTGTTAAACTTAGTAGAGCCCATGATTTGTATTCACGAGTTTGGTAAGTTAGCTTGAAGCTGAGTCGATCTAATTATCATTGTCTCAGTATTAAAAAATATCATTCTTAATATTTTTTAAAAGCCAAACCATACTTTTTTTTATTTATTGTCTAAGTTGTCTTTGAAACCTACAAAGTTGATTTAGGTACATCAGAGTAACTCCTAATGCAAATTAATTTTAAACCTACGCTAAACTGAGAGTTAGGTTGAGAGGTTTTAAGATTGACCCATTGGGTTAGACTTTTTTTTCTTCTTTTTGTAAAAAAACTATTCTATCTTCCAAATTTTCTCCCTCATTGATTGAATCCTTTTGTCTTATTTTCTTTAAAAATTTATCTTCAATATTTGATTGATTTTAAATTGAACTCTTCATAATTTGTTTTAGTTTATTTTCTATGAATTATTGCAATCTAAAAAACAAATATCTCGGTAATTTAATTGATACTCAATTTTGTGAGTATATAAATTTATTATTATATCATTAAGTAAAAAAATAGTTTTTTTAAAAAAAAAAAACAAAGTTGTTAATTTGGTAGAGTTTATGACTCGGGTTGTAGGTTTAATACATGTTAAGATATGAAACTCGAATTAATCTAATATATTATCATTTTAATATTTAAATAAAAGGTGCTACCTTCAATTTATCTTTAAGTCAAATAATAGTCTTTATTAATTATTTAGGTTGTTTTTTAGACCTACTAAGTCGATTAGGTTATTATCAAAAGCAATTCTCATATAAATTAGTTTTAAGCTCAAACTAGTCAAGAATGTTGATCTATAATCAAAGGCAAAATTTAATAACAATATCAAATAAATCCATGTTGAACCTAACATTTTCTTTTAACAATTTTTTAAAAATTTGATCTATTACATGTAACATAAACACCGATAACTAAACTAGTAAAACATATATACAATACGAAGTAATTTATAGAGTCTCGGAGATGTTTTCCAGACAGAAGATATAAGTGAAAGGGATAAAAGTCGAGCCTACACTTAACTCAAAATTCTCTGTAGGAGTTTTTTCAGTCAATCAAATCCAATGTAAAGTCTTGGCTAATCTTTGGCTGTGTGATAGCATGGACTTGTAATGTGCTATTATTAGGAAGCCAACAGATATGAACAGCATGCCTTTGTTATATATATATATATATATATAATATATATATATATATATATTATATATATTTTTTTTTTTTCCTTAAATACTAGAATCCATTATTTCTGTCCAACTTAAGAAACGAAGTTATTCTGTGTCCTTTCAAGGATGAATTTAAAATAAAAAAGAGGATTTAGTACTAACTTTTGATGCAAACAAGAAAGAAGTAAAGGATGACTGTTTGCTGAGTTGAGAAGGCAAGCAAGGAACCTAGCAAAGGATCCTCCAAGTAGATCTCAAGATTTAGCTGCCCTGATGGGCATAAAGTAAGATCTCCAAGACTCTGTTGGAAGAGGTCAAGAATTCTAAACGTAGAACTCTTTATATGCAAGTGCAGCAGCTATAAGCTGCTCTTTCAAGAGCGAAAGAAGAATCACTTGGACTAGCAAAAATCAAAACAAACAGTTTTCAAGCTTGAAGTGAACATTAATTTCACCTATTCTCACTTCCAATACACACGAATTTGCTTAACATGTCTGCATTAACCTCTGAAGACAATCACTACAGATGTTGCAGGACTATCAGAGGCTGTCTAGCTAGCTTTACACATGTATAAACTTCACTGTTGGCATATTGCACACCTGTCTGCAATCTTAGTTAGTTGAAGACAAATGTCTTTTTCTTCTCTTTAACCACATGCTTCTATTTCTGCACTGGCCTGTTGCTGATCGTCACCAACTTTCCCCTCATCATTCAACTCCTCTTGTGTCAGCTCTTGCTCCATAAAAAATGGATTGGCATACGCTTTTGAGCTTGATGTTGGCTCTGATGAACTTCTATGGTAGCCTTTCCCAAAGATATCATCATCATCACTTGAACTTTTCTGTTTTCAAACAGGTGCTCTTGCCTTTCCCTTTCCCTTAGCTGAGGACTGGTTCTCTTCGTGAAAGTCCCCGTCAGAATCTTTCTCTTTGCTGCTTTCTCCAGAAGATGTGTTACTTAGTGTGTGAAAAATAGTGACGCTTTCTTTTCTTGCACTTTGAAAAGAAAAGCTCCTTGATTTCCCATCATATACTGGAAGGAGAGACTCTGACCGCAAGCCCTTTCCAATATCCCTGCCTAAACTGTATGTTGTTGAGAGCTTCCTTGATATGCTCTCTCTTTCTCGTACCAAATCCCCTATTTCTTCAATGACTTCATGAGCCACTGCTTCGTTTGCAGCCTTCTTCTCGAGTTGCGTGATTGTCCTATCAAATTCTTTCTTCTTAAGTTGGAGAGAACGCTGACAGGAAAAAAAAAGGTCAACACAATATAATAACATGGAAGAAGTCAGCGAAGGATACAAGGGAGTGATTGATCTTTACTCTCTTTTCAAGGAAACTTCCCAAGCCTTGATCTTGAAGCTTCTTTTTCGTCCAAAATATGCAGCAGAATCGTACAAGTCCAGCTAAAATTACCAAGAGTATGGATTCAAGTAACAAGAACAGCACTATTGTCCTTTCATTACCTGAAAGAACGAGTAATATTAGCTTTTTTCAAGTGTTGTGTTTCTACTCGGAAGAATTTGCGTCTTGCCTGTGTAGATACTATGATGCCTAGGCCTCGCTTGTGAGCAAGTAGATAAAAGCTTCTGATCTGGAAACAAATAAATGATTTCATTCTATTCACATTATGAATGATAAAAACTGAAAAGAGAGTTGCAAGAACAATTACGTTTGCTACGGCAAGGCAGTGGTTTGCCAGTCCCTGCAGCATTCACAACCACAAAAGCTGAGACATGACTCATATAAGAGCTTATTATCAAGTTCAAAAAACTATGTACATTTGGTAACTAGTTCCACTGCAGTCACAACACTCATAAACAAACACTTGAGATTTTAGGATTAAATAGAAAAATGATGCGGACTCCAAGATCAAGAAGTGGGCTTTAAACCATCAGATGCCCAGTTCTCTTAAAAGGGTGACACGTTCTTGTAGAAAGTGTTAATAAAATGATGATCTGGATTTCCCTTTTCTTTTTGAAACAACAGATTAATTACATATTCACAAGGACAAATAGTTTCAGACCTGGCACATATGCTCTGTGAATAGAAACTTACTTGAAGCAGCTATAAAAGAAAGAAGAAGTCCCTCATCCAGTACAAAGTTTTTCAGATCACTTTGAGAAAGCATGGATGAGACTTTACCTGACAATCAAAATAAGAAAACATTTGGAGTTACAAAGAAATAGATCATTATAAGAGAACATTGAAGCTAGATGAAATTCTAAGAAGCAGGATTAAATTATGCCACATGAAGACTAAAATTACCAGGATAGCTTTCAGACCAGTGGATCACACCAGTTGCTGGAACCAACATAGTGAACAGTACACCTTTTGGTTTCATTGCTGAGACACAAGTAGATTCACCAACTGTGCGGACAACTTTTCCTTCCATCTCAGTCTGGGACATATAAATAGCATTGCCGGAGCAATCTAAATGAGGGCTTACTTGAATAACATAATCTTGTTCAGATGCTTTTGAGTATTTCTTCAGGGCTCCGGTTGGTGAGATTGAGTACAGGAACCCATCCAGTGAACCGATAGATACCCAACCTGTCATGGCATTTATGCAACAAACAATGTCATGTTGTCAGTTATGACAGCAGCCCAAATTTTTGACGAAGTTCATATCAATTTCCCTGAGGTTTACTGATGACTTGAATCCAAGCTAGACATTTGTTTTTTTACCAGTGTCCCTATCATATTTAAGGTTTCACTCGTTTGATCACTGGAAACAGAAGCATGATACTCATGTTGGAATGTCCAACTTTATCTCAGATTAAGTGAAACTAAGACTGTGTTTTTACCCCCAAGAGGCACAAATTCATATTAGGAGGTGAAAGGTCTTAGAATGAACAGAAAACAGACAGAAGCAAAAGAATGGAGGTGTTAATAGGAAACCGTAGATAGACTTGGATGATAAAAGTGCTTCAGCGTGTGATCCAAGAAACTGGAATTTCTGGCTTTACACCGAATATTTTTAATCTATACTTGTCCTGCACTAAGACTATCACTAACGTCTTTGTATTTCCCCTGCCACTGCTGCCTAATCCAACCCCATAATATTTACCTATTTGTGGCACAAAGTCATTCTGATCTTTATCTAGCAGCAATCAGTCCTTAAATATGTCGGCACACCGCGCATAAACTCTGCTTTTGATCAATTTTGGCATCTAATTGATCTCAAATCAAGACTCTGATACAACAGTTAGAACAACTACTCTTCAATTTTATGTAAAAGGAAAAAAGAAAAACTACAGATTTACCGTTGGAGTCCACAACCGGTTCGCATTCTGCAGAACCTAACGGTCCAATACTCGTCTGCCACAAAATATTACCCTTCAAGACATCTAGAGTCAACACAAGTGACAGTGGGGGTACTGTCACATACAACCGGCCATTGTTTCCAGGTGTGACAGTGAAGTTTTTGTCAAATGAGCTTAGATCCTGAACCCAATTAAAGTGAGGACTGCGAAGAGACAATGAATATAATTCTCCTGCATTATTTGAAATCTGCAAAGTGCAAAACAAAATTCATGTCCACAAGCTTAAGATGTGCGCAAAAAGGACCAATCCTGATTCATGCATTATAAAGAAGGAAAGAAAGAAAGCTTGGAGAGTGCTTGAAATCAAAGAAAGCCAAGAATACTTAACATTTCACATGCAATTCGGCTAGAAAAATTAGCAAGTTACTCCGGCAAGGAAATTGTTGTGTATGAACAAGAGCATGCAGTATACATCAGTGTAAGCATTGTGAAGCAAAGCACTATCAGTGCAAACATTGTGGAGAAACGTTGCTCAAAGCTGTAGGAAACCTTACATATAGACTAGCCTCACATCGATCAACCACAGGAGATGAACTGAAAGAACAATCTTTGACACCTTTTCTACAACCTAAACTGTATCCATACTGGTAAAGCACAGCTCCAGCACTCCAGTGTAGCTTCCCATGCATCTTATAAAGCAAGAGTCCTCGGTTCTTAAATATTGATAAATACAGACGAACTCAGTGTACTCGCTGCAAGCCCGATGATATCGCCTGCTCCTGCTTGACCCTTTTCTGGACCAAAGAAAACTTCTACTGCTGGTGGAGAAGATCTAACATCACTAAAGTTGATTCTCAAAACTCTGTTCTCTGCAACCAAATATAGCTGCCAATAAAATTCACAAATCAACAGACATAGAGCACTAAGGCTTTTAAGACATTGCGTCTATGTTGCACATCTCTACCAAACAATCATAGGCAGAAACCTAAAAACAACCAAAGTTTTATCTGTGATTTCTAAACATGCCCTCTAAAATTCAGGAAAACTGCTTACCTTTCCTACAGTTCCATGAACTGGAGCCATGCTTGCGTTGCAAGCATAACTCAAATACGAGGTCCAAGCAATAGACCCATTACTTTCAAACGCATACAATGTCTTTTCACCACAAATGTAAATCCTTCCATCTTCTCCAATAAGAGCCCTTGAAAGCCTTAAATCAGTTCTTACTGAAGGCCCTTCACCTGAAAAAACAATTAGGTTTCGCATTATAAAGTATTTTCTTCAGTAATACAATGGCAACCATTTGCCAAGAAATCAATCACAAGCATCGATCATCGTGTTTCATCAAAACATTGCTCTAATTCAAGCAACTTCTTTTATCTCCTTGGAGCATAGCAACCATGTAATTATTTGATGATCACCGATCGAATCTTGACAAATGGAGATTGTACTTGGCACATTTTCTCATGAACCCAAAATTATTTTTTAAAGAAAAAAACTCAAACAAGGGTTGTGCAGTTTATCATACTTGAAACCTTTTAACTTGTTTCATTTTTTTTCCTAGGCAACCAAGCATAAATTTAACGCAAACAATTAGAAAATAACAATTTGAACATGCTTTCGAGACATAAATTATTAGAGGGGGAAGACAGAATACTCACGAGGGTAATTTTGTGATTCTGTGAAAAGTGAAGCGATAACTAGCAGCAAGAAGATAAGAGTTTCAACTGCCATTGAAGAGATTGCAGAGAGGGATAGAGAGAAATTGAATTTATTTTATGGTTTTAATTTCTATGGTCGCCTAAAAAGACAATAACGGTTACATAACTGCTGGGTTTGTGGCGGGAACAGCACAACCGGCCGGTTTTCTCCCAAATGAGATGTCTTGGAACGTGCCACGTTTTCCAAGTCTTCAAGTGAGCGTTTGGAAACCGGTATAACTGTGTTTTTCAAAAAATTTTTATTTTTTTTTTTATATATATTTTGGATTGTTTTGATGATTGATTTTAAAAATAATAAAAAATATTATTTTGATATATTTGGATATGAAAAACACTTTAAAAAATAACCGCAACTACACTCTGTATTTTTTTTAAAATTTTTAAATTCATCCCTTTTATTTGTTCATGGAAAAAAAAAAAGGTTATTAGGTCAATCTTCGGATGTTGTATAAACTTGGATGATTATTTTTATTAAAATAATATTATTTGTTATCTAAAAGAAATTATTGGTGGTAATATAATCATGTCTAAACTGAATTTTAAAAATACTTAAACAACTTAGATATAGTACAATGCATGATAAAGAGATTTTATTAATAAGGATTCACACACACAATAATTGGGATTTTTTTTTTGAAGATAGGAACTAATTCATGATTTTTCTGAATTATAAAGCGGATAAGCAAACAATAAATTTGAGGGTATTTGAAACCGAATACCCCCATAATAGATAGAAGAGTAGTTATTGAATCACATAATTTGGGCCATTAGAATATGAGGCCTTTGTGTACTTAATTTTTATTTAATGGTAGCATATCTTTCAAGTAATTCAATATCTCTAAGTTTATGTTTGGTTACTAACCGTAATATAAAGACAAAAATATTTTTTAGTTATGAAAATAAAGGCAAAGTTAAATTATATATAAAAAATAAAATTATCAAAAAAATAATTATAGAATGAATTTATGTATTTTTAAAATAAGAGTATAAAATTGAACATGTTTCTAAAGATAATATATATATATATATATATATATATATATATATATATATATATATATATATATATGTATTTTTTTTTTATCTCTAAAGTATTCTTATAAAAATCTCTTAATTTCAAAATTATCTCATATTTTTTTAGATAAATAACGCTAATTGTTTTAAAAATTAAAAAATAAGTCATTTTTTTTCTTTTCAGTGATCCTAACTTTCATATCAGGTATATCTTTTTTAATTGTTTTAAATATCAATTTCTTATATCTTTCATTGTAATTTATTGAGGTTGGTTTTTCAATTAAAAGATGATAATTTAATTTGAACGTACTCTTGACTTGAATAAGTGAGTGTTTTCTTAACTTGATGGATAACAAATAGGTTTATGAATATTGTCAAACTTTGACTTAAAATCCAATCGAACTTAACCCGAAATATATATTTGTATTGTATAAATTGGCGTTATTTTTTGCTTAATTTTTTATCAAATAAACGAGAATGATAAGATTCGAACTCGTGATTGCTTGGTCATCAAGGCTCTGATACCATATTAAAAAAATCATTTCAAACTCAATAGTTTAAGTTGTTAGGTAAAGTCTGAAAATACAATTTATATTATTTTCTAACATATATACTTTCAAATATATATATTATTTTATTGTTTATTGATTAGTAAATAATAGTAAATAATGGATATTTATTCTATACTCGAAGCCCGATGAATATTTTATCAATATCTAATTTTTTGCTCAATAATTAATAAATATAATATAGATATCAAGAAATCTCAACCGTGATTGCCATTTTTATCCCTACTCCTAATGCACATGTCATGGGCCAACGAAGAGGGAGAAAGAAAAGGTGAAGGGCATATAATGCAGGAAATCTCACTAAGCTGTGTGGGAGCTGTAAGCCTATTAGCTGTAAATTTATAGGAACTGAAAGGGATTGTTTTTTCCTTGGTGTGAGAAAAAAAGAAAAAAGAGAAAAAGAAGAAAAGATCGCAACAGATCACATTAGAGACACTACTTTTTCCAGCAATTGCTTTTTGATGTTGCTTTATTATTTGTCTATGCAACTTCACAACCAAATGGCATTTTGTGTTTGAGCTTTTTTAAGAGCTCTGTCAAAGTAAATATTGGGATGCCATCTACTCATTTTAAGCTATTTTAATCCGCGTTCTGTGACTGAGTTGTAAATTTTATCCCAAAAAAAAAATCAGGTAAGCAAGCTATCTTGATGTACTTTTTTATATATAAAAAATTTCAAAATATAAATCTAAAAAGTCTACACAAGTATTTATTTAAATAAATCAATAGTTTTTTTATGTAAATAAACAAAAAACAAATATTAACAACAAAGAAATTGAAGAATTTAAGAGATAAATGTAAATCAAAATATTCAATCACACAAAATAATATATTTAACTAACTGTGTTTATTGAACTTGTTTATTTAAATCAATAAAAAATAATAAAAAATAAAAATACAAAATAAAATTTATTGAATAAACTCAAATAATAAAAAAGATAGTACGCAACACCTGAAAAGAAATATTATATAAAAATAAATATTTTTTATTTTGAAAGATAAAGTTTTAGAAATATTATTTTGAGAGGGCTAAAAAGATAGTGGTAGCAACTGCAGCCAAATCGAAAGAGGCCATCACCAGCAGCAAATGAGGACTAGTCAACCTTTTGAAAATCTCACTGAGATGCTGAACCTGAGAGCTTCCCAGAAGACAGAGGAAACAAAGCCAACCAGAGCAGGAAGGCCCAACAAAAATGCAGAAAGCCATCAACCCCCAAATTAGAGATTGATATGATTATTTTCATGGAAATGCAGAACCATGAAGAACATAACCTAAAACTTGAGAATTGAGAAAGACAAATGAAACAGGCTTGCAGGTATTATCAAATATCCTCTTGTTTTGCTCTTAATTTCCAAATTAAGTAGATTTTTTTTAAGAAAGTTCTCTCTCATGTTCTTCTTGTGTATCCTTTCTTTGTGAGTGATTCTTATTGTAATATACCATCTCTTATACAAGGAGTTGTCAACTTACACTTAATCTCTAATTCTTTTGTTGGGTTCTATCATTTTGCATCTCTATATTTTTTTTTTTTTCTCTTTGAATCTCATTTGTTTATCCACTCACTCTTGAGACTTGTTTCTTCTAAACACTCAGGATCTGATCCTTTAAAAGCCCTATTAGACCGAGCCAAGTTTGATACTATTATGTTGGGAAGAAATGATATGTCGAGGGAAATACGATGGAAACATATTCCATTCATATCATATTACTTTTTCAAGAGAGGAAGTCCCATTGACATGTACTTAGATTACAACGCTTTCAACAAATATATTTATACTAGAGATAATTCAAAAGACTTAGAATAATTATAATATTAATACATTATACGAGCACTTAGAAAAGCTAAATGAGTTTTTTAGATAAACTTCAAAATTAATTCCACCACCAGCTGATTACAATTTCATTGCGAGACTACAGCACTAATCATTTGTTGGAGGGTGGCAGGCTAGCAGTGTAATTGGTTGGGTCTGCAATTAGGCACCGGTGATGGGGGTGGCTGCAGCACGCCTCCACGGCCCATTCCGCCATTGCTCCCATCATTGCCCTCAACGTTAGTAATTTCATGCCTGACGCCACCTTTTCCGTCTGCAATATGATTAACATGCCCACAGCATCAAAATCAAGAACTTGAATACTGGAAACACAAGCAAATGGAAAGAAATGCACTCACCAAACTCAAGTAGCTGTCGAGCAACAATGAGAGGATGGAGCAAAACGGTATGCAGGAGAAGAAAAGCGATGATAGATGTTTTCATCTTGGTACAATTTTAGCTAGCTAAGCAATATTGGACCATAATTTATAGGAAAAACAATATTATAATATAGAGAGAAAAGTTCATGTCAGTCGTCCATATTAATCTTTTCTATGTACAAGGTTTTTCAATATTCTTTCACGGGAACACCTAGACTTGTTAGCTACTAAATTTGACCATCTTTCTTTTTCCACGGGAACAGTCAGCTACTAAATTTGACTATCTTTCTTCTTCCACTTGTACAGTTATATTTGGTAAAGATACATTTTTTCAAGACTTTCTTATAATGAGATAATTCTTCTTTGACTATGTATCCTTCTTCTTCAACTCTGTTGTTAGGGAGGCTCATATATTTCAATTGAAGTTTTCATCATCTTAAATGATGGTTAATTTTCATATGCCTTGACTTTTTAAGTCTAAGAAAAGTTTTATCTAGATTGTCAAATTCCACATCAATATATTTTTGTTGAAATTAAATTTAAAATATTTAGAGCAAACCGTTTCGTGTATAAATTAGTGACAGTGTTGCATTTAAAATAGCTATTACTCTGAAAATCTAAGTGAAAAACCCTCGTAGACATGTTTCGGAGAAAGGAAGGAAGCAGTGTTTTTCTTTGTGATAATCCATGTTTCAAACACATGACTTCACGAGAATCGAAGAAACCTTGAGATTCTTATCTAAGAAGAAAATTGCTCCGTTTCGTAAATATATCATAGATTCACTGCTGTAGGCAGTGCTCTATATATACTTGCATATAATCAAACAAGCAAAACATGCACATAGACTAATTGAGAAGTTTTTTGCGCATTCAGAGATTACATAATTCCGAATAAAAGACTACAAAACGTACATATGTAACATCTACAGGATTGCAAGATTACTAAAGGAAACCTGTAGCATATGCATATCTGCCATGGCTCCCTCGGAGCTTTTATTTAATTTCCAGCGACCATATAATTACATTGATGATGGAAATGAAAGTAACAGATAGCCCTGGTGCTTTGAGCTCACAGCTTTTACGACTAGATAACGGACCCAAATCAAACTACTCTTTCATTTTCAAGGGCGATGGCACTCACGCTTGTAAGGTTTGCAAGGTTTTTTCTTCTTGGGAGGACAATCTCGTTGGTAAATGCTACATCCACTGCCAGTTCGTGGAGCATAGGAAGGAGGCAGGCTTCTAGATGATACATCGCCAGTTGATGGGATATTGACGGTAACGCTATCTTTTCCTGCAACGTCAACGCACGTTTAAACACGTTATGATCTGTATAACAGTATTAGGATGGATCTACAATACAGATATTGTTGATTTAAAATATGAAAATTAAATGACGAAGTCAATCCATGTTTGACGATAATAAACCAAGATCTTTATTAAAAAAAGCTTTCACACAGACTAGCTGATAGAAGATGGCCATACCATAGTCGACCAATTCTCGAGCTGCCGTGGATAAAGGAGAGAAGGCGATGGTAGCTATAAGAATAGCTATCACTAAAGCTTTCATACTGAAGAATATTGTGTTTTACATGGCCATTGCCTCTCCTATATCCTTTTTATTTATAGTCAATATATACTTTTAATAGAGATATATACTGATATTGAGGTTGTCTAAAACATCCTCGGATATTATTGTATTTACGAAGTTGTTATTGGCTGGAAAGCTTGGACAATTACGAACGTCCACCTGTCTAAGTCAGGAGATGAGAATCTGAGAAAGAAAAAAAAGATGCTTCTTGGATAATGCGAAAACCTAACCCTAGGAAAAGATTTCTAGAAATTCTACACCCTTTGAACAAGTCTATAGATGAGAAGACCTGTATCTTTCGTTTCGGTACCTTCGAAGAAAATTCCTTTCTCTCTTTCCTTGTGGTGCCAAAAACTAAAAGACAAATATGATTATTCAAACAGCAACAAAGATATTTTGCATTTACAGCACTGATTAATTGTTATATTATTATAAAGTATTTTAAAAATAAATAAATTAAAATATTGATGTATGGACTTGACTCCAAGTCAATGTAGGAACGACAAAGACAATGTAACCTCCCCGTAAAGCGACCCTCAAAACAGAAGGGCCTTCAAATAATTAATTACCCTTGAAAGACAGTAGAGTGGAGATGCCAAAAAGTAAATAATTCTCGATTTTTCTCAAGATTAACAATAAAAAATAAGTAAAATAGACTTGGTGATAATAACAAAAAAAAAACTGAATCTCCTAGGTATTTTTACTGTGGTGTTTTTTTTAAGCTAATTTTTTTTTTTTTTACAATTCCATCCTTGATTGTGATTTTCTTTCGGTTGATGGTCTTTAATAGATGCATATTCTTGAGAACTAAAGGTTATTATCAGGTTTTTGGACTTGATTTAAAGTACAAAAAATAAAGATCGTCAAAAATTTAGTCATTCTTTATCAGTTTATTTATATTATACGGATAATCTTGAATCAAGTTTTTTCTTACATCGGTAAATTTTGTTGTCAGTTTATTTATTATAATTTTTTTTTGGTTATCAGGAATGCTTGCATCCCCTTAATAATTTCTTTTTTAAGTTGAAAAAAGTTTAGATCAGCCAGAGAATCAGCACATACCCCTATTAGTATCAAATGTGAGTACTCCTCAACATAGTTATTAAATTCGGTATGGAGGTTGACCCGGTTAAAAAACCGGGTTTTGGATTTTATAGGGCCAACTCAAGTCAATTTATGTCAACCTGGAAAAATTATATATATATATATATATATATATATATATATATATAATCCATGTAAATATATGTTATACATATTATAAACAATTTTAAAATAATATTTTAAAAAGTTTTTTATTCCACATTAAAAAGATATTATGTTAAGCTTTTAAATTTCAACATTTAAATTAAAAAGGTTTTTTTTTATCCCACATTAAAAAAAAAACATAACTTCTTTAATGGGAACATAGAGTATATATACAAAAGAACTTCAAATCTCACATTGAAAAAACATGATTTTTTTTCTTGGAATATAAAGTATATATACTAATGGGTTTCAAATCCCACATTAAAAAAACATAACTTTTTTTTTTATGGAAATATAGAGTATATATACGAAAGGTGTTATCCTTTTAAGGTATTTTTATTCCACATTGAAAAAACATGATTTTTTTTTTAGAACATAGAGTATATATACGAAAGGTGTTATCCATTTTAAGTTGAAGTATTTAAACTAAAAAGGTTTTTTATCCCACATTGAAAAAATATGATTTTTTTTCTTAGAAATATAAAGTATATATACTAATAGGTTTCAAATCCCTCATTTGAAAAAAAAAAAAAAAAAAAAAAAGCCAGGTCTTGTCTGGGTTTGCCCAGATCCTGAATCGACCTGCCAGGTTACCCGGGTTTGGCCTGGTTATTGTCACAACCGGTCTTTTATTAAATCCCGGATCAATCCAGCCATCGAATTAACCAGATTCCAAATCAACCTACCGATCATACCGGGTTTAATAACACTGCTCCTCAAGCATCGGAGTTTTTCCAGTTTAAATTACTTTACTAGTCAAGCTAGTCCCTACTCTTTATATGTATATGTGGAACACTTTTTTTTTCATAAAAAAAAAAAATAATAAACAGTAATGTTGATGTACGGACTTGACTCCGAGTCAATGCAAGAACGACGAAGACAGACAATGTAAGGAAAAAGACAATGCCTTAACTCTATTGGATAGACAGTAGATATGCCAAGAAGTAAATAATTCTCGATGTCCAGAGACATTCTCAAGATTCCCAGTCACCATAAGTAAAATAAACTAATTAAATCTCACGGAGCACTTAGGATTTCACTCTGACGTTTGGCATTTGTAAGCCTCTTCACGGAGCGCTAAGGATTTCAACAGTGCTCCGTTGCAGTTTTCCGGATTTGTTGTTTTATGAGTTGATGATGTTTTATACTAGCACATTCTCGAGAATTAAAGGATCTCTTAATTTGAAGCCAATTTCGTGAGAAAATTCTTGAATTTGTAGCTAAAGACTTGGAATAATTATAATATTAATACATTATACGAGCACTTAGAAAAACTATATGAGTTTTTTAGATAAACTGCAAAATTAATTCCACCAGCAGCTGATTACAATATCATTGCGAGACTACAGCGCTAATCATTTGTTGGTGGAGGATGGCAGCGTTGGTTGGGTCCGCAATTAGTCACCGGTGATGGGGGTGGCAGCACGCATCCACGGCCGATTCCGCCAAAGCAGCGTCTTGTTGGAGGCATCCAAATCCTGCCATTGCTCCCATCATTGCCCTCAACGTTAGTAATTTCATGCCTGACGCCACCTTTTCCTTCTGCAAGATGATAAATATGCCCACCGCATCAAATGCAAGAACTTGAATACTGGAAACACAAGCAAATGGAGAGAAATGCACTCACCAAACTCAAGTAGCTGTTGAGCAACAATGAGAGGATGGAGCAAAACGGTATGCAGGAGAAGAAAAGCGATGATAGATGTTTTCATCTTGGTACAATTTTAGCTAGCCAAGCAATATCAGACCATAATTTATAGGAAAAACAATATTATAAAATAAAGAGAAAAGTTCATGTGACACAGCTAATACAGTCGTCCATGTTAATCTTTTCTATGTACAAGGTTTTTCGACACTCTTTCACGGGAGCACCTAGACTTGCTAGCTACTAAATTTGACCATCTTTCTCCTTCCACTTGTACAGTTGTATTTGGCAAGGATACAAGTTTTTTCAAGACTTCCGCATAATAAGCAGCACCGAAGTAGTATTTAAATAATGAGGAAGTTTGGTGGTGAGGAGACTACAAGTCTACCATTGACTTTATTGGATTCTAGTGATTTTTAAAGAATGTTTTTTTTTTTTAAAAAAAATATGTTCTCCAAATATATATATATATATATATATATATATATATATATATATATAGTAGTAATAAAAATATAAGTACGTAGCCTAGTAGTTGAAGGGACTTATTTCCTTTCTCCACACCAAGATTCAAGCCCTACTTGTGTACGCTTGTCACCCCCGCGGTGCCTTACATGCTCACTGAGCTTGTAGGATGTTCAGTGAGTTCCAGAGATTAGTTGTGGTGCACGCAAGCTGACCCGAATACCTCGGATTACCAAATATATATATATATATATATATATAATATATATAAAAGTATGTGACCTTCATGGCTTTCTGAGTTTGCCATTACATTCAAGGTGACTCCGAAACAAGCTAAAAAGCAAAAGTTCCAAGCACAAGGACTATTCCCGAAAGAAAATGTTGAAGAGATTTCAAACATAAAAGACAGGCTAATATATATATTAGCTGCGTACCCTCTAAGATTAAGATGTGATATTTTTTTTTTTTGCGTTAAAAATGTTCATGTAGCATAAACGTTAACTAGATTGGAACAAATAAGTTGGGATTATTTTAATTAGATGATAAAAAAAAAATGAAAGTAAACAAATTAAATTAATAAAAAAAATGATAACAATAACCTATTAAAAAAATTATAAAAGAAGATAAATGATGTAGCTTAATTCTCAACCCATTAAATATAGAAGGAATAAATAGCGTCAAAAAAAGCTAGTTTGAATTAATACAAGTTAGGATGATAAATTTGTATCTCAAAGAATAAGAGGCAAGTTAACTCGGGTAAACCTGTCAAAATCATGGCTTAGATCATAAGATTGAGATAACCCGATAAAAAAATATATAAAAAATCACAAAGCTAAAAAGAAAATAAGTTGAAAAAAGATTTTTTTAAAAAAATGATCTCAATACTAACTTTCCAAACTCATGACCCAATGCTTTGGATAAAAAAACACCCTATCTAGAAAAACCAGGATGTCCAATTCCTAACCAATTAAATATTGAAGGATTAACTTGGAAAAAGAATATCAATTACATAAAATGATCCCAAAAAAAATGACAATTAAAAAAATAGAGATCAAAATTGAAATACAAAATAAATTTTGTTTTTTTTATTAAAGGGTGAAATTGAAATTTTTTTTGAATAAAAGGACCAAAAAACAATTAAATAATGAGGTTCAAAATTCAAATAAAAATATTTTTTTTGATTGAATGTGAAATTGAAAAAAAAAATTCAATTCAACAAAATACCTAAAGAATAATCAAAATAAGAAGGAAAAATTTGAAAAACATAATATATAACAAATTGATTGAATGATGATATTGAAAACATATAAAACTTCTACAAAAAAATAAAGAACAAAATTTAAAAATTAAAAGAATAAGGATTGGAATTGAAATATCAACAACAAAAAGGGCTAGTATTTAATTTTTAAGGGAGAAGAGAGAAATAACAAAAAACATCATAGGAACATGAAGTATATGTGAAATTCAAAGGACAATATTAAGTGAGTGAACAAGTAGAGATTAAATTAAATAAAAAAAAAATCAGAACAAGTAGTTGGAATTACTCAAAAAAATAAAATTGATATAAAAGATGACTTATGCATGGATATATTGTCCAAACCAAACAAATCTATGTTGGATCAATCTTCTAAAATTACCTATTGAATTAGTGGTCATGAGTTGTTGTTAGGAATGATCAAACATATCAAATGAAGTTTTCATCATCTCAAAAGATGGTTTTATATGGCCTTGACTTTTTAAGTCCCAAGAAGTTTTTTCTAGATTGGGAAATTCTACATGAATATATCTTTGTTGAAATTGAATTTAAAATATTTGAAGCAAGCTGCTTCGTGGATAGATTGGTGACAATGCTACATTCAAAGTATTTATTCCTCTTATATAATCAAGTTTAATTTTTGACAATTAAC
The DNA here is from genome assembly GCF_005239225.2 of Populus alba. Lineage (NCBI taxonomy): Eukaryota > Viridiplantae > Streptophyta > Magnoliopsida > Malpighiales > Salicaceae > Populus > Populus alba. The sequence continues at coordinate 9,706,879 of NC_133287.1, forward strand.
TTAAGAATAAGTTTTTCACCAACAAAAGAGACTAATGTGGGAAACTTTATTTATTATTTTTGGTATAATTATTTTTATTGTATTATTTCCTTAATTATTAAGATTTTTTTAGGTTTTAAGGTGTTTTGTAAGTGTTCAACATGCAGTCTAGTAAAATAAGCATAACTTTTTATTTAATTGTTAAATGAATATGAAATTTTAACATAAGGTTTTAAATTTCTTGTTTTCTATAGGGTTTAAATTCCATAGTCATCGGAGATTGCAAAGGTTTTAAAATAAAACCAAAATGTTATTGTTCAGGACTTTTTTTATTTACCCATTCGATTTAGGATTCTTTCTCCAAGTCAGATTAAAACTCTTTTATTATTTTTTAATTTTTTTGTGAAATCTTTACCAGTATATAATAAGCCTAGAAGAGCAACGACATAGAGTTATGATTAAATATTATTGAATTAAATATCTTTATGAATTTATTAGAGTTTTCTCAAGGTTGTAAATTTAGAGTTTGCGATATTATAGTTTCTTTCTCCATAATTTATGATTGTAAAATTTTAGGGATTGAAAAACTTTTTTTTACCTGCGCTGCATGTTGCGTCACAAATTAAAAAAAAACTAAAACAGATCAGAGAATCACTGTAGATTGTGTCTAAAATCACTGTGGATTGCACTGTTCACGTTTAAAATTCATTCTTGCGGCAAGTCTTAGCCAGTTTTGTTTCACTGTTTTTTCATTTATTTTGTTGGGCACGTGGCAGCATCCCTACCATATATCTTTATGTTTTTTTTTTTTTAGCAGGTTACAGGTAAAGCTTTTCATCTCTTTGTTTTTTCTGATACAAACGCAGAGAACGCCTCCCAAACAAATCAAATAACACATTCACAATTGTAGATCTAACTCAGTTAAAATAAAAAAAAATGCTAGAAGGGCTTAAGAAAACATTGTGCCCACGGGGTGTAATTACTGTGTGTTGGAGCAGTTCTTATCGTTCACGGAGGGAACATCGTCTTGGTTTTACTCTAAGATCTCAGTTTGCATCAGGATTTCAGTTCTCACCAGGAGTTATGGGCGGAGCTTGCGTTTCGTTCACTCAAAAAGAATGGGATCCGGATTTGTAAGTGATTTTCTTCGTTACCTTATAAATCTTTGTGTTGATAGGGAATTTTAGCTCCTCCTTTTTCTTGCTGCTTGGGCCCTCACGAGCAGATTTTATAATTGCAATATAGATCCCAAAAGAAAAGACCAGGAAATGAAGAGTGAATGACGGCTTGGATTTCATGATGGCTTAGGCTAAAAGGGAAAGGGACTTTAGTCTGCAGAAACGTGGCCGCCACCAGAAAATCTGGCTTGATTTTAGAAGTCCTTTCTTCTGGGTTGTATGTGTTCTCAGTATGCTACATTAAATGCAATGCCCACTTGGTTAGATTTGATTGAGAGAGCAGGTGAGTTTATTTCATATCTGGTCATTTTTTCTTGAGCGGGAAATGTGGAGACAAGGTGAGGGGGCTGATTTGTTAGTTTAGTTCTGACTTGGGTAGGTGGTGGGTTGTCCTGGTGGAATATTTTTTAAGGACTCTATTTCATATCTGGTCATAGCAATCACTTAGGTTTTGTGACATCCAGTTACTTGCTTTTTATCATGTTAGTAGGCATTTATTTCCCTTTTTTCCTGCAAAGATATATAATGCTTTAAGCTCTGCTTTTGGGTGTGGTGGCTGCTAATTTCCCCCCCATGTTATACTAAGACAAAGGTTAGTTTTTTAAGATTATTCTATGCTTTTTCTCAGCTTTAGTTTTAAATCAATTTGGGTTGCAAGTTATAAAATTTGTACTGAGAGGTTTGTTTAGACATGTCAATGCTTTTTTCCAGCTTTTTCCTTTCGTGTGAAAGCCATATTTCTTTATTGTTTCTTTGCTGTATTTTTAAGATTTTGCTCCTTTTAGTTTTCTTAATTTTTTTTACTTTTGTTGAATGATTATTTGTACCAATCCTTGTGCCTCAGTGACATTTGACTATAAACATTCAGCAAATCAAAGTTAATGGAAGCATTCCTAGAATGTACCGTGACAGGGGAGATCATTATGATTTCCCGAAATATGATTTGAGACACCTGTAATTTCACTTAATGCAGTGGTAAACTGACATAGTCTGTGCTCTTGCTTAGGGAAGGGAGGTGGTGTGGGATAGTGATTTACATGCAGATGCTTTTTTTTTTTTTTTTTTTTTTTTTTTTCTGTTTTCAGTTTATGCTTAACTGAAGGGAACATTTTAGTATTTTGAAGAAAGAGTGCTTACGGAGAAACTTAACACTTAACATGGACACATTTATTATATCAGGGAATTCGCTTGCACAAGGGGTTGCTTAATCATTGGCAGAAGTTCACTTTTAATCCCAGGTAATTTGCTTTGCTCAGATGCTTCATGCATGGAATTACCTGACATTTATACTCAGTAGTTTGGTGAAACTTTGGGTGACATTTATAGTTATGGTTGGTATTATTTGTAAAGAGAAGCATGTTTCAATTGGTGACTGCACGTTTTAAGAAATTAAAAAAAATAGTAGCAGAATGGAAAGACCATGGAATTTTCATAGAGTTTTAGCGAAAAACCTCAGTATAATTTTTATTTTCCGTTTTAAATTTGTTTTTTTACAAATTAATTTGTTTTTTTTTTTTTGAAATATTAGAAATATATTGAAGTATTAGAAATATATTGAAATACTTTGTTGATAAAGTATTAGAAATATATTGAAATAAAGGTAAAAAAGACAAGTGCATGACATGATCATCCATTTTCAAGAACAAAAGATTGTGCTCCATAGGCTGTGAAACCACATATGCCAGCTAAATACATGTTTGTAATTTAAATATTACTTTGTCCATGCAAAATTAATGTGACCCATCATTATATAAAACACCTACTCTATAGTGAAACCCATTATTATTTAAATATTACTGTCCATGCAATTTTTATTTTTATTTTGGGTCCATGTTTTTTATAGTTGAGAGTTTTATGCTCTAATGCATGTGGTCTTTTTAATTGGCAAAGGCTGTCATGTGGCATTGTTTTTTTTTTTTTTTTTTTCATTTCAGTAACTGCAGTTCCCCTTATTGTTTTTATTTGCTTATGCGGTTTTGTTTGTTTTTTTTTTTTTTTCATGTTCATGTCATCTTATATGTATGCCTTTGATTGGGTTCCATGTTTTTTTTTTTTTCTTCAGTTTACTAGGTAATGTGTGATTTGTATTGTGTTATTCCATTCCTTTGTAACATGATCACCATAATTTATACATTATCTAATAACATATTTTTCCTGCATTATGTTCACACAAAGCCTTAGGTGGCTTCATTGTTGTTAAACTTCACGTTGTTTTGTTCCCTTTTAAAAAAAATTGTTATTTGAGATGGGGCATTTGAAGTTGATTGGTGCTTTAGATATGAGAAAAATAATTTTTTTATGGTTTTTTTCCATCTGGATTTTAGGTGCTAATTTGGCTGATTAGTGGATTTATGCATCTGAAAATGTTTGTTTTACAGGTTGCTTTATTTTGTGTGGACCTTCTCAGAATTTTTAATGGTGTAGGCTATTGATTTTGCTATCCACTTTCAAGGAATGTTTGACAAGGTATTTTCATGCCGTTTTTTTTAATTAAACAGTGTTCTGGTCTTAGTTGTTTCATTCTTTCTTACAAGCTATTTTCTACTAAATTTTTTAGAATATCTTTGTTGTTGTTGAAAGAGCTTAAGTTAGGTTAATCAATGCTTATTCTTTGTTTGCATGATAGCTTGAGATTAGGGTGTTGTTTTGTTCTACTGGAAAATATATGCTTGCTGATATGTGTATTTTTTTTTAAAAAGGTGTTGCTTGAACTCATAAAAATAATAATTGAACTCATGTTAATGGTTATTTAAAGAGATACATTCTGAAATGAAAGATGCTTAAGAATAAAAAATAATAATATGTTGAAGATTTTTCCGTTTGGGTGTTAATTGCTAGGTTAACTGATGAAATAATTTAGGCAATCAATGTTATTGCTTTTATGCTTCAAAACGGAGAATTAAATTGTTTTTTGGTTTGACATGGTAATTTAAGGTGTTGTATGTTGAATTAAAAATTTTTGGCATGTTGTTTTATATTTCCTTGACCTATGAATTAAATTATATATAGTTAGCAATTAAATTACCACTTTAAATTTCAGTGTGTACGATTTCTGCCTGAAATGGTTTTCAACTTTATGCTTAACCATTATTGTTTTGTTTGGTTCTATTTTTTCTCCACGAATATACATTGCTCATTTCAAGACCTTTCAATTCAATTACATATAATTGCTGGCTACTTTTGTTTCCAACGAAACTTGCATAGAAAAAATTCTCTTTTTGAAATTATGCTGTTAATTCCCATGCGTTTAATTAATTTTAGTTGCATGTAATTGGTGGCTGAATTATTGTTTTGAATTTAATTGCATATGATTAGTGGCTGAATTGGTTTTCAACAAGATTTTGGTTGGAAAAAAAATTGATCATTTGGTATCAACTCTGTTTGTTATAGCAAATTCCATTGTTGCCATCGTCAACCGGTTTGCTAATAGCCAGACCGCCTTCTTTGATAGCTTTGCTCAGTCTATGATAAAGATAGGAAATTTAAGTCCTTTGACAGGAAGCAATGGAGAAATCAGAGCTGACTGTAAGAGGGTCAATGAGGGTCTTCGGAAATTCTATGCTATGAGATGGAAAAACTATGCATTTCTTTCCTCCTTTTCAGCCTTTTTCCCTCAAATTCAACGTGTGCTAGAACTATATAATAAGAAGGGTGGGATTTTTTCTGGGTCTGAGCAGACCTCGGAACTGAACTTTGAATCCTCCTCTAGGTTGATGTATTAGGAGTGTACCAAATTTGTGTTAAACACATAATTTGAATGGAAGAAATTTTTAATATTATATATTGTTAGTAGGAATGAATAGAGTTCAAAAAAATTATTAGCTCTGCAGTACAAAAGCAGAGTTGCTGCAGATCACTTGGATGTAAATTAACTAACATAACAAAACAATTTGGGTTTGGATTGGTCATATCCGACCAAGATAAGGATCTGGCATGGTTTTAATTTGGATAAATCAACTATGAAAACAGCATATGTGAACATTCTCTTCTCTCTATATGCATATTCTTTCAAAGTGATTTTTTATAATGGCTTCCAGGAAATTATTTGCTGCTGCAGTTCTCATATCCAGATATGTTTCTATTGATGGTTGCTATTTTATTTTATTTTTTAATTATAAATATATTTCTGAATGTGATTCGTGGGCGAGTGGAAATTTGTAAAACCACATATGCCAAATAAATACATGTTTGTGATTTAAATATTACTTTGTCCATGCAAAATTAATGTAACCCATCATTATATAAAAACACCAACTCTATACTAAAACCCATCATTATTTAAATATTACTTTGTCCATGCAACATTTTTATTTATTTATTTTGGGTCCATGTTTTTTATAGTTGAGAGTTTTTTGCTCTAATCCATGTGGTCTTTTTAATCGGCAAGGGCTGTCATATGCCATTGTTTTTTTTATTATTATTATTTCAATAACTACAGTTCCCCTTATTGTTTTCATTTGCTTCTGTGGTTTTGTTTGTTTTTTTTTCTTTTCTTGTCATCTTATCTGTATGCCTTTGAATGGGTTCCATGTTTTTTTTTGTTTTTTTTTTTCCAGTTTACTAGGTAATGTGTGAGTTGTATTGTGTTCTCACATTCCTTTGTAACATGTCCAAAAAATACAAACAATAATGACTTGGATTTATTGTCTTTACATTGCAGAAGAATTAGCAATTCCTCTACAAATGACTTGGATTTAGATTCCTGTAACAAGAACATTGGGAGGAATCTTGCAGCTTATTTTCACTTTTGATGTTGTTTATAACTTAATCCATATTATCATGACTGCTGCCTCTGTAATTTTAATATAATTTAGAAACAACAATGTCCTTTAAGTGCTCGGCAATCTGGCAGCTTATTTACATTTTGTTGTTGTTTATAACTTTATCTATATTATCAAACCTTTAATATTATACCTAACTGCAGTTCTTTTTATCATTGCTTAGCAATTATTATTTTTCATACATGTTATTTTTATTCTGGTGATAAAATATATTTTCATTCATAACCTAAAATCGCCCGCAGCAAAGCGCGGGCAGTCAAGCTAGTAAAAATACTATGATATATCATTGTTGTTGACTAGGCTCGATTTAGATGAATAAAGTATCAAATGGTAATATTCCTCAAACAGTCAAGTTTTCCTGTTCAAATTATTTACTGGTCAAGCTAGTTAGAGCAAGTTGGCCTAGATAAAGCTCTTTATATGTGTGTGTGTGTGTGTGTGTGTGTGTGTGTGTATATATATATATATATATATATATATAGGGAACCCTTTTAAAATAAATAAAAATAAAAATAAAAGAATGTTGATGCATGGACTTGATTCCAAGTCAATACAAAAATACAAAGACAAAAAAAAAATAAAAAAAATTGTACAGTGAAGATGCAGGATGGAGGAAATTGTTTTTTAATGCAAACAAAATTACATGCACTGTCAAAGTGTTTATATTTGTGTGTGTGTGTGTGTGTGTGTGTGTGTGTGAACTTAAAAGGGAAAGTATATATTTAAAAAAATATAATCGAGAACCATACTAAAAAAATCTCAAGATAGATTAGTTAAAAAATATTCAACTCCCACCAAACACTCAGTCAAAAAACTGTAATGTATATTACGATATTTTATTATGTGACAAATAGAGCTTTTTAATTTTTTTAATTTACTTATACAATAACAAAATTATTTTTTGTAAGAAAACATCAAGTTAAAATCCATTTTAAAAAATAATTTTATAGTATAATTCTTTTTTTTTTCTTATTAATATATCGTTTTTTAATAATAGCAAATATCTTTTATGTTTTGGATTCTTAATTTATTAAAAAGATGAAAGCAATTAGATTAAAAATAAAAAAAAATATAGACAATTTGAAATAAAGATAAAAATATCACAATATAGAAGCATTCCACTAGTATTTTTTCACTGTACATTTAAAAGGAAAAAGACTTATTTGTCCCTAATTAATTTAGTAATAAGTAATGAATCTTACTGAAAAACTAAAATACCCTAAAAAGCTAAAGTTAAGTTTTTTTAGACGGAAGGGCAAAACCATAAAATCACCATTCAAATACAAAAATAATTAACATATTACTATTCATGCATGAACATTATTCATTCAAGCATTGTTATTTTATTTTTATGACTTCACATTCATGTTAGCTTTATTTTATATATAAAAAAGAAGCATTCTTGCCTTGGGCATGTAATGTAAAAATTCATTTTTAAAAGCATCCTATTATTAACCTATGTATTTTTTTTTTCTTCATGTTTATATTATTTGTATTTTATAAAACTATATTTTTATCTTTTTACGTATATATATGTATGTAAATATTTATTTTTGAAAAAATAATTAAAAAAATCATCGACAAGTTTTTGTGAAGTTAGTGTCATTATTTTTTTAAGCTTGGGTTTTAATAGATATGTTGATATGTCTTCTAATTTTTTAGACAACGTAGACCTAGCATGATTTTTTTAACCTTAAAACAAGTTTAATAATGAGTTGATATATTTTCATCCAAGTTTTGATTTTGATTTTTACCGATTAGATCAACGGTGTTTTTTAGTTTTAATAACTAACATACATCTAGTGCAATGTATTAAAATAAAAAAAAATAAGGTTAATAATAATTTCACGAGTGTTCTCCTAGTTGGTCAAGGTGAATTTACCGGGCATGAAGACATAAAAAACTGTGTTGGGAAACATTGCTATAAAATATTTACTTTTTTCTTTTTGTTTAAAATGAATTTTTTTATTTAAAAAAACATTTTTAAAAAAAATAAAAAAACATTAATTTTATATATTTTCAAGCAAAAAAAAAAAAACAATTTAAAAAGCAACTAATACTATTCTTCCAAAATCATAAACAACATAGCTAAATGATGAGATTCAACAGTCAAGTGTTCTAATTAAAAAGGCCATCATGTAAGTGCATTACATATATTGCATCTTAACTTTAAGGTTCGTTATAAGGTTTGTTCGGCATATCACAGGGCAGTGAAACTATAAATATTTGGCCCATGCAAGGAAATGGACATCAGCAATGACCGCCTAGTTGATGTAGTTTTCAGGTGCATTGTGCGCCAATGCAAGCCGGAAAGACTCTTCAATACTAATCCACAGTGTACCGGAATGATAGTTCGGCGACAAATCAAATTAGGATTCATGTTTGGCATGGTTTAAATAACTTGTTTTTAAGAAACAAATAATAAATTATATAAGAGGCCCCGCGAAGGATGCATATACCCAATGACGATAAATAAGAGGGTGTGCAACAACAGAAATGGCCGTTTCTGATATAAGAGGAAAGAAAAAAAACCTATTGGTGTTCAAAGCATAGAAGTTCAGGCTTAGAATGGGCTGATATGACTGGCCATTCTCAACAAAACCTCAGGAACTAGGCGCCTTCTTGGAGGTGCCATAGCATCCTTGGCAAGAGCTTCCTCATCACCAGCATGTATCACAGCGACCAGATGGTCAAACATGTCATCTTTACCACCTCTTAGAGGATCCTGAATAAGGTCACCACCCAATCATCAGGGTGTGTTGGATTCTCGGTGTCTCAAAATGAGTTCTGACGGCCAGTTCTAAATAAATTAAGCCAATTTGTATGAAATTCAGTTTAGTCCTTACTCTGACTGGCTAGCTTCTTATTGAGGGTGATTAAAAAACAAAAACAGAATATCTGTTCGTATACCGATGTGGTAGTGGGATTTTGATTGACTAAAAAAAATTCACAATTTGGCTGAGAATCAGCAACCAATCATAACAACTATAAAACAAGACATCCAACTCAGCACTTACTTGAAGAAACAAGTCTGAATGGGTTTTCCCATCAAACAAAATCAGCTCAGTTTGTGCTCCTAACCTTTGAAGAGCAGCTGCAAAATCTTTGCTGAAAAAAAAGAAGCTTATATGTAAATACAATGCGGTGAATTGTCCAAGAACTTGAGATTAATGCAAAGTTTCTCAATAGATTATTTAAATCCAAACGGATTATGATCCAATTTCAACTCTAATTTCATTTCTTCATAATTTTCAAATTGAAATTGTATGAATATCTGACACATCAAGGAACTTTGAATGGGACGAATTGTATCGAACTTGATATAAGCTATGTACTGAGATTCCAAAGCACTAGACTAAACCATTTATATATCTTTTTAATTCAAAGCACATCATTGATGTTAGAAACAGGATATTCTAACCTGGCAAATGATGGGATTGAATAATCAGCTGTTCCGTGAAAGAGAATAACAGGAGGCAGAAGAGAAACAGCATTTCTAATGCTTGGGTCCTCTATTCTAACTCCAGGAGAAAAACGTTTAAGGGATTCTTCACCTTCCATCATGCTGTAACCACAAGTCAGAAAAAATTTATTCTGGGTAATGAACTTTAGGCAATAAATGCATACTAGTATAATTCATGAGTGAATAGTGATCAGCATCCAGTGAGCTAATATTCTGAGGGTACCTTAGAAAAAGAGCACGGTACAGGCCTCGGTTGTTGAAATGATCGACTAATTTGCATAAATTGTACCTGTTCAGTGTTTCCAATTGATCTATGTGTGGATTATACACCATAGTGCACATTACAAGAAGATTAAAAAAAAAAAAAAAGGTGCTGAAAAAAACAAATTATAACTGTCAAATCATAAAATCCTCTTCAATCATTGAAACTGCAAGCGATCCGTGAGTAATTTGTACAAAACTAGATGATGTTTTCTCTAAGACATTCCACTTTATTTTCCATCTTATTTTGATTAATATCATATAAAATAAGATCAAAGTTCAAAAAGAAGAAGAAAACAAGATGATAACACAGCAGAGAACAAAGTCTGCAAAGGAAATTTGGTAGATTGATATCCTCATGCTGGGATATGTACCATTATTGTCCAGAGCAGCAGCGCACAGATGCTTAATAACTACTGGAACTGGCAGAGCTAATAACTACGCTCATCATCATGAGAATGTTGAAACATCTACAGAGCCAAAGAAGTTACAAAAATAGCTGATAGAGCTGAGAAGGTGTTTAAACACTATCCCTGATTCCCACAATCTGGTAATATCATAAGCAAATATTTTTTTCTCATTATAAGAAAACCAACCAGTAGATAGTAAATTTGGTTGAAAGAAACAGAGCCAGAGATTAGATCAGTGACTCTTTACTCATTCTCAATAAAACATTCTACTTGTAAATGGTAACTTAATGCTTTCCTTGATTTTAGTAAACTTCCACGAGATTCATGAAATAGATAGAGATGAAAGCTTACCCTCCAGATAGACCAAAATATGCTTTTATCTGGAAGACACTCCAGGAGATGCTCTCCTCTCCCTTAGCTTCTCTGATCGCTTGGTCCAAGAGGGCACAAGCAGAAATGTGTGCACCAGCTGATTGTCCCATTAGATAGATTCTACTCAATAAAAAGCAAGAAGAAATCAAGGAAATAGTTTTAAGATAAGAAGGAACATGGAAGAACAAAAGAAACTATTATATCACCTGTTAGGGTCACCTCCATATTCAGCAATGTTGTTGCAAATAAATGAGATCCCCTGAGAAGCATCTGTTACCATATCACCAATGGTTCCCTGGGGAAAATTTCTGCATAAGCATGCCGAACAAGCATGGTTGATGGAGGTAGACGACAAGGGAGCAATATGTAAGCAAGTAAATGCAAGTTCAGGGATAAGTAATGTTTCAAAAATATAAAAGACTCACGTTCTTCAAGCTGTCATAGATAAAAACGTCACTTGAATGTTGAAATGTATTATGTATTTTCCATCCCACGATAATGGGTTAATGAGAACAAAAACCATGAACTAAAATATGTTATGCTTAAATTGAAACCACATACCTGTAATCAATACATGCCACTATGATGTCTCTTTCTGCCAACTGTTGTCCTAGAAGACTTCCCCATGCTTTATACCTAGATCAGCATTAACGCACAGCAATGTAATGTGAGATGAAATGCAAGAAAATATATGGCCGTATCATATTCTCTGGCTCAAATCCTGCTTGCTTGAGGCTGTTTTGTACCAGGTAGCTATACTCATAGTAAAATGATTCATATATGGTATTTAAAAACTGTGACTTGGGCAACTTACAAATGAATAAACTGAAATCAGCACAAAATCCACAACAAACAATGAAGAATTCAAAATATGCAAATTCATCATGAACTCTAAAAGAAAGTCTACCAGCAACTTTAAATGGCTCACCCAATAATCCAGGCACCTCCTGTGACAAATGCCATGACTGGCTTTGGTCCATCTAAATTTTTTGGCAAATACAGATCCAACCTGAAAAATCACCGTTGCATTAGGAAAAATATAGCTTTGAGTCTATGATATGTGACAAGCTCAAGTTCATGGATATGAAAAAAATGATAAATCATAGGGTCAAGTACCTGTTTCTGGGTTGATCACCATAAACAATGCTTCGTTGAACCTGACTTGAGAAGAAATAATTATATGCAACTGCAGAGATCAAAAGGCAAGTTATTTTCCATCAATCTAATGATTTCACTGAATCTGATAGTCAACTTTTCCTGCAACTTCTTGAAAAACATAATATTTAAGATTTCCCCGCCCATTGAATGCTTGATCTCCAACTTATGGTCAGATACATGTTGGACATATTATTGAAAGAAATGTGAAGGTTATTTGGTACAGGCACTGGAACCACAAAAATCAATCTTTGAAAGTATCAAACAACGAAAAATGCATGAAGTAGGCTCAATGCACACGATCGAACTAAGATAAATACAATTGGTAGTTAAATAATAGGGTTTCCAAGTAAAAAAGATCGAAAATAGAGCAAGTTATGAAAAGCTGGGCAGTTGCCATTTACAGTGCATGAACTGAACTGGTTTAACTCATTTGAATTAAAACAACAGAACACAATTTCTTCTTTCATACAGAATTCTCAGTTCACTAAATTTACTTGCATTACATTTGAATTAAAACAACAGAAAACAATATTTTACTTACATTTCATAACCACAAGCTCATAATCATTAACTAATACTCATGCAACAAAAATACACACCTTGAAGAAAACCCGGCATAAGTAGAGCAGCATAAATGCCAAGAGCAGCTAATCTTGTGATCCACCGGTAGCCTACCCTGAATGAAAATATATGATTAAAAATGACATAATGCAAATGAAAAGAAATAACATTAATAAATAAATAAATCTTCTTTCTCCACCATCTGCTCCTTGAAATACTAACAATTTTAACCAAAGCAATCATTGCAGGAGCTAAATAACAACAAGCCTGGACCACCAGGCCGTTATTGCTCTAACATGTATAACATCAGTAATTACAGCTCTCAAAATTCATAACATAAATGCTTAATATATATATATATATATATATAAACAAAATTTAATTATTAAAGCTACACAGTTAAGGGAATATAATTATTTAAAAAAAAAAAACTGTTTAAAGGAAAGTCGGAAAATAATAATAAAATTTACAGGCATTTCTGTTTAAAGGAACGTCGGAAAAAAACTGTTCAAGTATCATACAAATACTTACACAGGTATTTCTACACAGTTACGATTGCTATACCATGATAATCAGAGAAGATATTTTACCCTAGATATCGGAGCAGAGTGATGGTAAGCCGAGTGAGCAAGTAGGTCTCGGCGGCGGCGTGACCGATATCTCGACTTAACGACTGTTGCCTCTCCGGCTTAGCCAGCTTACCGGAAACTCGTCTCCGCTGCATTTGATTAAAGCTACCGCCATTAACACTAGAACCCCGAGAAAGCAGCGGTTTGGCGTCCGTTTGATCGTTGTCATAACTCATTGTAGTTTCAGTCCCTAACGAACGGTTGCGATTTGGAGAAAGGGTAGCCGGCGGTGATGAGGTCATCGTGGCCGCTAGATTTGGATTCGGATTTGAGAATGATTTATTAAAGAGCGTGTGTTCTTGTTATTGATGGTGGAGTAATAACGGTTGAGTGAAGCCGTTGGAAAAGGAAACGAAGAAAAATGGACTCCCAATTTCTCTATAAATAATCTGCGCTCGGGTGCCCCAATTTCACAAATAAATAATCATTTATAATAATTATCAGTGTTTCTGCTTAATTTTTTTAATTTTTTAAAATAATATTGAATCGAATTCATTTGGATTAACCATGAATCAAACTTTGAGCTACGTCATAAACGGAATCAGGTTTAACAACTTAAATGGTTACATGGTTAACAAGTTAATAATAATAATTGTTAACAATTTACTTAGTCTAATTGTGTTATTATAATAATAAAAATAATCCAATTTAAAAATATTTTACTTGGTAGAATTGTGTTGTTGTAATATTAAACAAAAAATCAATTTAAATATCACTAGACATCACATAGTCGGGCAATATTGCGGAGTAAAAAAATAAAAATTTAAATGTGAAATAAATAAATAAATTATAGGAAATTATTTAATATTATTATTAAATTTAATTCAACAAGTCAACCTTAACTCTGTACTTTATTTAACTTAGATTTAAAATAAAATCATATAAAAATTAGACACGATCAAGTTAAATTAGTGATTTTTAATTAACTTTAACAATCAATAAAAAATAAGGTTTGATTTTAAAAAAAAAATTAAGATAATTTTTTTTAATTTTGAAATAATAATATATTAGAATTTTATGTCTTAACTTATTAAATTTATTATCTAAGTTATTTTTTAAACAAAAATTAACTTTTATTTTTATAAATAAAGAATGAAGAATATCTCAAGTTTCTTTGCATGCCGACGGTAATGTACGATGAATTAAAATAGAGCAATAAGAAAGTTTGCGAGAAAAGTGAAGATGATTTTTTATTTTGATTTTGATATAGCAAACAAACAAGTGACGTACTAAATTAAGTTTTTCTTTTTTTCAAAATTTAAGTCAAAATCCTCCATGCTACCGTGCCAGCCATATCATGAGGATGTGGTAGTAGAGTCGTGACCTGCCCAGCTCAGCTCCACTCAGATCTAACTCGATTAGCCGCAACTCTGTAATTGCGTTACCCCAGTAAGGGTCCACACCAACTTTTGGAACATCCTCGACTCTTTCAGAGATACATTGCCATGTGGCGTCTAATTTGCGATTAGGACCCCACGTTTATGGCCACCACCACCCCTCGCGTGCGAAGGAGATGCCACACCATTAAAGATAAGTTTTTTTAAAAAAACAATTAATAAAGTAAATTAAAAGTTTTGATGAAATAATATCTTTTAAATTTTTTTTTGTAAAATAAAATATTTTTGCATTGTCATATCTTTCTAAGTATGATTTTTACTAAAGGTAATTTTTGATAAAATAAAATATTTGTATATTGTCAGAACTAAAATTGTTACCTATTACTTGTTCAGACTATAGGAATTATACTATAGCTTTCACTAAAATATAGGTATTATAAAGTTATTTACAATTATATACATTTATATTATCTAATTGTGACTTTAAAAAAATATAATTAAATTGACATATTTATAATTCTAGATGATGTGCTCGTAAAGTATTTGAAAATAATCAAACATATATAATATGTTAATAATTTTTTAAATGATCAAACTGCATCGATTTAGCTACAAAAAACACATTTCAGTTGCCATCGATACAAATGATGCTTTGCAAGCTATAACTTGTTGGGATAAAAATAATAATTATGACTAGTTAAGCCACTATAAAACTTACGTATCACAATAAAATGCATGAAAAAACGAGATATTTACATAAATACATCTCATAATTACAAATAAAAAAGTATTTAGTTTGGTATATAAATATTACACTTTAAGTTATTACTCTAGATTTACGAGTAGATTTTTTCACCTAAATATATGCAATAGGACCAACTATTTTTATCTTAGCTGTACATTTCAATAACGTTAAAATTTTATATCAAAATAATTTTTTTTTATGGGTCAGGAATTTAGATTTTCTTATAACTATTTTTTTTTCACATCAATAAATCTTCTGTGTCGGTGATGTATGTTTTATTCCTTTCTGAATTGCGAATTAACTAATAAAGTTGGGCGTTTTTATCTGTAAAAGAATCAATCCACGCATGCAATATATTTGGTCACTGAGAAGACGAGGTAACAGGACATGAATCGATGCACGTGGAGCATGTTACTCCCTGCAAAGATAGAAAGAAATCTAGCACCGAAGTGTTGTTCTGCCACTACTGAGCATGCATGGTGACTCATGCATAGGACACTCTGCTTCTTCTTCTTCTTCTTTTTTGGATCAAATCATGTGGTAAGGAAAATTGATCACGCATCTCCGCAAGCAATAGGATTTCCCCATTTTTGGGCTGTCCTAGAAAAGCTTGGATGCAGGTATTATAGATGCTTTACATGATAAGTAATTGATTTTTTTTTTTAATCGTAGGAATGTGAAAATAATAAATAACTTGAAAAATCAAGGTTAATTCATAAGAAGGTCAAGTATACATAATTGCAAATAATGAAATAAAAAGCATTAGATAGATATTTAAGATGTGATATTTATTGTTTTAGAATTAAGATAACAAGAACATCTAAAGAGGGTGAATTAAGTTTTCCACTAATAATAATAAATATCGCAATTAACTTAATTAAATACAATTAAACAACAATAAAATTAAAGTTCTTAAAGTAAAGAATGTAGGGATAGAAATTACAAACTTGATTTTTAATGTGGTTTAATAAGCTTATATCCATACCTTAACCACAAAATCAGTCTGAAGTATTGTATTATTTACTAATCCAAGCCAAGGATTATAAAGTCCTTGAGGAATCCTCATAAAACCCCTTTTCATCACTTGAAAAAATACTCTCTTTAAGATTTTTTTTTCCTTAGTGATGTACCTCACAAATAACTAAGAGTTAATTTTTCATTTAAACTACTGAAGGATTACAATTGTTTGATATATAACAATACTCTCTCAAAGTGTAGATAATACAATTAAAACTTATATCTTTATTGTTCACTCAATAGCATTTAGAATGTACGAAGATGTTTAAGTGTAGTGAGTGTAAGAATTTATACTCTTATGCAAAAATATAATGTTTTAATGCACAATATAAGTATGATTTAGGATTGATGATTTGAAGTTGTTTTTAATCTTAAAATAACTTTTGTGTGTGTGTTGTGTTTCTGGTAAAAACTAGTTATTTTTATAGTCATTATTGTTCCTCTGACAGCTAAAACGATTGATTAGTTCAAATTGGTCAAGTTAATCAGTTGACTGGTTCCTACAAATTTCTAGGTGTGTTTATTCTTGATAAACAAGTGGTCGATTTATTCACTTCATATAGTCAAAAGGTTAATCAGTTTAACTTAAAATCTAGTTTTAACAATTTTAAACATAATGGATCTTGAACTGACTAAATACATATCAATCCTATAATGCATACAATGTGAAGTGTGTGAATTTATTTTAATTTGTGCTATTAAGTAAAATATAGAGATTTAGATAATAAACACTAAAATGAATCCTTAAGAACTAAGTCTTCACTTGCTTGGAATTTTGGACTTGATTTATTTATTCATTTAATTTTTCATGCTTGTTGATGATATTTGTATAAACTTGTTTAAACTTAATCTCAAGTAAGTATATCATTAGTATATTTTCATTTAATTGTTATCATCAAAATATATAAACATTAATATGTGACTCAAAGGTCAACAATATTAATGTAAAGATTTAACAAAGATAAAACAATTATCAAAGTTAAAAAATCTACTAATAGTCTTTTTATAGACTAAAATTTAGAACTATTTATATTGTGGCTAACTATTAATTTGATGGCTGGACAAAACATCATTTATAACATTATAATATGAACAAATGGTCTTTATTATTAAAGTTGTAGATAATTGTTTCATCTTTCCAACCTAAAAGTAACGGGCTTCTTTAGACATCTAACACTTCAGATATAAGCTAAACACCAAATAATATCTGGGTTATGGGATAAATTCAAATTTTTATTCTGTTGCTAAGATTTGAACTTTAAAAAAACAATATTTATTCTTAGAATCTTCATGAACATTTCATTTATACATATTAGCTCTCCATTAAGCTAAATCACACCTAAATCTGAGGTCGATAACTCTAATTATAACCTAAAAACCAAATAGTATTCCAGTTTAAATAGAACCAGCTCGACTAGGATTTCTTTTTCTAAGCTTAGTTCTCTTTTTGTCTCTCCATATAAACCCTAATTTCAATAATTAAAAACATCAATCAATCATTTGAATTATAAAATATGTTTATTTTAACAAAACTATATTTAAAATTAGCATTTATTATAAATTAAAAATATCTTATATTATTACAATTATTATTATAGAAGGTATTTAAGTTAGAAAACTTAGTGGTAATTTAAGTTTGAATCTCTTTCCTGTTAAACCCAAGAGGCTTTCCAATAAGATTTCAAAGCCTTGTATTCTTCGTTAGGGTTCTTACTTGGGCTGCCGTGAGAGTTTTGTCCAAGAATGTTGTCAATGATCATTTTAGAATCAGATTCTAATATTATATTCCTAAGCTAATGCTGAAAGCATCACAAGAATCTTGTCCTGTGATTTAGATAGCTCTCTTAAAAACTATGATAACACTTGTACTCTTTATTATATAGGAAATCATGAATGTGTTATTATTATTTTATTATTCAAATTATAAACTTCATAATCTCATTACACAACCCAAGGCTCGAAATCATCATTATTATATTAAGGCATTAATGAGCTTTTTAACAGCCAACAACTCTTTTCTTTTTCCAGCAAACAACAACCCTGTCAGCCTTCTCTCGTGCCACCAACCCAGTAGCTAATCGAGGAGTGCTACAGTATTTGCTATATGTAGCGAGTACTAGAGGTAAATATTTTCGATTTGATTTGGTTTTTATTTAAAAAAATTAACTAAATTGAATTTTTATTTTTTTAATTTAAAATCAAAATCGAATTAAAACTGGTTCAAACTAATTATTTTTTATTTGGTTTGATTAATTGAGAAAAAGAATAAAAAAAAACCAATATAATCTAGTTTTGTTTCATGTGAAGAGCAAGTTGATGCCAACAAAGTGAAAATGAATGATAAATTAATTAATTAATCTAAATGGCAAGAATTTCAGCCATGTACACAATGCAAAATAACAATTTTAACCAACAAGATTTCTACCCATTCATAGAAAAACCAAAACAGCCCAAAAAATCCATGAAACAAAAATAGATAAAAAAAAAAAAAAGTGCATATCCTTTTATGTAAAAACATGTGGAAAAAATGCACATCCCTTTTATGCAAAAGAAAGTTTTTTTATCTCTTTATCTGTTGTTTAAAAATAATGATTATGAAGTATTCAAGTATCAAGATAAATATAGTATGAAAGAGAAAAAGATTGAAAATTTAGGGTAATGCTGATATTTAAAGTTTTGGCAATAATTGTTTTAATGCTTGAGTTTTGATCTAAAGAATTAAAGAACAATGAAAGAATTAAATAAGAAGAATAGTGAGAGAGAGAGAGAGAGAAAGGCAACTTAAAAGATATTCCAATAAAAATAAGAGACAATCGAGACAAATTGTGAAGATTTAGATTTCAAATTCAGTTCAATTCAAACTGTTTAAGATTTCAGAAACCAAATCAAAGCAAATTTTTTTATATATTCTTTAATCAGTTTATTCATTTTTTTTTAATTCAGTTTTTTCAGTTTTTTTTTTTTTTTAATTTTTCCATTTTAATCAGTTTTTCAATTTTTTTCACCCCTGACAAATACTGTTCATTTGGGTAGAATAGCTATCCAAGCAGGAGCAACAATGCTCTGCTATTTTTTCACACACACTAGCTACTACAGCTAAGGATGAGTTTGGCTCCCAAGAGTGTGGATGCAAGTAATAATTTAAGCCAAGTAAAATTATAATACATTCTCCTTTCTATCTATATAATCTGTAAAATAGAGCAATTTGAGATTAACAGTAAGGATTTATCCATCCAGGACCAAGCTGGCTCGTTGGCCACACATCTTGATTTGGTTTTTTCTTCCGAAGAATGAAGCTACCATCTCAGATGATTCTTTCTTCCTTTCTCGTTGGCCACACATTTACCTAAGCCACCATCTTTGAACAGCAGAAAGTGGAGTGTTCAAGAACGGGCAGTGGCGGTGGACAAGAGGATTGATGGTCCTTCCGATCTGAGCCCACACGCTCTGATGGTAACCAGCAGTCACAGGGGCATGATACATGAGCTTCAATAGCTGTTAAGAAAAAATTTGAGAAACAAGAAAGAAAGGCTTAGTTAGGTCATGCACCTAAAATATTCTAAGATCACTGGAATGCCACCATTTCTTAGCTGAAAATGTTCCTAAAAATCTATAGTGAAATATTGTACCAAAAGGGAAAACTCATTCCATTTTCTTAGCTGCAAGTAAGCGTATCTCATCCACCAAACACAACAGAGCAAATTTTAGGGTCCCGTGAGATTCAAAGACCATTTTGAATCCCCCCTACCAATCACCATTAAAACATACTTAGGAGCAGAACCTAAAAATAGTAGCACGTTCTTCGTTTGATCAGCTCAAGACAACAGATTCATAACATCAAATTCTCATAATGTGCTTCAAGCATTTTGATTTTTGCAGGACCAACGCTTTTCAATCTGGCTCCAAATTCTTTGGAGGACTCGTTCAATTTCATAAGTTTACACCTTCACAATCCCAGGAAATTTCCGTGAATTAAATAGGAGGAACACATTTGCCTAAGTGTATGCATAGATAGTCTCTAATCTACTTCTTGCCTTCATTTCTTAAATTGCACCACTATAATATATAAGCACTCCACTTTTGAAAAGATCAATTTTCATCAAAACTTTGATTCAGTTCAAATGCATGAGTGATTGCTTCCCTGCTTTCCCAACAGGAATGGGTCAGCATGCATGTCCGTATTGATCAAACAAATATCTATTTGGATCCACCCCACAAAAAAAAAAAAGAGGAAAAGGGGAATTTGTTTACATTTTCAACAATGAAATTCATTCATCACAATATTGCATGATCAGAAAGTAATTTACCTGCCAGTACATGAATGTTTGTATTATGTTGCGTTGCCACCTGCATTCATCAAACCATGATTATTATTCCAACAAGAAAAAAAGGTCAGATCAAAAGGAAGGGAATAGGTTTAACAATTTACGAGAACAAGGAGACAATTAACAGGAAGCCAAGCCCAATTTCAGTATGAGAGGACAGAATGCTGAGGGTAGTTGTGTTGGACTCCACCCATACACAAGGGTCTTCAAGGTACTTCCTGTGGAACCAAACACAAACTTTTCAAGAAGAAAAGAAAAACAATGAATTACAAGATAGATGCCACAAATTCACAAGTTAAGAAACTAATATAAAAATGAAACAACAGTAACAACAAATCAACTCCAGTCAAATGCTAATCATTTGAAGGTCCATGACCACTTGACCGGTATAAGGAATAACCATAGAAACTTGTGCCAGTCAAACTACTGAAACTAAATATCCGTGCATTCATTGATGTGAAAACACAAATCTCTTCTACCTGTACAAGGTGGAACTGCTGAAATTACACCTCAAGAATTTGGCAACATGCTCCAGTGATCGGCACAAAATGGGAATTAAAGCAACTGCAAAAATGGTCAACATCAATACTCAACGAAAACACTGAGCTACAGAAATGGGCCAATTAATGGGAAATTGGAATCAGAAAATTATTGACTAAAAAAACATAAATTCAGAATAAGAAATTAGAAGCCAATTAATGCTCACCTTTGAGGCAAAGATGTGAAGTGACAAATGTAAGGCAGTAGATGAAGTAGATAAAATCTTTGGTTGCAATTATTGACTGAAAGTAAACTTGAATACCCTGCAAGTTCCATGCTCTGGGTCTCTACAAAAGACACAAACCTGGTTAGTGAAGAATAACTGTAATAAAAGGAAGACAGCACTGAAAAATATGACTTATAGGATAGAAAAAGAAACTGAAAAGCATATGTATTTCAGGTTACCCCATATAATGTGTACAAGGAATACAGAGACGAGCATGCAGTGCCCATAAACGACAGCCGATATGCCCTACTTGAAAGATTTTTAGGTGCAAGGGGAATGATTGCAAGCACAGCCACAACAAAAACCTGCAGGCAAGGACAGAAGCATATTATGAGAGATATATACTGAATTGAATGTACAATAAGGGTAGAAGCCCAGATTACAAGGAGATACATCAAAACCTGTGGGTAAAAATCTTTAGTTCTCTACCACAAATTAACAGGTTTATACCAGAAACTTAAAACCTATCCTCAAGAGAAAAAAAATAAAAAGAAGAATAACATCTTACTCCCAACCCCTCTTTGGATGGAATACAAGAACCAGAACCCTCCCCTCTGTCCTCTTATCTCATTCTTATTTTCTGAAAGAACCTAACAAATCTTACCACACTTGATTCAGGATTTCAGTGTTTTCTATGACAGTATATAGACTAAAAAAAATGACTAACATATTATTCCCAGAGCTTCAAGGGAAACAAGGTTCAGAAATAAGCCAAAATTAAAATCAAGACATCCCAAATTTTTGCTAGAAATTTATTCAGGACAGCCACATGGAGCCCTTCAGAAGTCAAGGCTTTCTGATTATTTCCAATAAGACTACAGGAGACTTGATTCACATAATTGGGTTTAATTAATTTTACAAGCCAAGGGAACTGTTGAGTTTCCAGGTTTGTAGGTATGGTATGAATGTTATCAGAGGCTTATAAATTGAATGTATTCATATTTTTTGGGGTTTTGACCAAAGTTCATACAGGCTGAAGAGTTAAGATTAATCGAAAATTTTAAATGCATCCCTGTAACGCTTCAATCCAAAATCAGGAATAGTTACGCAGTTTTAGAAAATTAGTGACTCTAACCTATGAGCAAAGCTGACAGGCCCATGGCCGCAATGCCTGAGGCTTGCAGATGGAAAACTCAGACGTTTCTGTTCTTTTCTTAATTCTCTCAGGAAACCAACTCAATCTAATTTTTTATTCCATCAACCCTGAAATGTTACCTAGGTGGTGGGAAGAGGCAAAAGGAGGGTGGGTGGAGAAGGAGGTAGCTAATCATTTACAATGAAGAGCTTCCTACAGTCAGAACCAGCTTTTGGCGAATCTGAAATAAGTGAAATAATTCCATCACATGAAAGCTGCTCCATAAAAATGTGTCTAACCAAAATTGAGGTCCTGTCTGATCAAAACTTTACTAGTAATTCAAGGAGTTCAAGAAACTAACTAAACAAGAACAAACACATGGTTCTTAGGAATTCAAAAGATGGATTTAGATATTTGTAAAGTTCAAGCAAGTAAAAGATGAATGGCTTATGCACAAATATTCAGCTGAATCTGTTAATCATCTAGTTTTACATACCTAACAGCCTAGAGAATTTCAGAAGGTTGTGAATGGAGCTGTGAGCTTTACTTGGGTAGTCAAGCTGATTAGCTGGAATTGGTGGTATAATCAATACAGGAAAACTCATTATGGGCTGTTTCTCAAGCAAGATTTTTTTAACTTGCAGAAGGAGTAAAAAATAGATCACATTTCAGGGAGAATAGTCCCCTCTCACCTCTAAGGATTTCTATATAATTGATATACTAGATAATCTCTGGTCAATTGCCGATCCTCTATCTTACATGTAGTGAACAAAGTATACAATATAACACCCAAAACAAAAGGCATAGAGTGCATATTAAGTTTTGTAATTTTCCGTTCCTTGTGAATGAAGAAAGCAAGCAATAAAAATGAAAAGAAAGAAAATTATAGTCCATAAACAAATAGAAATGTGTAGCACATTTGACAAAATCTATCCTTCAAGTATTACACATGCAAGCATACGAGGGAAAAGAATACTCTACCCAAGCATTGACAGAAAATTGTATGGTTTGTCGATACAAGTGGACAGAGGTTGGATTTTGGCCTGCAGTTGCTGATGGTCCAGAGGCTCTAGCAGTTGACCCTACAGCATCACAATTTTGGTCCAAAGACTCAATCTTATAAAAGAAGCAAAATGACAGACCAATAACAAGATAGTGAACTTGACTTTTGTATACATGTAGAAGAAGAAAAATTCATGTGATTCTCTTTATTTCAATCAAATTAAAAACTGGAACAGATTTTCCAACCTGTATTGCGTATTTGAGGTTGGCCATCTGAAGGGGGTGATGATGAAGAGGATGATGCAGATGAGTTTGTTGACTGAGACGAACCATTAGTAGACATCACCTCCACCACTAGATCAGGGTCCTGCCAATTAAACATGTACAACAATTATCAACTACAGCAAATTCATATGCAGCAGCACCTCTTAAATATTACATGAAAATGCGCAGCAAAACTCTAATTAGCAAAAACAGCAGAAATAGTAAACTAGAAACGCATCATCATTTGGCATTGCAGTGAGCTGGATTGCACAGCTCCTACTTGGATAGTATCCAGGGATTATTAGTGTAAGGATCAACAGAATCCTTTGGCAAGTATGGGATATGGATAGGAGGCTCATAACCATAGAGTATTTTGTATGGAGTGGACTTAGTAGAAGCATAGTAATGGGTATTGTACCACCATTCAGCTAGGGATAGTCATTTGGACCGTTGACTAGGATTAGCCCTTGACATGCACCTCAGATAAGTCTCTAGACATTTGTTGACTGCTTCTGTTTGGCTGTCAATCTAGGGATGATAGGCCGTAGAGAAATGCAATTCAACCCTTTGTTGGCCAAATAAATGCTTCCATAACTGATTTAGAAACACAGGGTCCCTGTCATTGACAATGGTAGCTGGAAACCCATGCAACTTATCCACATTATCCATGAAATCAGTTGCTACAGTCACAACAGAGTATGAGATGTGATAGGGCTATGAAATGAACATACTTGTTGAATCTATCCACCATCACATAGATGACACTTTTACCATTAGACTTAGGGAGGCCCTCAATAAAATCCATGCTTATATCATTGAAAGGGCCTGTGGAATAGGAAAAGGCTGTAGCAAGCCTGGACTGAGGACAATTTTTGTTTTATTCCTCTAGCACACACTACACTCACATATTGCCTGATGTGTCTCTATTGCCTTTCCCAGTATAATAAACCCCCAACTCTTTTAGCAGTAGCAATAACTCCAGAGTGACCCCCTATAGGTGAATCATGGTACATAGCAATAAGCTTCTTTTGCAACTCAGGATCATTACCAACTACTATTTTTTCCTTCCTGTTTAGATGACCATTCACACATTATAGTGAGGGTGTGAGTTAGGATCCTGTAGCATATCATGAATAATCCTTTGTGTAGTGTTGTCCTTTTCTCAGGATGCCTTAATCAGATTCATTAGTGTAGTGGAGACCAATGACACTACCATAGTAAACAGCTCTCCCTTAGGATTTCTAGATAAAGTATCAGTTGCAGTGTTATCCTTACCCTTTTTGTATTCAATCTCAAAGTCCAAGCTTAATAGCTTACGGAGCCATAAGTGATGCGAGGGAAAGGTGATTTTCTGCTCCATTAGATACTTCAAAGTAACATGATTTGTTCGAACCTTGAAATGTCTGCCTAAAAGGTAGTGTCTCCACTTAGAAACTGCATGATGTATAACTATCATTTCCTTTTCATAGGTGGATAGAACTTGTTGTCTTGGACCTGGAGATTTGCTAATGAAGGCTAGTGGGAGACCCTCATATATCAACATTTCCCCAATGCCACTCCATGAAGCATATGTTTCTATAACAAACATCTTGTTTAGGTCAGGTAAAGCCAAAACTGGAGGTTGAGTCATTTAACTGTTTCAGCTTCTCAAAGGCTTCCATTGCCTCTCTGTTCCACAAGAAGGCATCCTTTCTTAGCAACTGTGTCAATGGTTTACAAATCAATCCATAACCCTTGACAAATTTCCTATAGTAACCTGTAAATTAAAGAAACCCATGCAATTGTTTGATTCGAGGTTCAAACCAATCAGTCACAGTTGTTTAGATCAACAATGAAAACATCTACCACAAAGCTTACCCCCTACATCTTTCACTTGAAGTCCTTACACATTGCAGTGCAACTCATAGTACTACCATTGGCTACCTCAACTGTTAAAGGCTTAATTGATAACCAGTCATATTGTAACTTCCTTGCTGATTCAATGTTTAAAAAGTTATGAGTACTACCTGAGCCAATCAGAATGAACACTAAATGTTTTTCCTTTCTGCCAGTGACCCTTAGCATATGGAACCCCATTGTTCCTTCCAATGCATTGATGGAAATGAGTGGAGTAATGGTATCTGGTTTATTTTCTTCCACTTCATCATCACCTTCTTCATCTTCCACTATGCACAATGAATATAGTTTCTTGTTCTTGCATCTATGGCCAGGTATAAACCTATCATCACACTAAAAGCATGTTCTTGCATCTATGACCAGGTATAAACCTATCATCACACCAAAAGCATAGGCCCTTGGCTCTTTTATCTTCTAATTCCTTGGTTCCTAGTGATTTGGTAGGTTTGGAATTTAGGTTGTAGGTGTAATTTGGGGTAGGTAGTAACCCAGCTTGGACCTATTTTAAGGCAGGGTTGTTTGGTGGGTTTAGGTTCTCAAAAGGGTTCTGGAATGATTGTGGTTTTGTTTGGGTGGTCTGTAGGGTGGTTTGAGTGTAGTGTCTGATTTGTGTGGGGTGTGATCTTCTAAGGATAGAATTTTGTTTTGTAGACGAACAAGGTTGTAGGTCTGTTTTAGTGTTTTTGGCTAAAACATTTTAACTAAATTCTTTATCTCTACCTCTAGCCCTCCAATGAAGAAGAGCATGGCTTGTTTCTCGTTGATCTCAGCTCTGTTACACAAGACATCAAAATCTTGTACGTAGGTTTTAAGATTTCTAGTCTGCCTCAGGTCCATCAGCTCTTCCAATGGGTCCTTCTGACCCCCAAAACTTGGCACATAAAGCCTCCACATACTCTTCCCATAGTATACCCTGACCTCCCGAACTCCTAATATAATTTTGATGCCAATACAAGGCTTTCCTATTTAGATGGTAAGAAGCTAACTTCAGCTTCTTCCATATCAAAATATTGATTACATTTGTACAACCATTTGTGTACAACCTCTCCATCAAAAGGGTGGAAATCTTGTTTTGGCTTGTGCAATCTGTAGCAGTGCTGCCTTTCTTCACAGGACTTGCAAGTTTTGGTTGCAGAATCTTCTGTGTAAGGGTTCAGCTTCTCCCTAGCAGAGCTGGTTTCACCAACAGTCTATTGTAGAGTCTGCAATATAGATATTTGTTGATAGGATAGACCACTAATGAGGTCCTTCAGTTCATCCAATCGAACTTCATGGTTGGATGTAGTATTCTCTAGCTTTTTATTGTAAGAATCCAATATCTTCACCATGTGTTCATATTTTTGGGCTTGATCTTTGTCAGATTCGAGAGAATCCTCCAGTCATTTCAAGTCTTGATATCAAGTGTCAAGAGCCATTCCACTGATGTGAAGACAATGAGTTTTGATACCACTTGAGTGAGCTAGATTTCCACAGCTCCTACTTGGATAGTATCCAGGGATTATTAGTGCAGAGATCAACAAGGAAAGCCCTGCTAATCAATGGTAGCAATGACAGAAGCAAAAAAGAAGAAGAAGAAGAAAGGGAGAGAAGAAGAAACTTAATTCATCATAATTCTCTTTTTGTTATTCCCAGCAGAATTTATGTTCCATATAGGGTACTGTGCTTCCTAACAGTACAACTCCTAATTTTTTATTAACTAACCCACTCTTCTTCCTGACTATCTTCTTTCTTCAACAGGGTGCATAATGTATACGCAATTAGTCAGTAATACGAACATACGACAAAATCTTAAAAGTAACATTGCAAATGTCATCAAATGACATAGCAATACTCTATCCATCGTGTCACAAAATCTCATTTGTAAGAAAATGTGCATTATTCAATCAAACCCACACATCCTAGGATTCTCAAGAATTAAAAGCCAAAATTTCAAAAAGAGCAACAAAAGAAACCAAACCCATTAACAATTTCAACCAAGATCCAAACTTTGATATTTGGCTTATACGCATAACCAAGAATCAAGAAACCCGTACTACCAACAACAGAACCAAACCTGATAAGTAAATTAAACAAAAAGAAAAGGTTGGATTAATTCACAATACTGAATACATGCAATATTAATAAGATTATAGTGGTAGAAAATCAAGTAAAACAAGATTCCAAACCCAAAAACAAACAAGACCCATTTGAAACCCACTATTCCAAATCCCAAAAACCCAAGAATCAAGAGCCAAAACCAATAAAAGTGAGAAGGAAAAGAATAAAGAAAGAGGGTGTACGGACGATGTAGCGTTGGTAGAATTTGCGCTTGAAGTGATCAAGAACATCAGAGCGAGAAGACAAGTGAGGAGGGATGAGGATATTGGACCAGTAATCAGCCCATCTAGGGTCGTTGTCGTAATCATAAGCAGCAGCCGCTATTCTCTTAAGCTTCTGTGAATCCTCTGTTTCTTGTCCCATTGTAGCTGATCTTTTGCTAGTAGTATCTGGAAGCGTAAAGTTGTGTTGAATCTTCCACTGTCTACAAAAATACTACAATTGGCTACGCTTTTAGTTTTTTACATATATTTGGTATTGTGATGGTGGTTGTTTTTTTTAAGTATTTATTATTTAATAATATATTAAATAATAATTTTTTATTTTTTAAAAATTATTTTTAATTTTAATATATTAAAATGATTTAAAAATATTATATATTAATTTAAAGTAAATAAAAAATAATATTTTTTTTTTAAATGACAGACAGGATTTTAAATTGATACTTTTTTTACCTTTTTTTTATTATTATTATTATTATTATTATTATTATTATTATGAGTGATATTTTCTTTCTCTTTTTAATGTATAAGCATTTTATGCATGTGTTTTAAATCTGACTCTGACTCAGTGCTTGTATTATAGGTTTTGATTAGATTATTGGATTATTCTCAATTAATTTTTTATTTTTTATTTTTAAAAAAATCAAATAATATTATTTTTGTTTAAAAAATCAATGAATTTTATATTGATTTTTAATTAGATTTTGTTGAATCAACTTGGATTTCTAACTGGATCGGTTGAGTTTTTACTTTCCTTTATTTTTTTAAATTGATCCATTTTTAATTTTAGATTATCTGGATGTGAGGTGTCCTGTCAGGCAGTTTTAAAAATATTTTTCTATGTTGACAATTTTAATAAAGTGATTATCATTGTGTTAATATGACTATTGATATGTCGTATTGAATGATTAGCATAATAATTAATTTATCGATACAAATTTATTAATATAATTGATCCGTCCAACTACTCGTCCATTACAATTTTTAGGTGAACTTAAAAGGATTTTTTTTTTAAGTGAATGTATGTAATTGTTTCTGTTTTTAAAGCGAATGATATAAAATATATATTTCATAAAATATAAAATATTATTTATTATTTGTGGACTTGAGTTAATTTTATGTTGAAAATATAAATGAATTTAAAGCAACTTCAAGCTGTTTCACGGGAAGTATATAGTGAATTATAATTTATTATGCACTCTTCACTTTACAAAAGTGATTAGTGGATAACATATTCATCATTCATAATCAGATTAGTTCGGTTCAAACCTAAATGTTTTTTTATTGGATCCGACCTAGTAAAAAAAATCCAATTGTTATTTTATTTTTAATTGTGTTTTATTTATAAAAAAAAAAAAATTAGTGTTTAACATTATTCAATAACATTACATAAATTAAAAAGAGATCGTATGATAGTGTAGCATTTGCAGAATTTGATCGTAATTCTAATTTTGTTCCTGATAATATTTTACATAATTTTGTTGCACACTTAAAAAATCACGAAAAACTATAGTCCTCGTCGAATGAATTTCATACGTGATAGAATTGTAGATAGTTTAATAGAACAATAAAAAATATTTTATATAAAATATTATTTATTTCAAGATGTAATAGCAGTAATTAAATCTATAATATTTAAATTAAAAATCATCAATATATATATATAACCTTAATTTGGAAAATATTATTAACTAAACACAGTAAATTATTTTTTGTTCAACCTTAATTTCAACCATAATTTTAACCAAACATATATAAATATCAAGCAAATCTCAATGAAAAACACTTTTTATAAAATATATATTTTTTTTAAATTATAACCACAAAAGTTATTACAATATCAAATATATAAAATAATTTTTTTTTAAAAAATCACAATTTAATTATCACAATACTAAACACACTTGTTATATTTTATGAGAATATCACCGTTAGTGCCCTTCTATCATAAAATTCCAATTTTACGTGAACTTAGCTTTCTTTTCTTGCAAATATATACATACAAAAGACAAAAATATCTAATAAAATATGTTATTTTTCATATCTTATTTTTTTTTATTTAATAAAAAAAGAATTTTATATTTATATAAATTAAGATTGACCGAATGAAAGTTACTATCATTTTAATCCCTCAAGATAGTAAACGGTATTGCTTCAAGTATATAAATTTATAATATTACATTCCTTTTCTAACTCTTTTATTATGTATATTACATTACAATTCATGTTTTCTTTATTTCCATCGTCAATTTTTTTTATTTATAGTTTTATTTTTTCAAGTTGTATTAGCATGGTTTTATGTGTTGGTATTTCTTTCTATATGCATTCTCTTACATATATGAAATGTTGAAGGATACTTTGATGATGAATTTTTTATTTCAATCATCAAAAAACTTTTATTTACAATTTTATCATTTCAAATTATGTTAATATTATAATTTGTTCAATTGACATTCTCTTACATATATGTAGTGTTGGTAAATATTTTGATGATGCGTTAAATATCCATTTTGTTGTAGTTAAAAAGAAATTTTTAAAAAAAAGTACTAAACCCTTAAGCAAAAAACACCATAGAAAAACTTCATTTTGCTCCATAAAGTTTTGGTTTATCTATTATTTGGTCTCTAATATTTTCATGTTTCACATTTCACTCATAAACCTCATTTTTTGTGCTTCAATCCTTGGATATTGAGATAAAAAATAGAAAATTATCAAAAAATGTTGAAAAGAGAAAGTGCTCATATGATCACTTTCCATCAACAAAAAAGACTAATCTTTGTGTATAAGAATTTCTTTCTTTTAGAGAAGTTTATCAAAGATTATGTTGTCCTTTAACCATGTTGAAAAAAATCAATTAGAACCAATGAAGTTTTTTTTTATTCATTTTTTAGACTGATTAAAGTGTATTTTGATGTTGAAAGGGGGTTTATTGAGGTTTTTATAGTATTTTTAAGTGAACATAAATAAAAAAGAAAGTTTTAAAAATCTCAAAACTTATCCTTGATTTTTCAATCATCAAAGGTGATCGTAAAATTATCCAACAAACGACATATTATCTGTTTATAAAAAAAATTAAAGTAAATGATACTTCTTAAAAAATATCTATAATTGTTTTTATATTTTTTATATAAATAATTTGTATTTTCATAATGCAACATTAAAACAAAAATAATTTGTTCTTAGCAACCATAATTAACTTTAAGATTAGAAAAATAAAAAAGGATAAGGAAGGTAAAACATTTATATATGTATATGTTTTTTTTTTTACTTTTATTAGGAAGGTTGGCTTTCAACTTTAGTATTTAATTAGATAGGGGGGCCGCATTATACTACGGGTCGATATGAAGTTTCCAACTTAAAAGATGCTAAGGCAACACCAGCGTTCCTAAAAAAACCAAAAAAAAAAATATGAGACTCGAGTTATTGGTTCAATTGTGTTTAATAAGCTCAACTAATGTAAACAATATCAATGAAAAATGCAATGAAAATGAATAAACTAACAAAAAATATTGACAGCATAAAAAAGATTTTTTAAAAAAAAAAAAAAAAAAAAACCTTACTCGAGCCTATTTAGGTTAACATGTCAAATCTACAACCTTGTTGGAATATTGGGGTAACCCCATCAAAAGCACACTAAATAAAATTATGAAACTCAATTATCAAACAATCTAATGTTACATGGTGAAACTAAAAAAGAGTCCAACAAAAAAAACCAAGTAAACTCGTGTTAACTCATTAACCTCGTGACTATAGGTACAGGATTGAGATAACCCTATAAAAAAATTGAAAAAAAAATACGAGGACTAATTCATAATAAATTAAATATTAAAGGATAAAATTAAAAAAATAAAAAGAATAAAGTCAACACGTGTTAACCTTTAAAGCATGTGACCTTGGTCATGAGCTCAGGACTAACCTCATATGTAAACGTCGGGCTTAAAATCTAGTAAACCAATGTTAATAAGGCAATCCTCAATTTAAAAATAATAAATTAAGAGGAAAATTGTTGTGAATTGGGATGAACATCCCCATTAAATTAACTTTAATTTCAGATGAAAGAAAGTAACAAATCAGAATGTGAAATGTCAATTAGTTACAAATCACGTAAATCTCCAATCAGATAAAATAATTATTAATTTTTTTTTGTAAATTAGGGTGAAAATATTTAGACACCAACAATAATGATGATGATAGAGTGGAATTTTGAATAAATTAATATAGGATTTTCACGTGAATAATATTGACCGTGTATAAGCCCTGTATATAATTATGTAATTTAACAAAGAATGGTGAAAATTCTAGGAAAAATATGTTATACTCTAAGGTGAAGATTCTCCAAGAGTTAATCTATAAAGATATATGAATTTAGTTATTAAACAGTGCACAAGAAGCATTGATGACCAAGTAAAAATATAAAATTATAACATATAGGAAAATTAATGGTATTTATATAATAAGTCAAAAGTTCATTTCCCTTTCTCCCTTAAAAACTGATAACAACTATATAGAGAAGGGGATGACATTTTCTTCTTCTTCTTTCTTAAAAACAATGGCTTGATCTTGCAATTATATGTGTTGGGGTGTAATTATAGGTGATCATTGATGGAGAAAACAAGATTAAAGAGAGAATTGGGAGGGAAAAACTTATTTTAAAAGTGGGAAAATGAGAGAAAGAGAGAGAGATGCAATCATGAACGAGGAAGAAGAATTAAAGGGAAGCTAGCAAAGGAACCTTGTAAATGGAGTTTAGATGGGTTTGTTAGATGCTTTTGCATAAGTTATTACAATTATTTTAGTGTTTAACAAAAAATAAAAAGAAACCTCTAAATTCTCTTTCTAATGTTCTTGAATAATATTTGGGGGGAAATGGGAAATTAATGTATTTACTAGTGTGTGTGAGATTGTATGTTTATTGAATGTATGAAAAATTATGTTTAGAAAATATTTTTTATGATATGTGAATATTGTCTCAAATTAGTTGAATAGTTAATTTATATGTTTTGAGAAATTGAGGAAATAGATTTAAAATGTTTAGTTTATTATTGTATTTCTGTGTTTGAGTATGTTAATCAGGGTAGTGTTTGGACTATATGAAATTATATATGAAATATAAAAGTTTAGTTTAAATTGATGAATTGCTTGTGATTTTTTTAAAGGTGGGTATAAGAGATTGTGTTTGGATAAGGTTTTTTTATTTAATATATAAGTTTATAAGTTTGAATGGGAAAGTTATGGATGTAAATTTTGTAATATTGAATGTTTGTGATATAAAGGGGAATCCTTAAAACTTAATTTGGGTAAGATTATTTGTTGAATGTAGAATTTAAAGGTTGTAATTATTGGCTTATGTTAAGCAAGAAATTAGAATGTATTAATTCCTTAGGACCATTTTCTCTTTTTTTTTTCTTTTCTTTTTTTATCCATTAAAACTCGTTGTTAGTTTTTCTAACATTATAAATTTTAATCTAAAACTCATAACCCTCATTTCAACCTCAATTACACTTTAAATTTATTTATGAAGATCACCCTCTCCTTTCCATGTCACATTTATTATTGTTTTTGTTATGTATTCATTTCTTTTCATCCTAAGTTTTCATTACTCATTGAGTTTTTGGTGTCATTGCCTTTGGTTATATGTTTATGTAGGAGTTATACGTAATTTAAGAATATTTTATTTAAAATTTTTTGACCTATCTAAGTTCAGGTACTTTGTTTTTTTAAAATAATATTATTTTATTTAATTATATGATATTAAATATAGTTGCTTGTAGAAAAAGCAATCAAATATTTTTCTTTAAAAAATATGATGGTTTGTAAAAAAAGAATATTTACTAGATTGTTTTTTTTTTTTAAAAAAAAAAACATAGTTATAATCTTATCCAAAACAAACTTAAATCTTAATGGTATCTTTAAAAATAATACCAGGAAATATATTTTGAATTAATTTAAGAAATTAATAAAAATATATATACAATATACATTTAGTTATCTAATTTCACATCAAATAAACTTTATTTTTTCATCTAAAAACACATGGGAAACAACCCATAAACATCAATGGACCCATATCTAACCTTAAAACAACGTTTAATTAGTAAATAAAATAAAATTTGTTCTTATTTAAAAAACATTCTTAAAAGTCGATTTACCTTTCCTAATATATTGAATGGTTAAAACACCTCAATGATATTTTTCTTATGAAATGAAATCTATTGACACTAATAATGACTTTTTATGTCCTTTGAACATGGTCAATAATTACTTTCTCTCTCCTTTGCTGTAATTCGATGATTCCTTCTTCTCTCTTAAATCCAAGAATTGAAATGTGAATAAAATGAAGTCTTAGATCAAATTGTATAATTTTCAAACTAAAGGGATCTAAGCTATTTTGGACAAGCATTGACACAATTTTCTTAAAAAAGGTTACCAATTCACCTAACTTTAATTTTAGTCTTTTTAGTTTTTATTTATCTCAAACAACAAAATTGAGTCTTCTTCTTCTTCTTCTTTTTGCAAATTTAAGAACCTAATGTTAGGATATTTTTTTTTTAAGATTATGATAGCCTAAAAGAAAAGCAATACGAACTAAAATCACGAAATCAAATCACCAGTTAATGCAATGTGAAAGGGTGAATTTGAAAAGAAAAAAAAGCTTGGTAGAAAAACTGAAGAAGCAACATAAAAAATTAAAATATCATCTTTTCAAATAAATAGTTTTCATTTCACCTAACTTTTGATTTTGATCCTTTTATTTAAACGCTTGGCAAACAATCAAGTCAAATTATTTCTTGTAATGTTAAGAATCAACGGGAATGTTTGTCGAGACAATAAAAACTTGAAAGAAAGAAGCATAAAAAAAATCATGAAAGTTAACTTTAAATTAATAAAATAATAATTATTATATGACCATAAAACACAAAGGACAGAAAGAAAGTATCAATGCGCGAATCCAGATCAAATTCTTTCCCCAAAAGACACTGTTTTAATAAGCCATCTAAATTTATTTATTTTTTAATTCTAATTCTAATTAGAATTAGAATATTTGTGATTATAATATTATTCCCCGGAGATTACTAGAACCTCTACAGGCATTCACTAGATAATGATGAAAATTTTCCATCTCTCGGTTGACGGCGTTGACTTGCGGACATGACAGTTAGGTAGCGTTTGACAGCGAGAAAGTACGTTAGGAGTAGGAGTTGGAGACCTCTCATGGCTCGCACTAGTTACTGTTCCAACACAAAAACTGCATCTCTATTCATTGCTGAGTATACTGTTAATGTCTGTCACTGCCATGATAAACAAAAGTTGAGTTTCCTGGGTGTGAAAAATGCTCTAAGAACTGCGTTTAAGTGATTGTTTAGGTGGTTTTTGGCAATGTGGCAGCCACACATTTTAGCGTTTGGTAAAGAAAACAAACCTGATTTTAGGTGGTAGGGTCCAGTGATTTTTGCTGCGCAGCCGCAGAATCTGAGAAGCAGCATTTGATGCTTCTCGTGGCTACTCTTAGGAACAGTGGAGCCATGGCTCCACTGTTGAAATACTTTGCAACAGGTCCTACGTAGATGCCCGACAGCTTCAACAATTCTTTGAAAGGAGGCAGCCTTCTCTGTTAGCATCGAGTTCACTCGTCGCAATGTTCCTTATTCTTTTTTTTTTTTTTTGAAAACTAGCGAGAAAAGTTTAGATTTTTTTTATAAAAAAAAAAACAATTAGAAAAGTTTAGTTTTTTTTCCCCCGAAAAACCAATGCGTGAACAATATTTTTTTTAAAAAAAATTAGTTTAAGATGAATTAAATTTACTTGTATTGTAATCTTAATTTTATTTCTGATAATATTTTACCTAATTTTATTGCAAGCTCAAAAAATCATATGGAAACTGTAGTTCTTATCGAATGACTTTTGTACGTAATGAAATTGTAAATTTTTTTTAAAAAAAATTGTGTTTTACTCAAAAAACTAGTATTTAATATTATTTAACAACACTACATAAATTAGAACGATATCACATGATGACGTAGCATTTGTGGAATTTGATCGCAATTCTAATAATAAAGATATCACAATCTTTATTATTTAATAACACTACATAAATTTAAAAATTTAGTTTTTGTTATTGCGCGCTTAAAAAAACCATGGAAAATATAGTCCTTGTTGGATAGATTTCGTATGTAATTACATTGCACATAGTTTAATGGAATAATAAAAAAATATTTGATATCAATATTATTTATTTCATAATGTAATAACAATAGTTAAATCTACAATATTTAAATTAAAAATAATTAATATATATATATATATATTAATTATTTTATAACCTCAATTTGAAAAGCATTTTTTTAACCAAACACATAAAACTATTTTTTGTTCAACCTCAATTTCAACCACAGTTTTAACCAAACATATATTTTTTCAAACCAACCTCAACTAAAAACATTTTTTATAAAACATTTTTTTTAAAACCACAACCACAACAGTAACCACAATACCAAACAAACAAGTGACTCCTCATTTTCTGTGGGAAGCGATGGATTTTGCCGTGAGGTCTCACTGGAAGAGAAGACCATACTGGAGATTTAACATCTAACAACAGCCATAGCCATTAAATTCCTGTACTGGTAGAAAAGTAGTTTCATGTTCATTTTTTATTGCCTTGGCACTTGGATTCCACAACATGTAAATAGAAAATGGTGGATTGGTGTTTCATTGATTACAAGACATGTGAGGGGCTGCAAATAACAATCTGTTAAGCTTTGAATTGCTAAGATTGCTTTGTATTTCTTCTGATATGATTCTACTTGTTCCTGCTGACAATAGACCTTGAATCTTCAACTCATTTTCAAGTTGAATGGCTTCATCCAACCTTTGTACCACTCTTTCAAAGCAAAGATATCGTCCGTAAGCTCCATTATCCATGGCTTCATAAACACGGACATGTGCTTCTGCCACCTTCCCTACATCTGCTAAAGCTAGCAGACCTTGTCGTAGCATGATTGAACCACCTATCCATGAGTTTTAAACGTTAAGTTTGGTATAGAGAACAAAATCCAATTAAATACTATGAAGAGCAAGAGCTATTAATGCTCGATGCTCTAGATGTTCCTTCTTTTTAGAATCTTGGTTTCAAACTTAAGCTCAGTGGAACAAAAAATTAAGAATTAAATGTTGTTCTAACCTTTAAGATATGGAAAAGAGGTTTCTTTGTGATCATGGGGGGACGATGAATCTATGAGAAGGCCAGGGCAAACAGTTACAAGTTTCACTTTCATTTCTTTTGACTTCCTCCAAGCAATCTTTTCCGCTCTCATCTTACCTAATGCATGCCAAAGCTGTTTTCCATTTTGAAAATCCATAGAGATTGAATAACTCATTTTTTGATCAAGTAACATCAATGGTATCAATGGTCTTGTCAAGGAACTTTCTGATATATTGTCATGAACAATAGCAGATCAACAGGAAACTTTTGTATGCAATGAATTTGAGTACCTTGTTTTCTCTGCAAAATTCCTCACTGCTCCAACAACTCTCATCAATAACGCTGTCTACATTGGAAGAAGTCCAAATGGAAGCAAGAAGAGAAGAAGTGAAGATACATCTTCTTCTGTATGCTGCCCTACCACATGCTTCAATAACATTCCTTGCACCCTCAGTTTCAAGAAATGCCATTTGTTCCTGCAAAGTAGTATGCAAAAAGTAAACAATTGTAAGAAATAATTAATGGCTAGCATTTGGAGTCCGAAATTATTCTAATTTTACCAAGTCTGAAAAGCTTTTGGAGTTCAACATTTAATTTTCCTTCAAAGTTCATAAATCACATGCAAGAACTTCAAATTTCAAGCAAGGTTGACATTAAAACTTGTTTGTGTTACTGTAGTAGCTTACTGAGTAACCTGAGATCCCATGTGGATCGATGAAGGAGGAGGTGTGGAAAACTGCATGACAACCACTAAAAGCATCACAAAGACTGTCCAGGTCTTTCATCTTTGCCACAACAACACTCTCTAGTTTATTCATGTCTTCTTCTTTGATCAGCCCTTTCAAGTCCTCAAAATCCACTGCTAATTAATAAAAAACCAACCATGGTTAAAACATACACAGTTAGTACTAATTAGAGGAAAACTACAAGCCAGGCTGCTGATCCAACTGAATCCGTTTCAGCTGTGATCTTCTACAATCCATTTCTGTACAAGTGCAGATAAATTTGCCCTAGAAACTGTGTACTCAGTACTGACCTTGGTTATGAACGGTGACTCGAACAAGGTGGCCACGAGAAAGGAGCTCTTTGACTATATGAGAACCCAAGAATGAATTCCCATCTGTCACACAAACCAGGTTATTCTCTCCTGCTTTCAAGCTAGAGATGATTTTTTTCCCAGAACAAGGCTTTCCTTCCTCCCAGCAGAAGGCCGGCACCAGTGAAGGTTTTGACAACAACATTTCTTCCATCCTTCTCCCTCCCTCCCTCCCTCCCTCTCTCTCTCTAGATATCTTCCGTGTGCATGGCATGTCAGCAAGAGGGCTGGTAGCTGGTTATGAAAATGCTTGGACGGGGTAGTTGGCAATACACGAGCCACGAGGGTAGATGGTCTTTCTGTCTCAAAGCAGACCAATTTTTATGTTATTCTATGAAGCCAAGACTACAGATGGCACCATCCAACGGGCCAAAAAGCCAGATACTGCCAAGCTCCAAGGTCATTCATGAATTATCATGGAAGAAAATTATGCAGCAAGTGTGATTATGAAGGGTTGGAAATGGCTTCATTGTTCAAATAATGACCGCGTACCAGGGGAACAACTTTTCTATCAGGAATTTATATCCTGTTAAATGCCAGTGAAGTATGAACATCACTTGACATCCCCTGGTCATTAATAGATGCCATCCCCGGGCAGCGAGCTTGTATTTTATTGTGGATTTATAAAAAAAATTAAAATTTTTATCAGCTTAATAGTAGCAATTAATAATTTTTTTAAAAAAAAATTATAAAGCTAAATTTTTAATCAATTCAGTATAAAAAATAATAAATTTTAAAAATTAAAAAAATAAAATCAACAAAAACAAAAAAAAAAAAAAATGGGGAAAAAAATAGAAAAAAAAAAAAACATGAGGAAAGCTAAAGCTTAATTCTCAACCAGTTTAATATTAAAAAAATAAATTTAACAAAGATAATAATAAAAAAAAAATATGTGAGTAAACATTGCAGCAAAATAAAAAACTATGTGAAAAAAACACTATAGCAAAACAATCCATAATGTTACTTTTAAAAATATTACGAAGTTAAATTTTAAATCGGTTCAATATGAAAAAAAAAAAATCAACAAAGACCAATTTAAAAAAAAATCATAAAAAAAAGAAATAAATTAATATAAAAAAAATATTACAGCTATCCATAATGTTTTTTTAAAAAAATTACATAGATAAAAAAATTTTAATTAGTTCAATATTTAAAAACATTGGCAAAGATAATTTAAAAAAAAAAAATTAAAAAAAGAGTCAATTTTAGAAGGGAAAGAAAAGCATGTAAATAAAAAAGGGGATCAAAAGCCAAAATAAATAATAAAAAAAAAAAAACATGTAGAGAAAGCAACCACGCGTTTTAGAGTTATTGATAATAATGTTTCGAGCAAACTGCTGTAGGTCTCGAAGTGTGAACAAAAGCTCCTGTCAATAAACAAAAAGTAGAGGAACAGGCTGCGTGCCTGCATGACTCAGCTGGAGTGGAAAGGGGATTTTCACTGCTCTAATATATATAAATACCAATATGGACTCTATAAATGAATTTAAACCACAAAGAATACAGAATGAGGCAGCCATAGAGGCGAAATCGTGTTTGTTAAACAAGGAAAACAATACTACTAGTAAATGGCAGCTAGTAGCAACTCTAGCTAAAATTGAATGAGATCTCAATCAAGGGTCTCAAAATCCAAGACCGAGTGCTGTCTCTCTTTCCAAATCAGCTGTTACCAAATTCCATGTTATGGAATGGAAATGTAGGATGAACATGATGAGTTTCGACATGGCAAAGAATTTGAGGATTAAACAGAATCCCCATGATCTCTACTCCTCCAGCTGCTCTGCGTACGATCAAAAAATTCTGAACTATTATACTCTTGGCTACCAAATGCCAACCTCTGAAACATTCTGATTTGCGCAGAGTGTTGTCTTGAATCAAATATTTCACTTTGACCAGGTTTCATTCCATTAGATAGATCCGATGACTCGTCTAACAAGTCCAAGGCTCTCACCACCTAAAATGGCAAAAACAAACACCAACACTTTTAACTAGGCTTGTCCAGTATGGTGAAGGGAAAAGGAAAATATAGAGCACAAATACATGATTACCTGACTCATCCGCGGCCTTTTTGCAGCTGAATGACGCACACAAGCTGCAGCTGCCTCAATCATCCGAAACATTTCACTTGGAACATAGTTCTTCTCCAGCCCCGAATCAGCCAATGCTTCAAAGTCTTCATTTTCAATTGCATCGGTAAGCAATGGTCGAGCCTGAAAACAAGTTTGAATTTGGATTATTCAACTAAAAGCTTACCAGGTAGTTAATGACACAAATGACACTATTCATCAGGTCAAACGTTTCCAATTCTCATAGATGACAAAACCCTGCCAAGCTGAAACAAAGCACCTATGAACACAACCTGCAGACTTGTTGTAGCCGACATGCATGATTAACTTATGCTATAAGTGGTCAATATTTTGCACGGTTCTAACACTTCTGGATTACCAGAAATTATGTGCCCTAAAAAGCATTCTCGTAGCTGGAAGTTAAATTTTTGAAGCAAGATGAGTTTGAAAAACTTTGAAGCCGGATTACAGCTCACAGGCAGTTAAAGCTCACATCAACACTTCGAAATTAGACAGCAAAATTGCAAACATGGTTGAGTATATGAAATTTTGATCTTGTGCCACTGCAGAAATTATGAGCTTGTACAATACTTTACTAATTCAAAGATGAAAAATGACGTTCCAAGAAATTTCAACTAGGAAAGAAAGTTCTAGAGAAAGAATTGAACGTCCCCAACATTTTACCAACCAAAAGAAACCATAAAATATCTGTACACCTCGAACATATAGTATCAAGTAGATAATGAGTTCGAATGGTTATGGAACTTACCCATTCAACGAGGCTTTCATCACCCAGTGGCTGAGAGGCATCCACAGGCTTACGGCCTGTAATTAGCTCCAACAGCACAACACCATAGGAATAAACATCAGATTTTTCAGTCAACTTTCCACTTGTTGCATACTCTGGAGCCATGTACCTGGACAAACAATGTTCCATTCAAAAGAGTAATTAAAATAAGAAAGTTGGGGCACACATTAACAAGACATCAAAATTACAAATTTCACATGTGCTATGCCACTAACAAAATATGTCGTTACAAAATTGTCATCTAAACTCCAAGCATGCACAGCTTACAACCACCCTTTGCTTCAAATGAAATCATACAGGTAAGAGAAAATAACGCTACTCACCATTTAAGTAAAGTTAGCTTCCTTTCACTCAAAAGAAAAACACATTATATTTAGCTCTCTTTTCTTACCAAATTGCTTTCATGACACTAGCTTTACCATTATAAATAAGCGTCACATTAAATGTTAAAGAAATAAGTACTTGAGGCACCTACCCAAAGGTTCCCATCACACGTGTGGATACATGAGTATTTGAATCCAGTTCCAGTGCTATCTTAGCAAGCCCAAAATCTGAAACCTGATAGAAAAAAACTGCTTGATAAAGAGATTGAAATTTGAAGAATGTATCATAGAAACAGAAGAAACAAAAACATGTTACAAGTGCAAAGAAATGGAACATATTACAAGTACAATAATGCGAAGAAGATTGTTTACTTGACAAAGGAATAAAATATTCCATAAGCATTGTCATGGCATAAGTAATTGGCCATAGGGGCACCTTCCATAGAGTAAAACACGGTTCTTAGTGATATTAGGATTTACAGAAACAGACATACCCGAGCTTCAAAATTTTCATCAAGAAGGATGTTAGATGACTTGATATCCCTGTGAATAATGCGTGGATGGCCTGATACACACGACAAAAGAAATGAGATCAAAATGTTTCAATATATTTTGCAAACATGCAAATAGAAACAGATGCGAGATGGTGAGGAGAACAGAGTGAAGGAGTGGCACATTTATGCAAGTATGAGTGATATGTAACTTGTGTGATGAAGACAGTACATGCTTTAATATTTCCTGGTTGAAGCATGGATGTTGTCAATATGTTAATTCTGCTTCTTATTCAAATTACTCAATAAGGTTGTTAACATATTATCAAATTGTTCTACAAGGCATCTTGGATTTTCACTTGATTAACTAACAGGGAAGAACATATAACTGGCACTTATATGTCAAAATTTGAAAAGGAAAGACAAAGCCTCCAGTTCCAGGACTCAAATCATTTATGTCAGTTGTCAATGCAATGTGCTTAAAAAGGTTCGGAAGTATAAATTGTAAAGTCCAAGAAAAATGGGAAAATTACAATCTTCATGCAGATAAGCTATGCCGCGAGCAGCACCAGCAGCAACCCTGACCCTTGTTGCCCAATTCATATATGGTCTGCCTTCACCTGCAAGGATCTACAAGAATTCAGGAAATACAAGACATTGCCAATTTTACAAGGGAGCTATTTGCAGTGTAACTTCAAACATGAAGAATGGTGATGTTGCAAGAACAGAAATGGAAAAGC
The DNA here is from genome assembly GCF_005239225.2 of Populus alba. Lineage (NCBI taxonomy): Eukaryota > Viridiplantae > Streptophyta > Magnoliopsida > Malpighiales > Salicaceae > Populus > Populus alba. Next base: position 9,749,139 of record NC_133287.1, read on the forward strand.
CAGAAAATATTAAAATGAAACTTGTACTATCATTGATGGACTATGATAAAGAGAAACAAATTGGCAAATATCAATAGATTGGTAATAGTCCAAGCCAGCAAAAAACATATAAAAGCAACTTCTTGTCCATATCTTAATTTAAATGGATAGAGCACAGTAATTATAATAGCCTGTTGCAACCAAAACAGCAATATCTCACATAACCATTTCTGTAAAACCTATTTACAGCTATTATACTTTGATCACCGCCAGAATCATAATTCAGCAGATGATTAAAAAAAAAGCTTTCAAGGCATAGGACATACTTTAAAAGATTTGCAGTGAGATTGGATAAATTAGAAGAAATATGTGTCATGTCATATGCGTGAAGATAAAGCATTCATGGAGGACACTAGCAATAGTGAATTTCTCATATTCTAAACTACAAACTTACCGTGCAAATGGTAATAAAGAGTATCATTGGGAAGGTAGTCATAGACAAGCAGTCTTTGATGCTCAGATATACAGTAACCCACCAGTGAAACCAAATGTCGATGATGAACTCTACTAATAATCTCAACCTCTGCTCTGAATTCACGCTCCCCCTGAGAACCACCAATCTTTAATTGTTTGACAGCAACATCTCTTCCATCTACAAGGACACCTTTGTATACACATCCAAATCCACCTTCACCCAGAAGATTCTGAGTTGAAAACCCATTTGTGGCTTGGACTAGTTCTTCATATGTGAACCATGACCTTGAATTATTTACCACACCTGCCTCTGATGGTGAATATATGAAATCACTGCCAGAAGGACTGCCAACCAGGGGAGCTGGAGGATAAGGTTTTAGAAATAGTGAATCTGTAAAGCAAAGCTTTCTTTAATTCCAGTCACATCTCAATAAGCATTTAAATATTCTTGCTGGACAGCTTAAGAGTATAGCCTTAAAATGTCATTCAATGAGAAGAAAATTCAATAATTCAAAACTTTGAAGAAAATAAAGTTGAAAAGGATATTTGACATAGACACTCGTTTGAAAACAGAAGATAAAAAGAAACTAAATGACATATTATGCTCCAATCTGTAAAGTAAATCATCAATATTATAGGGAAACCAGAAAAAGAACTAGTAGATTGTTCTGGATCGAGTGAATGCGCTCCAAAATGACAAGCTGGTCATCAGAAAAAATAAATAAATGAGAAGAAGAAACACAGACCATGAAAGCTAAAGTGGCTATGGTTCAAATACGACGCTGTCTAAATGATCAGAAGAAAAGCAATTGTGAAGCTAATCCAGATGGCTTGGATACGATCCAGCCTCCAGGACTGGTTTTACAGCCCCAAAGTACTTTGCGTAGGCCATATAAAGTTTACTTGAGTTGTTAAATTGCTAGATGTCAACAGCATTGATCAAAGCATTAGAAGTGCTATCAATCACCAATTAAGTATCTAATATCAATTCATATCTCTAAACAGGGGAACCTATGACAGCAGATTTCTAAAATGTCTTCCAAAGGGATTGTGTTAACAGGCAAGTATCAACTTTTTACTCTGATTGACACATATCCCATCACAAGGGTTTACCACTCCAACAAAAAAGATTTTACTTCATTTTAAGATCCAGATTCAGCATCCAAGTAACCATGATCCATATTCTCATTTGTAAAACAATTACCAACTCTAAGGGCTTTTAGAAACAACACCATAGCTGCTTCAGCAATGAAAAATTCATAGAGTCAGTACTGCAAGACTGATAAAAATAGAACAATATTCAATAAATTACCTGAATTTTGTGAGGAGGCAAATGGCGAAGGGATAGTGTAACCAACATTTTCTCGTCGTCTTCTCTTTCGCTTTTGTGCAAACCATACAGCCACAACTAGAAGACTGAGTACTGCAAACCCGACCACAATGCCTATTGTGACTGCACCTGCATTGTTTAAACCCCCTGGACCAGTGGATGACGTATTTGTGGAGACATCAGTTCCATTGGTTGCTCTTGCAGTTGGTTTCTCTGTTGGAATAGCAGGAAAGGGTGTGGTAGGACTTCCCGTCACTGATGAATTAACTGGAGGAGCAGGAGGTGTTGATGAGGTCGAGGGAATTGATGGAGGCGGCGATTGAAATGTGGATATTGGAGGAGGAGGAGAATTTTTTGTAGGTGGAGGACTATCAGATTGAGAACTAGGTGGTGGAGGAGGAACTGTTGGAAGTGCAGGGGAGCTTTCAGGCGGCTTTACTGTTGAAGGAGGAGGCGGATTGGTGGCAGGGGGTATAGGGTCATTTGCAGGAGGAGGTGGAGAAGGGGAGACAGCTTGAGGGGGAGGAGGGGAGGTTACAGGAGTCGTTGGAGAGGCACGTGGAGGAGGGGGGGTGCTTATCGGTGGTGGAGGGGTTGGTGCAATGGTAGAAGCTGGGGGAGGCGCAGCAGGTGGTGATGGAGGGGTTAAAGCTGGAGGGGCTGGTGGTGGAGATGCTGGGGGTGATGGTGGTGGGGCGGATGGTGGAGGTGTTGAGGAAATTATTGGTGATGGTGGTGGTGGAGCTGGAGGGGAAGCAGCGGGTGGTGCTGGTGGTGGGGATTGAGGAGGTGGGGTGGCAGGGTTAGATGGTGTTGAAGGTAATGGGGGGTCAGTGGTCTGATCAGGCTGAGATATTGAGGGAGGGGGTGAATTGGTGGTGGAATCTGGTGTTGATGGTGGAGATGGTGTTAAAGTGGAGATTGGTGTTAGAGAGGGGGGAGAGTCTGGTGAAGGTGTTAGGGAAGCCATGTTTGTATCTAACAATATGCCTAAATCTCTTACAAATCCATATCTAATAACTGAAACCTATATCTCAAACTGCTCATCACACAAACATCAACTGTTAGATACAATACTCCAAAATATACAAAAGACTCGAGCTTTGTCAACTCTTCCACTGCCAAATGCCCAGACTCTTCAGCAAATGACAAAGATATACAAAACCAGATACAAAAATTCAAGCAAAAGTCTTCTTAACTGGGAACACCCAGATCCTCTAAATCCCAGACACAGCTCAAAGAACCTAATAAATTTGCAAAAAGCAAGCAAAACCCAGTTCTCAAAGGTCCTCAATGAGCAAAACCCAGATACAAAAAAACTACAAGTCTTGAACAGAAAATGAGATCAACCAGGCCATTTAGGCTCCAAAACTATTATTTTCTTCCTGTTTTAATGGGATAATGAAGCATTACCCAGGTCACCAAAGCGACAAGAAAGAAGACCTAGAAGTGAAAAGCGAAAAGCTAAAGAATGTCTTACCTATCTCTTTCGAAAGGAAGATTTTCTATGGCACTTTTGTTTCTTCCAAGTTGCAAACTTTGAATTCTAGTGGTGTTTTCTTCAGGGCAGTGCTATCTCTCTGTCTCTCTCTTCTTTTCTTGAAAATGGAGGTGTGTCTGCCCACAAATTATGCATAGAACGTGGGGGCAACTCTAGAAGAGCAGTCGTCTTTCTTTGCTTCACATGGAGTCCGAAGGAATGAAGGATGGAATAGTTTTCATTTTCTTTTTTGAATTTAAAGCTTTAAAAAAAATCAAAAATTAAAAACAAGAGTTTATTTTTTGTCAAAGAGACGAATTTTTCTTTGAGGTAAATCAACCACAGCGCGTTCTGAAACCTGGGCCCGTTACCATCTTAGCTGTTCATAGTAATGGTGGTGATAAACAATAATAAATAAATAAATATAGCCAGTGTGATTCATAAGGAAAGAAAAAAGAAATTAATATAATTGGACGCGCAAATAAGGCAGATTTAATTAAGCAATTATTCAATTATTACAGCAATGTGAATTGTAATAATTGATCCTCGTGTGCATGTCCAAAATAATGCACAAGAACATAGAAGTGGTTACAGTTGGCTTTGAAAACTATAAAATAAAATAAAAAATATTACAAGTAGAAGGTAGCATTCAGAACATAGATACCAATGGAGTAATTTAAAAAACAAGTCAGCCCTCAACGCCATATCATATTAACATGCACAGGACGGTTTATTTCTAGTGTTTTTTGATCTTTCAATTCTTGCCAGATCTCGTTCTCCCTGTCAGAATTCAACAACCTTGCTTGCCAGGTTGTATGAATGTGGGTTTTTCTAATCCAGAATCATATAAACAACTCTTTGTAATTATTATAGCTGTAAAACATACCATGACTCGTCGGATTAAACCGGGATTGGCCCACCTAACCCTTCACATTAACCAAATTAAAAAAATTAACTTGGAATTGACTTGATTGACCCCTTAAAACCCAGTTAGATTTTAAAAGGAATTTAAATTGTTTTTATATATATATATATATATATAAAAAGTTAAAACAAGTTTACTTAAGTTATTTTTTAGCCTTGAGTCAAGTCATGAGGGGTGTTTAAGAATACGATAATAATTATTTTTAAAAGTTTTTTTTTCTTCTGAAATACATTAAAATAATATTTTATTAGTTTTTAAAAATTATTTTTTACATCAATATATTAAAATGATCTGAAAATATTAAAAAATATAATTTTAAAGTAAATGAAAAATAAAAAAATTTATTTTAAAAATAAATATTTTTAAAATACAAAAACTAATTGTACTATGAAAAAAAAAACTAAGCTAGCTAGATAGAGTGTGTGATTATCTTGATCTTGGTAGTTTTTGTCTTTTGGTGTTGTTTATGGTGGTATCTTCAAAACTAAGATTTGTAAGTTGGTGAGCTAATGATAAAAGCTTTGGCTTCTGGATTTTTTTTTTATTTTTTATTTTATTTTTTGTTCTTGCTTGTAGTTTCAAGCCAAGATAGGCCAGGCTCATGGTTCCCACCCCAACAAAGAAAATTTGTAAAATTGGAGTGTGTGTGTGTGTTTGGGGTTTTTTTTTTCTTTGGTATTTAAAAAAATGTAAATATATGTAAACAAAACATCGCTTGATTCAATCAATGACGCTTGTATTTAAAGATCGGGGAGGCTTGCACTTTTGAATGTCATGGTATTATTGTCTTGGAATTTTAGGTATTGGTGTTTTCTTTGTCTTTATATTTTAAAAATATTAAATTTTTTTATTTTTTTTTTTTTAAATTATGTTTTTATGTTTTTAAATTATTTTGATGTGTTGATATAAAAAATAATAAAAAATTTTATTTTAATATATTTCTAAGTGAAAAATATTTTGAAAAACAATTATACTTTCCAAACAAACAAAAATAGATTTGTTTTCATATTACTATATAAGATTTGAATTTTGAAAATGTTAAAAAGAAAAAAAAAAGAATTTTCTTATAAATATATTAATTTAAACGTAAAATATCTATTTAACACTTTACTTAAAAAAACCTGATATTTATTTGCAAAAAGTGACTCAAGAGCACGTAAAAGTTAAAATTAGAAAATATCAACTTTATAATGGAAAACCAAGAATTTAATTTCTTTGTTTTATACAAAGTTTATAGTAATTTAAATCATTTTTCATCAATTTAGTAGTAAGATTATGACGAATAATAATAAAATTTGTTACAAAACAAAACACTAAAAAATCAATGATATTTTAAAATATGTTACATTGGATCTAAAAAAAAATCAAATCATATTTATTTATTTTTATTGTCATTTGATTTTTTATCTTTTTATTTTTTTTTTACTCATCAAGTTAATTATTTCATATTAAAACAATTCCAAACTATTTAATTTGAAATATAAATTAGAAAATGAGTTGAGTTAAGAATTTTTAAAATTTAAACCACTAGTAACAATACTAAAAATTCTCCGCAACAAACCATCTAGTAAGTGATCCAATGATAAGAATTTGAAACAAAAAAAAATTTGTTTCCCCTTGTGATCTTAAATTCGAGTTATGGTAACTACTAGAAACTTATATGGTCGTTAATTTCAGGGCACATGGAATTAGTCAAGGTATACACAAGTTGATCCGAATACCTACGTTAATAATAAAAAAAATCCCAGCAACATTGTATTATTTTCTTATATGTAAAATAATTTTAATCTGACCTACAGTATAAGTTTACATATTTGGACATCCAAGTTACACTGTTTTACACGGAGCGTTTTTTGTTTTTTTTTTTTGTTCTCTCCAATTTGATCTATGCCTTATCGTTTCCTTTGCTTGAGCATTTCTGCATGTGCCTGTGCCTTGGCGTGTGCGCGTGTTTGTGAGCCCCTGTGCTCAAATGGATGCGGAAAAACAAAAGAAAGCACTTATTAGAAATATATATATATATATATATATATAACTTTACATCTGACTAGCTATTTGAGATGCGGATCATATATTCTAAAAAAAAGAAAAATTATATATACATGTATTTCTAACACATTTTTGTACATAAAAAAAATTATAAATATAAATCAATATATATAATCAAATAAATCAAGAAATATTTGTCAAAAAATTAAAAAAAATAAAGTCATTGATGATAAATAAAGATGAAAATAAAAAAAAATTAAAAGTCATGTGTAGATCAAGATATTTGACTTTGCAATGTGAGTCTTTGACCCAATTGTGTTAAATGACTTTGTTTACTAAAATTATTTTTTATTAATCAAACAATAACATGCATAGAAACACATGAAATTGATTGAATAAAATAAAATAAAATATGTAAGATTATATTATTAGAAATATTGTCCAAAAATAGATATTTTTTATTTATATAAAACATAAAAAATTATAGATGAATTAGAAAAATCTTTTTTAAAAACTAAATCATTCAAAATAACAAAAAAAAAAATAGCCACAACTTAAAAGAGACTATATAAATAAAATAAAAGAAAGAAGGGGCATTTATTTATATATAAATAAAAAAAAAACTATTTCAAAAAATACATATAAAAAATGTATCAATTGAAAAATCAAATTTTGAGAAAAAAAAAAAAACAAAGAAGAAGAAGAAATGACTAGATATATTTTTAAAAAAAACTTAATGCTCGTGGTCAATGTTCTATTATAACTAGATATGAATTAGAGCTCTTAAAACTAATGTATATTATGTTCATTCCTTTATTGAAAAAAAAAGCAATTGTTCTCGTAAATTGAGGTATAAGAGATATCTAAAACTAATATCCAGATGTTTGTTAGATGACATGTATATTGAACTGACCCGTAAGAGAATTCTATATAGAAAAATCATTTATGTTTATGAAAAGGCTCGTATAATAGTTGTGAAAGTGATTTTTGGACTTGAAATCACTAAGTTATCTTATATAGGAAGTGTTAAGTTTTAATTCTAATACATTGTTTTAATAAAGAGTAACAAATGAATATATATTGAGTATTAAATAAACAACATTCATCATAATAATGTATTGATTGTGAAATTTTTTGCTAATGCAGAATGAGTTTTGAAAAAAAATTTAAAATTACATTCAAATAATTAAGGACTACACTGTTGGAAACTATAATGATTTAACAAAGCAAACATACATCATGTTATAATGTTTAAATTGAAACACTCTTGATGAAGGAATAATAATTATATTGAAAAAACTTGTCACTAAAAAGTTAAGTCAAACCACTTATGACTTTCTTAATATTTGGAGAATCATGACAGGTTATTAAACATTGTACTTGATCTTTAAATATAAATCAATTGATTATTAAATTGATAATTATTTAATTTATTTAATATTATTTTATAAACAGAATGATTAATCAAGTGAGACTTTGATTGTGAATAAATTTTAAAAATTAAGGACTAGTACACAACTATATAGGAGATTGCAATTCTAGATCTAGAAACAATCAAGTAGGGACTTGATAAATTTTTAAAATTAACCTAAAAGAATATTTGTGATATTATTTAAGGGCAAATTAATATTTAACCATTTATAGGTTTTTTAGATTTTTCTATAAATAAAATATTATACCTTTTATTTCTTATGAGAAAGGTGATAAGAGTACAATATAGAAAACATCTAAAATACAAAAGAAAAGAACTAGCATTCTAAAGTATAAAAATCTTTCTCTCCTAAAAGGTTTTTAAAAGAGTTTTTACTGATAATTCGTATGAATTACTATTAAAAATTAGATATTTAAACAACTTATGATTTACAATAACCTAACTTTAAATATAAACCCTAAATAACTCGAAATCTATATGGTAAAAGAGTTAAAATCCATCCAGACAAAAATTACAAGAGATGTCGGAGATTGTTATTGGTGTTTAGTAGTGTCGACTGAGTTAAGGATATATAAACGTGGGCCTTTAATCTAAGATCCATGTCAAACTTCACAATTCTCAAACAAAACAATTAGGTTTTTTCCCTTATTAAATGTGGAATAATATATAGTGTAATAGAACAATATTTCATTTAATTTATAGGATAATTTAATATTTGAATTTGATAAACTAGCAATAATTTCCGGTCTTTGCTTGAATGGTTGTTAGGCATCCAAAACCCAATTAATGAATATGGAAATCAGCCCCATTTGCTGCTGGCTACAAGGACATTTCAGATTATCCTAATGTACTAAAATAATGAGAAACTTTAAGAGCTTCATGTTCATATATGAACAGTGAAGTTCCTTTTTTTTTTTTAATTTCCTAAGTTTTTTTTCTTATCAATTACATCCTAGATCTTTTTTTTTTCTTTTCTAGTTATTTAACTATTTTTCTCTTTCAATTATATTTTTATGTAGCCTAATTAGATAAAATTAGGTTTGGAATAATCATAACGTTACTAAATTATACATTAAAAAACCAAAAAATAAAACATAGAGAAGATATATTATTAACTCAAAATATTCATTTTGATACAAAAGTTTATTATGTTCATTTTTAGTTCATAGCCAAGTTTAGTATTATGGAGTTCCATTCCATAACTTGAGTTTAATGGTTGTGACTTTTTTCTTTAAACATAGCGCGGGATATGCGGGATATACAACTTTAGTTTAATTTCTAGAATTTAATTGATTTTCATTTTTTGAGACATTTTTGGTTGTTTCTGGAGTTGTTAGGTGGTGGTTATATTATTTTTATGGTGTGTTTGAGGTGTTTTTAAATAAAAATAGGTTAAAAAATGGATTTTCAACCCAATAACCAAAACCCAATTTTATGACCACTATAATAATGGTTAGATTCTAAGTTTTCTTCAAGTGGACAATGCCCTTTAAAAAAATAAAAATTACTCAAATGAGCAGGCTTGCTTTAGGCCCACACTCCTAGGTTTTTCTTAAGAGACCTACGGCTTCGCTTGACCTTTTTCTTACATTGATTTTTTGATCTGTAAACGTAATAACTTAGTATTTTCTAATAAGGTTGCTAAAGGACATTTCAGAATTGAACACCATTTTTCTTTTTCCTTTATCATGTTCTTCACAAATAAATAATATTTTTACTTTTCATATTGAATTATACGAAAAGGACACTGCTAGGAAAGTGAACAAGAATATATCACATTTGGTTCAATCCACTAAACATGAAAACTTTTTGCCAAACTTTGTTTTGAGTTCAAAAATATCAGACATCCTCAAGCCAGAAGATATCCGATACATGTCATCAACCCACGAAGTCAATGACAAATTCAATTGTAAAACAAGAAAATTGATGTAAGCTTAGTGTTTTTTCAACAATTTCGCTTCCTTGTTTATGCTAATTGCAAAGCCAGGTTCCCACCATGCCTTCCCCTTGCTGAAACTAGGAAGGAGGACACGATCCCTTCAATGAATAGAGCTTTAACACGGTTTTAAGAGGTTAATATACCAAATAACACAGCAATGGAATTTTTGAAAATGTCAATTTCAATTTGGATTTTGAGAGAAAGTAACTTGGTTTCTACAAACATGTGGATTCAAGGTGATCCCAGCTCATCACTACTGCAATATCTTGTTTCAAAGGCAACCCTGCAAGCTAACATTTGCGTGAACATGGACCAGGACATGCATTACTTCCTGCACAGTTATGCATGCGTGTGTGTTTGTGCAACCATCTTCCCAGTTTAATCCAGAAACTTGTTCACAACTTTGCGGGGAATAAAAGAATCCAGATGACAACAAGCAAACAGGTTAAGTGTCCGAAAAAAAGAAGATAAGAGAATAAAGATAAAGACTGGATTGTAGATACCGCAGTGGATTCGAGTATTTTTTGCAATCTGAACAGTAGAGAATAAAAGATCAAGTATAAGCATGCCTGGACAAGCCTAAAGGTTATACATCACTTGGTAGATCAGGACAGTGATAAAGAAGTTTCCAAAGCCAACAACTCCATGCATCAAGATCAAGCTAAAAATGGCAGTGGAATGGGTGCACGTTTGCATGTTTGGCAGAACAAAGGAATAAGGAAGCTAAAGGAGATCAATTGCGTTACTTAAAATGATTGTTCATCACATGTAACCGATTGATATACTGGCAAAAAAGCTTAATGAAATGCTTAAATCACTGAAACAAAAACTAGTATAGTAATCATCAACTAGTAGCATCTAGGTTATATCTTGGACACGATTCTGACAAGCAAATATGAAAGAACAAGTGCAATGCCAAAACATGCAAATGGTTACACTCTCTCTCCCGAAAAAAGGAAAACAGATAAAAAAGAAAAAGAAGTATGCCACGGCCTGCCATTAAAAAGTGCAGTTAAAAAAATTTCGGTCATGGCAAAACATTCAATGGCCTCAAAATTCTTCAGTCGTTCTAGTTCTCTAAAAATTTCAGTAGAAGAGAAAAGTGTGAGTATAATTAAGTTAATTAAAGTCATCAACTCATATAGCATTTGAATGATATAACAAATATTAAACCATGGACTCCATGATATCAGACAAGAAGATCACATGAAAGTCTTTGGAAGCTCAATATTATCAGATTGAAAGAAATGTATAATCTATTTCAACCTTTGTATTTGTATAGATTAATTAAAAAAAACACAGAAAGCAATCATAAAAAAGATTGGCCCTATAAGGAAATCACCTCAGATACTCTCATTGTTGACTCCAATCTTCCCTTCATATCCGCACAACAGGTATAAGGAAACAAATTCAGTGACAATAGTAACCAAACCAGCTGAATTTCCCACCTGCTTCCCACCCCACTTCCTCTTCATCACCTCTGCTGTGAATCCACCATAACAGATTAGTAAGTGTGTTGCCATCATCATGATCATTCAAGTTCTTAATCTTCTCCAAAGCAATCTCTTTGTCATAAATGCCTTCCAAGGCATAAACAAATCCTTTCCATCCTTCTCCAACTCCTTCTCTCCCCAAAGCTGGTAATGTCCAATTCACTAGCTTCCTTACAAATCCAACATCAGAGAATAAAACTTCGCTAATAGGCAACAAGGGTAGCAACTGAATGCCGAGCCTACACTCTTTCCACTCAGGAGGAGCAAACCAGAGCCCGCTATCCCTCTTGCTAGCCCACAAAACACCCACCAACCTGTTCTCCCCAGTGAAATCTTCTGTGTACAGCTTATCGCCCTCTTTTACATGCCACCATGTTTGTGCTGCATGAATCTCCAACGCAGCAAGCATTGATCCCGTGGCAACAAGATGAGTGTCTCCATATGCTAAACCCATTAAAGCAGCTGAATAGTATGCATTCACTGCCTCACTTGTACTCTCTTGGTTCCGACCATCAGCAAATTCAGTCAGCCCTCCAGCCCAAGAGTGCAATTTATACAAATCAAAGCACCTCAAGCGCGTATAATTTGAATTTGATCGCCTTCCCAAGTTCATAAAATCAGCCATAAGTGAATAAGCTTGTGACCTGTATTTCCTACCCCATGCTGGATCAACTTTTGCAAGAACAGCAATGCCATACAGAAAGTACCCCAAATGATAGTGATGGTCATTATAAATCCCAAACCCAAAATCAGCACCCGAATCTGTTAGCCCTTGTTTGGTGACAATCCCACCCCATTTATCATCATGTAAGAAACCATTCCCACCAAAAGTCCCTTCCAACCATGGACCAATTGTTTCCTTCAAGAACTTTCTTACAGTTGGAATCACATCAAGAAAATTCACCTCCTCAGCTATCAAAGCCAACCTTGCTGCTCTTGCAATCAGTTTACCATAAAAATAAGATGATGTTGTTGTTATAGCTGATGACTCTAAGCCCCCAACATCCTTAACAAGTGCATCAACAATTTCACCATAAGATTCCTCTTTGATACCCTTAATTGAGTGCCAAGTTACTGAAACAGGATCAGTTTTCAACACCCAAGAATCTCCAACAACACCAACAAGTTCACCATCAATACTATTATACTTGAAATCATCTAAGACAGTAACATCAGAATCCTTACTAGATAAAAGCCTTAAATGCAAAGGATGTGCAAGCATAAGCAAATCACCCCAACCTTTCTTTTCCCATCTATACTCTAAACAAAATGGTTTTGTGAAAGATGCATCACCTGATATGGGATAGCAAGAACTGAACCTATCAAGAATTGCTTCATATTTAGGATCAGAATCCGGCAATACAGCAATCCTTATAATCCCTGAAAACCCTTCAGAAGTGATAGAAGAAAGATCGTGACTCAAATTTATAGGAGAAGATGAATATATGAGCCATGTTTGATTGTTGTTGAGCTTGACAGTGTACTTGGTGAGCGAATTACTTGAAGAGAATGAGAGAATGGCGTGGATCGTTGAAATGGTAATTTCAGTATTGCCAGTGATCAAACAAGTCAAGAAAGGGCTTCCTCTAACAAGAAAAAACCGAAAATTCGAAGAGGGCATATCCAAAGTGACGCTAAGATCACTATAAGACGAGATAACATGGCTTTTCCCTGGATTTGGGTCAGTTTTATTTGTTGCAGAGATGGTTAAATCAACGACAAAAACCTGGTAAATGAAAGAAGAGTTGTGAAACTGAGATGGGTAGGAAACAGAAAGGGAAGAAAGAGAGGATTTTATGAGATATGGATGGATATATTCAGGTTGATCACCATTTTTAAGAGTAAAGTTTTGAAAGAAAGAATTGGTGGGCAATGGAGAGGAGAGGAGAGAAGGGGAGAGGAAAAGAGATGGATCAGGAAGGACTGTGGATTGAGCTTTCGGGAAGAGAAATGGAAAATTTGGTGGCCTGTGCTGAGAATGTTGAGGCATGGTTGGAGGTTGCGGAGGAGAGGGAGATTGTGGAGGTGGAGGTGGAGATGGACTTGGACTTGGAGAAGAAGGTTTATAAGGCATTCGCTTGCGAGGTTTTCTGAAGGACTTGCGTATCGAGGTGAGGACTCGTCTCTTCAGTTTTTTCAACATCTTCTTCGAAGTGGGGTCTTTGGTAATTTATTGAAGTTGCCCAGAGGAGATGGATGGAGGGATAGATTTGATTTGATTTGATTAGGTGGGATTTGATAAGACAGACAAAAGGGTATTGACTTGTTTGTTTTTTAGTTATGAGAGTTTTGCCTTAACTTAGGCGTGTTGTATGCTGGCGTGGGGCATATGAGAGGTTTTATAGAAGAAATGGAGATGGAGGAGGATGAGGATGAAGATGAAGAAGATGAAGAATGTTGAATTGGAAGTGAAGTTGGAGGGGTCAAGACATGTAAGGATTGCAAGGCATTCAAAGGTATATGCATTTTTAAAAATTACAAAGTGCGGAAGTACAGAATATTTGTTTTTCAAAGTATTTTTTGTTTGAAAAAATATCAAAATAATATTTATATTTTAAAAAAAATATTTTTAATATCAGTAAATTAATATAAAAATACATAAAAAATTAATTTAAAAATAAAAAAATAAAAATATTTTTAAATATTTTTAAAATACATAAATAAACCATCGTAAACTTCTACCGATGAAATTGGAAAGAGTAAAGGAAGGGATAAGGAATTGGGGCTTTGGAAAGCTTAAGAAGAGAGGAAGTCACCGGAATAGTTTAAAGATATTGGGGGAGTTTGGATTAATCTAATCAACGCAATTCTAAACTCTAAATTGAAGTTATCAATGAGGTTTTTTTAATTTCCCAATTGCAAATAGGAAGTTTCCTTTATTGGAAATTATGTGGCTTCCAAGTTTCCCTTACTAATCACCGTATTAGAAGTACGACAATTATGATTTCTAAAAAGGAAGTATCATTCTCATTATTATTTTTAATAAAATCCAAATTAAGAAATCAAACCTTCTAAATAGTATAAAAAATAAATTTTTAAAGCATTTTTTATTTAAAATATATTAATAATTGTTTATAATTATTTAAAATACATCAATAATAAATTTAAGAAAAATAAATTCTTTATAATACTAAATTTAATATTTGAATTTAAAATAAATAAGTAAATATAAAAGCAAACCTTATTCACCTTCCAACCTTATACAAGTGGTTATAAGTATTGCTGTTTCGTGAGGCTATAGCCTATAAAGTAGCAGGTAGCTTCCTCGAGGAAAGAAATCCTAATCACTATCTTGCAAAATGATACAATGATAAATATAATTTTTTAAAAATAATTTTTATTTATATATATATTTTAAAAAATATTTTTGATATTAGTATATCAAAATAATAATAATATTAAAAAACTAGTTTGAAGATAAAAAAAAATTCAAGATTTGACAATATTATTTGATATTGGACATAATTATATGCAACCAATAATTTATTTTAATAGTATGAAACATGATTGTAACCATAAATTAATTCTAAATGATAAAAGGGTTATTGTATATAGTATCTGACTAGATTAATTGCCCGCGTGAAGAATCTTCACGGGCAACTTTAGGCCATGTGAAGGTCGCACGTGGAGATAAAAAGTGAAGTAAACAGATGTCAAAAATAGCTGGAGATGCAATATGCTTCATTGTAATGGAAATAACATCCATGGAAAAGACGAGATTGCCAGGAAATAACAATGAAGGTTGCAGCATATGAAAGGTATGATAATTCAAATTGAAAACTATTTGCTACGATTATATTTTCAAATAAGTATCAGAATATTAAAGATCTGATAATTTGAATAAACTCATAAACAATAATAAAAAAAAACTTTAAATCACCACCAATATCACAATTTCAAATACTCTTTAGGATGTGTTTGGTATTGCGGTTGCTCTTATGGTTGTGGTTTTAAAAAAAATTGTTTTATAAAAAGTATCTTAAGTTGAGCGTTGTTTTGAAAAAAATATATATTTGGTTAAAACTGTGGTTGAAATTGAGATTGAACAAAAAATAGTTTAATGTGTTTGGTTAAAAAAAATGCTTTTCAAATTGAGTTTATAAAATAATTAAAAAATACTTTTAATTTAAATATTGTAGATTTAATTACTATTATTACATCATGAAAATAAATAATATTGATATCAAATATTTTTTATTATTGTATTAAACTATATGCAATGTCATCATATACGAAATTTATTCAACAATAACTATATTTTTCATGGTTTCTTAAACACGTAAACAAACAAAAACTAAATTTTTTGTTACGTCATCAAGTGATCTTCTTCTAATTTTTTGAATAAAACACAATTAAAATACAAATAAAAATTAAATTTTTTTAACTGGGTCGGACACAACAAGAAACATAATTGGAATTGTGATCAAATTTCACAAATGCTACGTCATCATGCTATATACTCTTCTAATTTATGTAGTGTTATTAAATAATATTAAATACTAGTTTTTCAACTAAAACTCATTTTTTAAAAAAACAAAATTTACAATTTCATTATGTACAAAATTCATTCGACAAAAACTATAATTTTCATGATTTTTTGAACATGCAATAAAATTAAGTAAAATATTATCAAGAATAAAATTGAGATTACAGTGCGAGTAAATTTAATTCTTCTTAAACTAATTTTTAAAAAAAAAAAAAAAAATATTGTTCACGTTCACATGAATAATGCAAGTAAAATCATTTAATTGCACTAGTTTTTCAAAAAAAAAAAAAACTAAACTCAACTTTTTCTGGTTTTTCAAAATTAAAAAAAAAAAAAAACTAATTTACTCGCAGTACAGTGGAGCCATGCTCCACTGTTCCAGCTTTCTTCCATAAGGAGAAGTAGAAAAATGCTACTTCTCCTAAACCTCAATTTTATTTTAAATTTTAATGGGCTCTACCAATGAAAAGCATATTTTTTTACTTTGAATCACTGTCAATACCACAATCTCAAATACTACTCAAATACTATTTAATCTACGTGCAGTTGTTTCTAAGCTTGTTGCGAGGAATCTCAACTCCCTACCCAAGCCATCATTGATCATTCTACAACAACTCTGTTGTCAGCTTGTAGAAAACCATTGTTTAGTTTAATTTTCACAAGCTGGATACATGATTCGAGATCAACAACGCACTAGGAAGTTGATCGGGAAGGGGTGTGGACATGGATGTTATTGACTTTATTGCTGAGGATTTGCCTAGTTTGATTGCCCTTTTAGTTTTCTAGTAGAACTTGGGATTTGTGCTGCCGTCGTCTCGGCCACCCGATGTTAAAATTTATTAAATACATGAATAGTCAAAGCTGTGCTTTCTTGAAAGTTTCACAATTTACACTTCATTTTTTTTTTTTTTTTTTTTAGATTTACATGGATATCTGGGACAGCTTGCGCGCATCACGATTAATTACACGGCTCACTGAACATCCTGCAAACCCAGTGAGCATGTAAGGCACCGCGAGAATGACAGGCGTGCACGGTAAGATTTGAACCCAGGATGCAGAGTAAAGAAACAAGTCCCTTTAACCGTTAGACCAAGACCTCATGTGCATTTATACTTCATCTTTTTTTTTTTTGGTAACTCGGGGTGTTCGGGGCAGCTTGCGCGCACCACAACTAATCCCCAGGCTCACTGAACATCCTGCAAGCCCAGTGAGCATGTAAGGCACTGCGGGGGTGACAGACGTACACAAGTGAGGCTTGAACCCTGGTATGAAGGAAGGGAACAAGTCCCTTCAACCACTAGGCCACAACTCCATGTATATTTATACTTCATCTTTTGACTTGGTACATGGTGGTGTTTGAGGTCCATCACCTGTAGCAGATATCTCGCATGGGTTATAAATAACTTCATCCTTCTCACTAGATATACGTGGATATATATGTTATATGTGCTAAGCCTGATGTCTGTTACAGTGTGAAATCCTTTATGAACATGATTGAGACACAATTTGGTATCTCGCATTAAACATTTTCGATCAGATTCAGGGGGGACCGAGAGTACTGTTGCAATTCTAGTTTACAAAACTTTTTCGGTCAGATTCTATGGTGCCAGAGCTAATTGCGACCAAGAAACCCAGCCTAAGCGCTTCAACTGAGAAAGAAATCACAGAACCGCAAATCCTTTGTTGCCAGTAACGACAATAAAGACAATAAACCAGTTGAATCTGCAGAACCGCTGCTGCCTTTGATAGCTGTTAGTAACCCATGTAAAGCAGCTCCCAACTGTTTTTGTTTCAACAGTGAACTATGGTTCTTATGCACTGTTCATGCTAATTAATTAGCATGAACAGTGTAGCTTGGCTACACTGTCTAGGTGAATAATGTAACCAGCAATATCCTGTTTTGGTTGGACCGATTCAGTTCAAAGTTTAAAATGCATTAAACTAGGTCCGACCAAGTAAAATAAAAATTATTTTATTTGAAAAATTAGTGTTTAACATTATTCAATGACACTACATAAATTAGACAGATATCACTTGATGAAGTAGCATTTGCAGAATTTGATTGTAATCTCAATTTTATTCCTAATTATATTTTTCCTGATGTTATTGCTCGCTTAAGAAACCAAAAAAACTGTAGTCCTTGTCAGATGTATTTCATACGTTATGGAATTGTAGATATTTTAATGAAACAATAAAAAATATTTTATATAAAGTATTATTATTTCATGATGTAATAACAATAATTAAATCTACAATATTTAAATTAAAAATCATCAATATATATATATATATATATATATTAATTATTTATAACCTCAATTTCAAAAGTATTCTTAAACCAAACACATTGAATTATTTTTTGTTCAATCTTAATTTCAACTACAATTTTAATCAAATACTTATTTTTTTAAATTAATCTCAACTAAAAATATTTTTTATAAAATAAATTTTTTTTAATCACAATCACAACAGTTACCACAATACTAAACCACATTTTTTTTTTTACTCGGTCCGCATTCTGCTTTAAACCCATTGTAGCCAGCTTGTAATGTCTCTCTAACAGCAAAAAGCTTTAGCTGACAGTTCCAAGAAACAAGCACCACAGTCTACGTTGGGCCTGCATTTGGACGACGCATTATAATATTACACATTCCTTTTGTACAGATGAAAACACATCATTTACAGCGACAAGATATTCAATCCGTATGAATAATTTTTAAAAATAATTTTATTTATATATATATTTTAAAAAAAATATTTTTGATATTAGTATATCAAAATAATAATATTAAAAAACTAGTTTGAAGATAAAAAAAATTCAAGATTTGACAATATTATTTGATATGGACATAATTATATGCAGCCAATAATTTATTTTAATAGTATGAAACATGATTGTAACCATAAATTAATTCTAAATGATAAAAGGGTTATTGTAAATAGTATCTGACTAGATTAATTGCCCGCGTGAAGAATCTTCACGGGCAACTTTAGGCCATGTGAAGGTCGCACGTGGAGATAAAAAGTGGATGTAAACAGATGTCAAAAATAGCTGGAGATGCAATATGCTTCATTGTAATGGAAATAACATCCATGGAAAAGACGAGATTGCCAGGAAATGACAATGAAGGTTGCAGCATATGAAAGGTATGATAATTCAAATTGAAAACTATTTGCTACGATTATATTTTCAAATAAGTATCAGAATATTAAAGATCTGATAATTTGAATAAAACTCATAAACAATAATAAAAAAAAAACTTTAAAATCACCACCAATATCACAATTTCAAACACTCTTTTAGGATGTGTTTAGTATTGCGGTTGCTCTTATGGTTGTGATTTTAAAAAAATTGTTTTATAAAAAGTATCTTTAAGTTGAGGTTGGTTTGAAAAAAAATATATGTTTGGCTAAAACTGTGGTTGAAATTGAGATTGAACAAAAAATAGTTTAATGTTTTGTTAAAAAAAAAATGCTTTTCAAATTGAGATTATAAAATAATTAAAAAATACTTTTAATTTAAATATTGTAGATTTAATTACTATTATTACATCATGAAATAAATAATATTGATATCAAATATTTTTTATTATTGTATTAAACTATATGCAATATCATCACATACGAAATCTATTCAACAATAACTATATTTTTCATGGTTTCTTAAACACGCAACAACAAAAACTAATTTTTTTTGTTACGTCATCAAGTGATCTCCTTTCTAATTTTTTGAATAAAACACAATTAAAATACAAATAAAAATTGAATTTTTTTTAACTGGGTCGGACACACGGCAAGAACATAATTGGAATTGTGAATCAAATTTCACAAATGCTACGTCATCATGCTATACCCTTCTAATTTATGTAGTGTTATTAAATAATATTAAATACTATTTTTTCAACTAAAACTCATTTTTTAAAAAAAAAATTTACAATTTCATTACGTACAAAATTCATTCGACAAAAACTACAGTTTTCATGATTTAAAAAAAAAAATATATATTGTTCACGTTCACATGAATAATACAAGTGAAATCATGTAATTTTATCTGGTTTTTTCAGAAGAAAAAAAAAACCTAAACTCAACTTTTTTCTGGTTTTTCAAAATTAAAAAAAAAAACCCTAAAACTGATGCACTCGCACTGTACAGAGGAGCATGGCTCCATTGTTCAATGAACAGTGGAGCCATGCTCCACTGTTCCAGCTTTCTAAAATCAAGAGAAGCAGCAAAATGGTGCTTCTTCTTAACCACGGTTTTAATTCAACTTTTCGTGGGCCCTACCAATAAAAAGCAGAATATTTTACTTACCAAACATAATTATGTGTGGCTGCGGGTGAACCTCACCCGCAAACCACGTTACCAAATGAGCGCCTAAGTTGAGGTTGGTTTTGAAAAAATATATGTTTGGCTAAAACTGTGGTTGAAATTGAGATTGAACAAAAAATAGTTTAATGTTTGGTTAAAAAAAATGCTTTTCAAATTGAGATTATATAAAATAATTAAAAAATACTTTTAATTTAAATATTGTAGATTAATTACTATTATTACATCATGAAATAAAATAATATTGATATCAAATATTTTTTATTATTGTATTAAACTATATGCAATGTCATCATATACGAAATCTATTCAACAATAACTATATTTTTCATGGTTTCTTAAAACACGCAATAACAAAAACTAATTTTTTTTGTTACGTCATCAAGTGATCTCCTTCTAATTTTTTGAATAAAACAAAATTAAAATACAAATAAAAATTAAATTTTTTTTAACTGGGTCGGACACGGCAAGAACATAATTGGAATTGTGATCAAATTTCACAAATGCTACATCATCATGTTATACCCTTCTAACTAATGCTACGTCATCATGATTTTTTGAGCATGCAATAAAATTAGGTAAAATATTATCAAGAATAAAATTGAGATTACAGTACGAGTAAATTTAATTTATCTTAAACTAATTTTTTAAAAAAACCAAAAAAAAAATATTGTTCACATTCATATGAATAATGCGAGTAAAATCACTTAACTACAGTGGTTTTTCAGGGAAAAAAGAAAAAACTAAACTCAACTTTTTCTGGTTTTTCAATTTTATTTTTTAAAAAACTAATTCACTCGTACTGTACAATGGAGCATGGTTTCACTTGTTCCAGCTTTTTTCCATCAGGAAAAGCAACAAAAAATGCTGCTTCTCCTGAACCTTGATTTTATTTTAAATTTTTAGTGGGCTCTACCAGTGAAAAGCAGATTTTTTTACTTTGAATCACCGTTAATGCCACAATCTCAAATACTCTTCAATCCACATGGGGTTCTTTCTAAGCTTGTTGTGAGGAATCTCAACTCCCTACCCAAGCCATCATTGATCATTCTACAACAACTCTGTTGTCAGCTTGTAGAAAACCATTGTTCAGATTCGAGATCAACAAGCACTAGGAAGGTGATCGTGAATGGGTGTAGACATGGATGTTATTGACTTTATTGCTGAGGATTTGCCTAGTTTGATTGCCCTTTGTGAAATCCTTTATGAACATGATTGAGACACAATTTGGTATCTCGCATTAAACATTTTCGATCAGATTCAGGGGGGACCGAGAGTACTGTTGCAATTCTAGTTTACAAAACTTTTTCGGGCAGATTCTATGGTGCCAGAGCTAATTGCGACCAAGAAACCCAGCCTAAGCGCTTCAACTGAGAAAGAAATCACAGAACCGCAAATCCTTTGTTGCCAGTAACGACAATAAAGACAATAAACCAGTTGAATCTGCAGAACCGCTGCTGCCTTTGATAGCTGTTAGTAACCCATGTAAAGCAGCTCCCAACTGTTTTTGTTTCAACAGTGAACTATGGTTCTTATGCACTGTTCATGCTAATTAATTAGCATGAACAGTGTAACTAGCTATATCTTGTTCTGGTTGGACCGATTCTAGTTCAAAGCTTAAAATGCATTAAACCAGGTCCGGCCCAGTTAAAATAAAAATTATTTTTTATTTTTTAATTGTGTGTTTTATTTGAAAAAACTAGTGTTAAACATTATTCCAATGACATTATATAAATTAAACAGATATCACTTGATTATGTAGCATTTGCAGAATTTGATCGTAATCCTAATTTTATTCCTGATTATATTTTACCTAATGTTATTACGCGCTTAAGAAATCAAAAAAAAACTGCAGTCCTTGTCGGATGTATTTTATACGTTAATGAAATTATAGATATTTTAATGGAACAATAAAAATATTTTATATTAAAGTATTATTATTTCATGATGTAATAATAAATAATTAATCTACAATATTTAAATTAAAAATCATCAATATATATATATATATATATATTAATTATTTATAACCTCAATTTTCAAAAATATTCTTAACCCAAAACACATTAAACTACTTTTTATTCAATCTTAATTTCAACTACAGTTTTAATCAAATACTTATTTTTTTAAACCAATCTCAACTAAACTATTTTTTATAAAACAATTTTTTTTTAATCACAATCACAATAGTTACCACAATACTAACCATATCTTTTTTACTAGGTCCGCATTCTGCTTTAAACCCATTGTAGCCAGCTTGTAATTGAAAGAATTAAAACAAAGTGAAAGCTGACACAGGATGAAGAAAATTATATTCACTGCATTACTTGTTACTTACAGTGTGTGTGTATATATAATATATAATGCGTACAATCTTAAAATAAGATAAGTGAAAGAATTTAAAATTTGAAACTATAGCAGTATTTGAATTTGAAACTATAGCAGATTATCTTCATTCATCTTCTTCTGATCTTCCTCTGATCTTTCTCCCATGCTTGAATCTGCTCCTGATTTTGTTGAGATTGTTATGCTATTTAATACTCTAACACCCTCCCTCAAACTGTGGGGAAGAAGACAGACACAGAGTTTGTCTCTGAGAAAACAAAACCGGTTTGCAGTATGGCTCTTTGTAAAGATATCAACAATTTGATCTTGTGTGGAGGTATACAGAATTTGAACATCATGATTAACCACCTTTTCTCTGACGAAATGGTAGTCAATTTCAATGTGTTTGGCGCGTGAATGAAAGACAAGATTAGAAGCTAATGCAATAGCATTGACATTGTCACACCATAAGCTTGGAGCAGCAGACAACGTGATTTGCAATTCTTGAAGAAGCATGCGAAGCCAGTACAATTCAGCTGTTGTATGAGCCATGCTTCTATATTCAGCCTCTGTGCTAGATTGAGAGACAACACTCTGTTTTTTGCTGGACCAAGATATGAGGTTAGAGCCAAGAAACACACCATAACCAGTGGTGCTCCGCCTGTCATCAGGATTGCCTGCCCAATCAGAGTCACAGTAGGCATGCATTGTGATTGTTCCTGGAGTGTAAAGAAGACCAAACTCGACAGTACCTTTAAGATAGCGTAAGACACGCTTAACAACTATCCAGTGAAGTGCACATAGAGAGTGCATAAACTGACATAACTGGTTTACTGAGTAGGAAATATCTGGTCTTGTGATTGTGCAGTATTGAAGAGCCCCTACAACTCGTCGATATTCAGTGGGATTCTCTAACGGTTCACCAACAGCAGATGAGAGTTTTGAGCCAGAAGATGATGGACAACGAAGAGGCCTTGCACCAAGCATATAGGTACTGTTGAGCAGATCAGTTATATACTTTGTCTGTCGCAAATGTAAACCAGCTTGGTTTCTAATGGCTTCAACACCAAGAAAGAAGCTTAATTCCCTCAAGTCTTTAATTGGAAACACTGTCTGTAGTTGATCAATAAAAGAATGAATTGCTTGATTGTCAGATCCTGTGATTATTATATCATCAACATATACTAACACAAACATACGTAAACTGTCAGAATTATATGTAAACAATGAATAATCCATCTTGGATTCTGAAAAACCAAAGTCAATCAGCTGCTGTGAGAGGCATTTAAACCAAGCTCGAGGAGCTTGTTTGAGACCATAAATAGACTTGTGTAGATAGCATACATGATCAGGAAAGATGTGATCTTCATAACCTTTCGGTTGTTCCATGTATACTACTTCATCGAGAATACCATGCAGAAAGGCATTAGAAACATCCAACTGCCGAATATTCCATTTGAATGAGACTGTAAGAGAAAGGATTAATCTGATGGTAGTTGGTTTTACTACTGGTGAAAAAGTATCAAAGTAATCAATACCAGGAATTTGTTCAAACCCTTTGGTTACAAGCCTCGCTTTGTAGCGATCAATACTGCCATCAGGATGTCTCTTTAGCTTATACACCCATTTATTTCTGACAACATGTGTATGTGAAGGTCTAGGACAGAGAGACCATGTGTTATTTGCCAGTAGCGCATCAAATTCACGTCCCATTGCTGCTTTCCAATGTGGATTGGATACTGCCTTTGTGAAACAAGTAGGTTCAGATTCAATGACTATACTGGAGAAAACTCTTAGAGGATGTCGGGTAGAATAAAAAGTTTTAAAACCAGGGGAACTCTTTTAGGTTTTAAGACTACCCGTTTGAGATCGAGTAACCATTTGTCTAGGCAGTATAAAAGACAATGCAGGAGAAGAAATAAGATCAGGTAAGGATACAGGATCTGTGGGAGAAGGCAGTATATGGGAGATATTGGGGAAGACATGACAGGGATGCAGGCAGGACATAAACTAGAATCAGATAATGACACATGATCGGTGGAAGAAGGAGTAGGAATTGAAGGTGCAATTGTGGAATGTTGTAAGGATAGACCTTCAGTGGAAGAAGGACTTTCGGTTGCAAAAGAAATTGAAACGGGTGGAGTAAAATTGAAATGCTGAGCATGAGAAATTAAAGGAACTAAATTGGAAGGAAGAGTAGTACCTGAAGACTGGTTGCTCGCAGGAGTGGCAGAAGAATGCCTTTTATCCAAGTGAGGGAAAGTGTTTTCATAAAAAACAACATGCCTGGAAATAAACACCCTGCCTGTAGCAAAATCTAAACATCGATAACCTTTTTGTTGATTTGAATATCCTAAGAAAATACATTGTTTGCTTCTAAAAGCTAACTTATGTTTTTCATATGGTCTGAGATAAGGATAACATGCACAACCAAATATGCGCAGGTCAGAGTAGCGAGGCATAGTTTTATGGAGAACAAAGTAAGATGTGATATTATTAAGGACTTTCATTGGTAAACGATTAATCAGGTATACTAAAGTAAAAAAGGCATCTACCCAATAACAGTTTGGAAGACAAGCTTGGGCTAAGAGGGTTAATCCCATTTCTTGAATATGGCGATGTTTACGTTCAGCAATTCCATTTTGTGGGGATGTATAGGGACATGTCAAGCGATGAAATATTCCATGTTTAGCCAAAAAATTTTGAAACTCTGTTGATAAGTATTCTCCACCATTATCAGATTGTAGTTGTTGAATTGTGCAGGAGAATAGATTTTCAACAAGATCTTTATAGATTTGAAATATGGAAAAAACATCACTTTTGAACCGCATAGGATACATCCATGTAAAGCGACTAAAATCATCAATGAATAGAACATAATATCGACATCCCCCTACTGAAGTAACAGGAGATACCCAGACATCAGTGTGAATCAAGGCTAGAGGTCTGGCCGATTGTCTTTGAGAATCACTAAAAGGTAGCTTTTTAGATTTCCCTAACTGGCAGGGAGAACAAATACTTGATTTGCTAGGTGACTCTTTTATTGGTAGGAAAGAAGATAAATAGTTTAAAGTTGAGTCGGAAGGATGACCAAGGCGTTGATGCCATTGATCTCTAGTGGTTGTGGTCCCTAAGTTAGAGGTAAAGCAACGAAATTGCTTGGTGCAATTCTTATTCCTAGTGATTGGATAAAGGCCATTCTCAACCAGCCCTTGGAGCAGCAGTCGGTTGGTCTTGTTTTCCTTTATAAAAAAAGAAGTTCCAGTAAGTATGAAGTAACAATTATTGTCAAGGCAGAATTGATTAATGGACAACAAGTTAGATGCAGCTTGAGGACAATACAAAACATTATTTAGACGAAAGGAATTATGTGATGTATGTAACGAGGAGGAACCAGTATTTTGAATCATCAAACCTGAACCATTCCCAACTTGAACAGTATCCATACCATCATAAGGCTGCAGGGTTGTTAAATCGGCTACATTAGCAGTAATGTGAGCATTAGCCCCACTGTCAGCATACCAAGTGTGTTGCTCAAAAGTATTATTGGCTTTAGCAGCCATGACTGCCAATTCAGAAGGAGGTCGTCTGCCCTGAAAAGAAAAATGAAACTGTTGAAAGCAATCCAATGCAGCATGACCAGTTTTGTCACAGATTTGACATTGTGGTCTGTCATATGAAGAAACACGATCATTATGAGGCTGAATTCTGGAAGGGCCTCGAGATTGTGGTAATGCAGAATGTGGCTGGAATTTAGCAGGAATAAGTGCAGGTTTCCTTTTTGGAAAATGAGATGCTTTTGCAGCAAAGGCAAAATTATGAGATTGGATGTGAGTGGAGGCTTCAAGTAATGTTTCAAAACTGAGGAGTTCAGATTGAAAATCATCCAAAGATAGATCCTTATCTCGGCAAGCAAAATTATAGGACGTGATAAAGGGTGTAAAGTTGGGACGAAGTCCTCCAATTAAAAATGTAATGAAGTCTTGTTCATCTACAGGTTTGCCTGCAGCAGCAAGTTGATCAGCCAACAGTTTAGCATCTTCAAGAAATGCAGAACATGGTCGGTTGCCTTGAACAAGAGTCTGAAGTTGCCTCTTAAGAAGAGCAATACGGGATCTTGAGGTAGATGAAAATCGTGCCTGAAGAGAGTCCCAAACTTGTTTGGAAGTCTTTAGATTAAAGACAGTAGAAACTAACTTCTCAGAAATGGAAGCAAGTAGCCAGCTGAGAACACAATTATCCTTTTTGAACCAAATTGCGTAGGCTGGATTAGAAGAATGATCTGAAAGAGTTCTGGTTGGTGGCTCTTCAGAACCATCAATCATACCATTGAGATCATGGCTACGAAGAAAAACTTGAAACTGAACACTCCATGGCAGGTAATTATGTCCTTCAAGTCTTTGGCTGACTGGTTGTGAATTGGATTGAATCTTTTGGGGTGAAGAGAACAGGGGAAGAGTTGTAGAATCAGATGAAGTCATAGTTGAGATGATGAAAAAGAAGAAAGAGTGGATTTGTGTTTAATGTGCGGAAGCTGTGGCAAATCAGGTGTTAACCTATGATTGCTCTGATACCATGAAAGAATTAAAACAAAGTGAAAGCTAACACAGGATGAAGAAAATTATATTCACTGCATTACTTGTTACTTATAGTGTGTATATATATATATATATATATATATATATATATATATATATAAGCGTACAATCTTAAAGATAAGATAAGTGAAAGAATTTAAAATTTGAAACTATAACAGTATTTGAATTTGAAACTATAACAGATTATCTTCATTCATCTTCTTCTGATCTTCCTCTGATCTTTCTCCCATGCTTGAATCTGCTCCTGATTTTGTTGAGATTGTTATGATATTTAATACTCTAACAGTAATGTCTCTCAAACAGCAAAAAGCTTTAGCTGACAGTTCTAAGAAACAAGCACCACAGTCTACGTTGGGCCTGCATTTGGACGACGCATTATAATATTACACATTCCTTTTGTACAGATGAAAACACATCATTTACAGCGACAAGATATTCAATCGGTATGAATAATGTTTCTGGTTGTGATGATTTGATATAATGCAGAAGCAAGCAAGGTAGTTGAACACAAACTTATACAAAGAAAATCCATCAATTTAATGTTAATACAAATATTTGACGAGGAAAACCACAATAAATGTTAATCAAAGTAAATAATGAAGTTAAAGTCAAGCCTTTAAAAGGGAAACAAAAATATATGTATTGAGGGCTTCTTAATCCCTTTATTTTTTTTTATAAAACAACGAAAATACAAGATTAACCTTGGATTTTGAAAAAAAAATAAGGCTGCGTGTAAAAAGGTATTTTCATCATCTTAATATGGTTTTGTTGTGGATATCATATGGGGTCAGGGATACTTCAATATTTTTATGTATATAAATTATTGTTTATATTAAAAAATAGTAGATATGTGATAGGTATACACCAACAAATGGGCATCGCCTACATTAATGAGGTGGCGCATGCAGTGCCAAAACAACACCAACATCACCTTCTGGGGTGGCGTTCGAAGCGGCTCGCCACCGCAAGCATGGTGGCGAGGCGCGTGTGCCAAGGCAAAGCGCGGAGAAGCTCCGCTCGATGGGTTTTCCCTCCCTCTTTTCTCCTAGAAAATTGTGCTCCCAATTGAAAAAAAAAATCTGGTTATTTGTTTGTTAAGTTAGATTAGGTGCTCATTCTTTTGATTGTGATATATTTGGTTTTGAATTATTTATTGAGTTTTTTTTTCAATTTAATCTATTCACAATTGATTTTTATATCAGATTTGATTATTATATTTTTTTAATTGTAGTGCATCTGGTCTTGAATTATTTATCAAGTGATATATTTTTTTTAAATTCATCCTTTTGCACTTGATTTTTTTTATTAGATTTAGTCTTCATTCTTTTCATTGTGATGTATTTAGTCTTGAATCCTTTATTGAACTAATTTGTTTTTGAATTTTATCCATTGACATTTTTATTTTTATATCATATATGATCATTTTTATTTTTAGTTGTTTTTATCCTTTTCTAGATTGAAATTATTTTTCAATTTCATCCCTTATAATTTGATTTTATTTTATTTTTGTGTCAAATTTAGTTATCTTTCTTTTTAAATCTACATTTTTTAAATCACTTCTTTTTTTTAATTTATTTTTTCAAGTTTATCCCTAAATATTTTGGTTGGTTATGAATTTTATATTGTTATTTTTTCATGATAGACTTTTATGGTGTGATCCAGTCTCATGATATATGTTATAAAATTTTAAGGATTGAATTGGGTTAACTTCAATTATTTTTATTATTTTTTTTAAAAATTCATCCAAAATCATTAAATTCATTAAAAATTGGTATTCTTTGTTTTTTTTTTGGATTCATTTGTTAATTTGATTTTTTTTTGCAATTTTATCTTTCAATTCAAGATTTTTTTTGTCTTCTTTTTTTTTTTTTTAATGCGATCTTTATTCTTTTAATTACAATTTCTTTATCCTTTAGTCTTCTTTATTTCATCATTTGATATTTTAATTATTGGGATTAGGCCTTCTAGGTTTTTCATATTGTTTATAAGCTTGAGTTAAACAGAGACAATGATCGGGTCACGACTGACTAGGTTTGATTTGAGTTAATTTAAGCCAATTAAAATTTTTTTATTTTATAAAAAAATCAAAATAATACCATTTTTTTTTTAAAATGAGTTTTAATTGGATTTTTTTCGGTCTAACCGAAACATAAGTTAGCGTAGGTTTTTAGCTATTTTAAACTTAATTAATTTTCTTTCAATTTTTTTTAAAGCTCGGCTCAATTATAGATCAAATCATGGAGTCGAGCCAAATTATTCCATAGTTTTTACTGAAAGCCCAATAAAAAATGAAAATCTAGGCTCATAAGCCATTCAGCTTTGTCTTCCTAAAATCAGCCCACGCCAATCTCCTCCTCCCTTCTTGTTCTTCAATTTCCAGTATTTTCTTTCCGCTGAGACATTACAGTTTTTTAGTGATTTTTGTACAGGAATACAGACATGGCGGGATTGCTGGCGTGGGCAGCAGATGTAGTAGGAGCCCATGGAAACAACCATGAATTATCAGAAGATAGAATCCCAATTGTGTTTACCGAAGATCAACAAAAGTATGTTCAAGAATTAGATTCAAAGGCTTCATCTTTGAGCCGTTCGATCCAAGGTCTACGGCTTAGATTGCCTTCACCTGATATCTCTCAACGTCTACCGCACATTCTTGCTCATTCTCTTGCCTCCAATGCTGCTCTTGCTCTCCAGTTGAATGCTCATTCTGCTACTAAAGAGCAGGTAAAGATGCAATCATTTGGGTAATTTAGGGTTTATTGGTATCTGGGTTGTTGTTTTTTTTGGTTGTTTGTGATGGGTTTGTTGTTGAGTTGAGTGGTTTTTAGTTTGTGTTTCTGGGTTTTGGCATCTGGGTTTTTTGTGTTTTTGTATATGGTTGAAGCAATGGGTTTTGTTATCTGAGGTTTTTGAATAATGGTTTGCAAAAATTATCTGTTGGTGTTTTTGTCTTGCTTTTACGTCTTAGGTTAGATTTTTACTTGTTTTTCTCATTTGGAATATTAACATTGGTTTTAGTTTTTATGGATAGTTCTTTTGATAAATATAGAAATTTGTGGTACAAATACGATCATCCTCAGGTGTTTCTCATTGTATTGCAATATGCAATGCTTAGGGGTTATTGTATATTAGCTTTTGTTTTGCTATCGATCTCTTCAAGTGAAGGTTTTGAATCTTATATGCCTAAGATTTTCGATATAGTTGTTTTGGATTATATGAATTTATGATCTATACTAAAGAGATTTTGTTACGTTTACTTGGTAACGAAATAGGTGATCATCTTTGTACTTTGTTTGGGGGTTGGGGAGTCTACACAGGGATACACTAGTTTTGTTCTCCCGCTCTTCGATGTGGGTATGGATTCAAGGTGCTAGGATCATTCCTGTGAGTGTTTTTCTTAAACAACTAGTGTAAACTCATAACATATCAAATTTACCTAGTCGAAACTTGATCTGACTAAAAAAACATAAGATGAAGTTGTCCAGACTCCTTTTTTAATTTTTTTTTTCTAAGTGATGTTTTCTTAAACGTAAAGAAAATTGAGTAGGTCATGGAAAACTCTTTGATAGTGTCACTAAACTCGACTCATCATGTCAATCTTGACACTTCTTGACTTGATTACTTGTCTAGCCCGAGTTTTAAGTTAAGATGTAAGGGAATTGTCATGATGTGACCCATTTGATCTGGCAGTTCCTAAAGTATCTCAAACGACTGGTAAAAACATGGGTCAATTTAAAAAAAAATCAAGATGATATATATTTTTTTGTTTAATATTGAGACAATGATATATTGGATCACACTCGGTCAACTAGGGCTAACCATTAAATTCCTTACTCGGGTCATGGACATGACTAAAATGCATTAACATCTCTTTTTTTCCCCCTTCCTTTATTCTCTCCATGATCGAACCTTACTGGGGCTTAGGTTGGATGAAATTTAATATTATATTGAAGATTTATTAGAGAGTCGAGGGATAAATTAAAAGAAGAGGGCTTGGGCTTGGGTGAAATGAGATTCAGGATTCGAGTTATTATAGAATAATAGACTAAATTGAACAAAGGGGGCAAAAAAAAGTCTGGCACTTGCAATGCATGTGAGGAGAGCCACCGGACTGGGGCAACGCTTGTGACTTCCTTTAGCCTTGAAAGGTGGTCTTTATTGGTGTCTTTGGAATCTTCTTGACGGGGCCTTCCCCCATGGTAGCATGTGGTGGCTACCTCGCCACGACATGGCGTTGACAACCATTTTATATTCTTTTTATTTTTACCCCTCTCTCCTCCCCTTGGATTTTGCAACTGAATTTTCTGCTCTTCTCTTAAGGGCTGCCTTTTCTTTTTTCCTCATTGTCAATTACAGTCTCTCCAGTCTTAATCTCTTAGAAAACAGAAAATCCTAACAATTTTTCAAAAGATTGATCAAAGCAAGCAAACAAAAACAAAATATCAAGGCCTTGAGTGTGGAGCTACAACAATTGAAACGATTAACTGCCTAACTCTTTAGTTTTTTATGGTAATGTTAATTGGTTTACTGCCTGCACTTACTTTATTTGGTATTAACAGAGATTGAGATCCATGATGAGAAATTGTTCGGGATCAGTGAAGTTGGTGGTGGGATTAATCTGCATGCTCAAAGACACAGTGTAATCTCCAGCACATGTAAACTCTTTTGGGTTGGGGTGAAGGAGTGCTGCTACTCTAATCTATTAAGTAGTGGCAGTGTCGGAGAGAGAGTTTCCAACCGCTAGGTGGCTTCTGAAGTAAAATGTGAATATGCAGCATGTGCAAATTAGTTTTGCATGATAAATGATAATTGGACATGCAAAGTTCCACTACTACGTGAATAAGTGCTCAAGTTGTGTTCAATTATTTTGCAATTGAAAGCCATTCTTCAGTTGACTCTTGGCTTTGTTTTTTTCTTTTTCTTTTTTAATCTATCTAGACCAAGTTCAATTGGAAGTATCTCTCATAAGACGTCATTAGAGCTTAGTTCTTTTATTTAGAAGAAGTGCAATTAGAAGGAGGCATCAGTGGCGAGACAATAGGAAATTTTGATGTCCATTGCATGATGGAATCATAAAAGTCTCGGGCTTGTTTAATAAGAGTGCATTCATCCATGTAAAGAAAGGACATTGGTAGGATAGTCTTCAAATTCTCTTTCACAATAATCTAATCTAGTGAGACCATAACTGGGTAATGTCCTTAATATTGCACAACATTTTTTTTTTTCAAATGGTTAATTGTAAAAGAATTTTGTTAATTTAAGCATTATCATTTGCTGAATATCCGTAAACACAGAGAGTTTGCTACTTTTATCAATTCTATTTGTTACCTCTATGACTTCTACTTGACAAGACCAATCTATGTAGAAGCAGCATAAAATTTTAAAAAGAAATTTCCTTTTTAGTGTAATGTTAATTTGTGATGGTGAGTCCATGATTTCTAATTCATTTCTGGGAACATGGACGAGTTCTGGTCTGAAGGCTGATCTAATTTCTATTAAATAACATTATATGATTGTTACCTTTTCACCAACTAGTACTTGAAATCTATTTTTGTGACAGGCCCAATTAAGAAAGGTGACCCTCCAGGAAGAAAATGCTGCATATGAAAAGGCTATATTAAATTGTGAAAATAAACTACAGGAGCGAATGCAGGAAACAGATTTACTTCTTCAGAAGCTACAGGTCAGGCTTTACTTCCACATCTAATGCTACTCTGATCAGTAACGTGTTTTTTTTTTTCTTCCTGTATTGCTCCAGTCACTGTCATAACCACATATCTTAGAGGAGTCCTAGGATATTTCTGTAAGCAATAATCTCTTGTGGTGTATTTTCTGTTTCAAGAAAGAGACCTGGTTCTCCATTCACTTCCTATGTTCGCTGTGCAATTTGATGTTTGTTTTTATGAATTAATGTTAGGAAATGGATGAGACTGAGCAAACTTTGATGGAGGAGCTGGAAAATGCAGAAACTGCATTGGATGCCAGGCAAAGTGGAAAGTCTTTTGAATCAGTTGTTGCATCTGAAATGACAGCTGAAGCTGGACCAGATGCAGAAGCTGAGAAGTCTGCTATATTAGAGAAGTTGGATAACAAGAAAAAAGAATTGGTAGATTTGCTTTTCTTTGCCTCTTTCAAGCTTTCTTCCTCAACCCGGCTCCTTTTGTTATTTGGTCTTGAAAATCTGCCTAATTCTCTCAGAGTTCAATGGAAGAAATTGTTCAAGATTTAGAGAAAAGGTGGGTGCAAGTTCAAGAGAATGAACTGAAGCAGCCTACTCCAGGTTTCTAATATTATCAATCTTCTTAAAGTTTGAGTTTCTTTCTTTCTTCATTTTTTTTTTCTTTTCCTTTTTGTTTTTTGGGTGGGTCAAAGTAAAAGAGGGAACTGAGATTAGATTCTAGTTTACATTTCTTTCCTTGCTTTCTGGAAGGTTGTCAAAGGGACAAACTTCAGTTTGTTTTTCAGGTGTCAGCCATTGAGAACATATATTACAGGCTAGGCTTTCACTGGAATAGGATTACGACACTTGGGAAAGAGTTATGTATGTGAGGCTGCAGGGAGGATTACACCCTGCTGGTGGGGTTAGATTATTTGTCTACAGTAGATGTTCCATGATGAGCTCTTGAGTTGGTTGTTGAATGATCTTTCTTCCAATAACTCTCCTAGCAGAGTTTTGTTAATTTTCAATTGTTAAACATATACCTTGTTGTAACCAGTGAGAAGAAAACCTTTATAACCAGTATTTAGTTGAAAAATTCCCTCTCTTGAAGTAGTCACTTGCTCAACGGAATTTGACATGAAAGTAATTTTGCCACAGCTCAGAGAGAGAAGTTATTGGATAAACAGCTTCATAGCCTAATGGAGCAACTAGCAGTAAAACAGGTGGATTTTACAATTTATTACAAATTGACTGCTACTTGTGACTTCTGGATCTATGTGGAGTGGATATCTCATGGCATAAACACCAACTTTTCTAAATGCTGTCTTGTTTTTAGGCACAAGCAGAAGGCCTGGTCGGTGAAATTCATTTGAAAGAGATGGAGCTAGAAAGGTTGAAAGGATTGTGGAGGATGATTGAGAGTAGCAATGTAGAGGGCAATACCGCCAGGAATCGGTTTGGAAGAAGCACCTCAGAGAAGGGTTCTGCTTCTACAGACTATATGGTTGACAAGCTACCTTGTTCCACTGGTGGCCGAACTGAGCACCAACAGAGACTCATGCTTCTGCGGTCAGCTTTTGTTATGTACATTTTATTCTTGAACATTGTGGTCTTAATCAAACTTTCATTTTGAGAAGCATCAAGAGAAACTGCTGGTCGTCTTCATAAA
The DNA here is from genome assembly GCF_005239225.2 of Populus alba. Lineage (NCBI taxonomy): Eukaryota > Viridiplantae > Streptophyta > Magnoliopsida > Malpighiales > Salicaceae > Populus > Populus alba. The sequence continues at coordinate 9,783,243 of NC_133287.1, forward strand.
ATAACTATTTTGGTGAACGTGAGATAATTTCGTTGTCTATCTTCATAATTTGTAAAGAAACAAATAATATAATACTTCCAAAATATGGACTAAATTCCCAAAATATATATACAATGAAGCTTACCACTTCCAAAGTTAATGATTCTGCTAATTGCTGAATTCAGTGGCTCTAAAGAATATACTTGTTGAAAATGTTAGGGTAAGAGATAAAACTATCTAGTAAAGAGAGGGTACAGCACACCTGGACAAAGACAAGAAAGTAATGAGCAGGGGGTGGACCATTGAGGGAAAAGGATGAGATAATGGCATTACAGGGAGGAAACAACAACGTTATAGCTGCCATGCGTAGAGTTCTTGATGTTCTCAAATTGAGATTGACCTACGAGATGCAAAACGTTGTTGAATGTGAACTTCATGAATCATGACAGTCATCCAATTCCAAAACATTCATCATTATCTCAAGTAGAGAGACATAATCAGTGAAGTACAGTGGGTAAAACATGACGAAGAGGATTAACGGGTCCGGGTCAAGGAATAAAGATCTTGATTCTAGCAAAATTAGTTTCTCATTTGTACTCTGTTCTTATGTTAAAAACCAAACTCAAAAGGTTTAGAAGCCTGTGCTTTTCAATTGTTTGCAAAATATGCTGGTCCATGGCTTCTCAAAATGCAGTTATTTGACAGTGTCAGGTGCTTCTCCGATTGATGTGACTATTCTTCTGAGTAATGTGAGGGAACTTAACAACTTCATTTACTTGTAAATGATAAATAATTACAGAAACAAAGATTACAAAGAATAATAAATGGATGGTGTTGATAATATACCATTGTATTCATATTTTTCGTGAAATATTTTTCTGTAGCTTCACATTGAAAGATCCCCGAGCTTCCCTCCTCATCATATAAAGCAAGAACTCATTCCAAGTGTCAATGGGGCCCGGCAGGCACCAGTGAACACAGTCAGCTACAGTCACATTGCTATGAGGTGAGCGCCCATAATGGTTTGGGTGCCCATCTGGTCTCAGCAGCATTGCTTCAGTTGTAGCTAGCAGCTCAAATTTCAAGCCACTCTTCCTCCCTTTTTTCTGTGCTTTCCTTAGTTCTTCAACTTGTGTCAGGTAGAATTCCAATTCATAACCATCAAGCTTCTTTTCCTCGGTTGTAAAGGGCATTGTCCTCATACAATTCCCTCCTTCATTCCATGCTCCATTTTCGAAGTGTGAAGGAGAAAACGTCCTTAAGAATGTAATGCCCTTGTAGTTCTCTAGGCTTTGAAGGGTCTTAAAGGCAGTTCGAAATGCCATTCTGTAGCCGAAGTACTTTGTAATAGCAGTAATGTTGTCCAAGTAGCAGTTATGACAACCCACAACCTGACCATTCATGTAGTATATCAGAGGACGGAAGAACCAATGTCCAGCTGAGATGATCACATAGTCGAAATTTTCAATCTCGCTAGCCCATGCCTCATCAGCTTGGTCTAAGTCAAGGCTCATCAGGCTGTTGAGGGAATGACCACTGGGGTTTGCATCACGGGACTTAACCAAGAATGGAGACCAAAGAGTCGCCAGGGTAAACCTGTAATCAGCGTAGAACCAGCGTTTGAAATATGCCGTGTCTACTGCATATCTATGAGAAATATCCTCGGACTGGGTCACCTGAAAGATGAAGATCAGGAATGAGAATCAAATTTATATTAGAAAAGCTGCTCAATTTTGTGCCTCTAATTTGGCTTGTCGAGTTCTTGATACTGATTGTCTGGTAAATAAAATAACTACATCCTAGCAAATTCTGGTCTAATTTTAAGATATTTAAGTTTAATGGTGTCGGTTATTACAACATGGAGTTTATAACTCGAGTTTCTTGGTGATTCAATCCTTATCTATGGATATATGCTATGAGCAGTGATTGAGCACTTACACTGGCTAAGAGACACAGCAATGATTGCATTTGGTTCCGACCTACGGAGTCTCCGACGAAGGCCATCTTCTTCCCTTTAACAAGTTCCAAGAACAGCTTTGCATTAAAGAACGGTAGCTCACATTCGTCTGGTCTCCACCTCCATTTCATGAACTCTGTATCAGGTCTCCCAGACTTCACGCAATTGTGCTGGTCGATGATTAGACTACAAGTTGCATCAGTGTAGTAAGGCCCTTTAGGATGAGGAATCCATTTTCCACTAAAGATGTCACATTCCTTCACCACTCCTATGTTTCTCAAATCACCGACATCAATCTTAGGAGATGAAAGTGGAGAATGTGAAGTTGAAAACAGGTAGAGAGGGATTATAGTGAGGAAAAGTAGACTGCAGGCTAGCAGCAGCAACTTTTTGGAGGTGCCGTGCTGTGAGTTCTTTTCTTTGGAAAACTCAATGTCATTAAACTTCATGGTGAAGTGAAACAAGTAACTTCGCATTTAGTGAATACCATATAGGAGCAATTGTTATGGGTTTTATAATGTTTCTGGACATGTATCAAACGTTGACCAATTATTAGTTGTAACAGCTGTTAGAGCCGAGGTTGGAGAGTTCTTGCTGGTTCACAGTTAATACACCTTTTGTCTTTGGTGTAGCATCATTATCTACAATGAATGCTAGCTTTGGAAATTCCTAACCTTTTCGTTTTCCAATCAATTCTGTCATTACCAACCTTAATACAGCTGAAGTTTGAGTATTAAATCACAATCATGATGTAAATGCCCTTTGTTTTGGTTAACCATCGTGATCATAATTGAGCACTACTTTTCTCTGTCATTTTATATTTTTCCAGCAGCCTTCTTTGTACCTAAAAATGTTAGCATCATGATACTGATAATATTGCCTGTACAGACTTCATTACTAGTTTGTTTGTCTAATAAACGTGCCCTAATCGTATTTACCAGAAAAAAATCATAATGGAAATCAAAGCCATGTCTATTAAATTTGCTATGACACAGTTTTGATGAACTTGGAAGCTGGAAATGACTCCAGCCAAGTTTTGAAATAGAGGTGGAAATGGACTGCATTCCTTTCTGCAGCTGCTCTCATTCCTTATTTTCTAGGCACAGAAATGCGTGCACAGTTTTGTCTAGGGACACATGGGATATCTTCAAATACAAATCTCAAGAGGCGCAGCGTAATGACAAAGGACATGAAATCTACATACCAGGTCTCGAGTTCGAGTCAGGGCGTGCACTTCTTGTAAGAGCCTGGGACAGCTGGGTTTTACTCGCTCACCTGAGCCCACAAAGTGCACTTCAGGGTGAGGTTTTCTTAAATCCAAAAAAAAGAAAAAAAGAAAAAGAGTATCTTCAAATACAAGTACAGGAATGCTCTGTTGGTTGTATTCAGTGCCAAGTGACACAGGCGTGGCTTAGGAGGAAAGTTACGCATGATTGCAAATCGCATTTCTGTGAGATTGGGCACATTTCAACACATTCTTCTTAGAGGAAAGGTAAGCGCACCTCTTGCTATGATAGTCGACTGCTGCCGACATCTTTCTGAACTAAAATATCAGCTGGGACCCCATTACACGCCCCCGCCTAGTGTGACAACCAAGATTGATGGGACTTCGGAGGCTGCTGGGTTATTCTATATGCTTTCCTTTATGTGATTTAAAATATTTTTCCAATTTAAATTGATTTGAGAAGAAGGAACTAGCAGCTGGAATTTCGAAGGAATAGTTGTCTAACCTGTAACAAATTGGAGGAAAAATAAAATGATGAAGAGAGAGAGCTTTTACACGAAGGATAAGGGAACCTCTTAGTTTTCTGCTTAAAATGAACAATGGTGTACAATATCATTTATACACAGCTTATCTATCAAACTATTTTGTCTTTTTCCTTATGACAAAAGGCCCTCAACTAAATAAAAACAAAGAAGGAATAATTACAAATAATTCATTCTGTTGCAGCAAGTTGTGCTAATGTTCTTCTGTTGGTGTGGTGCTGGCTATTCTAAATGGCATGCTGCTGATGTGGTGTTTAATATCCCCCACAAGATGGAGAATGGAGATTAACTATTCCCATGTTGGACCAAATGCTGCTGAAAAATAGAAAAAGAAAGAGCTTCGGTAAAAATATCTGCTAGCTGACATTGAAAAGCAACATGAGCAGTGGTGATGAGACTTCCTGTATCTTGTCACAAATGAGATGACAATCCAATTCAATGTTTTGTGCGTTCGTTAAAAGCTGGGTTTGCAGCTATGTGAAGAGCAGCCTGATTATCACAGTAAAGTTGAGCAGCTTGGGGATGAGAAATATAGAGATCCTGAAGGAGATATCGAAGACAAGTGAGTTCTGAACAGGTGGAGGCCATATAACAGTATTCTGCCTCAGCTGAGGAGCGAGAAACAACAAATTGTTTCTTGGACTTCCAAGAAATAAGAGAGTCTCCAAGAAATATGCAATAACCTGTGACTGATCACAAAAGGCTTTGAGTTGAATTTGTGAGGAAGAAGATAATAAAAATATGAAAACATTTTATAGAGATACTAGTTAAACATCTTCATTGTGAAAATACAAATCTCCTGGTGATTCATTAGTGCCTAGTTTCTTTGTTTTTTTTTTTTTTTTTGTCCTGTCTTCTCTGCACTTGAACAGGGCGTTTTGAACTAGAACTAGAAACAACACCTTCTGTGAGATTGGACACATTTCAACACATTTTTCTTAGAGGAAAGGTAAGCTAACCTTTTGCTTTGATAGTCGACTGCTACCTACATCTTTCTAAACTAAAATATCGGCTGGGACCCTATTACACGCCCCCACCTAGTGTGACAATCAAGATTGGTGGGACTTCGGAGGCTTCTGGGTTATTCTATATGCTTTCCTTTATGTGATTTAAAATCTTTTTCCCATTTAAATTGATTTGAGAAGAAGGAACTAGCAGTTGGAATTTAGAAGGAATAGTTGTCTAACCACACCAGAATCCTTATAAACGTGTAAAAACTCACAATTGGGATCATGATCTCTCTCTCTTTTTTTTTCCCTTGATTTTTTTCATTTCAGACAAATCTTGCTATTACGATTCCACTTCAAGGTCCAGAACAGGTTTGAGATTGGAAGTTCAAGCTCGGGTAGGAGGCCAGGGAGGCTATCAAGGCAAGACCTGTCTGCGTTGTTTAAGTCCAAGACTTGTCTGCATTTTTTAAGTCCAAGACTTGACTGCATTTATTTATCTAGTGATGACCTGGACAGAAACATTTTAGCAGTAAGGAAAATGTTAAGAAAATTAATTATCTGGCTTATTTAAGAAGAACAATAATTTAGGTCAAAAGGTGATGATGAAGTAGGGTTACATGTCTGGCATTATCTAGGATTAGCGGTGGGGTTACTGGGGTATGCTAAGAACCTTTGATTATCACTGCTAGGGTTGCTCTTATACCACGATATTTTAAGATCTAATACATGAAACTGCTTTTCCTTTTCTATAATGATTTCTAAGGTAGTAAGTGACCAAGGGCAGAACTAGAAGAAGAATCCTGCTCCTCTTCCCCTGCTTCCAGGAAACGTTGCTACTGCCTATCAGTGATCTTATGCAAGATGCTCACTGCTAAAATATGAAAACATTTTATAGAGATACTAGTTAAACATCTTCATTGTGAAAATACAAAGCTCCCGGTGATTAATTTGTGCTCAGTTTCTTTGTTTTTTTCTATCTTTTCTGCATTTGAACAGGGCGTTTTGAACTAGAACTAGAAACAACACCATCCTGATTGAGATGGTTGATCGCACTTGGGCGTAGAATCCCTTCAACAGATTCTAATGATGCTTTCATAATTTTTACCGTCCGTCTCTCAGGAGTTTGGACCATAAACAAATGGAAGATATTGACTCGGAGACGACAGGCAACTTGAAATAAATAATAAACAACAAAAACTGGAAATCAGATACCATGCCTATTCACACTCCACATGACTCCCCCCAACCATTTGCCTGATCCAAACCCATCAGATTGCATTGAGCTGAATATTTTGTAGTCTGCTACTGAATGGTTCTTCAGTGCCTTTCCCGCTTCAGCATCTGAAGCAAGAGCTCGTTCCAAGTATCAATAGGGCCTGGTAAGCACCAATGAACACAATCGGCGATGGTCACATTCTGATGCGGCCAGTGTCCATAATGGTTTGGGTGTCCATCTGGCCTCACAACCATTGCTGCACTTATGTCTAGCAACCTGAAATCCAAGCCCCTCCGTTTTCCTTCCCTTTTTGCTCTTCTGAACTCCTTTACTTGAGTCAAGTATAGCTCCAAATCACCCCCTTCCAATTTCATTTCTCCATTGGAAACGGGCTGCGTCCTGACACAATTGCCTCCTTTATTCCATTCCCCGTTCTCAAAATGTGCCGGTGACAAGGTCCTCAAAAATGTTACCCCACTGAACCTTGCAAGGCTGAGCAGGGTATTGAAAGAAGTTCTAAAAGCCTTCCTGTATCCATAGAACATTGTGAGGTTCTTGATGGTGTTCTTAAGACATCGATGGCATCCAACAACCTTGCCATTCTCATAAAACACTTGTGGTCCATAGAACCATCTTCCAGCCGAGATGATCACGTAGTCATACGTCTCAATTTGAGCTGCCCAGGCATCGTCGGCCTCATCCAAGTAAAGATTCAAAAGGCGGTCATTGGTCGGGCCATTAGGATCCGTGTCAATGGTTCGAACCAAGTGGGGTGCCCAAGAGGATGCTAGTGTGAAGTTGTAGTTAACATAGAACCATCTCTTGAATCTTTTATCTTCTGTGTAAGAAATAATGTCTTCAGGATAGACTACCTGTGAGTACAGAAGTGAATTTATCATGCAAAAAAACACCTGCTTCAATGAACAGCTACTTATGTTTTACTAATTCTGAACACTTACTCTGGCTAAGAGACACTGCAGTGACTGCATTTGGTTTCTTCCCAAGGAGTCTCCAACAAATGCCATTGACTTCCCTCTTACAAGCTCCAAAAACTGCTCCGCCTCGAAGCGAGGCAGCTCACACTTGTCTGGTTTCCACTTCCATTTCATGAAATCAGTATCTGGTCTGCCAAACTTCATGCAGTTTTGTTGATCAAAGATCTCTCGACAGGTTGCATTATTATAATATGGCATATTATGATACGAAATCCATGTCCCACGAAATATGTCACATTTTCTGCTCTCAGAGCTCTTATAAGGCAGCCATATTGGTGGTGAGATATTCAGGATGTAGAGAGGAATCATGGGGGCAAGAATTATTAGAACAAGGGTTATGAGAAGTTTGGTCATGCCATTGTCTAAAAAGTTTTTGCCAAGGTGAAATTCAGGTACATGAATCATAATTAGAGAGAAAACGGAGAGTTCTTTTTATTTTTTTGATCTTTTTTTTTTATGTATCAGTTCATTTTATATGCCTGGAAGCTGAAAACAAATATTATAATGAATCAACAGTTGCGAATCTTCCCTTTCACAGCTTAATCATGTCTCTGAAGGTTAAATGTATGCCCAATATTTCCCTTTCTTTGTATTAAATGGTGAAAAGGAAAAAAGAGTATGACACAAGTCATGCAAGGCTGGAAGGTTTCAATTAGGAGTCTTGAATTTATAGCCGTGAAAGAAAGGTGAAGGCTACTTGATGTGTGTGATGTGTGATGGAACAAGATGTTCCACCAAACCTCACAAGGTATACTGTTTCCTTTTCTCCAAGATCCAATAATCTTCCTCGCTATTTCCTTGAATTTGAATAATTGGTGATAATTCCTTATGTTTTAATTTACACTGACTAAATCGAAATGCGCATCCTAGTTAAGGGACTACTTATATATTTTCCCTCAAAATTCTGTTAGGGTGGTGCTATTTGTCTTATTCCCACCCTATTTTATTTATTATTATTCTTGCTCCATTATTTATTATAGAGATGAAAATAAAGAATTTTAAGATTCTTTGTTATTAATTATTGAGAAAAAAAAATCAACAACCCTTGATTTGCATAGATTTTCTCAATAAAATACTTGATTTGCATGATCAATCATGCTTCAATCTTGACATTGTTTTCTTTATTTTGCTGTCCATATAGATTCAAGCAACCTTACCTCTCTTGGTAGACCTAATAATGATGTTCTTTGTACAAATTATGCTGTTAAGAGAATCTTATTTAAAAGAACCAAGATGAATGAGATTTTTTTGAATATTAATCTCTTCAATTTTTTTTATTGGTGAAAGATAAAATAAAATAAAATTAGTATGCTTAAGAATTTCTAATTATAATTTGTGAAACTTATCTCCGCTATAATTTGTGGTCTTTGCTAATTCAATCTTTCAATTTAAGTAATATTAACTCAACAAATTCATATAGATTCTAAATTTATAAATTTAAATGGGTAAGAAATGCCAAAACTCCAATCATTGTTTTTTATTTTTTTATTTTTTTTAAATCTAAAAAGGATTCCAAATTGTAAAGTTTCTTTATGCTTTGAAGTCTTTACAAGAAATAATGGTTTAGTACAACATCTTATTATCTACTCTAGAGTTCTTGTTACATAGAAAAAATATAGACTAGTTTCCTATCTCAAAACATATATTTTATCAACAGGTATTTTGAATATTTGAAAGGCTATTTGTTAACATCCTGAAGTATTGAAATCTGCTATTGAGATTGTTGTAGGGCTCTATTGCTTGAAGAATCTTCTACAAGTTAAAGGAATTGAGGTGTCATAGGTTGATTCTTCAACACACCCCCATAATCAAAAGGGTAAGGAACGAACCCTAAGATTGTCATGGAGAAGCTGAAATTGGACAGAAGGTAGAGGCTTGATAAGAGCATCAGCATACTAATCTTTGGTAGAGATGAATTTCACAAGAAGTTAACAACGTATAACTTGATCTCTAACAAAGTGAAAATCTATTTCAATATGCTTTGTATGAGTATAGAACAATAGATTATTGGATAAATGTGTGGCCCTAATGTTATAACACCATAGAATTAGAAAGGGAGTAATTGAAACATGAAGATCAATCAACAAAGACTTTAGCCATTGAGTTTCTGCAGCAATGTTAGCGAGAGCTTTGTATTCTGCCTATGTGCTACTTCAAGTTATTGTGTGTTGTTGTTTGAAACTCCAAGAAATTAAGTTAGAGCTTAAATAGACATATTAAACTCCAATGGATCGTCTATTGTCATGATCTATTGCCTCATTAGCATAATTAAAGGTTTGAAGCTGAAGAGTATATAATGGCTAGATCAATAAAGCATGGTGTATAATATGTTTTAAATAACATAGGATTCGTTTAACTGCAGCCCAATGCACCTCCATAGGATGATGCATATATTTTTCTCACTTTGTGGATAGTAAAGGCAAGATCATATTAGGTAAATGACAAGTACTATAAGCCACCAACAACATTGCGATACAATTATGGGTCATGAAATGAAGTGTTGGAAAAAATGATGACAGATTATGATGGGGACATTGAGGGTAATACAAGGCTTTGCCTTATCTATTTTGCCGTGGACAAGAATATCCAATATATAATGTTGTTGAGATAATAATAGGCCATAATCCTCTCGTATGGCTTCAATGCCCAAGAAGAAACCCAGTGCACCCATATCTTTGACAACAAAATGTTTCTATAATAAATGAATAATACTGCCAATGGAATGAACACTAGAGCCAACTAAGATTATATTATCAACATAGATTAATAAATAGATGGTGATAGATCCATGATGATAAACATGAAGTGAATGATCATGTCCATAAAGAGACTTATTTAATTTGCAAATATGATTAGGTAGCTGAGTGTTAGTGAAACCCAAGGAAAAAACCAAATGGACTATTATTGGTGTCGCACCCCCAAAAAAATAATCAAACAAAAAAAGTTTGTTTTTGCGACATTCAATTGACGACTTTCGTTTTGTTCTGTTTTACTGATTTGGTTCTTTGGAGTCGCCACCTAGTATTTTGGTCACTAGGAAACCGAACTGGTCTTTCAGAGATTCTAAAGGTAAGGGACTGGTTGCGTAAAGGGAAGGTATTAGCACCCCTAGTACGCCCTACCTAAGGTAAGCTGCTTGGTGTTTGGTTTGCTTTATAATTGCTATGATGTTGATATTTTCTAGGCTCGTCAATTGATTTTGGATAGAAATCTAAGGAGACTCCATGTGCTTTGAAAGCTCATTTTTCCCTTAGTATTTCAAGAGTTTGCGACTCATAAATCGTGGGATAATAATAAAAAAAAAAATTAAATTTTGAAATGTCCTCGATTATAATCAAGGCTTCTTTCAAGAATGTGTGCGGATTTATTACTCCCAATAATATTTTGGATATTCATCCTTTTAAGGATTTCTTTATCCAAACATTAACGGTGAATAATAAATGAATTCCCCCAAAATAAGATTTTTATAGTTTTTGGAATATTGGCCAATACCCTTTGGAGTTTTACAAACATGTTGTAAAATCCAGAAATGCAAGAAAATAATTTGTGTTTAAGAAATCTATGCGAAAACACATTTTCAAAACTTCCAATATTTTTTTATATAAAAAGAACATTCAAAACATGTTAGAGTATTGGCCGTATGCAACACGCAAGAAAATATTTTTTTTTTTTTTAAAACAATATATTTTTTTTGACGAAATCGGGTATTTTTAATACTGAATTTGTATCTCCACAGCATAAAAAATACAAACTAATATTAAGTCATTTTAAAAAGATGTAAAAAAAAATCAACAATATTTTTAAGGAATTTTAGAAATTTTTTAAAGCAAAAAAATAAATTTATCTTTGAAAATTTCGGGTGCCTCGACGAAAATCAGATATTTTAAATACTGAATTTATGCCTCCACAATATAAAAAAAAAATACAAAACCCCCTAAAAAAATATATATATATGAAAGGAAAGTAACAACATTTTTTTTTAGATTTTTCAGATTTTTTTATAAATATTTTTTATATATATATATAACATATACACACATATATATTATAATTTATAATAATATAATATATTATAGGGCTGGGCCGGCCCAAATGAATGGGCCAGGCTCAGCCCCCAAAAAAGAGACGGGCCGATCTCGGCCCGCAAACAAACGTGGGCCGATCTCGGCCCGCAAACTCAAGTGGGCCGATCTCTGCCCGAAAAGCTCCTATGGTCTGGGCCAAGACCGGCCCAGACTTGCAAGGCTGGGCCAGCATCGGGCTGGCCCAGCGGCCCCAGGCCCAGCGGGGGGGGGGAATTAATCTTCTCCCCCCCGCCTCCTGCATGTAGAATGCATGCAGGAGGCAAATATTTGCAGAAAACAAAGAAAACAGGGGGGGAGAAGAAAACGTACCTGGCGTGGAGGAGGCGGTCGCTGGCGGTGGTGTGGCTCGTGTGCGGAGGCTCCGTTAGGCGGCGCTGCGGCTGTTCGGTTCGCTCTCTCTCTTCGGTCTCCTCTCTCTCTCCTCTCTCTCCCGGTCCTCTCTCGGGTTTTTTTCTCTTTTCTTTTTTTTTTCCTCTCTCGTTCTCCCTTTTGGTTCTCTATTTATAGAACCATGGCGCGATTTCGACGTGGACCCAGGAGCGGGTTGAGGAGCGGCTGTCGGGGAGCGGCGGGCCTCCCTCGGCTTCGGTTTTTCGGGTTTTTTTTCTTTTCTTTTCTTCGGTTTTCTTCTCTATTTATAGGGTCAGAACTGCGGGGACCATCGTTAGTGCGGTGCAACGGCTGGTCGGCCAATGTTTAAAGGTGGTGGGGACGAAGAGAGAGAGGCGGGAAGATTTGAAAAAAAGAAAATGGTTTTCTTCTTCTGCTGCTCTTCTTCGGGGGAAGGAGGAAGATGAACAGTGTCGTTCAAAACGACACCGTTCTGGTCTTCCTCTTTTTTTTTTTTTTTTTTTCATATATGAAACGGCGTCGTTTTGGATAAAACGCGCCGTTTCATTTAAATGGGCAAACTTCAAATCAGTCCTCCGAATTCGGTCCCCACCCCTCTTGTTGGCCGCCTTTTTCACTTTAGTCCTTGGCCTCTGATTTATGCAATTGAGCCCTCAATTGATTAATAAACTTTCAATTTCTTCAATTAGGCCCCTGAACCGAATAATTGCAGCCCCTCCATTTACGCGCCTCTTCCAATTTGGTCCCTGGTTTCGGATTTTCTTAATTAAGTCCCTAATTGGCCATTAAACTTCAATATTTATGCATTTAAGCCCCTGATTTGACCTAATAAATTCCTAAAAAATATATTTTGGCCCCAGAACTTAAATTTCTTCTAATTAAAGCCCAAATTGACTTAAAAATCAATTTTTTCTTGCCATCAAATCTTCTATAAATTCAATCAAAAATCCAATTAAGTCCATAAACATTCAAATTTGGGCTTTTCTCCTCAAAATTCAAATTTTCTTATCCACCAGGGTCCTCATCCTTCAAGAATATATTGTCAAAAATTCAATCCTTGTATTTTTTAAATTCCTTGACAAATTTTCTGACTATTTTCTGAGCGCTTCTGCCTCCTGTTATTTTTTCTAAACTCTTTTGGCCATTTATTTTATTTTTCATGGGGACCCAAAAATGGGTTACAACAGATGCCCCCTCTTTATAATACTTACGGAGCATGGGTTTTGCGCAGTAAGTGTTATAAAGATAAACCCACAACGGAACTCCCGAAACTGATCTGGTCGAAGCTTAATTGATCTGAAACCTTGTCTTTTGCAACAATCCTCTTTAGCCCAAAAACTATGATCCAAATTTAGTCATCTCGAGATCCTTATCCAGCGATCCTCTGAATTCTTACTTTAGTTTGATCAATATGGAAATCCATCCGAGATCCCATCTGGTGATCTCCTTTAACCTGGAACCCCATCTGGCGATTCCTTTACCCATAATCAATACAAAAAATGTGTGTATGGTCTCATTATGATGGGTGACCTGCCCGATGGAAAAGGGAAAGAGTGGTCTCATTCTTTGGGTGACCTACCCAAGTAAAAAAAATGGAGAATGGTCTCATTCTTATGGGTGACCTACCCAGAAAAAATAATGGTCTCATTGTGATGGGTGACCTACCCAAGGAAAAAAGGAAGAGTGGTCTCATTCTTTGGGTGACCTACCCAGGGGAAGGAATGGCCTCATTCTTATGGGTGACCTACCCAGGTAAAAAAAAAATGGAGAATGGTCTCATTCTTATGGGTGACCTACCCAGAGGAAAATGGTGGTCTCATTGTATGGGTGACCTACCTAGGAAAAATATGATAGTCTCATTGTATGGGTGACCTACCCAGGGGGAAGAATTCTTAGTAAACTCCAATGCTTTTCTAAGAAATGGTTTCAAAATGAGGTCCCTTCTGGTGACCTTCCTTGATGAATGTCGAAGCACGAGATCCCTTCTGGCGATCTCAGATAACTTGGAATCCCATCTGGCGATTCCTTTTATTACCAACATGAAATATGAGGTCCCATCTGGCGACCTCCAAATAGCGAAACACGTGATCCCTTCTGGTGATCTCAAACAACTTGGAATCCCATCTGGCGATTCCTCTTAACAAACATGAGATATGAGGTCCCATCCGGCGACCTCCAAATACCAAAATACGAGATCCCTTCTAGCGATCTCCATCAACTTGGAATCCCATCTGGCAATTCCTTTTATTCAAACATGAAATATGAGGTCCCTTCTGGCGACCTTCATCGAAATACGAGATCCCTCCTGGCGATCTCAAACAACTTGGAATCCCATCTGGCGATTCCCTTTTATTCAAAGCTGAAATATGAGGTCCCTCTTGGCGACCTTTATCGAAATATGAGATCCCTCCTGGCGATCTCTTTTCACCAAACAACTTGGAATCCCATCTGGCGATTCCTTTTTACTGATTGCTATCGATGTCGTTCTTCCTGCTGGCAGGATTTGAAAAATATTATCTTCTCTTCTTGTTGTTCTAGAATCAACTCAATGATTCTTTCTCCGTCCATAATCTTGTTGGAATGCGCTAAAATCTCCTCTTGTAACGATCCAAAAAAACATACATGCAATGATTTATGATTAGATGCAATGCATGTATTCGTACCTGGTTTTGAAACATAGGTCCCATCCTCTTCTTCTAGTTCATGAGACTCCCTCTTAACATGAACTTGCTTTTGAAGTCGTATGCTGGATTCATTTCTCGTGTTGCCTATCATATTCTTGGAGAAGAAGTCGTTGACTTTCTTCAAGTAGTCCTTTTCTCAAAATGTATGACTTGTGTTTGCCTTTTTGTCATGCTTTTTGTCAAATGCTTTAGCTTGGTTTTCAAATCTATAAGCTTACATCCAATTTTAAACACGTAAGACTTTTCATAACACATCTCGTCTTGCCCCCAGTGTAGGGGTGTGATCCTAGTCTAGGCTTTTATATAGAGAAGAAATTCATTCAGCCAGTGATAAACTTTTTTAGTGAGTGAAGGGTTGTACTTTAGGGTTAGCTTTTCTTAAATCTCATATCAAATGATTTTATGATACATTCTTTGTAACCACTAAACCTTGTTTAAAAAGTGCATAATCTCATCATTTATTTAAAGAAAAAGGTAGGCTCAAACACAAAAATCTGGCTGACAATATGAGCCCTGAATGCTCACTAGAGAAAATAAAAGCAATGACAAAAGCAATGACAAAAACATGCTAAGGCAAATGAAGTTGTTTTACATTTTGAAAACTACGAGAAGTTCTTGGGTCAACCCGTTCTGAAACTTCTTCTAGTATGTGGAAAGTGAACCGAGGCAATGCTTCATCTTCCTTCCCTACTTGCGTTTCCTTGTCTTCTCCTTCGATCTCGCCTTCTTCATTATCGAAGATTCTTGACCAAGGTTTTCCAACCCTTTATCCCCTATCACTTTTGTCATGACCAGGCAATGGATTTGAACTGATATTGGGTGTGTCTTCAAATGACACCCATCCTATCTTGATGAGCTTCAATAACTTGTTCTTGAAACCATAGCACGTTTCAAGACAATGCCCGGGAATACCAGCATGGTACTCGCAAGTCAGCTCGGGCTTATACCAGATGGGGAATGGTGGCTGTAGTGGTAATGTAGGGATATGATTTATTTGTCCAATGCTCAGTAGTTTGGCATATATGTCCTTCAGAGGCATGGGTAATGGCGGTAGTTGTTCTGAAATGTATCTTGTGTTTGGTCTTTGGTGGTTGTTTTGGGTGTTTGACTGGCCATTTGCTCGATTAGGGGAAAAAGGTTTGTTAAAGTTTATGTGGGCCACATGGGAGGTAGGTATTTGTGGGTGATATGAATCTGTTATCTTGTCATTGGACCCACCTTCAAAGTTGTTAACGGGACCTTTCAATTTTCTCCCGAAAAAAAACCTTTTGTCTCCAATGGTTCAATTATGCGTCCAGCTTTAATCCCTTGCTCTATTCTTTCCGCTATGCGTACAGCATCATAAAAATGTTGAGATGAGCTACCCATTAAATGCTCATAGTAGGGTGCCTTGAATGTGTTGGCGAACAAAGTCACCATCTCCGTTTCTATCAAAGGGGGTTGCACATGCATGGCCTCGTCCCTCCACCTTTGCGCATAAGCCCTTACTGATTCTTGGCTTCTCTTTTCCATTGACATAAGGCTCGTTCGATCTGGAGCAATTTCCAAATTGAACTTGTATTGCTTAAGGAAAGCCTCAACTAAATCCTTCCATTTCTTGATCTTGGCATTATCCAACCTCATGTACCAACTTAGCGCCGACCCCGATAGACTGTCTTGGAAAAAGTAGATCAGTAACTTATCGTCATGAATCACCTCAGTCATCTTATTGCAATAAGATCGAAGGTGAGTGTTTGGGCATTCCAACCCACTATACTTTATAAACTCTGGTATCCTAAAATATTTTGGTACCGTGATGTTTGGTACCAAGCATATTTCAGACGCTCGCATGGGGTCAAACCAGTCATTTCCCTCGACTGCTCTTAATCTTTCTTCCAAAGCTGATATCTTGTCATCGTTCATAAAACTAGTGGACCTATTATTGGAAGGCCCGTCTACAGTGATGTGAGCTTGAGGGGGCTGAATGGGAATGGCAGGCGCAAAGTGCTACCCCGTCACTGAATCTACCCCCAAGTTCTGATATATCCCTGACGGTGCTCCTATAGGTGGTTGGGTAGACGTTCCCTCCCCGTTCTTGACTCTTAAAAGTTGCTCAAGCAGATTGGTCAGTCTAGAAACTTCATTTTTCACAGATTCCAACTCGGTCTGGTAGTGCGACTCTAAATGAGCTCTTTCTTCGTTTTCCATTCTTGATCTGGACCGGGTTTGGTGGACTTTGGATGTGGGACCTATGTTTCACGATCTGCGACGATGCGTGCATAGATGTATGAGAGAAATGTATGATTGTGATGGATGCATGATTGAAAAATGCATGTTTTATTGGGTATGGATACAGCCTTTTATTGGGTATGGATGCAGCAAGGATAGGTTCTAGTTCTTCTACGTGAGACATAAGGTAGGTTTACTACTGGGTCTCTAAAAGATGGTCTCTTGCTGTTCCAGTGATCAACCTTCGTAAAGGCGATATGGAGGTCTAGCAGATAGTGGGATGATACGTGTACCAATCACAATCAGTCTAAACACTCAACAAAGAGTTGGGGTTTACACAAACTTAAACCTTGACTCAAGTCATAAGGCAAGCTGCTAGTCCCCCACTTAAACTTAGAGTTACATGTGTGTGCACTCCAAAATATAATAATAATAATAATAAAGTGATGCATGACTATGCCATGTATGATAGAATGTAAAGATATATGTTAAAGCTTTTAAACAAAGCATCATAAGAAAACAAAAACCAATAACACATAACATAAACAAACAAACAAATCAAGCTTAGTCCAAGGGTCCCCAGCGGAGTCGCCATCCTGTCGCACCCCCAAAAAAATAATCAAACAAAAAAAGTTTGTTTTTGCGACATTCAATTGACGACTTTCGTTTTGTTCTGTTTTACTGATTTGGTTCTTTGGAGTCGCCACCTAGTATTTTGGTCACTAGGAAACCGAACTGGTCTTTCAGAGATTCTAAAGGTAAGGGACTGGTTGCGTAAAGGGAAGGTATTAGCACCCCTAGTACGCCCTACCTAAGGTAAGCTGCTTGGTGTTTGGTTTGCTTTATAATTGCTATGATGTTGATATTTTCTAGGCTCGTCAATTGATTTTGGATAGAAATCTAAGGAGACTCCATGTGCTTTGAAAGCTCATTTTTCCCTTAGTATTTCAAGAGTTTGCGACTCATAAATCGTGGGATAATAATAAAAAAAAAATTAAATTTTGAAATGTCCTCGATTATAATCAAGGCTTCTTTCAAGAATGTGTGCGGATTTATTACTCCCAATAATATTTTGGATATTCATCCTTTTAAGGATTTCTTTATCCAAACATTAACGGTGAATAATAAATGAATTCCCCCAAAATAAGATTTTTATAGTTTTTGGAATATTGGCCAATACCCTTTGGAGTTTTACAAACATGTTGTAAAATCCAGAAATGCAAGAAAATAATTTGTGTTTAAGAAATCTATGCGAAAACACATTTTCAAAACTTCCAATATTTTTTTATATAAAAAGAACATTCAAAACATGTTAGAGTATTGGCCGTATGCAACACGCAAGAAAATATTTTTTTTTTTTTTAAAACAATATATTTTTTTTGACGAAATCGGGTATTTTTAATACTGAATTTGTATCTCCACAGCATAAAAAATACAAACTAATATTAAGTCATTTTAAAAAAGATGTAAAAAAAATCAACAATATTTTTAAGGAATTTTAGAAATTTTTTAAAGCAAAAAATAAATTTATCTTTGAAAATTTCGGGTGCCTCGACGAAAATCAGATATTTTAAATACTGAATTTATGCCTCCACAATATAAAAAAAAATACAAAACCCCCTAAAAAAATATATATATATGAAAGGAAAGTAACAACATTTTTTTTTAGATTTTTCAGATTTTTTTATAAATATTTTTTATATATATATATAACATATACACACATATATATTATAATTTATAATAATATAATATATTATAGGGCTGGGCCGGCCCAAATGAATGGGCCAGGCTCAGCCCCCAAAAAAGAGACGGGCCGATCTCGGCCCGCAAACAAACGTGGGCCGATCTCGGCCCGCAAACTCAAGTGGGCCGATCTCTGCCCGAAAAGCTCCTATGGTCTGGGCCAAGACCGGCCCAGACTTGCAAGGCTGGGCCAGCATCGGGCTGGCCCAGCGGCCCCAGGCCCAGCGGGGGGGGGAATTAATCTTCTCCCCCCCGCCTCCTGCATGTAGAATGCATGCAGGAGGCAAATATTTGCAGAAAACAAAGAAAACAGGGGGGGAGAAGAAAACGTACCTGGCGTGGAGGAGGCGGTCGCTGGCGGTGGTGTGGCTCGTGCGCGGAGGCTCCGTTAGGCGGCGCTACGGCTGTTCGGTTCGCTCTCTCTCTTCGGTCTCCTCTCTCTCTCCTCTCTCTCCCGGTCCTCTCTCGGGTTTTTTTCTCTTTTCTTTTTTTTTTCCTCTCTCGTTCTCCCTTTTGGTTCTCTATTTATAGAACCATGGCGCGATTTCGACGTGGACCCAGGAGCGGGTTGAGGAGCGGCTGTCGGGGAGCGGCGGGCCTCCCTCGGCTTCGGTTTTTCGGGTTTTTTTTCTTTTCTTTTCTTCGGTTTTCTTCTCTATTTATAGGGTCAGAACTGCGGGGGACCATCGTTAGTGCGGTGCAACGGCTGGTCGGCCAATGTTTAAAGGTGGTGGGGACGAAGAGAGAGAGGCGGGAAGATTTGAAAAAAAGAAAATGGTTTTCTTCTTCTGCTGCTCTTCTTCGGGGGGAAGGAGGAAGATGAACAGTGTCGTTCAAAACGACACCGTTCTGGTCTTCCTCTTTTTTTTTTTTTTTCATATATGAAACGGCGTCGTTTTGGATAAAACGCGCCGTTTCATTTAAATGGGCAAACTTCAAATCAGTCCTCCGAATTCGGTCCCCACCCCTCTTGTTGGCCGCCTTTTTCACTTTAGTCCTTGGCCTCTGATTTATGCAATTGAGCCCTCAATTGATTAATAAACTTTCAATTTCTTCAATTAGGCCCCTGAACCGAATAATTGCAGCCCCTCCATTTACGCGCCTCTTCCAATTTGGTCCCTGGTTTCGGATTTTCTTAATTAAGTCCCTAATTGGCCATTAAACTTCAATATTTATGCATTTAAGCCCCTGATTTGACCTAATAAATTCCTAAAAAATATATTTTGGCCCCAGAACTTAAATTTCTTCTAATTAAAGCCCAAATTGACTTAAAAATCAATTTTTCTTGCCATCAAATCTTCTATAAATTCAATCAAAAATCCAATTAAGTCCATAAACATTCAAATTTGGGCTTTTCTCCTCAAAATTCAAATTTTCTTATCCACCAGGGTCCTCATCCTTCAAGAATATATTGTCAAAAATTCAATCCTTGTATTTTTTAAATTCCTTGACAAATTTTCTGACTGTTTTCTGAGCGCTTCTGCCTCCTGTTATTTTTTCTAAACTCTTTTGGCCATTTATTTTATTTTTCATGGGGACCCAAAAATGGGTTACAACAATTGGTTTGACAATAGGGATGAAAGTCTCCCCAAAATCAATGCCCTTTTGTTGATGAAACCCTTTAGCAACCAACCTGGCCTTGTACTTGTTGATTATGTTGTCAGCTTTATGTTTAATTTTATACAACCATTTGCAGCTAATGATATTGGCAGTAGGTGGTTTGGAAACCAAAATCCAAGTGTCGTTAGATAACAAGGCATCAAATTACTTGTCTATAGCCTCCCGCCAATATAGATGTTTGATAGCTTTAGAGTGGCGGGAAGGTTCTAAGTCATTAGACTAAAATGTAGCCATGAGAGCTTTGGGAAAAGGATAGCGAACGTGGGAGTCAAAAATCAATTTAGATTTGTGAATGTAGTTTTTGTTGTGAGTGATCATAAGATGAAAATTGTGAGTCGTTTGAAGTGAGGAGATGGATAATGGAAGTGAAGGTTGGTCTTCGGATTATGCAGCAATAACAACATCTATGATGGGGGAAACAATAGTAATATGAATAAAATTGTTTGGACATGATGATGGATTCATAAGGAAATGATGAAGATGTTGAGGGAGGTATGGTACTTGTAGAAGGTGCAACACTAGTCCAGGACATACTTAATTAATGAGGGAGAGTAACCAAAGGAGTATGAGGAGGAGACTGGACTAGTATATAAGTTTGGTAAGTAATAATAGATTCATCAAAGACAACATGACAAGAGACATACACTTTGCCAGTAGAAACATTAAGACATCTGTAATCGCGATGACCAATGTTATAACAAATAATATGCAATTTTTTAAACTTAAATCCATTTTGTATTAATTATAAAGACGCAAATAAAGCCAACATGCACATCAAAAAGCACTTAAAATTGTAATCTGGTTTACAATGATGAACCATTTTAAAAGGAGATTTATTATAAAGGATTGAGGTTGGCAATTTGTTAATGATAAAAACAACAACGTGAAATGTATCTTCCCAAAACATTTAGGGTAGATGGGAAATAACAAGTAAAGCTAGACTTATCTCAACAATTTGTTTGTGATGTCTTTTAATGGCACCAGCTTGTTAGTGTGTATAAGGATAAGTGATTCTATGTTGAATGCCTTGGTGGTATAAACATGTGCTAAGGCTGCAGAATTCACCACCCCAATAGATTGGAGTGCTTTAATTTTTCTATTAAATTGACATTCCATAACTGCTTGAAAAAGAATAAATGTATGATGGGCATCAGACTTGAGTTTTAAAGGAAACAACCATAGAAACTTGGTAGCATCATTTAAAATGCTAATGTAATAATGTGCACCAAAAGTAGACAAGAGAGAGGCCAGTCCCCAAACATTATAAATTAATTCCAAAGGTTTTAAAACAGACACATGTATAAGTTTAAAATGTAAAGAATGGCTCTTGGCTAATTGACAATCAGAACAAATGGAAAAAATTGTTATTTTTACAAATAAAGAAACAACTTTATTAATGACAAGAAGAGAGGCATGACCAAGACGATGATGCCAAAGAGAAACAAACACGCAAACACTAAAGAAAGCTTGTGGCTGAAGATGTGCAAGAGAAGCAAAGAGGTTGTAAATACCATAACTGAGTGGTCCACGATGCAGGATGTTCCTCAAGTAATCCTTTACATAGAATAAAGAAGCATTGAATTCAAAGAAAACATTATTGTCAAGATAAAATGATGAACAAAAACGAAGATTTTTATGAATTTCAGGCACAATAAGTAGTTAGTTAAGAATAAGAGATTTGGAAGGAGAAGAAAAATTAGAAGTGTCACTCTTTACTATTTTCAAACTTGCACCATTAGCCGTCGAAATATGATCCTAGCCTTAATAATCATCAATGGAAATATAAAGATTATTATCATCATTGGTAAGGTGATGGGCGGCTCTTGTATTGGGATGCTAGTCATTCTCATTAGATGGAAATTGAGCGGCGATCATGGTTTAAGGTTGTTGATCCTAATAGGAGACATTAAAACAATGATAACATTTATGGGCAATATGATCTTGTTTAAAACATACCTGACAGATAATATAAGTGGACTGAGAGATATCTCTATTGGAGAATTAAGCACCTCTTCCTCGACCACGATAAGGAATACGGCCACAAGTGTGCATAACATGAGATGATCGAAATTGAGATGAAGGATGCACTAAAGGTTATCTAGCAGCAAGATAGACTAAGGTAACAAGTGTTGTAGGATGATTGTTTTGAGTGATACGAGACTCATAGAGAAGAAGCAGGGAATAAAATTCCTCCAACATAATAGGATCAAGACAAGAAAAGATTTTTGAAGCCAAGGGATCATATTCTTAACTGAGGCTAGCAAGCAAATAAGTGGTGACATCATCACAAGTTAAGGGCTATTCAGTAAGAGCAAGTTCATCTGACAAATGTTTGATGTGAAGGAAATAAGAGTGAGCAGACATAGCACCTTTCCTGGCATTGGCAAGTTGTGTGCAAGCTTGGATGGTTTTGGCACAAGAAAAAAAAAAGAAATTATGTTCAAGGGTAAGCCATACCTCAAGAGAAGCTGTGTAGGATAAGACTTGTGTGAGAACATCTTTAGTGAGAAAAGAGTTAATGGTGGCTAGAACCGGAGATCATAAACAGGGTTATGAGTGGTAGTGACAATATTGTTAGTGGGAGAAGAGACAATAAGTTCAGGAGGTGGTGGTGGTATAGTACCATCAAGGCAACCAAAAACTTTTTGGCATTTGAAATAGGGTAGAACTTGTGCTTTCTAGACAAGGTGGTTTGAAAAATTAAGTTTGACATTGATGGTCATGGGAAGATTGGAAAGTGTTGGAATAGCAGGAGTATTAAAGGTGGTATTAGAAGTAGAAAATGATGGAGAGGCCATTGTGGATTAGAAAATAAAAAGGGACATTGGTTTTATGAGTGGCTCTGTTACCATGTAAAGTTTCCTTATGCCTTGAAGTCTTTATAAGAAATAATGGTTTAGTACAATATTTTATTATCTAGTCTAGAGTTCTTCTTAGATGGAAAAATATAGACTAGTTTCCTAACTCAATACATATATCTTATCAGCAAGTAATTAGAATATTTGAAAGGCTAGCAGTTATTCTCTTAGAGTATTGGAATTTATCGTTGAGGTTGCTGCAAGTCTGAGGAGTTTGAGGTGTCATAGGTTGATTCTTCAACACAAATAAATCAACAAACATAAATCACTAATGAACTTGAAAATTTATATACATGCATCCATATGTGTTCTTTGTGTTTTCTTTTCTTTATAAAAAAAAATATTTTTTAATTTCAAAAATTTTCTCTTAAAAATGGCATTGCGGTTCATACGCGGGCACTAAAACTTAGCAAAACTCTTCTATTTCAGTACTATTACAATGCTTACCCATACTAAATAATTTAGATGTCATTTCCTTGATGCTTATTTATTTTACTCTATTTCCGCCTCAGTTACAAAGGAAGTAAAAATGAAAGTTTTTTTTTCCCTTACCAAATTAAGTTATCGGGACAAACTATAGATGACAAAATTGAGCTAACAAACTATTTCAACCAGGCATTCTTAAAAATCATGTCTTCCTGTGTGTTTTCTTTGTTTGTTTCTTTGAAAATCTATATCTACATGATTAGAACTTGGATTTCTTAAAAATTTGGTGTTTATATTTTTTTTAATATCCTGATTAGGCATTATCGATTTTTTATATATGATTTTCTTTGTTGATAACCTTACCACTTATAGTTGATTCGATAATTATTGATGTTAATGTTGTTGAAGAGAATTTATCGAGGAAAATTAAGATGAAGGAGCTTCTATTGAATATGAGTATTTTTTATTATTATTGTTTAAAGTTAAATTTTTGGTATGTTTAAAAATGTCTTAATGTTGCGAAATCTAATTATCTCCCCCATAAAATCTTATTTATGTGTTTTTGTGAGACTTTTTTTTTATATATAGATTTCTTTCCTTTTTTGGCATAATGATTTTTCCTCACTCTAACAAATTAACAAATGATGATTTATATAGAAGTGATGTGCAAAATAATAGAATATCAAAGGTAATATGATTCAACGAGGAGATTGGAGTCATGGGAGACACAAGTTAATAAATAAACAAATAACTACGATGATTTACCATATATATATATATATATATAGAACACGTAAAGCTGCTCCTTCTCTAAATTTACATCCAAAATCATGGAAAAAAATTATTTATAAAGTATTCCTTAAGATTTATTATATGCATAATCATGATGGGTTAAGTCATTGTCAAGGGCTACACTAAGCTAATTTATCATTCAAAGGGAATGCCAATATACCAAGATAAATTGAAAAGAAATCCATGTTCCTAATATATAGTCAAAAGATTGAAAAATCAAGAATTAAATTGTGTTTAACCGATGGTTTACAAGGTATTTAAACTTATATGAACATGAAATTAAAAAAAAAAAAAAAGGGCATCGATAAAGTCTTATATATAAATCAATGCACAACTCCAATAATATAATAAAGAACCTATAAATACAAAGGGCGATTGGACTGATTTTCTGTTTGGGAGAAGAATAGAAATGAATTTATCTTAACTTCATTTTTCTATCACTTAAATCAAGCTTCTCCTCGTATGATCTCACACCCTCCATCTTCAACATTTCCAACAAGAAATCATTCCATGTATCAATTGGGCCAGGCAAGCACCAATGCACACAATCATTGTACAAGGTCACGTTCTCATGAGGCCAATGCCCATATATGCTAGGGTGACCATCTGGCCTCAACAACATAGCTTGTGTCGTGTCTAATAACCTAAATCTCAAACCCCTCTTTTTCCCTTCCTTCTCAGCAAGCTTAAACTCCTCCAATTGTGTCATGTAAAGCTCGAAATTTACACCCTCCAAACTCGTCTCGTTGCTTCTAAAAGGCCTTCTTCTCACACAATCCCCACCCTTATTCCATTCCCCATTCTCGAAGTGAGATGGTGCAAATGTCCTAAGAAATGTTATACCCTTGTAATTTTCTAGGCTATTAAGGGCTCTAAAAGCTGTCCTAAACGCTTTTCTGTACCCAAAATACATAGGCAAATCTGTCACATTTTCTAGGAGGCAAAATCGACAACCAACTACTTGGCGATTTTCATAATAAACGCTTGGACGATAGAACCAATGCCCTGCATTGATGATCACATAATCAAACTCCTCGATTTGGGCTGTCCATCCTTCATCAAACTCATCGAGGTAGAGATTGAAGAGGCCAGTGTGAGTCGGTCCATAGGCATCTGTCTCCTCAGCCTTGACTAAATGCGGTGTCCAAAACGTTGCGAGGGTGAAATTGTATGACGGATACCTCCACCGTTTGAAGTGTTCATCTGGTGTATATGAAACATCAATGGGATACTCCACCTGAAATAAATCAGTAGAGACTACCATCAAATAAATAATTAAGAAAAATAATTGGCATGAGATGACCACTAGGGCTCTTGAGGCAAAATTATTGGGGCAATCTTAATGCAATCTTAATCTAGATAGCTTTTTTAAATGAAATATATATAAAATAGCACATCGATCACTATGGCAGGTACAAAGTTCAGTAGCCACTAGATAGATCATATATCCAGATAATTATCAAGTATTTATTTAATTAATTTTTTTGAAAATGACCTAATTGGCCCACATTGATAATCTATCTAAGATTACGAGGAGCTTCTCGTTACCAAGTCAAACTTGGATTCATGTTCTAAATAGTAGGTCTAATTTTGAGTGTAATAAGATGATGATTTAGTGTGCTAATCATAATTAACACATCCACTTCATGAAGATTGGTTGGATGTCAAGTTATCTCTTTCGTGATCTTTAATGTCTCGAATAGAAAGATAGAGACCTCTAAGCTATTCTTTATTCTAATAACAAGGCATCTGAGGTTACTTGTTTTCAACAAAGAATTATACTAATCAAACACAAAGTACTGAGGGTTAAAGCAAGAACCCTTCTGAAAAAGAAAATTCCTTCTACAAGTAAGTTCGATGACGCTTCATCGAGACACATTCACCCTTCGATGGTTCCTTGAAAGAGGAAATTGGAGGAGTAAATTTAAAATGGTAAGCAAACAAAACCAAGCTACTAGCCATTGGTTTACTTGATTTCTCAAGTACTATATCACGCCACCCAGCCCACAGTGTGTTTTTCTCTTGATTCTATATTATAATGAGTTGATGGTCACTTTCTTGGCTAAAACTGGCTGAAGGACGGCTCTTGTAGGCAAATTATTAGATTACGTGAGAGCTTAAGTCTCCAAGGGCAAGACTAGCTTACTTAAAAACCTATTTCCTTCTCCCTTTCTGTACAATGTTTATAATAAAATGAACTCCAATAATCTTTAATTTTTTATATACAAAAAGCATGATTAATTTATTAAGGGACATTAGGTTGCCGAAATTCAAGAGATATGATGTGTTGGGGCCTAGAGGCATCCTTTTTACCAAATCTTTGATACATAATGCCTTAGGTCAACTAACTCGTTGGTAATTCAAACATGATTAGTTAAACTGAACTGTGTCTAACTTTTTATTGACACAACGTAAGTAGTTAATTTGTTCTATTTTTTCTTCGAATCACCACTTCCAATAAAATGTAATCTCTTGTACTAACCAGCAATAAATCCAAGCACAATGCTCCGTGACTTACTGTTGTAGTGATTATCATGTGAATTTAGCGAAATTGTAACTCAACTAGTAATAGTATTCCCTGAATTAATTATCTACTTATTTTTATAGTTTCAAAGTATTTTAAAAAAAATTAATTTTTTTTTATATTTTTAAAATATTTTGATGTGCTTATTTCAAAAATAATATTTAAAAAATAAAAAATATATATATATATTATTTTGATATATTTTTAAACGAAAAGCGCTTTGAAAAGCAATCATTACTATACTCCTGAAAACCTCTTAAGAAAAACTTGAAACTACAAATAATAAAATAGAATGAGAAACAATCTGTAAAAATTCAAAATAATATTTAATTGTAGTATTAATTAGCGTGCGGGAAAAAGAAAAAAAGAAAAAAGGAGGCGTACCCTGGATAGAAGGCATATCAAGGACTGCATTTGGTTTCTACCCACAGAGTCTCCAACAAAAGCCATAGACTTGCCTCTAACAATTTCAAGGAACTGAGCAGGATTAAAAACAGGTAGCTCACATCCATCTGGTCGCCATCTCCATTTCATGAACCCAGTATCGGGTCTTCCATATTTCATGCAATTTTGATGCTCATGTATTGCCCAGCATGTTGTGTTTGTGTAATACGGTGCATGAGGATTTGGTATCCATTCTCCTGTGAATATGTCACATTTCTGCTCACTTTCATTCTCATATATTGAGCCATACTTCACAGCAACATAAGATGATATTGAGATTTGTGACTTGGAAAAGCTTTTCAACAAATATAGAGGGTACCCTAGCAAAGGGTAGCACAGAGGAAAAACTGTGAAAAGAACCAGGGTAAAGGTTACTGTTAGGGCTATTGTTGGTGTGCTTTTTCGTAGAGCATGGTGCTTGCTGCCAAAGGGAAGCTGATTCATGGCATAAACCTTCATTTTTAGTGAGAGAAAAGGAGAAAGAGGGTGGGAGGTAATGGGATTGCAAGGGTTTGGAAAGAGACTGGCTTGCTCACCTATTTATCCATATTGTGGCTGCCTAGTTTAAACAAGTACAGCTATAAATGTTCTTGTAAATTAATTCAATAATATTTAAGGCAAATTACCTTTTTAATCCCTGGAAGGATCTTATAACATGTGTGATATGCATGTTGTCGAGTAAAATATTAGCAATTGATAACTAAATTAATGCATCTTTTAGGAAATTTTATTTTGTATCGTTCAATTTCTGGTGTGTTTTATATCCACATGAACTCTTTCTTTCTTTATTATCATTATTATTATTAAATTGATAATTACGTTAAAGGGATGTCCCCCTTCAAGCTAGCAAGGAAAAAAAAAGTTATAAATGATAATGAGGTAATTGACAGTGAGCATTAGGTAAAACACCTTGTGGATCAAAATTCAAGCCCACAACATTATGCTGTGGCTCGCCTTGTTGGGAGTGCTTAACTTCCTTGATTATCAAATTATAAGATGATAATTATAAGTTCAAAATGAACAAATAAAAGAAAACAAATCTATAGTTTGCTGGTGGGTCTTTGTTGTACTCTTTCACTTGTTTTTTATTTCTCAAAAGAGATTAAAATCTTGAATCCCAAGTTTCAAGTGACCTCTCAAAAGAAAAATGATGAGATGCAATATACGTGCAAGTAAGTAAGTGATGGGCAAGTCAAACAAGAATATGTTTAGAAGTGTAGTATTAATTATTTTTTAAAATACATTTTATTTCAAAACATATTAAAATAATATTTTTTTTTATTTTTAAAAAAATTATTTTTTGATACCAGCATATCAAAATGATCTAAAAATATCATAAAAATATTAATTTAAAACAAAAAAAATTAATTTTTTTCATAGACACTTTAAAACACAATTTTAACCATGCCATAATCAAATTGTTGAGGAGGTTCCTAATTCCTAAACATCACCAAATCCTGACTAATAAGGGCTTTGTTTATTTCAAAAAGCAATGACTAGGTAGGACAGTTGAGACCAAAACTAGTGAAGGGGAGTGGGAGTGGTTCTTTTAAGGATAACTAAGTTATATCTTCCGACCTCAAATTCTTACAAATAACCATCCATGAAACAGTGTGTGTGTGTGTGTGTGTGTGTGTGTGTGTGTGTGTATTCAGTCGAGATTGGATCATACCATGTTGGTTAATTCAGATCATCATAAGAAAGATCAACGCCGTTAACGTGTAGCATTGCCATTTGGAGGAGAGCTTAATACTAGGCTGGCAAGGACCAGATTCAAGTGATATCTGGACTGTGCGATTAGGTAATTTAAGCTACCTTGGGATGGTTATTTTCCTTTCGTTTGATTAATATTTGGGTTAGGTATCAATCTAATTATTATACATTTTCACTGTCATTCACTTTAGATTGTGTGGAGTGGGGCTAAGCAAAAATAATTAAGCTCAACAGGTGAGTATACAACTTTTTCTTTCTCTCTTTTTTCGTGCAAATGATGATATAGAAAGAATAGCTCTATCAGCTTCAAGAATAGCTCTCATGGCAGGAGAAGGGGCCAGCCACATCTGGAACTTGTGAGGTTGAAAAGAGCCAATATAGCCGTGTATTTCATTTGCTTTGTGTTCATCGAATGAGCTTTTCTACAAGACAAGAAATGATATACTAATGTTTTCTTTATTTAATTTGAAGGCCCGATAGCTTAAGATGTAGTTCGCGGTTTGATGGGATGAATTCAGTTTTTTTAAAATCTAAATTGTGCTTTGAATTGATGGGTCACCAAATACATCCTACTAAGTTTTATAGCTATTATTTACATTAAACATTACCCTAATTATACAAATTTATTACTAAGAATGACAAAAAGATAGCATGTTTATGATAAATATGTCATATTCCATCAATTTATTTATATCTTCTCTATCTTGTTGTATGGTTTTGTTATATAATTATTTCCATGCCCTCAACTACTACTTTTAACATCTACTATGTTATGTACTTCAAAGAATATTTGGTATTATGATAGTTTAAATAACATACTTAATTTTTATTTATGAAGATCTACTTTAAAAATTTATTTTGTATATAAAAATTTATTTTACTATCATTTTAACAAAATATATATTTTTTAAAACTTATTTTTTAAAACCAAAGTATAAAAGCTATATCAATACCAAAAACACATTTAATTATATTAGGGTACTTATTTGGAAAATGCTCTTTCAATACCTCCTAAAACAATTTATGGAAAATGCTCTTTCAATACCTCCTAAAACAATTTACCCTTTTTAATTTTATTTTTTTTAATCTTTTCGAATAGATTGTTGGGATTTGATAGTTATGGATATTATGCAAAAAGGATTTTAGACCGTGAATTATATAAATAGTTAATTAAACTATGATTAGATTCGATCACCTATAGGCACACTCAATGTTTTTTATTTAATGAAAAAAAAAAAATCAAAGCACCTTAGAAAGGATTTTAGACCGTGTCTTTTTTTTCTTTCTTTCTTAAACTCTTGTTTTTTTGTAAGTTTTAAAGTAGTGTGTATATATATATATATTATATGATTCAAAGTCGAGTCCATCCTTCTCCATTCTTTTTGCATAGAAACCAAGCAAATACAATAAATAAAAAAATTTAGGTAGAAAAATAGGTGTCAGTGGAGGCAGGGGGCGGAGCGAGGCGTCTTTTACAGGGGAGGCTAAAATTAATATAATAATATATATTATTAAAAAGTTTATTTATTTAAATTAAAAATATTAAATAATAAAAAAATTTAAAATGTTTTGCAGTGACCGGGCCTGCTTGCCACCCCTGGCTCCGCCCCTGAGTGGAGGCAGATTTTGTACACAAATACACACACTCGCATTATATACACAAAATCTGTCTCTATACAAATCATCACGTCACTAGTTGGTATTACATGCCAATCATACTTGATGATTTTGACCTAATATTAATCCAAGAAATGTAGTTGGGTTTTCATTTTCATAATCACTGTGACGTTCGTCGGCCGATTATCTAGCCAGGCCATTGTCCAGCTCCATCTGCCAGGCTGTCGGCTTAACAACAAGGAAATGAAGTGAAATTTCGAATCTTACATGAATTCATCGTATCTTTATATTTCTCCAGCTTTTTCTCTGATGGGTTATGATTTTCTCTGATGGGTTCTTACTCCTAATAATAGAGTTCTTTTGGCCCTCCTCTTCCAGTCGATGCCCCTTGGCATCTCTGCTGTCTAGTTAAGGGAGGGGATGTGGTTTTTATTATTTTTTGTAGTTATTTGATTTCTTATATCATCTATATATATATATCTAGACTCATCGTTGATGCACGTCATCATTATAGGAATAACACATAATCTAAAAATACAGTTAAAACCATGTTTTTTAAAAACTTTAGAAATAAATTGTTTGAAATTATTTTTTTATATTTTCAAATCGTTTTAATATGCTAATATTAAAAATAATTTTTAAATAATAAAAAAATATTATTTCATTATATATTTCTAAATAAAAAATACTTACCATAACCACGGCCCTCCTCTAAAAAAAAAAAGTCAACGAAAACATAATAAATTTTCAAAACACAAAGTGCTGTTGTTAGCATTGCATACTGGGCTCTAAGGGCTAGATTACCGAAATTAGGTCCAACGATAATGATGATCCAAATCCAAAGAATTTGGATTAAATAGGAAGCCTAAAATGTGAGATAATTGAAGGGCCTCGGTTTCCTACTATTTCTGCGAATCCAAGAACCACAGCAATACAAGCTTCAGCTCATGGCATCTTTCTCGGACCCAAATTCTTGTTGAAAAATTATGATTATACGAAATTGATGATGAAAAAAATCCTTTGTCGTGGAACTCAAAAGGAATCCCTTGAGCTGTCTGGGTCGTTTTGCAATGCTCACTTCAACAAAGATTTGCAATAATTTATGTTGTCATATTAGCCTGCCTTTATGTGTGGATAGGCCATCCCGTGATGTCTTTATTGACAAGAAAATGAATGCAAGCATTGCATGGAATCCTACGGAAAAAAGATAAATCATTTCCATCACTTTAGATTAAAGTATTGGCAAATTGCAGCAATGATCTTCACCAAAATCCCCATTAAATAGACTTTTGTGGTCACTCCTATGTCTAGTCTCTGTTCTAGGAAACAGTGGCCTTCTGATAGTTTTTCTTTGAGAAAGGAAACCTGTGAATGTATTCCACCTCTAGCCTCTGCGTATGGTCCTCTTGAAGAGAAAGTTTAGGCTTATATTAAGGAAGTAGTTAGGATTTGTATTTAGTTTTAATAAGTCTTAGTTTATATGATTGTTAGTTTATATTTTGCATGATTTTCTACGTGAATATCTCTTCTGCTGATATTATGTAAGGCTGTATAAAGCCAACCTTCTGCTTCAATAAAAATCATTGATTCTGATCCTGTATTATTGTCACTTTTCATGACATTGTGGTATCTGAGCCTCTCTAATTAAATCAAAGCAGTAGTCTTTGAGTATCCTTTGCGGCAGCAAAGAAATATAACACTGGAAGGAAATTTTGTGCAGCCAGTCATTTCTCATTTTGATGGCCATTATAACCTGGAACATGTTGATGGAGAATTTCTTGCGCTCTAAGGAATATTAGGGGTTGATAGAAAATGGTAATGTTGAAGCTGAAAGTGGCATAAAGCAAACATAAATGCAACGAAAGAGGATTGATGAGTTAAAGCTGAAAGAAATAAAGATAAAAAATTATCTTTTTCAAGCTATAGATCGGACGATATTGGAAACCATCCTTGTAAAGGATACTTCCAAACAAATTTGGGAATCAATGAAAAAGAAGTATAAAGGAAGCCTTTGAACTCGGGTGTATAATCTTTGAACTCGAACAAAAATACTAAAACATAAGAAAAATCCCAAAACATGATGGAACAAAAGGTAAACCAACTAAACTTGGGAGCAAATTATCAAGCAAAAACAGGTATTAAAATATGGTACGGTCCATTTTCTTGTTGGCAAGATGAATCTAACTACCAATATTTCTTGTAAATATCCTTTTCAAATAATAAAAAAATAAACCATAATCCAAAATTTAAAAGAAATTCTTGTAAAGATTTCAAATAATCATAAATAAATCCAGATTTAAAAAAAGCTAAAATTGCAAGAATTATTTAACATTTAGAACTTTTTAATTAAGGAAACATAATTTAGGAATAAATTCTTAAATAATTATTGATAGATCATCACATGCAATATACAGGTTTTCATTAAAATCAAGAAAATTAAGAATAATTCAAGCTTTCATAATAATGGGACAATGACATATAATATGGTGGCATCCGTGTTCATATACATTATATAGAGGTCGAGTATTTATTAGAGAACATTAACACAAGTTTTAATTTCCTCCAACAACTATACAATAGGAAAATTAGGAAGCCAAAGAAAGGCATTGGTGTTCTTCTCAAACCCCTCCACTTCTTCTTTCCCGCACCTCTTCTAATCTAATCCCTCTAATCACCAACTCTTAATTCTTATTGTACAACCATATATTCACTCTCATAATTTTTTCAACTTTGTGTTAGTCCCATTTTATAATGATTCTAAATTATTGTTTCTTAAGATGAGAATTAAAAAACAAGAATTGGTGGGATATCTTTATTGAAACTGAAACAATTGAAATAGAAAGTATTGTGTTTGAAAGAATAGAATTATAACGAATAAATTGGGATAATAAACCCTAAACTAAATTTTTCGGGCAGATTCGAGGCAGCGAGTGAATGTGATTTGCTTTAAAGGAATTTTCTGGCTCTCTGCTAATCCTCCCCTCCTATTTATTAACTAAATCTTACAAATTGAATTGGAATTCAAAAAGGAAACTATCTAGTAGGAATCTTGGGCTGATTTGTATGTTGATCACTTCTTTTATATAAACAATGTCATTGCCTATAACTTATGCTTCATTATTTGAGGGAAATAAAATACCATTATCACATGTCAACCAGTGATGAAAGAGTCTCTTCCAGCATTCCATGTATGTCTCCAGTTCCATTCATGCATCCAGACCATACACGTGTTAATCTCTTTTATTTTTTACAGGTTCTCTTGTCTCTCAACCACTATGTCTTCTTCATTTTCAAAGCAGACTCTTCATTGTACCTCTTTTGGCAAAACAAAAGAAATTGACCACAAATACCAGGTACCTTACTGAACCACTGCAACGCCCCTCCCTTTAAAAAACCTTGCCTCAATGTGAGGGTAAGCACTTTTTAGCCAGGATTCCTCAACCCATACTGCATCTTCTCTAAGTTGTACCTCTCACCTTAACAACACCTCTTCTCTTACCTTCCTCTTTAAGATTTGGCTTATTTTGTCAAGGATCTTCACAAGTTCAAGTTAAGTCTCTTGCTTAGAATAAAAAATAGGTAGCCTTGGTTCAAGAGTGGTACTCTTCCCAACCTATTTATTTGGTAGTGAGATATGGAACATACTGTGAATACGAGCTTTTTCTGGAAGATCTAACTGGTAAGCTACCTCTCCTACTTTTTTCAAGATTTTAAATGGCCTAAAATATTTATATGCTAATTTTTTATTCTCACTTCTCGGTATGTTGGATTGTCTTAATGGCTAGAGTCAGAGGTAAACCCATTCACCCTCTTTAAGTTGGATCTCTTTTCTTCCCTTGTCTCTTTTGCCTCTCTTGTGCTTTAGCTAAACTGAACTTGATTTCTGCGATTTGTTTTGTCATTTGTTGCAATTGTTCCTCTGCAACTTGATTATTAGTAGACCCTGGAATATAATCCATAAGGCTTGGGGGCAGGTAGCCATAGGTTGCTTCAAATGGAGTGGCTCTAAGGGAAGCATGATAACTGGTATTATAGCAGTACTCGACTATGGTCAACCAGTTTGACCAAGTCTTGGGATTATCCCCCACACAACACCTTAAATATGCTTTCAGGGTTTGTTTGTTACCTTTGACTAACCATTAATTTGTAGTTGGTACGTCGTAGACATCAATAGCTTAACCCCTTGATCTTGGAACAACTCTCCCCATAATTTACTAGTGAAAGTAGGATCCTTGTCACATACTATACTATCTAGTAATCCATGAAGCTTTATTACATGTTGTGAAAACAAATTGGCTATTTTCATAGCATTATAAGGATGAGACACTGGAATAAAGTGAGCATATTTGATAAACCTATCCACAACCACCAAAATTATTAAATATTGGTTAGAATTCGGTAAACCTTCTATGAAATCCATGGATGTGAATGCCATGATATTTTATTTCCCTCAAACAATGAAGCATCAGTTATAGGTAATGACATCGTTTATATAGGAGAAGTGGTCAACATACAAATCAATCTAGAATTCTCGCTAGACAGTTTCCTTATTGAATTCAAATTCAAATTCTAATTCTAAGATTTAGTTAATAAACACTAGGGGAGGATTAGTAGAGGCAAGAAATTGCTTCAAAGCAAATCACATTCACCCAAGGAGGCTCGGGCTACCTCGAATCTACCCAGAAAATTTAGTTTAGGGATTATTATCTCAGTTTTTTCTTTCTAATTCTGTTATTTCAAACTCAAAACTTTCTTTTTCAATTGTTTCATATTCAATAAACACTACTAGAATTCTTATATTTACAGATGGAATTTTCCGTCGGTATTTATATTATCATTCTGTTGGTAATTAGTTTATCAACAAGATCATAAACGAAAATGCTCAATCGATGAATCATTTGTCGGATATAAAAAAATTATTATTACCGATGGATTTACTGACATAAAAAGCACGCTAAAAAAATTAATAAGAGTAAGAGCATGAGAGTTGAGATAGGAAGAAAGAAGGCCAAGAAACTAATTAAAGAGACATTCAAAATTGCAGATTCACCAAAGACCAAACTTATACTTTTTTAGTGTTTCTATTGGTCGTTATCATCATCTCAAATGTATAGTTGCGCTACAAGTAATTAAAGGCATGTAAATAGTGTAAATCATGTTTTAATGTTTAATTTTGGTGTTAATTAATTTGGTTCTACAAGTAATTTATGGACTAAATTTTCAGATGGTCAAATTTGAAACCTCTCAACCATACTCCTTCTCTAGCTCAAACTTCAAATTAAACTATATAAAAGTTGTTTAAACATAACCCATTTGACTTGGTGGGTTAAAGAAAATTTAGATGACTAATAAAAACATGATTTGTCTTTAAAAATATTTCAAAAGGACATCTTTTCTTTAAAAAAAATATTGAGATAAAGACGTATTAGATCAGCCTTGATTAACCTAAGTTAACCCATTAAACTCGCGACCTAGATCATGAACTCCATTGAGTTTAATAACTTTTTATTTTTTTTTCTTAACTATTTATATTTATTATATGATGAAAAAAAATAGACACTTGTAAAACCAAACACCAACTCAATACTTGGATGTTTTTATGAGATTACGATAACCTTATGAAAAATAAATTGAAATAAATCATGAGGTCTAATTGTCAATAATTATGTTTTTTTCTGAAATTATTTTTTATTTAATAATATGATGAAAAAAAATAGATGCTCAAAAAACTAAGCACCAACCGAATGTCGATATATTTTTCTAAAATCGCGATAACCACATAGAAAGTCAATCAAAATAAATCATGAAATCCAATTCATAATACTTCCACTTTTTAACCCTTTTTTTCAATATGTTAGACCATTTTTTATTTAATAATCTAATAAGAAAAAGGTAGACAATCTTAAATAAATAGAAAATTTTTAATTTTTAATAAATCCAATATGGAAATATGTAAATAACAAAATATATAAAAGAAATAAAAAGCAAAAGCAAAAGCAAAAAGGAAAAGAAAAAAAACATGTTATTATTCCAATGAACGGTAACATGTGAGGAGAGGACAGTAATTTCCCCACCTCAATTAGCTCTTTTTTAAAATCATTTTTTATTTAACAATATGTTAGACCATTTTTTATTTAATAATATGATAGAAAAAGTAGATAATCATAAAATTGAGCATCAACCAAATATCATGATATTTTTCTGAAACCATGATAACCCCATCTAATAAAATAAAATGAATAGCAGAGTTCAATTCTCAATAAACCTAATATGAAAATAAAAAAAAAATGTAAAAGAAAGAAAAAGAAAAGGCAAAAGCAAAACGAAGAAAAAAAACATGTTATTGTTCCAATAAACAGTAACATGTGAGGAAAGGACAATAATCTCCCCTCCTCAATGAATTCTTTTTTAAAATTATTTTTAATTTAACAGTATTTTAGATTATTTTTTATTTAATAATATGGTAAAAAAAGTAGATGATCATAAAACTAAGCATCAATCACATATCAGGAAGTTTTTCTAAAATCATGATAGCCTCCTATAAAAAAATAAAATAAATAACAAAGTTCAATTCTCAATAAACTCAATATGAAAAAAAAAAATAAAAAAATATAAAAGAAAGAAAAGGAAAAAGCAAAAGAAAAAAAAAAAAAAACATGTTTTGCTCCAATGAATAGTAACATGTGAGGGAAACAATAATTTCCCCTCCTCAATTAATTTCTTTTTTTAATTAACAATATGTTAGATTATTTTTTATTTAATAATATGATAAAAAAAAATAGATAATTGTAAATCTGAATATAACTAAATACCAAAATACTTTTTCAAGATCATGATAACTTATATAAAAA
Source organism: Populus alba (assembly GCF_005239225.2). Taxonomy (NCBI): domain Eukaryota; kingdom Viridiplantae; phylum Streptophyta; class Magnoliopsida; order Malpighiales; family Salicaceae; genus Populus; species Populus alba. The sequence continues at coordinate 9,820,026 of NC_133287.1, forward strand.
AAAAATTAGCAAAGTTTAATTCTCAATAAATTTAATATAAAAATATATTAAAAATAGGAAAAAGACAAAAAAAAAAAATGTTGCTTCTGAATAGTATGTGAGGAGGGAAACAATAATTTCCCCTCTTGAATTAATTCTTTTTTAAAAAAAAAAAAAACATTAAGCTAATGGCATGCCTCCATTAGCAAACACCCTGTGGAGGTCAAACCGAATGATTTTACCTTTTTCCTCTTTAGAACTTGAAATTTCATTGTCTTGGCTTTGCACATTAATGATTAGGCCGTCTCTTCCGCCAAGCTCATGCCTAATTTTTAGTACGAAAATAAACACCCCATTAAGGCTGTATTTTTACTTTTATTTTTTTTAAAAGGTATTTTTCATATTTTTTTAATTATTTTAATCATTGTAATATTCTAATATAAAAATAAATTTTAAAAAATAAAATAAAAAAAATATTATTTTAATATATTTTTAAATAAAAAAACACTTCTCCTAAATTCTATTAAATAAATGTCACGTATTATAAATGTTATAAATGATTTATTGACAAAAAAAAATTTCATATTATTTCCGTACAAATATGAAGTACCAATTTGTAAATGATAAGCATGAGTCCCATAAATTTTAAACGATAGGCTTCCCATGAAAGAAGTAATTTCCAAATATAAGAATTTGAATAGATATTCATTTAGTTCCTTTATTTTTAGCAAATTAATTATCAAGCCATTCTCATTTAAGTATTTAACTATATTGCATTTCAATTATTATTTTTAATTTCTGTTTAATAACTTATTTCTTTCAGTAAATGTTTGTTAACAGCATGGTGAGCTGCAAGCAATTTAATTATTATTTCTTCAAAATACCCTTTCATTGGACTATATATATTTATATATATAAACTGAAAGAGAAGAAGCCTGGAGCTAGTTTGATCATTTCCTAAAAAACTAATTAACAGAGATTTAAAAGATGTATCTGGTATAAGAAATCAAAGAGTTAGGTCTGAGATTAGAGGACCAGAGTTATCAATCACTGAAAATACAGGGACTAAATTTAAACGTATAGGAATTTGGCTATTTAAGTATTTGGAATTTGGGTGTTGTGTCTCCGCCAGCTACATGCATCTCTCTCACTTTTTTCGTCTCCTTCACTCCCACTAATTAGCCCCTCTCTCAAGTGCCGCCACCATTCACTCCTTGACTTTAGTCCTTCCATCGCAGTAGAATTTCCTTCTAATTTCTTGATTTTCCTACCTAATTAACCTGCCTACAAGTTATATATATCTTCTTGCTAGTAATTCCTCAAGGTAGTCAGTCTCCTTGCATTTTTGTGCTTATTGATCCTTTTCGTTCTTCAGTAATTAGCAGGAAGTTTTAAGTAGCTAGCTAGCTACTAGCACGGTGGCCATGGTGATGATGGGAATAAGGAGGCTGGTGATGATCTTGAATTCCAAGATAAGGTTCTTGAAGATGAAGAAGGGTTATGATAAGATTGAGAAGAGTGAGAGCATGAGAGTTGAGGTGAGAAGCAGGAAGGCCAGGAAGCTCATTGAGGAGACATTAAAAATTGCTGATTCGCCAAACACCAAGACTTATGCTTTTTGATGATCACTACTGTTCTTGAGTTTCTCTTCTCATGTGTTGAATTGCTACAATGTGTGTGTGTGTCTCATGGTTTTGTTTCTCAATTGTTAATTAAGCATGTTTTTATTGAAAATATTTAATTAGCTGTCACATAATTACCTCCTTTTGTCCTCTTTATTTCCATGGCTAAGCTGCTGGGTCATGGATACAATACCATAACTTCACTCCCATAATCTTCCTAGTGTCGAGCATGCTTGCGATTTACATCATTTTCTACCTTATGAATAATGAAGTTATGGCTTAATCAATTAAAATCGTTGATTATGATTGTGGTGTTACTTTTTCCTAGCAACTTTGAGATCGTATTTATTTGTAACAATACATCATGATATACATGCGCACAGTTATTAAACTCAATCTAATTGTTAACCCAACACAAGATTGAGTAACAGATCGTTTGTTAATTTAAATTAACATAAAAAAATTAAAATTATAATAATATCATTTTAAAAAATTATATATTATTTTTTTAAAAAAAAAATCACTAACTTTTAGCCGAATCATGAATCAATTTAGATTTATAAAACACAACTCACGTCAATTCTTGAATTGACCCGCTAAGACATCCCAGGTTTGATAGCTGTGTGTGTATGTATATGTATGTATGTATGTATGTATGCATATGATGTATATATGTAGTGATCTATTAATGATCTAAACATTTAAAGACTAGTTTTCTTTCATTTTGGAGTAATTTCTTTGCCTGAATTTTGCTTTGAAACAACAGATTATTAAAGGGGCACAGAGTAAGAACCCATTGAAGTAGAATATGCTTCCAATACTTGCTTGTCCGAAGCAAAATTATCCGCTGAAAGGGTTAGATAATCCTCAAGTAAAGTGTTCAGTTTTATCAAATTAATTAAAATTGCCTTTTGTTTATCAGTTTTATGGCTCGAGATATAACAAGAAGTAACAAGAAAGATTTTCAATCATGATTTTAAAGCAGAACACAATGATGAATTTCATTGACATAATGATTCGTGTGTGTTTTTTAAAGCTTTTTTAATGGTGTTTTTTCTAATATTTAACATCTCTCATCCTTAAATTAGTAATTCGCACAATAAAACCAATATCTACTTCTCTACAGAGCGATTAAAGATACATATACATGAGAAGATTATATCTCACCACTTACTTGAGGTTATAGCCCTAAAGTGATTAATTAAAAATATGCTAGCTCTGACAAAGTAAACCTAATTATGAACAATTTTAGCCTTGATTAAGCGAGTGTTTGGAAATATAGTATAAATCATGATTTTAAAAAAATTTTAAAATGTTTTCTTATATAAAATTAAATAAAAATTATATTTTCATATCGTTTTAATATGCTGATGTCAAAAATAATTTATAAAAAATAAAAAAAATTTATTTTGATGTATTTTTAAAATGAAAAATACTTTAAACCACCACCGCTATTACAATCTCAAACAAGCAATAAATTTTGACATCATTTACTGGGTCAAGGGCTAGACCGAGGTTACATTTCTCAATAAATATAGGAGAATTAAGTTATTAAAAAAACTGTTTAATTTTTTAAAGAAAAAAATTCAAAACCATATTATTTTGACATTTAAAAATAAAAATTTATTTAACCTTTTTAACTCAACTATATCAAATTTAATAACCATGATTTCAATTCACAAATAGCAACTTAAATTACCCTAACATCTATCATCTCAATGATATAAATAGTAAAATAATCTCAATGATATAAATTCCCAAATCCCCTAGTGGAACTTTTATTTTATTGCAGGAATATTAAAACAAGCTACAAGTAAAAAGGATTTTTAAAAAATTATCATCTAACTGGAAACTCTTAACTGATATTTAAAAGTTAAAAATAAAAATAAAATATCGGTTACATACTAGTATACCACCAGGTTAGGAAAAAGATCTAAGCCAGATGTCGTGCAAGCACGCAGGAAAAAACTGATGGACAACTGACATGGTCACAAGGTATATTAGTATTGGATGTATTATAAATTGTATGCTAATGAAATTGTTTTATATATTCTTCCAAAATATGATAGAAGGGATCTCATGGACTGAGTTTTTCTTGAAAAGCATATAGTATTGGCGACTAATATAATATTATTCATCTAAATAGAACATGGACCCAGATAAGCTAAGGTCCTCTATATACTGATACACCCACCTCTCAAGTTTAATGGTTTTCAAGAAAGAAACCTTATGTCCTGTTTGAGTTTCAAAACACAGTGGGATGGTATATGGACTTGGTATGGGATCATTTCACAACTACAATTAGGGGTGAGCAAAAAAACCGATAAACCGATTAAACCGAGAAAACCGGAAAAAAAATAACAAAAAAAACCGAACCGAAAAAAAAAACCGAACTAACCGATTAAAAAATCACAAAAAAATTCCGGTTCGGTTCGGTTCGGTTTCGGTTTTCAAAGTTTAAAACCGATTGAACCGAACCAAACCGAACCGGTTCAACCAAACCAGCACTTAAAAAAAAAACACCTATAAATAGGATGCTTTTTCTAACCCTAAACCTAAAGTTAAACTTTGCTCTCTACATTCTCTAGCCGCCGCTCCCCTTCTTTTCTATGCATCTCTCATTCTCTCCCCTCCCTCTCTCTATACCTCCCCCCTCCCTTTCTCTATGCATCTCTCCATTCCCTTTCTCTTTGCATCTCTCCTTTTTTATTGGAGAAGGAGACTGAGTTGATGCAACAGAGTTGGATCAGTCGCCATTGAAAGCAAGTTTAGGGTTTTTTCTTTGCAGGTGTGTGGCGGCGGTTCCAAAACAAAGTGAAGGGAAGATTGGAGAGGAAAAAAGAGGGATTTTTTTAATTAGCGTGAAAGGGTTTGGCCCTTCCTCTTTGATTTGTTTCTTCTTGTTTAAATAATATTGTTATGATGATTTTACATTTTAATAACATATATCTTTTGATTTTTTCTTTGTTTTTTTTTTTCCTCCAGTCAAATGACTTGTGTTCTTTCCTTTTGTTTTGTGTATCTTTTTGCAAGGTTTAATTCTTGGGCAAAGATCTACAAAAAGAAAATCGGGATTGAATTTTCTGGAGATCATGGATGCCCAACCAGTTAAAAAAAGTGTCATACTCGTTGAGAAAACCAAGATTTCTCAGAAAATAAGCATAGAAAGCACAGATCTGTATAATTAGAAATAAAACAAAAATAAAATCCTTGAAAAAATTTGATCAGTGAAAAAAACCAGAAATAATTTTCGGTTGAAGTGGGTTTGGAAGGGAAAAAACCCGAACCAAACAGAACCGAACATGGTCGGTTTGAACCGGTTTTCGGTTCGGTTCGGTTCAAAAAATTGAAAAAAAATAAATTCAGTTTGGTTGTTTATTTTGGCCCAAAACCGGACCGAACCGAAAATGCTCACCCCTAACTACAATGTTCTTTCATGGGGCTGACAATAGTACATGTAAAAATCCTGCAACCAAAAAATCTATATCTGGAATTCGCCTTCTGTAAGGACAAAAAAAGTATATGCAGAAAAATCATAGAAGACAAGGACCTTTGGCTGCGAAGATGTTCTGTCACGCGTTTGTTTTCGAGGCTGGGGCAAACAACCGTATTTTTCAAGGACTTTTATATCTACTAAATTCTCAATAGTTTTACTAAACTGTGTGTTAGTCTGGTAAAATATCCATGATATATCTTATAAGCTTAATAATAAAGTTATTAAACTTGGTTTGAACATGTAACTTAAACCGGGTTTTACTTCCAACTATTTTGGACATTAACTTAAATAAACTTGAGATGCATAACGAGTTGATATACAACCAAATCTAAATATAATCTAATCGAGTCAACTTCAAAAACTTAAAAACAAAAAAATTAAAACAAGGTTATTTTTTAATAAAATAATAGACCTAATCAGCTGCAAGTTAACTTAACAACATGGTGACTCATGCCCTAAACGAAATCTAATCTCTAGCATTTTCTAACAACTAAGCCTAACAACATTCAAACGAGACAAAACATAGAAAGTTGGTGATGGTGTGGAACTTGTTCGGGTATTATAATCAAGAATTGGAGGTGGATGCATCATGAATTTAAGGATCACATTATTGAAAATTTATCTTCAAAAGTCATTCATTTTCATTTTCCACTAAATTTAGAAAGAAAAGAATGTCCACCTTAAATGGTTTATGGGACTGCAAAAGGGTTTGGAAAACAAATTAGGTGTTTTAACAAAATCCAATGGTTTTGCTCATTTGGTGTCTCTCTTGACACGGTTAGAATATTCTTCATGCATTATATAATTAGACAAAGTGAACAAGAACAAAATTACATTTGTCACATATTGTTATGAGCAAGAAAAGTGATGTTGTAAATTCGAAAGAAATATTATGCGATGAAGCATGAGGTGATGAATTGTATTTTACTACTTTATTCATATTTTTTTAGCAACAAATACTCTTCTTTTTTCTTGGCAAATTATGTGTACTTGAGAGATGGAAAGATTGACTTAAGATGTACTCAGTTTTAAGTAATGAAACTAACCTTAAAAAAAAGCATGAGATTGTCACCATGCCTCAGTAAATGTATTTGGAATGAAGTGAATTGAACATGCACTTCACCAAGTTTCCTTCATGATTAGTTTCTGTGTGTGTATACAAGTATATATTATATTTCAGAAACTAGGCCTGGAACAAGAAAATATAATATTACCTTGTAATTCCATTATCCCGCCTATCCATCCGGTGCAAGGTTGTCGGAGCTAGGGATATACTTGCCTTTCAAATGTTTCCATTGTATACAATAAGGGAGGTGAAGGTGAAGATTTCTGCAATGACTAATTAGTTTGGACTGGATAGGGTTTCCCATGAACATGATGTGTTAGAGAATCATCCCACTCGAAGAGCATCGCCACAGAGAAGAGGCAATAATTCATCTTGATGTCACTCCCTTGCTTCGAGATCCAGAATTGAGGTTTTGGTTGGGAACCGAAATCATCATTGGACCAAATAGGAAGGTAACATGACATTAGTTACAGAGAAGGAAACATTTTTGTGTGGCACGATGGTGAATGGTAACGACGTACCAGACCCTGAGGTTGTCAATTACATGTCAAGAATTGGTATTAGTGTAGACGTACCCTCCAAGAAGGTTCTGGTGAGTGTAAACACAATGCTGAAGAGAAGCATATTAACGGTTGTGATGATAAAGCATTTGAAGATCCTTGCAGTGAGTGCATATCCATGGTGACAAAGGAGGGTCCAGGCAGTAGGAATGGATACATCGAGTCTCGCACAGATGACATCTAATGAGTAGATCCTCTGGTTCCCGACTACGGCATTCACAACACACTGATCCAAATGAGGGCTGTTCAAAAATTAAAAACTAACAATTGAGAATCATATCCAAACAAGAATTCGTCTAAGAACGAAAATGAATACCTACAAAATCTTCAGAAGACTAAGATGTTCAAGACCTAATAAACAGATACTTCTACAATAGAACCCTGTTCATGCAAAACACTAACAATTGTTGCCTAAACGTTTAATCATTCTACACAACTAAACTTCGAAAAGTTTTTCTTTCGCTTCCAGTATAGATATTGTAAAGAAAAATTCAACAAATGGAGATTCTTAAATGCAGAGCCTTGGTGACGGTTTCAATCAGAGTACATATAGCTCTATATACAAGTCCATCATTTTCTCATGTACAAGATATGGTAATACAAATTCAGTATGATAAAAAAGAGTTGATGTGACAATTATCAAAAACTTGGTGTATAATAGACTAATAGGCATTCATAGATTCTATGTATTTTTAATCTCCATTTCACTTGACGATGAATTATCAAATCTTATACACTTGCAATTCATAAGAGTTTAAATTTGTGAAAAATCATCAAGCTCTGAAGGCAACATCATTTTATCTACCGCAAAGCTAAAGTTTCTATATGATTATCATGGAAAAATTCGACATGATTAAGCATCTACACTCATGAACCCAAGGAAATGAAATGAGAATTCAGCGTTTTAATTTTTAGCAGCTTGGATGATTTATCTAGGCTTAACCCCCGTTCGGCACTATGGAGTAAGAGGGTTTAGGAATCTGACACAGCCTGGATGTATTTGAGTCCAGTAAGCGTGGAATTACTACGCTAAAATGCAAGAACTTTGTGATGCTTCAGTATTAACAACGGCAACTGATTGGAGTATTGAGACATGTATGTCATCATGACCAAGTACAACGGCATAGTAATTATCCTGATTAAGAATTGACTAATAAGCTGAACGTCAAACATACAAACACTTACCTCAGCACCAAATTTATTTTGTTCTTGAAGCATACTAAAGAAAACATCTACTGTTGATGAGGCATGCGGTATAGTTTGTGAATAAATTTTTTGATCAGAGGTGGCTGCATCCTCCACCTTTGTTATGATTGAAAAACCAGCCTTGCACAAAGGACAGGTTGAAATTCTTCTCCTGGAAGCCTAAATGAAACATCACCATCAGCAGCAGAAGTAAAATTTTCAACCATAATCCTCCGAAGGGTAAAGACAAACACATCAAGGTAGAGAAATGGAAACGTTATCAATTGGCACCTGAATTGTAACAATCCAAAAAATCTCACTGCAAAGAACAAGTAAACCCAAAGATGCTTGAGACAGTTAATAAACATAATTCATTATCCTTTTTCATTTCAGGGGGAAATTATTAATTTGGGCAACCTAAATTTTCAGATGACAAAGGCAACCTTTCAAAAGCAACTAGCGAGAAGAATGTGTGAAAATTGGATTTGGCAAGAAAATTGATAAGGTGCAAATTACAAACATGACAGGCTAGCAAAGTGTTTGGTCCTTTACAAGTGTCACAAATCACAACTCAATGAATCAAACGTTTTTATACGACATTTAAACAAGTTTATTATTGGAAACAGAATGTAGTAATTAGACAGGAAGAAAATGCATACCATGTGATCAGCCCATTCTTGAATGCATGAATAACAAAATCGATGACCACATGGCAACACAGCTCTGGTTGAACTAAATTCTGTCCAACATATAACACATGATAACTCCGCTGGAGCAGGTAATCTGGCTACAGATTCAAACTGATCCATATCTTTAACCTTTGCATTTAAATTCTCAGCAGCAGAGCCAGAGCTATCTGCTATTTCTGATGCAGTCAGTGCACCCTCAGGACATGAATTTGAATACTCAGAAACAGGTAAGTGATTCCAATGTGTTCCCTCTTCAATGTCATCCAAAGACTCAACTGCTGAAACCCTATTATTAATCACAGCAACATCAGATGTTACTTCAGCTTCAAATATATCAAGTTTCCTTTTGCAACCTGTACGTTTAGCTGTTGATTTACTTTTATTGTTCTTATAAAGTCTAACTGGATGCCACTCTTGGTCAGAATCAGAAAGCACAGTTTCCAAATTGTCTCTGGCAACATTTTTCTTCATAAGCCTTCGACCTTTACGAGAAGGTTCAGCCAAAGCGCTTCCAGTATTGCTAAAAGTATTCCTCCTTCCTCTCACGAAATGCATGTTAGGCACAATATCTGACTCTTCATGTCTTGAAGAATTATAACTTGAACCTCCATGCTATTAAAACGAAACACGAGAGAATTTTTTGTTCAGTAAATCAAATGTTTCCTTTTGATAAAGGAACAATCAAACAAATAGTCTAACAGAAAAAAGCTCATAAAAACATATAAATTGCTTTCGATACAATAAAATCATTAAAAAAAAACAAAACAAACAATGATCCTTAGCAGACAAAAAGAGAACGTGACTGTGGACTTCATGCAGGAAAAGGAAATAACAGGCATATACTTACAGAAGACAAGGTGCATAGACGATGAAGAAAGCTACATTGTCCCACATAAAACCAACAAGACTGTCCATTCCGCATGTAGTCCGGACTATAAGACAGGATTTTAAAGTTTTTCTAGATAGACTTCTAATCTTGCAGAATTTGATTATGCCCTGAATGACACCCTACTCTAAAAGCACTAGGCTTCAGATCAACAAGATTACTTTAGTATCTGGCCACCTCATTTTTCAGTTGATCTATTTAAGCTTACAATGTTCTACTTGATCTCTATATGGATCAATTTTTCATTCCTCTTTATCACTTATATCATGTACAATTTGTTTGGGGAAAAAAGAGATATTAATGCCCTAGGGCATAGAGTTTAGAAGTTTCCAAGGCTAGAATTTCATATTCAGCTCAATTACACAAAGATGTCAAGACATTAACGGAAAAGAGAGCCAAGCACATCAAGAAAACTACAGCAATAGGAACTAGTTCAACGGATGGATCTGGATGAGTACATGAAGCAGGGAGAATTTTGATTGAATTCATTACCTCCAATCCAACTAGCCCAGAAAAAGTAGGGTCCTGAAAACAGCATCTGCTACTTGAACAGTTTTCCTGCTTCGAAGGTTTTTTTGCCTTTTTGAGCTTTGATTTAAATAAATTACTGTTGTTTTTCCCAACATCAGGAACCAAACTCTGCAGTTAAATTACCATGTAGTAAATCAGTGCTGATTGTTTGATTCTTAAATCACTAAATAGACCTACCCAAATCATTCACTGAAAAATAAAGGCTTGTATTAATGCATTGGAAGTCAGAAGAATGGATAATATTCTTAAGTGTGTGTTATCTATAAATAACATGCTAACACAAAAGGATAGCAGAAACTCTTCTTTGGAAAGTCAAACCATAAAGGACAAAGAAAGCTAGCATTTCAGTTATGCTATGTTCAATCTTGAATAATGGCCAAAATTATAGATAAGACAAAATGAAATTGAAGGGCCAAAATTATAGGAGACTCTTCTTTTGAACACGAAACGAGAACCATAAGCATAAGCCTAATGCTAGGATTTCAATCTGGGTGTTCCTTCTGCAAACAAACTGTTGCTACCACACTCAAAATGCTAAAAAAATAGAAATAGAAATAGAAAGTATGAGATACACTGCTAGTGCACCTTCTTGAAAGGTCAGGGTTCGAGGAGCTTTCTGTTGAGCTTTTACTGAAACTCAAACATTCTAACTTAATACAAAAAGAATCACTCCTTTTCATATCATGGTTTTCCTTTTCAACTGATTCGATTTCTCTATTAATTTAACTTGCTTAACTTGTGTTTATTTATGTTTCTCAAGAACAGCTTGTTATGCACATCTGTGATGCATATGCTTAGATGCATAAACTGAAATAGTAAGTATAATGGCAAATCAATTGATTACTTAACATGCATCATTGATCAGAAAAATATGCAATTAGCTCCACAATTTGTGTGTCTGTGTGTGCACGCGCGTGCCAGAGAGAAAGAGAAAGGTTTACCTTTACATCATTCAACAAAAAGGAATCACTCCATGCTGCAAGGCCAGAATCTTCACAGTCCACATCAACTATTCGTCTTTCAGAGTCCTCACAATTGTTGGATTTGTCAGACAACGGTTTTCTCTTCTTATTCAAGGACCCAAGTTTATCAACTTTTGGGACGTCCAAGACTAAAGGCCCCACTTCTTGTCCACTGCAAAGAACAAAAAACTGTTAGCATAAGGTCAAGGCATTTTACAAACGCTAATTGAACATGCAGGAATCCATGATTACTAAAAAGAATTAAAAAATCTCAGTAATAACAAGAACGTGTTGTGCCTTAAAATAGGGATGCTTAGCCATAGCCGTACCTTTCCAACATGTAAGGATACTCCGGAACACGCTTTCCTTGCTTAACACATTCTTCGACCCATCGATGATTGACAACAAGAGTATCAAACTTGCTGGCTAGCTCATATTTCCTCCCTTCAAATTTCCAACATACCTAATAATATCATCCAAATAATTAAAATAAAATAAATCACCAAACTATTAGGTTAAACCTAATTCATGATCACTAGAGTTTACCAAATGTGTAGTGGAATTTGACATTGCACCAACATAACTCGCACCAGATTGAGAGATGAGCTTAATTAGGTTAAACCTCTCGGAGCCATGGTAACCGCTAACAGTTGCCACCACAGATTCCATACCTCTTCAATACTCCTATCATCGATCAAAAATCACAAAATCTATGAAATTGAAACACTAACACTAATAATAATAATAATAATAATAATAATAATAATAATAATAATAATAATAATAATAATAATAATAGCGATTTAGTGAAAACCTAAAAAAGAAAATATACAGATTTCAATTAGAAACTAAACAATAATCAAGCTCTTAATTACACGTTATAGCTTCATTAGCTCCAAATTGAAAGGATAAAGCAAGTAAAAATCGAAAGAAAGATTTCACCGTTTCGGTTAGAGAGGAGATAGCGTTGAGACTAATCGTTTATGTCTTCTATTTCATTTGCAGAGGGAAAGGGAGAGGGAGAGGGAGAGGGAGAGGGGAGTGGTTTTGCTTGCCGGGAAATGAAAATTTTGAATTCTTAGGACCTGCGCCTTTGATGGGCTGAGTCTGATTGGGCCTTATAAAAAAGACAGATGTTCCATTGCCTTTTTCCTTTTTTTTTTTTTTTTACCGGTTTAGGGTCAGAGTCCATGAATCCTTTTTCAAATATAAAAATTAAATTTATTTTTTTAATCAGGTTGTATCTTTCTTTGCATTATAAGAAAAACTAAAACGTTCTATAGAAAAAATGGTTCATATAAAATAGTTTATAGTAAATTTTTAAATTTTATTTGTTTACTGAAAAATAATTTTAATTTATAAAATTTAATAAAAAAAAAATATATTATAAATAGTAATCTAATTACAATATCATCTATCTATTTTAATTATGGCGTCCATCTCATCTCTTCCACCACCATCTTTTTATTTTGTCATAATTATAATTATTTCACCACCACCTCTTCTTTTATCATTGTTATCTAACTGTTATTGTCATTATTAAAAAATATTTTAAGCAAAACAAACTAACTCTACTAGTAGATGTATTTGTTTGTATCTTTTTTTTTAAGAAAAAAAAAAACTTTAAGGTCTTATTTGAGAGTATAGTAAAGATTTTTCAAAGTATTTTTTATTTAGAAATGTATCAAATAATATTTTTTTTTTATTTTTTAAATTTATTTTTAATAGCAACACATCAAAACAATCTAAAACACTAAAATTAAAATTTTATATATATATTTTCAAAATCAGGGTTGAAATGCAATGATAAACATGAACTAAAATAAAAATGTGATATAGACTTGTTTAAGGGGAATCTTCTTTGTTGAATGGTGGTGGTTGAAGCCTCTAATGTGTCTGTTTAAATCCTAAAAATTAGAGTTTTTTAATTGAAAATTTACATATTTTAATTTGGTCTTTGTTGTTTTAAATTTTGCATATACACACTCAATTGACCTTGAAACTTTTTTAATTTTTTTAATCTCACCTCTAGAAATAGAACTCATTTGATTTAAACACCTTTTTTAAATTGGTATTTGGTTTTTAATTTGTTTAATTTAATCCTTATCAACAATCAAACTTTCAATTTCTTCCAAATTAACCACTAATTTTGATTTATTTTAGTCCTCAAACTTGCACATTTGTTGTACTTTGATTTTTGGTTCTGAATTTCTTCAATTTGACCCTTAATTGACCCCTATACTTGATTTTCTTGTAATTTTAACCCTAATTTCATTTGATTAAGCTTGTAAAAATTAAATTTGGTCCTTTAAAATTATAATCTTCTCAATTAAGTCTAAATTAGGCTTTCAAGTTTAATTTATTACCAATTAAGCCCTTAATAAAATTAATTTAACCCATTAGAAGTCTAATTAAATCCTTACAATTAATTAAATTATTTTTTAAATCAAATTATTTTTTACCATTCATCCAGGTTGCTTTTGAACTTGAGTGTATGTTCTATATTTTTATGTTTTGTTTTTTAATCTTTGGACCTACCAAGTAAACTAAGTCACATCGAGATAGTTTTTCAGATGATTTAATTAGGAATCTAGACTTGACAAAGACTTTAACAAGGAGTTATCAAGTTTGATTTGCTAGACCGGATTTAATAATAATATCAAAAAATTCAATAGTAGTTTATGCTTAAATTTTTTTTTAGTCCTTGTAATTCTCACATGCCATCCTAAAGTAAACTAGTTATCTAACTAATAATTCTCACATGCCATCCTAAAGTAAACTAGTTATCTAACTAATAATTCTCACATGCCATCCTATAAAGTAGCAAAAAACCTTTTGCCTTTTCCTTTGCAGAACAAAACCTTTCCCAGTGGATTAAGGGAAACAGTACTGAACACCTCTGGCAATATCTACCATAGTTTTAATATTCAATTCGGTGACCGCCCGATCCAAAACCTAGATTTTAAATTTTAATCTAATCGGTTGGGTTAAATTTTTTTTTTTAAAAAAATCAAAATAATGTTATTTTAGTAAAAAAAAAAACAGTCAACGGGTTTATGGCCGGGTCTTGACTGAGTTTTGCCATATCAACCGGGTCTTCGGGTCAGCTGGATCACACCAGGTTTTTCTTTATTTTTTTTTCTCTAGTCACAGGTCAGCTGGGTCCTGGGTCGACTTGGATTTCAAAACTATGATATCTACTGTTTATTTCCGCAATCAACAACATTTTCACCGATAAGTGAGATAAAGCATAACTCAACAGAGAACAAAAATCAGATCAAGATCAAGGATCGATCTGATTTGAGCTAAAAACCCAATTGGGGTGAAGGCTTCATTTTGATACAGTTTGCTGCCTTTGATGATACTACTCGGCTCGTAACTATTTTAGCATCAGCGATTTTTTGGCGTGAGTAGTTTTTTTTTTTTTGTTTTTTTATCATAAGCAAAAACCATTATGAAGGATTATAAACACAGAACACCTACTACTGTTATAAAAAACAATGACATAAAATTTCATGAAAAAAATAACAGAAAGGTAATTAATCAAACAATATCAAAAAATGTTGGGACCAAATGAAATCTGAAAAATAACTTTGAAGGGTTGTCCTAAAAGATTGCTCACTAATATAATAACAAGACTATGATTTTGTGAAAAACAAATTGGACTTTTAATGGTGTCGAATGAAAAAATATCAAATTAATTTTTAGTCAACAAACTAATCCGTTTGTTTGCAGGAAAGTGAATTCCTTTTGGAAAGTGAATTCCGGGGAAAGTGAATTCCTGGAAAGTGAATTCCGGGAAAGTATTTTCCGATGTTTGGTAGTGTTATGGAAAATGAACTGGAAAACACTTTCCAGTGTTTGGTTATGTCATGGAAAATGAGCTGTAAAATAACTTATTAATATTTTATTTTTCTCAAGTTTATTAAAATAATGAGGAACAAATCTTACAAATTAAAAAGTTGAATGAGAATGAAATTGAAAAAAAAATATAATTTCATAAATTATCTCAAATAACACAAATAATAATCAAAATAACAGGGATCAAATCTAAAAATTAAAAAAAATGAAAAATGAAGAAATTAAAATAATAATAATCAACATTTCATAAATTATTTCAAATAAAATAAGTAACAATCAAAAGAATAAGGATCAAATTTGATAAATAAAAAATTTCAATAAAAAAATGATAAGAAAAAAGCAAATAGCAATTATAAAAATAAGGACCAAAGTTAATATAAAAATAAAATTTTAAGAGATGAAATTGAAAAATAAATATTCAAAACAAAATATATATATAGCAATCAAAAGTTTGAGGATCAAATTTGATATAATCAGCAAATAATGACATTTTTAAATGTTTCACAACTTCCGGAAAGTGTTTTCCCCTCAAATTTTTCAGGAAAACACTTTCCTGAAAACCAAGCCAAATTTTCCTTTTACTGGAAAGTGTTTTCCATTGACCAACTTTCCTACTGGCAAACAAACACAAGAAAGTTTGGAAAGTGCTTTCCCGGAAACCACTTTCCGGAAAACAAACACAGCTAAAAGGAAAACACTTTCCTGAAAACCAAGTCAATTTTTTTTTTGACTAAAATTGACTGGAAAGTGTTTTCCGTTGACTAGAAAGTGTTTTTCGCTGACCGGAAATTGTTTTCCGTTGACCAACTTTCCAAATGACAAACAAACACAGGAAAGTTTGGAAAATGGTTTCCCGGAAACTACTTTCCGAGAAACAAACAAGGCCTTTTACAAACAAGAGTAAAATGTAAGGAAAACACTAAAATTTTTTTTAAATAAAGCAAAACAATCCATGCACACGCCCATCCAAAAGAGGCATAGTCCACGTGTTAGGCTTTTTTTTTTCTTTTTTGTTTCTGTATATTAAAAGGAGGACAAGACGTTATTTGCTGACCCAATTTCATGCGACCGAAGAGTCTCTAGAAAGTCAGGCCACAAATTATTATTTTCAAAAAAACTCAATTTTAACCCAGTTTATTACCCTCATAAACCTTATTAAATCTATCAATTACCTCAAATAACCCAAAAATAATTTAAAAAACCAAAATCAGCTTGAAATAAAAAAACCACCCTCTCAAGCTAAGATGCACCATTTCAGAAGATGGAAAAAATAAAAAATATCTAGGTAGAGTTTTCATTGTCAAATGGAACATGTTGATACCAAAATCAGTGTTAATAAAGATTTTTTATATAATTAGAATTTAACCATTTTCTCTTTCATTTCTCAAAATAGTGAATGAAAAATAAAAAAAATAAAGTTATGTACCACAATTAAAATTTTAAAATATTAAGGGACCAAAAACTTATTATTTAAAAAGTAAGAGGATTGAAGTGAACTTTTCACCATATTTTTTAAATTGCCTTCCTTTTTCTGTGCCCTTTTCACTTTATTATTATGTCTTTGAATCTTGCTTTTTCTCAACAAATATGTTTAAACTAGCCATCATCTTGACCTTGCAAGGACATAATTAAAAATAAAAAATTGAGGGACAAAAAAAATATAAGAATCATCACAAATCCACCATGCTTTGTATTAGGGTTAACAATGATGTGGTAAGCAATATTTTCACCATGTCTTTTAGTGTTTGTTAATAATATACAACACAATAGTGATTTTTAAGTAATATAAAATCTTTATCAACAAGTTATATATTTATTCACCAAATATATCTAAATTATCATAGTCACACTTACAAAATATCATTGTTTATTGTAATATTACTTTATATTTTTTTTAATTTAACCCTTCAACAACTGATTTTTTTTTTAGTTTTTTTTTTCTAGTTTTATCATTTAATATTTGATTGTGTTTAAGAATTGTGCTTTATGATTTTATTTTTATTTTTTTATGTTAGGTTATTTACTGATCTTATGAAATTAGTTTTTTTTTTCTTAATTTCAACCTTCAACAATATATATGTTGGAAGTGAGGCTTCATAATTTTTTTTATTTGATTTCTATAAAATTATCTCAATCTCATGACTCAGGTCACGAGTTTAACAGGTTAGATCGAGTTATCTCAGGTTATTTCTTGGGTCGCTTTTTCTAATTGATTTTTTTTATTTCATTTTTCAACATTGAGTTGGTTGAAAATTGAATCATTTAATTTTAATCGATTTGCTTTATATGAGATTATCTCGATCTCATAACCCGGGTTGTAGATTTGATAGGTTGACTCTCTTAATTTTTTTGTCATTTTATAATTGGGATTTGTAATATTTTTTTATTTGCTTTTCATAGAATTATCCCGATCTCAAAACCCAAGTTTCGGGTTTGACAGGTTGATCCATATCGCCTCAATTTATTAGTTTGATTTTTTAATATTAAATTATTTAAAAATTAAATTTTATAATTCTTTTCCAATTTTTTTTATATTATTATTATTATTATTTTATTTTCAATCTTCAACATGATATATTAAAAGCATCATGATTATTTTTTTCATGTCTCCACTCCGCAATCGTCTTTTATTTGTTTATGTTAAGGAAAAGAAAGCAGACACTAAAGCCTAACAAGGAGATAGCAGCAATTTCTTTCTCTAAGCAAAAGCGAGCCCTGAGCACACAAGTTGTTTTCAAAAAACCACAGCACCACCAAAGTTCACATTTTTTTTTTCTGCAACAACTAATACCATAAAGACCACAATCTAACAACACTATATACACAGAAATCCAATGCCATAGGCGCATCATTTGGTGTTTTCAGATTGTAATATACGAGGGGAGGGAGGGAGGAGATCTTATTCCCATTTGCTCTTGATTTTATGGGTGTGTCTGAAGTCGCATCTCAGCACCAAGCTTCCATCCATCCTTCTCAGCACAAAACTCTCCACCAACACATAGCAACCAAACTTTCTCCACCCATTTTCACTTCTGATCTCCACCGCTCTCTCCACCGTCTCATTTACATCTCCCCCATCGATCCATCCTCCTGCCTCTTGCACCCATTTCATTTTTTCAACAGTTGCAGCACTTACACCCACCCTAAACCCTCTCCCGCTGCTATTTCTGCTTACAGCTCTATACCATATAACCCCACCATGACTTACTCCACCGTCCCTTGTCGCTTCCATGCCAAAGACTAAATCCATTTCCCTTTGCACAATTACACTCACCATTATAGTACTTTCTGCTTCATTGTTGGCGTTCTCACATGAATATATCTCCTTCCAGTATTGCTCAAGAGTCATGCTGTATAACATTGTTCTCTTCATTTGCTCCCTTATTCTAGGTTCTTCTCTAACAAGCACAAAAGGGCAGTACCATCTCCCGACAGTCACACGAGAGGAACTCTTGGTAGACAATGGAAAGTCGAAGCTTGGAAGTTGTGATCGGAGAGGGACATCAAGACCTAAAGCTTCACTTAGTTGAAATCTGTAAGACCTTGAGCTTCTAACTTCCCAACCCTTTTTTCTTAGAAATCTTGGAGGAAAACCATCTGGAGCAAGAGACTTAGAGAAGAAACTCTTTCCATGATGTCTATAAATCTTGAATTGCTGGTATATGTTTCTGTAATCAAATGGCTTCGGTTTTACGTCTTTTATGACACTCTTGAAGCACCATAAACCCATGTCCATCTCCCTTGAACATGTGCAAGCTTGCCTGCAAGTTATACAGCACTATTAAATGCTCAAATCAACTAGTTAAGATTGTCTGATTTAGGAAAAAATATACAATGCTAGCTTTGCATTTTTTTGCATTTTGTTTTTGTGTAGATTATGTGCATATAAACGTTATTAATATTTAGAGAGGGAAATTGCATACCCTTTTTGTGAGCCCTTAGCTTTGATAACATAATAGCAATTAGAGGACAGAGGCTGATCAAGAACGGGGATAAACCAAGCCTTCTTAACTATAGTTTCTTCATGATCAGACGAGTGAACTACAGATAGTATCTTGTCTTGAGGGAATGGGAGCTTTTTAACTCTCCTGCTCTTACGAATACCCCAACAATACGTCTCCTGTGCTTCTGCTTCTTCATCGGTAATTACCAGGTAACCGGTGTATGGACCTTCAGGTGGCTCTCTTGAAAGAGCACTCGGGAAATTCCTGTACAAGGAAAGTGGCCTCGTCACATACATCTTTCTTCTCCCACAGTCGGTGCAATGAAAGTGTGAGCTAGATATAGCTGATCGATGCCTTGTGTATTAAGGTATGAACAGTGGCTTTCATCATGTCATCACATCATATCAGCTAGTCATGCAATAGTAATTATAATTGGCAGGGATTTGCATGATTTTGTTAAAGACAGCATATCCAGTGAAGAAAAGAGAGCTTTATTGGTAAAGGCAGTTGCAATTAAAGATAAAATAAGATCAAAGCAAGGATGCTGCTTTACTTTTTACCATCCACTTTCGCTGTGCAATACGTAATCGCATCCTTTTTTCTGGCTGCTGCATTAGAAGTTGAGTTAGATTTGATACACAATAATTGTAATTTTCAATATAGATGGATCTAATCCAGTGGATTCTTGTCAACTATAGTTATTATTATTAAAAAAAACCTGCAAAGGAATTTTTTTTATTCAGGTAGCTTCTTGCAGATGTTACTTTACAAGTTCGATGGGTATGATGAATGGTTTTTGATATATAATATTTTTTTAAAAGTATTTTTTAATTAAAAATATATTAATTTTTATATGTATATCAAAATCATAAAAAAAATCTATAAAATATTAATTTAATGGTTTTTTTTTTAAAAAACAAATTAAAAATCATTTTAAAAATTAAAAACTACTGTATTGTTGTCAAACTGGCCCTGTCATTGCACATTTCTTTTATTTGACATAATCAAATAGTAAATTGAAAATTTACAATGTGCAACTGTCTAATGCCAAAGTAGCAGAACCGGTATGCTTCTCATCATGCACCTCCCAAGAACTTTATTAGGTCTGTGTAACCACAGCATAAAACATGTAAACCAAGGGAAAGAGAAGATGCTTGTACAGCAGCAGAAAAAACAAGCAGCTGCAGCTCACTCAAGTCAATATCTGAAAGACATGAGTTGGCTAAGAAGATGAACTTAACTAATGGAAAAAAAACCATGGACACAAGTTTTCGACTGCCAATTACAAAGGGATTTTTCCATCTTTTGGTGTAAGAAAAAGTATACGAAGGGTTGGGAAATTCTTGTCAGTCAATAGGTAGGGAAACAACCGAATCAAGTGGCATCTTCAAAAGTATGGATCAAGCAAAATGACAAAATATGTGCTGGTTTTCACAGGCGTGATATGGAATGACCATTACCAAGGATCTATCCCGTGAGAGAAGGATCATTTGAATACTTTTCCTTTGTATTATTTTGCAGGTTAGTACAAATCGCTCATATTTCTGTAAAGCAGAAGCATTCAAATCTCAATAATTTCAACATCATCAAATAATGGTTCCTTTTCCCTCTCTTTTAAGCTGAAAAATCACCTTATTGAGAACCCCAGGCCATGCCAGTTGTTCTTGGATAAGCAGCTTATGCATTAAGTTCGAGAAATGCCTTGATAATACCCATCATTTGTCCCCCTGGAAACCGTCCAAGGCATCCTCTTGCTGCCGCTATCTCACTAAGTTCACAAACTGAATCACCGCTGAAAGCTTTAAGCTGTTTGCTGCTTCTCTCCTTTCCCACCTTCTCAGCTTCCACAAGGTCTTCACCAGCCTCAACAGTAGGAATAGGAAATGGATCAAGGGAAGTTTCCATGATGATGGACTCTCCACCCAAGGCACCCACAAAATCTCTCAACCGGCACATCGAAAACGGAACTGGTTCAAAACTATGGTCTCCATATTCAACCGGTGTAGAGTGATCTCCAGTGACACAAATGAAATACTGAAACTTTCCGGTTGATTCTGCTTGCAAGAGGAGCTTGGCCAGCTGGCCAATAGTTCGATCTACAGCTTCCAATGCTTTAACTTTCAAAATGCTTGCCTTGTCATGGCCTGCATCATCTATTGCCTGAAATGCCAAATATCAAGTAAATCAACTACCAAGAAGACATTGAGAACTTCAAATCTAGGCATAGAGGTCAGGCATTCAACCTTTCAAACAATTTTCTATCCAGACCAGATAAGTCACAAGGGAACTAAATAAACTGGTAAACAATGAGAGGGGAAGAAAGCCTCCCAGAAATAAATGATTCTTAGAGCTATCAATTTACCCTGTCAAGAAATGAAATGTGCTATTTTCCCAAACAACATGCTGGAGTTGTCCTGAACTCTTACAGTCCAAGCTCAATCAGTCTCAAAGCTTTTGGGTGTTGAATCCTGGAAAGGATCCATCTCTAGAAAGTCCTTGGTCTGTAACATGACTATACAGCATCATATACCATTTTGGCCTAAAATGCAAGGAAGCTACCGATAGTATTTTCTATCTAACCATGATTACTACGAAAGCATTTATCAAAGAACAGAAAAAGATGAGGAAGCTAGGTGAAACAATAAAAAACTCATTCTGCTACAAAAGGCAGCCTTTTCTAATCATGAAAAAGATAGAGATAATACACACAATGAGAAGGTTAAGACCTTAATGTGGAGAAACCCAAAGTCATAGCCATCTGGTCGTCCTGGTTTGTGCTCGTCCTCCCCTGGTACAAATACACTGGGAGAAGGCGCCAATGGAGCTGAGAGTGCATTAGCTATGACAGTTGCTTTGGAAGTCAAAAGTGTTCGATAATCTCCGGTTGCTCCAGGAGCTTCTAGAATATCAATATCTAGTGATAATCCCAAACCAGCAATAATTTTAGTGGGAGCTACCATGCATGCCCATAAACCATGTTTATCCTGAAAAGAAGGTACCTGAAAAGTAATATGATAAGAAATATACTCAAATTTGTACTGCATAGAAAAATTAGTAAGAAACATCTGATATGATACAACTCTTCATTAAAAATCTCAGCCCCTTATTCCTTTTCTACCCAGAACTGTTCAAATGAAGAACATTTAGATCTATCAAGTTTTATGGCAACCTCACACCCTTAATTATTGCACAGAGACTGCAGCAGAATTATGAAATTTTTGAAGTTAAGAATGCAACAACAGTCCCACCTCTCTCATGCTGCAAGCGATATTTAGTGAAATTTTACTTCCCATACAATTTGTCATCCAAAAAATGACACATTCAAAATGAAAAGCCTAAATCAATACTTGAGTCATTTAGAAGTTCCTCAAGTTGGTACAGTTATTGTTCATCTTACAAGTAAATATAAAGGGAAATGGCACAGATGTTGTTTTCAAGCAATAAAGCAATTTCTACCTCTTGATCGCTAAAATGAATGAGAAGTTGAAATTTAATTTCCTAAGGTGCTCACTACCTTTCCTGGAAAAAATAGACATGATTCATGGAAGGATTGAGAAAACGCACCTCAATTCGAATGCCACATCCTCGTAAAAGGACCACATTGGCAATATTCTTACCTTCTGCTGCTCGTTTTGCATTTAGTGGGTGAGAAACCAGAATACGAGATATCTCCCTGGATAACTCATTAACAACTGCAGCTGTATGTCTTGCCTTGTCGGTGCTATCTAAGGCTTCAGCTTGAAGAAGTAAGCGGTTGTCCTTAAGTGGATCTGTTGCTGATATATTCCCACTCAGTTTTGGACCTTTCACCACTACTCCACATCTATGTTCTGTTGCATACCTGTATGAAGTGGTTTCTTGTTATTTTTCCATCCTGTGTTAGGACCTTGCCCTTCAACTGAGGGACCGAATGTTTCATAATCAAGGTTTCAGAGATTTTTCAAGGATTTATGCTAGACGGTTGGAGAAGAGCAATACAGCGAAAAAAGACAATTAGCCAATCACATCTGCTATTCTGAACTTGCTAATTTAGGCATGCTTTTTTTCTCTTTAAATCTTATCTTAGAGTAATTTAGAAGTTACCCATTTCGAACATGCACCCCCACTTAGCCAAACACTAATAATAATAATAATAAAAGGGGGATAATTAGCATCTGTATAAGAAAAATTCGAACTTGAAAGTTCCAAAGAAACTTTTAAACAAAAAGAAAAAATGTGGATGCAATTTTCTAAATTAACAATTGAATAAAGCCATTCTCAAACACCTATGTAAAGTAAACTTGGTAAAAGCTCCTTCACATCAGTGTGTTAATTTGATTTTGTGAGCTTGTTTACAGCCAACAAAACAAGGTTAACTCAAATTTTCAGTGACACGAAGAAACTTGCAACAAAGTTGTGAATGATCCATTCTAAGAAAGTTTGTCCAATCAACTTGTTTGAAAGTCCATAATTTTTCAGATAAAGAAGGATGGCTATGCCCCACCAGAAAAAAAAAGAAGAAGGAAGGGTGGCTAGTTTAAATTTTCAGATTATCCAGTTTAAGCACATTCTTGTTGTCTTGATCAATCAATAAGTTACTGCATTTAAAAAGAATTTGCACCTGACTCTGATTTCATATTCTGGGAAAGACGGCAACCTCATTCCATCCAGAGCTGCACAGAGAATAGGCCCTTCTTCTTCAAAATGCCTATCAGCCCTTCTACTGGTGACTATTCCAGTTTTCTCATCTAACGTTGCAAAATTTGACTGCAGATAAAAAGACAACAGAAATGCATTAAATGGGAAAACCAACAATGAGAAATTGTGGTTTCTCCAATGTTAAAATGTTTTTTGCAACAAATATAACTGGAAGCATAATATATGAATAGAAATAGCAAGGGATGGAAAGGGAAAAAAAACTGTTGAGTTATGTTAGAGCTGGAAAATTGTGCACTTCATGAACCGCAGGGCTTTTTCTACCCAGACAGTTCACATAACTCTTTGTATTAATATATAGATAAAACATAAGGGACTATTAGGGGGAAGAGATTCATTTTTAGCCCATAAAAGTGAGAAACAAAAGTTATAAAATGCTCTGACTCCCTGACATGCAGGAAAGTTTAATGTGGAGAGCACAATTATCCCATGAATAAATAAATAAAAAATAGCAAGATAATACAAGAATGTTCTTCCCTGATATAGAAAGCATCACAAGAAAAAAAAGAAGGAAAAAGACATGGAATTAACTTCAAGATCCTAAGCGCATATTTTCTAGTAATCATGTAAAATTTCTCTAGATAAAGACAAATCTACAAAGACCATCTTTGGCTGAAGTAGTATTCCACCCCTGATTCTAAGGTATTAAATATAGTTTCTGTGTTCAGCTGTGCATTTAGTACCACACCTAAATTCCTTTACAAATAAAGGTTCATGAGTAAATGACAAAGTGCATTCTTGGAGTATAGAATATAATACCTGTATTTGCTATGACAACATTCCACATGCTTAATACAAGAATGAGAAAGTGTTTAACAAGGGGGCAAGACCAATATAAAAATAAATCTTTCAAAAGTGGTTAAAGTACACACACACACACACACACACTCACTTTGAATGCAATATCGCCAGAAGACATTGCCAATCCAGCACCCATGGACTCAAAAGCTCCTCGACCCCGATAGTACACTCTTGGGTCATAACCTAACAAGGAAAGGTGAGCAGTGTCACTTCCACAACCCAAGCCTACTTCAACAGGGTCCATAAGGCCATTAACTCCGCCGGATGCTATAGCATCTAAGTTAGGCACGTTTGCTGCTTGCAAAGGAGTCTTGTAGCCAAGCCTCGGCAATGACACATCACCCAATCCATCGATCAGGATAAATGCCACTCTCCTCTTTGGCTGCTGAGGAGTAACCATACTTCTATATGTTATGTCTAATTCCGCCTCCTGGTTAAATTACAAGTTGCTGTCCATAAAAAAATGATAATTTTAATTATATGCTAACTCAAAGCAAAGCGTTCACGAGCTGAGCCAGGAGACAATTTAAAGCTACATCTTATACATACCGAGCACTTTCCATATATCAGAACTAAGTCATGTTTATTAAAATTTACCCATTTCAGTTTTGGCATGCAATTCAATGCTAAATTCACATAGAGATTAAAATTATAAACTCAAAAGCCAGTGACTTTAATGAGTGAAACTAAAGTTTATTTTAAGCACACAATGTAATATACATATTAATTCGATCTTGTTGCTTTCCAAAACAAAAATCTACAATAACTCAATATGACAGATCCTGATTTCTTCAAATTGAGAGCAAATAACAAAATGGGTTTCTTTCATCATATCTAAAATACAGTAACAAACACCAGAACAAGCTAAAAACAATCAGAGAATATCTCACAAAGGAATAATCAACCAAGAAAGAAACAAAAATCAAGTGCTTCAATACCTTCGATTCTAACCAACCAAAAAAAAAAAATACTTTCAATGATAATTCAATGAAATCTTAAGAAATTAAGAATTGCATGTTAAACCAAGAACAGAAACAAGAACAATTAAAAGAATCAATAGCTGCATGATCATATAACCCTTACCTCAAAAGACCAAAAAAAAAGAAGAAGCTTGAATGGTGATTCAATTTAGTGATTTGGGCTCAAAAAATGAAGACAAGAGCTCTTAAAAATGTAGTGATGAGTTGGGATTTGATTTTTTAACAATGGAGAATCTTTTAGATATGAGTGTCAGCTACTTTTTTGCTTTGGCTTTGAAGGGCTAAAACTTAAAAGAAGTTCAAAAATCCAGGCAAATTAATAATAATTTAACATAATTTTTTTTTTTTTTTTATTTACGTGGTTGTCCGGCCCAGCTTGCGCGTACCACGACTAATCCTACGACTCACTGAACATCCTGCAAACTCAGTGAGCATGTAAGGCACCGCGGAAGTGATAAGCGTACACGATGAGGTTTGAACCCAAGATGCAGAGAAAAGGAACAAATCCCTTCAACCGTTGGGCCAAGAACTTAAGTGCAATTTTACATAAATTTTTGTATTTACGTTTGATAAATCAACTGATTTGCCACTTGATGGATGTGCTTGGTTACCTGGATATTCCTGCTCTGCTATCAGATTTGTCATGTCCACCCTCAGTGACCGGATGGGTTTATATGCCGGATCCGAATAACACTTTTGGTTCAGCTTGGACTTAGCCAGTCGTTTGGGCCCTTTATTTTGTTTTTGCTCAATTAATTTATTTAGCCTCTCGAAGAATTTCATCTATTAATTTTATTTTCACAATTCTCCATATTTCTCAAAAGAATTTAAAGAATTTTTATTCAGTGCCATTCCAGAAGAGTGTAATAAGAAAAGTTAATAGATATAATTTAAAAATATATCTAAAAAAATAATAGAAAATACTTAGATTGATAAACAAGCAATGACCTACATGCCTAAATTATCATTTCACAATATAAAAAAGAAGATACTATTCATCTAGTTATAAATATTTATTAAACACTATAAACTTTTTCTAACAAGGAATTTTTTTCAAGTTAAAAAAAAAAATACAGATGCAATTACATGAAGTAATGAAAAAACTTAACATAAAAATTGAATTTTTATGAGCTGTGATCCTAGGCCTAGACGTCTAGGCTTAATATAAATCTTGTGTCTAGATTTATTAGTTGTTGAGTTTGATGGATGGTTTAGAAATTTGTCTGAAAAAAAAAGTCCCTCGTGAAACGAAAAACTTTCCAATACTTGAAAATTTAGTGTTATCCTAGGATAAAAAATTATACTTACATAATACTTAAAAAATTAGTGTTATCCTAGGATAAAAAATTATACTTACATAGAATATGTCAATGAATTATAAAACAAATTATATGTGGACAATTTCGTATTTTAACTTCCTGTAACTCAAAAAAGTATTTAGCATGTACATATTGGAAAAACACCATATATGCTGACTTAGAAATACTATTCACTAGAATAATGTAATGAATGTTTTACCTTTTTATCCAAAAAAGCTTAACACTGATTATCAAAAGCATTAAAATGTTTTCATAAGGCTCATTTGTCTTTACTAAATCAACCAGGGGTAAATAAAATCTTTTTTTTTCATTTAATAATACTTTTTGGAAGTAAAAAAAAATGGTGTTAAAGGGTATTTTTGTTTTTCTATAATGATTTTTATCGTTATTTTAATATCATCTAAGAGGCAATTTAGTTTTTGACCAAATATAAAAAATAATAATTAAAATATACAGTGAAACGATGAAAATGTCTTTTAAAAGCAAATTTTTTAAAACTGGAGTTAAAAGGCATTTTAGTATTTCCACAATGATTTTTTTTTGTTATTATTAAGTTAATTTAGGAGAAATTTAGTATTTGAATAAATAAAAAAACAAAAAGGTTAGGTGGGTGTAGCGCACTCCTAAAAACGTGGGAGGTGGTGCGTGCAACACCTCTTCATATTTAAAATTACCCTTCCACCATGTCACTAGAATCTCATCCATGTCAGATGGTGGTTAGATTTGTTTTTAGTAAATCTTTATTTTTTTTTTCTTTTTTTTTCTTTCTTCTCGCTTGAAAAGTACATTTTGATCCTCTTTGTTGTTGGTATCTCAACTTCAATCCTTATTCTTTTTATTTTTAATTTTTATTCCTAGTCCTTTTATAAATTTTTTTTTTCAATTTCGTCTATCAATTCCATCACATATATTGCTTTTTTTTTTTCCAAGTTGATCTTTATTCTTTTGATTTTTTAAATTTTTTTTCTTGGTCTTTTGTAAAAGTTTTATTGGTTTTTAATTTCATCATTAAATCCAAATTTATTGTATTAAGCTTTTCCAATTTGATCCTTATTGTTTTATTTTCTAATTTTTTTTCTTGACATTTTTGTAAAAAAAAATTTATTTTCAATTTTATCATTCAATCCAAATTTATTGTATAATATTTTTATCAATTTGATTCTCATTGTTTTTATTTTTTTCCCTTATTGTTAATGTAACAACTCAATTGTTTCTCATTCAATCGTGACACATTGGTCAATCAAACAACATGAAATTGGAATTATATAGATATTAATCGATATGGTGCAATGCTCGTATAATAACATGATTCAATATCCTAATAGAAAAGAATACACAATACAATGCATTCATATCATTATATCTTCATGCTTATAAGTCCACATCCCTGTTTCTAGAAAGTCGTCATTACAAGTCTTTTACAAAAGTATCGATTGACAAATACCTAGTCATTATATTGTTATATAAAATGCATATCACCTAAATACATGATTACATAATTTATAACAAAACACGTGGAATGGAGTTCTATGCGCCTTGACTATATGATGTCCTTGTTACAATTCAATTGCAATATAAAAATAAAAGAATGATTCTTGAAATAATAATAATAATGAACAGAATTACATGATTAAGCATTTTACTATTAACTTGGATAGATAAATTCTTATTGTGAACTTCATAAAGCAAGGTCATTAATGATTTCATTGTTTAATAATAATCTTATACGCGCATCCCAATCATTCAACTTAATAGTCTAAGGTTAACCCTTTCCCAGTCTGCATTGATTCAAAAATCTAAATACTCGATATTTATTATGATTATTTGATATATGTTATATTAGCCAAACACTTTATTCAATCCTAGTTATCCGTATCATGGATATCATTAGCCAAATTTAATCGCATCATTCAATCTCGTTATCGTTATGGATACCATTAGTCACAGCTAATCCTGTTATTCATTCTAGTTAATCGTTCATGGAGATACTATTAATCGAAGTTAATCATATTATTTAGTCAATTATATCACGAGTAATCTCACACAACATGTTTTAGTAGCAACAATATGCATAAAATCCATTGTAAAGATTTTTAACATAAATACGGATAATGATGAAGACCACCTACCTGCTCCTCTTACGGAGTGTTGTCATCCAGTCGAATGTCCAATCCCGGTCGCACCTCCTAATACATCAAATAATCATCAATCAATATTTGCCCATTCAGTAACCTCATAAACTAATACCATATACATTTCAAGAATATACATATTCACATGCAAGTGTTCTTCATATCATATTCTCATACAATAAAAGTCATCATATTCATATATTTCTCTCAATTTAAATGTAGGTTACCCATGGAAATTCTAGGGTTTAATTCTTGAGTCTTGTAGTGGGGTTAGGCCAAATTGACAATGGAATCGTTATATCATTTTTGCATGAAATTTCATTAACGAAAACTAAGTAATTAGGTTACGCATAAAGTCTACAAGTCATCAATATAAAAATCATCAGCTTTCCCATCTCATTTAGGATTTATACACTTAAAATCATTCATTTATTCACTTCCATATCTTTTTTTTTTGTAAAGGTCTCCATTTATGTCATTTCATTCCTTATTCTACTTAAATCTTCTCATTTAGCTGTTTAATCCTATTATAAAAAAAGTAAAAACCCTAAATCTTTCATTTTGAGTTTTCTCCCTCTCCATTGTCCGAAATCTTGAAGTAACAACCAAGGAAGTGATACCATTCTTACCTCACAATTTTAAACAATTTTAGGGAAGGTTTTGGGTGATTATTTTCTTCTCTTCCTTTCAATTTTTGTCACTCTTTCTCCTGATGTTCCAGTCGGCCCTCTAGGCTCCCTTTTCTTTCATGTTTTTGGTTATTACTCTTTTCTCTAACTCTCCATTCACTTAAACACTTAAGAGAAATGACATACAAGCTAGTTTAATTAGTTTTTTTTCTTTCTTTCTTTGAAGGGAAAGAGTTTCTGCAACTAAAGTTGTTGCTGGTTTTGGGGGAGAGAAAAAGTCATCTCTTTTTCCTTCCCTGTATTAATACCTCTCTTAAATGGGATAATGGTGTTTTGATGTTGGTCGTCCTTATTCTTATTCCTCTCTTTGGTTAACTTATGGTTGGTTCCCCTCCTCCTATAATTCTCACCTAGAATAGGTAGGCTAATATCATTTAATTATTTTGGTTTTTACAGTTAATTTTTTTTTAATTTTACTTATTCAATCAAAAAATTATTTTTATTTTTATGTTAGTTTTGATCCTTATTTTTTTTTTGATTTTTTTGTATCCTTTTTGCTAAATTGATTTTTCTTTTTAATTTCAATCTCTAATCTAATATAAATTTATTTTGTATTTCAATTTTTATAATCATTATTTTAACTTTTTATTTTCTCAATCCTCTTTTTCTTTAATTAAAATTATTTTTTTAGAATTGAACTTCATGGTTTTTTCAAATAGAGTACTTCGGGTCTAATGACTTGGGTCAAGGGTTTGCAAAGTTAATATAAGTTGATGCTTTTTTAAATAGGCTTTATAATTCTCTTTATTTTTTCACTGTGGCGAGTTTGACGAGATATCTCAGGTTGGCTTAACCTTGATTACTAAAGTTACAAGTTTGTTATTTTAACTTAGATTGACAAGGGATAATTTTTATGTATTTTTTATTCCATTTTATTTTTTTATATTTAATGGACCGTGAATTGAGTTGCTTTATTTGTCTCATTTTAATAATATATATTTTTTTTGAGATTATCTTGATTACTTTTCTTTTTAAATTCAATCCATCTTTTATTGTTTTTAGGTTTTTTTATTTAATTAAAATAAAATTAATTTATTTGATTCAATCGGATCTATAATCCAAGCCATAACTTTTTTTTTTAAAACACATTTATAGCTCCAAAACATTAATTTTTTATAAAAAAATAATTTTTTGTCCGGCAAATCATGAACGTCAAACATAGTCACATCTAATTAAAAATTTATTATAAATAGTCATCGGCAATGGGCAAAACTAATCAGAGCTAACTTAAAATTATAAATATGTAATTTGATATTTAACTAATATCAAATAAATCATTAAACGATTAACCTAATTCATTTTTTATTAGAACCTGTTTGGCATATTGACCGTTTATTTGCTATTTTTTATTTATTTTAATATTAAAAATAAATTTTTTTTTTAAAAAATATTTTAATATATTTTTAGTTATTAATCACTGAATCAACCACCCTGTAAGAGAGAAGTAAGGAGTAAAGGAAGCAAAGAGAATTACTGGTAATTAGTGAAGACACGTTCCATGGCTATGTCGCGCCTCACTGGTAGTTATAGCTATCAAAGGTGGCAACGAATCCCACCTTCATCTTCATCTTCTCAAAGAACTAGATTCTATCCTATACTTAGATTTCTTCTGTCCAATAACTCAAGCAATCTGATTCTCCGTTTTCTTTTCTTGCTCCAAATTCTTAAAAGCAAAATAAGAAAGTGAAAGCATAAACAACATGAAGAAGACCATCATTTCACGCTTGCTACATTCACAGTCTCCACCATTTCTTAAACCCCAGTAAGTGCTAGCAATTTCTAAATAACATGTTAGTGATTTTGTTTTTTCATTTCTTGAAGTTATACGGCTCTATTCTCATCTGGGTTTTTATCAATTTTCTGAATTGAATGATATATCTATAATTGACTTGCTAAAATTACAAGAAGTTAACTAGGCAGAAGGAATTCTTTTCTGATGATTAAATGAAGGATTGAAAGTGTTAATTACTTTCAAGAATTTGTGTTTGTCAACACGGATATGACCACATTTGATGACCATTAAACATACATGGCTTGATTATTAATTAGCTTTTTAATGATTAAATAGATCAAAGATGAATTATGGTGAAAAAGGAGATGGGATGCTAAAATGTTGTGATTATATTCGTGAATCTGCTATGCATGTTAATGAGTGATCATTGGAGAGGATATTCGTAAAAGATATGAAGGATGCTGGGTGAAAAGGGGGTATGCTTTTGGGGCTCGTTGCAATTGTTAATGTGCTTGTCAAGTTTATGGAGATAGTTTATCTAATGATTAGTGTTGGATGTATCTGAAGGTGATAAAAGTACCATAATGTGGCTGAAGCGAATCATACAAGAATTTTAATGGACCCAATGCCATACTAAAATGATCTATTATGATTGATTCACACTTCTTTCACATATTTTCTTGCATTTCTTTTATCCAAACCAGAGATTTTAAATCATTTCATCCTGAATTTTCCCCTCAATAGACTGAATTTATATTATCGCATTTCAGCTTTTGTTTATTACACCTGCTCCTGGTTTTTAATCCATTATATCTTCATGGAAAATCATTTCAGTTGTTACCGAGACAGTTCACTGTTTGCAGCTAGAATTGGAAGATTCTTGTCTACAGGCTCTGAGAAGGTTGATGGATCATCAAAACTTGAAGAAGCAGAGAGAGAGGAATTTACACCTCCAAGAGAAAAGGTTTCTTGCTTTGTTACAAAGAGACACCTCTCAGATGATTATTCTCTATTTAGAAGTAGTTGATATTATTTTCTTGCTCACTAAAAAGCGACTGGTTTAGCTACTTGTTTTAGGTGGAAATGGATTTGTTGGGTCACATATATGCATAGAAGCTCTAGCCCATGGTTTGAATGTATCCAGCTTGAGCAGGTATTACTTCCTTAATAGGGATCAAGAAAGAACTGAAGGTTTTAGAATACTGCCATTGCTAATTCAACTTTTACTTATCAGGTCGGGAAAATCTTCTCTACATGATCCTTGGGCTAACGACATAGTCTGGCATCAAGGTTACCCATGAGTTGTATTTTCGTTGTTCCTTCCCTCCTTATTGGAATGTGAAGAGTAACACTCCTTTTCATTCTTTGCCTACAGGAGATCTGCTTTCACCTGATTCACTAGGGAATGCACTGAATGGAGTGACCTCTGTGGTATGAGATCTTTTAATCAGTTCTCTTTAATATTAGATAGCATGATCAGAAGATTAAAAGGAGAAGAAAAGTTGAGTTCAAGTACTGATATTAATCATATAATTTTGTATTTGCAACCGCTGATATGGTCTTGTTAATCATTATGGCACGTGTTGGTTCTTTTGAGTCTTTTAACAAAGTAGAGCATGTTGTTATTGAATAGACTATATTTGTTAGAAAAAAAATTGACAGAATGATCACACTTTGGTTATTGGCAAGTTAGAAGTTTGTAACATACAAGTACATTCGTGAAGTTTTATGTTCCATGCAATGACACATATTGGATTATCATGTGCATTAATGATAGGGTTTTTTAGAGGAGAGATTTTTAGTTGTTAACTTGTGCTTGTCATTCTAATTTCTGCTAAGATTACTTTAGCAGTTGGTTTACCTAGTGTGGAGACCTTGTAATTATCCTGTCTGTTTCTAAAATGAGGTATTATCTTCTCAATTAGTTTCATAAGAAAACATTTCCTCTGACTACAACTTGACAAAGTAAATGCTCTAGTTCTTCATCAATTGTAAGTTTGAGTTGTGAGAATTCTTTTGATGCTTGGATAAATGCTTCAACATTATGCTAGTTCTTGCTCTACTGCAAAACTCACAACGATTGCATCTTTAGTGATATGATTTGTTTCATTATATGGTGTAAACTTTTGTGGGTATATTGCTTTGAGACTGCTAATCTGTATATCAAAATGTTGTGGCATATATACACAAACACAAATTTTTGCGCTAAGACACAAATGCCTCTCTAAGTTTGTTGAGTTTCAAAACTTTGTATTGCAATGAAAATCCACTTTTAAAGAACATTCTTGGGTAGACGATGGTTGTTGTTTTGATTTTAAGTCAACTTTTGTAGATCTCATGTGTTGGAGGTTTTGGCTCAAACTCTTACATGTATGACATCAATGGAACTGCAAATATAAATGCTATTAGAGCTGCCTCAGAACAAGGTTTGGTCTTTTTCTCAGAATATTTCCTTTTTTAACTATTTAATCATGTCCTAAATATTCAATACATGCCTATCATTAATTTAATTTTTCAGAAAATTTCTGTCATAAGGATTGAAAGATTAGTTAGTGATTTATGCAAGAATAAAAAAACAAGGACAAGAGAAGCCGCTCTGGCTAGAGGATGAACTAGGAAGTAGAGAGATTGCTGTTTTTTTTTTTTTTTCAGGAATTATCAACTTTAATAATATTTGAGTTATTGCCTTAGGTTGATAAGTGCCTCCACATTCTACCAATAGTTATTGGGCTCACATGCCACATTTAGTAGAACAAGACTAGCCCATTGGCTCACGCTA
Organism: Populus alba; assembly: GCF_005239225.2. NCBI lineage: Eukaryota > Viridiplantae > Streptophyta > Magnoliopsida > Malpighiales > Salicaceae > Populus > Populus alba. The sequence goes on from NC_133287.1 coordinate 9,853,934, forward strand.
CGATGTGAGATGAAGCAAAAAAAATTTTAAGTGCAAAAAAAATGACTTTGCATTGGTGACATATCTCCTAAAAAAGAAATAGATTTTAACCATAAATTGAACACTATTTTTTTTTCTAATATTGAGATTGAAAAACATTTGATCTATTTAGGTTAATGTGGGTTGACCTGTGAAATTAATGGGATAATCTTGAAAAAAACAAATTGAAAAGATCAATCCTGAATTAACTCAATGATAAAGGAAAAAATGGGTAAAAAAAAACAGCATTAAATTAAAAAAAACTTAAGTGAATGCGAGTCAACCAAACAAACTCGCGACACACGTCATCAAATTCAATAAATTTTTAATTCCAGAGATTATTTTTCATTTAATTATATGACAATTAAGTGCTTGATAATTTTTTTATGAAACATTTTCTTTAAAAGTAAAAAAACCTTGATAGGCACGTGGAGCCAGGATAGCAAAGGTAGATCATTGATAACAAAGTGTAAAATTGCATTCTTTTAGGTTTGAGTTAAATAAAAAAAATAGATCATCAATAACAAATGATGAAATTGTATTTTTTTTTTAAATTGAAGGGTAGAAAAAAAATTAAACAAAAAAAACAAACAAATAAATAGTTTGGCGGATTAACTTGTTAAACCTGAAAAATAAAATAAAAAAGACTAAAAGAAGCCCACGCAGCTGTGCCTATCTTTAAATTTTTTTTTTTTTTAATTTCTTAAGGGGATGGATGACAAATGTTTTTTTTTTAAAGACAACAGACGATGCGCTGTTTGCTTTCTGCAGAATCCAGCGACCAGAGGTAGCTGGAAAAATAAGGCCTAGGTGTTATTGGCTTAAAAATTCATTTCAATTTATTTTTGACTTGAAACACTTATAAAACACCTTGAACATCTTGATAAGCCTATCTATGGCCTCAAAAAACAAAAAAAAAAAGCTCAAAAAACCGAAGTCAACCTGAATTTAAAAACATTCCCACGTCCCGCGGTCGAATCTATCTCCTCAAGAAATGAGAAAGAAAAAAACACCTAGGTTAAACTTTCCTCATGAAATGGAACCCATTGACACGATTTCAATCATTTTTGTGGTTAGAATCGTCGTCAATGGCCACTTTCTCTCTCTCTATGCTGAAATCTGGCGGTCATCTCTCTTTCTTTTCACACTTTCTTCTCACAAAGAAAGATTGAAAAATGAGGGAAATGAACTTTGGTACTAGAATTGAATTTCTTACAACTAAATTGACTGATCACCTATAAACTGGAAAAGATGGGGGCTTTTAGTATGAAATTCAAAGCCGCCGCCTATCTTAGCCGCTCGTTTCGCTTTGATTTTCTATCTTTCAATCCGAATCTCTCTTAAAAAAAATAAAATACAATTGAGTGTTAATTTGGGCTCAAAAGAGCTCAATTGTGCAAAAGAAAAAAGGTTCAAGGACTAAATTAAAAGTTTAGAAAAAAATACACCATTCCAATGTAGCGTGATTTATAAGAGAGTGAACAATGCATTATCAACAGTAAAAACACCACACGGTTTAGTTTTTGTTAATGCATGATATAGGATTTTTCTGTAGTATGTTTATCATTTTCCTGATAATTGTATAAAATATTAGGCTGTTTAGCTGGGATAATCGAATATTTGGACATGCATGCATCTTGTATATTATCAAGATAACTTGTTAAGCTGTTGCATATTTAAAGAATTTTACATATATTAGTTCTATGTAGCAAAAATCCATAATTTTAAGATTGGTGAAGATAAAAGCAGTTGGATAAAGTTTAATTGAAAGTACAGGGACAAAAGATACTTGAAGAAGTTCAACACTAAAAAGAGAAGGAATACGTTTACAAATCTTATCCCCCTCCCCTCTTTATAACTTCTGCTTAGAGCGCTGAGATTTTCACCATTTGAAGAGAATTTTGGATCAGGGAAACCCCACCAGTGGACTCTTCTTTTCCTTTTTTCATAAAGATTCATGAAAAAAAAATTATAGGGTTTGTGACTGTAATTGTTTAAGCTTTGTTTAAGTTTTTTCTGAATATTATTCACTGAGGTCCTTGATAAAGCTGAGTGTATATGTCATCTCTGGAATCCAAAGTCCAAAATCAAAACAGAAGTAATGGTTATTCTGCTATGACATGGTGAAAACAGTTGGGAGAAGTCTTTAGTGAAGCTTATATCATTCGGTTCTGTTATCAAAATATATTAGAAAGTATTTTATCTGTTTTTTTCTCTTAACAGAGAGAGATCATTATTCATGTTGAGTTAGGGTTTGCTAAATTCTGTCGTTTTGGTGCTCTAGTAAAACTTCGATTGTAAAAGTTAATGATATCCTTATTCTCATTTAGATATCCTCTCATACCAAGATTCTATTACCTTTTCCTTCATGCTCTATACTTTAACATTTTGTTAAGGTATTTATAATGATGGATGTATTTCTAAGGTGGAAACCTCCATTTCATGTTTGATTGAAATAGTGAGCCGCCTGCTTGTTTTCTTCAATAACTTGCATGATTCCTGCAAATAGTTTTCCTTAGTAATCTAATGGGACACAGTAAGGATTTAGTAGTCATGAATCATGATTACTGAAACTTGTGTTCATGTGGAAAACATGTTTCAGGTTAATTTGATGGCTGCCAAAATGTGTTGTTATTCACCTTTTGCATGCTTTTCCAGGTTTACATGTTGAGAATTGATAAATATTGCTGGACTCCTAACTGTTCATGGATGTCTTCAGGTGTCAAAAGATTTGTCTATATCTCTGCTGCGGACTTTGGTCTGGTGAATTATTTACTAAAAGGATATTTTGCTGGAAAGGTACAATTTGTCTACTCGTTCATATTTTATTTCTCTATAATTAAGCTTCTTGTTTTTAGGCCAAGCAAAATGTATGATATTTCAGCACTCTTAGTTCCTATACTTGTCCAGTTCCTTACAGGACCAATCCACATGAACTCTTTTCAATTCTATACATTACCTGTAATGCTCAAAGATTTGTATCTTTATGGCATCAGTTTTTTCAAATCATAACTAGCTTCTAATCTTTCTACTTATGCAGAGATCAACAGAAACCGAACTACTGGATAAATTCCAGCATGGAGGTCAAGTTTCCCATTCTCTTGCTATTGAAATTTGACATTTGGATAATTCTCACATTGCGTAGTAGGGTATTAGTCCAACACAGTTTCAGTTTTATTTATATAGTCCTTGAATTACAAGTGTTAAATTGAAGTTTCAATTGAAATTTATTGTTCTTGACAAAGTCATGCCCAGCTTTTAAGTCCTTCTATTAACATCAAAATTGTATCGCAAGAACTTGTCCTGATCTGTTATACTGATCTTCTTCCTTATTCAAACTTTCCATGAGTTATACAGCTGAATCTTTACTATATATCGTAAGTTCTTGCTGGCTCCATACACCGGCAATTGACATAAATGAGCATTTGAGGATATTCTTTTATTTTCTTCCTATTCTGGCAGTTTGTACGGTGAAGTTAGAGAGAGCAGTTTAATTCCTATAACCACTTTCCTTTTATTTTTTTTTCATTACAGGTGCAATACTTAGGCCAGGTTTCATACATGGTACTCGCAGGGTTGGGAGTGTTCATTTACCTTTAAGCATCATCGGGGCTCCACTGGAGATGGTAATGCACAAAATCTATTCCCCTTTGACGCATTCTTCTGATTCTGTGTCTTATATAATTTACATTCTTCTAGAAAGGACTGATATGCAAGTAATACATGGTTAGTCTTCTTTATTTTAATTTTCATGAGAAGTTGTTTAAGCAAAAAGGAAAGATAAAAATGAATAGGAAGTGAGCTTGTCTGTGGAGAGTGAGCAAATGAAATTGTAGCAGTACTGATGTACCATAGTGCTGTCCTTGGATCTACCATGCCAGAAGTATTCACCAATTAGAAATTTCTCCTTGGATGATAATTGTTTCTTTGGGATGCCATGGTCCATGTTTAGCTACATGTTTGATATAAAACACCCTCTACTCATCATGCTGGTTAATACCTTTTACATATATACCTTCTAACTGTATTCATATCCAATCCATTATGCAATTACTTGGTTTCATACACTTTGAAGCCCAAGATGATAATTTTATCTTCATATTTACAATTAGTATATGGATTACAGGTCCTCCGACATGCTAAACCGCTGACCCGACTCCCACTCATTGGTCCTCTTTTGATACCCCCTGTAAACGTCACTTCAGTGGCAAAGGTTGCTGTAAGAGCTGCAGTTGATCCAGCATTCCCTTCTGGCGTTGTTGATGTCTATGGTATACTACAATATAGCCAACAAAACCCCGCTTAGGCTCTGTCTGTGCTTTTGTGTTTTTCCCTGGATACAAGTACAACAATGATGTAGCGGATCTTTACTAGCAATGCCACTGTCCTGAGCTTGGCCCTTGGCTTGGCCAGCTTGGAAACCAGTGCTGTGAGAATCCATTCCTTTTCTGTTTCTTTTTGAAAATACAAATGCAAACAAAATGAGGCTCGAGTATTCAACTATGGAGATGAAAATCTTCAAAAATTGAGGGAAAATTTATAGCCCTCTGTGCTCCCACCATATTCTGACATGGAAGACCCAGATGAATGCTTCCTATTGGCATGTGTTACCCTCCTAGTGAAGCTCGAGGCAGTTTAACCTTGGAACCAGGACAAGCTTACAGCTGAAATGAATAATAACAGTTCAATTTAAAGCTGTTAGGATTTTTTAGGGATTTGGATTTTTATCCCAGTCAGTGTTAGGGTTGAGTTTTATCTTGCTATTGCTTTGCTACAATAAAGTCGTATAGCAATTAGCAACCATGTGAGACAAAAATTTATTTATTTATCTGCGATTTTTAATGTCTAAACATTACAAAGAACCACACACAAACAGAAAAAGAAGAAAAGGAAGGAGTAATTTTTGGGAAAAAACAAATAAATCTCGAACCTCTCGGCAAGATTCCATGGCAGACTAGGCAGCATTGGAAGCCTTGTCCCATATCATACCGAGCCTAGAATATTCAGCTGTGGAGATGCAAAATCCTTAAAATTTGAGGGAATATTTAGAGTCCTTAATGTGTAACCTAATCATTGCTCGGCTTGGAACACCTAGATTAACGTTTGTTTATGACATGTGTTCCCTCTGAGTGAACCTTAAAGCAATCAGTTTAATCAAGGAACCAAACCAGGACAAGCTTGTTGACATGAATAATGATTCAATTCCATGTTTATTACGGTTTTTTAGGGGTTTGGGCTTTGCATGGCAGTCAGTTCTACGCCTCAGTTTATCTTTAGTTGCCACAATATCTCTCTCTCTGTAAATCAAATATTTGTGTGTCCCCAATAGAAGAAGAAGAAGAAGAAGAAGACAATATAGCAATTAGCAAGCATGTGAGACTAGAAATTATGAATATTCTTGTGTTTTTCTTATTAATTCTCAAAGCACATGAAACACTAAAATATCACTAAACAAGTATCAAAACTCTATTCATTACTAGAAAATTAAAAAAATACAAACGAAAACTTTCTGTCAGTAGATCATGGTGAACTTTACTGATATATTAGTTCCTTGATGTGTTCATCATTAAATATCGATGGGAATATCATCTCAGTATATACCAAGAAAATTACAGTATATAAAAAAATAAAAAAGGCCAAAATGTATAATAATGTGTTATTTATACAGATAAAATTACCAACGAAATAAACTTGTCGGTAAAATTCATTTGTAAATTTATCGATAATATTTAAGTTATGACTTGGCAAATGATTCCTTCTCTCCCCCTCCTGTCCATAACATAGTAGAAAACCCCTCCATTTTATCACAAAATCAACATCCCACCATAAATCCGGCCACCCAACACTCAATCTATCGACATCTTTATTCTGATTTATTTTTTTAAGATTTTTCATATCATGTAAGTAAAACTACTTATTTTTTATTTGAACTCAGTTTGAAAATGTTAATTTTTATTGCCTTGTAGTAGAAATGTATGATTTTTATTGTGAACTCAATTTGCAAAATTACTGTGAATTTTAAGGTATTTTAACTCATGATGGTAATTTTTATTTTAAAAATTTCATTGATTATTTTTCAAAATATTCATATATTTTTATTATGAAGCATAAAAGTGAGGCTTTTGAGAAATTTACCATTTTTCTTAAAGTTGAAAATAAGTTTGGCAAAAAGATTAAAAAGGTTTCAAAGTGATAAAGGTATGGAATATTATTGTATTGATTTTAATATTTTTATTTAATCTAATGGTATTGTGCATAAGTTTATAACTTCATATTCACCTTCTTCAAATGGTGTAGTCTAAAAAAAGAATAAGATGCTAATTGATTTGGTAAATTATATGTGTATAAGTTTTTGTGCTTGTTACCAGGTTTTAAACGAGAGATATTTTATTTGCGAATTTAGTTTTAAATAGAATTTTACACCAAACATAGTTTTTAACTCCTAGATTATGGAAAAGTTATAAGTCAAAATTGAATATTTTAAGATTTTGGGGTTGTTTAGCTTTTGTTAGACTTTTTGATCCTAAAAGACTAAAACTTTGTTGAAAAAATAAAAAAATCAATTGGTGTTTGTTTAGGTTATTCCTTGAATATTAAAGCTTATAGATTTTCTAATCTTGATAATAGAACTTTGGATCTATAGATACTATTTTTCAAGAAAAAAAAAAATTTACTTTTAAAATAGAAAATAACAGGAGGTAAAATTTTTACTAAGAATTATTAGAAATTAGAATGGTATTCTTATTAATCTATCTCATTACATTGAAAAAAAAATATAATTTTATAAATTGCAAACTTATAGGTACTCCTTTTGATTTTAGTATGTATTTGATTCCTTTAAAAAAATGATGATGGTGTTTTCTATATATATATATATATATATATATAAAATATGTTAGTATTATTAAAAGTTTTAGATATTTCTAATTTGCACAAGGCCTGATACCATCTTTTTTATCAGGGTTCTTAAAAGATTTACTAGCAAACCCAAAGCTCAACATTAGAATTCTATAACTCATTTCATAAAATAAAAATGTATTATGACATATTATATTAAAAGTATCATGTTTTATTTGAAGAGTACAATAATGCTTGTTGTGGGGGACATATTGGTCATCTAATTATTGTGAAAGGGGTAAAAAAAATAAAATGAATCACCACCTAGTTTTATGATTATAAAAAACCCTAACTGGTCTTTAAATATTTTTTGGATAAGAGACTGGTTATACTAAAAAAAAGATGAAAATCATCTTAACATATTATATCTAAGATAAATTAAATTATTATTTGATTTTACGATAAAAATAATTATTATGTATATATACCAACATTTCACCTAAACTAAATATATATGTTTATTAGAAGATAGTGATTTGGGAATTTTAGCTTGATAATGAAGCCTAATCCTCTTTTATTATTATTATTATTATTATTATTATTATTATGAGGATAAGATTCAAAATAATAACTAGCAAGACTCATGTTTTGAATTGTTCCCCTTAATTATTCAATTTATATGAACCCATTATAAATTAATTATTACCCCAAGTATATCCATTCTAAATAAACACAAATATTTCCCCAACTCAATTGATATAAACAACTATAATCTATCATGAAATAAATAAAAGCATGAATAAACTGCGGATGTATTCAAAACAACATACATTTGGTTCGAACAATAAATAAATCACATATGGTATTCAAATTGACCTCTTTGAGTCATTGTAGTTGGTTGGGACTGGACAAGAGGCTAGAATGCAAAAAACAGTGCTGAACAAATGGCAATCATGATGCGCACGTGTACTTCACGGGTGCAACGTGCAGTTTTCTTTCAAGGCTTAGATCCACGTGCCATCAAGGCAGGGAGTCACGTGGTGGCGTTTGTGGAGTAGAAGACTTCTTTCTCTTTCTGTTGGTGCTGACGGTGATTTTGTTAGTCCCTACTCTGTCCTAGTCCCTTGTTCTTTCTTTCTTCTCAATTCACTACCTAAACTCTTTTTTTCTCTTTTTTATTTTATAGAAACTTATCATAAGTGAAAGCACCGAAACTACTTCATATTGACTCAAAACTATGACGTGGAAGTGGATTGCACTATCCTAAAGGTCCCAATCAGACGGTTGAAATTACAGATCCTCCGTTCATGGACCCAGTCAGATCCTCGTCATCTAAATCTTAACTTATCTTCCAAGCACACGTGTAACGGCGCGCTTATAAGTTACGAACAGATATGTCTTTCTAATTTTTATTAAGTGGGAAAATTTTCTTTCTTACAGCTTCTCTTTTCACAGTCCAACAAATAAAATTCGTAATTTTGAGGAATGTAATTTAATTGGTTAGGTTTAAGATTTATATTTTAAAGATTATTAGTTTGAATTTTATAAATTTTAAAATTATTAAAAAGTTATATAATTATTAATTTTAAGGTTTCTAAAATTAATCAATATATATATAAACTGATTCAGAACATTCAAATTAATAATAATAATAAAAAAACACTATATCCGAGTACTCTAAACTAGTGTTAATCCAACTGGATCCAAGATTTTATCTTAATTGGGTTTAAAAAAATAATTTGCTCGGTCAAAGTTAGATAATTTTATCAACCTTTTGGTAACTAAATTGATATTATTTTAATTTTTTTTAAAATCTTAAAATGATAACATTATAATTCATTCAAATAAATTTGTTCGACCCATCCTGAAATAATTCAGGATAACTGTCAGCTCTTAACTCTCCACGACTCACTACGGTTGATTTTGTTCAAAATAAATGATGTACTATTGAAATTTTGAAAATGTAACAACAATTTTGAGATTTCGTATTCTCACGGTAAATAACTAAATTAAGCTGTTTTATATTAATGCTTACCTTTAATATCCAATATTAGCTTTGTGATAAAAATTTAAAACAAGGAAATAGAGATTAAAACAAGCTCAAAGTAGAAAAAAAAAAATAAAGAAAATGCCTTCAACGTAATTTAATTTTAACAAAATCCTTTTTTTGCTGTGCTAATAAAATTCCTATTTTGATAATTAAGCTACTATAAAACCAAAGATATTCTTAACAAATTATTAAATGTTTTGATAAGTTTACTCAAAATAATTTAATTTAATTTCAACTCATTATGATGGCTGAAAAATCAGGATTTAATATTCTTTAATTTAAAAATTTGTTTTCAATCTATTTGTTTTTTTTTTCCAAAAACATGTTAAGATATTCTTAACAAATTTTAAATGTTTTGATAAATTTACTCGAAATAATTTAATTTAATTTCAACTCATTATGATGACTAGAAAATCAGGATTTCATTTTTTTAATTTAAAAACCTGTTTTCAATCTATTTTTCACTCAAAATATCTTAAGAACAATGATAAACCTATCAATAATCTCTAAAAAAACAAAAAACTGCTTGATACAAAAAATAAAACCGAGTTCAAAATTTTTTTTTTTTCCATGAATTTTAAAGGTAAAAAACACATATTAGTTTTAACACAACACTTATATTTTTGCATTATTTTTAAAGTGTAAGGATCAAATTGTATTTTTTTTAAACTGTTAACTCGCCACTTATGTTTGATGTCTTTTTTTAATTTGATCTATATTCTTTTAATTCCACCATTGATTAAAAAATTAAAAATAATTAGTTTTTAATTAGAATTAAATCACCCAAAAATAAATTTTGAAAACTAAAATAAATTATTAAAAAATAAATAGTAGATCCATGATATTTTGTATATGCGTGAACATTTCGGTTAAAATCTCACTCCTTTTAGATTTTTACTTAATTATTCCTAAATAAATAATTTTTTTTTTATGTCCTATAAGTAAAATCCCGGTTGTAAATTTGAAAGTGCTATTTTGTTTTTAAATTTTCAAAGGAAAGATATTAAAAATATATTTGATAATCCATCGAGTTTTTACTTTCTATATATATATATATATATATATATGATGTATATGATGGCATGAGAGGTCTATTTCAAATATAGTAGTTGTTTCATAATAGGAATCAAATTACATATATGAAACAAATCAATCTTGGTTATTAATATAGGAAAAAAATATATTTCATCTCCTAGAAAGAGATTGTTGCCTATTTAAATTGTAACAGTGCATGTATGTATGTATGTATGTATGTATGTATGTATGTATGTATGTATATATATATTTCCTTTTTTACAGCAGTTGAGTAAAGCTCAAACTTGCTTGCCTCATCAAATCCAATAAAATAAATAAAAAAAATAAATTAGCAGTCAACTATCCTTCAAATATTTCCTATATAATCTCCACCACCATGACTCATTCCCATCTTTCTTATAACATAGGATTTCTCCTAAAAATTTGAAAAATTACAAAATAAAAACCTTGATCTCCAACTTTCATGGCCCCAAAACTTCTGCCACCAAAACAACTCCAAAACCTCCGTTTCTTTATCACAAGGTCTCTCCACACCTCCTCCTCCTCCTCCCCTTCCCCGTCCTCGTCCTCTATATCCACCGCCGCCGCAGTCTCTCCTCTAAACTTGGCTGAAAAACCTGAACCCGCTTTTCAAAAACCACTCACCGCCATCAAAGATCATGCAAAACCATCATCTATCCTAGACTTTCATGACCACCAAAAACTTTTCTCAAATTTGCCAAGCACCAAACTCTTGCATGCATCTTTAAATATTTACCTGGCTTCTATAAGTCCTATGGTTGATTTTGGGATGTGGGTTATGAACTCTAGGCTTATGGAGACAGATAATATTTTACGTGCTGCTATGATAAAGATCGTAAGGCATACGTTCTTTGAACATTTTTGTGCTGGAGAAGACGTTGTTGAGGCAGGAAGGTGTATTAAGAAAGTTAATGAATCTGGTTTAAGAGGGATGTTGGTTTTCGCTGTTGAATATACAGGTGATAATGATGCTTGTGATCAGAATTTGAAAGGGTTTCTTGATACTGTTCAATCTGCCATGTCTCTTCCTCCATCTTCTGTAAGATTTCAATTTTCCTTAATTTTAGCCCTTTTTGTTTATCGATTTTATTTCTCTTTCCAATTTTTTTTTATCCGTTAATTAGTTCATATTAGCCAGAGAGTAATTTACTTTTGAAATTAGATACGGGTCCTGCAGTATATGTTAGTTTTACAGCTTGGAATGCTAGCAGAATCCTTCAACATGTGTAAGCAAGCTGTGTCCTGTTGGATTCCACCTGCTCATGGTGTACGCTATTGACCGTAAGAATTTGGAAATACATGCATCACAGAAAATGACAGCCAGAGCATAGCCAGATTAGTTGAATATTCTTCTTGAGAGGTTTCCTCTCAGAAATTGAACACACTAGCTACAAGAGCACATCTTTCCTTCGGTTTTATGGCCCGGGTATCCTCGGGCTAGCTTTCGTGTATCCTACCAAGTTTCTTTTGTCTTTCTTTGATGTTGTGAGAAAGAAAACAATCCTGATGTTGAGTGCTAATTTTATTATTTTTGTGTACTTACATCAGGTGAGCAGTGTGGTGGTAAAGATCACAGCAATTTGCCCCTCAAGCTTGTTAGAGAGAGTTAGTGATTTGTTAAGGTGGCAACAGAGATATCCTTCCTTCAACCTTCCATGGAAACAGAACAGTTTTCCACTTTTTTCTGATTCAAGCCCCTTGTATCATACTCTTAAAAAACCAGAACCATTAACCCCACAAGAAGAGCAAGATCTCCAGTTAGGCCAGGAGAGATTGTGGAAACTATGTGAAAAAAGTGTCCAGGCCAATATCCCATTGACGGTGGATGCAGAGAAAACAGCTATTCAACCTGCCATTGATTACTTGACATATTCGGCAGCGATCAAGTACAACAAAGATGATAATCCCATTGTGTATGGCACAATTCAAGCCTACTTGAAAGATGCAAAAGAGAGATTGTTACTTGCAACTAAAGCTGCTGACAAGATGAGAGTCCCTATGGGGTTCAAGGTAGTGAGGGGTGCTTACATGTCTAGTGAAAGTAAATTAGCCTCTGCATTAGGTTATGATTCTCCCATTCACAATAGTATTCAAGAGACACATGCTTGCTACAATGATTGTGCTTCGTTCATGCTTGAAAAGATCGCTAATAGCTCGGATGCAGTCATTCTTGCAACACATAATGTTGAATCAGGTAAAGATTTCAAGGAAACATATATATGATAAATTACAGCTTTTGTAATAGAAATTGGATTTGATACAGGATGTTCTGTGTACATTCTATAGGGCGATTGGCAGCAACGAAGGCACTAGACCTGGGGATTGGAAAGGGGACTCCAAAGCTTGAGTTTGCACAGCTATATGGAATGTCAGATGCACTTTCATTTGGTTTAAGCAAGGCAGGTTTTCTAGTTAGCAAGTACATGCCGTATGGACCTGTTGAGAAGGTTATCCCTTACCTTCTAAGGAGGGCTGAAGAGAATAGGGGACTTTTATCTACTTCAAGCATTGACAAGGAACTCATGAGGTGAAGTACTTTAACACCGACTCAAGAATCTGAAAACAAATAAGGGTTTTAGAAAATGGTCTCAAGTGACAATCGTTTTCCTCATTTTTTGTTTCTCTGCAGGAAGGAGTTGAAGAGAAGACTTAAAGCTGCAATCTTCTGAGGTGAAAGTTCAAAGCTCTGAGCGACATGCCGACAACAAGGTCTAGAATTGGAAGATGATCGAAAATGTACATATGTAATCAAAAGCAAATTGCTCACTAGAACAAAAACAGTTCACGTAATCTTGAAAAAATAATGTTCAGAGCAATCTTGCAGCAGATTTTATTGTTTCTTCCCTCTGCTCTCACAACAACTCGACAACATTCTTTCCTTACCCTCAAAGGGACAAGCCTGATTGTTTGGATCTAAATGTGAAAGCTAACTGTAAGCAAAGAGAGCTTTCATGAGTTCAGTAGAGTGCTTGGACATCAAAGCTTGAAGGAGACTTGCTATCATTAATTCTGTCATTCAAATTCACATGGTGGGTAATCAGCAAATTAACGAGTGTCGTAAAAAATGATTTCTGAGCAATCTGAGCCTCAACATTGTCACACTGCAAGGACAGATTCTTAAAAAAAAAGAGACATTTGAAAAGGGCACTGTTTCCATGAAATGAATGGCTGCAATTAACCCCAGCTACGAGTATTTGCTAGCCTACTTATTTTAACAAATCTTTTTAATTCTTGGTGTCCCCCCGCCCCACCAAAATTAAGGAGTCACTGCTTATGGTGGAGTGATGTGGAGATCAGAGCACTTATTTTTTTGTGGTAGGTCAAAAGATAAAATTGCAACTGAACATTAGATGACGTGGGAAAAAGATCCAAAATGTTTTCATATTTTTAATATCAACACATAAAAACAATTTAAAATATTAAAAAAATAATTTAAAATACTAAATATTAAATTAAAACAAGTTAAACAACCCCTAAATTTGCTATAAGAAAAAAAACCAGCTTTGATCAACCCAAACAAGATAAATTAGGTTTTAGTTAGGGCAGGTGAAATTTAACAAAACTATTGTTTCATTGCTCCATGGAAATTCCAGAGACTATATAGCAAAACCAAAATTTTAATATTCTTCAAACGACAAAATGATGGTATGTATAATTTGGCCTTGAAAAACAAAATGAGAAGCACACCTAAATTAATCTTTGCTTCTTGGCAACCGTCACCTTCATCTTGTGTCTTCTGTCCATTTCTCTCCCCAATAGGAAAGAACTTAAGGTACATGAAATGTAAGGAAAGAAAGTCCCAACAACTTGCTCTAATAGTGGATGTCAAAATCATACCAATTGGAGTCCCAACTAGTTGGGAATACACTTTATTTGCCGTGACAGATGAGTAGAAGAGCATAGCATTTCCAAGAACATGACAGGTATAGATAGAAACCAAATAAAAGATTCCAAAGCCATCTACCACTGCCCATCACAGCTTAGCTAGCTGCCATGAATGCTGATGTTATCGAAAGCATGATAATGAAAAGAAAGTTATTGCCAGTCCAGGGACATGATGTGGCTGGTTAGATCCACATGGGCCAAGTCCTTGCAATAGTTTTCCAGGAGGAGATTATGACAAAAGGGAAGATGAAAGTGATTCTGTAGAATTTTCTGCACTATAAGATTCAGAATGATGCAACTGCATATGAAAGCAAAAAGGAAGGTTCACACTTTCAAGCAACGATTTAGTTGACAAATCAAAATGTTCTGCTGTTAAGAGGATGTGATCAAGGATCACTAAGTTGGTATCGATCGAAACCAAATAAAAGATTCCAAAAGCCATCTACAGTCCACATGGGCCAAGTCCTTGCAATATTTTGCCAGGAGGAGATTATGACAAAAGGGAAGGTGAAAGTGAATCTGTAGAATTTTCTCCACTATAAGATTCAGAATGATGCAATTGCATATGAAAGCAGCAGGAAACCCAGTAATAAGCCCTCTGGCTCCAAAGGATCACTCACATCATAAAACGGGAGGTTCACACATTCAAGCAACACGGTGGGGGGGGGGGGGTGAAAACGACTAATCAGCGACCAAAAGAAAGAACTAGCCTGATTGAACAAACAACATGCTAGAGAAAAGTTTTTAGTTGACAAATCAAAATGTTCTGCTGTTAAGAGGATGTGATCAAGGATGATTGAAAGTGAAAAGCACTAAATTACTGATAGCAAAGGGACCCCTCAGGGCATATTGCCACAATGCGACCCTATGACAGTATGATCAAATAGTGCAGCGGGGATAAAATGTGTCATCGAACTAATAAGCAGTGCGCTCTGGTTCTACTTGACTAGGCCTCGTGCTCATCCGAGGAGTTTACATAGGAAAGTGCAAAGGATTTCTTTACGAACCACAATGTGCCATTATTAACTTGACAGATTTCCATCACAGATCTTGATAACATTTGTCACCTGATTCCATATAACCGGATCCATGCTGAAGATATGGAAAAGAAAATGTTATACTACATTGGTATGAAAAAAGATGCACAAGAATAACTAGAAAATTGTAGTCAACAAGTATCTTGCTACTATTTTTCAGGTCTTCCACTTTCAGGATTGGAATAGAGAGTCGAAGAAAGAGGGTTATATTTTCAGCAGTATACTTTGTAGCATAAAACGCAGTTAATGTACTCATCATTTACATGTCATCACATATAGGGGATCAACCCAGAATTGTTATGAATTATGATCCTCTCAGCCAAAGTATATTGGACACTTCAAAATCATCTATTCTTGGGGTGCGGACATTGAAAAAGATAAGAACCCAGTATGCTTTAATGATAAAATGTCATCCGACTTCAAAGCATACATCATAGATGGTTATTCCAGCACCCATCGCACAAACACCAGAATGACAATTCCACTAATTTGAATATATATCTTGTGGTAAATTTATCGATAGACATCAAAATTTTGTACATAATCAGACCCTAGAAAAACCTAAATAACCAAAAACAAGAAAATGTAACCACAGTAAAAGTAAATTGAAACAAAACCTACTTTTCAGCTCAGGGTCTGGTAACCTAAAGAGCCTTGCAAACCATCCTGTCTTGTGTCATTCGTTCCCATCAACGAAGGAATCCATGGGAACAATTTGCCCAGCTCTTTGCTTATTGTACTGGGCCTTAGTTGCCTGTCCCCGATTCCAAACTTTGCTCTTTCAATTGCTTCCATTACATCTTCCCTTGTTACAATGTCTCCACCTGCAAAAACCAAACTTACTTGATTCATATTTAATAATAAATGATATAATTATTCTCGAGGTATCTAATGCATAAAGCTTGCACTATAAAAAAGGGTATACAAAATTGGGGAGTGGGGTAGAATTACTCAATGAAGATGCAATGAAAAAGAATGGAAATAAAATGATGGCCCACCACATGAGGACAAGGCTACTATCTGTAGTGGATTCAAATTGTCATTGTAGATGGTAAAAGACCAGATAACAGCTTATTTATAACATAAACCTTACCTCTTCGAGCAGCAAGTAAAGCAGCTTCATTAATGATGTTTGCAAGATCAGCACCTACAAAGCCTGGTGTCAGTGAAGCAACTAGATTGCAGATAAGATCTGCATCTTCATCTAAAGGAACCCCTCTCAAATGTACAGCCAAGATCTTTCTCCTTCCTTCTTCATCTGGTTCTCCAACAACTACCTTTCTTGAAAAGCGACCAGGCCGGCAAAGGGCTGGATCCAAAGCTTCCGGCCTGTTAGTTGCTGCAATAACCACCACTTTCATTTCTGACTCAAAACCATCCATTTCAGTCAGCAACTACAGAGGCAAAAAAAAGTCAGTTGCGAGGACAACTTTTATTTGGAACACAATAAAACATGGTAATTCAGAAATTTGGAGGAAAATCTGAAGTCAGAGGATTTAGAGTGACAATGCTAAACAATGAAAAAACAAGCAAGAAAGACAGTTGATTTATCAGAAGTTGACAAGAATATAATATGCAAGGATAGACATGTCTCTGAAGTTTAACATAGTAATTTTGGCAATGAGTATAGTACCTGACAAACATATGTAATATTTAGATGAAGGTGCACACCAATAATGCAAAAGATCGCATAAATATAGGATTCAGTAAACTACAATATATCCAGTAAAAAAATGGAAACACTGCAAGAGATGCAAGAAGGTTTGAATGATTAAGTTACCTGGTTTAGTGTTTGATCCCGTTCATCATTGAAACTTCTACCACGTTTTCCCCCAACTGCATCAAGTTCATCGATGAATATAATTGATGGAGATGATTTTCTTGCCGCATTAAAGAGATCTCTAATCCGAGCTGCTCCTCTACCAACAAACAACTCCACAAATTCACTGGCAGAGACACTGAAAAATGGTACTCCTGCTTCTCCAGCAACTGCACGTGCCAGTAATGTCTTCCCTGTTCCTGGGGGACCAACCAGCAATACACCTCTAGGTAACTTTGCTCCCAGTTTTTGATAATTCATAGCTCCTTGCAGACACAAAACTATCTACAAAGCATGAATCACATCAATGAGTTTAATATAGATATTCTAGAAAGATCCATCAACATAATGGAACCATCAGTGTCCATAAACAGAAATCTTGCAAGACAACACAAAGTATTGAGCTGGTCTCAGATTCAGATTCTAAGTAGGAAATATAATTAAGAGAGATGTCAAGGTATGTATACAATTCTTTATCAAGCAGCTTCAGCAAAGATCAAGAAATCTCCAAGAGGATATAAGATATGGTTGGACAAGAAAGCAGCAAGACATCACCTTGCTCAGACTCAGAAAGCCTCATGCATAACTTGGGAGTTAGCAAAGAAGTTCAAGTGAGATTAAAATTAGCTTTATGACGTCAAATGCAGACTTATAACCCCATTAGCATCATATGTAACAACTTCAAGAGTTCTTTATAGAGCAAATACAGCTCGATTACAAAATGGTTAATAATAGAGATACATAAAGTTAGACTCATTCGTTAATCCCCTCCACTAAATCTTATTATTCTATTATAATTGTGCAGATGAACATAGAATTGAAGTAAACTATGACTCTTGACACTTGCTTCTTGCTTCAGTAATAAACAGATAACTGGAGGTTGTTGTTGTGTTTTTTTTTTTTAGAATTATATCTGATATCATTTTATTTCGAGGAAACTTTAATAGGGGAATTGCTTACCTCCATGAGTTCTATCTTAGCAATATCAACACCCTCCACATCATCAAAAGTGACTGCCTGATTATTTGATCGCCTCTTTCTTGCTGGGCTATTAGCAGCAGAAAGTTGGCGATAGAGGAGCCACATCATAGGAGTCAAGGGAATCCACAAAGATATTATAGTTATAAGCAAACTCCTTATTGACATCAGAATTGATTGAGGGGCTGAGCTGTATGCTGTTCCCTTTGCTCTCATCAAAGTAAGAAGAAATTTCTCGTCACGATCTACTTTCCTTGTAGAAAATTGCCACTCTGGGGTGGAAGTTCGTGGCCTTGAAAATTTCTTAAATACATCTACCTTGATGCCAGACCAGTTTTGCTCACACACCTTCTACTGCAACTGTTTCAGCTGCATTCTCATCTGGAAGATTTAATACTGAAGATTTGTCTTCTGAGTTTTCAGTATTTTCAGTACCCACAGAGTCTGTGTTATAGTATATACGACGGGATCCCTCTTCAAATAAGACGTTTGTAACATAGCCATTTTGAAGGCTGGCTATCAATTCTGAATAAGGAACAATCTTTGGAGATGGCAACGCAGTTAATCTCAAAAACAAGTAGCACATTCCCAATGCAACAGAAAATTGAAGTGTAAAGTGTCATTCTTTTTATATTCCTTTCTCAAGAACATTCCAAAATCATTCAACATCGACCTAATTGAAACTCCCTTCAATCTTATTTTCAATAGCCGCAGTCTTGTTTTTCAATCTAAGTGAAAAACCTCTTCCTCAAATTACCGTTTCCTCTTTTCCTCAAATGGCTCTCCTCATCTCCACTTTTTTCACTCAATGGTCTAAATGAGCTTTTACAAGACAACCCATTTTGAGACTTACAACCACTACAAAACCCCGATAAATGAACCCCGGTTTTTCCATCATAAAATGATGACCTAAACTTGCTCCTCCAAAGCAACAAATGTTGGAGTTTGCCAGCACTGCAAAGTCCCAAAGAAGGGATCAAAACTGGACTGTAACAAACAGTTGAATATCTCTTCAAAGATTTAGTATTTCCATTATTGACTCCAGAGTTCAGTTTTAAAATTCAAGAACCGTTATTGCAAACAGCAGAAAAAGAAGCCATGCCTCTTCAAAACAACAACAACTAACTTTACCAAGAAAATCAAGAAATATCCATTACTAGCATGAACCTGTCATTTGGGATTCCGCAATAAATCATACATAAGAACCTGCTATAAACCGTCGAGACCTTAACGAATTGACGTGGTTCTTACCTGGTTTTCGTAGAAATTGGAAACAAACTGAGGAATGGGCAACTACTGTATTTGTGCTTGTTCAGCAGTGAAGATAAGAAAATTTTTTTGGGTTTATAAGAACCCGAAGATTGGGTTTTTTCACTCTATAGCAATAATCACACGTGTGGTGCCTGTACTATAGTTGAGTCCCCATATTACTAATTTGATCAGTTGAGTCCTTTTAGGAGATAAGGCTTAGCAACTCCATTAGCATTGATCTATGGAACTCTCATATTAAAAACGTTTCGAGTTTTATCTCAGATTTTAAAACTCTTTAAAATTGAGAAAATAAAAAAAAATCTTGTCTATTTTAATGTGTATTCCTGATTACTCCCCTATATATATATATATATATATATCTCAATTACTTGCTTTGTATATATTCCAAATCTATAAATAGAAAAGAATAAAGATTGACACTACACCGTTTTGAAAACACGGTATAAATCGTGTTCTATAAAAATTAAATTTTTTTATATGTTTTGGATCATTTTGATGTGCTGATCTCAAAAATAATTTTTTTTAAAATAAAAAAAAATATCATTTTAATGCATTTCAGCACAAAAAACATTTTGAAAAGTAAACCGCGGCCACACTCCCAACCAAGCTTACATGGTAGGTAGTTCCTCACATAAATTAATGGTTTTTTTTTTTTTAGTTTTTACATGTTCTGGTTTTTTTTTAAAAAATTATTATTAATTTTGGCACATGCATATTCATTAATGTATTATTTATGCTATTGAAATATTAGTTTATTCAAAAAATATTTAAATTAAATTTATTGAGCTACTTTATATGTGTCATAACCCAATTTTTTACCATTTTATCTTTATTATTATTTTATTTATGGAAAAGGATGAAAAAATTGATGAAAAAATAATAATGATGATGAAATAAATGAAGAATGAATTAAATTTTGGGTTAAGGGCAATATGAATGAAAGTTTTGGGGTTTAATTAAACTTTGGGAATTAATCTAATTAAGTTTGGAATTAATTTGTTTAATTAAGGGTTTAATTGAAGAATTGATAAATTTTTAGACTTAATTAAGCTTGGAATTAATTTAATTCTTCCAATCAAGGATTTAATTGGAGAATTGATAAGTTTTGAGACTTAATTAAGCTTGGAATTAATTTAATTCTTCCAATCAAGGGTTTAATTGGAGAATTGATAAGTTTTGAGACTTAATTAAGCTTGGAATTGATTTATTTAAATCCAATTAAGGGTTTTAATTGGATAATTGATAAGTTTTGAGACTTAATTGGTCTTGGATTTAATTAAATTAATAAAATTAGGGACTTAATTGAGGAATATCAAAGTTTAGAGTTTAATTGGGTCCAAATTGCAAAACTTAAAAATACAAGGACCAGCTTGAAAATGGCGCGGAAATACAAGGATCCAATTACATTTTATCCAGGGGCTTGATTGCATGATTTCAGAACTTCAGTGACTAGATTGCAAATGGCCATTCCCATCACACAAACGGCGCCGTTTCTAGAAACCAACCATCGCCTTCTTCGTCTCCTTCCACAGGAACGGTTTCTGCAGTAATGGCTTTGAAGCCGTTTCAATTGCAGAGATGCTTGACATTCCCTGGCTATAAAGCCAGAGAAGATGAGAGAGCGCGAGAAAAAAGGAGGGGAGTGGGGGTGGAAGAGAAACACAGAACCGGGAGGGAAGAAAAAAAGAACCCAGAAAAGAGGCGAAAACAAAATACCCAGGGGGATTGAACAGAGTAATAAACCCAGAAAATAGAAGGAAAACCCAGCACCAAGGGGGGGCAAAACAGGGGGAACCAAGGCAGAAATCAACCCAAAAAAAAAAATACAGAGTCAAGAACAAAAAGGGGAACCCGAAAACGAAACCCAGAAAACAGAGGAAAAATACCTAGAGCAAAAACAGAGACTAATGTAAACGTAAAATCCAGAAAACCAACGATTGACATCACCGTCTTCTCGATCGTCCCCTGCAAATCAGAAACAAGAAAGCAAGGAGGAAGAAAAGGAGATCGAAGAAAACAGTGATCAGTGTTTCTAGCACTGCCTTGGTCTCAAAACACAAGCAAATAAAAAAGAGAAGGCGCACGCATTGGATCAGTTTCGGTCATCCGCCCTTCACTTTCAACCTCGGGTCATTAGCAGCAGGAATAGGGCCAGGAGAGCGCAAGGAAGGGAAGAAGGCTGCCCTGCCAAGCGTGGTTCAAGCACCAACAGCCCTCGACTTCGTCTTCACCTTCAGGAGCAGCGGACCACAGGTAAGTTTTCTTCATCTCTTCCCGCTTTGCATTATCCTTTGACTGGCCGTGAAATTAATTAGCTTTCCCCAAGTGCACGCACGCGTGGTGCGTGCCTTTGCCCAGCCGGGTCACTGGCTTGGGCCAGTGACCAGGCTGGACCGGCTGGGCCCAGCCCAGCCCATGTGGGCTGAGCTGGGCCCAGCCTAAAAAAAATTGTGTTGGGCCGGGCCGGGCCTAGCCAAAACATAAAAAATTTAAAAAATAAAAAAGGGTTTAAAAAAATAAAAAATAAAAATATGTATGCATTAATAAAATAAAAATAATAATATAAATTTATTGGTTTATTCACTGACGCCAGAGTCAGGAATAAAAATACCGGTTTAAATTTATACCTGTTCTTTTATTGTATTTTATTTTATTTAGCTAGAAAAATAATAAAAAAGATATTGTGCACGCATGAAAATAAATTTATTGTATTTGTTTATTCACTGGCGCCGGAGTCGGGAATAAAAAAAATATTGATTTAAATCTAATTTATTTTATAGCTACGTGATATTTACCAACGCCAGAGTTGGAAGTATCCGTAGTTAAATATTCACTGCCGCCAGAGTCAGGAATATTATAAACAAATCATCACAGCATAAATTAATAAATATTTAGCAATTTAAGACAAAACCAGCAATGCAGTTTGCCTTAGGCAGAACGTTTAAGGGGTGATAATATCTTCCCTTTTACGTAACCAATCCCGAACCATAGAATCTCTGTTGACCAGTTAGGGTTCCTAGTGACCATAATACTAGGTGGCGACTCCTCAAACGAGACATTTTTCCTTAAAAGAACCGGATGCCAGAATCTGTTCTTTTTCCATAATTAATTCAAGAGAATTATTTTTTAGGGCCGCCGCGATGTCGGGTGCGACAGAATGGCAACTCCGCTGGGGACTTAGGATTAAGCTTTGTCTTTGGTCTTATTATTGCTATTTTTTTTTTTGTTGTGTTTATTTGTTTATTTTTCCTGCATTTACTGCTTTAGCATGCATCCTTGTTTATGTTGCCATGCATCACTTTGAGAGCACACACTTTACAACCTAGGATAAGTGGGAAAGTAACAGTACCCCAATGGCTTTAGCCTGGGTAAGACTCGTGAAACCATCCAACTCTCGCTTGATTGTTTACTTGGAAGTGGTTGATATGCCAAACTGATATTACTCAGGGCCTCTATCTTCACACTACTTGTAAGCCTCATATCAACCTTTCATGGACGATCACTGAGCATGCGAAAGACCCTTTGAAACTAGATAATGACCAACCCCTTGATGCACTCAGTAATTAGGATCTTCCAATTAGGTTGTCACCCCATGAAGGGCAAGTTCACATTTCATACGCATTTTTTTATTATTACTTTAGCATTTTTGCATAATTGCATGATTTACATTTAGTAGGTTGAAATATAGGTCCCCCATTGAAACTCATTTATAACACTCGTTCGAGAAAAAGACAAATGGAAAACGAAGAAAGAGCCCAGTTGGAAGCCCAACGTCAAAAAGAGGTGGATAATCTTAAAGAAGAAGTCGTAAGGCTTACTAGTCTACTCGAGCAAGCCTTGAGAGATAAATCCAGAAAAGGAACACTTATAACTCAGCCTGAAGATATGCATGTAACTCATTTCGATCCACAGAATCTGGGGGCAAATAGGGAGTCATCTGAATTTCAACAAGCTATGCATTTCCAGCCAGCATACCCTTCAAGAATTTCATCTACCACTGATTCCACCGAGAAAGAATCTCAAAAGGGCAAGATGGTGAAAGAAGAGGATTTAGAAAAATGGACTACCCTAGAGAAGAGGATAAGGGCAGTTGAGGGAAACCATTTGTGTGACTTGGTGAAAGCTGTCAATATGTGTTTGGTGCCCAACGTTGTCATTCCCAAAAAGTTTAGAGTGCCAGAATTTGTCAAATATACGGGAACTCAATGCCCTATGACTCATCTCAAAGCATACTGCAACAAAATGGCTGAGGTGGTTGATGATGAGAAACTGCTGATTCATTTTTTTCAAGACAGCTTGAGTGACGCTGCCCTCACTTGGTATATGCGGTTGGACAATACCAAGGTTAAAAAATGGAAGGACTTAGTTGATGCCTTCATGAGGCAATATAAGTTTAATATAGACGTGGGTCCTGATCGGTTAAGCTTGCAAGCTATGGAGAAGAACAACAAGGAATCCATAAGAGAATATGCCCGGAGATGGAGCGAGGTAGCTGCACAAGTTAATCCTCCCATGTTGGAAAAAGAGATGATCAGTTTATTTTCCAATACATTTAAAGCTCCGTACTTTGAATACTTGGTTAGAAGCTCTGCACAACATTTCACTGACCTGGTTATTATAGCTGATAGGATTGAACAAGCCATTGGGTTAGGTAAGATTGCTAACCCGACTAAGAAGAACGATTTCACTGAAGGTGGTTGCCAAGACACTTATCGTTCCTATAGCTAATTCCTTCACACCGACTCCAAGAAATCAACTATTTTGAAGATAAAACTATGGTGATAATAGGTCGAGAATGGTCTACATGTGACTGAAACTAAGTGTTGAAGAGATGCCCTTTGTCAAGGAGAATGAATGATTGAAAGATTCCTGGAAATTCCAATGAATGATCACTAAATGTTTAGCCCTTCTATGTGTTATCATGCCAATATTCATGTTGGCATAAGTTCTTTGTTGTTAAACTTCTTTTCCAAAGCTTCAATGAAATAATGAGTTTCTCATTCAATTGTGTTTGCGACCAATCATTATTCATTTTTTTTGAGAGAGTTTTCTTATAAAGACTCACAAACACATCTTTGAAGCCTTGTGAGATCTCATAGAGGCAATTCATCTCTCTTACCAAAATCAGTTTCCCTATTGGAGTTTTGAAAAATTGATCTGGCATTTTGATTTCAAAAACTAATTTGATGCTTATTCAAAAATGATATTTTTAACGTTCTACTTGTAGAATGACAATTGAATCAAGCAACTCCATCATTGAGGTGACTAAATTATAAACAAAAAAAAAAAAAGAAAAAAAACAAATGAATGAACACCCTTACCCATGACTCTTGAATCATTTGTTTTTAAATGTATGAATAATGGTATGTAGTACACTTGTTGCTCATGATCCATGAAATGCATCTTTGTAAAGACCAAACCATCACACTGGATGAGGTCAAAGTTTATTGATCTTAACTGCTTACGCTTGAAATGAGGAAAGGCCATCTTTGTTATTCCTTTCACATTCTGAAATAAGTACATCCCTTGCTATCCCTTTTTGAGCCTGAATAATTTTTCTTTCATGAAAAAATCCCGACTAGGATCACACCCCACACTGGGGGGCAAGAGAAAATTTCAATGAGAAAAGTGAAAAAGCTACAAGAAAGCAAAAAAAAAAAAAAAAAAAAAAGCATAAGAGCTCAAGAAACTCAAATGCTAGGGGGCATGCCCAAATCACTAGAAAACGTGACATCCAAAATTAAAGTGGGTATGCCCTAGCAAAGCAATAAAAAAAAAGAAGCAACAAATCAAAGAAGTGCGACAAAAGAAAATATGAATGACGTCAAGAGTCAAACTGTTGATAGTGATCCTTAGTCTTTGAAACCCTGAAACACTCTTTGAGCCTTATGAATCCTTTTCTTTCATAGCCAACAACCACAACCTACGTTACGTCCCTGTAAAAGTCCTTTCTAATCAAGCAAGCAAGCAACCGAGAATAATAAACAATGCTCTCCAAATGCAAAGAATACTTTTTCATAAGATTCATGACATCAAGAATGAACTACTCATTATTATTCATGCTGATAAAAATGAATGATTCAAAAAGAGACAAATTTTTCTCATACAAAACCTCGAGCTTTTTCTCGAGCCCTTCACTTTGAAACAAAAGATCATCTCATGATGTATTTTCACTGAAGATCTCATTGCCAAACACAAGAGCAAATAACCTCTTTTCCAAGAAAGAAAATAGCCAAAGAGTTGTAAGATTTCAAAAGCAAATTGTTTTGGATTCACATCGAAATAATTTTTGTTTTCAAAATGCAAGATCAAGATTTCAAGATTCATTCTAGACCCACATTCCTTCACCAAAATGAACAAAAAGAGAAATCAGAGAATGGTCTTTTAAAACCATTATTTGTCTAAGTCGTTGGCAAAGCACACTTGGGGGCAATGACTAGTACAAGGGGGCAACATTGTATTTTCTCTTCTAGAAAAAGAGAGGAATATTTCCTACAACAAGACAAGAGGGCATTCTGGTTTACGAAAGACAATTTGATCCTTTCTGCAAGTGACACCGATTGTTTTTATCAATGAAATGAGGGGCAATGAATAAGTCCTCTCAAATTATTTGACAAGTGAGAAATCTTCAGCAAATAAATGGGTCGTGATGGGCACCACAAAGGCTGAGTTGTGTGAACAAATTTGGAAATAGACTTACATGGGCCAACTCGAGTGGGCTAGAAGCCAAGCGATAAAAATGACCCAAATCAGAGGTAGCAAGTCCTTATCAGTCAAGCAACAAGAAGATTAAGAAGAAATGGGGGCCTATATTTCAAATCAGGTAAAGATGCATGCATATCATCTAAACTTTGAGACATTGGACAATGAGTTTTGCAAATCTCATTAGAGAAAATTCCAACGGAATCCATCGAGTGGAAGGCCAACTTGAAATGGCCAAAGATTGATATTGTTGTTGAAATTTTTTCACTTTTGAGAATTTTTCATCCCGGGCAGGCCGCCCATGAGAATTAGGCCATCTAGAAAAATCTTCACGCTTTCCTCTTAGAGTGCCTTTGAGCACTCGTTTTCTTCTTGGAGCGCCTTTGAGCCCTCACTTTCTCCTTCGAGTGCCTTTAAGCACTCGCCTTCCTTTTTGAGTGCCTCTGAGCCCTCGTTTTCCTCTACGAGCGCCTTTGAGCACTCTCTTTCCTCTTCGAACGTCTTTGAGCACTCGTTTGCCTCTTCGAGCGCCTTTGAGCACTCATTTCCCTTTCAAGTGCCTTTGAGCACCAGTGCCTCTGAGCACTCGCTTTTCCCTTCAAGTGCCTTTGAGCACCAGTGCCTCTGAGCACTCGTTTTCCCTTTCAAGTGCCTTTGAGCACAAGTGCCTCTGAGCACTCGTTTTTCCCTTCAAGTGCCTCTAAGCACTCGTTTTTCCCTTCAAGTGCCTTTGAGCACCAGTGCCTCTGAGCACTCACTTTTGCCTTCAAGTGCCTCTGAGCACCAGTGCCTCTGAGCACTCGCTTTCACCTTCAAGTGCCTCTGAGCACTCGCTTTTGCCTTCAAGTGCCTCTGAGCACCAGTGCCTCTGAGCACTCGTTTTTCCTTCAAGTGCCTCTGAGCACTCGCTTTTCCCTTCAAGTGCCTCTGAGCACTCGCTTTTCCCTTCAAGTGTCTCTGAGCACCAGTGCCTCTGAGCACTCGCTTTCCCTTTCAAGTGCCTTTGAGCACTCACTTTCTTCTTGGAGTGCCTTTGAGCACTCATTTTCTTCTCGAAGTGCCTTTGAGCACTCGCTTCCTCTTTGAGTGCCTTTGAGCACCCGCTTTCCTTTTCAAGTGCCTTTGAGCACTCACCTTCCTTCTCGAGTGCCTTTGAGCACTCGCTTTCCCCTTCAAGTGCCTTTAAGCACTCATTTTCTTCTTGGAGCGCCTTTGAGCAATCATTTTTTTCTCGAAGTGCCTTTGAGCACTCACTTTCATTTTTCGAGCACCTTTGAGCGCTCGCTTTCCTTTTTGAGTGCCTTTGAGCACTCGTTTTTCTCTTTGAGTGCCTTTGAGCACTCGCTTTCCTTTTGGAGCGCCTTTGAGCACTCGCTTTCTTCTAGGAGTGCCTTTCAGCCCTTCCTTTCTTCTTTGAGTTGCCTTTGAGCACTCGTTTTCCTTTTTGAGTGCCTCTGAGCACTCACTTTTCTTTGTGAGTGTGCTTTCGAGCCCTCATTTTCATTTTTTTACTTGGGTAGGTCACCCATCACAATGAGACCACTTCTAAAAAAGAAAAAAAAGAAAAAAAAAACAAAAAAACAAAAAAGTGGGTCGTCTTCCGAATGACTTGTTTCTTGATTTCTACATCTCCCTGTAAAGGTCATGTGTCCACCTACTGTTAAAAAAAAAACAAAAAAACAAAAAAACAAAAAGATGGGTCGTCTTCCCAATGACTGGTTTCTTGATTTCTACATCTCTCTGTAAAGGTCGTGTGTCAATCTATTGTTTTCTAAGTCTTCAAAAAAAAAAAAAAAAAAAAGGTGTTCTTTCTCTATCTACTTTTCTTTATAAATTTACTACACAAAGATAAAAGAAAATGAAATTTTTCAATATCTTTGCATAGTAAATATTATAAAGAGGGGGCAACTGTCATAAACCCAATTTTTTACCATTTTATCTTTATTATTATTTTATTTATGGAAAAGGATGAAAAAATTGATGAAAAAATAATAATGATGATGAAATAAATGAAGAATGAATTAAATTTTGGGTTAAGGGCAATATGAATGAAAGTTTTGGGGTTTAATTAAACTTTGGAATTAATCTAATTAAGTTTGGAATTAATTTGTTTAATTAAGGGTTTAATTGAAGAATTGATAAATTTTTTAGACTTAATTAAGCTTGGAATTAATTTAATTCTTCCAATCAAGGATTTAATTAGAGAATTTGATAAGTTTTGAGACTTAATTAAGCTTGGAATTAATTTAATTCTTCCAATCAAGGGTTTAATTGGAGAATTGATAAGTTTTGAGACTTAATTAAGCTTGGAATTGATTTATTTAATCCAATTAAGGGTTTTAATTGGATAATTGATAAGTTTTGAGACTTAATTGGTCTTGGATTTAATTAAATTAATAAAATTAGGGACTTAATTGAGGAATATCAAAGTTTAGAGTTTAATTGGGGTCCAAATTGCAAAACTTAAAATACAAGGACCAGCTTGAAAATGGCGCGGAAATACAAGGATCCAATTACATTTTATCCAGGGGCTTGATTGCATGATTTCAGAACTTCAGTGACTAGATTGCAAATGGCCATTCCCATCACACAAACGGCGCCGTTTCTAGAAACCAACCATCGCCTTCTTCGTCTCCTTCCACAGGAACGGTTTCTGCAGTAATGGCTTTGAAGCCGTTTCAATTGCAGAGATGCTTGACATTCCCTGGCTATAAAGCCAGAGAAGATGAGAGAGCGCGAGAAAAAAGGAGGGGAGTGGGGGTGGAAGAGAAACACAGAACCGGGAGGGAAGAAAAAAAGAACCCAGAAAAGAGGCGAAAACAAAATACCCAGGGGGATTGAACAGAGTAATAAACCCAGAAAATAGAAGGAAAACCCAGCACCAAGGGGGGGCAAAACAGGGGGAACCAAGGCAGAAATCAACCCAAAAAAAAATACAGAGTCAAGAACAAAAAGGGGAACCCGAAAACGAAACCCAGAAAACAGAGGAAAAATACCTAGAGCAAAAACAGAGACTAATGTAAACGTAAAATCCAGAAAACCAACGATTGACATCACCGTCTTCTCGATCGTCCCCTGCAAATCAGAAACAAGAAAGCAAGGAGGAAGAAAAGGAGATCGAAGAAAACAGTGATCAGTGTTTCTAGCACTGCCTTGGTCTCAAAACACAAGCAAATAAAAAAGAGAAGGCGCACGCATTGGATCAGTTTCGGTCATCCGCCCTTCACTTTCAACCTCGGGTCATTAGCAGCAGGAATAGGGCCAGGAGAGCGCAAGGAAGGGAAGAAGGCTGCCCTGCCAAGCGTGGTTCAAGCACCAACAGCCCTCGACTTCGTCTTCACCTTCAGGAGCAGCGGACCACAGGTAAGTTTTCTTCATCTCTTCCCGCTTTGCATTATCCTTTGACTGGCCGTGAAATTAATTAGCTTTCCCCAAGTGCACGCACGCGTGGTGCGTGCCTTTGCCCAGCCGGGTCACTGGCTTGGGCCAGTGACCAGGCTGGACCGGCTGGGCCCAGCCCAGCCCATGTGGGCTGAGCTGGGCCCAGCCTAAAAAAAATTGTGTTGGGCCGGGCCGGGCCTAGCCCAAAACATAAAAAATTTAAAAAATAAAAAGGGTTTAAAAAAATAAAAAATAAAAATATGTATGCATTAATAAAATAAAAATAATAATATAAATTTATTGGTTTATTCACTGACGCCAGAGTCAGGAATAAAAATACCGGTTTAAATTTATACCTGTTCTTTTATTGTATTTTATTTTATTTAGCTAGAAAAATAATAAAAAAGATATTGTGCACGCATGAAAATAAATTTATTGTATTTGTTTATTCACTGGCGCCGGAGTCGGGAATAAAAAAAATATTGATTTAAATCTAATTTATTTTATAGCTACGTGATATTTACCAACGCCAGAGTTGGAAGTATCCGTAGTTAAATATTCACTGCCGCCAGAGTCAGGAATATTATAAACAAATCATCACAGCATAAATTAATAAATATTTAGCAATTTAAGACAAAACCAGCAATGCAGTTTGCCTTAGGCAGAACGTTTAAGGGGTGATAATATCTTCCCTTTTACGTAACCAATCCCGAACCATAGAATCTCTATTGACCAGTTAGGGTTCCTAGTGACCATAATACTAGGTGGCGACTCCTCAAACGAGACATTTTTCCTTAAAAGAACCGGATGCCAGAATCTGTTCTTTTTCCATAATTAATTCAAGAGAATTATTTTTTAGGGCCGCCGCGATGTCGGGTGCGACAATATGAATTGGAAAAATAATATCTGAAGTGAAAATAATTAGGCATTTTGTCTTATCAATGAATTACTTTGAATATTCAAATTTAGTTTCAGATTGTCACGCCATCCTATGAAAAATTAAAAGAAATGAGCATTGCTTTTTTTTTTTTTAAATAAAATAAAAATGGAACCACTTCATAGCAAGAATAAGAAGGGATAAGGTATGTATACTCAAACTATATTTTAATTATAATATTTTCGTGGAAGAGATGGCCAAAGAAGGGCATGACCCTATAAATTTATTCTGTTAAATGTTTTTAAATGAAAAATTAATTGATAAATATCATCAATTTTTTCTTTTTTTTGATAAATATTTTTACACATAATTGCTAATTTTAGTAAATAATAAGAGGTAAAAAGATAAAACTTAAAAAAAAAAAACAAGTTTTTTTTTTTGTTGAAAAAAAAAAAAAACAAGTTGAACTAACATATTGATGACGAAAATGAGGATTTTAGCACGATAGGGAGATGAGTGAAATTGAGAGAAGAATGTAGGTTATTGGAGGGAAATTTTCATTCTTAGGATGGAAAATGTTTTGATTTACAAGAGGGAAAAAAACTTATTCTTTATTTTTGTAAATTAAAAGGATGGTTAGGGTTCTTATATTTTTTTTTTATTTTAAGACTATTTAACTATTTCTTGAGTATAAAACAATCAAATTTCATTTCCCAAACTTTTTTTTTTCTTTTAGAAGTGAAAAATGATGCTAGATTTAGTCCATTAAATAAGTACATGTTTGAGAATATGATAAAAGTTGAACTTTTAAAATATTTTTCATTTGAAAATACATAAAAAAATATTTTTTTTTTTTAATATTAACACATTAAAATAATTTAAAAATACAAAAATATTATTTAAAATAAAAATTTTTTAAAACTTACTGAAATTCCAGTCCAAACACATTCCAAATAAACACTAAGTCTAATACTCAATTTTTTCGAATTTTTTTTATAAAAAACTGAAACAAGTTTAAACTGACCGGTTTCGGTTCGTTCAGTTTTTTAGGATAAAAACCTGTTCAAACCGGTTTGGCTCATTTTTTTTGGGTTGACTCGGTTTTTTTCCGGTCTGGCTCTGTTTTTTCGATTTGGGTTTGGTTTGGTTTTTTTAGTTTCAAACTTATAAAACTGAAACCGAACCGGTTGGCTTTTTCAAAATTTTAATCGGTTTTTTCGCAGTTCGGTTTTTTCAGTTATTTTTTTTCCAGTTTTCTCAATTTAATTGGTTTTTGAGTTTTGTTGCTCACTCCTAATATTCACTAACGATATACTTTTAGCAAGATAGCATGGTTAATTTCAATAACATGTAGCCATAACACTTCTTGATACAATCCCAAATTATATTACAGAAGAGGACATGAACTCGATTGACTAGGGAAATAGGGTAAGTTGAGGGGACAAAAAGTTTGTTCACACTAAGAAGAGAGGGTGTGCATTTGGGTCCACCAAGAAGAGGAATACATGGCTAATCTCCTTAACGGGGGATGCACAGTTAGGCATCCTCCATTGTAGCATCTCTCATCAATCCAAGAGTCATCAACATGAGGACTCATCTCTCATCAGTTGCATGCTCTCATGTCTTAAAAGTGAGGTTAACTTAGTTTGAGGCAAAATAAATTTTTTTGTACATGTGATTTGAGCCAACTAAAGCCTACAAGTCATCAAGTTAAATTGTCTGGTCATCATTTTCTCATGCCAATTTTTTTTTTTTTTATTATTATTAAAGTCCTTTATACTAAATGGAGTGGTACCTTTGTACCCAGAAATGGTGTAACCACATGCTTGTGAAGGAGTGTTGTCTTTATATTTAGGAAAAATGGGTGTTTTTTATACCTAAACAAGATGGATTTCTGCACCAACATGTGAATTCCTTTATACCCAATTAAGGACAAGATGTCTTTGAGTTCGAGTAAAAATGTTTCCTTTACCTAAGGTGGAGGATGTTTTAAGTTCAGACTAGGTTGTCCCTGTTCTAGAATGAAGATCAGAATAGAGACTATGTTGTACCCGGGTATTTGACATCCCATTTCTAAACTTCCGTTGCTGCTACTGCAATGACAGTGGATGTGTTTTTTTCCACGGTTTTTGACATCGAACGTTTAGTTATCGGCAAACACCATCTTGTGCATATTTCTAATAGTAGTGTGTGTAACCAATAGCAAAATGAATATTATACCACTGTAGGCAAGCCTCCAAAATTTTACGACATACAATATGTCAAGCCCTTTGTATATGTTAAACATGTTTAGGGTAAGTGTTGAGCGACCCACAAGGAAGTGGAACCAGTTGAAGAAAGGACGATACTTGTTATCTTTGTCAGGTCTGACTAGGCCACCAAACACTTGTGCTGTTGACTATGCCGATGATTTTGAGTTGTTGAATATTCCATGAGACCTTGTGCCTAGAAATATTCCAATCCCAAATCCAACAAGACAACCAAGAATATAGGCCACCAGTTGACTGCTTATATGCAAGTAGAACCATAAAGGGTCTGCAGATTCGAAGTTTTTCAAGTATCTTGCAATGATGGCCCCGATAGGCATTAGAGTACCCCAGCTTATTGTGTTCAATATTCTATGGACATTTTTCATTGTGCTTGAAGAGCTTCTTTTCGTCATAATCCTTCCAAAAAGGAAGTCCAAACTCCTTATCCATGGATTTAACATTGGGACTTAATGGAGTGTTTTCAGACATCGGACATGCTTGCTAGAGATGATTGCTTCCGTAACTCGTTATCGGATAAGTATAAACTACAAGACTTCCATCCATTCTTGGAAGAGGGATGATTGCTTGCAAATTAATCAATCATCCCTATTGAAGTTGGATTGATAGCCCAAGCAATCCATTTGTGATCGGTCACACCAACATGCCTGAAGACAACATTAAATCTGTTGGATAATGAATGGTAGTTCCAGTTAAGAGAGGAACTCAAAACAGGCAAATCTTTGCAAGAAGAGAACCTTTTGCTGTTCGAAAATTTGTAGGTTGAGCATGGTGGTGGTTGTTGTGCTATGCATGACAATGTACAAAAAGCAAGATTTGGACCTCCTATATCTTTGGATGGAAGGTAATTAACTTGTGTTTTTTTATAGTAAAAAAACATGTTTTTTAGCCTATAAAAATGTAGTTTGTGCTTAAAAGATATATATTATCTTTGAAAATAAAGTCATCATACTTTCAAACCAAACACACTTAATGCTTGGCCAGTTCATCAAACAAGTCTAAAACTCTAGAAGGCCAAAGCTAAATCCATTAGTACTTGGTCCAATATTGTCAAGATCACTATCGTCAGTGGTGCCCTTGTTTATCAATGCTCTGCTCAAATAAAATCATGCAATTAAGCCCTTATTTCTTTTAATCTTAACAAAACTTGCCTAATAAGACCTCAACCTCTTAGTCTTAAGTCAAAAATCCACGCAAGACCAATTAATCATGAAGTACAATCAACCAATACCATGAAAATCATAGATCGGCAAGAACTCGGTTCAAACAAACATCAATAAATAAAAAATAATAATACTTTAGGGATTTAATTATCAAATCAACAAAATGGAATTGGAAAGAAACAGGGACTAAAACAAATAGAAAAAAAGAAAAGCTAAAAAGTTGTCGTAATGTAGGCTCGGTTATTGAATAGCGTGAGACTTTGAACGACGTGTGTTGGCTACTAGTGAACGGAGGAAGGTGTTGAGGTTCCAGTAGAGTCTTTCTCAGTCTCTGTTCCAGTAGAGTCTTTCTCAGTCTCTGAATTACCATCCTATGGTGCTTTGATTATGAAATCTAATATCCTATGATACTTGGACAATTATTTTTAGTGATGTGATATTCACACGTGTGATTTAATTAAAAGGTGTTGCATGTGTTCCATGTATTATTCAATTATTTTATTGAAATTGTTTCTACATCATTCTAAAAACCTAACTATACGCGGTTGCTGTTGTGGTTGTGGTTTGAAAAAAGTTATTTTATAAAAAGTACTTTTAGTTAAGGTTGGTTTGGAAAAATATATGTTTGGTTAAAACTTTGGTTGAAACTGAGGTCGAGTAAAAAGTAGTTTAATGTATTTGGTTAAAAAAATATTTTTCAAATTGAGGTTATAAAATAATTAATATATATATATATATATATATTGTTTTAATTTAAATATTGTAGATTTAACTATTGTTATTACATCATAAAATAAATAATACTTTATATAAAATATTTTGTATTGTTTTATTAAACTATTTACAATTCCATCACGTATAAAATACATCCGATAAGAACTACAGTTTCATTGGTTTTGTAAGCGCGCAACAACATCAGAAATAAAATTGGGATTGTGATCAAATTCTACAAATATTACGTCATCAAGCGATCTTCTTCTAATTTATATAGTGTTATTGGATAATATGAAACACTAGTTTTTCGAAATAAAACATAATTAAAAATAAAAAATATATTTTTTTACTGGGTCGAACCTGGTTCAATATATTTTTATAGTTTTAGACTAGGTCCGATATCCACTGTCCACTTAAGTGAACAGTGGAGGAGCTCTCCACTGTCCACTTAAGTAAACAGTGGAGAGTTCATTATCCACTTGAGAAGACGCAGGTAGGATCGCAGGAGAAGCTAATAAATTCCTTGTTCGAGTCTGTTTGGCTCTGCGGCTGCGGCTGCGTTTTATTGATAATGCAGCGCGCAGCCGTTTGGTTAAAGAAAAAAACACTTTACTGTTCACTGGGCTCCACTTAAATTCTGCGTTTCTAACGCAAGAAATGAAAAGCAGCTATTTCATGCTTTTTTACTGTTCATATAATGAACAGTATATAGTGTATACTGTTCATATGAACAGTGCAGGGGAACTGCACTGTTCACTTAAAAACTAGTGAACGGTGCAATTCTCTTGCACTGTTCACTGCCTGCGTGTCTTTTTTTTTTTAGTGTGTTATTTTTTTAACATTTTAAAAAAAAATTAGTTTATAGTGAAATTTATACCTGATAATATTTTATTTAATTTTATTATATGCTAAAAATATTATAAAAACTGTAGTTTTTGTTTGATGTATTTCGTACGTAATGAAATTATAAATGGTTTCATGGAATAATAAAAAATATTTTATATAAAGTATGATTTATTTTATAATAAAATAGCAGTAGTTAAATCTACAATATTTAAATTAAAAATCATAAGTACTAATATATATTTTTAAAATTATTTTATAACCTCAATTTTAAAAGCATTTTAAAGTTTTAACCAAACACATTAAACTACTTTTTTTTCAACTTCAATTTTAACCACAGTTTTAACAAAACACCTATTTTTTCAAACCAAACTCAACTAAAAGTACTTTTTATAAAACAACTTTTTTTAAACCACAACCACAACAGCTACCGCAATACCAAACACACTCAAAATCTACTTCTCATGAGATGAGGTTCGACCTCAGTTATTAGGTGGGACCCATGTAAAGAAATTATGAAGTTTGGGTTAACCAAATACTTTGATCCAGCTTTTATTTTTAGCTGCTGTCGCTATCGCAGTGCCAAACAGGCACTTTCTCAGTCTCGGAATTACCATCCTATGGTGCTTTGATTATGAAATCTAATATCCTATGATACTTGGACAATTATTTTTAGTGATGTGATATTCACACGTGTGATTTAATTAAAAGGTGTTGCATGTGTTCCATGTATTATTCAATTATTTTATTGAATAATTGAATTGTACTGAAATTGTTTCTACATCATTCTAAAAACCTAACTATACGCGGCAGGTAGTTAGTCAATTGTTTTTGTTTATGTGCTCAAATTAGGCTGGAAACCTTTTATTTTAGTTTTTGTTTTTAAAATTTTCTTATTTTTTTTACTGCTATTCATTATGATTCTTAATTTAATTAATATTTTATTAATCATAATGTTTCTTTTAATATTTAAACAGTCTTGTAAGCTATTTTTCATAACACAAATAATAAAATAAAAACTTTACAGAAAATATACAACTCCACAGTTTAGAGATATAATTTTTTTGAAAATGAAGTAACCCTATCAAAATATTAATGAATATTTATTGATGACATTATTTCTTGTCTGCTTACTTTTCCTTTCTCTTCACGAGTTCTTGTCGGAACTAAAACAATGTGGGGATGCAAATGTGCCACGTTTTCCAGCCTATAATCTCCCGAAACATCAATTCTGGAGCTGTCTCCATGAATTAATTAGCTCCAGAATTGATTGTTTTTTTCCCCATTGTTTGCAAAATAATTGAGCAATTATCATTAAACTTTCAGTCCTGACAGCCCTTAAAAATGTCAGCCTCGTTATTTTTGGCAAGTAGTACAGCGAGGAAGGAAATCATGCATGCCAAGAAAACCATGCATGGACCCAACGATTATCCCTACTGCGTGATACACGAGCAGAAAAGGTCAAAAGAAGAGCAAGAAACCAAGAAAAACCCTTCTCTTGATATATTATGATGCGATTTTCAGCTTCTTATGAGGTCCACTCGATTTTGGACCCACAATTATGAGAACCCTTCTCTTTTTGATTCTTAGTACAAAGAAGAGGCTGGTAGACCCTACTATTAATTGGCTATCTTACTTGAAGGAAGGAGACTAGTGAACGATATTCATTCACAATTATTTATTTTTAAATCATTTAAGTATTTCAACATTAAATTAAACATGCTTGTCACTGCCCTATATATCTTATAATTATAAATCATCTCCTCGTCTTACCGTCGCTTGTTCTTCTTAATTGTAATCTTCCAGTAGAATAGAATGAGTGTGTAATTAATTAAACTTTTTGTTATGTTGTCTCCTACTTTCCTTCTCCTTCCCAGTATGAGTCTGGTTTGCTCCAGGTTAGTGATTCTATAGAGAGCTACCATGCAAGAAAGTAGAGTGAAGGAACAAAAATAGATGACTTACTTTTCTTACTAGGTTAGCTCTCTTTGCCTAACCTGTAAATTCAATTAAAAAAAATGAACGGAAATTTTTTGACAATAACTCCTGTTTTTTTTTTTTTCTTGTTTTAGTTATATAAAATTAAGCATAAAAAAAATTATGATAAATAAAGTGCTAGACTGCTAAATATTTTACAAGCATGCTAGTTTTAAAAAAACAAAATATGTGAACTAGAACCCCGTAAACAATCAAATAGTAAAACTTCAGAAGATATATAATAACAAATGAAATTTGATAATAACTTTTTTTTTTCCTTGTTTTAGTTATATAAAACTAAGCATAAAAAATTTCAAACAAATAAAATGCTAAATTGCTTAATATTCTATAGACATGCTAGTTGAAAAAAAAAATGAAATATATAATGAAAAACCCGTAAATAATAAAACAGTAACAGTTTAAAAGACAAACAAAAACAGATAAAAAAATAATATCAATTTAGAAGACAAACAATAACAAATAAAATTTGATAGTAACACTTGTTTTTTTTCCTCTTGTTTTAGTTATATAAAACTGAGCATGAATTCAAATATGATAAGGAATTCAGCACCACACATAACTTTGTGACATGAATGATCAATAACATGAGATCTTTTTCATGCAAGAAGTATATTTTTAGCTATCTCCACCTATCAATATCTAATCTAATTAACCATATCAATTAATTGATAAAAAATAATAATAAAAAAAAGAAAAAGGTTTGTCTTTAATTATTTCAACTTGTATTTTCTTTTCATTTTAATTATGTTATATACTTATTTATTACTTGCTTAGATTAATTATCAATATATAATTAATTAAAAAAAGTTACATATAATTTTACAATCTAATTTTATATTATATTTTTCATGTTATGTTGAAATATTGTTTTTTTTTTTACAACCTCGCCATTATCACTTCACTCGTGCTTTATATTATTACTTTTCATGCCTTGTCTAATCTAGTTGACTATATATAGATGATGGGTCTATAAATACCAACCAAACCATGAGGTGCATTCAAACCATCTTCTTTTCCTCCCTGGATTTCTTTTATATCCAATTCCAAATGATTCTTGAGGCTCTCATTTTGGTATTCCTTTATGGTTTCTGGAAAATCTTGGCCAGAAATAGTGAAAGCAAAAAACCAACCAGAGCCCCTGAACCATCCGGGGCATGGCCGTTATTTGGTCACCTCCCTAGTCTGGTTGGCAAAGACCCAGCATGTAAAACCCTTGGAGCCATTGCCGATAAATATGGCCCTATTTACTCACTCAAGTTCGGCATTCATCGAACCCTAGTGGTCAGTAGTTGGGAAACAGTGAAGGATTGCTTAAACACCAATGACAGAGTTTTGGCTACCAGAGCAGGCATAGCAGCAGGGAAACATATGTTTTATGACAACGCAGCTTTTGCATTAGCCCCGTATGGACAGTATTGGCGAGATGTCCGAAAGCTGGCCACTCTTCAGCTTCTATCAAATCAGCGGCTTGAAATGCTCAAGCATGTCCGTGTGTCAGAAGTAGACACGTTCATCAAAGGTTTGCACAGTTTTTATGCAGGAAATGTGGACTCCCCTGCGAAGGTGAATATAAGCAAATTGTTGGAAAGCTTGACGTTCAACATAAACCTTAGAACAATAGTCGGGAAGCGGTATTGCAGCAGCACATATGACAAGGAGAACAGCGAGCCCTGGCGTTACAAAAAAGCCATAAAAAAAGCCTTGTATCTGAGTGGGATTTTTGTAATGTCGGATGCGATTCCATTTCTTGAATGGCTTGATTACCAGGGGCATGTAAGTGCCATGAAGAAGACTGCCAAGGAACTTGATGCCGTGATACGAAATTGGCTGGAAGAACATCTTAAGAAAAAAAAAGATGGCGAATTGGGAAGCGATCGTGAGAGCGACTTCATGGACGTGATGATCTCTAACCTTGCCGAAGGTCCTGATAAGATTTCTGGCTATTCGCGTGATGTTGTCATCAAGGCAACAGCTTTGGTACGTTTCCCAACTGTAAGCCTTTAGTACCTCTTTTTTTTTTGGGCTGGCAGGTGAGGGGGCGCACCGCAGAGACCTTCCAGTCTCCTACCACTTGCGCTAGTGTTCAGGTGGTAATTGACTTGCAAATATTTTCATTTTCACACGTTTTGTTGTAATTTTGCAGATTCTGACCCTCACAGGAGCAGGAAGCACAGCAACTACATTAGTTTGGACGCTGTCCCTATTGCTAAACAACCCGGCCGTGCTAAAGGCTGCTCAAGAAGAGCTGGACGAGCAAGTAGGAAGAGAAAGATGGGTGGAAGAATCAGATATAAAGAACCTCAGGTACCTCCAAGCAATTGTGAAAGAAACCCTGCGCTTATACCCTCCTGGCCCCTTAACAGGAATACGTGAGGCCATGGAAGATTGTTCTATTGGTGGCTATGATGTTCCTAAGGGCACTCGACTAGTAGTAAACATATGGAAGCTGCATCGAGACCCTCGTGTGTGGAAAAACCCAAACGAGTTTAAACCTGACAGGTTCTTGACAACCCATGCTGATCTTGATTTTAGGGGTCAAAATATGGAGTTCATTCCTTTTAGCTCGGGGAGAAGATCTTGCCCTGCCATAAATCTTGGCTTGATAGTGGTTCATCTGACACTTGCTAGGATCCTTCAGGGTTTTGATTTAACAACTGTTGCAGGCTTGCCTGTGGACATGATTGAAGGCCCAGGCATTGCCTTGCCGAAGGAGACCCCTCTCGAAGTTGTCATCAAACCACGCCTAGGATTGGAGCTCTACTAGGTATCAATGCCTTTGCCTTCACCAGTACATACATACATCAATAAAAAAGTTGATTTAGGCATCTTAACAAGTCAAGCGTATGAGCTTGCGTCAGATTATGCTACTATGCTATGTAATGAAGCGAATACCAACAAATGTGTGATTTGTGGTGTTGGCTATGAATATAATGTCCTTTTCTTTTGATTTTTATTTGGCCTTTCTTACTTTTTTTTTTTTGTTAACGTGAGTGTTTAGATTAGCTTGCACGTACGTTGATTAATTTTACAGGACGTGAAGTTAATAACTATGTAAACCTCCAATAGATTTGAGATTTATGAGATTTGAAATGGTAATCTCTAGAAAACATATTCAAAATCTGACTAATTAGGTAAAAGAAGAGCAAAAAAAAAAAAATCTTGTACTTTTAGCTTTTTTATTTGTTTATGTCAACTCCAATGGGTAGCTAAATTCACAGATAAAATAGCTGTTGAGTACGGTAAAAGTTATTTCTATCTTTTTCTGTAGCAAAAGGCATATGAAGACGTTGGCAACCGTATTTTTCTCTGTTGACTTATATCTGTTGGCCAGCATATTCATTTTATATCCGTTAGCCAACGTTAATGTTTTTCATTTAAAAGCAGAACCAACTGAAGGAAGAAGACTACATTTAAGAAAAAATAGAAGGAAAAAAAACTTATTTGCAAATTTCACCCTTCTCTCTGATTTAGAAAACAAGAATTAATTGTTCTCCGGTTAATTAATAACATCGATTGTGTTAATTAGTTGAAATCAAAAGGTATGTTTGCTTAAAGACTTTTTCTATTTTTATTATTTTTTTCATCTCTTGATTTTTATTTGCTATTTGTAATGATTTTTATTTCTTTGTTATTTTATATTTTTGATTTGGGTTAAGGAAAATAATTTTTATTTATATTGTTATCTTTGACAAAATTGAAAGGAAGTAATGATGGTAACTGATATTAATAAAAACATGGAGTGACATATCTTAAATTTATTTTTGATTGTCTATTTTAATTTGAGGTCAATTATATTTTGTCTTGTTAAAAATACAACTAAACCAAGTGATTAGATTAATTGTATGATTAGATTAATGTTATAACAAGTAAAAGGCAATTCTTATTATTAATTCACATGTATGGAAACTACAAAATTGCTAGACATTGAATGTGAGCTTCCTTTACAACTTTTTATAAGGTTTTAACTTAAGCGTTTTTTTTTTTTTTTTTTTTTTTTTTTTTTTTTTTTTGAATTTAGATGGATTCAAATTTTCTAAGCTCTTTTACCAATTTTCTTATGAGCGAGTCATAAAAATATTATCCCTCAACCAAGTGATTCTAATCAATTAATTAATGACTTAACATACTCGAATTTAAATGTCAATACAATAAAAAAATCACAAAGAAGTTAAAACTTTTCACCAGGAAAAGATTGTTTACTTGTCTCTGCATGGTTAAATACAAGCAAGAATCCAATTACAGGAGTTGAACAACAGACAAAATAATTTTGGGCTCGTGTACATACTTACTTTGCAGAGAATGGAGCAAACTTGAATAATCGTTCCCAAATAAGCATCTCAAGTAGATGGCAAGAAATAAATAGAGAAGTCGGTAAATTTGTTGGATTTGTCACTCAAATTGAAAATCGTCAGTAAAGTGGAATGATCGAAGAATAAAGGGTAATTTTAATATTCATTTCCATGTTAAATTATTAACACATATTTTAACACTATTTAATTAATTTATTTAACACATATTTTTACATTATTTAATTTATTTATTTTTTTACCAAATTAATGATGCTCGAAAAATGTATGCTTCTTGCGTTGGCAAACGATTTCAACTAGAACATTGTTGGGTTATCTTAAGAAAAGAACCCAAATGACAATTTGAACGTGTAAGTTAACATCAAAAGTCAAATAAGAAACAAAAAAGTCATGTCAATGCAAGTCTGACTTCATCAACTTCATCTACCCCTAATTCTGCTAGTTAAGGAGAAGATAGTGAACCATTGATTTATCAAGATAGACCAATTGGTCAGAAGGTTGCAAAGGAACGACTTAAACGTAGACAAGGAAAAGATAAAGTTAGGGAGGTAACTGTAACAAATCTCTTACAACAATTCAGGGATACTCTAGTTGAAATTGAGGATCAGAAGAAACAAGACATGAAAATTATGTTTGAGCAACAAGCCATGATGATTCAACAAAGTCAAGAGAAACAAGAATTGGACAGCATTGAGAAAGAAGAACAAATTATGAAAATGAATATTTCTAATTTGGATCCAATTTCTACAGTGTATTTTCAAAATAGAAAGTTAGAAATCATGCAAAAGAGGGGTTTTAATTTTTAATTAACTTTGATTGATTTATTGTAATGTAATGTATTTTTAATTAAATATGTAGAAAATTATTGGTTATTTTAAATATATTGTTATGAAATTGATTTCAATTCATAATACTTTTTTGAAGTTCCTCTAACACTTAATAATAATAAGTAGGATTAATTAACTTAAAAGATAACAACCATAATGAAAAAAAAAACATAAAAAAACTTGAAAATTATAATAACATAAGAAGTTCAAATCTAAAGATTCTACTCCTTGCCATATTGTTCCCACAAATGTTCAATCAAATCTTCTTGTAGTTGAGAGCTAGTTGCTCTATCCCTAATTCAATTATGAGTTTGAAGAAAATCATGTAGTTCTGGTATTTCACCATGTGACACTGATACAAAGGAATTAAACTTCATGTTCATGGTCAAATCCAAGGTTCATTGCTCGTTCATCCTGAATAATTATATTATGCAAGCTTTCATAATATATGTAAGCGTTTCTTCATCCCAGTATCAAACATGTACACGTACAATTGCAAAACGAGATTGGAGCACCCCAATTGCATTAGAATACCCTAGCTTATTATGTTCAATATTCTATGGACATTTTTCATTGTGCTTGAAGAGCTTCTTTTCGTCATAATCCTTCCTAAAAGGAAGTCCAAACTCCTTATCCATGGATTTAACATTGGGACTTAATGGAGTGTTTTCAGACATCGGACATGCTTGCTAGAGATGATTGCTTCCGTAACTCGTTATCAGAGAAGTATAAACTACAAGACTTCCATCCATTCTTGGAAGAGGGATGATTGCTTGCAAACCAATCATCCTTATTGAAGTTGGATTGATAGCCCAAGCAATCCATTTGTGATCGGTCACACCAACATGCCTGAAGACAACATTAACTCTGTTGGATAATGAATGGTAGTTTCAGTTAAGAGAGGAACTCAAAACAGGCAAATCTTTGCAAGAAGAGAACCTTTTGTTGTTCGAAAATTTATAGGTTAAGCATGGTGGTGGTTGTTGTGCTATGCATGACAATGTACAAAAAGCAAGATTAGAACCTCTTGTTTGTTTGGATGGAAAGTAATTTTTTTTTTTTAAGTAAAAAAAAACTATCATACTTCCAAACCAAACACACTTAATGCTTGGACAGTTCATCAAACTAGTCTAAATCTCTAGAAGTCCCAAAGCTCAATCCATTAGTACTTGGTCCAATATTGTCAAGATCACTATCGTCAGTGGCGCCCTTGTTTATCAATGCTCTGCTCAAATAAAATCATGCAATTAAGCCCTTATTTCTTTTAATCTTAACAAAACTTGCCCAATAAGACCCTCAACCTCTTAGTCTTAAGTCACAAATCCACGAAAGACCAATTAATCATGAAGTACAATCAACCAATACCATGAAAATCATAGATCGGCAAGAACTCGGTCCAAACAAACATCAATAAATAAAAAATAATAATAATTTAGGGATTTAATTATCAAAGTCAACAAAATGGAATTGGAAAGAAACATGGACTAAAACAAATATAAAAAAAGAAAAGCTAAAAAGTTGTCGTAATGTGGGCTCGTTTATTCAATAGCGTGAGACTTTGAACGACGTGTGTTGGCTACTAGTGAACAGAGGAAGGTGTTGAGGCTTCAGTAGAGTCTTCCTCAGTCTCTGAATTACTTCATGCCTAATCAATATAATGAAGCGTGAATTGGTATTATGATACTTGGACACTTAATTTTAGTGATGTGATATTCACACGTGTTATTTAATTAACAGGTGTTTCATGTGTTCCATGAATTATTCAATTATTTTATTGAATAATTGAATAGTACCGAAAATTTTTCTACATCATTCTAGAAACCTAACTAGGTAGCTAGTCAATGGTTTTTGTTTACATGATCAAATTAAGCTTGTCAATTTTATTCTATTTTATTTGGAATGGTTGAAATATTTTATACCAATTCAAAAAAACAGAACAAATTTTATTTTATTTTAAATCTCGGTTCGTTTCGGATTTTTCGGCTAAATTCCACTCGGAACGTTCTGGTTTTATTCCACATGTTCCATTCCGCTCTTGAAAAGCTAATTATAAAAAGCTCTTTTTCATTACTATTTTCAATAACAATAGTATTAATAATAATATTGAAAATTATTATTACTATTTTCATTAACAATGATATTAATTGTTTAAAATTAGATTTATTACTAATATATATGGTTTATATTCATGTTGTTTTTTTCATGTTTATACTTTGTAGGAATTTGAGCAAAATAAGAGATGCTTTAGATTCCATTAACCTTGATACCATTGACCTAACTTTATATTTAAAATATTTTTGTTAAAACATTTAATTTTCATAATATTTTGATATTTTATTTAAGTTGGATTACTTTAAGTTAAAGATCTATATAATCTTGACTATTTAGAAATATTTTAAATTTCAAAATTATATTTGTTTGGCATTGTGTTTGTATTACATAATTTATAATTAATTTATCTTGAATTTGAATTATGTTTGTTGAATATATATATATAGTACAACCCCGAAACGACATGCCAAAACACTCTGAAACTAAAACATTTCATTCCAATTGAAAAAATAAAACACCTGCCGAAACA
This sequence comes from Populus alba, assembly GCF_005239225.2. Classification (NCBI taxonomy): domain Eukaryota; kingdom Viridiplantae; phylum Streptophyta; class Magnoliopsida; order Malpighiales; family Salicaceae; genus Populus; species Populus alba. The sequence continues at coordinate 9,898,546 of NC_133287.1, forward strand.
GAATTGACAACCTTGGTTCAAATTAGGCTAGAAACATTTTATTTAAGTTTTTTTTTTAAAAAAAATTTCTTATTTTTTTTACTACTATTCATTAAGATTCTTAATTTAATTAATATTTTATTAATCATAATGTTTCTTTTAATATTTAAACAGTCTTGTAAGCTATTTTTCATAACACAAATAATAAAATAAAAACTTTTCAGAAAATATACAACTCCACAGTTTAGAGATATAATTTTTTTGAAAATGAAGTAACCCTATCAAAATATTAATGAATGTATATTGCTGACATTATTTCTTGTCTGCTTACTTTTCCCTTTCTCTTCACGTGCTCTTGTGGGAAACAAAACAATGTGGGGATGCAAATGTGCCACGTTTTCCAGCCTATAATCTGCCGAAACATCAATTCTGGAGCTGTCTCCATGAATTAATTAGCTCCAGAATTGATTGTTTTTTTCGCCATTGTTTGCAAAATAATTGAGCAATTATCATTAAACTTTCAGTCCTGATCAAGGTTGTCAATTCCGTTCTATTTTATCCGAAATGACCGAAACGCCGGAATAGGAGCCGGCGAAAAACGAATACCTTCCATTCCAACTTTTCTTCTTTTTTTAAAAAATATTCATACCACATGTCACAAGGGCTATATTTTCCAGGGTCACAGGGATGCCTTGTGAAGGAAACTAAATTACTTATTTGCTGGAAAACGTGGAAATCATTGTTTAGCTTCGTTGTTGTTTATATGAATAGTCAATTTTTTTTTTAATTTCAATTCAGTCTCTTATTGTATTTCTATTTTTTTTTTATTATTTTTATTCTATATATTTTTTTTTAATTTTATCTTTTAAATTTTTTTATTAATCATTCGATTTGTTTTTGAATTGACTGAATCAAATCTTGACAACTCTCACTCATTTTAATTTAAATATATGCTAGGAAAGGAATCGAATCGATCAATAAGTTTTTTCATTCAATTTCATTATTTATTTTTCAATTGCATCCTTATAATTTTTTTTTAATCAATTGGCCTTGTTGATTTTAGACCAGTTAAGTCGATTAAATCAGGTCAGAACAACTTACACTTAATTTAATTTTAAACAAAAACTAAGTAAAAAGTTGGGTTAATAGATTTTTTAATGTTAATTTTATTATTTTTTCTAAATTTTATCATAAATGTTTTTTTATTAGTCAATCAAATTATTTTTGAACCGACCATGTCAACTAGAAAATAATGAAACAACTTTCATATAATTTAATTTTAAACTCGAGTTAGGTAAGGAGTCGAATAAAAAACTTTTAAAATTGACTTGTTAAAATGATATTTAATAAAAATATGAAATAATTTTTTACTATCTTAATATTTTTTTATTAGCTTGTAAACTAGTGTACAATAATCTCTTTGAAAAATGATAAATGCTGCTCATAAATACTATCAGCTTGTATGATTGCTTAATCTTTTGTCGGATCTCACTCATTGTTTGAAAACTTCTTAGGAGTAATTTAAAATCATAAGAACTTAGAGCCAAAACTTAGGTTATGTTTTTATTAGAGTTTTAAAATAGAATAAATAGATAAATAAAGAATAAAAATGTATTTGATTGGAAAGATAAAAATAAATATATTTCTATAATAATTTTAGAATAGAATAAATTTCTGTTGTTTTGCTTTAGCTTTTTTTTTTTTTTTTTTAAAGTCCAAGTTTTAAGCTTATATCCTCGTGGATTTGAATTCATGCTACAAAGATTTTCATATTTGGTTTAGCTTTTTCCAAGTTTGAAGGAGTAATACTTCATTTTTTTTATATGCTTTTATTTTTTTATTCTTTGTTAATATAGTTTTATTAGTTTGGGTGCAGGGTTTAAATGTGATTTGTAAATGAGTAATGTTAAAATAATTATTTTAATTTTAAAAATTTAAATTGTTAAATGAAATTTGATGAATGATTTTGTATTATTCTCTAATGTTTTTTAAAATGAAAGTTTTTGGAGTTTTAAAATGTATATGGATTTAAAAAATATTTATGTTTAATTTTTTTTTATTATTTTAATTTAGTAGAGAAGAATGTTAATTGCGTTGATATTAAAACTTTTATGACTTAGCAATTAAAACTTTAATATCATAAAAAAAAATTCATTTCAAGTAAAAACAAAAAAAGAACAAAGAAGAAGAAGAAAACTAGGCTATGCTGTGGCAAGTAGTACAGCGAGGAAGGAAACCATGCCACGCCACTAAAACCATGCATGGACCCTACGATTATCCCTTCTGCGTGATACACGAGCAGAAAAGGTCAAAAGAAGAGCAAGAAACCAAGAAAAACCCTTCTCTTGATATTTTATGATGGGATTTTCAGCTTCTTATGAGGTCCACTCGATTTTGGACCGACAATTATGAGAACCCTTCTCTTTATGTTTCTTAGTACAAAGAAGAGGCTGGTAGACCCTACTATTAATTGAGCTCCATGCTCATTGGCTATCTTACTTGAAGGAAGGAGACTAGTGAACGATATTCATTCACAATTATCTATTTTTAAATCATTTAAGTATTTCAACATTAAATTAAACATGCTTGTCATTTCCCTATATATCTTTAATTATTTCAACTTGTATTTTATTTTTGTTTTAATTATGTTATAGTGTTATTTTGATTAATTATCAAAATATAATTAGTTAAAAAAATTTACATATAATTTTATGATTTAATTTTACAAGTTTACACTGTTTTTTTTTATGTCCTGTTAAAAATGTCATCATCACTTCACTCGTGTTTTATATTATTTTTTATGCCTTGTCTAATCTAATTGACTATATATGGATCATGGGTCTATAAATACCAACCAAACCATCTGGTGCATTCAAACCATCTTCTTTTCCTCCCTGGATTTCTTTTATATCCAATTCCAAATGATTCTTGAGGCTCTCATTTTGGTATTCCTTTATGGTTTCTGGAAAATCTTAGCCAGAAATAGTGAAAGCAAAAAACCAAACAGAGCCCCTGAACCATCCGGGGCATGGCCGATACTTGGTCACCTCCCTAGTCTGGTTGGCAAAGACCCAGCATGTAAAACCCTTGGAGCCATTGCCGATAAATATGGCCCTATTTACTCACTCAAGTTCGGCATTCATCGAACCCTAGTGGTCAGTAGTTGGGAAACAGTGAAGGATTGCTTAAACACCAATGACAGAGTTTTGGCTACCAGAGCAGGCATAGCAGCAGGGAAACATATGTTTTATGACAACGCAGCTTTTGCATTAGCCCCGTATGGACAGTATTGGCGAGATGTCCGAAAGCTGGCCACTCTTCAGCTTCTATCAAATCAGCGGCTTGAAATGCTCAAGCATGTCCGTGTGTCAGAAGTAGACACGTTCATCAAAGGTTTGCACAATTTTTATGCAGGAAATGTGGGCTCCCCTGCGAAGGTGAATATAAGCAAATTGTTGGAAAGCTTGACGTTCAACATAAACCTTAGAACAATAGTCGGGAAGCGATATTGCAGCAGCACATATGACAAGGAGAACAGCGAGCCCTGGCGTTACAAAAAAGCCATAAAAAAAGCCTTGTATCTGAGTGGGATTTTTGTAATGTCGGATGCGATTCCATTTCTTGAATGGCTTGATTACCAGGGGCATGTAAGTGCCATGAAGAAGACTGCCAAGGAACTTGATGCCGTGATACGAAATTGGCTGGAAGAACATCTTAAGAAAAAAAAAGATGGCGAATTGGGAAGCGATCGTGAGAGCGACTTCATGGACGTGATGATCTCTAACCTTGCCGAAGGTCCTGATAAGATTTCTGGCTATTCGCGTGATGTTGTCATCAAGGCAACAGCTTTGGTACGTTTCCCAACTGTAAGCCTTTAGTACCTCTTTTTTTTTTGGGCTGGCAGGTGAGGGGGCGCACCGCAGAGACCTTCCAGTCTCCTACCACTTGCGCTAGTGTTCAGGTGGTAATTGACTTGCAAATATTTTCATTTTCACACGTTTTGTTGTAATTTTGCAGATTCTGACCCTCACAGGAGCAGGAAGCACAGCAACTACATTAGTTTGGACGCTGTCCCTATTGCTAAACAACCCGGCCGTGCTAAAGGCTGCTCAAGAAGAGCTGGACGAGCAAGTAGGAAGAGAAAGATGGTGGAAGAATCAGATATAAAGAACCTCAGGTACCTCCAAGCAATTGTGAAAGAAACCCTGCGCTTATACCCTCCTGGCCCCTTAACAGGAATACGTGAGGCCATGGAAGATTGTTCTATTGGTGGCTATGATGTTCCTAAGGGCACTCGACTAGTAGTAAACATATGGAAGCTGCATCGAGACCCTCGTGTGTGGAAAAACCCAAACGAGTTTAAACCTGACAGGTTCTTGACAACCCATGCTGATCTTGATTTTAGGGGTCAAAATATGGAGTTCATTCCTTTTAGCTCGGGGAGAAGATCTTGCCCTGCCATAAATCTTGGCTTGATAGTGGTTCATCTGACACTTGCTAGGATCCTTCAGGGTTTTGATTTAACAACTGTTGCAGGCTTGCCTGTGGACATGATTGAAGGCCCAGGCATTGCCTTGCCGAAGGAGACCCCTCTCGAAGTTGTCATCAAACCACGCCTGGGATTGGAGCTCTACTAGGTATCAATGCCTTCGCCATCACCACTACATACATACATCAATAAAAAAGTCGATTTAGTCATCTTAACAAGTCAAGCGTATGAGCTTGCGTCAGATTATGCTACTATGCTATGTAATGAAGCGAATACCAACAAATGTGTGATTTGTGGTGTTGGCTATGAATATAATGCCCTTTTCTTTTGATTTTTATTGGCCTTTCTTACTTTTTATTTATTTATTTATTATTATTAATATGGGTGTGCGGGCTAGGTTGCTTGTATCTCAACTAATTTCACGGGTCCTGATGTTAATAACCATGTAAATCTCCAATGGATTTGAGATTTATAAGATTCGAAATTGTAATCTCTAGAAAACAGATTCAAAATTTGACTAATTAAACTAAACCCATTGCACCTTTCTTTCTTCTAATGACCAGAGTCGGTTCGGGTTACAAAATCTCTTGTTCAATAGACACTGAGATTTCTGCTGCAATCTCAACTAGATTACTTTCATATTCTGTTTTTATTTGATATATAGTTTGTGCAGTTTAGAATATAATAATAACAACAATTATAATAAAAGTTATTGTTCTCACCTGGAAATGGTGTGTGTGTATATATATATATGTTTTTGTAATTTGTATTTTAATTTATTTTTTATATATATTTTTCTTAGATAAATTATTATACAAAAACTTTAAAAAAAATATTTTATTGTTGCAAATACGTTAATAACACCTATACATTAATATTTTTATATTAGAAAAAAAATAAAATTAGTTGACTTGCAGTAAGACGAGTTAAATATACATGTAATACTTTATTTTTAATATTTATTAGCCCAAATAGTTTTTGATAGATTTAATTTAAAGCATATATAAAACTTTTGATTTTTAATTAAAATTCAAAAAAGACTTTAATTTTTTTTTACATATTTATGTTTTTTACGAGAAATATTACTTAACTTTAACCAAAACGTAGATCAAATAATTGATTTAGGCTTTTATATTTTTAAAATAATTTTTAAAAAAATTAAAATTTATTTTTTCTCTCCCAACATCCCCGTAAAATTAGCTTTCCCGACGCCAATACATGAGAGAAGTAGTTGCGTTTATGAATAAATAATGACCTCATCATCAATAGCCATCCACTGACAAAAGTACACGCGATACAACTTCCAAGGTAGTGTCATGTCACTTGACATGCCAGTACGAGGTACGTCATTTTCAAAGAAACTTTTATCACCTTGTAACCGATTCACATGCTCAGTGTACAAAGGAAACTTCGGAGGACAAGTAATCAAGTAAGAGTTTATCTACTCTTATGATTCGATGATAAAGGATTTTAAAAGGAATTATAAGCAAGCTTTTAGAGCATTTGTCTTGATGAACTAAGGCCTGTTGATAGGTTCGCTTGTGTCACAGTAACAGATCTTGCTTGGAATGTTGATTGCATTGCTAAGATCCTTTCAAAGCATGCGTGGTCGAGAAATTAGTTTTGACAAGATTAGTCTTCAATTTGGCACGCGACATCCAAGACTTATTCAAGATGACATTATTCAAGACTTTTGTAATATAGTTTTATTAGTTTGGGTGTAGATTTAAATGTGATTTGTAAATGAGTAATGTTAAAATAATTGTTTTAATGTAAAAATTTAAATTGTTAAATGAGATTTGACACTATCAGAAAATTGGTGAAAACCAACAGAATTACCGACAGAATTTTTTGTTCCGTCTCTAATTCTGTTGGTATGTACCGATAAAAAATACCCGTCAGCAATAAGGTTGGTATATACCGATGGAGTACGTCTGTTGATATATATCGACCGTATCGTCGATGAATTATATAGTTTTTTTGAAAAGTTGCAACTATGTGATGACGTGGATTTTTTTTTTAAGATGATTTTACCGATGGAATGACCAAGGGCTTCAAACAGAATCTCCATACATTGACGTGGCATAGTCACTGGCGGACTCACCGACGAGTATACTGATGGAACGTATACCCATCGGTGATTCCATCGTTAACAGTCGATATATACCCACTCTGCTGACACTCTATTTCTCCTTCTTCTTCCCTATCTTCTTCCTCATCCCACCTCTCCCCTCCTGAACTGCAGCCAACCACCCATCACAACTCTCCCTCTCTTCTCAACACAAGCACTCAAGTTTCTTATACTTTAGTACGTGGTCATAACATCCGTTCTTGTGGATTTTATCATTTTTTGGAAGTAAATCTATCCTTTTTAGTTTTAACATTTAAATGTGAATTTTATTATTTTTTTTAGTATATGTTTTTTTGTTAACGTATGTACTTGTTTGATTGTTATTTATCAAATAAACTTGTAGTATGAATGTATGATTTTGTAGTTGTTATAGTTTGTTTTAGATTTTGTCAAATTATATTTGTTTGTAAATTGTTGAAACTTTGTTTGAATTACACCAAATTAGATGCGTTGTGATGAAATAAAAAATAGTTTGTTTAACGGTTCCGTTTTAATTTTTATCAATTCTATTGCGAAGTTGTGATTTCCGTAAATTTATATATGTATAAATTTGTATGCATGTTGATAGTTGATAATGAATATTTAACACAAGTGTTTTTTTAGTTTGTTGGATAATGTTGGGGCAAACGAATATTTTTGTTATGTTTATTTATGTAACATAGTTAATTAATACATGTTGTCGTCATAATTTTATAGAGGTTTGATAGAAGTCATGGATGTATCGGGACTCACCCCAAGGATTGCAGAGGATGGATTATTGTAACGGGGTTTAGGATTTTATTAATTTCACAACATCTATCCCGATAAATTTTACTAATTGCGGTATTAGGTGTCCATGCACCTGTGTTGGTATGCACACCGGGAACTATTTGTTCCTAATGAGAGCATGGTAGAAAGGGTGGTTGAGTCAACTTCTAGTGCTAGCAATATGCATGAAGTTGGAAATGACAACAGTAATCCTTAAAGGAACATGGTTATGGATGCAATGAGAATGAGTGAATGTAATGTCAGTGAATGTCCAATCATGGAAGAAGAATCTAATACAGATGCAACAAGGTGTTTTAACTTGTTGAAAGATTCTAACGAACCATTATTGGATGGCTGCACGAATCACAGTAAATTATCGGCTGTAGTGCAAGTGTTCACCATCAAGTCATATCACAAGTTGAGTGAGATCGGTTATGACAAGATTATCGAATGGGCGAGAAGCATTTTACCTGAAGGGAACAAGTTGAAAGAGAACTTCTATGCTGCCAAGTCCATGATGAAACCCCTTAGTTTATGCTACTAGAAAATTGACATGTGCCCTAACTTCTGCATTTATACTACCTTGAAAATGCTGAGCTGATCGAGTGCATGACAAGTGGGCATTCTTGTTATAAACCCAGAACTGGTAGAGGAAAGACTCTTGTGGCATATAAAAAACTTAGATACTTCCCAATCACACCTAGACTGCAGAGGTTATTCATGTCACTAAGGACTGCTGAGCACATGACATGCCACCAGTCACATCATGGGGTTGATGAAGTGATGGTACATCCTTCTGATGGTGAAGCATGGAAACACTTTAACATTGTGCATCCTTACTTTTCAGCTGAATTAAGAAACATGCGTCTTGGATTTTGCACAGACAGATTCAACCGATTCGGGTCATTTGCTGCTCTTTATTCTTATTGGCCGGTTATACTAACGGTTTATAACTTGCTACCGTGGATGTGCATGAAGCCGGAGTTCATGTTTTTATATATGGTTATACTAGGCCCGAGTAGTTCGGGGTAGAATATAGATGTTTGTCTTCGATCACTATTTGATGAGTTAACGCAGTTGTGGTTCTCTAGAGCTTTGACTTATGACATCGCGAGGAAACATAATTTTAAACTCTCATTAAATTTATATATATCTCTCAATACCTCTTAAACAAAATATTAATAAACCTTCCTTTTTATGTGCTTAATGTATGAAAACATAGATGAGGGGGCTTTTATTGGAAGAAAACAATATTTTGTTATAATATTTAAGGTTAACTTCCTTAGGTTGGGATTATTATCTTTTTTTTTTTCCTTTTCTTTAATATATATATATATATATATATATATATATAAAAAAAAAACTTAAAACACAATGCATCTTTAACCCATGTAATGAGCTTTAGGCTAATGACTCCCAGACCAGTTGGTTTTAGGGCATTAGGTGTTGAAACACACCTTTAAGCTTAATAACTCGGGTTGCAGATACTGATACATAGCTAGTGCAATGTTTGATTCCCTTAAACTTTTCTCAACCTATGTAACAAGCCTTTGGGCCAATAGCTCCCAAGTCAGTTGACTTTAGGGTATTAGGTGTTAAAACACCCTTTCAGGCTTAATTGCTTAGGTTAGGGAGGCTACGAAACCAAACTTATCTATATTTTTATTATCATCAATTTGTGTTTCTTTGTTTTTTAGGTTTTTTTTTTTTGCAAATTATATACTATCACTTTCTCTTAGTTGTTACCTTTAACAAATGAACATAAATAATATAATAATCCAATGTGCAACCCACAATCATATGTTAAAGTGTGTGTGTAAAAATGAAGGTTTAAGAATACTTATTAAATGAGTATATGAGCAGAATCAATTGATGATAATGCGAGAGTTTGTAAACCTTAATATTTCAAGAAGTATTCTGTTAGACCTTGTTAAGAAGGTTTATTAAGATGCGTCTCAAGAGTCACTTTAATAAAAGAACTCCTTTACTTTGTCATCGTAGTAACAACTTTTTTGCAAATGTTTTATGAAATACAAAACACAGTTAGTTTTTTTTTTTTTTAATATCAACTACTACCCTTTCCCCCCAACCAAAAAGAGACATTGTCTTTAATGTTCTAAGGTAGAAAGATATAGTATAGAAGACATCACCTGAAAAAACAAACATTGACAATCTTGAAACACACTTAAACAAATATAAGAAATAACAAAATAAAATAATATGTTATTAATAAAACCAAAAGACACAAGGTTTCACAAACGAAGGCTCAAATCCAATCGAAGCTTTATATGGCTTTCCGTAGTTGACCAATATATACGACTCATGGAGGGATCAATTACAGGGATGAAATATTGTAGTTGGTCAATAAGTTGTTTAGCAGTAGCAATAGAGATTATGATTTGTCGTGTCGAATATTTTAGGAATTTCTGTTCTATAACATGATAAAAAAAAAGATAACAAATTATCGTAAAAACCATTAACATTTAACAGATCTATAGGTTTATGGTGAATGTGTAGTTAGGCTCAAGAGAAAATATAAAAGATCTCTTCCAGTGTGCCCAAACCACTTGGTAAGGCAATGAAGGCATCATCATGGTTAAACATTGCATTCATTCGAAAAAATATTGTGGGGACCTATAGTTCCTCTCCAATTGTTTTTCCAATGATATCCCCTTTTGTTAAAGCTTTGGGGACGACCCCCAAAACTTAACTACCTCCTAAAAATACAGCTATTGACACACCCCCTATTAACCCAAGGCTGCCTCTCCCATACACTAAATGAATCTTTCTCTCAACTAGTACCTAACCAAGATGATTTACTGATTCTAAAAACTCTATTTCCTTCCCAGGACTGGATCCACCGAGACCATAAATATTTCTTATATGATGACTTAAGGAACCTATAATTTCTACACACTTCTGTATCTGTTAAATGTATGGGTTGAGTAGAAATGAAAGGAAGGAAGAGAAGATTTTATATATGAGAAATTGAAAATGCAATCATACCACTTATATGTAGGTCAGCTGGAGTCTTACACTCTTTCTCTCTCTTTCTTTATTGATTTATTTTGAAAAAGCATGTGTATGTACAGGTAGTTGTGATTGTGGCTCACATCTTCCCTTAGTTTTACGTCCAAGAACGACTTAAACGCCCTCTATGGGTCGGGGATAGGTTTCTTATCCAATTTTCTTAGAAACCTGGCAAACAAGGTCATTTTTAGTCAGATTTTCAAGACTATGTTAAGCATGTTCTTTTTGGAATTGTGGCCATAAATCATGAATTGTACAATGCACATCTCCACTAGGGTGCATCTCAAGAGTCAATAAAAGATTATCCAAAGACCCCTTACTTAGGTCATCCTTAATGAATTGTATTTTATCTTCGTGGTGTATAGATACCATTTCTAAAGAATGACATTTTGCATTATAAGTCAATCTGGCACATCTGTGACAGACACTCAATCATTTTGCACAACGTTTTTTCACAAAAGTGCTTTTACCTATTCAAGGCATGAATGAAATGAAAGAATAGGAGGACTCACCTAATAATCAGACTTTTGCTTTAATCAGCCAACGAATATCTTCAGGAATTCCATGATTCATTAACAACCTCAATCTTTCACACCTAGCACGGTAAAGTTTTGCAATCTCATTCGGAGGCAAAACGGAAAAATATTTTTCAATTTTTCAAGAGTGGTGTCCATTTTCAAATGAGAATTGGAGAAGAGATACAAAGAAAGGAGAAAGAGCAAAGAATTGCATAAATATATACACAAATATCAGTTATCATGAGAAATTGAAAGAACCGACTTAAGAGTCACGGAGTACCGTTTTCCGCCATTTGATCGAGGTGAGAGAAACTAGCAAAACAGAAGTCACACCAAAATAAAACACAAAAACAATGTGAGAAAAAGAATCAATCTTTATATACTGGATCACCCAATTCAATAGAGTCATTTTCAACTGAAAAATTATCAAAGTAAACTTTCAAACAATATCCATTTACCTTGAAAACATTACCATTCTTTGGATTCTCGATATCATATGCCCTATATAGATACATATGTTTCACAATAAAAGGGCCACTCCATCTTGATCATAGTTTTCCAGGAAATAAATGGAGTCGAGAATTATAAAGCAAGACTTTTTGACCAACATTGAATGTTTTTCTAAGTATTTTTTTTGTTCTGAAACTCTTTGATTCTTGCTTTATGGATTCTTGAATTTTCATATGCATCATTTCTTATTTGTAATTTTTGCAGCTGACTAGCATCATCAAGGTTTGAATTGAAAGCTTTAATAGCCCAATAAGCTTTATGTTCAAGTTCCACAGGCAAGTGACAAGGTTTTTCATAAACTAGTCTATAAGGTGACATATTTAATGATGTTTTATAAGCAGTTCGATACGCCCAAAGTGCATTATTAAGTCTTAAAGACTAGTCTTTCCTATTAGGGTTCACTATTTTCTCCAAGATCTGTTTGATCTCCCTATTAGCAAGTTCTACTTGACCACTTGTCTGAGAGTGATAAGGGGTGACAACTTTGTGTGTGCATTATTAAGCATTTAACTTTTGATTTTTCAAACCTAGATTTTGGATTACCACTGTCAGTGTAACTGGTTGACTAGTTGACTTGTTGAGGCTTTTATATTCTCCTCTTACAAATCTATCTCTTCCTTATTTTCCTTTAATTTGTCCACGTCCTTTACCCCTTTGTGAATATCTAGAACCATCTTGCTTTGAAAAAAGCATTTGTGCACTCATATCGTTTTGAATTGCATTGACTTTTTCCTTGTGGGCTTGTAATTTTCCCATGAGACCTTGGATTGAAAGAACATCAATATTTTGCGACTCCTCTATCATGATCACCATATAATGGAACTTATTTTGCAGCGAGCGTAGGATATTCTCTACCACACATATCTCTTCCATCTTCTCCTCGTATCTCTTTATTTGATTGTATATGTCCAATATTCTTGCAAAGTATTCTGAAATATTCTTCGATTCAAGCATATGTAACTTTTCAAAGTCATCACGCAGCTTTTGTAGACTTACGTTTCTCACATTGCCAGCTCCTTAGTCTAATTCTTGCAAAACGTTTCATGCTTACTTAGTGGTGGTTGCATTGGCCACTATTTCAAAAGTGGCATCATCCAGACATTGGTGGATGATTGTTAGTGCTTCTAATCCTTCATTCGTGCCTTTTGCACAACCTTCCTTTGAGTTGAAGTCAATGTTGCTCCACCTATAGGCTCCTCAAAGCCTTTTTCAACTGTCTCCTTCAACTATCTCCCATACATCTTGGGAACCCAGCCAAGCTTTTACTCGAATACACCAAGTTTCATAGTTGTTCTTTGTCAACCTAGGACATTGAAGTGGGAATTTTGGATTGGCCATGTTAAATAATCAAACCTAAGCTTTGATACCATTTGTTGGAAGAAAGATAGGTATGGTACAAAATAAAAAATAGTATTGCAAAGTAAAAAACATAAGAACAAAAAAAAAGTTTAAAGAAAGGTATATTTTTATTAAGTATTTATCTCTAAGCTCTTTTCTCTCTTTTTGTACTTTTAAATAATGCTAAATTATAAGCCTTTTTTGTAGGTATAAAGTCCTAAATAACCAATGAATTAAACTAATACAAAGAAACTCTAATCTGAGTAAGAATTGGATTCTGCTAACTGAATCGGTCAACCAATATATTTAATCAAACCAATTACTCAGTCTTGAAACAATTGATTTGTTCCTAATCGATCAATCAATTCAACTAATTTTTAGAAATCAGTTACTTTCAACAAATAATCTTCTTGTGGCCCTCTCTCTATGTATATACATAAACTCTTGTAAACCCTTGATTGATATCCTATAACCAATGGGTATTCAACAAATCAAACACCTCATCATAAGTTGCCATATCAGCATTGATGTCAGCAGTATTATTGTCCATGTTTGTAAAATGGGCATATGTAACAATGTCAAATGTGCACAAGGTGCATAGTTCGACAGGCTATCCAAAATAGTGCCTAAGGGCGTTGGTAGCCATGCTAATAATGAAAAAAATTAGCAGCGTAAATTTATACAGCTGTAAATTCGTCAAAGGAAAATCTGCAGCGTAGATTGTTGATGAACATGGGCTGGACGCTAGACTGTTTAGGCCAGGTAGGAAAAATCGTTAGGGGGATAGGTTGACGAGAATAAGGGCTGTCACAGAATTCAGCAACACATACATTGGCAACCTGTATGTAGATGCGAATTCGGCAATGCGCAACAAATTATGCAAGTCATGGGGTGACTTGGCACGATCTAAAACTTGGATGAAAGATTATCCAAGGCATGTGAGAGACCTAATAGCTGACGCAGCATATACTGGCAATTAAGGTTGCCAGGTGGGGCAGAACGTGGGTTAATGACAGTTATAAACATCCAAGATCATGGGATCATGGGGGTAGAACAAGTGTTACTCTACAAGCTATTGGATCATGGGATCATGGGGGCAGAACAAGTGTTACTCTACAAGCTGTTGGATTATGGGATCATGGGGAGTAACTATCCACTACTTGTTGGAAAATAGGCCACTAAGATCATGGAGAACATGGGGCAGAAAATGCCCCACTATGTCCTGAAAAATAAGAATTATGGGTATGCCTTATAGCTTACATATTTTTGTATAAAGAGGTTGCAAAGCCTTTTTTTTATAGCATGCAATTTTTGTGCATAGCACACACACTCTTATTGTGTAATACTTTGTTGACAAGATAAATAAAGGTTGAGAGTTCTTGTATTCTTGATGTGCTTTGTTTGGTGTTATGCAGCATCACCTGTGTATTCTGCTTGTCTACTTAACTTGGGAAAGTGTGGGAAACCTTTTGGGTGAGGGAAACACAAGTGGGATTAGTGAGGGAAAGCTGAGTCTTGCGGGTACTGGGCTGCACCATGGGTTTATTTGTGGAGCGAAAAATTTACCCCATGACAATTGGTATCAGAACACGGTTATATTTTTGGCAAAACAACAAGATTGTTCTATGGGAAAATTAAAGGATTGATTTGTTGAAGCTATCATTGGGATAGTTTGTGAAATTGGTGGTTGAAAGTTTTATGCCAATAAGTATGAAGACTATTCAAGAAAGGTTGCTTCATTTAGAGGGCTGGATGGGGGACATTCTCGATGAAGAAGATCATTCAATTCAGGATCGACTTCAGTTGGCTATGGAAATCGTTGCGATGGCTGCTAGACAGTATGTAGAACTTATGGCAGAGATGAGCTAAAAGTTGCAAGTTGTTGACGCAAAATTAGTTGTCTTGAAACAAGCAGTCGCAGCTGCACCAAGGGGTGCAGGTTCTTTTAAGCCTAAAGTTCCAGAACCTACAACATTTGGTGATGCTAGAAGTTGCAAGGAATAAGAGAATTTCTTATCGGATATGGAACACTATTTCAGTGTTGCCAAGGTCGGGTTGGCTGAATAAGTGAACATTGCGGTGATGTACTTATCGGGTGATACAAAATTGTGGTGGTGAACAAGATCCAAGGAGGACTTGAATGTTGGTAGGCCAAAAGTGGAGACGTGGGAGACTATGAAACGTGAGTTGAAAGAGCAATTTCTACCCAACAACATGTCCTAGATTGCGAGGGAAGACTTGAAAAAGTTGCAGCATGACAGGTTGGTAAGCGATTAAGTGAAGAAATTTAGTTCTTTAATTTTGGATATTGATAATATGACCGAGGAGGACATAATGTTCAATTTTTTATCAGGACTTCAGCCGTGGGCATAATTGGAGTTGCATAGACAGAAAGTTTCAGACTTGTCTTCTGCTATCGTTGTTGCTGATGGGATGGCATATTTTAAAGTAGATGTTAGCAAAGTGATTGCTGGAGCATTTCTATTTCGTCAAAACTGATGGATAGGTATGAGATGAAAAGGAAGAAAAAAGGGCTTGGTGGTGGAGAACCTAAACAGGTTGATGGCAATGGGAAGTCAAAAGCCAAGGGCAAGGAAAAGGTTTTGAAATCAAGTTCGAGCTTCTTTATTTGCGAGGGTAAGCACTTTGCAAGGGACTGCCGAAAAAGAGCTCAACTTAGTACTATTTTTGTGGAGAAGGATAGGCAAGCAACGACATACGTAAATCCTATATGTGTGTTTAGCACTGAGTAGAAGAGTAAGTGGCAAATATACATGTGGTGCACACTTCAGCAGGTTGTCCAAAACAGTGCCTAATGGTGCTGGCAGCCATGCCAATAATGGGAAAAATTGGCAGCGCATATTTGTGCAGCTGTAGGTTCGTCAAAGGAAAATCGGCAGTGCAAATTATTGACGAACATGGGCTGGACGCTGGACTTTCCAAGCCAAGCAGGAAAAATCGTCAGGGGGATAGGCTGACGAGAAGAGGGGTTGTCATGGAATTCAGCAGCACAAACATTGGCAGCCATGCCAGCAGTGGAAAAAATTGGTAGCGCAGATTTGTGCAGCTGTAGGTTCGTCAAAGGAAAATCAGCAGCACAGATTGTTGACGAACATGGGCTGGATGCTGGACTATCCAGGCCAAACAAGAAAACTCGTCATGGGGATAGGCTGACAAGAACAAAGGCTATCGCAGAATTCAGCAGTGCAGACATTGATAGCATGGACGCAGATGTGAATTCAGCAGTGCAGACATTGGAGCCTGCACACAGATACGAATTCGGCAGCACACAACAACTTGTGCAAGTCATGGGTTCGACTTGGCACGATCTAAAACTTGGAAGAAGGATTGTCTAAAGCATGCGAGAGACCCAATAGCTGACGCAACACAAAATAACAGTTGGGGCTGCCAAGTGGGCATGCAGAACGTGGGTTTGTGGCAGTTATGGGCATCAAAGATCATGGGATCATAGGGGCAGATAAAGTGATGCTCTACAAGCTGCTGGATCCTGAGATCGTGGGAAGTAGATAAATGCTCTAAAAGCTTGCTTATAATTCCTTTTAAAATCCTTTATCATTGAATCAGAAGAGTAGATAAATTCTTACTTAATTACTTCTCCTCCGAAGTTACCTTTGTGCACTGAGCATGTGAATCGATTAAAATGTGATAAAGTTTCTTTAAAAATGACGTGACTCGTACTGGCATGTGAAGTTACATGACACTACCTTGGAAGTTGTATAGCGTGTACTTTTTTTGGTGGATGGCTATTGATGATTAGGTCATTATTTATTAATAAACGCAACTACTTCTCTTCTCTCATGTAGTGGCGTCGCGAAAGCTAACTTGCCCTTCCAATTTTACGGGGATGTCCCAATTTTATGGGGATGTCCGGATATATGGTTGTTGTTATTTTTAAAATATTTTTTTAAAATTATGTAATGGTTTTGGAAAAAAAAATAAATATATCAATTTTTTAAAGTATTTTTTTTAATTTTAATTATAAATCAAAACTTTTATATATTCATTAAATTAAAATATATCAAACTATTTAACGTGTCTACTTAACTCGCCTCGCTGCAGGTCGACTAATTTAATTTTTTTTCTAACACAAAAAAATTTTAATGTATAGCCGTTATTAATATATTTTTTGACATGGAGTAAAAAATATTACAATAAATTAAAAACTTGATGTTTATATATAATAAACTATATACAAAAATTAAATGCGTTAATAAAAACATATAAGATTTCAAGTTAATTCTTAACATTGCAGAAGAATGGAATAATATTGTAATTGCAACAATAAAATATTATTTTTTTAGTTTTTTGTATAATAATTTTTCAAAGAAAAAAAAACATAAAAAATAAATTATAATGCAAATTACAAAACCATAAAGATATAAAAAAATATACTATACTGTTTCCAAGTGAAAACACTATTTTTTATTATGATTGTTGTTATTATTATTGTCGCACCCGACATCGCGGCGGCCCACAAAATTAATTCTCTTGAATTAAGGAAAAAGAACAGATTTCTAGCATCCGGTTCTTTTAGAAAAAGGTCTTGTTTGAGGAGTCGCCACCTAGTATTATGGTCACTATGAACCCTAACTGGTCAACAGAGATTCTATGACTCGGGATTGGTTATGTAAAATGGAAGATATTATCACCCCTTAAACGTTCTGCCTAAGACAGACTGCATTGTTGGTTTTGTCTTAAATTGCTAAATATTTATTAATTTATGCTGTGATGATTTGTTTATAATATTCCTAACTCTGGCGCCAGTGAATATTCGAGCTCGAATAATTCTAACTCTGGCGTTGGTAAAAATTCGTAGCTAAAAAAACAATTAGATTAATATTCTTTATTTCCTACTCTAGCACCAGTGAATAAATAAATAAAAATTTATTTATTTTTATGCATGCATATATATATTTTTTATTTTTTCTAGCTAAATAAAATAAAATACAACGAATAAAAATAATATAAATCTAAACTGGTATTTTTATTCCTGACTCTGGCGCCAATGAATAAACCAATAAATTTACATTATTTTTATTCATGATACACATTTTTTATTTATTTTTTTCTACCTTTTTTATTTTTCTTATTTTTTATTTTTTTTATTTTTTTGGGCTGGATGGTAAAAAAAAGGGTTCGGGTCACTGGTCCAAACCAGTGACCCGGCTGCCACTGTTGCATGCATGCGTGAGTGAATCACGCATGCATGCAACAGTAGCAGGGTAATTAATTTACCAAAAGAAGGAGAACTGAAGCACTTACCTGGCAAGGCTGAGGGACACGGCTGCTTCAATGGAGAACTGATGGATGCTCACGGTGTTGAAGAGCTGCTGGGGTGGTGCAGCTACGGGGTGAAGGCGAAGAGTTAGCTCTGGCCGGACGATGTCTCCTCCCTCCTGGTTTCTTGTCTATCAGCCCACTCTCTCCCGGTCTCTCCCTCTTTTCTCCTTCGTCTTCTGTTCCTGGAATCTGCTGCTTTGCAAACGAAGATGGCGGTGTGGAAGGGCTGTTCCACCAACACTGCTTCCTCTCCTCTGTTTCAGCTTCCCTTGTTCTGTCATCTTCTTCTTTTCTGTTTCGGTTTGTTCCCCTGCTCGTCGTTCTTTTTCTTCTCTTCTGATCGCGGCCTCCTCTGTTTCTTTGAGAAGAAAACAGAGGAATGCAAGTCTGCTCTTCTTTCTCTTTCAGCCCCCCTGGTTTCTCTGAGTTATTCCTATGTTTTTTATTCGTTTACGATCACCTTTCTGTTCTCTCAGTTTTGCCTTTCTTCCCCGTTTCCCTGGTTTGTTTTTCTGCCGTTCGTGGCTCCCCTCTCCTTTCGGTTCTGCCCTGTTTTCTCCCCAGTTTTTTTCGTTGCCTTTTTTATTCACCTCCTCTGTTTCCTTGAGTAGAAACAGAGGAAACAAAGTCTGGTTTTTTTGTGTCCTTTCCAGTCTCCCTCTCTGCCTTTTTTTCTTCTTCCTGCCGGTTCTCCTTCTCTGGTTTTTATAACCAGAGAATGCCATGCGGTTGCATGGATTTTAATGCAATAAAGGCATGCGTTTTCTTCTTGTTTTCGGGTGAAGAAGATGAACAGTGCTGATGTTAATGGCAATTTGCGTTTTGATCCTCGACATTTGAATTTTTTAAGTACAGTCCTTGGGTAAATTGTAATTGCACCCCTGCATCTCAGCGCCATTTACACATTGGTCCTTGGATTTTAATTTGTTGCAATCGTGCCCTCAATTAACCCCAAACATTGCTATTTCTTCAATTAAGTCCCTGATTTTATTAATTAAATTAAATCCAAAGTCCAATTAAGTCTAAAATTTACCAATTCTCCAATTAAGCCCCTAATTGGATTAATTAAATTAATTCCAAGCTTAATTTAGTCTCAAAACTTATCAATTCTCCAATTAAATCCTTGATTGGATGAATTAAATTAATTTCAAGCTTAATTAAATCTCAAAACTTATTAATTCTCCAATTAAATCCTTGATTGGATTAATTAAATTAATTCCAAGCTTAATTAAGTCTCAAAATTTATTAATTCCCTTGATTTGATTAATTAAAACAAGTCAAAAATTTAATTAAATCTTTAAACTTCCAATCATGTTGCCCTTAACCCAAATTTTAATTAATTCTTCATTTATTTTTATTTTTACTTGTTTTTTCATTATTTTTTCAGCATTTTTTCAGTAAATAAAATAATTAAAATAGAAGGGTAAAAAATTTGATTATGACAATTATATTCTAAACCGTACAAAGTACAAACTATAACCAAATAAAAACATAATGTAAAAGTGATTTACTTGAGACTACAACAGAAATCTCTGTGTCTGTTGTATAAGAGATTTTGTAACCCGAACCAATCTCTGGCCACAAGAAGAAAGAAAAGTGCAATCATGTTGGATATAGTTTAATTAGTTAAATTTAGGATTTGTTCTCTAAAAATTACGAGTTTGAATTTCATAGATCTCAAAGTTATTAGAGGTTTAAATATGTTCATTAACTTCAGGGTCTGTAAAATTAGTCGAGGTAAATGCAAGCTAGCCCGAATACTTATATTAAGAGAGAGAGAGAGAGAGAGAGAGGGGTCCAATAGAAATAAAAAGAAAAAGGCATTATATTCGTAGCCAACACCACAAATCACACACTTGTTGGTATTCGATTCATTACATAGCATAGTAGCATAATCTGATGCAAGCTCATACGCTTGACTTGTTAAGATGCCTCAATCAACTTTTTTATTGATGTATATATATAGCGGTGAAGGCAAAGGCATTGATACCTAGTAGAGCTCCAATCCTAGGCGTGGTTTGATGACAACTTCGAGAGGGGTCTCCTTCGGCAAGGCAATGCCTGGGCCTTCAATCATGTCCACAGGCAAGCCTGCAACAGTTGTTAAATCAAAACCCTGAAGGATCCTAGCAAGTGTCAGATGAACCACTATCAAGCCAAGATTTATAGCAGGGCAAGATCTTCTCCCCGAGCTAAAAGGAATGAACTCCATATTTTGACCCCTAAAATCAAGATCAGCATGGGTTGTCAAGAACCTGTCAGGTTTAAACTCGTTTGGGTTTTTCCACACACGAGGGTCTCGATGAAGCTTCCATATGTTTACTACTACTCGAGTGCCCTTAGGAACATCATAGCCACCAATAGAACTATCTTCCATGGCCTCACGTGTTAGTGTTAAGGGGCCTGGAGGGTATAAGCGCAGGGTTTCTTTCACAATTGCTTGGAGGTACTTGAGGTTCTGTATATCTGATTCTTCCACCCATCTTTCTCTTCCTACTTGCTCGTCCAGCTCTTCTTGAGCAGCCTTTAGCACGGTTGGGTTGTTTAGCAATAGGGACAGCGTCCAAACTAATGTAGTTGCTGTGGTTCCTGCTCCTGTGAGGGTCAGAATCTGCAAAATTACAACAAAACGTGTGAAAATGAAAATATTTGCAAGTCAATTACCACCTGAACGCTAGCGCAATTGGTCGGAGACTGGAAGGTCTCTGTGGTGCGCCCCCTCACCTGCCAGCCCAAAAAAAAAAAGAGGTACTAAAGGCTTACAGTTGGGAAACGTACCAAAGCTGTTGCCTTGATGACAACATCACGCGAATAGCCAGAAATCTTATCAGGACCTTCGGCAAGGTTAGAGATCATCACGTCCATGAAGTCGCTCTCACGATCGCTTCCCAATTCGCCATCTTTTTTTTTCTTAAGATGTTCTTCCAGCCAATTTCGTATCACGGCATCAAGTTCCTTGGCAGTCTTCTTCATGGCACTTACATGCCCCTGATAATCAAGCCATTCAAGAAATGGAATCGCATCCGACATTACAAAAATCCCACTCAGATACAAGGCTTTTTTTATGGCTTTTTTGTAACGCCAGGGCTCGCTGTTCTCCTTGTCATATGTGCTGCTGCAATATCGCTTCCCGACTATTGTTCTAAGGTTTATGTTGAACGTCAAGCTTTCCAACAATTTGCTTATATTCACCTTCGCAGGGGAGCCCACATTTCCTGCATAAAAACTGTGCAAACCTTTGATGAACGTGTCTACTTCTGACACACGGACATGCTTGAGAATTTCAAGCCGCTGATTTGATAGAAGCTGAAGAGTGGCCAGCTTTCGGACATCTCGCCAATACTGTCCATACGGGGATAATGCAAAAGCTGCGTTGTCATAAAACATATGTTTCCCTGCTGCTATGCCTGCTCTGGTAGCCAAAACTCTGTCATTGGTGTTTAAGCAATCCTTGACTGTTTCCCAACTACTGACCACTAGGGTTCGATGAATGCCGAACTTGAGTGAGTAAATAGGGCCATATTTATCGGCAATGGCTCCAAGGGTTTTACATGCTGGGTCTTTGCCAACCAGACTAGGGAGATGACCAAATATCGGCCATGCCCCGGATGGTTCAGGGGCTCTGGTTGATTTTTTGCTTTCACTATTTCTGGCCAAGATTTTCCAGAAACCATAAAGGAATACCAAAATGAGAGCCTCAAGAATCATTTGGAATTGGATATAAAAGAAATCCAGGGAGGAAAAGAAGATGGTTTGAATGCACCTCATGGTTTGGTTGGTATTTATAGACCCATAATCCATATATAGTCAATTAGATTAGACAAGGCATAAAAAGTAATATAAAGCACGAGTGAAGTGATAATGGCAAAGTTGTAAAAAAAAATAATTTTTTAACATGACATGAAAAATACAATACAAACTTGGATTGTAAAATTAGATCATAAAATTATATGTAAATTTTTTTAACTAATTATATATTGATAATTAATCAAAATAACACCATAACATAATTAAAACAAAAATAAAATACAAATTGAAATAATTGATTGATATAATGTTGGTTGTTGGAGATGGCTAAAATATACTTCCTACATGATAAAGATCACCCTTATAGAATATTAAGCAATCTAACATTTTATTTGTTTGAAATTTCTTATGCTTAGATTTATATAACTAAAACAAGGAAAAAAAACAAACAGTATTGTTAAATTTCATCTGTTATTATATATCTTTTGAAGTTTTACTATTTGATTGTTTATGAGTTTCTAGTTCATATATTTTATTATTTTTGAACTAGCATATTTATAAAATATTTAGCAGTCTAGCATTCTATTTATCATAAATCTTTTATGTTTAATTTTATATAACTAAAACAAGAAAAAAAACAAGGGTTATGTAAAAACAATTCCGTTCATTCTTTTTAATTGAATTTACAGGGTAGGCAAAGAGAGCTAACCTGGTAAGAAGTAATTCATCTTTGTTTGTTCCTTCACTCTACTTTCTTGCTTGGTAGCTCTCTTTAGAATCACTAACCTGGAGCAAACCAGACTCATACTGGGAAGGAGAAGGAAAGTAGGAGACAACATAACAAAAAGTTTATTTACACACTCATTCTATTCTACTGGAAGATTACAATTAAGAAGAACAAGCGACGGTAAGACGAGGAGATTGTTAAAATAACTAAGAAAAAACATAAAAAAAATGTTAGAATTCTTAGTAATTTATTTATTATGAATGCTTAGGCATAATTGCATCGTGAGTTTGAGGGGAGATATTAGATAATATTTATGTAGTCTTATTTATTAAGGGTAAAATAGTACTTTCAGTTTAACTTATATTTGTGAGTGCTTAGGCTCTGCTCCAAACCTGGTAGGGGCGCGCTGCCCCCCACAAACCCTGAACCAACGCACCACAGAGTTGGATCTGTGAAGTTGTATTCGAAATTAAGACTCGTTTTATAAAACTAGCTCTGATGTCATGTTAAAATAACTAAAAACAAACACAAAAAAGAGATTAGAATTCTCAATAATCTGTTTATTATGAGTACTTAAACTTAATCTAATTATAATGAAAATATATATAGATTAAACTGAAAGTATTATTCTACCATTAATAAATAATACTACATAAATATTATTTATTGGAGATGATTTATAATTGTAAGATAGGGCAATGACAAGCATGTTTAATTTAAAGTTCTCATAATTGTCGGTCCAAAATCGAGTGGACCTCATAATAATCTGAAAATCCCATCATAATATATCAAGATAAGGGTTTTTCATGGTTTCTTGCTCTTCGTTTAACTGTATCTGCTCGTGTATCACGCAGAAGGGATAATCGTTGGGTCCATGCATGGTTTTAGTGGCGTGGCGTGGTTTCCTTCCTTGCTGTACTACTTGCCAAAGCACAGCCTAGTTTTCTTCTTCTTTCTTTTGTTTTTTTTTTGTTTTTCCTTAATTCGCAATGATAAACATGTGTTTGAATCAGCAATCATGTATTCTTGAAAATTCAGCTAGTTTGCGAACGTGTTTTAAACTGTATTTAAAAAAAAAAAATTAAATTTTTATTTAAAATTCAAGTTATTTTAAAAACACAATCCAGCCGCAATCTCAATCACTCCTGCCACCAGGCCAGCCTATGCTGCTTTATAGAACATGCATGCATTAACTTGACTGAAACATTGCCTTTCAACCAAAAAAGGACGAAAACACCACTTGAATTCCTCTCCAATCAAGTCTTAAGTAAACTATGATTTAAATACAGATTAATATACATAACATAATATTCCAGTAACCACTACTATAGAATGTATATCATGTATATATCAGAATAGAAAATTAATATAGGATGTTGTAATCCCTACAGTTACTCATGTTTCTATCAAAATAGAAAATTAATATAGGATGTTGTAATCCCTACAGTTACTGCAGTGTTCTGCTGCCTCTATATAAATAGGAAGGTTGGCTAAGGCACAACCCAACACAATTCCATTATTCTCAACTTGGTATCAGAGCCACAAAACCCTAAAATAAATTAAACCTACTTTTCTCACAACCTCTCAGCCTCCCTTCTTCAATGGAACACCCGCCACATACATCTTCAAATTCTGCAGCACCAGCAGTCCAGCTTTCTTCTTCACCGGCAGTGCAGCCCTCTTCTCTTGCAGCGCCTCCTCTGCTGCGTCACCGCCTAGATTCTCCTCTGCCATGGCTGGTGAACGCCTCCTCTTGCAGCCCACGTTTGCTGCCTCTACTGCCGCAAGCATTATCTCCCTTTCTCACACTCATCAAGTCATCTCCCTCAAATTAACAAACACCAATTATTTATATTGGCATATGCAGATGCTGCCTTATCTCCTAGGCCAAGGAGTTTTTGGTTTTGTTGATGGTTCTAACACATGTCCATCAACACATGTTCTTGCCCATGATGGTATCTCTCTTCAGGTAAATCCGCTTTTTCAAACCTGGAAATAACAGGACCAACTCATTCTAAGTGCTCTTCTTTCCTCCCTATCTATGGAAGTTTTGCATCTTGTTGTTGGCTTTCAAAGTTCTTGTTCAGCTTGGGGCACTCTTGAGCGAGCTCTCGCTTCCACCTCCAACTCTCGTATTATGCAACTTCACGGCTCTCTTCAGGATCTTTGACAGGGTGATGAATTAGTAACTCAATTTATGCAAAAAGCAAAGGCCTTATTTGATGAATTGGTCGTTATTGGTCAACCAGTTTCGCTTAAAGATTTCAATTTATATGTGTTTCGTGGTCTTCGGGGAGAGTTTAAAGACTTAGTTACCAGTCTTATTACCAAGGCTGAACCTTTATCATATGTAGATCTTCACAGCCATCTCCTCACACATGAATTTCTTCACAAATCTTCTGCTACCATACATGCTCATTTGCTGCCCACACCCAGCATTCCATCTTCTACTCTTGTTGCGCAGCGCCAGACTTTTGCAATTTTGGCCGCAGTAGGGGTCGCTTCAAAGGTGGCTGGTGTCCCAACCAGTCCAACAGCAGAGGCAATCGATTTGCTGGCTCCAGACCTAATCACCCCAACTTCCAAAACTCCTCCTTCGATGACAATAGGCAGAGCTTTTGGTAGGGCTCTTGGTGCCAACTGTGTCAAAATTTCGGTCATACAGCTCCCCATTGCCCTCAATTCCAGCAACAAGGTTATGGCCAATAGCCTACTGCCAACCTGGTGCAACGCAATCTGTCCCTAACCGGTTCTGTTGATTGGTTTATTGATACCGGTGCCAATCAACACATCACACCTGATCTTGCTACCTTGACCGCTTAAGAGCCGTATCTTGGTAATGATAATTTGCATGTTGGTGATGGTAAGGGCCTTCCTATATCTCATCTTGGTCATACAAAAATATATACACCACATCGTTCTTTCACCTTATCTAATGTTCTTCATGTTCCTGCAATCACGAAACCTCTACTCTCTGTTCAGAAATTTTATCTTGATAATAATGTTTATTTTGAATTTCACCCTCGTGTGTTTTATGTCAAGGATTTCAACACCCATGAAGTCCTTCTCTCAGGTCAGAGTAATGATGGTCTCTATGTCCTGACCAAGTCTTCTGTCACATCAGTTCTGTTGTAACCCATTCTTGGGTCCCCGCAAAAAAAATAAAATAAATAGCCGAAGAAGGTTAGAAAAATAACAGGAGGCAGAAGCGCTCGGAAAATGGTCAGAAAATTGGTCAAGGAGTATAAAGATACAAAGATTGGATTTTTGACAATATATTCTTGAAGGATGAGAACCCTATTGAGAAGGAAATTTTGAATTTTGAGGAGAGAAGCCCAAATTTGGATGTTTATGGGTTTAATTGATTTTTTATTGGATTTATAGGGGATTTGATTGCAAGAAAAATTGATTTTTAAGTCAATTTGGGCCTTAAATTGAAGAAATTTAAGTTCTGGGGCCAAATTATAATTTTTAGGATTTTATTAAGTCAAATCAGGGGCTTAATTGCATAAATATTGAAGTTTAATGGCCAATTAGGGGTTTAATTGTGAAAATCCGAAACCAAGGACCAATTTGGAAAAGGCGCAAAGATAGGGGGGCTGTTTGGAATTGATTGAGGGGCCTAATTGAAGAAATTGAAAGTTTATTGATCAATTGAGGGCTAAATTGCATAATTTAGAGGCCAAGGACCAAAGTGGAAAAGGCGGCCAACTTGGCGGACAAGACCGAAATTGGCAGGGACGCAATTGAAAGGAACAAAAATAATTGGGGGACTGATGTGAACGTTGGCGCATTTCTGGCGCCATATTTAAATGAAACGAAGCGTTTTCTCCAAAACGACGCCGTTTCATGCGTTTTAAAAAAAAAAGAAAAAAAAGAATAGAGACCAAACGGTGCCGTTTTGAACGGCACTGTTTCTCTTCTTCTTCTCCCCCCGCAGGCGTAGCAGAGGAGAGGAAAACCGGGGTTTTTGTCCCCGCCTCTCTCCTCACGTGCCATGGCCCGACGCCCCACACCTTGGGACCACCGAAACCGAAGCCGCTGGCCGACCACCCGCCGCGCCACCGAACCCGAGAGAAGCACCTTGGCAGCGGCGCCTGCCGACCGACCGACCAGCACGCTTCGTTCCCCCATGCATGCCCCGATATGCCTATAAATAGAGAAGAAGCAGAGTGGAAAAGGAAAGAAAGGGAAGGAGGGAACCGGAAAGAAAACAAAAAACGAAGAGAGAGAGGAAGAGAGAGAAACACCCAACCGAGGAGAGAGAGAGCCAACAAGAATCCAAAAAACCCAAGAGAAGATTGAAAAGTTTGAAGCCGGGGAAATTTAGAAGAGAAAACCAAGCAAAAAGCAGGAGGACGCCGCCGGTTTACTTGGAAACCACCACGAGCTAAGCCGCTGCCACCGCCTCCACCGCAGCCCCACCAGTAAGCTGTCGCCTCCGCTGCGCCAGGTACACTATCCTTTTCCCCGTGCATCTTTTTTTCTTCTGAAGCTGGGTTAGGTTGGCCTCCTGCATGCAGAATCGTTCTGCATGCAGGAGGCGCGCGGGGGGAAAATAATTCCCCCCGTGCTGTAATATTTTTCTTCTCTGGGCCAGATGGTTTCTGGCCCAGAAATATGTGGGGCGGGCCAGAAGGATTCTGGCCCAACCCGGCGGTCTGGGCCGGTGCCGGCCCAGACCCAGGTAGTTTTTTTTTTGGGCCGAACTCGGCCCAATCCCTTTTGGGCCGAGTTCGGCCCAACGACTCTCAGGCTGGGTCCGGCCCATTTAGTTGGGCCGGCCCAGCCCATTTAGTATATTAATATATTTATAAATATATTATATTATATTATTATATTATTATATTATGCATGTGTGTGTGTATATATATATTTTTTTAAAAAAAAATTTCCGAAAAGTAAAAAAAAAAATATATTGTTGGTTTTTATATACATTGATTTGCATTTTTTATACTATGGGGATATAATTTCAGTGTTTAAAAACACCCGTTTTCGTCAAAAAAAAATGTTTATAAAAAAAAAAAAATGTTTTGTTTTCATGCATACGGCCAATACACTAACATGTTTTGAATGTTCTTTTTATATATAAAAAATATTGGAAGTTTTGAAAATGTGTTTTCGCATAGATTTCTTAAACACAAATCATTTTTCTTGCATTTGTGGATTTTACAACCTGTTTGTAAAACTCCAAAGGGTATTGGCCAATATTCCAAAAACTATAAAAATCTTATTTTGGGAGGAGAAGTTGTGGTTATTGTTCACTGCTAATGTTTGGATGAAGAAATCCTTAAAAGGACGAACATCCAAAATATTATCGGGAGTAATAAATCAACGCACATGTTTGAAAGAAGCTTTGGTTGTGATCGAGAACATTTCAAAATTTTAATTTTTTTTTCTCCACGGTTTACGAGTCGTGAAAAGTATAAAATTGTTTTTTTTTTAAGAATTGTGAAATTTTCTTCGTTTTTTTTTTCTTTTCCTTGCGATTTACGAGTCGCCAACTCTTGAAATACTAAAGAAAAAACGAACTTTCAGAGCACATGGAATTTCCTTAGATTTCTATCTAAAATAAATTGACGGGATTAGAAAACACCAACACCATAGACTATAGAGCAAACCAAACACCAAGCAGCTTACCTTAGGTAGGGCGTACTAGGGGTGCTAGTACCTTCCCTTTACGCAACCAGTCCCTTGCCTTAGAATCTCTGAAAGACCAGTTAGGGTTCCTAGTGACCAAATACTAGGTGGCGACTCCAAAGAACCAAATCATTAGAACATAACGAAAATCGCCAGCCGATGTCGTGCCTTTATAATTTTTTTGAGGGGGTGTGACAAGTTCCTCAAGCCTATTGGTCTCCCTGCACTTCTGCCTCTGCCAATTTATGGCATCGTCGACTAGGTCATCCTACTTCACGTATTTTTCAATTGTTAATCTCTAAAAATAAGATCATTTGTAACAACAAACATCTTAATTTTCAATGTCAAAGTTGTCCTTTAGGAAAATCATCGCGTTTGTCTTTAGGACCTATAGGTCACAAAACTTCTGCTCCACTTGAATTAATTTTTAGTGATGTATGGGGCCTTGCTCCCTTTTCTTCAGATGGCTATCGTTATTTTGTTATCTTTGTTGATGATTATACTAAATATGTTTGGTATTATCCTGTCATTGCCAAGTCTGATGTTTACTCTGTTTTTCATCAATTTCAGACTCTTGTCGAACGTCAATTTTCATTAAAAATAAAATTTGTTCAAACTGATTGGGGCGGTAAATACCGAAAACTATCCATATTTTTTCAAACCATTAGCATTCATCATCGTCTGATTTGTCCCCACTCTCATGAACAAAATGGAACAGTAGAGCGTTGTCATAGGCTTATTGTGGAAACAGGTCTTACTCTTTTAGGGCAATGTAAAGCACCTTTTCGATTATGAAATTATGCTTTTGAAACCTCTGTTTATCTTATAAATCGCATGCCTACTCCTGTTCTTGACCATCGCTCTCTGTTTGATTGTTTATTTCAACAGTCTCCTGATTATCATTTTTTCCATACCTTTGGGTGTCTCTGTTTTCCTTTTCTGTGTCCATATAATAATCATAAATTGGATTTTCGTTCCTCTCCATGTGTATTTTTTGGATATAGTTCCTCGCATCTTGGTTATCAATGTCTTGACATTGCATCTCACCGTATTTATATTTCTCGTCATGTCTGCTTCCATGAACATGTGTTTCCATTTGATAATTCTGAACAGATTGCAAAGGCCTCCGCCATAACCCCCACCCCACCTGCTACTGTCACCCTCCTAAATTTACTACACCACCGACTGCCACCCACTTTCACCAGGCACCCAAACAGCCCACAACACTCCGCTCTACCACTCCAAACAGGCACCCGACCACAGCCTTCACCCATCCCTTGGCCATCATCCCATGCTTGTTTATCTAACCCTTATGATGCAGGTTCAGATCGTCAATTGGTCTCCTCTCCTCATGGTCTTAGGGCACTTTCTAATCCCTCCTCTACTTCGCCCTCCCTGGCCAGCACTCCTGCAACTTCAGTTTCTGCTTCTAGCCCCTCCTTTACTACAGTCCTTTGCTTAAGGCTGCTTCTTTATCATCCTCTCTCACTGGTCTGCAACTTATGGTTGATATGTATTCTTATCAGCTGCCACAGGTCTCCTCGCTACAACTGTCTTCCCCTGCGTCTCCACCAGCACACAACAGACATCCTATGACTCTTAGACCGCGGCAGCTGAAGACAGCTAATCTGGTTGCTTTCGCTGCCGCTACTTCTACCTCCACATGGGCACTATATTCTCCATCTTCTAAGCCTTTTGCATTCTCTGATGCTGACTGGTATGCAATTTGGCATAATGCTATGTGTGATGAGATCGCCGCTTTACGTGAAAATCACACTTGGTCTTTGGTTCCATTTTATTCTTCGATGAACGTTGTTGGCAGTAGATGGGTATATCAGATCAAACATCGTGTTGATGGTAGTATTGAACGCTATAAAGTGTGCCTTGTTGCTAGAGGTTTTACCCAGCAGGAAGGTATTGATTATTCTGAAATCTTCAGTCCAGTTATTAAGCAGGCCACTGTCCAATTGGTTTTCTCTATCGCGGCTTTGCGAAATTGGAAGATTCATCAGCTTGATATTCATAATGCCTTCCTCAATGGTGTTCTTACTGAAGAGGTCTACATGAAACAGCCTCCAGGTTTCGTTGACTCTTCTCTTCCATCTCATGTGTGCAGATTACACAAATCATTGTATGGTTTGAAACAGGCACCGAGAGTATGGTACACTCATCTAAGTGATTTTTTGCTCTCCATCCGTTTCCGAGCTTCCAAGGTTGACACCTCCCTGTTTATCTTATCTGATGCTACTAATATCTTTTATCTCCTGGTGTATGTTGATGATATTCTGGTCACGGGTAGCAACTCTGCTATGCTCCATCACCTTATAAAGTTACTCAGCTTTGAGTTCAAGCTTCGTGATTTAGGTTTTATTCACTACTTTCTGGGTATTGAAGTTCAGTCTACCGGTATGGGTTTAATGCTGCGTCAACATAAATATATTCTTGACATCTTTACCCGAGCTGGTATGACTTCCTACAAACCAGTTGATACTCCAGTCTCCCCTTTAAAAGTCATTTTATTACCAGATCATTCATTCTCTGATCCTACACGATTTTGTCAAATCGTGGGTACTCTTCAATAGAGTCTGTCAGTTTATGCATGCTCCTACAGATTCTCATTAGGTCGCTGTCAAACGTATTTTACATTATCTTAAAGGCATCTTATGGTTTCCATATCACTCGAGGCTCCTCTTTTGTTCTACATGGCTTTATAGATGCAGATTGGGCTAGTAGTATTGATGATCGCAAGTCTACGGGCGGCTATCTTGTCTTTTTTGGTCAAACGCCGATTTCTTAGAAATCCAGCAAGTAACGCACTGTTACTCGCTCTCTCTTGAGGCTGAGTATAAAGCCCTTGTTGATGGTACCGCTAAAGTCATTTGGCTTCAATACTTGTTAACAGATTTGCAGGTTCCCTTAGTCTTTGCTCCTACCATTTGGTGTGATAATCTTGGTGCTACCTATCTCTCAGCAAATCCTATCTTCCATGCTCGTACTAAGCATGTTGAAATGGATTATCACTTTGTCCATAACCGTGTTGCCAAGAAAGAAATTCATATTTGTTTTGTTCCCTCTAGGAATCAACTTGCTGATGTCTTCACTAAACCGCTTCCTGTTGCATCCTTTACTACTTTTCGGTTCAAGCTTCGAGTTGATCCCCCACCCTCAGCTTGCGGGGCATATTATAAAATGTATATCATGTATCTATAAGAATAGGAAATTAATATAGGATGTTGTAATCCCTACAGTTACTCATGTATCTATCAGAATATGAAATTAATATAGGATGTTGTAATCTCTATAGTTACTGCACTGTTCTGCTACCTCTATATAAATAGGAAGGTTGGCTAAGGCGCAACCCAACACATTCCATTATTCTCAACTACCACTTCTAAAATTTGAATCTCAAAGATGATTATATGGAAAGTTTATTTGTCAAAAAATAATATTTATAAAAATCATTTATTAAACTTCATTTATTAATATAAATTTTTACTTGAGATGACTTTTTTTTATCATGTTAGAGTAAGCGATAAAAGTTTTAATATCACCACAATCAACATTCTTCTCCATGTAAATTAAAAAAAAAAACTAAACATAAATATTATTAAACCCATATAAATTTTTAAAACTCAAGAAACTTTCATTTTAAAAAGACATGTTGGAGAATAATATAAAATCATTCATCACATTACACCATTAAACAGTTTTATTGACGGATTCATTCCGTCGGTGTGAGGCATGTAAACCGTCAATGATATTTTTACTGACAACCTCACCGACATCCGCCCGTCAGAATTTTGATCGTCGGTAATTTCCCATTTCGTCGCCAATTTTATCGGTAATTAAAAAAACAAAACAATGATGGAACACTGACGGTATTACAGACGGTGAAGCGCCCCAAAAAAAATCCCGCGTGAATATTATAGACGGTAAAAATATTGACGGCCTAGTTCCAAACAATACACAAAACAAAGAACACCAAAAAGTAATCAAAATTTAAAAAAAAAATTTAAAAATACAAGATCAAAAAAGAAAAATACATACCTTTTAATAAGTTGAAAACTACCAGCAAAACAATAAAATCTCTTGCAAAAACTTAATACAAACGGAGAGGAGAAGAGAAATAGAAATGAAGAGCCGAGAAAAAATGAACCAGGCGGGGGGGTTTTATATTACAATGTTTCCGACAGAATTATCGATGGAATAGTGAATGATATTTTTTTTGGGTGGTGGCATTAAATTCCGTCGGTAATTAATTGATATCCGCACTAAAAATTTTGAAAATCCTGCCAGATTTTTTGGTTCATCAGGAAACGTATGTCAGAGCATGGGCGCATTGGATTTGCCGCGTCCGTCAGCAAATCCATCAGTAATTGTGCAGCCCGACCAAGTGGTCTGACAGGCGTGCACTTCGGGAAGTGCACCAATCATCGATGAATCCGTCAGTATATCCATCGGTGTGTATTGTAGGGGCTGTAATTGTTTTGCAACTATTGGTCAAATATTGATGGGCAGCAGTCCGTCGGTATACCCGTCAGTGATTGTGGCAAAATGCTATAAATTTTTTCCAACTCTCAGTATAATACCAACAGGTTCAAGGCTGTCGGTAAAACTGTCAATATTTTTGCAGCTTCTATTTGTACGGGTGTCTATCCGTCTACACAAAATCTTGAATTACAAACTTACAGCACGCACAACTCAATAACAAGAGATGACAATTAAAGAAGAATAAATATTTCATGTTCCAAAATATCATCCTTAATATATTATATTATAAAAAATAAGGTTTTACAGCATATTTAGTTTAGAATTTTCATCTTCGTCCTCAATTGAATTGTTATCATCAGCTTTATCGCACTATTCAATGTGGTTATCATGTTCTTCATCAACATTCTCTAGTCCACTAGAGCTCAAAACAACATTCAACTCCTCTACGTCAACATTAACAAGACTATCATTGAAAACATGAAAATTCAAATTTTCTTCTAAGTCAATCAAAGAAGCAACTCGGTATGGTTCAATCAACTCACTAGCTTGAAAGACTTCATCTATCACACTTGTGTCTTCGTTCTCATCCTGAGCAACCTCGACATGACCCCTGGGTTTTGTTTTTAAAATGGATAACCAATCAACTCTTGATCAATCCTTTCTAAAGGAAGGGGTGTATGTGTAATAAACTTGTTGGCATTGCTTTGCGAAAACAAAGACATCGTTTACATTGCGGTGTCTAGATTTTGAGTTGATTTTAACGAGACCATATTGAGGATCTACTATGATTCCTCTGTCAGTTGTGTCATACCAATAGCTTTTGAATAAAAACACTCTATTCTGCACGCTATGATATTACAGTTCGATAACCCCATTGACATGACCAAATGATTGATGTCTTCTCCCAAGTGCAAGAATGTCGAAGTAATAAATAACCCGGCAAGACTGGGGTCGAACCATAGGGAGGTTAATTATATAAATTATAGACAATAATAATAATAATAATAATAATAATAATAATACAACAACAACAACAACAACAATAATAATAATAAAGAAGTTGATGAGAACTTTCAGATGGATTAATGTAAGGATTAAACAATAATAAATAAAAATGTCAAGGTTAGAGGATCCACTAATGGTATTTTCAAACAAGTATAGTATAAACTCTTATTACCCAACTGGAAACCACACACAAAGGAGGTTCCAATCGGATGATTTGTCATTAATAACTCATTATAAATTGATAACATGATCATATTAATTATTTTATTTACGTAACACCAAACTTTTAAATATTAACCATTTAACAAGCAAGATATTAAGAATTAGTAAGATAAAAAGATAAGATATGTTAATATTAAACATTGAGGTGCATGTTGAGTTTACACCATACTTATTCTTACACCATTAGTGTAACCTTTTCACCTTGACATAATAAACTTAGCTAAACATAATGAAGAAGAGAAACATAAATAAACAAAATAAGAACATAAACAAGATACAAGTTAACTAAGTAAAGGAAAGGAAATGAAAAGCATAAACAAGATATTAATGAAAGTAAAACTTAAGAATTATAAAAAAAATATATAAAGAGACAGAGCAAGTACAATGTTGTTTGTTACCATAAAGTGACATTTTTTCCAATTCAGTACAAGATTCTTCTCTTCACACATGTTCAAAACCTTTTCCAAGTTGGTTAAACAATCATCAAATGAATCACCAAAAACAGAAAAATCATCCATAAAATTCACACGAAAACGTACAACCATATCACTGAATATGCTAAACATGCATATTTGAAGTGTGGCTGGTGCATTACATAATCTAAAAAGCATTATTCGATATGCAAAAGTACCAAATGGACATGTGAAAGTAGTCTTCTCTTGATCTTCCAATGCAATTTCAATTTGGTTGTAACCTGAATAGCCATCTAGGAAACAATAAAATTCATGATCTGCAACTCTTTCTAGGATTTGATCCATGAAAGGTAAAGGGAAATGATCTTTTCTAGTCATTGAATTAAGTTTCCTATAGTCAATGCACATGCGCCAACTAGTAATAATCCGAGTTGGAATTAACTCATTTTTCTCATTTGTTATCACAGTGACTCAAGACTTTTTGGGTACAACTTAGGTAGGAGTTACCCATTTGCTGTCAAAAATAGGATAAATGAATCCATTATCTAGAAGTTTAATGACTTCATTTTTCACTACATCTTTCATATTAGGATTAAGTCTTCATTGCATTTCTGTAAATGTTTAGCATTTTCCTCCAAATAAATCATGTGTATGCAAATCAAAGGACTAATTCCTTTTATGTCAGCTATGGTCCATCCTAATGCATTTTTGTGCATTTTTAGAGTTTTAATAAATTACCTTCTTGATGTGCATCAAGTTTGGAAGAGATTATTACCGGAAAAGTTTTATTTTCTCCCAAAAATGAGTATTTGAGATTGAATGGTAATGGCTTCAAAT
The DNA here is from genome assembly GCF_005239225.2 of Populus alba. Classification (NCBI taxonomy): domain Eukaryota; kingdom Viridiplantae; phylum Streptophyta; class Magnoliopsida; order Malpighiales; family Salicaceae; genus Populus; species Populus alba. The sequence goes on from NC_133287.1 coordinate 9,933,671, forward strand.
CAGGTTTTGGTGGTTGAACACTTGAAGGTATGGACTCAATTGATCGTGGTGGCAATTCTTTAATTTGTGGTCTCCAATTACATACCTTTGCTTCTTCCTAAAAATAGACCATTTGCAACTCGTCAAGTTCATCAATCTCAATTTTACTGGAAGTGGTTTGAAATTGATCATGAACTAATTTTTCAATAAAGTCCACTTCTTGTAAATCATTATCATCTCCAGGTTTCTTGCAAATGTTGAAAATATTCATCTTCGATGTCATGTTTTCAATTGATAGCTTCATCAGTCCAATCTTATAATTAATCAATGCATTATAAGTTGCAAGAAATGAACGTCCTAAAATAACAGGAATTGAATTATATGCTTCAACAGGTTGTGTATCCAAGACAAAAAAAATCTACAGGGTAAATGAATTTATCAACTTGTACTAACACATCCTTAACTATTCCTCTAGGTACTTTTACTATCAGCAAGTAAAAGAGTTACAAAAGTTGGTTTCAACTCACCTAGATTAAGACTTTGAAAAACTGAATATGAAAGTAAATTCACACTAGCTCCAAGATCAAGTAAAGCTCTTTCAATTTTATGTTCTCCAATAAAGCAAGAAATTATAGGACAACCAGGGTCCTTATATTTCAAAGCATTATTGTTCTGAAGAATAGCACTTACTTGTTCAGCTAAAAATGGTTTCTTTTTCACATTCAGTTTTCTCTTCACAGTGCATAGATCTTTCAAAAATTTAGCATAGGAAGTTGCCTCTTTAATAACATCCAACAAAGGTATATTGATCCCTACTTGTTTGAAAGTTTCAAGGATTTCAGAATTGTGATTGACTTTCCTTTGTTTGGTCATGGCATGAGGAAATGGAAGTGCTGGCGGAGAATTAGTCTTTTCTTTACAATGCTCAGATTTAACCCCTTCCTTACCTTTAGAGATTAACTCATCATCTTTCTCACTAAGTTCAAGATTGGGTTTTTCAATAACCTTACCACTGCGAAGAGTGATGACTAATTTGACTTGATCCATGTGTTGACTTCCAGAACTACTTGCTTTTGCATTGTATTGCCCTTTTGGATATTGTTGTGGTTGAGATGGAAACTTACCTTTCTCTTGGAAAATGAGAGCAGATGTTAACTTTGCAAGAGTATCTTTAAAATCTATCATGCCTTGAGCAAGTTGAGTGCTGATTATCTCTTACTTTTCAATGAATGCATGCAATGTTTCCTCAAGATTTCTTCTAGGAGGTGGAGTATAAGGAGGTGTATATCCATGAGAATTTTAGAAATTATAGTGTGCTTGAAACGATGGCTATGAAGTTTATGCATTATTATTATCACTCTTCCAACTTAGATTTGGGTGGTTTCTCTAACCAGGGTTGTATGTTTGCGAGTATGGGTTATGATTGGGCCTTTGAAAACTGTTTAAAGCACAAGCTTGTTCATGGAGGCATTCCTTGGAAGAAGGCAAAGTTGGACAGTCATTGGTTGCATGTTCATTTGTTTCATAGATTTGACACACAATGTCTTGAACAGATTTTAATTGACCACTCTTTTTCAATTCTAGTGCCTCGACTTTTCTAGTTAAAGATGCAAACTTGGCTTAGAGGTCATGATCTTCCCTAAGGTTATACATACCTCCATTAGATGTATGAAGTTGGGTTTTACTTGGTGCCTCATAAGTGCCCGTAGTGTCCCAATTTTGCGCACTTTCAGCTAACAAGTCTAGGTACTCCATTGCTTCATTAGGGTCTTTATCTTCAAAAGTTTCATTGCACATCAATTCAACCATTTGCCTATCTTTAAGTGTTAACCCTTCATAAAATTATGAAACCAATCTCCATGTTTCAAAACTATGATGAGGGCAAGTTATAAGCAAGTCTCGATAACTATCCCAACATTGGTAAAATGTTTCACCTGGTTTTTGAGTGAAAGTGGTGATTTGTCTTTTGAAAGAGTTAGTTCTATGAGATAGAAAAAACTTCTTTAAAAATTGTTATTGTATTTCATCCCAAGCACTAATGGATCCTGACATAAGATTTTGTAGCCATGTTTTAGCTTTATCTTTTAATGAAAAAGGAAAAAAGCTTTAATCTAATGGTATTCATGCTACAATTTAAGTCATTATAGGTGTTACAAACTTCTTTAAATTCTCTCAAATACAAGTATGGATTTTCTAGATCTAAGCCATGAAAAGAAGGTAAAAGTTGAATAGTGTCTGGCTTAAAATTAAAATGAGATGCATCAGGAGGGAAAACTATGCATGAGGATGCACTTGTTCTTGTGGGATTCATGTGGTCTCTAAGTGTTCTAACTCGGTTATTCTCATTATTCTCATTATGAAGTGACTGGTTATCTTCTTCAACCATATTTTCTGAAAATAATGAGGATACCATACAAAGTCTACCACTTAATGTACGTGACCAAACACTCATGCACGTGTAGAAAGAAAATAAATGGAAAAAGTAAACAAAAGAAAAATAAACAAAACAAAACAAAAGAAACAAAGTTAAATACAAGAAAAGTGAAAAGAGAAAATAAAATAAATACTATAATAAATATTTAGGTCATTTGGACATCTAGAACTTGAGATATGACCCAATTACCGAACAGTATTCCAGTTTGGAATGCACCAATATCTCTTTTCTAAGTTTGGCCATCTCTTTGTCCTTTCAATTTCAATACTTAAACTCATAAATCAATCCTTTCATTTATGTGATAAGCCTGCATTTAAGATGAACATTTACCATAAATTAAAGGTATCTTATATTATTACGTATGTTATTATAAAACATGCTTTAGTTAAGTAGTTATTGATACTTCAAGTGCAAAATGATGATATAAAACCTTGATAAAAATATACTTTTAAGTACTAATCACTCATCCAATCTACCGTAGTAGTCAACTTCAAACTCACTCGAAGTCGATCCCTTAATACAAACACCGCTATTGTATGTCTTTCTTCTATGCCCGTATTTTTTAGTATGAAAGACATATCCATTGACAAAATACTCGTTACAGCACTTGACTTTTCTTTTAGAGCCCGAGCTTAGTAAAGACAGTGAAATAATAGCACTACCTCCCATTTGATAAACCTTGTATATCAAATACAACAATAATGAATAAATACATTGCAAGAGATAATGAGTTTGTGATAGAACTTACATGTGTTCTAAACCATATGGCAAATTGTTCATCTTGTAATTAAAAGATCTAGGATTCGGTCAGCTGTAAGTTATTAGACAGTAAGTATTGTCGATGTTGCCTGCAACGTTATTCCAACTTATATGAGTTTATGGTATCACAATATATAAATAGTACACTCTTGACAAAGTTTAAGTCGAACATCTACTTATTTAATAAAAGGTCTCAGCTCATCACAGTTAAATAGGACATAATTTTGTGATTGTCTAAACTCTATTTTAGGCAAATTTCTTCCCTTCACGACATTTTTAGGTGTGGGTCGTCCAGGATTAGAGAATATTGACAAGTTTCCACTTGAAAGCACTCCACCACCATAATCATGTCGTGGAACACGGTTGATCCTCATTCTCAAATAAGGTTTGAAACAGTATAAGATAAATATTAAGATCTCCTCAACAATATAGGCCTCACATATTGACGCCTCAACATGTGCCTTGTTCTTAACCTTTTTTTTTAAGATTGAACAAGTACTTGCATGCATGCATGCATGCATGCATGCATACATACATACATACATATATATATATATATATATATATAGAATTAATAAAAAAATTATCAATTACAAAAATGAAAAAACATTTTATGAATTACATAGCAACTATAATATCTAACCTCTTGAATGGATACATCCATCTGTATTGGACTGGTCCTCTAACTTTTACCTCAAACGGTAAATGTACGGGTAGAGGCTCCATTGAGTCAAAAAAATATAGAGGGAATATCATCTCAAGTTTGCATATTGTCTCGACGATATTCGTTTCCAGCTTTTCAATGTGATCAACATTCAATTTGTTGGAGCATATATCTCTGAAGAAATGACTGATGTCCGTTAGTGCATCCCATATCCCCTTTGGCAACAAATCACGAAAAGCTAATGGGATGAGTGTTTGCATAAACACATGGCAGTCATGACTCTTCATTCCATATAATCTGCATTCCTCAGTATTAACCAATCATGATATGTTCGAGGCATGTCCATCAGGAAAATGCAGACTCTTAAGCCATTTATAGACTAGTAGTTGTGTGTTTTTCTCTAACACGAAGCTTGCTCTTGGTTTTGCGACCCGTGACCCATCACAAACCAACTCTATATTTTTATGGTTATGGAACAACGCTACATCTAATCTAGCCTTGATGTTGTCCTTTATCTTCCCCTTCATATCCATGACGGTGTTGAAAATGTTCTCAAACACGTTCTTTTCAATGTGCATGACGTCAAGGTTATGGCGGAGAAGATTGGTCTTCCAATAAGGAAGCTCCCAAAAGATACTTCGCTTCACCCAATTATAGGTCAAACCAAAACCAGGAAACTTCTGCTTACCTGATTGGAGACCAAACACAATGTCACCATACTCTAACACAACATCATGCAATTCTTAACCAGAAAGACGCAGGGGTGCAACATCCTTTTCAACTCTACTAACAAAGAAATCCTTTCTGTTCTTTTTGTACCTGTGATTCGGTGGCAAGAAACGACGGTGACAGTAAAAAAAAGAAGCTTTACCCTTGTTTGTTAGCATGAATGCCTTGTTGTTCTCGACACAGTATGGACATGCTAGTTTTCCATGAGTGCTCCAACCATAAACCATTTCATAAGTTAGGAAATCATTAATAGTCCACAACAAAGCCGCTCTTATAACAAAATTATGTTTCCTCGAGATGTCATAAGTCAAAGCTCTAGAGAACCACAATTGCGTTAACTCATCAATCAATGATCGAAGACAAACATCTATATTCCACCCCAGACTGCTCGGACCTGGTATAACCATATATAAAAACATGAACTCCAACCTCATGCACATCTACGGTGTCAAGTTATAAACTGTCAGTATGACTGGCCAACAAGAATGAGGAGTAGCAAATGACCCGAATCGGTTGAATCTGTCTGTGCAAAACCCAAGACACATGTTCCTTAATTCAGCTAAAAAGGAAGGATGCACAATGTTAAAGTGTTTCCATGCTTCGCCATCAGAAGGATGTACCATCACTCCATCAACCCCATAATGTGACTGGTGGCATGTCATGTGCTCAGCAGTCCTTCGTGACATGAATAACCTCTGCAGTCTAGGTGTGATTGGGAAGTATCTAAGTTTTTTATATGCCACGAGAGTCTTTCCTCTACCAGTTCTAGGTTTATAACAGGAATGGCCACTTGTCATGCACTCGTTCAGCTCAGCATTCTCAAGGTAGTATAAATGCAGAAGTTAGGGCACATGTCAATTTTCTGGTAGCATAAACTAAGGGGTTTCATCATGGACTTGGCAGCATAGAAGTTCTCTTTCAACTTGTTCCCTTCAGGTAAAATGCTTCTATCCCATTTGATAATCTTGTCATAACCGGTCTCACTCAACTTGTTATATGACTTGATGGTGAACACCTGCGCTACAGCCGATAATTTACTGTGGTTTGTGCAGCCATCCAATAATGGTTCATCAGAATCTTTCATCAAGTTAAAACAACTTGCTACATCTGTATTAGGTTCTTCTTCCATGATTGGACATTCACTGACATTACATTCACTCATTCTGATTGCATCTATAACCATGTTCCTTTAAGGATTACTGTTGTCATTTCCAACTTCATGCATGTTGCTAGCACTAGAAGTTGACCCAACCACCCTTTCTACCATGCTCTCATTAGGAACAAATAGTTCCCGGTGTGCATACCAACACAGGTGATCCTCCATGAACACTTTGGGTAGAAGATGCATCGTTACAACATCTTGATGCAAAAACTTTTTATTTTTACACTTCGTGCATGGACACCTAATACCGCAATTAGTAAAATTTATCGGGATAGATGTTGTGAAATTAATAAAATCCTGAACCCTGTTACAACAATCCATCCTCTGCAATCCTTGGGGTGAGTCTCGATACATCCATGACTTCTATCGAACCTCTATAAAATTATAACGATAACATGTATTAGTTAACTATGTTACATAAATAAACATAACAAAAATATTTGTTTGCCCCGACATTATCCAACAAACTAAAAAAACACTTGCGTTAAATATTCATTATCAACTATCAACGTGCATACAAATTTATACATATATAAATTTACGGAAATCATAACTTCGCAATAGAATTGATAAAAATTAAAACGGAATCGTTAAACAAACTATTTTTTATTTCATCACAACGCATCTAATTTGGTGTAACTCAAACAAAGTTTCAACAATTTACAAACAAATATAATTTGACAAAATCTAAAACAAACTATAACAACTACAAAATCATACATTCATACTACAAGTTTATTTGATAAATAACAATCAAACAAGTACATACGTTAACAAAAAAACATATACTAAAAAAAAAAATTCACATTTAAATGCTAAAACTAAAAAGGATAGATTTATTTACAAAAAATGATAAAATCCACAAGAACAGATGTTGTGACCACGTACGAAAGTATAAGAAACTTGAGTGCTTGTGTTGAGAAGAGGGGGAGAGTTGTGATGGGTGGTTAGCTGCAGTTCGGGAGGGGAGAGGTGGGATGAGGAAGAAGATAGGGAAGAAGAAAGAGAAATAGAGTGTTGGCAGAGTGGGTATATATCAACTGTTAAATATGGAATCACCGACAGACACGTTCCATCGATATACCTGTCGGTGAGTCCGCCAGTGACTGTGCCACATCACTGTACGGAGATTCTGTTTGAAGCCCTTGGTCATTCTATTGGTAAAATCGTCTTAAAAAAAAATCCACATCATCACACAGTTGCAACTTTTAAAAAAAACTATATAATCCATCGGCGATACGATCGATATATATCGACAGACGTACTCCATCAGTATATACCAACCTTATTGCTAACGGGTATTTTCTTTTGGTACATACCAACATAATTAGAGACGGAACAAAAAAATATGTCGATAATTCTGTTGGTTTTCGCTGATTTTCTAGTAGTGTCAAATGTCATTTAACAATTTAAATTTTTACATTAAAACAATTATTTTAACATTACTCATTTACAAATCACATTTAAATCTACACCCAAACTAATAAAACTATATTACAAAAGTCTTGAATAATGTCATCTTGAATAAGTCTTGGATGTCGCGTGCCAAATTGAAGACTAATCTTGTCAAAACTAATTTCTCGACCACGCATGCTTTGAAAGGATCTTAGCAATGCAATCAACATTCCAAGCAAGATCTGTTACTGTGACACAAGCGAACCTATCAACAGGCCTTAGTTCATCAAGACAAATGCTCTAAAAGCTTGCTTATAATTCCTTTTAAAATCCTTTATCATCGAATCATAAGAGTAGATAAACTCTTACTTGATTACTTGTCCTCCCGAAGTTTCCTTTGTACACTGAGCATGTGAATCGGTTACAAGGTGATAAAAGTTTCTTGAAAATGACGTACCTCGTACTGGCATGTCAAGTGACATGACACTACCTTGGAAGTTGTATCGCGTGTACTTTTGTCAGTGGATGGCTATTGATGATGAGGTCATTATTTATTCATAAACGCAACTACTTCTCTCATGTATTGGCGTCGGGAAAGCTAATTTTACGGGGATGTTGGGAGAGAAAAAATAAATTTTTAATTTTTTTAAAATTATTTTAAAAATATAAAAGCCTAAATCAATTATTTGATCTACGTTTTGGTTAAAGTTAAGTAATATTTCTCGTAAAAAACATAAATATGTAAAATTTTTTAAAGTCTTTTTTTGAATTTTAATTAAAAATCAAAAGTTTTATATATGCATTAAATTAAATATATCAAAAAACTATTTGGGCTAATAAATATTAAAAATAAAGTATTACGTGTATATTTAACTCGTCTCGCTGCAAGTCAACTAATTTTATTTTTTTTTCTAATACAAAAACATTAATGTATAGGTGTTATTAACGTATTTGCAACAATAAAATTTTTTTATTTTTAGTTTTTGTATAATAATTTTTCAAAGAAAAATATATATAAAAAAATAAATTAAAATACAAATTACAAAACATATATATATACACACACCATTTCCAGGAGAAAACATTATTTTTTATTATGATTGTTGTTATTATTATATTCTAAACCGCACAAACTATCTCTGGTCATTAGAGAAGAAAGAAAGGTGCAATAGGTGTAGTTTAATTAGTCAGCTTTTGAATCTGTTTTTTAGAGATTACAATTTCGAATCTTATAAATCTCAAATCCATTGGAGGTTTACATGGTCATTAACTTCAGGACCCGTAAAATTAGTTGAGGTACACACAAGTTGGCCCGCACACCCACATTAATAATAATAATAATAATAAAAAATGTTCAAATCTCTAGAAATGTGCAATCATGAGGGTATAATTTAATTAGTCAGATTTTGTATCTATTCTCTAGAAATTACGAGTTCGAATCTCACAAATCTTAGAGTCACTAGAGGTTTACATGGTCGTTAACTTCAGGGCCCGTGAAATTAGTCAAAGTACGTGCAAGTTGGTCTGGACACCCATATTAATAATTAAAAAAGAAGAGTAAGAAAGGCCCAATAAAAATCAAAAGAAAAGGGCATTATATTCATAGCCATCACCACAAATCACACATTTGTTGGTATTCACTTCATTACATGGCATAGTAGCATAATCTGACGCAAGCTCATACGCTTGACTTGTTAAGATGCCTAAATCGATTTTTTTATTGATGTATGTATGTAGTGGTGAAGGCGAAGGCATTGATACCTATAGCTTACATATTTGTGTATAAATAGGTTGCAAAGCCTTTTTTTTTGTAGCATGCAATTTCTGTGCATAGCACAGACACTCTTATTGTGTAATACTTTGTTGACGAGATAAATAAAGGTTGAGAGTTCTTGTATTCTTGATGTGCTTTGTTTGGTGTTATGCAACATCACCTATGTATTCTGCTTGTCTACTTAACTTGGGAAAGTGGGGGAAACCTTTTGGGTGAGGGAAACACTTAGTTACTAGGCAAACACAAGTGGGATTAGTAAGGGAAGGTTGAGTCTTGCGGGTACTGGGCTGCACCATGGGTTTATTTGTGGAGCAAAAATTTTACCCCATGACAATTGGTATCAGAACGCGGTTATATTCTTGGCAAAACAACAAGATTGTTCTATGGGAAAATTAAAGGATTGATTTGTTGAAGCTATCGTTGGGATAGTTTGTGAAATTGGTGGATGAAAGTTTTATGCCAGCAAGTATGAAGACTATTCAGGAAAGGTTGCTTCATCTAGAGGGCTGGATGGGGGACATTCCCGATGAAGAAGATCATTCAATTCAGGATCGACTTGAGTTGGCTATGGAAATCGCTGCGATGGCTGCTGGACAATATGTAGAACTTACGGTAGAGATGAGCTAAAAGTTACAAGTTGTTGACACAAAATTAGTTGTCTTGAAACAAGCAGTCGCAACTGCATCAATGGGTGCAGGTTCTTTTAAGCCTAAAGTTCCAGAACCTATAACATTTGGTGGTGCTAGAAGTTGCAAGGAATAAGAGAATTTCTTATCGGATATGGAACACTATTTCAGTGTTACCAAGGTTGGGTTGGCTGAATAAGTGAACATTGCGGTGATGTACTTATCGGGTGATACAAAATTGTGGTGGTGAACAAATTCCAAGGAGGACTTGAATGCTGGTAGGCCAAAAGTGGAGACGTGGGAGACTATGAAACACGAGTTGAAAGAGCAATTTCTACCCAACAACATGTCCTAGATTGCAAGGGAAGACTTGAAAAAGTTGCAGCAAGACAAGTCGGTAAGGGATTAAGTGAAGAAATTTAGTTCTTTAATTCTGGATATTGATAATATGTCCAAGAAGGACATAATGTTCAATTTTTTATTAGGACTTCAGCCGTGGGCATAATTGGAGTTGCATAGACAGAAAGTTTCAAACTTGTCTTCAGCTATCGTTGTTGCTGATGGGTTGGCATATTTTAAAGTAGATGCTAGCAAAGAGATTGTTGGAGCATTTCTGTTTCGTCAAAACTGATGGATAGGTATGAGATGAAAAGGAAGAAAAAAGGGCTTGGTGGTGGAAAACCTAAACAGGCTGATGGCAATGGGAAGTCAAAAGCCAAGGGCAAGAAAAAGGTTTCGAAATCAAGTTCGAGCTTCTTTATTTGCGAGGGTAAGCACTTTGCAAGGGACTTCCGGAAAAGAGCTCAACTTAGTACTATTTTTGTGGAGAAGGATAGGCAAGCAATGACATACGTAAATCTTATATGTGTGTTTAGCACTAAGTAAAAGAGTAAGTGGCAAATATGCACGTGGTGCACACTTCAGCAGGCTGTCCAAAACAGTGCCTAATGGTGCTGGCATCCATGCCAATAATGGGAAAAATTGGCAGCGCATATTTGTGCAGTTGTAGGTTCATCAAAGGAAAATCGGCAGTACAAATTATTGACGAACATGGGTTGGACGTTGGACTGTCCAAGCCAAGCAAGAAAAATCATCAGGGGGATAGGCTGACGAGAAGAAGGGCTGTCATGAAATTCAGCAGCACGAACATTGGCAGCCATGCCAGCAATGGAAAAAATTGGTAGTGCAGATTTGTGCAGCTGAAGGTTCGTTAAAGGAAAATCAGGAGCGCAAATTATTGATGAACATGGGCTAGATGCTGGACTATCCAAGCCAAACAAGAAAACTCGTCATGGGGATAGGCTGACAAGAACAAGGGCTATTGCAGAATTCAACAATGCAAACATTGACAGCATGGACGCAGATGCGAATTCGGCAATGCAGACATTGGAGCCTGCACGCAGATACGAATTCGGCAGCGGACAACAACTTGTGCAAGTCATGGGTTCGACTTGGCACGCTCTAAAACTTGGAAGAAGGATTGTCTAAAGCATGCGAGAGACCCAATAGCTGACACAGCACAAAATGGCAGTTGGGGCTGCCAACTGGGCATGCAAAACGTGAGTTAGTAGCAGTTATAGGCATCCAAGATCATGGGATCATAGGGGCAGATAAGGTGCTGCTCTACAAGCTGCTGGATCATGGGATCGTGGGAAGTAGATAAATGCTCTAAAAGCTTGCTTATAATTCCTTTTAAAATCCTTTATCATTGAATCAGAAGAGTAGATAAATTCTTACTTAATTACTTCTCCTCCGAAGTTACTTTGTGCACTGAGCATGTGAATCGATTAAAATGTGATAAAGTTTCTTTATCTTTAAAAATGACGTGCCTTGTACTGGCGTGTGAAGTTACATGACACTACCTTGGAAGTTGTATAGCGTGTACTTTTTATGGTGGATGGCTATTGATGATTAGGTCATTATTTATTAATAAACGCAACTACTTCTCTCATGTAGTGGCGTCGCGGAAGCTAACTTGCCCTTCCAATTTTATGGGGATATTCGGAGATATGGTTGTTATTATTTTTAAAATTATGTAATATTTTTGGAATAAAAAATAAATATGTAAATTTTTTAAAGTAATTTTTTTAATTTTAATTATAAATCAAAACTTTTATATATTCATTAAATTGAATATATCAAGAACTATTTAACGTATCTAGTTAACTCACCTCGCTGCAGGTCGACTAATTTAATTTTTTTCTAACACAAAAAGTAGGAGAAGGAAACCAGACTCATACTGGGAAGGAGAAGGAAAGTAGGAGACAACATAACAAAAAGTTTAATTACACACTCATTCTATTCTACTGGAAGATTACAATTAAGAAGAACAAGCGACGGTAAGACGAGGAGATTGTTAAAGTAACTACGAAAAAAATAAAAAATAAAAAGGTTATAATTCTTAATAATTTATTTATTATGAATGCTTAGGCTTAATTGCATCATGAGTTTGAGGGGAGATATTAAATAATAGTTATATAGTCTTATTTATTAAGGGTAGAATAATACTTTCAGTTTAACTTATATTTATGAGTGCTTAGGCTCTCCTCCGAACCTTGGCAGGGGCGCGCTGCCCCCTGCAAACCCTCAACTAACTCACCGCAGAGTTGGATCTGTGAAGTTGTATTTGGGATTAAGCCTCATTTTATAAAACTAGCTCTGATATCATATTAAAATAACTAAAAACAAACACAAAAAAGAGATTAGAATTCTCAATAATATGTTTATTATGAGTACTTAAACTTAATCTAAGTACAAATAAAGTATATATAGGTTAAACTGAAAGTATTATTCTACCCTTAATAAATAATACAACATATATATTATTTATTGGAGATGATTTATAATTATAAGATAGGGCAATGACAGGCATGTTTAATTTAAAGTTCTCATAATTGTCGGTCCAAAATCGAGTGGACCTCATAAGAATCTGAAAATCCCATCATAATATATCAAGATAAGGGTTTTTCATGGTTTCTTGCTCTTCGTTTAACTGTATCTGCTCGTGTATCACGCAGAAGGGATAATCGTTGGGTCCATGCATGGTTTTAGTGGCGTGGCGTGGTTTCCTTCCTTGCTGTACTACTTGCCAAAGCATAGCCTAGTTTTCTTCTTTCTTTTGTTTTTTTTTTTTCCTTAATTCGCAATGATAAACATGTGTTTGAATCAGCAATCATGTATTCTTGAAAATTCAGCTAGTTTGCGAACGTGTTTTAAACTGTATTTTAAAAAAAAATTAAATTTTTATTTAAAATTCAAGTTATTTTAAAAACACAAATCCAGCCGCAATCTCAATCACTCCTGCACCAGGCCAGCCTATGCTGCTTTATAGAACATGCATGCATTAACTTGACTGAAACATTGCCTTTCAACCAAAAAAGGACGAAAACACCACTTGAATTCCTCTCCAATCAAGTCTTAAGTAAACTATGATTTAAATACAGATTAATATACATCACATAATATTCCAGTAACCACTATTATAGAATGTATATCATGTATATATCATAATAGAAAATTAATATAGGATGTTGTAATCCCTACAGTTACTCATGTATCTATCAGAATAGAAAATTAATATAGGATGTTGTAATCCCTACAGTTACTGCAATGTTTTACTGCCTCTATATAAATAGGAAGGTTGGCTAAGGCACAACCCCACACATTCCATTATTCTCAACATGGTATCAGAGCCACAAAACCCTAAAATAAATTAAACCTACTTTTCTCATAGCCTCCCAGCCTCCCTTCTTCAATGGAACAGCCGCCACATATATCTTCAAATTCTGCAACACCAGCAGTCCAACTTTCTTCTTCTCCGGCAGTGCAGCCCTCTTCTCTTGCAGTGCCTCCTCTGCTGCGTCACCACCTGGATTCTCCTCTGCCATGGCTGGTGAACGCCTCCTCTTGCAGCCCACGTTTGCTGCCTCTGCTACCTCTACTGTCGCAAGCATTATCTCCCTTTCTCACACTCATCAAATCATCTCCCTTAAATTAACAAACACCAATTATTTATATTGGCGTATGCAGATGCTGCCTTATCTCCTAGGCCAAGGAGTTTTTGGTTTTTTTGATGGCTCCAACACATGTCCATCAACACATGTTCTTGCCCATGATGGTATCTCTCTTCAGGTAAATCTGCTTTTTCAAACCTGGAAACAACAGGACCAACTCATTCTAAGTGCTCTTCTTTCCTCCCTATCTATGGAAGTTTTGCATCTTGTTGTTGGCTATCAAAGTTCTTGTTCAGCTTGGGGCACCCTTGAGTAAGCTCTCGCTTTCACCTCCAACTCTCGTATTATGCAACTTTACGGCTCTTTTCAGGATCTTCGACAGGGTGATGAATTAGTAACTCAATTTATGCAAAAAGCGAAGGCCTTATTTGATGAATTGGTCGTTGCTGGTTAGCTAGTTTCGCTTGAAGATTTCAATTTATTATGCAACTTTACGGCTCTTTTCAGGATCTTCGACAGGGTGATGAATTAGTAACTCAATTTATGCAAAAAGCGAAGGCCTTATTTGATGAATTGGTCATTGCTGGTTAGCTAGTTTTGCTTAAAGATTTCAATTTATATGTGTTTCGTGGTCTTCGAGGAGAGTTTAAAGACTTAGTTACCAGTCTTATTACCAAGGTTGAACCTTTAACATATGCAGATCTTCACAACCATCTCCTCACACATGAATTTCTTCACAAATCTTCTGCTGCCATACATGCTCCTTTGCTGCCCACACCCAGCATTCCATCTTCTACTCTTGTTGTGCAACGCCACACTTTTGGCAATTTTGGCCGTAGCAGGGGCCATTTCAACGGTGGCTGGCGTCCCAAACAGTCCATCAGCATAGGCAATTGATTTGCTGCCTCCAAACCTGATCACCGCAGCTTCCAAAACTCCTCCTTCGATGACAATAGGCAAGGCTTTTGGCAAGACTCTTGGTGCCAACTGCGTCAGAATTTCGGTTATACAGCTCCCCATTACCCTCAATTCCAGCAACGAGGTTATGGCCAACAGCCTACTGCCAACTTGATGCAGCGCAATCTCTCCTCAACCAGTTCTGTTGATTGGTTTCCGGATACCGGTGTCAATCAACACATCACACCTGATCTTGCTACCTTGACCGCTTTAGAACCGTATCTTGGTAATGATAATTTGCATGTTGGTGATGGTAAGGGCCTTCCTATATCTCATCTTGGTCATACAAAAATATATACACCACATCGTTCTTTCACCTTATCTAATGTTCTTCATGTTCCTACAATCACTGATTAGTACTTAAAAGTGCACATTTATCAAGGTTTTATATCATCATTTTGCACTTAAAGTATCAATAACTCTTTAACTAAAGCATGTTTTATAATAACAAGTCTAATACTATAAAATGCCTTAATATATGGTAAATGTTCATCTTAAATGCAGGCCTATCACATAAATCAAAGGATTGATTGATGAGTTCAAGTATGGAAATTGAAAGGACAAAGAGAGGGCCAAACTTAGAAAAGAGATGTTGGTGCAGTCCAAACTGGAACACTGTTCGATAATTGGTCATATCTCAAGTTCTAGATGTCCAAATGACCTCAACTTTTTACACAGATTCAATAAGACATAGGCCTACAACTTTCATGTTTTCATCAAGATCTAAGAAGGCCGCTTTCAAGTCCAAATTATAGCAACAATAGAGATGTCTGAATCTGTCCTGCAGCCCGAACATTGTTCAGTGTTTGGCCCATATCTGGAGTTCTAGATGTCCAAATGATCTCAAATTTTTACACAAATTTGTTAAGACAATTTCCTGAAACTTTCATGTTTTCAAGTGGACCAAGTTCTGATGCTAGCATTTTTGTTTTATTCAGACAAGAAGATAAGGATTTTCACAAAGTCAAGAGTTGGCCACCCACTCAACAATTAGTCATCAAATCAATAATTCTGAATTTTGGCCTATAAAAGGAGGCATTTGTCATGTATTTGGGAGTTTGGTTGTTCAGATCAAGTTCATGCTCTTTATTTCTCTCTTTATATTTTTTGTAATTTTTAAGTTTTGCTTTCATTAATATCTTGGTTATGCTTTTCATTTCCTTTCCTTTACTTAGTTAACTTGTATTTTCTTTATGTTCTTGTTTTGTTTATTTATGTTTCTCTTCTTCATTATGTTTAGCTAAGTTTATTATGTCAAGGTGAAAAGGTTACACATGGTGTAAGAATAAGTATGGTGTAAACTCAATATGGACCTTAATGTTTAATATTAACATGTCTTATCTTTTTATCCTACTAATTCTTAATACCTTGCTTGTTAAATGGTTAATCTAGATTTGTGTTGTATAACACTTGGTACAACAAATGCTTGGCACTCTCATAGCCCAACCGTATGGTATTACCTACACCTAGGCTATGAAAGGAACTTGATTTGTTGTTAACATCCGTTAACATCATGAATTCCTGACAATATTTAAAAGTTTGGTGTTATGTAAATAAGATAATTAATATGATCATGTTAATAATTTATAATGAGCTATTAATGAGAAATCATCCGATTGGAACCTCCTTTGTGTGTCGTTTTCAATTGAATAATAAGAGTTTATACTATACTTGTTTGAAATACCATTAGTGGATCCTCTAACCTTGACATTTGTTTTTTATCATTGTTTAATCCTTACATTAATCTTTCATCTTAAAGTTCTCATTAATTTCTTCATCTTCTTCTATTATTATTATTATTATTATTATTATTATTTACATTCTGTTTATATTATATAATATATCTCTTTGATCTTTTCATAAACTCAGTATATAGGCTAGAAACCTGTGACCCGATCTTTTAGATCATTCTCAGGTATAACAACGGCACATACTGAGTATTACTATTACTATTACTATTACTATTACTATTATTGTTATTATTGTTGTTATTATTGTTGTTGTTGTTGTTGTTGTCTTGTTATTTATAATTTTATATAATTAACCTCTCTGTGGTTCGACCCCGGTCTTGTCAGGTTATTTATTACTTCGATACTCCTGCACTTGGGAGAAGACATCAATCTTTTGGTCGTGTCAAGTTTTTGGCGCCGTTGCCGGGGAGGTAAATTCTTGTACAAATTATATTATTCATTTTGTTTTCTCTTTTCACTTTTCTTGTATCTAACTTTGTTTCTTTTGTTTTGTTTCTTTTTCTTTTGTTTTCTTCTTCCTTTTATTCTCTTTCTACACGTGCATGAGTGTTTGGTCACGTACATTAAGTGGTAGACTTTGTAGGGTATCCTCATCATTTTCAGAAAATATGGCCAAAGAAGATAACCAGTCACTTCATAATGAGAATAATCGTGTTAGGACACTTAGAGACCACATGAATCCCGCAAGAACAAGTTCACCCTCATGCATAGTTTTCCCTCCTAATGCATCCCATTTTAATTTTAAGCCAGACATTATTCAACTTTTACCTTCTTTTCATGGCTTAGATCTAGAAAATCCATACTTGCATTTACGAGAATTTGAAGAAGTTTGTAACACCTATAATGACTTAACTTGTAGCATGAATACCATTAGATTAAAGCTTTTTCCTTTTTCATTAAAAGATAAAGCTAAAACATGGCTATAAAATCTTAGGTCAGGATCCATTCGTGCTTGAGATGAAATGCAACAATAATTTTTAAAGAAGTTTTTTTCATCTCATAGAACCAACTCTTTCAAAAGACAAATCACCACTTTCACTCAAAAACCAAGTGAAACATTTTACCAATGTTGGGATAGGTATCGAGACTTGCTTAATACTTGCCCTCATCATGGTTTTGAAACATGGAGATTGGTTTCACAATTTTATGAAGGGTTAACACCTAAAGATAGGCAAATGGTTGAATTGATGTGCAATGGAACTTTTGAAGATAAAGACCCTAATGAAGCAATGGAATGCCTAGACTTGCTAGCTGAAAATGCACAAAATTAGGACACTACGGGCACTTATGAGGCACCGGGTAAAACTCAACCTCATACATCTAATGAAGGTATATATAACCTTAGGGAAGATCATGACCTCTAATCCAAGTTTGCATCCTTAGCTAGAAAAGTCAAGGCACTAGAATTGAAAAGGAGTGGTCAATTAAAATTTGTTCAAGACATGGTGTGTCAAATCTGTGAAACAAATGAACATGCAACCAATGATTGTCCAACTTTGCCTTCTTTCTTAGATTGCCTTCTTTCAAGGAATGCCTCCATGAACAAGCCCATGCTTTAAACAATTTTCAAAGGCCCAATCATAATCCATACTCGCAAACATACAACCCTGATTGGAGAAATCACCCAAATTTCAATTGGAAGAATGATAACAATAATGCACAAACTTCACAACCACCGTTTCAAGCACACCATAATTTTCAAAATTCTCATGGATATGCACCTCTTTATGCTCCACCTCCTAGAAGAAATCTTGAGGAAACATTGCATACATTCATTGAAAAGCAAGAGACAATCAACACTCAATTTGCTCAAAGCATGACAAATTTTAAAGATGCTCTTGCAAAATTAACATCTGCTCTCAGTTTCCAAGAGAAAGGTAAGTTTCCATCTCAACCACAACAAAATCCAAAGGGGCAATACAATGCAAATGCAAGTAGTTCCGGAAGCCAACACAAGGATCAAGTCAAATCAGTCATCACTCTTCGCAGTGGTAAGGTTATTGAAAAACCCACTCTTGAACCTTGTGAGAAAGATGATGAGTCAATCTCTGAGGGTAAGGAAGGGGTTGAATCTGAACATTGTAAAGAAAAGACTGATTCTCCGCTAGCACTTCCATTTCCTCATGCCATGACCAAACAAAGGAAAGTCAATCACAATTCTGAAATCCTTGAAACTTTCAAACAGGTAAGGATCAATATACCTTTGTTAGATGCTATTAAACAGGTACCTTCCTATGCTAAATTTTTAAAAGATCTATGCACTGTGAAGAGAAAAATGAATGTGAAAAAGAAAGCATTTTTAGCCGAACAAGTAAGTGTTATTCTTCAAAATAATAATGCTTTGAAATATAAAGACCCTGGTTGTCCTACAATTTCTTGCTTTATTGGAGAACATAAAATTGAAAGAGCCTTACTTGATCTTGGAGCTAGTGTGAATTTACTTCCATATTCAGTTTTTCAGAGTCTCAATCTAGGTGAGTTAAAACCAACTTCTGTAACTCTTTTACTTGCTGATAGATCTGTAAAAGTGCCTAGAGGAATAATTGAAGTTGTGTTAGTACAAGTCGATAAATTCATTTATCCTGTGGATTTTATTGTCTTGGACACGCAACCTGTTGAAGCATGTAATTCATTTCCTGTTATTTTAGGACGTCCATTTCTTGCAACTTCTAATGCATTGATTAATTGTAGGAATGGACTCATGAAGATATCTTTTGGAAACATGACATTGGAGATGAATATTTTCAACATTTGCAAGCAGCCTGGAGATGATAATGATTTACAAGAAGTAGATCATATTGAAGAATTAGTTCATGATCAACTTAAATCTACTTTGAGTAAAATTGAGTTGGATGAATCTGAAGATTTGCAAATGATTTATTCTCAGGAAGAAATCACGGATGAAAAAGGCACCAAAAATGTTGATGCCGATCTTTTGTCAAGAGTGACAACAGATTTAACATCTAACATCCCACCAATCGATGATTACTCTCCTGACGAACCCTTACTTTCTCTTAGTTTAATGCCTTGGTTTGCTAAAAATATCAACTTTCTTGCTTTAGGAGATTTGCCAGCTCACTAGAGTACTGAAGACAAAGGAAAATTTTTGAACGAAGTGAAGAACTTTTATTGGGATGACCTTAACTTATTCAAATATTGTCGTGATCAAAAATTTCAAAGATGCATTCCTAACAGTGAGGTAAGTAGTGTCATTAAACTTTGTCATTCTGAAGCATGTGGGAGTCAATTCTCATCAAGAAAGACGACTGCAAAAATCTTACAAAAAGGATTTTATTGGCCCACCATGTTCAAGGACACACATGCATTCTGCAAAACTTGTGAAAATTGTCAAAAAGTTGATACTAGTCAAAAAGTTTGGCTTTATAATTCTCAACTCCATTTATTTCCTGATAAAATAAGATCAAGATGGAGCGGTCCATTTATTTTGAAATGTGTATCCTTATAGGGCCCTTGATATTGAGAATTCAAAGAATGACAATGTTTTGAAGGTAAATGGACATCGTTTGAAAGCTTACTTTGATGAGTTTCCTGGTGAAAATGAATCTATTGGTTTGAATGATCTTTTAGATAAAGGTTGATTATTATTTTTTCTCACATTTTTTTTGTGTTCCTTTTTGGTGTGACTTTTGTTTGCTAGTTTCTCTCACCCCGGTCAAATGGCGGATAACGGTACTCCGTGACTCTTAAGTCGGTTCTTTCAGTTTCCCATGATAACTAATATCTGTGTATATAATTGTGCAATTCTTTGCTCTTTCTTCTTTCTTTGAATCTCTAATCCAATTCTCATTTGAAAATGGACACCACTCTTGAAAAATTAAAAAAGTATTTTCCCGCTCTGCCTCAGAATGCGATTACAAAAATTTACCGTGCTAGGTGTGAAAGATTGAGGTTGTTAATGAACCATGGAATTCCTGAAGCTATTCCTTGGCTGATTGAAGCAAAGGTCCGATTATCAGGTGAGTCCTCCAATTATTTCATTTCATACATGCCTGGAATAGGTAAAAGTACTTTTGCGAAGAAACATCGTGCAAAACGACTGAAAGTCTGTCACAGATGTGCCAGATGGACTTGTAATGCGACATGTCATTCTTTAGGAATGGTATCTGTAAACCATGAAGATAAAATACAATTCATTAAGGATGGCCTGAGTAAAGGGTCTTTAGATAATCTTCTATTGACTCTTGAGACGCACCTTAGTGAAGATGTGCATCGTGCAATTTATGATTTATGGCCCCAATTCCTTAAAGAACATGCTCGACTTAGTCTTGGGAATCTGAATAAAAAAGACCCTGTTTGCTAGTTTTTAAGAAAACTGGATGGGAAGCTTATCCCCGACCCATAGAGGGCGTTTAAGCCGTTTTTGGACGTAAAACCAAGGAAAGATGTGAGCCACAATCACAACTACCTGTGCATACACATGCTTTATCAAAATAAATAAATAAATAAAGAGAGAGGGAGAGAGGGAGAGAGTGAGACTACGACTAGCCTACATATAGGTGGTATGATTGTATTTTCAATTTCTAATATATAAATTCTTCTCTTCCTTCCCTTCATTTCTACTTAACCCATACATTCATCAAATACAGAAGTGTGTAGAAATGGCAGGTTCCTCCAGTCATCACATAAACAATATTTGTGTTTTCGGTGGATCCAGTCTTGGGAAAGAAAAGGAGTTTTTAGAATCAGCAAATCATCTTGGTCAGGTGGTCTGGGCACATTGGAAGAGATCTTTCATATTTCCTCTTGGGCCCAACTGCACATTCACCATAAACCCATAGGTTTGTTAAATGTTAATGGTTTTTATGATAAGTTGTTGTCTTTTCTTGATCATGCTGTGGAAAAGGAATTTCTAACATCTTCAGCACGACAAATCATAATCTCTGTGCTACTGCTGAACAATTGATTGACCAATTACAATCTTTCATCCTTGTAATTAATCCCTCCATAAGTCGCATAAATTGCTACTGCTGAACAATTGATTGACCAATTACAAGCTTAGATTGGATTTGAGCCTTCGTTTGTAAAAACTTTGTGTCTTTTGGTTTTATTATTGTGTTTTGTTGTTTTTTATATTTGTTTAAGTGTGTTTCAGGTTTGTCAGTGTTCGCTATTTCAGGTGATGTCTTCTATACTCTATCTTTCTACCTTAAGACATTGAGGACAATGTCTCATTTTGGTTGGGTGGAAAGGGTAGTAGTTGATATATTTAAAAAAAAAAAAATTGTGTTTTCTATTTCATAAACTATTTGCAAAACTGTTGTTACTAGGATGGCAGAGTAAAAGGAGTTCTTTTGTTAAAGTGACTCTTGAGACGCATCTTAGTAAACATTCTTAACAAGGTCTATCAGAATACTTCTTGAAATATTCAGGTTTACAAACTCTCGTATTGGTAGCACTTGATTCTGCTCATATGCTCATTTAACAAGTATTTTTAAATCTTCATTTTCACACACACACTTTAACATATGATTGTGGGTTGCACATTGGATTATTATATTATTTATGTTCTTTTGTTAAAGGTAACAACTAAGGGAAAGGGATAGTACATAATTTGCAAAAAAAAAAAAACAAAAAAAATAATGATAATAAAAAGGTAGATAAGTTTGGTTCCGTAGCCTCCTTAACCTAAGCAATTAAGCCCGAAGGGGTGTTGTAACACTTAATACCCTAAAGTCAACTGACTTGGGAGCTATTGGCCCAACGCTTGTTATATGGGTTGAGAAGAAAAGCTTAAGGGAATCAAACATTGCACTATCTACGTATCAGTATCTGCAACTTGAGTTGCTAAGCTCGTAGGGGTGTCTCAACACCTAATGCCCTAAGACCAATTGGTCTAGGAGTCATTAGCCTAAAACTCGTTACATGGGTTAAAGATGCATTGTGTTTCAAGTTGTATGTGTATATAAATAAATAAATAAATAAATAAAAAGAAAAAATAATAATAATCCCAACCTAAGGAAGTTAGCCTTAAACATTAGAACAAAAATTTGTTTTTCTTCCAAGTAAAGCCCCATAACTATATGTTGATATTTTGAGCACAAAAGAAAGGTTTAATAATATCTTGTTTAAGATGTATTAAGCAGATATATGAATTTAATGAGAGTTTGTTTATCTGGATAAATTAAAGTAAGTTGAATGATGAATGCCTTGCTTTATGGAATTTGCATATTGTTTTTCTATTTTAACGTTTTGATTACTAGGGACTAGTAATAAGCTGGTTAGGGGGTGTGATTAGTACTTAAAAGTGCACATTTATCAAGGTTTTATATCATCATTTTGCACTTAAAGTATCAATAACTCCTTAACTAAAGCATGTTTTATAATAACAAGTCTAATACTATAAAATGCCTTAATATATGGTAAATGTTCATCTTAAATGCAGGCCTATCATATAAATCAAAGGATTGATTGATGAGTTCAAGTATGGAAATTAAAAGGACAAAGAGAGGGCCAAACTTAGAAAAGAGATATTGGTGCATTCCAAACTGAAACATTATTCGATAATTGGGTCATATCTCGAGTTCTAGATGTCCAAATGACCTCAAATTTGTACACAGATTCAGTAAGACATAGGCCTACAACTTTCATGTTTTCATCAAGATCTAAGAAGGTCGTTTTCAAGTCCAAATTATAGCAACAACAGAGAAGTCTGAATCTGTCCTGCAGCCCGAACACTATTCAGTAATAATATTAGTAGTAGTAGTAGTAGTAGTAGTAGTAGTAGTAGTATAAAAAAAAAAAAAAGGAGGAAGAAATTAATGAGAACTTTGAGATGGAAGATTAATGTAAGGATTAAACAATGATAAAAATAAATGTCAAGGTTAGAGAATCCACCAATGGTATTTCAAACAAGTATAGTATAAACTCTTATTACTCAATTTGAAAACCACACACAAAGGAGGTTTCAATTGGATGATTTGTCATTAATAGCTCATTATAAATTATTAACATGATCATATTAATTATCTTATTTACATAACACCAAACTTTTAAATATTGTCAGGAATTCATGATGTTAACTGATATTAACAACAAATCAAGTTCCTTTCATAGCCCAATCACGAAACCTCTGCTCTCTGTTCAGAAATTTTGTCTTGATAATAATGTTTATTTTGAATTTCACCCTCGTGTGTTTTATGTTAAGGATTTCAACACCCATGTAGTCCTTCTCTCAGGTCAGAGTAAAGATGGTCTCTATGTCCTGACCAAGTCTTTCCTTACGTCAGTTCCTTAAGCCTATTGGTCTCCCTGCACTTCTGCCTCTGCCAATTTATGGCATCGTCAACTAGGTCATCCTACTTCACGTATTTTTTAATTGTTAATCTCTAAAAATAAGATCATTTGTAACAACAAACATCTTAATTTTCAATGTCAAAGTTGTCCTTTAGGAAAATCATTGTGTTTGTCTTTAGGACCTATAGGTCACAAAACTTCTGCTCCACTTGAATTAATTTTTAGTGATGTATGGGGCCCTGCTCCTCTTTTTTCTTCAGATGGCTATTGTTATTTTGTTATCTTTATTGATGCTTATACTAAATATGTATGGTATTATCCTCTCATTGCCAAGTCTGATGTTTACTCTGTTTTTCATCAATTTCAGACTCTTGTCGAATGTCAATTTTCATTAAAAATAAAATTTGTTCAAACTGATTGGGGCGGTGAATACCGAAAACTATCCATATTTTTTCAGACCATTAGGATTCATCATCGTCTGATTTGTCCCCACACTCATTGTCGCACGTAGGAAAATCCGCGCGACATCGGGCTTGGCGACTTTTCATTTCTCATTTTGCTTGGATTAGTTCGTTTGAGTCGCCACCTAGTATTTTTAATTGAAGGCTACTAGGAAACCCGGGTGTACTGGTCTCGTCAAAGATTCACGGGTAAGGGACTGATTGTGGTTAGGGAAGGTATTAGCACCCCTAACGCACCCTACCTGAGGTAAGCTGCTTCGTGGACTTGATGTGTTAAAGAAGTTTTAAAATTATGTTCATTCATCGAATTTTAGAAAATACAACTTACATGTAAGTTCATAATTCTTTATCCGTTAGCAAATCAGAATATTAAATTCTTCTTTATTCTTGTAATTTTATCATAAAAAAAAAAACATTCATAAACAAAATACACACCACACATTTACTTTCAAGCTTCATGGACTTGATGTGATTTTAAAAATAAAATTTTAGCTCAATTCTAAGGCTTTGATAAATCAATTATTAGTTCCCATAATACATGTAGATACATGTTCTACATTTTCATGGAAAATACAACATGATTTTTATCTGTCCTCTACATATTTGTGCATATAAATTCAAATATTAAATTCATTTTTTTTTCTTTTGATTCAATAACATACATAAAAAAAAAAATACAAACAGACACATCTTTTTTTTATTATTATTTTTTTCCTTCTCTTCTCTTCTCCTTTTCTTTTACATCCACATTTACACAAACTACAAATTCAAAACAAATAAAAAAAAATTATATTAAAATTACAATAAGAGCCCCAAAACAATCTGAAATTACAAGGATGTCCTTCTACACCACCGAAACAGTGCCAGCGCGTCTGGTCCACGCGCCCCCGCCGCCGATGATGGTTACAGAAATCGATGGATCGGGAACCTCTTCCTCTTCTCTGTCTTCCTACACCGGCGGTGACCTGAAAAAAAAAAAAACAACCAAAACCACAACAACCAATTGATTTTAGCTTCTCTCCTTTTTTAGATCTGTTTCGGCCTCTTTGGATCTGCTTTGTTGCAGATCGGTTTCTGCTGTTCATCCTCTTCTCCTCTATTCCATGTACTGGCGGCAAGGAGGAGTGCTGGAGGCTGGAGGCTGGCGGTGTCGCCGCTAGGGAAAGGGACAGTAGTGAGTCTGTGGGCTGTTGTTTCGCTGCAGTCACCCGCGTCTGGTGGAGTTGCTATGGAGAGGGGAGGGGTTGTTGGCTTTGTGGAAGATGTTGTGTCCTTGCTATTGCTGGTGGCTGGTCCGGTCTGTGATGGCTGCTGATCGGCTGAGAAAGGAGAGGAGGATGGAGAGGGGAAATGCACAGGAGGCAGTGTGTGGGGTCTGGGAGGTGATTGGCTGGAAAAATAGGGAGAGTTGGCTTTGATTTTGGAGATTAAGAGGCAAACAGCAGGGAGCGTATGGCTGGGGTTGTATTGTGGAGGAGCTGGGGTTGGTTGGTCTGTGGGTGAAGGAGACTGGTTGAAGGCTGAAGGTTCCAGTCAGCTGAGGGAAAACGAAAAGAAGTCGGGGGTTTTAGGGTGCAGGGGATGAAGGCAAAAAAACCCAAGAGAAGAGGCTGCGACCGGGGAAAAGGAGCAGCCAGGGAAGAAGAAAATGAGGCTACGGTGTGGAGAAAAAAAATTCCAGCTGGGGGAGGCTGCGGCTTCTTTTTGGTAGAGATGAAGTCAGTGGTGGCTTGGGTGAGGGAGAAGAAAGGGTTATGATTTTTTATTTTTTTTTTAGGGTTTCCCCTCCCTAAATTGCAAAATGACCCCCTGTCCTCCTAAGTCTGTTGAGGAGACCACTATTTATAGGAAAAATATTGCTAGGTTTTTTCAACTTGGTCCCTCAACTTTTAATTTTTTGTAAATTTTATTTTTCTTAATTTTTTCTTGTATTTTTAAAAACGAGTAATATCAACGTCGACTCAAAGAGGAAAATCAATGATTTTAAAAATGACGCGTGAAAAGTCGAACGCGTTCCAAAAACATTTGAAAATTAAAATTCATTTCTAGACAACGTTGAAAATGCTAAAAATGAGATCTCTTTGTCGATCCCCTTTAACCAGAACCAAAGTTTGTGTGGTTGGGCTGAACTGAGACCCCTTCACCGATCCCTTTCAACCAGAACCAAAATCCTTTGCAATTAGGTTAAACTGAGATCCCTTTACCGATCCCCTTTAACCATAACTAAAGTCTCTTCGTGGCTAAGCTAAACTAAGATCCCTTCGTCGATCCCCTTTAACCAGAGCCAAAATCTTTGTGGTTGAGCTGAAATGAGATCCCTTCGCTGATCCCCTTCAACCAGAACCAAAATCCTTTGTAGTTAGGCTAAACTAAGATCCCTTTGCCGATCCCTTTTAACCAGAACCAAAGTCTGTGTGTGGTTAAGCTAAATTGAGATCCCTTCGCCGATCCCCTTTAACTAGAACCAAAATCTATGTGGTTAAGCTGAATTGAAATCCCTTCGCCGATCCCCTTCAACCAGAACCAAAATCCTTTGCAATTAGGTTAAACTGAAATCCCTTCGCCGATCCCCTTTAACCATAACCAAAGTCTCTTTGTGGCTAGGCTAAACTGAGATTCCTTCGTCGATCCCCTTTAACCAAAGCCAAAATCTTTGTGGTTGGGCTGAACTGAGATCCCTTCATCGATCCCCTTCAACCGGAACCAAAATCTGTGTGTAGCTAGGTCAACCTGGAATCCCACCTGGCGACTCCCTTCAACCAAAGCTAAAATCTTCATGTTGTGGTTAACCTGAGATTCCTTCTAACAATCTCCTTTAACCAAAAAATATATTCCTTCTTCAAGATGATAGGGTTTGAATTGAAGACTCTTCTTCATTGATCTTCTTATTTCTTTGAGATTTCCCTAATGTTAGGGTTTATCTCATCTTCCTCCCATTCCAGGGTCAAAACCATGATTCTTTGTTGTTCTTCAAATCAACAATTCTTTCTTTGTCCCCAATCTTGCTGGACTACATTGAGGATTTTTTTCTACAACAAATCAAAAATATATGCAATGCTTTCGATGTTAGATAACATGCATGCATCCTTACCTGATTTGAAATCTAGGTCCCCCTTCTTTGATGTTCCATCATCATAGTGTGCCTTTGTTTGTTATTCAAGGATTTCTTTATTCTTTCAATGCAATGGTTCATTCATGTGCTAGCCTTCCACTCAGATGTAAGTGCAGTGCCTAGAGTGGGTTGTCCATGACGATTACTACTCTCGTTGCTTCTCAAGCTTGACTATGCTTCCATGTGTGATGTAGCTTGATTCCATGAATGAGCTTATCTCCTGGATTCTTCCGAGAATTGTTCTTTGATTGAATATGTGTATCTTGCCAACACCCATTAAAATTGTCAATCAGTCATGAATTTGCCTCTAGTTCAAATAGTACTCTTCAAGTACATGTTATTATCAACCTTCTTGAAAATCATCTAGTCGTCCAGACATGCATCTCATAGCTTGCAGTACAAAGGCTCTTGGTTGTATGCTCAATGCTCTTCTCAATAGATTCCCTTGAACTCTTCTAATCAGATTGTGAAAAGAAATGTCTCGGCCTCATCAATGATGCTGCTTTTATCACTCATACGCATGTGGTGAAGTGCTCATCTGGCTTCAAAACAAATTGCCCCATAACCAGTCTTTGAGGTGGGTGCCTTTACGACATTCATTCAATGCAGTTGTGTGATAACATATGTCGATAACCATGTTTCAAAGAATGACAATATGAGATTGTCCTTCAAGTGCAGCATTGTTCTGTAGCCAGTCTTGGTGTTATGCATCTTTTCACCATTCAATTGCATTCATTCATGTATCCTCATCGATCGCTAGCCATGTTTCAAAAGATGATGATATGAAAGTGTCCTTCAAGTATATCTTTGTTTCTCCATTGCCGACAGGGTTCACTAGAGCATGGACTATTTTGGAACGACATTGCCCCCAGTATGATCTGATTATGCTCGTTCATTGATTATCTTTCTTTGAACATCATTGTCTTCAGTTCACCGATTCATCATTTAATCATCTTTCATTGCCTCATCTGATCTAAATACTGCTTGTTTTTCCTTTTCAGGTTCCACTGTATTGCCGCTCAACTTCTCAAGGAGTGTCAAGGACTTCAATGTCATTTCTATCAAGGATTTTGCATACTCAATCAATGTTCTTCTGTGTTTGATAATCTTTCTTGTTTTAGAATCAACTCTCATATTTCAAAGATCATGCCTATTAAAAGTCTAGTTTGTTAAAATGAAATCAGAGATGTCCCTTTTTTAAAAAAAAAAACCTTTTGAAAACCAAGCTTTTTTATCAAAAACCCAACACACGTTATTCGAAATATACAGTCCTTTGATTGTCATGCATTTTAAAAACAGAAATTGACCCGTTGTAAGACTAAAATGGCTTTTTCCATGGTTCTTTGTATCAATTTGAATCCTTGATATTGGGTATATCATTTGATAGTCTATGATGAGGTGACCTTTGCATGAATTTCAAAAGCAAGGCACCCAAGTCAACACTTAGGCTTTATCAAGAAAGGTTATTTCTTTTCTTAGCACTTATTTTATAAGCATGCATAATAACCAATAGCTTAATTCATGAAGTCATGACCCTTATGGAAAAACTCTTCAAGTTTTGAGAGCACCATTTATCGGTTCAAATTGCTTGCTTGATTAAAAAGAGCTTTTAAAAGCACGTAATGCAGGCTATGGTTCATGGCTATGAAAGAAAGGAATTTCACAGGCTCAAATGGTGTTTGAGGGTTTCAAAGACCCAGGATCAATATTAACTATTCACCAACTCATTTTCTATTGTTGTCTTTGTAGAGGAAATGACATATAACCTTGTTAACCTCAAAGTTCAGACTTTTCTTAACATAAGTCATAATGCAAATCCCCCTTTCCTTGATGAATAACCAACCTCAATCATCTGATAACATCATAGGCTTTATAATAGAAACCAAAAGTCACGTTTACACCTTAATCTTTTTTTCTGGTATTGACTTTTATTGTGTCTTTCCTTGATTGAAATTTATTTTGCTCTTCATAGACTTGATAGGCGTTCTCCTTCCTTTATCTTTGACTTGTCTTTAAGTGAAGACAATTTCAACTTCTTTTTTTTCATTTCTTGTTTTCATAGCCTTCCTTAAAATTTTCTTATATGCCCCCAATCTATGTGTTTTCTTCTAGCGCTCTCTTAATCATTGGACTTTTGTTCTAAGCCTTCCCCTTTATCCATTAATGATATTAATGTCTTCAAAATATCTCCTATTTACCCTCAGTATGGGGTGTGATCTTAGTCAGGGTTTTTATGAAAAAAGTATTCTATCCAGCTCAAAATGGGACTACAAGGGATATAATCTTTAGAAAGTGAAGGGATATCAAATATGGCCTTTTCTCATTTCAAGCAAGGTCGCTTAGAACCGATAAATTTTGACCCCATCTAGTGTAATGATTTGGACTTGTAAGAATCATGATTCACGAGTCCATAATTACCGAATCCACTACATGTCATTATCCATATTGCTAAAACTTAGCTATATGATGTGTGGTTCAATTTTGTGTGTGAGCTCAAAATTTATTTGGTCACCTCATGTCATTTCAACAAGCATCAAGTCATTTCTGTAATCAAAACACTTTTAATCTTCAGGATTGATTAACCTTTATCGCATGTTGGAGTTTGATCAAAATATTTTTGTCAGAATAAAATGTTAAACATCTGTTGATTTCAAAACAACAAAGAGACAAAAGCAAGACATGTTTCGTTAAAGGATGAGATGTGATCCCAAAACAAAATGCAAAATTCCATAACAATATGATTGACTGTTCGTCACCATTCTTGAATCAGCTTTTCTAACAATATATGTGTTTTGCCAAGCACTTTTGATCACATGTCATTCTGAAGATGTTTGGGGGACAATATAGCCAATGACACCCTTCTTCTCAGACTCCACTTGTCTCTTACTCACCAACTTCCATACTCGCTTCTTGAAATTCTTGCAACTGTGCAATTGAAATGGCCGAAAACCCCACTATGACATCACATCTCTTGTCTGGATTATACCACGTAGAAAATGGTGGTTGCATGGGATTTATCGGAGTCAAGTAAAAGTCTGGAATCTGGTAGATGCTGGTAAATAAACTCACATGGCAACTGTTCAATTGAAATTCTTACAACTATTCAATTGAAATGGTCGAAGACTCCACCATCACATCACATCTCTTGTCTAGATTATACCACATGGCAAATGAATGTCTATCTTTGGCAAAGACATCGAAGTAGTCGATGATATAGCGAGACTTGGCTAGACCACATAATTAAGGTTTCCCACCATCAGAGTCTTCTTTTGATTCATCTCTCATCATTGTTCTGGAATCCTTGGCAGAACCTTCAATCTTTCCTCTCTTCATAACTTGTTCAATTCCGTCAGCAATCCTTACAACATCATGTCAATCTTCCAATTTTGTTGTGGTTTAAGGATTGTTGGAACCTCCCAGTAGCTAGGTAAATCTTGGCAGTGCACAAAAAAAAAAGCGTGTGGAATCACATAATGTCAAAATTGAAAGAGAAACCGATGAATCTACAACATCTTTTATTTCCTCTTTGATTCCTCACTGACGGTGCAACAAATAGCCATTTTTGTGTTTTAATGCCAATACTAAAAGGAAACAATTATGGACAATCTGAAACCACTGCATCCCTTCTTGGATTTCCCACTTGCATATCCACAAACAGATTCCTGTCGAGAGATCTCTGCTATGTTGAAGTTTGATGTCTGCTCATGTTTTTCAAACCAAGTCTGGCTCTTCAACCTGCTACAGTGTCTTCGTGCTCAAACTGATGAGAGAAATATTTGTAGCATATGCAATTAGTAAATCCCCTCTTGCACTCTCAACTTGCAGCATCATAAACAGATTTTTGTAAAGAGAGCTCTGCCACATTGAAGTTCGACGATTGCTCATATTTTCAGACCACTGCCTACTACAATGTTTTACTCGTGCCACTGGCGGGAAAAAGTTTCAAAGCATATGAAATTAATACCTCCCCTTTTGCATTTCCCATTGGCAGATCCACAATAAATCTCTATAGAGAGAGCTCTGCAGCACGTAGAATAGTTCAGTGTTTAATCATGGTTTTTCAGACCAACATCCTGTGCTGCGTTGAACTGGAATTGAGCTCATAAATTGGGGTAACTTCAAAAAGACTAATGCAACATGTACAGGAGGGCTAGTAGTCGTTTGGTCCATTAGATGATTGTGGAGGCCGATGAACACTTAACAGTTGCAACTGGACAAGAAACCAAAAGTTGTCATTAGTTAATGACTGAAGGCATTGTTGTTGTTGTTCATGACTGAAAAGGAGAGGTACAGCTTCAATTGGACATGAACAAGCAGTGTTCCCACAGAAGACTGTGCAGACATTCTCCTTCCATTTGATGCTCAACACTTGTTCGAGCAAATCTAAGTCTAGCTACTTCACCTTTGATGCTCTCAACCTTAATCTGATAATGAGCCTCTATCTGACACCTTTCTTCACTTTCATCATCTTTCTTCAATCACGTGCAGCACAGCTTGTGCGAGGGACCTACCTTTCAACCCGGTACATGCATGATGAGTGTATGAATATGTAATCTATATGACGAACTCGCCCTTCGAGGGGTGACATAATGGTTGCAATTCTTGTATGATGAAACAAGAATCTTTGATTTCTTGCACAAAACTCTACAATGAAAATTTTTTGAGCGACGGTCATTGTATGTCACCCATAAGTCTGGAGTTCAAGAAGTGCTTCAAGAAGCGGCTTTGCTCGGATGCAACAGCAATGTATACGGGAGCATACATC